>NC_092341.1:241135000-242465000 GCF_046630445.1 Rutidosis leptorrhynchoides
AATTTTAGCTTATAACTCGGGTGGGTGATAGTTGGTAAGTGTTTTTCATTTATGTCTTTGTATAAGTCTAAACTCATGTATATATGTAAGGGAGTGTTTGAGTTACACTATAACAAAAATTGATTGTTTGCTGTATAGATTGATTGCAGTCGACAAGAAGAATCAATCCGTAGAGATACCAACAAAATAATAAAAGAAAGCAGATTGAGAATGTTGTCAGAAATATTTGAGCAAGGAGGAGAAAACAAAGAAAAATATAAAGTAGATTATGACCGGTAACAATTTTATACATTTTTCTGATATTTATTTTTAACAGATTTTGTTTGTAATGAGATTTGATTTCAATTGGTAGCGGATTACAGACAAGAAGTACATGAATTTCAATCAAGAGAATAAAGAAAATAAACAACAGATAAGTATGGCTAACAAAATTCGATTGAAATTGTTTTGTAGTGTTTAATTGAAGTCGTCCAAGAATCTTGAACAGGGGAAGGAAGGACAGGAAAAAGATTCAAAACAGATAGTATCCTGTAACAAATTTGTACGCTTAATTGATATTGATAGAGATTTGAATTGTACGATTGATTTGAATGTATAACAAATTTTGTAACTGTCTTCTCTTTTCTTTTTCTCTCTTTTCATTTAAATTTGCAGTCAGTATCATATATAGATGGATTGAAGACTTGAGGTAAATTCCAAATGATTTGTGAAGTGGACGTGTAACAAATTACAGGCAGGAATCTAATTTGTGCAGTAGCAGAAAGAATTAAAGCAGATAATATTAATAAAAATTGTATAGTTGAAATTGATCTTAAACTGATTTTGGATGTATTATGATATAAATTCGACATGTAATAGTTTGCAGACAGAAACAAAATTATATAAAGGTTGAAAAGGTTGCTAACAATTTCACGTAATTATTTATCTATCATATTTGATATTAATAATATAAATGAAAAGATATTTAATAATAATAATATTAATATCAAAATAATACTTGTAATATTAATATTAATGATAAAAGTAATAAAAATCCTGATACTGATAATTTTAAATAGAAATAATAATTTTTAGTAATAATAATAATAATATTCATAATAATAACTAAAATTATAATTTTGCTACTAATAATGATAACAATGATATTAGTAATAAAATATTTCAAATTTTATATTTATGTATTATATATAATAATAATAATAATAACACTGATATTAGTATTTAATATTTATTTTAATAATAGTAATGAAAGTAATAATAATATTACTATAACAACTATATTTTAACTTGTAATAAAATTTCATATAATAACCTTACTTATTATTAATTATATAATACTTATGTTATATAATAACATATTTGAATATTTAATATTTATATGTTTAATATATAATATAATATACATATATTATAGAAGTCATATATATATATATATATATATATATATATATATATATATATATATATATATATATATATATATATATATATATATATATATATATATATATATATATTCTAATAACAACTTAACTATTCTATATATTGTTTTACATATTTATTTATAATAATTTCATATAAATGATTAATAACATTTATTATATGAATATATTTATTTATATATATACATATATATTTACAAATAGTTGTTCGTGAATCGTCGGGAACAGTCGAAGGTCCAATGAATGTATAAAAACAGTTCAAAAATTTTGAGACTCAGGATAACAGACTTAGCTTATCGTGTCAAAATATTTTATCGTATCGAGATTTTGGTTTAAAATTAGTCGAAAATTTTCGCCGTTTTTTTTTCTTTTTTTGAAAACCTTTTTTCTTTACTTTCTTTTCCCTTTTCATTCCTTCGTTTTTTAAGGTTTAGTTAATTGACTGTTAACAATTTTTAAATGTAAATTTGAACCGAATGTTAACTGAAAAAACATCGCGCAACGAATTTTTTTATACCTTTTTTACTTCCAATTTTTGTTCCTTTATTTTTTTACCGTTTAATTGTCCGACAGTTTACCCTATTGTTTTAAACGTCCAATTAACTGAACGTAAACCGAGAAAACTACCCCGCAACGAAACACGAGCTTTTTATACTCATTATTACCAAAACCTGCTAATATGAAATTATATTTTTGCAATGACCAGCATAAGGAGAGAACTATATAAATTGTCCAAAACTCTTAGGTACTGTTTGTTTTTTAAGATTTTTTGTCTGAAGGTCTACGAATCACGTCTGCAAAGAAGATGTGGCCTAAAGGTCTATATGTTGAATAGTGAAGACCTTTTGTTTTTATATCTGCAAAATAACTTAATCTTGTCTACATCACTTAGAAGTACATTTCTAAGTCTGCGAGATTGCAGACAGAATAAGATATTGTTTTATCTTATATCTTCAGAAAAACAAACAGTCTGCATTAAAAACATCTACGGATGTGCATACGTAATACGTAATAAGATCTGCAAGATGAAACAAACAACACCTTAATTACACACATTCAAAACTGTTAAATGCACTTATGCACAAAACAGTTACATGCGCTTGTGGTGTGGATTTGCCGAACAGGTCCACCAGCAACTGCGAACAAAGCACAACTCCCAAAAACAATGGCAATTTGTTGCAAAAAAGATTTCGAGAAGATTATTGTACGTGTGAGTCGGTTACATGACCAAATACATGATTGTAAGTATAAGTCGTTTACAAGACTAAATACATGAATAGATATGGATCATCAAAACAAATGTAGAAAGAACAACAAAACAACTATATATTATTAACATATAACACATTCCATATATGCATATATGTGACAACCCTCATTTTTCCATTCTTGAAAATACTAAATTAAACCTAGGGTTTCTTCGGATATTTATCTGTGTATTAATTATTCGGGTTGTCATCCTAACTAGTTAATATACGAATTAATTACAACGTTGACCGAATAATAATTTTTAGTCAACACATCTTGTTAATTTAAATTATATTATATTTATGATATACTTAAGTTATATTATTAAATGTGACTCAATATTATTAATTAAAATAATTATAGTAAATAACGATTAGTAAAAATATTTCTGGCACAATTATAAAATATAAAACTATAATATAAAACTATAAATTAATTAAATGATTATTAATGTAATTATTTAATTAAATCAAAGTATTAATATTATTATTATTATAAATCGAAAAAATAAATAAATAAATTAATAAAGGAAGTATTACAATTTTTTTATATTCTAGAATCTTCCATTTAAAAGATAAGATAAATGTAAATACATATTTTTAGAATATTCAAAATATTATATAAGGTTAAGATTTGTATTAAAAATATATAAAATTAATTTTTTATTAAAAAAATTCAGCCTACCCATTTTATATATGAAAATAATATTTTTTATTTTATTTTATTTAATTAAACAACTTATTCTCCAAGTAACTCATACCCCATAAATAAAACCCCAAACCCATCATTTTTCTGTGCAAAAATTCTAGAAATCATCTCAAAGCTTCATAATATTATTAAGGTACTTTTCATAATTTCCTTTTGTTTTATTTCTTTTTAATTAATTTTCTTTCAATTATTACAGTCGATATACCTTTTGAATTGTAATAAATCAAAAATTAACTTTATAATTATATTGGATGTAATGAAAAATCATAATACTAATATTCTAAGATGAAACATATTTTTATATATTATTTAGATCATTAAAATAATTATTTTTGTATATAAAGTTTTCGGTTTATAAATATATGAATATAGAAATCAAAATTATATTATCTAAACACTTAAAAATAGTAAAAGTAATTTTTACAGAATTTAATAGGTTCATAATAATTATTAAAGCCTAAAATATAATTTATATATCATTACATGTATTTATTCTTTATTTATTTATGTACCGATTGATTATATAAACATAAAATGAATAAAAATTCTAAAAAATATTAAGAATAGTAAGAATTTTATAAAAACTATTTGAAACAGTGTTAGAACATGTAAAGATAATTTTTGGAGTTTTTGGAGTATTATTTATAATTAAATATGAATTTTATATTATATAAACGTAAAAACTGCTCAAAATTCGTAATAAATTATTATAACAGTAAATAAAAAATACATAAAATTTTTATGAGTTTATAAAACTTAGATGAACCTGTAAAAATTATAAATCTAATTCCTTGGGTCGAATTAGTATTTATTCCATAATTAAACTCTTATATTGTATAAACCGAGAATAAAAGAAAAGATAAATAAAAAATAAATATAAAAATAAGATAAATTATTTATATAAAAATTTTCTACAGATTTAAACACTAAAAGGAATATTTAAAAATTATAAACATAATTATTGGATAATTAAATAAATTAAAAACAAAATTAGGGAATATATAGCTATTTTCGGAATGTATATAATGTATATAAAATATATATCAACTAATTATATTATTTCTAAAAATAAAATTCTGTAAATAAACATTTTATTAATAATTATATATTTACCTAAATATATAAAAAATGTTTTACATAATTATTAATGTTACTTAACTATTAATATTCATGCATTTTTTAATAAAATAAATAACATATATTATTATATACTATATTATTCATTAATATTATTTAACATATAATGACATAACATAATAATAAATAAAACCTATATACACTTATACTATCAGTGTATAACATAAGATAATTGAATTATTAATACGATAACAAATAAAATAAACAAATTAATAACATATCGACGTGTCGTATTCCTATACGTACAAAACAAGTAATATGACTAAGTTTTGTATTTCTATACACACACACAACTAGTGAATACTATAATCATACCGATAAACGTACAACTTATACAAAATTCACCGCTACTTTCGGTCGTAAGTGAATGATGTATAGATTGCCATTATGGGATAAGGTTGTGGATCTCGAATGTCATGACATAGTTTCTGATCAAGAGTCCTGGCCCTGGTTATATCTAGTCATTCCGGACTTATTTGATAGCATAGAGGTTTGTGTAAGTTGTACAAGGTCTAAACTTGATTATGGTGGACACGCAAACACTTGTAAAACAACTCTTAAGTTCACTTAGGATTTTCATTATCAATTGAACAACTTCTGATTGAAATTTTACATCTCTAGGTTGAGGTCTCTGCCATTCATTTCTTGCTTCTATTTCCGTTTGTGGATTTTCTTCGCCGTGCTATTTTAAGGTGAACTTCATAGCCCCGCTTTTACATACTTTATTGAATTTTATAAATTTTGGGGTGAGACACATGCTTGTTTTGAAATGATTTATACTTTAGACAGAAGTGCATAAACTTTTTTATATGCAACTTCATGAGACTTTTGTTAACTTGTATTCTTACATGCAAATCCCCGCCATAATATCGTTAATTGATGGAATTAAAATATTGCAAGCTTAATTATTGTGAGTAGGCCTATTGAGAGTGACGTCTCTACTCATTGACTGATCGTCAAGGAGGTACATAATAATAATTACCGACACACGCGCAGTGTCAGGGGTTTTAGTGTTTAGCTCGATATTATAACTCATGGCATATTGATTATTTTTGATATATTTTAAACTAAATCTTGTGGTCTAAAATCTCTATTACAGTTGTTAAACCTATGTTGTTCACTCAACCAATGTGTTGATTTTTAAGCATGTTGTGTCTCAAGTGACGATTAGCTTATGTGCTGATGATGATTGCTATATGTGTGCTGCCTTGCATTGGAGTCTCGCATATTTCATTTTATTATTTATTAATCATTTTCCATTTACATTTGGATTATGATGTAAAACTTCATTTTTATTCCGCTGCAATACAATTTATGTTTTTATAAAATGTCTCATTTAGAGTCGTTCTCTTTATATACCTGTGTTTTGGTATTGAAATGTCACATTTACCCCGGACCCTATTTGGGGGTGTGACAGACTGGTATCAGAGCCAGGTTGTTATAGAGAACCAGTATTGAATTTTATGTGTGCTTTATGTGCTAGTTAGGGTACCTTAGCAATCTTTAGGACTATAAACTTTCCTGGCTTAATTTAAGTGCCCTTCTTATTTGTCTACATTCTTGTCTTAGTTTTAAGTGCCTTTACTTGTTCATATTCCTGCCTTAGATTTTAGTGCTTCCTTACTATATGTTTCTTTATATCTTGCCCTTATCTCTATCCTTAGCATCCCTCTCGATACCTTGCTTCCTTTCCTAAGGATGTCATTTATGACTTCTGAATTTCGCGACATTTTCCATGTCATATATTACGGTCATTATTGTTATAATACATACCGTGGTGCCTTGGGTTGCGAACCAGAAAATGTCCTTCTAGACTCATGAAGATTCTCTCCGTGCAATCTTTAGTGCATTGGGAAATGCTTTAGGTTATGAACTCTTTAAACAGCAATTGAGCTTTAAGTCCTTAGAAAATTTTCTAATAGATAAAAATTCTGTAGTTTGATTACGTATCCGGACCTTATGTAGTGATATTGAAGTGGATATATGAATTAGTGAAATATAATGACGTCTGGCCAACGTGATTATATTACGGTAATTCATAAAGAAATTCCAATATCATGACATATGGAATAGAAAGTGAATCAAAGAAAATTTTCCAAGCCATTCATTCGAAAATCTCAATGTTATTACATGAAGGGTAATCATCATATGATTTGTATACATACGAAGAGCTCGTTTCAACCAAACTATCTATCTCATACCCATGAATAGTTTAACAATCCCTCATATACCATAAAAGTTGCAAAACTTTGTATTATTTCTTTCTTAAACAACCTTTTCTCTTTATCTTTGACGCTTAATTATCACGCTTAATCTCTACCATATCCTCGCTGGAAGGAATGATGCATATTCTTAAGAAACCTGAAGTGACACCCCCAAAATTTCCTCGAAGCATGCCACTTATTATCTGTAATTACGTTCCTGGTTTAGATTTTCATGAACCCATTAGAAAAGTTATCGACGATAAGCGACAAACACTCGCAATGATTTAATTTGAATTTTCAAGCGTTGATTCTTATAAACACCACATTCACCTAAGTATTCACCTACTACACCATTATATACTCCTGATACACCACCACCGTCACCTCCTACTACACCATTATATACTCCTGATACACCACCACCATCACCTGATCAGACCCTTTGACTAAAGATGCTGCTTACCATGGTAGAACCTTCCAACGGGTATCTTTTGATTACCATATAAATTAAAAGAATCTCATCATACTCTAGCTTATCCACATTTCGGGCCAGTAAATGGCGTAGTATATATATATTTCCCTCACGATATTCATGTGATCCCTCACACATTCCATATGATTAAAGGTAGCATTGATATGATTATCGTTACTTATGGTCAAACATCGCGTGATTTGTTGTACCTAAACAATAAGTTGCGACCTTTGAATCGTTAACCATTTTCCTAAAAATCTTACGATTTTGTCTCGGTGTTAAAAGCATGTTAGTTGTATCATTAAATGATTATATATTAATGGTTCTAACAATAGGCAAGTGACACAATGTCCTTACATCGCCCTTACTCATTGGGGAAATTCATACCATACCATCCCGGCAATAATCACGGATTTAGCAAGAACTTGATAAATTGATTTTCAATGATCATCACATAGTCGAAAGTCACTGCATTAGCGCGTCTTCATACTTGTCTATGTGAACATCGGAATATTCATGCTCAAGTTATTATGTAATCTTTGTGAATGACGGACTCAATCCATGAGTATATAATAAGGGCACTTACTGCCAGCCTTCCGACTCCAATACTAGCCATGACTAGTTGGCATTTCAAAGTCAACATGGGATTAATTTCACGTTCTCATATTCTACTATTCATATCTCACTTGATAGCAACAGCTTCACACATGAAAGTTTTGAATTCCAAGAACTTATAATAGTCATCAATCACATTTAAATTCAATAGTTTTCATTACCTCGTAACATTGTTGCTTAAATATCACCCGAAATTTTAAAAAATCATTCATTCAATCTTCATCAATCTTTTTCCAACTCGTAACCTCCGAAATATGAAAATTCTGTTTACCAAAATTTTACACACACTATTTTACTGTGTGATCCTCTCGAAATTTTACAAAATAAATTTATTTACTGCCATTCGTGCAAATTTTATAAATCGTATATATTTATATAATAAAGTAAATAAAATTTACCCTTACTTATTTTGACTAGTACATATCAAATTATACCTTCACTTTTACAATTCAATTCTTTTCATTTGAATTCAAAAGTTATTTTACTTAAAATAGTACACGTTGCACATAACTCCAGTTTTACTAAGAACTTAGTTTCATTATTATTGTCACATCAAAATGTCTCAAACTTTTTCAAAATTACTTTGACTTATTATATAAAAATTTTCATGTTACTCCATGTAACGACCCAACCCGTCGATTTCCGGCCCATAAAATTTTTTCCCTTCACATATACATTAAATAACACTTTAGGTCCCATTACACAATTTCCAAAACGTAATTATTATCAAAGTAAGTTCAACGAACTTAAAAACATACAATAATACGTTAGTTGAATCATATCCCGGTTATTGCTCATGACCCGACTAGTTACTTTTACACAAAACCGAGCATGATGATTGGGACTACGCTACCCAATCCTAAAACGAGTCCAAAAGTACGCCTTCTAAAGCAACTACGCAAGTCCACTAGTCCCCACGCTTACCCGAGCCACCATCACGCGAACCTATAAAAATATCAACAACGAGAGGGTAAGCTAATGCTTAGTGAATGCAATAATTATACACATACATATATAATTTACCTACTTACACTCCTTTACCCAAACCAGACATTAGTCCCGCATGTCAAAGCGTAAGAAACTAGCATCATCGATCTTACCACAATACTCTCGTTTATCAAAGCATAAAAGCTAGTAGCGTCAATCGTACCACAATTACCACGTATATCAATTCGCACAAGCTAGTATCATCAAAATCGTACAACTAGCAACATCATTAGCATAATAATCATAATATTAATTAAATGCTAACATCAACAATTATAAACTATGGTTAACCAATCGTACAAGGGAATGATACTCGAATTTCCCATCGGTGTTCATAACAACTGTTAGCGCCCAAAACGGCTATGGTATGCTAACCCCCGAGGTGTTCCAAAACGGCTACGGCATCACCCCCAAGTGTTCCAAAACGGCTATGGCATCACTTGGTCATCGTATGCGTAAGAACTGGCTAGTCAGTTAGCGCCCAAAACGGCTATCGTATGCTAACCCCGAGGTATCCCAAAACGGCTATGGTATTACCCCAAAGTGTTCCAAAACAGCTATGGCATCACTCGATCATCGTGTGCATATAGACAAGCTAATACTCACACAATGTGCACAAAACGCTATGCGCACAATTATTAAATGTGGACAAAAATGGCTATGCCTCACATCTATAGTCACGAAACGACTATGTGACTCATGGTCAAATAATCGCATAATAATAATTATATCGGGTCCACAAACCTTATGTCGTATGTAGTGCACAAAACCCGGCTATTGTGACACTATTCCTAAATATGTCCAAACGGCTATCGTCGCATCGATGTGCACCAAAACCCGGTTATTGTGCACATCGCGCACAAGCAAATAAATTATATACATACATGTATAACTATTCCACTCACCTTGAAGTCTTGAAGAAAGCGTCCAAGTCCGTTAATCCGCCAATGAAACATACCTATTCCATTATCATAATAATAAACAACACAATTAGGGTGGATTACAAACCAACTCATATTGACACCTAGTGCAATATCGACCCAAATGCACTTCCAAGTACAACACATGCCCAATCTCGCCAATAATCACTAACTAGAGTGATAATGTTTCCAATAACGCCAAACAAACCCAATTTGACACCTAAACCCTAGTTTTGACTCTATTCAAAATTAGTCAACCAATCGAACACAAAAGGTTTTCATTACTTCAATAATCACTAAATACTACTGATTACACTCATTGCAAGTCTCACATTGAAACAACCCAACCCGTATTACACCTATCCTGCCCAATTTGACACCTAAACCCTAATTTTGACTCTATTCAAAATTAGTCAACCAATCGAACACAAAAGGTTTCCATTACTTCAATAATCACTAAATACTACTGATTACACTCATTGCAAGTCTCACATTGAAACAACCCAACCCGTATTTAAACCGGCCCGTAATTTTTTTTCTTTAATGCATTAATATTTAGGTCCCATTTATGTTTTCAAAAACATCTGTAACACAATAATATGTTAAATGAGCTTTAAAACATTTAATACATAGTTTAAATATCCGAACGGGTAAACACGACCCGACTATTTAAAATTCCAACAAAACCGAGCATGGTGATTGGGGGTACGCTACCCAATCCTAATCAATACAAAAGCACGTCTTCTAAAGCAACCTACGCGAGTCCACTAATTCCCACGCTTACCCGAGCCACCGCATCCATGCAATCTATAAAAATGTAAACAACGAGATGGTAAGCTAACGCTTAGTGAGTGAGAATATACTATAGACATATATATGCGTAAAATGGACACGCCACACAAGTAATCAAATAACGCATACCGGAGCATCCAAGCATAAAGGCAAGCTAAGCTAAGCATACCGTACGATCACTAAGCAACAAGCTAAAATAACAACAATAAGATAAGTTCACCAACGACGATGTGAACAACGCCAATAAGCTACACCCGGTGGGTTAGCTACATCACAACAATCCGACAATATATAAAACAATATATAAACGTCCAAGGTTAACCCCTTAACCCAATACCAAAACCGATTTCCAATTACCATAATGAAGATTGGCCGAACTACATTAGCCTTAGAAAATCCGCATCCACACTAGACTACTATCTTCAATCACACAACAACATCGAGGTTGGCCGAACTACACGAGCCTTAGTAATCCGCAACCACACGAGATCACTACCTCAATAAGATGAACGAACTACACGCGTCATCATGAATCCGAACTACACGAGACTCACTTTCGATAAGATGACCGAGCTACACGTGTCATCGTGAATCCGCATCTACAGGTGATCCACTTCTCCAATCACAACCCACATCAATCGGGGAATTCCAAACCACAACACAATATTAACCCTTCGCCATTGGGGTTATATAATCCACATCACATGCATACGTGATAACGTACACACAAAGTGTGCACCTCGCCAAAGGTGGTCAACCAAAACGCACAACCGTGCCAATTGGACCTATACACAAGTCCATCAAACCCACCTATATGTGAAGTGAGCTCTATAACCGAGAACCACTCCACCCGACCCGCACCCATCCCACACATACATATGCACATAGGATATTAACACTCACCTTGTAGCTTTAATGAATGCCACCGAATAATCCGCAACTCGCCGATGGAATGTACCTATTCCAGTTATCACATAACAAACAACACAATTAGGGGGGAGCACAAACCAACCCATATTGACAACTAGTGCAATCTCGACCCAATTGCACCTCCAAGCACAACCGTGCCCAAACTAACCAATAATCACTAACACTAGTGACAATGATCCTGATAAGCCAATTAAACCTGAACACAAGTGTTAAACACTTGTCTTGCCCAATTTGACACCAAAACCCTAATTTTGACCCATTTCAAAATTAGTCAACCAAACACACCCAAATGAGTTCCAACACTTTCATAATCATTAATCATAGTGATTACACTCAATTTAAAGCCCTAAACAAGGCTAAATCATCAACCAACCTAAAACCCGCCTTCATCACTAATAAACCCGAATCCTAGTTATTATCTTCCATTGATAACTAGTGGGGTTCCATGTATGAACATACAATCAAAAACCCTAAATTTGGATGAAGAACACGAAAACAAAATTCGGAGTTAGGGCTTACCGTTAGTATCACCTTGTAGCTAAGAACGAGGAGAAAAAAGTTGCTTCTTACGACTTCGATCAAAACCCGCTCCTTCCTTTCCAAAAATCCCTTTGAATCAATTGGGATTTGAAGTTTTGAGAGGAAAAATAGAAAGAAAAGGAAAAAGAAATAAAGGAAAATGAATGAGTGGATAAGATTAAGACCTCAAATCTGGCTCACACACGAAAAGACCAAAATGCCCTTGAACCTTATTTAAAATTACAAAAATCTGGTACCAGTCCGCCCAGAACGCCGCGCCGCGGCCCTCTTCGTCGCGCCGCGAGAATACGCGTGTTTTAATGCTTGTTTGTCGAGCTTCCCGAAATTGAAACCAGTGAAATATCGCGCCGCGACGAGCCTTGTAATGCCGCGATCCAAGGCGTGGTCTGGTGCCTTCCTTACCATGCCTCCTGATCTTGATTTGTTTGTAACGTCGCCCCGCGACCCACTCCTCCACGCTGCGACCTTTAACTTGGTCTGATCACTTTTTGCATACAAGAACTTTAACGCATGAACATATCTCAATTCCTTCATACACCTATCGTACATACGCGATACACCTGTAAATCATGTACGGGGAAAAACGGGGTGTTACAACTCTCTCCCACTTAGATTCGATCACGTCCTCGTGATCCTAATCACTTAACCAAATCAAACCTACACTCGATGGTTCCCAAACAATCGTTCCAATCTGACTTCCGACACATTCCTCATTAACCCGAAGATTAATTCATTAACTAATTACACACTTGCACGCATTCCGAGCCGTGCAATACACGCGACATCCGAAGTCTATAACGATCACTTAAAATATGCGAATCCGCCACGTATCCTTCCAACTCCTCTAGGCAATTCTTCTCATAGAGTTGCCCTTAACAACTAAATCGTCATTCGCGATTTATCAAGTCCACAAATTCGAGTACTAAAACTTGCTCAATCCCTCATATCGGGAAAAACTCCACCAATCTCGTACCGAGATATCAACCCTTTAGCGTACCATACCAAGTACAATGCTAGGAGTAACCATGTCCCAAACTAAAGTCAACCATCTAACCGATGAAGATCAAATAAAAGTGAAATTTAACGGATAACACTTACCACTTAACATCCCTTGTAGTGCGCAAACACGTCTAATACGCAACTACCGCAAACACGTGAGCAAAATACGACTGTTGCATCACTATTCACACCAAAATAGTCCTTACGACCCCACCATTGGCGTATAAAACAACCAACAGATCATACAACATGGTCCTTACGACCCCACCATTGGCGTATAAAACAACCAACAGATCATACAACTTGGTCCTTACGACCCCACCATTGGCATATAAAACAACCAACAGATCATACAACATGGTCCTTACGACCCCACCATTGGCGTATGAAACAACCAATAGATCTCATAATATGAAGGCTGTCCGAAAACTATACGCGCCTTAGTGAATTCGCAACCACACGCGACCCACTACCTCCACCGCACAACAATCGGGATTGGCCGAACTACACGCGCCTTAGTGAATCCGAACTACACGAGAGTCACTATCCCAATAGAATGACCACAACCACACGTGTCATTGTGAATCCGAACTACAAGAGACTCACTTCCATAATAAGATGACCGAATTACACGAGTCATTTGTGAATCCGAACTACACGCGATCCACTTCCCAAATCTTAACACATGAATGGTACTCCCATTCCCCATCGGTACTCGCATTTCCCGATAACGTTATACCATACCGATATAACACTACACCCATGATGAAGTCAGCGGACCACATCAACGGTCATGCTTCACCAATCACACGCACTTTTGGCCTTATACAACGAGTAGTGTAACATCGCGCTCTGCTACACTATAGTGAATCCTAACAGATACCACTAACCTTCCACACCAAACAAATATCTATTAGTGTTACTTAATCACCGCGTAATCACTAATTCCCCGGGTGATGTCTTAAACACCGCGACTAACTCACCCCCATGACAATGTGGTGTCTTAAACACCGCGACAATACCACATGTCAATCAAACTAATGAGTAGTGTCTTAAACACCGCGCCAATACCACTCGTTACGTACATGCGAACATCGCTAACACAATGGAGCAAGGACCACCTATATCGCACATAGGTACAACACAACAATTCTCTAAAAGAGAATCCGACACACACATCCCTTAACCGAGGGATTTCACCTTGCTCGTCAAACACGTCCATTATTTCTCAACTAGATTACCACATTATCACCTCAGTGATAATTTACATCCAAAACCATAAGTACAATTTAACCGAAATTGTACTCTACCACAAATCGACCAAAACTAGGTCTCAACACAAGTTTCGAATCTACCATAAGCATTATCCAAATTCTCACCCTAAGGCCTCCTCGTGCGGGAGTGTAACTCCCCCACTTGGAACTACGTTCCATAACCGCATCTTGCACAACCGTACAATGCTACCAAAGGTAGACTTTACTAACAATTAGGTTCACACGACCCATCACCACATCTTGCTCCAACCTTGAGCACACGAGGGATTTTAACCAATCCTTGAACACTTCGAACGAAGAGTTTACCACAAGTATACAAACTTTACTCTCGCAATCATCCAATTGCTATAGTTTGTCAAATTTCACCTAGTCACTCATGTACCTAAGGGTTTCTCTCCGGTACCCTAAGTACAATGTAACCGCAACACAATCAAAGTCGAAGACTACGCTATTAGGTATGAAAGAGGCACCTAACGTCGCATCATGTAGACTCTATTACCAACATGCATCGAGACCAAACACTCGATCTCAAGGGTTTCACCCACCCGACGAACCACACGGTTCATCAACTTCAACACGAGAGCGAACACGCCCTAACAACCGAACACCAAAGCCCATTCCCATGGCTTGGTAGAAACATTTTCCAACACTAAGGAATGCATGGTTGCACCAAGTCTTACGCCCTTCGCCCGACATTCAAAACGTCACAAATAACAATAACATGCACAACACAATGCATTTAACAAACTCAACTCTAGCGGCACATAATAAATAATCAAAGGACATATTTATTAAAACGAAATGTACCTTAACGTCTCCTTGCCGCACCCGTCCCCGCTAACTCAGGACATTCCGACTTACGATGTCCTTCTTCTTGGCAATGGAAGCACACCATGCCATCACCCTTTGGTACCGAACATTCCCAAGACTTGTGACCCTTCACGCCATAATTGTAACACCTAGACGCTCTAGAATCCGATATACCCGTCCGTGTACCACCCGTGCTCACACTCGGACCCTTAGTCCTCTTACTTGGAGCACCATAAGAAACAACCCTCCTCTTACTTGAAGGTTTACTCATCTTCGATCGTAAATACGACTCGAAACCTCTAGCCACGGCGAATAATTCCGCAAACGATTTCGCGTAACCCCGGCTAATATTATTCTTCAAGTCATCATTCAAAGTTCGATAGAAATCCTCCATCAACAACCTATCATTCCCCAAATACTCCGGGTAAAAACGAGCCTTCGCCATAAAGGTCGTCTTGAGAGTATTCAAATCCATAGAACCCTGTTATGAATTTCGCAACTCATTACGCAATTCCGACAAGTCGGCCGAAGTCCAGAATACCTCGAAGAATTCCTTCTTAAACTCGTCCCACGATAACGCCATAAACGGCTCACCACCGATAAGATCAATCTTACCATCCAACCAATCCCTCGCCCTACCCCGCAACAAACTAGTAGCAAGTCTTGTCCTCTTCTCGGGAGGACATTCAATAGTATGAAAACACCCTTCGACATCCGAGATCCATGTTGTGTAACCAAAGGATCCGGTTTCCCATCGTACATCGGAGGTTTAGTCCTCATGAAGCTCTTAAGACAATGCTCCATTTCACCACTATTTCGAAATTCGGAATAGCTCCTATCGATTTCTTCTCGAAATGCACTCAATTGCTCCGCAACGGTGGCCGCAACTCTAGAGTTAAACTCCTCGTCATTCTTCTCGATCTCGTTTCGCGTTGTCATTCTAAAGAATGCAAAACGATTAGTCCATGAACGTATAAAACAACACGCATAACACCGCCCCATCTTGCTCAACACTCGTCGTACATCACTTGTTAGACACGATTTGCACCCGTAATGAGGTTTGCAAGTCCTTATTAAACACACGCAAGGGAATAGCATCACAACACGAGTCAAAATCCTAGCTAGTTCACCTACACGCCAAGGCACTAACCAAGTTCCCGTCCGACCCGTTCACCTATAAGTCCCGCAACAAATAAGCACACACAACAGTCTAAGTCTAGGCACCTATCTCAAGTCGCCTAAATCCCTTAGACCATGCTCTGATACCACTTGAAACAACCCAACCCGTATTTAAACCGGCCCTTAATTTTTTTTAATGCATTAATATTTAGGTCCCATTTATGTTTCCAAAAACATCTTTAACACAATAATAAGTTAAGTGAGCTTTAAAACATTTAATACATAGTTTAAATATCCGAACGGGTAAACAAGACCCGACTATTTTAAATTCCAACAAAATCGAGCATGGTGATTGGGGGTACGTTACCCAATCCTAATCAATACGAAAGCACGTCTTCTAAAGAAACCTACGCAAGTCCACTAATTCCCACGCTTACCCGAGCCACCGCATCCATGCAATCTATAAAAATGTAAATAACGAGAGGGTAAGCTAACGCTTAGTGAGTGAGAATATACTACATACATATATATGCGTAAAATGGACACGCCACACAAGTAATCAAATAACGCATACCGGAGCATCCAAGCATAAAGGAAAGCTAAGCTAAGCATACCGTACGATCACTAAGCAACAAGCTAAAATAACAACAATAAGATAAGTTCACTAACGACGATGTGAACAACGCCAATAAGCTACACCCGGTGGGTTAGCTACATCACAACAATCCGACAATATATAAAACAATATATAAACGTCCAAGGTTAACCCCTTAACCCAATACAAAAACCGATTTCCAATTACCATAATGAAGATTGGCCGAACTACACGAGCCTTAGTAAATCCGCATCCACACGAGACTACTATCTTCAATCATACAACAACATCGAGGTTGGCCGAACTACACGAGCCTTAGTAATCCGCAACCACACGAGATCACTACCTCAATAAGATGACCGAACTACACGCGTCATCGTGAATCCGAACTACACGAGACTCACTTCCGATAAGATGACCGAGCTACACGTGTCATCGTGAATCCGCATCCACACGTGATCCACTTCTCCAATCACAACCCACATCAATCGGGGTATTCCAAACCACAACACGTTATTAACCCTTCGCCATTGGGGTTATATAATCCACATCACAAGCATACGTGATAACGTACACACAAAGTGTGCACCTCGCCAAAGGTGGTCAACCAAAACGCACAACCGTGCCAATTGGACCTATACACAAGTCCATCAAACCCACCTATATGTGAAGTGAGCTCTATAACCGAGAACCACTCCACCCGACCCGCACCCATCCTACACATACATATGCACATAGGATATTAACACTCACCTTGTCGCCTTGATGAATGCCACCGAATAATCCGCAACTCGCCGATGGAATGTACCTATTCCATTTATCACATAACAAACAACACAATTAGGGAGGAGCACAAACTAACCCATATTGACAACTAGTGCAATGTCGACCCAATTGCACCTCCAAGCACAACCGCGCCCAAACTAACCAATAATCACTAACACTAGTGACAATGGTCCTGATAAGCCAATTAAACCCGAACACAAGTGTTAAACACTTGTCTTGCCCAATTTGACACCAAAACCCTAATTTTGACCCATTTCAAATTTAGTCAATCAAACACACCCAAATGAGTTCCAATAGTGATTACACTCTATTTAAAGCCTTAAACATGGCTAAATCATCAACCAACCCAAAACCCGCCTTCATCACTAATAAACCCGAATCCTAGTTATTATCTTCCATTGATAACTAGTGGGGTTTCATGTATGAACATACAATCAAATCTGGCTCACACGCGAAAAGACCAAAATGCCCTTGAACCTCATTTAAAATTACAAAAATCTGGTACCAGTCCGCGCAGAACGCCGCGCCGCGGCCCTCTTCGTCGCGCCGCGGCCCTCTTTGTCGCGCCGCGAGAATAGGCGTGTTTTAATGCTTGTTTTTTGAACTTCCTGAAATTGAAACCAGTGAAATACCGCGCCGCGACGAGCCTTGTCGCGCCGCGACCCAAGTCGTGGTCTGGTGCCTTCCTTACCATGCCTCCTGATCTTGATTTGTTTGTAACATCGCGCCGCAACCCATTCCTCCGCGCCGTGGCCTTTAACTTGGTCTGATCACTTTTAGCATACAAGAACTTTAACGCACGAACATGTCTCAATTCCTTCATACACCTATCGTACATACGCGATACACCTGTAAATCATGTACGGGGAAAAATGGGGTGTTACACATATGTATAAACTTGCTCACCAAACCCGAAAGCCACCTACAACACCAATAAACCCGAATCCTAGTTATCATCTTCCATTAACAAATAGTGGGGTTCCATTTTTGAACATACAATCAAAAGCCCTAAATTTAGATGATGAACACGAAAACGAAATTCGGAGTTAGAGCTTAACACTAGTATCAAATCGTAGCTAAGAACGAGGAGAACAAGGTTGCCTCTTACGCCCTCGATCGAATCCCGCTTCTTCCTTTCCAAAATCCCTTTAGAATGATTTGAGGAATTTATGTTTTGAGATAAAAGGTGGAAGAAATATGGAAAAGAAAATAAGAAAATGAAATGAGTGGATGAGATTTAAGATCCCAAATCTGGTACACACGCAAAATGACAGAAATGTCCTCGATACCTCTTAAAATTACAAAATTCGGAACCAATTTTGCAGTGTGGTCGCGCCGCGGACCAGGTCTCTCGCGCCGCGAGATTTGCCTTGTTCTGGGATCCATTTTATCGAGCTCCTTGTAACGACCCAGGATTTTCCAACGTATATTTATTAATATTTATTATTAATACTTGCGCTTTAATAAATGTATTTTTATACATTTACTTGTTATCGTAATTGCCTTTCCATGCCCCGACTTGTCTTTGTGACACACACGCTTTTCACGAATAATATTTTGGATATTATTTACGTTCATGATTAATTATTATTAATTATTTTTAATTAACTAATGTTAGTAGTTAATTACTTGGGCTTTTATTTAATTTGTTACTTATTTGGACTTGGGCTTTATGTTAATGGACTTGGAAGCCCACCCTACTTTCCTAATGGACTAGTTGTGAGCCCAACATATTACTAGTAATTCATTAAGCTTAAACTTGGATTAATTAAGTTAAGTTGGAGACAAATAATTCAAGCATGCTAGTAACTCTTTCCCATACATTTAACTTTAAACCATTCTAAGTTTACACCATCTTCCCATGCATGAAAGTGAGCTTTTGACCTTGCCTCTTTTGGCCACCAAACCGTCGGCCATAGCTAGGTGGGAGGGAGTTCATTTTCAAATTTTTTTGTTACTTATTCACTAGTATTCCTTCATTTTACACACACTTCATTTTACACTTCTCTTTCTCTCATCTTTTTCTCTCAATATTGTAAGTAACAAAGCTTTATTTTCTTTCTTTTTCTTCCATTAAAATTGACATCTATCATCATCATTCTTACTTGTTTTGTTACTTGTTGTTTGTTGTTGTTAAAGATCAAGTTTTTTAACTTGTATCTTCATGTAATCTTGGTTACTTCCATCTTTTGTTTGATGAAGAACCAAGAACAAGAATCTAAACTTGTTAGTTTATGGTTCTACACTTAAATGTTTTAAAGATCTAAAAGTTTATAAGCTTTATAATCATACTTGTGTTCATGTTTTGTAGACTTGAAGTTTATTTCCTTAAGATCCAAACTTTGATTTGAATCTTCTCAAGTATGAAACAAACATGAACATAATACTTGTAACTTTAGTTTATTTCTTTCTTTTGTAAGTACTTTAAAGTTGTAATATTGTTAATTTGGCCAAGTATTACTAGTTAAACTTGATCTTATATTTCTTGAAACTAAAGTTAACTTTATAAGTTCAAGAACATGGAAGTATAACTTTCTAGTTATAACTTCATACACTTATGTTGGATCTAAGTTTCTATAGCTTATGGTCTTCCAATTTTGTTGTAAACAAGAGCTTATAAGCTTATATACATTTTACAAGATGAAAATCTAAGTTTCATAACTTATGGTTTCATTAAAGTGAAATCCAAGTTCTATAACTTAGGATCTAACTTAAGAACACTAGATCTAGACTTTCTAGTCTAGGATCTTTAAGATCTAACTAAGATCTAAGTTCTACAACTTAAGATCTTGTTTATTTAGTTTACTTTCAAGTTTATAGCTTAATATTACTATTAGAACTCATGTATGTGTCGGATCTGAGATCTTGATGTAACTTTGGTTCATCAACCTACTTGCAACCCTTAAATGAGTTGTGCTACTTATCTTAGATATACACTAGTGTTATGATGGTAAAACCTTGGTTAAGATGATGCAAACAAATCAACGAGTTGTACACTTGAAGCTATAAGCATCAAGGATGAGAACCGTGATGAGCATCAAGCACCAAGAACCCACCGGAGCACCTTACCTACTGTTTTTCGGGTCTGATCAATAACCTGGGCTACTGGAAAATTTTATTTCCAGCTCATTCGGTTCGATTATATGATTTTCTATTTAGGCCTTATCTTAATCCGAGTTACAGTTTAGGATTTATGGCCTTCCGAAAGTCACTACACCCTTTTAACGTTGTGCTGAAATTTTTGACCTACTCGCACTTAAACCGTCGCCACGATCAAACGAAGACGAGTTTGGTTCTGGAAATTGGTCAGCCTCTAGGGGACTCATATACGGAGCAATGGACACTGGTCTCACCTCATTTCAGTTTGTATATAGGTCGTGGCGACTGAACGAAGTCAGCCTTTATTTCAAAATCTATTCTTGATTGAAACTTACTTTACACTTTTTGACTTATGATGAATGATGATGATACTTAAGACCTAATTTATATACTTTTAAACCTTTGGGAACGATTTACTGACTTAGTAACTTTTGACTTAGGTTGAGGACCTTTTGGACAAACTACTTGCTTACTTTCCCGAATCAACTTTACTACTTTTCACTGTGAGTTATAGCATCCCTTTTTACTTTAACTATTTTGGGACTGAGAATACATGTGCATTTTATGTTTTACATACTAGGCACGAGTACTTAAACTTTATATATGTGAGGGTTATACAACGGCATAAAATTTCCCCTTAGCTCGGTAACGTTTAGTCATTGGTCTTTGAACTGGTGAACACGAATCTTAGATATGGATCCATAGGGTTTGACATCCCCACTCGGGCTAGTAGCGCTAGCATTTAATGGGTGTTTATTACTTCATAAACTTACACACTCGCCAAGTGTACTTTTAGGGGGTGTTATTTACGTTAAGTTAGTTACCAAGTGCCCACGGTTATACATATACTTTTCATACTGCTTTGAAATATTGAAATCTCGTGGCCTACCTTACATTACTGTTATACTTAAACTATAGCTCACCAACATTCGTGTTGACATTTTTAAGCATGTTTTTCTCAGGTGCTTAAGGTTTGATTGCTTCCGCTGTAGTTGTCATGTTTGTAGACTCCCACTGCGCTTATTAGAGATGTCTTCGCATGAAAATGTTTATTTTGCATTCAAACTTTGTTACTTTTGAACAATGAATTTGTAACGACCTATGGGTCACGTACTATTATTATTGCCTTCTATTCGTAGAAGCACACTATCGGTTGTAAAACTTTTAATGTTGGATAAGACATCACTCCGTTTTATGAATGCAAACTTATTTTAAAACAGCATATAGTGTTTGACCTTGTAATGATCCTGTTGTTGATGATCCGTACACATTAATTTTGTACGGGGCATCACATTTGGTATCAGAGCATTGGTTGTAGGGAATTAGGTTGCATTAGCGAGTCTAGACCGGACCGAGTAGGATCCACTAATAGGACTCATCTACAACTTGCTAGTTTACTTGTTTCTGCGAAACTTGCTGCATGCTGCAGCTTACTTTTACTGCTATATGTCGTATACTGCTACTTGTTTTCACCACTACTATCTGCTTTTGATTGCATGATACTTCTGTAGGATTCGTTATTATTGCCATGCTACTTACTGCTATAGATGATCTAGACTATCGTAGTTACTTTACCTAATACGTGCTTGCTTTATGACTTACTGACATGGAAAAAGTTATTTTTCCTTGTTCAGATGTCGGATATCCCGCCCGTTATCATTTTGGAGAGAGACTCAGACTCATCCGCCACCTCGCTTGCTACTGCTGCTGATACACAGATCCCGTCATCGACACCCTCCAGCGACTCTGGCGCTTCATCCTCTGGAGCCAGTAGCCATGCACCCAACCCAGTGATCATCTCAGACGGACACAAGGATCCACTGGAGATTCCAGCTCCACTTATCCCAGGACCTTCGGAGACACAGCACCATTCCGGTGGTGCTGTGATTCCTGGGGATCATGGGGAGGGTCCGTTCCTGATGGACGTGTCGTGCCGATTCCACCTTGCAGATACCGAATGATGACCACCGGTCTTGCAGAGCCACCCTCAGATAGTTCAGACGACTCATCATCCGATGACTTCAGCGAGGATGATTCCGACGAGGACCCTGAGGAGACGCCCGTGCTGTAACACCCTCGAAGCGGGCCTAGCTGTTAGATTACTATTTTGCCCTCAGGTTATGTGGTGTTATTATATGCTTTTATTCTAATTTTACATTTTGTATTATTTAATGTTGTGGATAGGACCAGTTTGTGACAAGGGTCACAGAACAGGTTTGTTTATTTAATTTGGACTTTGTTGGGTCACCAAATGAGATACGAAAGAATTCAGATAACTGATAAATACCTGTGTGTTGTGATGTATGGGTTTTTAACCCTTAAGTGTGTAGGTGGGGAGAATTATCTTCATTTTTCTAGATTATTCCCCAAATATTACTCCCGTGCGTTCATCTCCATCTCACCAAACCCTAATCATCAAAACTTGTTCTTGGGCTCAAATTGATCTTAGAATCGTGTTCTTTATTGTCTACTGATTCTAACATGGTAAGAATCACAAGCCTTCATGCTTTAATCTTTGAGAAAATGGAGTTTTGTGTTAGTTTATACAAAGTGTGTAATTTGGGTCAAAATGGTTAGATTTGATGTTGTTTTAGTCCAAATCTTGTGGGTTTAAGTTTCTACATATTTAATGTCTTTGATTTGGTCAGTTTTGAGGTCGTAATCGAGCTCTAGAGCAAGAATTGGTCGATTTTGGGTGAAACCCGTCACTTTGTTCTTCAGCTTCTGCAGATAAACACAGTCGGCCGACTATCTCTTGAAAATCGACTGACTGACTCGACCATCAACAGACTGACTCGACCATCGGCCAAGTGTGTCTGTGAGAAACCATCGACCGAGTATATAGACAGTCGACCGAGTGAGTGTTGACAGTCGGCCGACTTTCTCTGATAGTCAACCGATTGTATTTGGCAGTGTAATATTTTACTAAGTGTTTTTTTAGCCGTTATGCTGCCCGTTTGTATATTGATGATCATAATATTATAACTAACATGTGAGTATTGTTTTCAGGTGATACAGACGAGGAGAAGACTCGGTGACATTAGACTACCGAGTGATGTCGGTATCGGTGAGTGGGACTAACTGGAGAATATAGTATAGAGAAGCATGTTATATTATGATTGCCATGCTTGTTAGATATACTTATTATTGTGGTTAGTTAGTACGTTGTGATGACTGCATGTTAGTTGATGCTTGTCTGCTGGAGCCCAGTGCGTCCCTATTGTGTGGTAGCCTCTGTAGGAGAGATCAACCTGCGGGTTGGGTTCCTCATGTGGTAGCCTAGACAATCGAGGTGTATATATATGTGAATGACGCGTTCGTCGCGTGTGGATTATATATATACACACGGTAGTGGAGGAACTTCTGGTAAGCCCCAGTTCGATCAGCTGGTAGTTAATGGTTTGGCCGAGCCACCAGAGTCTCTGTAGATGGCACTTGGGTGATGTTTATGTGTTAGACTATGTGACATGATTAGTATGACGGTTCCTGTATACTATTACCTGTAGTTAGTTGCACTCACTTAGCTTCGTGCTAATCCCTCACATCTTCCCTGCAGGTTATGGATTTGTTGTATGCTAGTTATCAGGGCGAAGATGGGATGTTGGAAGATATGTTTAAAAAGCCGGAAACTCTGATGTCGCGTCTTTTCTATTAAAGTTGTATTTACGTTTTAATATAACACCCGGTCGTTTATTTATTAACGTGTTATCATTAAGTGAATTATATATATATATATATATATATATATATATATATATATATACATTTTTAACTTATGTATTAGTTAAATTGGTCTTCCGCTGTATTAAAAAAAAATCTGGGGTGTTATAAGTTGGTATCAGAGCGAAGGTTTGGCAGCATGTGCACGGAAGTGACATGTTCCCAAACCGTGTGTCGAGTCAAACATATCTTGGGGTGGGTTAAGTGAGTGAAGTAGGTATTGACGAGTTAGTTGGCGAAAACTAACAGATTATCTACTAAGCTTTGTGTGTGAGATGTTGTGTTAAGACAGGTATGAAGATCGATTCCACCCTGCTGGTGCCCTGTTGACCCTCAGTACTGATAGAACTTCGGTGGATGCGTTTGATGCCGATTTGGATGAAGGACTTGATGCGTATTAGTTGACATGGCTCCAATGATGAGGATTCAGTTGCAGAGTTAATGAGGGTTAAGGGTGCGGGTGCGATCGAGGTGTTGATAGATACAGAAGATGTCTTCTTATTCATAAAGATACATTCTTGTTACATTGCTGTAATTGTTATTATTGTACTTGTAGATTGTGTTCCTGTCTTTGTCAAATTTGGTGTTTGTTGTAATGATAATCTGTGACGATTAGTGTTTCATGTTACGATTGATTAATTGTACTTGTAAGATAGAAGTAGATGACAGTTGACAGAAACAGTTACGGCGACTGTGTCTAGAGCTACCCTGCCACTATCGGGATTTTATTCCCTTAGACTGACTGTTATATTCTATGAGACTTTATAGATATGACCTTTGTGATACGGTGTCATGCTATTGTGAATTGTTTGTTATATGGCCTGTTGTACTATATGTGAGATTACTGTTGGCCTAGACTAGAAGAATTGAAGTGAATGATTTGTAGTATTAACAAAAGACGAATATGAAGTCATTTCCTGACCGTTGACTGATGGGACACACGTAGTGACCCATAAAGACTGGTTAGGGTAGTGACCCCTTGATGAGTAGTGAAAGTCTCGAACCCTATTGTGTAACTATGTGAAGTGTAGTCTTCATGCTTGGCGACTGTGACTGAACCAGTAGATGACGGACCCTATGATATTATAGTATCACGGGACTTGTTATGTTGGACTTAGGTGAAATGTAATTCTTTCCCATGGATCGACGGGACATACGTAGTGGCCCTTAAGGATTGAAATAGAGTAGTAGTTTCCTTATCTTCTCATAAGAGGATCCGGACCCGGTTTGTTGTTGTCATATGTAGGTGGTTTGCGTGTCACGCATGATGTTGACTTTTAGTTTAGATGATTGTGGCCGTAGTAAGACTTTGAAGGATCGTTTTCCTACCATAGACTAATGTGAGTTAGTGGTGACCTTTTGGAAGTAAGTTTGAATGGACTTTTCCATGTAGTCTTGACTGAAAATAGGAAAATCGTGTTTTGTCATTATGTGAGGAGTATTATTAGCCTGGATGTACTATTGCAGGATTTGACTAGCTAAGTAGGACCTGTAGAGTTGTCCTGAGAAGTTGATTTTTTTGTGAATTGATATGACTCATTAGATGTCAGTATGTAAGACGTTCGTTTAGTGACTTTCTTGGAAGTAGAGCAGACCTTAACGGGAATAGAAATTCAGTTCAAGCTGAATTATGATGAATCTTGACTAGGTCGGGAGACGTGATTAGAACATTGATCATATTACTGTTAAGATAGAAGCATTGATCTGGTAGTTCGATAGTGACCGTTGTGAATATTTTGTCTTTTGAAGATTTGAATATAAGGTCGAGGACGGACAATAATAGCATTTGCAAATAAGATGAAGTAAGTAGGTATAATTTATTGGATGTTGGATCAGAGATACTAACGTGGTTACTAAAGAGGACTTAGTAGAATTAAGATCGAATTAGAACCGAGTTAGGTGTTTTCTTTCAAGACTTTTGCGGTTTTGATAGCCTTAGATTGTAAAATCTATTAGTTTGGGATATAGTGGAGATTTATAACTACCGGTGACTTAAGAAGATAGACCGTGTTGTTTTGATGAACTCGACTAAGATCTTGTTCCGAAATACTCAAAATGAAAGTGTGATTTAGAATGATGTACTACGTCTGGCCAACGAAAATACATTATAGTAAATCATACAGTAGTTTTGAGAGTCGGAAGAGATGTAACGAGTGTAGATCGGGTGTTATTTGATGATGAATGTGATTTTCGATGAACTGTTGACCGAGTATAGACTTTTCTGACATAGTAATGTTAGTTGAACAATATTTGGACCTAGGCTATTGATGATCGAATAAGCCTTAGTTTTGAATTTTGATAAAGTTCGAAGCAAAATAAAGTCGATGCAGAGATAGTTTTAGTGGTGTCAAACGCGTGTATTAATATCATTTGACGGACTTAATTGTTAGATGGATGTTTATTGCTTGTGGTAGTGGATATTGTTGACTTGAAATCCATGTTCGAATGATTAATGTTGGGTTAATATTGCATTTGTAAGTGTTTCTTTTAAGGATGATATGAATAAAGTCATACTTTAAGTGATGAATTTTGGGTATGTATCAACCTAGATAAGTGATTTATGACGAAACCCTTAAATATCGAATTTGAATTAGGTATTTAATTGTGTGTTCTGGTAGCACTTTAACCAAGTGATGATCTTTCTGATGTAACTGTAGTAGTGTTGGGCATGTGTATTGATGTTATTTGAGGAAAATTAATACTTAGATATCTACTTTCAGAATGTGTGGACGATTATTCTTTACTCAAGATTTGTGATGTAATGATTGAATTGATTTGAAATTGGGTTGGTAATCATTTCTACTATGATTGAGTGATCAGTATAACGATTTAGTCGTTGAATAATTGGGGAACATTGAACCAGATAAGCGAATTTCAACGAAATTCTTGAATATTGGGATTGAAACAACTATTAAATTACGGAATTTGGGTAAATTAGTGTAATCCGAGTTGATTTGGCTATGTTGTAGTGATGAAATTAGATAAGTTTGTGTATTATAAGATAAATGATAACCATTATTCAGTTTTTTAGAGTGAGTTGATCTAGAAAATTCGATGAAAGTGACTCGAGAATAACCTCAAATCATGATTGACAGATATAATGTAGTGGGTCATTAGTAGTGACTCGAGAGTTAGTATGTAAAACCTAGACATGAGATGGAATTTTCGTGGTATTTCGTAAGATTATTGATAGATCAAGTTTGGAATTCAGACGAAATTATACTTGTTCAATTATTAGATAGCGGCAGGTTGTCAGCATTGAATTTCTTTAGCTAGTGGTAAAGACTGTTTTCTAGACCAGAATGTGAAGAACGATTCGGATATCGTGTAGTGTAAGTAAGTAAGTTTGCAGATCGGCATATAACGGGTCTTGACCCTTGGGTAGTAGACTAGCAGATGGTGTGTTTGACTTAGACCGATAAGATAACTTTTGACCTACGAGAATGAATGGAGCTTTGTAAGGCGTATGACGGTAGGACATGATTTGACTTAGTTCACGTTGTGGCCCGTTGTGCTGGTATGTAATACCCATGACCTTTGTTGATTTGGGGATGTAGAATTGTGGGCTTAACTAAGTTGCATCTTCATGTGACACGTTGACAACAGACTGATGACTTAGAATAAATTGAATATAATATTTGATGGGTTAACTTTTTGGGTAATCTCGAAATTTGATGGATCAGTCCGATTCAATGAAATTGATAGTGTATAACCGTTGGTATCTTCAGAAAGTGGGGTGTAGTGACAGTTTGATGTGAAACTTTTTGTGGAAGTCAATTAAGTTGATGATGGGTCTATATAATACTTTTGGGTTGTCTTGTATTTGAATGAATGTTGATTGCATCTAGTGTTGAATTATTTAATCGTTATCCTCTTAGCATAGCGCTAGGATAAAAGATGACGTGCACGGCCCTTGTTAAACAGTTGATTGTTAGTACTTGGTTACCCCTTCAAGCGATAATTGTGATGCTATAGACAACTACGGGATAAATTATCTGAATGTTGTGTTGCATGATTGGAGTGGGTCGTAACAGAAAGGGTTAGCATTGACTTAGTGATGGTGAGTTTTTAAATTAATGATTTTTGCTTATAGGTTGCTGATGAGAAAACTAATGAACCTTGGTAATGCTTGTTATCTTAGGATGTGTTTTGGTGTAGCTACCGGTGTGACCAATTGTGTTGGTATTTGTTACCTGTGACCCGTGTTGGCTATGACTTAGTAGATTTCGAGGATGGAATCTATTTAAGGGGGGTAGATTTGTAACACCCTCGAAGCGGGCCTAGCTATTAGATTACTATTTTACCCTCAGGTTGTGTGGTGTTATGATAAGCTTTTATTCTAATTTTATATTTTGTATTATTTAATGTTGTGGATAGGACCGGTTTGTGACAAGGGTCACAGAACATGTTTGTTTATTTAATTTGGACTTCGTTTGGGTCACCAAATGAGATACGAAAGAATTCAGATAGCTGATAAATACCCGTGTGTTGTGATGTATGGGTTTTTAACCCTTAAGTGTGTAGGTGGGGAGAATTATCTTCATTTTTCTAGATTCTTCCCCAAATAGTACTCCCGTACGTTCATCTCCATCTCACCAAACCCCAATCATCAAAACTTGTTCTTGGGCTCAAATTGATCTTAGAATCGTGTTCTTTATTGTCTACTGATTCTAACAAGGTAAGAATCACAAGCCTTCATGCTTTAATCTTTGAGAAAATGGAGTTTTGTGTTAGTTTATACAAAGTGTGTAATTTGGGTCAAAATGGTTAGATTTGATGTTGTTTGAGTCCAAATCTAGTGGGTTTATGTTTCTACATATTTAGTGTCTTTGATTTGGTCAGTTTTGAGGTCGTAATCGAGCTCTAGAGCAAGAATTGGTCGATTTTGGGTGAAACCCGTCACTTTGTTCTTCAGCTTCTGCAGCTAAACACAGTCGGTCGACTGTCTCTTGACAATCGACCGACTGACTCGACCATCGACCGACTGACTCTACCATCGGCCGATTGTGTCTGTGAGAAACCATCGACCGAGTATATAGACAGTCGGCCGAGTGAGTGTTGACAGTCGGCCGACTATCTCTGACAGTCGACCTATTGTATTTGGCAGTGTAATATTTTACTAAGTGTTGAATTTTTAGCCGTTATGCTATCCGTTTTTATATTGATGATCATAATATTATAACTAACTTGTGAGTATTATTTTCAGTTGATACAGACGAGGAGAAGACTCGGTGACATTAGACTACCGAGTGATGTCGGTATCGGTGAGTGGGACTAAATGGAGAATATAGTATAGAGAAGCATGTTATATTATGATTGCCATGCTTGTTAGATATACTTATTAATGTGGTTAGTTAGTACGTTGTGATGACTGCATGTTAGTTGATGCTTATCTGCTGGAGCCCAGTGCGTCCCTATTGTGTGGTAGCCTCGGTAGGAGAGATCAACCTGCGGGTTGGGTTCCTCATGTGGTAGCCTAGACAATCGAGGTGTATATATATGTGAATGATGCGTTCGTCGCGTGTAGATTATATATATACACACGGTAGTGGAGGAACTTCTGGTAAGCCCCAGTCCGATCAGCTGGTGGTTAATGGTTTGGCCGAGCCACCAGAGTCTCTGTAGATGGCACTTGGGTGATGTTTATGTGTTAGACTATGTGACATGATTAGTATGACGGTTCCTGTATACTATTGCCTGTAGTTAGTTGCACTCACTTAGCTTCGTGCTAATCCCAACATCTTCTGTGCAGGTTATGGATTTGTTGTATGCTAGTTATCAGGGCTAAGATGGGATGTTGGAAGATATGTTTGACAAAGCCGGAAACTCTGATGTCGCGTCTTTTCTATTAAATTTGTATTTACATTTTAATATAACACCCGATCGTTTATTTATTAACGTGTTATCATTAAGTGGATTATATATATATATATATACACATTTTTAACTTATGTATTAGTTAAATTGGTCTTCCGCTGTATTAAAAAAAAATCTGGGGTGTTATACATGCAGCCGCCCTCTACCCCGCCGAAGAAGCGGTATCGTTTTGATGGTACTGTTATTCCAGGGGTTAACGGAGGTAGATCGTTCATTAACGCACATGGACTGAAGGTTAGGGTCACCGCTTGCAAGCGGGTTGTGCCTTACCCTGTCGATCCATTCGTGCATAAGGCTTCCCGATACGCAGCATCTACTTCTGGTGCTGAACCGTCTGCACCACCAGCTCCACCCGCATCATCTGCACCACCAGCACTGCCTGCTCCACTATCCTCTCCCTCTGTCGAGGAACTGACGAGGGAGGTGGATACCCTCCGTGCTCGGGTAATTGAGCTCGAGGACCAGATGTCCCACATAATGGACATCCTTTACCCACCGTCACCATAGGGCTTTTGTATTAGGTTTCTTTATGTAATCCCGTTTGTAGTTTCATGTTTCACTCATGTATTGTACGAATCTTATGCGAATGTATGCAAATTTTTATTAATGAATGGAACTTAGTGTTGTTTAATCTTTGTACGGTGTTCTATTTACGTTACTATATGATGATTTTGTGGTATCTGAATCTATTCGCGTTACTTAATTAGCATGTGTTGTGTTGATTCCATGATTGGTTACCGTATACTGTATTATTATTATTTGAATGCTGGGTTTTGACTTAAGTCAAAATTTTTGTTTAGAAGATCAATGGCCAACGGAAGATCAACGCCCACAGCAGCACAGATTGAAGAAATGATAGCCGAACGGGTAGCCGCAGCTATAGCGGAAATGAACCCCCAAGCTCCACTGGTTATCCAGCACAATCATAATGGGTGCACATACAAGGAATTCCAAAACTGCAAGCCCCACAATTTTTGTGGTACTGAGGGGCCAGTTGGACTTACAAGGTGGTTTGAGAAATTGGAAGCTGTTTTTCGTGTAAGTAACTGCTCAGAGACGAACAAAACCAAGTATGCCTCATGTATGCTGTCGGACGGCGCCTTAACCTGGTGGAACACACTTGCTCAAGCTAAGGGTATTGATGAGGCATATGCTACCCCGTGGGAGGAATTTAAGGGGGCCATGATTGAAGAGTATTGCCCCAGGACAGAGATACAGAAAATGGATGCCGAGTTCTGGGATTTGAAGGTTGTGGGAACTGATCTCGATGGTTATAACTGTAGGTACCTGGAATTAGCTCTGATGTGTCCCACGATGGTTACCCCGGAATTTAAGCGAATGGAACGATATTTATGGGGACTTCCCAAGTCCATCCAAGGAAATGTCACCTCTTCAAAACCAGCTGACGTCCCGGAAGCTATGCGCATGGCGCATACCCTGATGAACCAAATTACCAGCAAGGAACCGGAAAAGGAGAAATTTGAATCGGGAGCTAGTAGTGAGAAGCGTAAGTGGGACAACAACAAGGGAAGAGATCAAAACCCCACTAAGAGGCATGAAGGTTTCAAGGGAAACAACCCCAACCTGAACACTAGTTCAAACTCTAACTATAAGGGTAGTCTGCCACAGTGCAAGAGATGCTACAGGCATCACACCGGGTACTGTAACGTGGTCTGTGAAAAATGTAAAAGGACTGGGCATATTGGCAAAGACTGCAAGATCACCACCCTGAATCTGAAGACAAATCCTACTGGACCGAGAAAGTGTTATGAGTGTGGACAACCGGGCCACTTCAAAAATGAGTGTCCCGACAAGCGAAAGGACGGCGGACCATCGCGTGGCAGAGCTTTCAACGTAAATACAAGGGATGACCGTGAAAACCCCGACTTGGTTACAGGTATATTCACTATCAACAATCTATTAGCTTCTGTCCTGTTTGATACTGGTGCCAATAGGAGTTATGTATGTAGACACTTTTGCTCTAAGATAAATTGGTCGTTAGTTCCTTTAAAGGAGAGTATGCTTGTAGAGGTAGCCAATGGAAAACTTGAGAAAGTTGACCAAATTAGCCGAGGAGATATTATCAACATAGCTGGTGTGGATTTCGAGATTGACTTGATACCCATTAAATTGGGAAGCTTTGATGTTATTGTCGGTATGGACTGGTTGACCAAGATAAGGGCTGACATTATCTGTGGAGATAAAGCTCTTCGTATACCACACGGAGATGGTGAGCCACTGATTATTCACGGAGAGAGATGTAGCTTGAAACTAAATCTCATTAGTTACATGAAAGCGCAAAAGATCATGAAGAAAGGACGTCTTGCTGTTTTAGCACATATGAAAACATTAGAAACTGAGGTGAAGAGCGTGAATGAGGTACGAATTGTGAACGAATTTTCCGATGTCTTTCTGGAAGAATTGCTTAGATTACCACCATCGAGAGCAGTGGAGTTCTAGATCGATTTTGTGCCAGGGGCTGCACCTATAGCTCGCGCACCTTATCGACTCGCACCTTCCAAAATGCAAGAGTTGCAGAGTCAATTACAAGAACTGCTAGACCGTGGATTTATCCAACCAAGTTTCTCGCCTTGGGGCGCACCTGTTTTATTTGTGAAGAAGAAGGATGGATCCTTCCGCATGTGTATCGAATACTGTGAACTCAACAAATTGACGATCAAGAATCGGTATCCTCTTCCCCGAATTGACGATCTTTTCGACCAGTTGTAAGGATCAAGCTTTTACTCTAAGATCGATTTGCGATCCGGTTATCACCAGTTGAGGGTGAAGGAGAGCGATGTGATGAAAACTGCATTCAGAACTCGTTATGGTCACTATGAGTTTCTCTTGATGCCATTCGGTTTAACCAATGCACCTGCCGTATTTATGGATCTCATGAATCGTGTATGCAAGCCATACCTGGATAAGTTCGTTATCGTCTTCATAGATGATATCCTCATCTACTCCAAAAGCGAAGAAGAACATGAACAACATCTTCGTCTAATGTTGGAACTCTTGAGACAAGAGCAACTTTACGCCAAATTCTCCAAATGTGAATTTTGGTTGAAGGAAGTCCAATTTCTGGGCCATATTATGAGCGATCAAGGTATCAAAGTTGATCCCACAAAGATCGAAGCTATCAGCAAGTGGGAAACCCCCACTACTCCGACTCATATCCGCCAATTTTTAGGCCTCGCCGATTACTACCGAAGATTTATTGAAGGTTTCTCTCCGATTGCGCGTCCTTTGACCGCGTTGACTCACAAAGGGAAGAAGTTCATTTGGGAACCCGAACAAGAATCTGCATTTCAAACCTTGAAAAAGAAGTTAACCACCACACCTATCTTATCACTTCCTGAAGGCAGTGACAATTTCGTCGTTTATTGCGATGCTTCGAAAAATGGTTTTGGTTGCGTATTGATGCAAAGAACGAAGGTCATTGCTTATGCTTCCCGTCAACTGAAGATTCATGAGCGAAACTACACTACTCACGATCTTGAACTTGGAGCCGTTGTTTTTGCGCTCAAATTATGGAGACACTATCTTTATGGAAGTAAAAGTACTATCTTCACCGACCACAAAAGGCTCCAACACATCTTTGATCAGAAGCAACTAAATATGAGACAGCGTCGATGGATCGAGATGCTGAACGACTATGATTGTGAACTTCGTTATCACCCTGGCAAGGCCAATGTTGTAGCTGACGCTTTGAGCTGAAAGGAGAGGATGGCACCTCTTCGTGTTCGGACACTGAACATCACCATTCATTCGAACCTCAATAGCCAGATCCGAGTAGCCCAAGATGAGGCTCTCAAGGAGGAGAATATATCTCATGAATACTTGAACATTCTCGTCTCTCGATTCGAAGTTAAGGATACTGGACTCCGATGCTATGCCAAAAGAATTTGGGTACCTCTTTATTGAGATTTACGGAGCCTTATATTAGGTGAATCCCATAAGTCAAGATATTCGATTCATCCAGGAGCTAGTAAAATGTACCACGATCTTAAGGAACAGTATTGGTGGCCTAATCTTAAGAAGGATGTTGCAACTTATGTTGGGAAGTGTTTGACTTGCTCGAAGGTTAAGGCCGAAAATCAAAGGCCATCTGGGTTACTTCAGCAACCAGAAATCCCACAATGGAAGTAGGAAAGGATAACGATGGACTTCATCATGAAACTACCAAAGACGGTGGGCTGATACGATACCATCTCGGTTATCGTTGATCGTCTTACCAAATCTTCACAATTCTTAGCCATGAAGGAAACTGATACGATGGAGAGACTCTCTCAACTATACATAAAAGAGGTTGTATCTCGTCATGGTGTGCCCTTATCGATCATCTCAGATTGCGATCCCCGTTTTGCTTCCAGATTTTGGCGTTCTTTGCAAGAAGCGTTGGGGACTCGTCTCGACATGAGTACTGCGTATCACCCGCAGACTGACGGACAAAGCGAACCCACGATTCAGACTTTAGAAGACATGTTGTGTGCATGTGTCATTGATTTCGGAAAGGCTTGGGAAAGGCATTTGACGCTAGCTGAATTCTCTTACAACAACGGTTATCATTCGAGTATTAATGCCACACCTTTTGAAGCGTTGTATGGTCGCAAATTCCGATCTCCTATTTGTTGGCCCGAAGTAGGCGAAAAGCAAATCACCGGACCCGAGATAGTCCATGAAACAACTGAGAAGATTGTCCAAATTCAAGCGAGACTCAAGATGGCCCGTGATCGCCAAAAGAGTTATGCCGACCTTAAACGTAAAGACTTCGAATTCAACGTGGGTGACCGCGTAATGTTGAAAGTCGCACCTTGGAAAGGTGTAATTTATTTTGGAAAACCTGGGAAGCTCAACCCGCGATACATTGGTCCTTTTGAAATCTTGGAGCGTGTTGGACCCGTTACTTACTGTTTGGATCTTCCAACTCAATTGAGCTCAGTTCATCCTACCTTTCATGTATCGAATTTGAAGAAGTGTCTTACTGAACCGGAACATGTCATACCATTGGAGGAACTTACAATTGATGACAAACTCCACTTTGTGGAAGAGCCTGTCGAAATTATGGACCGTGAGGTCAAAACTTTGAAACACAACAAGATTTCGATCGTCTGAGTACGATGAAATGCCAAACGAGGACCTGAGTTTACCTGGGAATGAGAGGATCAAATGATGCAGAAGTATCCTCACCTTTTCCCAACTCCTCCATCTCCCTCAGTTTAAAATTTCGGGATGAAATTTTCTTTAACACGCGGATAATGTAACGACCCTGGATTTTTCAACGTATAATTATTAATATTTATTATTAATACTTGCACTTTAATAAATGTATTTTTATACATTTACTTGTTATCGTAATTGACTTTCCATGCCCCGAGTTGTCTTTGTGACACACACGCTTTTCACGAATAATATTTTGGATATTATTTACGTTCATGATTAATTATTATTAATTATTATTAATTATTTTTAATTAACTAATGTTAGTAGTTAATTACTTGGGCTTTTATTTAATTTGTTACTTACTTGGACTTGGGCTTTATGTTAATAGACTTGGAAGCCCACCCTACTTTCCTAATGGACTAGTTGTGAGCCCAACATATTACTAGTAATTCATTAAGCTTAAACTTGGATTAATTAAGTTAAGTTGGAGACAAATACTTCAAGCATGCTAGTAACTCTTTCCCATACATTTAACTTTAAACCATTCTAAGCTTACACCATCTTCCCATGCATGAAAGTGAGCTTTTGACCTTGCCTCTTTTGGCCACCAAACCGTCGGCCATAGCTAGGTGGGAGGGAGTTCATTTTCAAATTTTTTTTGTTACTTATTCACTAGTATTCCTTCATTTTACACACACTTCATTTTACACTTCTCTTTCTCTCATCTTTTTCTCTCAATATTGTAAGTAACAAAGCTTTATTTTCTTTCTTTTTCTTCCATTAAAATCGACATCTATCATCATCATTCTTACTTGTTTTGTTACTTGTTGTTTGTTGTTGTTAAAGATCAAGTTTTCTAACTTGTATCTTCATGTAATCTTGGTTACTTCCATCTTTTGTTTGATGAAGAACCAAGAACAAGAATTTAAACTTGTTAGTTTATGGTTCTACACTTAAATGTTTTAAAGATCTAAAAGTTCATAAGCTTTATAATCATACTTGTGTTCATGTTTTGTAGACTTGAAGTTTATTTCCTTAAGATCCAAACTTTGATTTGAATCTTCTCAAGTATGAAACAAACATGAACATAATACTTGTAACTTTAGTTTATTTCTTTCTTTTGTAAGTACTTTAAAGTTGTAATATTGTTAAATTAGGCAAGTATTACTAGTTAAACTTGATCTCATATTTCATGAAACTAAAGTTAACTTTATAAGTTCAAGAACATGGAAGTATAACTTTCTAGTTATAACTTCATACACTTATGTTGGATCTAAGTTTCTATAGCTTATGGTCTTCCAATTTTGTTGTAAACAAGAGCTTATAAGCTTATATACATTTTACAAGATGAAAATCTAAGTTTCATAACTTATGGTTTCATTAAAGTGAAGATCCAAGTTCCATAACTTAGGATCTAACTTAAGAACACTAGATCTAGACTTTCTAGTCTAGGATCTTTAAGATCTAACTAATATCTAAGTTCTACAACTTAAGATCTTGTTTATTTAGTTTACTTTCAAGTTTATAACTTAATATTACTATTAGAACTCATGTATATGTCGGATCTAAGATCTTGATGTAACTTTGGTTCATCAACCTACTTGCAACCCTTAAATGAGTTGTGCTACTTATCTTAGACATACACTAGTGTTATGATGGTCAAACCTTGGTTAAGATGATACAAACACATCAACGAGTTGTACACTTGAAGCTATAAGCATCAAGGATGAGAACCATGATGAGCATCAAGCACCAAGAACACACTGGAGCACCTTACCTACTGTTATTCGGGTCTGATCAGTAACCTGGGCTACTGGAAAAGTTTATTTCCAGCTAATTCGGTTCGAGTAGATGATTTTCCATTTAGGCCTCGTCTTAATCCGAGTTACGGTTTAGGATTTATGGCCTTCCGAAAGTCACTACACCCTTTTAACGTTGTGCTGAAATTTCTGACCTACTCGCACTTAAGCCGTCGCCACGGTCAAACAAAGACGAGTTTGGTTCTGGAAATTGGTCAGCCTCTAGGGGACTCATATACGGAGCTATGGCCACTGGTCTCACCTCATTTCAGTTTGTATAGAGGTCGTGGCGACTGAACGAAATCAGCCTTTATTTCAAAATCTATTCTTGATTGAAACTTACTTTACACTTTTTGACTTATGATGAATGATGATGATACTTAAGACCTAATTTACATACTTTTAAACCTTTGGGAACGATTTACTGACTTAGTAACTTTTGACTTAGGTTGAGGACCTTTTGGACAAACTACTTGCTTACTTTCCCGAATCAACTTTACTACTTTTCACTGTGAGTTATAGCATCCCTTTTTACTTTAACTATTTTGGGACTGAGAATACATGCGCGTTTTATGTTTTACATACTAGGCACGAGTACTTAAACTTTATATATGTGTGGGTTATACAATGACATAAACATTCCCCTTAGCTCGGTAACGTTTAGTCATTGGTCTTTGAACCGGTGAACGCGAATCTTAGATATGGATCCATAGGGTTTGACATCCCCACTCGGGCTAGTAGCGCTAGCATTTAACGGGTGTTTAATACTTCATAAACTTACGCACTCGCTAAGTGGACTTTTAGGGGGTGCTATTTAAGTTAAGTTAGTTACCAAGTGCCCACGGTTATACATATACTTTTCATACTGTTTTGAAATACTGAAATCTCGTGGCCTACCTTACATTACTGTTATACTTAAACTATAGCTCACCAACATTCGTGTTGACATTTTTAAGCATGTTTTTCTCAGGTGCTTAAGGTTTGATTGCTTCCGCTATAGTTGTCATGCTTTGTAGACTCCCGTTGCGCTTATTAGAGATGTCTTCGCATGAAAACGTTTATTTTGCATTCAAACTTTATTACTTTTGAACAATGAATTTGTAACGACCTATGGGTCACGTACTATTATTATTGCCTTCTATTCGTAGAAGCACACTATGTGTTGTAAAATTTTTAATGTTGGATAAGACGTCACTCCGTTTTATGAATGCAAACTTATTTTAAAACAGCATATAGTGTTTGACCTTGTAATGATCCTGTTGTTGATGATCCGTACACGTTAATTTTGTACGGGGCGTCACACTCCTGATCTTGATTTCTTTGGAAAGTCGCGCCGCGACAAAACTGCCCACGCCGCGACCTTGAGCACGTTTCGTCCATTTTTCGCGTACTAAAACCATTCCACTCACTCGCGTCTCGTGCCCTTCATACGTCACACGTACTTACACCTTAGGAAACTTATAACAACCTTCGATCAATTCTCGTACTCTTTACGTACATGAAACATATTTAGATACTCGATACACACACACACACACACACACACACACACACACACACACACACATATATATATATATATATATATATATATATATATATATATATATATATATATATATATATATATATATGTGTGTGTGTGTGTGTGTGTGTGTGTGTGTGTTCGTTATACATTGTACGAATAAACGGGTCTTACACTCCACACTATAATTGGATCATATTTCTTCTTATCCTTCGTGCAAGAACAAAACATACCTCTTACGCTCACCAACTATTCTTTTAGGGTTGGCTGTGGCATAAATGTGGGCTGTGAAATGTGAAATCCGTGTCTAAGATACGCACAGTGGTCACACATATGCTTAAGGGAGGCTTACACGGGTATCACGGATAGAGATTTCACTAAGCTCATTTGAGAAGTTTTTACTTCCGATATTTCACGGCTAAACCACAACACCCTCGTAAACATCAATTCTATGATTTTAATATCTTATTGGCACAAGAAAGCATTTTTCGGAGATTTCCTCACCTGGTGGAAACAATTCTTTATAGCCAATGATTCACATTTATTCTCATCTGCACTTAAACTCATAAGTGAATGATAGATCGACTCGCCATCTGTGCGAGAACGTCTTTCTCATTAAGAGATCACAACTTTTCGTGTGGTTTCCTATCAGGAAATATAATTTATAATCCTCGCCATCCTCTCTAAAGGAGTTACCTTAAACGTTTATGGCATTTATGTGATTACTCTAAACATTTCTTCCTTCGTGGATGCAACTAGATGTTATCCTAGTCAAGTTTCGATCTCTGATTCGACATGTAACTGAAATCATGATGATAAAGTTACATTCTACAACATGCTATCAAAAACTATTTCCAAGGATAAGTTCGCATGTATTATAATATACTGAATGATATCTTTCATTAATCACTCATACCATCCCGAGGTCATTTTAATAATTATGGCATACTTGTATATAAGCCTGATTAGTAACTCCTTAGCTGACATCTCGTTACATCTATTCACATTAGACATTTCTTGAAAACCAAAGGTATCATGTCGATGGTTACCTTCCGGAATTTGGAGTTGGTACCATCTCTAACAAACATAAGCCATGCATCAAACTTCATGGCTCTGATCTCCACAAACTCCTATCTGTTTGTCTGCCCTAGTGTTGTGGCATAAAACGCTCAAGTTTAGTAACGTTCATGGCACATTTCAGGTATCCAATTTACTTAAATGCTTGTATGACTAAAACATCACCATCCCTTTTAAGGAAACCTAGTCAGATGACACTCATGTTATTCCTTTGAATGACCTCTACATTAATAATAAAATGCACTTCATAGAAGAACCTGTAGAAGTTATGGATCGTGAGATCAAACGCTTGAAACAGGGCAACATTTCATATAGGAAAAAAAATCCGTTGAAATTCGCGATGAGGCCCCGAGTATACCTGGGAACATGAAGACCAAATGAAACGGAAATATAATGCATCCGAGAAGTCTACCTAAAACTTCGGGATGAAGTTTCTTTTTACGGGGGGATACTGTGACAACCCTCATTTTTTCATTCTTGAACCCCTAGGGTTTCTTTGAATATTTATCTGTGTATTAATTATTCGGGTTATTATCCGAACTAGTTAATATACAAATTAATTACAACGTTGACCGAATAATAATTTTTAGTCAACACATCTTGTTAATTTAAGTTATATTTTATTCTTGATATACTTAGGTTATATTATTAAATGTGACTAAATATTATTAATTAAAATAATTATAGTAAATAACGATTAGTAAAAATATTTGTGGCACAATTATAAAATATAAAACTATAATGTAAAACTATAAATTAATTAAATGATTGTAACGACCCCAAATCCGTTTACCAAAAACGAAGCACATTTATATATATATATATATATATATATATATATATATATATATATATATATATATATATATATATATATATATATATATATATATATATATATATATATATATATATATAAGTTAGGTCGCATTAATACAATACATTTCCAACTATGTTTTAACCAAAAATATAATATTGTAACGATACGTTTAACAATTTATAATGACCCTTGGTACACAAATTACACATTACAAAATCATTTGTAATAATGACCCAATCACACGAAATACGGGTTAATACACAATAACCCAACCCGATACCAAGAGCATAATCCCGGGAATACCAATTCCCCAATTCGCGTCCAAATATCCAAAAGCTAATCCTCCAAGCTTAAGCAACGTCTAACAACCCTACTCTAGCAACTAGGTAACTCCGCATCAACGATACCTATAAAAAGGTAAACAACGAGAGGGGTAAGCATAAAGCTTAGTGAATGCAATAATTATATATATACATATACAATTTACGTACTTGCACCCACTTACACAACCATGCATAAATCCCGCATATCAATGCACACAAGCTAGCATTTCAAACGTATAAACTAGCACCATCATTAGCATATAATCTCAACAATATAAATGCTAAAATAATAAGCAACATACAAAATATCGATGTTCAAAACATCCGTTAGTATTCAAGGCTAGCCCCGCGAATGGTATCATCAACATCGAACTTAAACCCCATCCGCCCCATTTAATGTGGTATCGTCAACATTGAACTTAAAACCCACATATGAGGTATCATCAACAACGAACTTTAACCCCTCATCAAATCACTACAATAGTAGTATGGCATCGTCAACATCGAACTTTAACTCCATACATGAGGTATCGTCAACACCGAACTTTAAACCCTCATCCAACAAACAATAGTGGTATGGCATCGTCAACATCGAACTTTAAATCCATACATGAGGTATCGTCAACACCGAACTTTAAACGCTCATCGAACAATAACACACACAAGGATATGGTATCGTTACCTCGAACTTTAAACCCATATCCTGCAAATAAATAAACCGTATACATACATATATAATTATTCTACTCACCTTGCAATGCCCGCACAAGTCATGAATAACATGATCTCCGTCCTCAAAATCGAGCAAGTAACCACCTATATCACACATAGGTACAATATACACATAAATAGCCATTCTCTAAAAGAGAGCCCGACACAAACATCCCTTAACCGAGGGATTACTTATATATATATATATATATATATATATATATATATATATATATATATCCTTGCTCGTCAAAACTCGCCCATTTAACACCTATTGGACACAAACCATTTACCACTTCGGGTGGTAATTCAAACCCACTCTACAAAGTACAATTTAACTCAAATTATACTTTACACCAATTAGACCAACCTAGGTCTTAACACTAAATTACTACTTAGGTAGTAATCATTTCGAACGTCATTTACACCAAAATCTCAACACGTGCAATATTGACCCATATTCCTTTTGACCACATTTGACTTATGTTTAAAACATCACTTTGACCCGAAATCACTTCTCATGCGCGATTACTTCCAAAAACGCCATTTAACACTCAACACACGTGTTTAAACATCTATTTGACCAAGACTAGTGTCATTACCAATTTTGACCCATTTCAATTTACTCGTTTTGACACAATTCACAAAAACATCCTTAACCACTAACGACTAGTGATTAACTTTTCAAAACACCATTTAACACTTGAATCACATCTTGCCTGTAACTTTGTTTGACACCAAATCAAGGTTAACACCCATTTTAACCAAAAAACATGTTCTTATGAACATCTAAGTCACCAACACACTTACAATCTAGTGATTAACACCCAAACCCATAACAAATCTAGCCAATTTCATCATTAAACCCTAAACCCACAATAATCGGGTTTACTTACACATTATATACAACAAACTCCCCAATTTCATGAGAAATGGGGTTTATAACCCTAACTAGCTCAAACCCCAAACATGAACAAGAATCTTAAACAAATAAATTCAGAGTTAAAATTCACCAACACTACCAAAACGTAGTCGTGAATGAGGTGAACAACTTTAACACTTGCACCTTAGAGTGATTTCATCTCCTTCTTCCTTAAATCGAGCTTCCTCTCTCTACAAATGGGTTTCTCTCTCTAAAAATGGATGAGAGTGTTTTTGTGGGTGAGAAATGAGGTAAGGTTAAGCTCTAGATCAGTCCTCAAGCATATAACCCGTCCTCAAGTAAAATGACACAAATACCCCCAAATTAAATCCCAAAAACGAGTTTAAAATGGTCATTCATCACTTCTGTCGCGTTTCGCGACTACCTGTCGCATTTCGCGACACCCCAAACGCGATACACCTGATCAAATCGCGACAAATTGACCAGGACCAGGTTTTTAATGCTGTCGCATTTTGACCATGATTGTCGCGTTCCGCGACGTACCAAAACGCGACAAGTATGCTCCAAACGCGATAACTGCAGTTCTCAGCTTCCATTTAAAAGTTCAGGGACTGAGGTTGATAGATTCTGATTCTGATTCTGATGTAAATTCTGAAAATGCATAAGTCTTAGGTTGACTTTCAGTGACACTTTCTGATGCACACTTTTACTGACACTTTCTGATGCACACTTTTACTGACACTTTTGATGTATAAAATTTAGGGTGTTACAATGATTAATTAATGTAATTATTTTATTAAATCAAAGTATTAATATTATTATTATTATTATAAATTTAATAAATAAATAAATAAATAAATAAAGGAAGTATTACATTTTTTTTATTCTAGAATCTTCTATTTAAAAGATAAGATAAATGTGAATAAATATTTTTAGAATATTCAAAATATTATATAAGGTTAAGATTTGTATTAAAAATATAAAAAATTAATTTTTTATTAAAAAATTCGGCATACCCTTTTTATATATGGAAATAATTTTTTTTATTTTATTTTATTTAATTAAACAACTTATTCTCCAAGTAACTCACACCCTATAAATAAAACTCCAAACTCATCATTTTTCTTCGCCAAAATTCTAGAAATCCTCTCAAAGCTTCATAATATTATTAAGGTACTTTTCATAATTTTCTTTTGTTTTATTTCATTTTAATTAATTTTCTTTCAATTATTACAGCCGATATACCTTTTAAATTGTAATAAATCAAAAATTAACTTTATAATTATATTGGATCTGATGAAAAATCATAATATTAATATTCTAAGATGAAACATATTTTTATATATTATTTAGATCATTAGAATAATTATTTTTGTATATAAAGTTTTCGGTTTATAAATATATGAATATAGAAATCAAAATTATATTATACAAACACTTAAAAATAGTAAAAGTAATTTTTACAGAATTTAATAGGTTCATATTAATTATTAAAGTCTAAAATCTAATTTATATATAATTACATATATTTATTCTTTATTTATTTATATACCGATTGATTATATAAACTTAAAACGAATAAAAATTCTAAAAAAAATCAAGAACGGTAAGAATTTTATAAAAAATATTTGAAATAGTGTTAGAACATGTAAAGATAATTATTGGAGTTTTTGGAGTATTATTTATAATTAAATACGAATTATATATTATATAAACGTAAAAATTGCTCAAAATTCGTAATAAATAATTATAACAGTAAATAAAAAATATTTAAAATTTTTCTAAGTTTATAAAACTTAGATGAACCTGTAAAAATTATAAATCTAATTGCTTGGGCCTAATTAGTATTTATTCCATAATTAAACTCTTATATTGTATAAAGCGAGAATAAAAGAAAGGATAAATGTAAAATAAATATAAAAATAAGATAAATTATTCATATTAATTTTTTTTTGCAGATTTAAACACTAAAAGGAATATTTAAAAATTATAAACATAATTATTGGATAATTAAATAAATTAAAAACAAAATTAAGGAATATATAGCTATTTTTGAAATGTATATAATGTATATAAAATATATATCAACTAATTATATAATTTCTAAAAATAAAAATCTGTAAATAAACATTTTATTAATAATTATATATTTACCTAAATATATAAAAAATGTTTTACATAACTATTAATGTTACTTAACTATTAATATATATGCATTTTTTTAATAAAATAAATAACATATATTATTATATACTATATTATTCATTAATATTATTTAACATATAATGACATAACATAATAATAAATAAAACCTATATACACTTATACTATCAATGTATAACATAAGATAATTGAATTATTAATAGGATAAAAAATAAAATAAACAAATTAATAACATATCGACGTGTCGTATTCCTATACGTACGAAACAAGTAATCTGACTAAGTTTTGTATTTCTATACACACACACAACTAGTGAATACTATAATTATACCGATAAACGTACAACTTATACAAACTTCACCGCTACTTCCGGTCGTAAGTGAATGATGTCTAGATTGCCATTATGGGATAAGGTTGTGGATCTCGAATATCATGACATAGTTTCTGATCAAGAGTCCTGGCCCACGGTTATATCTGGTCATTCCAGAATTATTTGATAGCATAGAGGTTTGTGTAAGTTGTACAAGGTCTAAACTTGATTATGGTGGACACGCAAACACTTGTAAAACAACTCTTAAGTTCACTTAGGATTTTCATTGTCATTTGGACAACTTCTGATTGAAATTTTACATCTCTAGGTTGAGGTCTCTGCCATTCATTTCTTGATTCTATTTTCGTTTGTGGATTTTCTTCGCCGTGCTATTTTAAGGTGAACTTCATAGCCCCGCTTTTACATACTTTATTGAATTTTATAAATTTTGGGGAGAGACACATGCTTGTTTTGAAATGATTTACACTTTAGACACAAGTGCCTAAACTTTTTTATATGCAACTTCATGAGAGTTTTGTTAACTTTTATTCTTACATGCAAATCCCCGTCATAATATCGTTAATTGCTGGAATTAAAATGTTGCAAGCTTAATTATTGTGAGTAGGCCTATCGAGAGCGACGTCTCTACTCATTAACCGATTGTCAAGGGAGTACATAATAATGATTACTGACACACGCGGAGTGTCTGTAGTGACCCGAACTTTTCCATGGTTATCCCTTAATTATATATTAAATGAAATTGATATTTACATGATTAATTGTTTCCAACATGTTAAGCAATCAAACTTGTTAAGACTTGATTATTTGAAATGAGTTTATATAGACAATTGACCACCCAAGTTGACCGGCGATTCACGAACGTTAAAACTTGTAAAAACTATATGATGATATATATATGGATATGTATACAGCTAACATGATATTATGAAAAGTATGTATCTCACTAGGTATATTAACAATGAGTTATATACATAAAATGAGACTATTAAATTATGAAAGTTGAAACGATATATGTAACGATTATCGTTGTAAAGACATTTTAATATATATATATATATATATATATATATATATATATATATATATATATATATATATATATATATATATATATATATATATATATATATTTTCATTATTGGTGATTTGTGTCACCAATATGATTTAAGTGTAATGGGATTAATTTGTTAACCAAAATAACCTTGATAAATATCGAACAAGTTTGGGAAAGTGTGGAGTGCACACTTGTTTGATCTTATCTTGATTATGATGGGGGTTCGGGGGCAGCGCCCCCTATAGCGGGGTCCAAGGGGTGGCAACCCCTGGCGGGGTCGAAGGGGCAGAGCCCCTGGCTGGGATCGAGCTGCCAGGTCAGCTTGGAAATTTTTTTTGTTTGGGTTAATATCGCTCGAAACCATAGCAGTTCATTATGAAACCATAGCAACTTAAATCACTCGAAACGGATTTAAAACGAAGAAGTTATAGGTAAAACAAGATTGGATAATTTTGCTTGTTGTAGCTACGTGAAATTTGTACCAAATCTATACAAATCATAACTTAACTAACTTATATTGTATTATACATGTATTCTAACATATATTATGTAATCTTGTGATACCATAGACACGTATACAATGTTTTGACATATCATATCGACCCATCTATATATATTATTTGGGAACAACCATAGACACTCTATATGCAGTAATGCTTGAGTTATCTATAACTCAGGGTTGAGGTTGATTCCAAAATAATATATATACTTTGAGTTTTGATCTAGCCTGAGACTTGTATACACTGGGTCGTGGATTGATTCGAGATAATATATATTGATTTATTTCTGTACATCTAACTGTGGACAACTAGTTGTAGATTACTAACGTTGGACTGCTAACTTAACGAACTTAAATCGTTAAAACATAATAAAACATATTGTAAATATATTTTGATTATACTTTAATATATATGTATATATTTGTTATAGGTTCGTGAATCGACCCGTGGCCAAGTCTTATTTCCTACGAAGGAAAAATCTGTGAAAGTGAGTTATAGTCCCACTTTTAAAATCTAATATTTTTGGGATGAGAATACATGCAGTTTTATAAATGTTTTACAAAATAGACACAAGTACTTGAAACTATATTCTATGATTGAATCATTATACCAGATATCACCCTTTAAAAAGCTTGATAGCCTAAGAATTTGGGAACAGACCCCCAAATTGACGCGAATTCTGAAAATAGATCTATGGGCCTAACGAACCCCATCCATGTTATGGATGCTTTAGTACTTCGATTTTATATACAGATGAGTGCACCTGTATATTGGGGATATTCTAGATGCATTTGTTAATGTCGGTTACCAGGTGTTCATTATATGAATAATTTTTATGCAGATTGCATGTTGTTTATGAGAAATGGAAATATGAAATCTTGTGGTCTATTATTACGAATTGATAAATATATAGGTTAAACCTATAACTCACCAACATTTTTGTTGACGTTTAAAGCATGTTTATTCTCAGGTGATTATTAAGAGCTTCCGCTGTTGCATGGTAATTTATGGATAAGAGTTGGAGTGAGCATGCTTGTATAATATTGTTTAAAAACTGCATTCGAAGACATATATTATTGTGTAATATTATTGTAAACCATTATATAATGGTCGTGTGAAAATGCTATATTTTAGATTATCATTATTTGATAATCGTCGATAATCGTCGTAATATTTTAAAGGTTATGGTTTGTTTTAAAATCGAATACAGTCTTTGAAAAACGTCTCATATAGAGGTCAAAACCTCGCAACAAAATCAATTAATATGGAACGTTTATAATCTATATGAACGGGATATTTCAGTTGATATCAGAGCGTTGGTCTTAGAGAAGTAGAAAATTGCATTAATGTGTCTTACCGAGTTTGTTAAGATGCATTAGTGAGTCTGGACTTCGACCGTGTTTTCTTTAAAAACGATTGCTTAACACTTTTTGTTGGAAACTATATATTATTAACATGTAAATATTATGTGATATATTAATCTCTTAATGTTTTTGATATTGTGTGATAGATGTCTACCTCTACTACAAATCCCATCGACTCACCTAATAATAATGAAGAGTCGAATATATATTGGGAAGATTCACAAATTCCCGAAGAGGAACCGGAAGAAGAGGTTCCGGAGGAGGAAATATTAGGAACCACAGAAAAACAGTTAAATAAAAGAAAATCCTCAACCAATGGACCAAAGTTAAAAATGGTCAATGGTGTTTCCGCCGAGGAAACAAAATATTGGGAAAATTACCAATTTTCTAATGATTCAGATTCCGATGAGGATCCCGATGATGTTATAGAAATTACCTCGACCCAATTTGAAAAAGCAAAAGAAAATAATAAGGGAAAAGACATCAAAATAGAGAAACCTAATTCTAACCCCGATGAACTCTACGTTAACATGAAATACCCTGATGGGGTGTACCGTAAACACCCGTATTTCTTTAACTTTCACTATAACCCGGGAACATCTAAGCCACCAGGCTTTTCTAAACCATTTGTGAAAACGACGGCTCGCATTAGAGGAGCACCATATATCCCTAGGAAGTTAGCAAAACGAACCAAGTCCGAGGAGGAAGAAACGAGTGAGTCGGAATAAAGAGTTGAATCATGTTGTGTAATACATGTACTGTAGCGTGCTTATATTTTTATGTTATATGTAAAAATTGCTTGTATTGTCTGTTAATTATCTTTTACGAATCTAATCCTTGCCTATTTTAAGTATAAAACACACAATGGACGTTAAGGATAGACAACCAAAAATTTTAGAAGACCTACCAGGGGATATGATTGATGAAATCTTGTCTAGAGTCGGTCAGAATTCATCGTCATTTTAGAAGACATAAAGAAGCATGTTATGTTTACGGGTTAGTGATGTTCGCTTCTCACCAAATTGAGAAAAAGAACATCGGATTGCAACTTTTAAATAAAACATTCCCACAAGTGACGGACTCAGTAGTTGGGGGTGAGAAATAAGGTTTTTAGTTTGTTACGGGGCTGTTGGGCATTACGTAACCCTCGTCCTTTTGACGACGTTGCAACATGCTGTCTTGCCAACAACCACAACGGTTATTTTCCACAAGACCAAGGATGGGAAATAATACTAGTAAAACTCGAATGCATGACTTGTTTATGGACTTATGAGTTACGTGTCTTTATTGATTTTGTTGAACAACTTGCGTATTAACTAGAACTTTCTTCGCAATTGCCTTGTATCAAGTTATTGTGTGCTATATTTTATGCTATATGTAAAATAGCGGTATTGTAAGTTTGTAAAATATTGTATATAAGTTTGAACGCGAAATATTATTATCAGTTTATCATATAGAATTGTAGTAGTTGAATTGTATAGTAGCTACTAAGTATGAACTTAACAGGTAGGTACTACCCGAATTAAAACTATAAAACGCTAATATGAAGAAAAATCTTTTATAAATAAGTTCATATTATGCTACGAAATACTATTGACTACTCTTGAATTCTATATGATTAACTCAATTCTTTTGGCTATTTTTTGAAGGAAATGACACTGACGACTCGTCAGAACTTGAACATGAGTGAGGAAGACTTCCATGTTTTCCTTGCTGCGAACATAGCCACAGTGTAGGCCATAATGCAAAATAACAACAATAACTCTGGTTCTAGCAGTGTAACTAATTCCACAAGAAATTGTGTAGGATGCTCCTACAAAGAATTCACTGCCTATAAACCTTTGGAATTCGATGGAACCAAGGGTCCAATCGGATTAAAACGGTGGACTGAAAAGGTTGAATCGGTGTTTGCCATAAGTAAATATACTGAAGAAGACAAAGTAAAGTATGCTACACATACCTTCACAGGTACTGTGTTAACATGGTGGAACACCTATCTCGAGCAGGTGGGACAAGATGCTGCTTACGCATTACCGTGGTCATCATTCAAGCACTTGATGAACGAGCAGTACCGTCCCAGAAACAAGATCAATAAGCTCAAGGCAGAGCTTAGAGTATTACGAACGCAAGGTTTCGACATTACCACGTACGAATGACGATTCACAGAGTTGTGCCTATTGTGTCCAGGAACATTCGAAGAGGAAGAAGAGAAAATCGACGCATTTGTAAAAGGGTTATCGGAAAGGATTCAAGAAGATGTGAGTTCACACGAGCCCGCCTCTATATAAAAGGCAAGTCGAATGGCTCACAAACTCATAAATCAGATTGATGGAAGGATTAAAGAACAGACGGCCGAAGAAGCCAACACGAAATAAGTCAAGAGAAAGTGGGAGGAAAACAATGACAAGGGTCACCAATACAACAACAATAATTACAACCACAATCGTAACAAATATCCCAACAACCGTAACATCAATCGCAACAACAACCGTCCCAACAACAACAACAACAACCGTCCCAGCAACAACAACAACCGTCCCAACAACAATAACAATCATCCCAACAACAACAATAATGATAACATGAGGCAGAAAACCAGATGCTTAAGGTGTGAGAAATACCATCAGGATAATTACTGTAGAGATTTATGCACAAAATGCAAAAGAATGGGTCACAGTGCTGCAAAGTGTGGAATCTATGGACCGAGATTAACAGGAGTAAAGGAACAAATAATGTCGGAACATTTAATGCCGACATTACTTGTTTTGGGTGCGAAAAGATGGGCCATTACAAAACTGCATGCCCGGACGAAGTAAATAATAATGGCCAAAACCGTGGAAGAGTCTTCAACATTAATGCGGTTGAAGCGCAGGAAGACCCGGAGCTTGTTACGGGTACGTTTCTTATTGACGATAAACCTGCTTATGTTTTATTTGATTCGGATGCAGATAGAAGCTATATGATTAGAGATTTTTGTGCGAAATTAAGTTGCCCATTAACGCCATTGGAGAATAAATTTTTACTCGAATTAGCAAATGGTAAATTAATTACAGCAGATAAAATATGTCAGAATCGAGAAATTAAACTGGTTAGCGAAACGTTTAAGATTGATTTGATACCAGTAGAGTTAGGGAGTTTTGATGTGATAATCGGCATGGACTGGTTGAAAGAGGTGAAAGCAGAGATCGTCTGTTACAAAAATGCAATTCGCATTGTACGAGAAAAAACGAAACCCTTAATGGTGTACGGAGAAAAGAGCAACGCGAAGCTAAATCTTATTAGTAATTTGAAGGCGCAAAAACTAATAAGAAAAGATTGCTATGCCATTCTAGCACACGTCGAGACAGTACAAACTGAATAAAAGAACATCAATGATATTCCCATCGCAAAAGAATTTCCCGATGTATTTCCGAAAGAATTACCGGGACTACCTCCACACCGATCTGTTGAATTTCAAATAGATCTTGTACCAGGAGCTGCACCAATATCTCGTGCTCCATACAGACTCGTACCCAGTGAAATGAAGGAACTCCAAAGTCAATTACAAGAACTTTTAGAGCGTGGTTTCATTCGACCAAACACATCACCATGGGGAGCTCCTGTTTTGTTTGTCAAAAAGAAGGATGGTACATTCAGGTTATGTATCGACTACCGAGAGCTAAACAAACTTACCATCAAGGGCCATTATCCACTACCGAAAATCGAAGATTTATTTGATCAACTACAGGGTTCGTCGGTTTATTCGAAGATTTATTTATGTTCCGGGTATCATCAAATGCGGGTAAAGGAGGATGATATTCGGAAGACTGCTTTTAGAACTCTTTACGGTCATTATGAGTTTATGGTTATGCCGTTTGGATTGACTAATGCACCAGCTGTGTTCATGGACCTCATGAACCGAGTGTGTGGTCCATAACTTGACAAGTTTGAATGGAAATATGAGCAGGAGAAAGCATTTCAATCGCTTAAGAAAAAGTTAACTACGGCACCTATATTGTCACTGCCTGAAGGGAATGATGATTTTGTGATATATTGTGCCTCAAAGTAAGGCCTCAGTTGTGTATTAATGCAACGAACGAAGGTAATTGCTTATGCGTCTAGACAATTGAAGATTCACGAGCAAAATTATACGACACACGATTTGAAATTAGGCGCTGTTGTTTTTGCATTAAAGACTTGGAGGCACTACTTATATGGGGTCAAAAGTATTATATATACCGACCACAAAAGTCTTCAACACATATAATCAGAAACAACTGAACATGAGACAGCGTAGGTGGATTGAGTTATTGAATGATTACGATTTCGAGATTCATTACCACCCGGGGAAGGCGAATGTGGTAGCTGACGCTTTGACTAGAAAGGACAGAGAACCTATACGGGTAAAAGCTATGAATATAATTATTCGTACTAATCTTACTACTCAAATAAAAGAGGCGCAACATGGAGTTGTAAAAGAATGGAATTTGAAGAATGAAATACCCGAAGGATCGGAGAAACACCTTATTATTCGAAAAGACGGAACCCGGTATAGAGATGAAAGAATTTGGGTACCAAAGTTTTGGAGATGTGAGAGAAATGGTACTTGGGGAAGCACATAAAACCAGATACTCAATACATCCCAGAGCGGGAAAGATGTACAAGGACCTCAAGAAACATTTTTGGTGGCCGGGTATGAAAGCCTATATTGCGAGATATGTAGGAGAATGTTTGATGTGTTCTAAGGTCAAAGCTGAACATCAGAAACCATTAGGTCTACTTCAACAACCTGAAATCCCGGAATGGAAATGGGAAAACATTACCATGGATTTCATTACCAAATTTCCAAGGACTGTAAGTGGTTATGATACTATTTGGGTAATAGTCGATTGGCTCACCAAATCAGCACACTTTTTGCCAATGAGAGAAGATGATAAGATGGAAAAGTTGGCACATTTGTACTTGAAGGAAGTCATCTCCAGACATGGGATACCAGTCTCTATTATCTCTGATAGGGATGGCAGATTTGTTTCAAGATTCTGACAGACGTTGCAACAAGCATTGGGGACTCGTCTAGACATGAGTACGGCCTATCATCCACAAACTGATGGGCAAAGTAAAAGAACAATACAGACACTTGAAGACATGCTACGAGCATGTGTTATTGATTTTGGAAACAGTTAGGATCGACATCTACCGTTAGCAGAGTTTTCCTACAACAACAGTTAACATTCGAGTATTGAGATGGCACCGTTTGAAGCACTTTATGGTAGAAAGTGCAGGTCTCCGATTTGTTGGAATGAAGTGGTAGATAGACAGATTACGGGTCCAGAGATAATCCAAGAAACTACCAAGAAAATCATTCAAATTCAACAACGGTTGAAAACCGCTCAAAGTCGACAAAAGAGCTACGCGGACATTAAAAGAAAAGATATAGAATTTGAAATTGGAGAGATGGTCATGCTTAAGGTTTCACCTTGAAAAGGTGTTGTTCGATTTGGTAAACGGGAGAAACTAAATCCAAGGTACATTGGACCATTCAAGATAATAGATCGTGTCGGATCAGTAGCCTACCTACTCGAATTACCTCAACAACTCGCCAACGTACATAACACTTTCCACGTTTCGAATCTGAAGAAATGTTTTGCTAAAGAAGATCTCACTATTCCGTTAGATGAAATCCAAATCAATGAAAAACATCAATTCATCGAAGAACTCGTCGAAATAATGGATCGTGAGGTTAAAAGACTTAAGCAAAATAAAATACCAATTGTTAAGGTTCGATGGAATGCTCGTAGAGGACCCGTGTTCACCTGGGAATGTGAAGATTAGATGAAGAAGAAATACCCGCACCTATTTCCAGAAGATACGTCAACACCTTCAACAGCTTAAAATTTCGGGATGAAATTTATTTAATGGGTAGGTACTGTAGTGACTCGAACTTTTCCATGGTTATCCCATGATTATATATTAAATGAAATTGATATTTACATGATTAAATGTTTCCAACATGTTAAGCAATCAAAATTGTTAAGACTTGATTATTTGAAATGAGCTTTATATAGACAATTGACCATCCAAGTTGACCGGCGATTCACGAACGTTAAAACTTGTAAAAACTATATGATGATATATATATGGATATATATATAGCTAACATGATATTATGAAAAGTATGTATCTCACTAGGTATATTAACAATGAGTTATATACATAAAATGAGACTATTAAATTATGAAACTCGAAACGATATATGTAGCGATTATCGTTGTAACGACATTTTAATGTATATATATATATATATCATATTAAGATATATTCATTATTGGTGATTTATGTCACCAATATGATTTAAGTGTAATGGGATTAATTTGTTAACCAAAATAACCTTGATAAATATCGAACAAGTTTGGGAAAGTGTGGAGTGCACACTTGTTTGAACTTATCTTGATTATGACGGGGGTTCGGGGGCAGCACCCCCAATAGCGGGGTCCAAGGGGTGGCAACCCCTGGCAGGGTCCAAGGGGCAGAGCCCCTGGCTGGGGTCGAGCTTCCAGGTCAGTTAGGGAATTTTTTTGTTTGGGTTAATATCGCTTTATTAAAAATGTGTTAAAATTTGATTTAAAGCTTTCAACAACATTAAATGAGATCGCTAACTTAAAGCTTTCAAAAATAACACTTACATGTAACGACTAACGATGACTTAACGACTCAGTTAAAATGAATATACATGTAGTGTATTAAGATGTATTAGTACACTTTTGAAAGACTTCAAGACACATATCAAAGTACTTCTACTTAACAAAAATGCTTACAATTACGTTCTCATTCATTTTCATCAACAATTCTACTCATAGTCATTCAGTATTCGTACCGTATTATACACAGCTTCTAGACGTACTTATATGGGTATATACCAATAGGAACTAGAATGGGATTCCACTCTTGATTATGTCATGCATGACTAATCAAATTTAACTTCTACCATGAACTATTCAACTAACTAGAACTCCTTTTAACCCCACTCACCACTCACCATTCACCACTCACCACTCAATCCATTTCACTTCCAATTCTCTTTCTAATTGTCTCTAAACACACACACACACACACACACACACTCTCTCTCTCTCTTAGGAACGAAATTTCCAGTAAACTAATCATCATCTTCATCAAAAATTACTTCAAGAATCAAGCTATAATCATCATAGGAAGAACACTTCAAGAACACTTCGAAAATCCTTTCAAGTTTGCTAGTTTACTTTCAATCTTGCAAATCCATTCCAAGTAATCATCTAAGAACAAGAAACTTTTGTTATTTACAGTATGTTATCTTTCTTATTCAAGGTAATATTCATATCCAAACTTTGATTCGATTTCTATAACTATAAACTATCTTAATTCGAGTGATAATCTTACTTGAACTTATTTTCGTGTCATGATTCTACTTCAAGAACTTTCAAGCCATCCAAGATCCTTTGAAGCTAGATCATTTCTTATCACTTCTAGTAGGTTTACCTACTAAACTTGAGGTAGTAATAATGTTCATAACATCATTCAATTCATATATATAAAACTATCTTATTCGAAGATTATAACTTGTAATCACTAGAACATGGTTTAGTTAATTCTAAACTTGTTCGCAAACAAAGTTAATCCCTCTAACTTAACTTTTAAAATCAACTAAACACATGTTCTATATCTATATGATATGCTAACTTAATAATTTAAAACCTGAAAACCATCAGAAAACACCTTAAAACCATACATACGCCGTCATAGTAAAACCGGGGGGCTGTTTTGGGTTAGATAATTCAAAACTATGATAAAACTTTGATTTAAAAGTTGTTCTTCTCAGAAAATGATTTTTATTATGGACATGAAACTATATCCAAAAATCATGGTTAAACTCAAAGTGGAAGTATGTTTTCCAAAACAGTCATCAAGACGTCGTTCTTTCGACTGAAATGACTACCTCTTACAATATTGACTTGTAACCTGTATTTTCGACTATAAACTTATACTTTTCCTGTTTAGTTTCATAAATTTAAGTTCATTATGAAACCATAGCAACTTGAATCACTCGAAACGGATTTAAAACGAAGAAGTTATGGATAAAACAAGATTGGATAATTTTGCTTGTTGTAGCTACGTGAAATTTGTAACAAATATATACAAATCATAACTTAACTAACTTATATTGTATTATACATGTATTCTAACATATATTATGTAATCTTGGGATACCATAGACACGTATACAATATTTTGGCATATCATATCGACCCATCTATATATATTATTTGGGAACAACCAAAAACACTCTATATGCAGTAATGCTTGAGTTAGCTATACAGGGTTGAGGTTGATTCCAAAATAATATATATACTTTGAGTTGTGATCTAGCCTTAGACTTGTATACACTGGGTCGTGGATAGATTCGAGATAATATATATTGATTTATTTCTGTACATCTAACTGTGGACAACTAGTTGTAGATTACTAATGTTGGACTGCTAACTTAACAAACTTAAATCGTTAAAACATAATAAAATATATTGTAAATATATTTCGATCATACTTTAATATATATGTATATATTTGTTATAGGTTCGTGAATCAACCCGTGGCCAAGTCTTATTTCCTACGAAGAAAAAATCTGTGAAAGTGAGTTATAGTCCCACTTTTAAAATCTAATATTTTTGGGATGAGAATACATGCAGTTTTATAAATGTTTTACAAAATAAACACAAGTACTTGAAACTATATTCTAAAATTGAATCATTATACCGAATATCACCCTTTAAAAAGCTTGGTAGCCTAAGAATTTGGGAACAGACCCCCAAATTGACGCGAATCCTGAAGATAGATCTATGGGCCTAACGAACCCCATCCATGTTATGGATGCTTTAGTACTTTGATTTTATATACAGATGAGTGTACCCGTATATTGGTTATATTCTAGATGCATTTGTTAATGTCGGTTACCAGGTGTTCATCATATGAATAATTTTTATGCAGTTTGCATGTTGTTTATGAGAAATGAAAATATGAAATCTTGTGCTCTATTATTACGAATTGATAAAAAATATGTTAAACCTATAACTCACCAACATTTTTGTTGACGTTTAAAGCATGTTTATTCTCAGGTGATTATTAAGAGCTTTCGCTGTTGCATGCTAATTTATGGACAAGAGTTGGAGTGAGCATGCTTGTATAATATTGTTTAAAAACTGCATTCGAAGACATATATTGTTGTGTAATATTATTGTAAACCATTATGTAATGGTCGTGTGAAAATGCTATATTTTAGATTATCATTATTTGATAATCGTCGTAATATTTTAAAGGTTATGGTTTGTTTTAAAATCGAATGCAGTCTTTGAAAAACGTCTCATATAGAGGTCAAAACCTCGCAACAAAATCAATTAATATGGAACGTTTATAATCTATATGAACGGGACATTTCAGTGTCAGGGGTTTTAGTGTTTAGCTCGATATTATAACTCATGGCATATTGATTATTTTTGATATATTTAAAACTAAATCTTGCGGTCTAAAATCTCTATTACAATTGTTAAATCTATGTTGTTCACTCAACAATTGTGTTGATTTTTAAGCATGTTTTGTTTCATGTGACGATTGGCTTATGTGCTGATGATGATTGTTATATGTGTGCTGCCTTGTATTGGAGTCTCGCACATTTCATTTTATTATTTATTAATCATTTGACATTTACATTTGGATTATGATGTAAAACTTCATTTTTATTCCGCTGCAATACAATTTATGTTTTTATAAAACGTCTCATATAGAGTCGTTCTCTTTATATACTTGTGTTTTGGTATTGAAATGTCACATTTACCCCCGGCCCTATTTGAGGGTGTGACAATATACCATAGCACAGTCTTCAAATTAATTATAAAAAATAATAAAAATAACAATTTAAATAAAGCTAAAGCTAAAGTGATACTCAAATTACCGTATTAGAAGACCTAATTCATAAGTAATCAACAGTTGAAGTTAAAACCTACAAAAACAACTATATAAAAAAAATAAAATAAAAAATAAAGATGAACACAAATACATTAATCTAAGTAAAAACACCTAAACAGATATACAACGGTCAATTTTTTTGAAAGAACAAATTGACTCAGCAAAAAATCATTTGATCTGTAAAAGATACCTGATCAATTTGAAGAAGCAATATAGAGATAAGATGTTTGGAAAGAGAGTCATCTACATGTGATTTGAAGAAGAACAACCAACACCGCCTCAAAAGCCTTACCTTTGACGGCCTGTTTATCGCCAAGGTATCAATAACCCAAAGCACAAAGAGCAAAACCGTTAGCCCTTTGTTTTGACTGTGATTTCATCCTGAAGACTTCGATTATAAAACGCAAACAACACCTCTTAAAAATCCTAATTTTTTAGGGTGAATTCATCTGTAAAAATTGCAATCACGAAAAAAAGAAAAATATTAGCAGGTCTGATATCATTCAGTTTCTAAAGTAAAATTTGGGTATAATAGCCAATCATATTGCTTGATAATTTACATGATGATTTAGTATTTAATATATATATATATATATATATATATATATATATATATATATATATATATATATATATATATATATATATATATATATAAATGTCGACTCTCAAAATAATTGAAGTGAAAAGAAGTATAAAATAATATAATAATAATAATAATAATAATAATAAATAAAATTTATTAGTTTTTATGACATCATCATGATGTCTTTTAATTTTTTTTAATGAGAAGAAAAGCTTATTTATGATGTAATCATTTTAGGAATTTAATAGAATCTATAGATAGATATATAATTAATTAAAAGAAATTTTGTTTAAAAGCTTCGTTTCAAATAAAGTTAATTGCGTATTGTTCACAAAATTATTTCGAGTTGAATGGTGATAACGGATAAATTTAACTTGGGGCGAAAAAGAAGATAGGTCCCGTCAAAAAGTTGGGTGAGTTGTATTTAATGTTTATTGTATTATATTTGGAAGCTCCATTTTACCCCTCCAAATTGCTTGAATGTTACACAATTTAACCCTAAAAATTAACAATTATTACCCCTCAAGTTTAAAGCATTTGACCCTTTCTTTCCTTCTTCAAAACGACAATGTATTATACTGACAAAAAGCCATAAATGACCAAAAAAAACTTGTAACTGTTAGTATATATGGTAATAATGGTAATTAATTTATAAAAAAACATACTTACTTTTATATATATATATATATATATATATATATATATATATATATATATATATATATATATATATATATATATATATATATATATATATATACACGTATACTGATTTCCGGGTGTTTCCACTTTCCACCTATGATATTATGATGTTTTGTGCATTTTACAATTAAGAGAAAGTAAAATTTAGATACGAAATTTAATAAGCATATTCAATGTACCAAATTTGAGTTTAACGCATTCAACCAATCACATGTTCATGGTCTCGAGAATTTATAACTGAAAGTTACCCAATGTATCTAGTTTTCATTCTCGAAATTCGTTCTTCAGGTTTATTTTATCACTTTCGTTAAGTTGATGTCTTAATAATATTATATTCATATTCATATTGATATTTACATTATATTAATAAATTTCTGCAAAATCAAAGCCAGTGTCTTACAATTTAAAGTTTTAAACCCTCGTGTATGATTATACTATTTGTTTCAACTGTTAACTTGAATTTGATACAATTACTGTGTAATTGCATGATCGATATCATCCTCCTTCCGGTGAAACTTGAACTTGTTTATTGAGATGTGGGATCATTATACCATGTATTTAGATCTTCTAGAAAAATATATATATGAGTTTACATGTATTATTTATCTAAGTAGATTTCATAATTGTTAGAAGTTTATTTATATATCCGATAGATGGGAAAAAAGTGAAGTTTTAATTAAAAGGAAGACAAAATTGTCAAAATCGTTCATGTATTTGTTCATTTTTGTCCTTTTCATTCCTGTATTTTAAAATCTACAATTTTCATTTTTAATAACATAAATGTGTCCCAATTTAGTCCTTAATGACATTTTCAGTCCCAATTTCGTACTCGTGTTAAGTGTGAGATCCCCATAGTATGCCAAATTTCGACGGGGAGTCCAAATCATTAAAAGATGTTAAAAATTTCGTTAAATATCGTCACCCCAGGTCCCAAAGTCCAAATCTCACCAGAGGAACAAATATAATCACCAAACATTAAAATCTTATATCTACTTCACAATTTCAAAATCTATTTCTATTAAATCTCCAAAAGCAAAGATCTAATGAATGTGTTGAAATGTGGTTACGAAAATAAAAAATATGAGTCATAGTTTATTTTTAGTTCTTACGAAAATATGATGAATTCATGAAACGGCTTGTATATAGATGATGAATTCATGAAAGATTAAAATGAAGAACCTTTTCAATCGAAGTCTTTTAACGTTCATTAGCAATTTAGACTCCCTCGTGTACTTTAGGGACATGGAGTGACGAATTTTAACGAAATTTGTAACGCTCATTAATGGTTTGGACTCCCCATGGAAGTTTGACATACTACGGGGATCCCTCACTTAACACGTGGACGAAATTGGGACTAAAAAATGTCATTAGGGACTAAATTGAGACACATTTAAGCTATTAAGAATGAAAAATGCTGTTTTTAAAATACATGAATGAAAAAGGCAAAAATGAATAAACACATGGACAATTTTGATAATTTTGTCTAAAAAGGATAAACGTTTTTAATTTAAAGAGCTACAAATTTCATTTGATTGAGGGGCCATAGCTTCTCACTACCTTGTAATTAACTCGGTTCCTGTAGATATGTGTGTGTTTTTGTTTGTTTGTAGTATGTATGTTAACTAATTATTAGTGGTTACTAGTATTATCAAAAGTGGTATTAAAGTATCGGAAAAGGTTCAAAATTCTTTAACATAGATTATGTATGTATTCATTATATTTATTCTTACAAACAGAAGGCTTATTAATAAAACGAATTTAGTGTGAAGTAGGCGTGGAATTATATGTGGCAAATGTCAGCTGACACTGTATGGTGTTCAATTCAAAGCAACGAATATTTCAAGCCACCTCACAATTTTTGTTTTTATGTCATTTTTAATTTCAATTTCAATGTTCCATGTGTTCCATTCTTTATTCACACTTGCATAAAAAGTTACCTACGTACTCAGTGGCGGTACCAGTATTTCAAGTCACCGGAGGCAAAAAAAAATTTAAAACCGTAGCAATTTTTTGGGCAAAATATGGAGATTTTGGAGCCAAAAATGGAGGTTTTTAAGCAAATTATGAAGATTTTTGGAGCAAAATTTAAACATTTGTGGACAAAATTTGAAGGTTTTGGGGTAAAATTTGAAGATTTTTGGGCAAAATTTAAAGGTTTTGGGGCAAAATATGTAGGTTTTGAGGCGAAAAAAAAAATCCGCTGGGGGTAAAGTTGAAAAATTCAAAAAATTTACACTGAAAATTGCAAATCCACTGGGGGCAGCTGCCCCCGCCTGACCCCATTAAAAACCGCCCATGTACAAACGTATATATAGACAAAGTGGCGACTCTAGAATTAAAATTCAATGGGGTCTCAAAAAAACTATCCGCTAACTTAGTTGCACAAAATATTGAATGTGTCGGGTCAAATCGGGTCAAGTCGGTCGTACTTAAAACACAAACATAAAATTGGATAATACTCGCAAAATATAACGTTGTTCATATTTTTTACTATTGTCATAACAACAACGATCATACTAGAAGTAAGCTTTTACTTTTGTCTAAAAAGTTTCATACAATAAAATTCATCCATAATTGTCCTATATATGCAAGTAGACAATTATTCATAAATTGAAGTATCTTAACATTTTAATAATAGCTGTCAAATTCAAAACCAAAAGACAATTTTATTGATACATCAGTAAAAAAAAATTAGAGTACCAAAAGGCAATTTTATTGATTACATGAGTATCATACAAGATCAATTATTTAAGAAAACTAATTATAAACATATATACGTGATACATCAATAAAATTAAAATATATACAAGATACATCGGCACTAAAAAAATTGCAATTATAAACATACATACTTAAATGAAAGATCAGTACCAAAAAAATTACAGTTATAAACATTAACTAAACATATATACTTAATTGAAAGATCAATCATTTGAGGAATCTAATTATAAATATATATACATGATACATCAGTAGCAAAAAAGCTCAACTAAGCTCTATTTTATATAGAAAAGGCAATTTGATTAATATTAAACAATAATACATATGTACATCTATACAAAAGAAATAGTGTAGTCTCATGAATGTACAAATACTTGCATAATGATGAACGACTCGGATGAAGAGGGAATGACACGAAATTAGAAATGACGGAAAGAAATCACATATGATCGTCGATGGTCGCTAGATACAAAGGAAATAGGAAATTGGATAGGGCTAAGTTTATTTTTGTTTATTTTTTTAATATTTAAATCGCTCATACTATAAAATTATAAGCGGACTAATTTCAAATATTTTAGAAGTCAAAACTATCAAATTTTAAATTCTAAAAATATATGGGGTCCCATTATTATATGTAACAACCCTGATTTTTCCGTTACTTCCGTTAACCTTCCGTTAGTTTATTTAACGGCGATTATTTAACTCTTATGTGTTTATGTGTAATAAATGCATACTTGATCTTCGGATGGTTATAATAACTAATATGGGTTGATATTAATCCAAATAAATATTTCGGATAATGAAATACGATAAAAACGATACGATTTTGATAATAGCTTTTTGAGCAACGAAACGCTCGGGTTTATTTTAATAATTAATTTTATTAATTATTAACCTTTTAAAATATTTAATTTATTGAGTTTTTAATAAATTAAGCGATTGGTTGCGTTTAACGATCGGGTTAGCGTTCCGGGCTTTCGGTACAACTAAACGACACTTAAAACGGACCATGATTACACGGAATTGCAAAACACGAGCTCGAGGATACCCCATGGGCCCCATTCGGCCGTGACCCACCCTACTCCCCCATTTTATTTTTATTTTTGATTAACTTGGGGATTTATGTGTAACTTTTGGGAGTTTATAGTCTAAATTGTAATTAACTAGTAAATATAATACCACAACAATCCTTAAACCTAATTAGATAAAAAAAAACAACGCAGCTCTCCCTCCCCCCTCTCTTGCTCACGTCGACCATCACCATCCACAATCCACCATCCAATTTTGCTTATTAGCTTTTGCATTCAACACGAAATCGATTGCTCTTATCATCCTCTACGCGTAGCTACTAATTGATTGTGATTTAAAGGTATATTTACATAAACCCTAATTCTTAAGATCTGATTTTTATGAGAGTTTCATAGTTATGTTGTTAATTGCTCAAGTCTATACGCGTACGTGTTAATCGTTATCGTTATTTTGATTGTTTGATGCGCTAGGGTTTAAAAACGAATTTGTTATTGTTTGATCAGAAAAATTAAGTTTTTCAAATTTTAATTATTATGTTATAATCAGATTCCTTGCGAAAAACTATTGAGTTTAGGCTTTGGATTCGCTTGATTTCGTTTCCGTATGATTAAGTTATGTCAATTTGAATTATCGTTGTGTTTTTGTTGCTTGATCAGAAATCTGGTATTGATAGACAATGAATTGGCATGTGAAACTTATACCACTGGAAATATAATTTAAAAACACTCAATTTAGACTAGGATATCATGTCGTTTGCTTATGTATAGACCGAGATATGCTTGAATTAGTGTAAAAGTAGTTTTATACAGTACTTGCATAAAAATAACCTTGTATGATAAAATGTGTTAACTTTTGTGGTTAAATCTTTGCATATTTGAAAATTAGACAAAAATTACTTCATCTTTCATGTAGATATCATAGGCTAATTGTATCTAGATCTTCGGATAATCGCGTGCGAATGTGACTAATAAAATGAGAATCGAATCTGTAAATTGCTCACGGTTATGTACTCTGTGGATTGTGTGAATTGCATGAGCATGTATGATTCTGGAAAATGAAACTTAACATGATATGTGACTTATTGTTAGTTTATGTCAATCTATGAAACCTTATGAATTGGGCACAATAGAGCCATACTTTATGTGAATTCTGATTTGAGCTGAAAACTGAATGTTCAACTTGCACGAATAAAATTTACAAATTGGCTAAACAAAAGTTGCTAGATCTTTGATATGTGTTACTTTGATTTTTCCTTGAACTATGGCCACTGGCCTTGTATCAATTGCATGTTCCTAACTCCAGTTATAGCCAAAATGAAATCAGTGCGCGGTCAGAAACTGACTTAGAAAACCCCAAATGTATTCCTTCTGATTCCTGACTTTTAATTGTTGTTTGAGTCCCTGGCCGGACTTTTTGGAATCAATTTTAAGTATATTTATGATCTGGAGTTTTTCATGATTACTTGAATTTTGTACTATGATATAATGTTGTGATAACCCGTCCTAATCTATCTGGACGAATACATTACATTTGGTTACATCGCGAGGTATTTGACCTCTATATGATAAATTTTACAAACATTGCATTCGTTTTTAAAAGACAAACTTTCTTTACATTGAAAGTTAACGGCATGCATACCATTTCATAATATATCCAGCTATAATTTACTTAATAATAATCTTGATGAACTCAACGACTCGAATGCAACGTCTTTTGAAATATGTCATGAATGACTCCAACTAATTTGCTTAAGATGAGCTAATGCACAGCGGAAGATTTATTTAATACCTGAGAATAAACATGCTTTAAAGTGTCAACCAAAAGGTTGGTGAGTTCATTAGTTTAACATAAATAATCATTTCCATCATTTTAATAGACCACAAGATTTTCATTTTTAGTTCTCATAAATATACGTCCCATGCATAGAGACAAAAATATCATTCATATGGATTGAACACCTGGTAACCGACATTAACAAGATGCATATAAGAATATCCCCTATCATTCCGAGAAATCCTTCGGACATGATAAAAACAACATCGAAGTACTAAAGCATCCGGTACTTTGGATGGGGTTCGTTAGGCCCAATAGATCTATCTTTAGGATTCGCGTCAATTAGTAGATCGGTTTACTAATTCTTAGGTTACCAAACAAAAGGGGCATATTCGGCTTCGATCATTATTTCAATTACTTGTGTCTATTTCGTAAAACAGTTATAAAAAATTGCGCATGTATTCTCAGCCCAAAAATATAAAGGGTAAAAAGGCAAATGACACTCACCTAATGTATTTTGTAGTAAAAATACATATGATGACATTGAACAAGTGTAGGGTTGACCTCGGATTCACGAACCTATATCATTTGTATATTTGTTAATATACAAAGTTGTAACCGATCAAATATATATATTATTATTAGTGACATATTTTATATATATAGTAAATTAATAAGTTTCATTATATATATTTTCATTTTATATATAGAAATATTAATATAGCTAGGTCATGTGTATTACGTATATATTTATATATAATCTTTATTTTTTTATGCTTATAACCTTAATAACGTCATTAAAACTTTTATTTTCATATTCATAATTATTAATAATAATGATATGGAAGATACAGGTAACGATAATAATGATAATTTTAGTGATAACAAAATAATAATTTTGTAACAATGATAGTAATGTTTATAATTTTTTTTTAAAAAAAAATGCTAATTGTGATAACCATACTAATACTAATAATGATAATATTAATAATAATATTTATAATAATAATAATAATTTTATCATTTAGGAAATGATACTAGTACTAATAATTTGTTTTATTTTCACATTAATAATAATAATACTAGGATGTAAAAGTAATAATAGTAATATTATTTGTGATATTTATAACAATACTAAAGATAATACTTCTTAATAATAGTGCTAGTAATGATACTAATTTTTGTAATATCAATAGTAATACTATCATTGTTATTATGAAAATAATCATAAATGGTAACTATTATCTTTATTAGTAAAAATAATCACACTAGTAACTATAACACTAGTAACAATATTAATAACAATAATCATAATAATAAAACAATAATAATAAAACAATAATAATAATAATAATAATATTATTATTAAAGGGGACTACCTTATAAAAGGAGCTCTAAAAAAATATTGCCCCATCCTAGAATCGAACCCAAGACCTCCCGCTCACACAACCACACTCTTAACCATCACTCCATGTGACGACCCGGAAATTTCCGACCAAATTTAAACTTAACCTTTATATGTTTCCGACACGATAAGCAGAATTTGTAATGTTGAATCTCAAAAAGTTTGGAACTACATTCATGTAATCAATTACCCTTTGACCGTGTTCGACGATTCACGAACAATTATGTGTATATAGATATGTATATATAATACATAATATTAACTGAAAACATTAACAAAGTATTAGATATATGATACTTTACATGAACATATTTGTTTCGATATATTTATCGACAGAATTAAGAGATAATATCAAATAATTGAATTATCAGATACATTATGATATGATTACGGGCCTATGTTATGAGGTCCACTGTGATTTAAGAAATCTATTCTTTTTGACAACTCAATACTTAACCAGTATGATAAAGATAACGATATTTATATTTAATTTTATTAAATATATAAAACGATTTAAATTAATATTATATATATTTTTTTATACGCGTATTATACGTACATAGTTTTATACTTTTACTAAACTTTAACTTTACCTTTACTTTACTTTTACTTTACTTTAACTTTAATAATTCATACTTTAATAATTCACTTTAATAATTCATACTTTAATAATTCACTTTAATAATTCATACTTTAATAATTCACTTTAATAATTCATACTTTAATAATTCACTTTAATAATTCATACTTTAATAATTCACTTTAATAATTCAAAAATTTATTATAAATAGAATTCAATAGGTTTCATTATTTCATAGAAACTTGAAAATATATTTCTCTAAACTCTATCAATCGATTTATGTATATATATATATATATATATATATATATATATATATATATATATATATATATATATATTTGCTCTGTATTATTTCAAGATATTATTAGTATACATAAAATATTACGACGGAGTGTTGTCCTAGTGATTTCAAAATAGTTTTTTTGAATGAGTCGAAGGTAAGGAAATTATGGGTTATAGCTATGGTGGTGATGGGTATGGTTCATGGGTATGCTCGTGAGGTCAATCTAGTGTTTATCATCTGCGTTGCGTCTACGTACTTTCCTGCAATATTGAATCTCAATATTGATACGTTCGTGAATCCGAGGCCAACCTTGCACTTGTTAAATGACGTTATATGTATTTTTATTACGAAATACAGTATTGTGAGTTTCATTACTCCCTTTTTATATATATTTTTGGGCTGAGAATACATGCGCTGTTTTATAAATGTTTTACGAAATAGGCACAAGTACTAAAACTAATTCTATGTAGGTTTAAATCAGAAATATAACCTTAGCTTGGTAACATTAAACTACTTGTCTATGTACGGTAGGCGCGAATCCTAAAGATAGATCTATTGGGCCTGACAAACCCCATCCTGACTATGGGATGCTTTAGTACTTCGAGGTTATTTTAGACACACCTGATCTGGTGTACTTCAGAGGGTAAAACATGAATGTTAAGGCTTGTTACCGGGTGCCTACAACTTATAGAATACTTTTATACACTTGCGAGTGTACATATAATTATAAACAGAAATCTTGTGGTCTATTAATATATTGAAATGATTGTTATGATAAACCTATGAACTCACCAACCTTTTGGTTGACACTTTAAAGCATGTTTATTCTCAGGTATTAAAGAAATCTTTCGCTGTGCATTAGCTCATTTTAAGGATATTACTTGGAGTCATTCATGGCATATTTTGAAAGACGTTGCATTCGAGTCATTGAGTTCATCAAGATTGTTATTAACCCAATTATAGTTGGATGTATTATGAAATGGTGTGCATGCCGTCAACTTTCTTTGTAAAGAAAGTTTGTCTTTTAAAAACGAATGCAATGTTTGTAAAATGTATCATATAGAGGTTAAATACCTCGCGATGTAATCAACTATTGTGAATCGTTTATAATGTATATGAACGGGTCCTTTCAGTTGGTATCAGAGCTGGTTTCATGCCGTTTATTAGCGGGTTAATCGTAGAGGGGGTTCTCACAGTGTTACCTGTGACGAAGCATTGGCTCTTACTCCTCGCGGTCCCTATTAGGGTTGGCTGTACTGCCGAGAGGCGGGCCGTAAAATCAGTGTCTGAGGTACGCTCAGTGGTCACAGGCGGTTAGCTGAGAAGGCACTGAGTGGGATGCGTCCCCAACTTTCAGTTAGTATCAGAGCGGTGGTCTTAGCGAACCAGGTCTTGCATTAGTGTGTCTAACTGATAGTTGTTAAGATGCATTAGTGAGTCTGGACTTCGACCGTGTCTGCATGTCAAAAGTTTTGCTTATCATTTTTAGTCGGAAATCATCTACTTACCATCCTTAGGAAATTACATGCTTATCATTCTTAAGTCTAGACGCGTTTTCCTACATTTATTGCATAATAGTGTATAGACGAATTCTTATCTTAGCATATCTGTTACTGTGAACTTTGACTGACATCTTTCAAAGATTCCTCCGTAATTTATGGGATTTTGGTATTATATATACATATGTAAATTATGTATTGAAGAATACCAAATCTAAATTCTAAAATCTATTTCATACCAAAAAAATCTTTCCCTGATCATACAAGATGGATCCCTCAACCAGTTCGAGTTCCTCGGATTCCGACAGCTATGCCGATATGGATTTCCACATGAGCTCCGAAAGCAGTGTGACCGGAATGGATCAACCAATTAGCCATCATCTATTCTGGATGAATTGGGGATGGGTTCGTAATCTACTTAACCATTGGAGACAAGAAGAAGGCGATCCCTTTCATCCACCACATTGCCCTCTTGGCAATGAACCTGAAGCACTTACCGGCGAACCTGTCCGAAACACCATTTTCTCTCTCATTTCCAGAGTATCTCGTCATAATTGTATACTACACCAAATTATAGATCTTATTTATCCGCTCGTCCGAACCGACAATCACCCCGGTGTAATAGAAGAAGTCAACGAGCTTCGCGCTCGGGTAGTGGCTTTGGAGAATATGGTGCAAAGGTTACAAACACCAGCAGCAGCACCAGCAGCATAACCAGTACCACCATCAACAACATCAACAGTACCATTACCACCACCAACAACAACCGCATCGCAAACCACAACTTCACAATCTGTCCTACGAGCATCGACGTCATACGCCATGTAGATACCAAGGAATACCACAACGATGAAGTATTGATTCATAACTTCATTGGGGAAACATTCTACGGCGATTATGTAATTTCTAAAGTTTAGAAATTATCTATCCTAGCCTTAACCATAAATCAAATGAGTTTAATTTAATATTAACTCATTAAATCAATATTACATCTGAAGAAATATACACATATATATTTCCATAAAGACTGTAATAAAATACTTTTGTACAAAATATTAATTGTGAATTTTCTTTTAATGGGTAGGTAATACCCGAGAGATATATAAATTCACAATTAATATGTTACATTCTTCGAATCTGAGTCAGCAAATCATCCATTATACTCCCTACTTTCACAACAATATACATTCTTTTATAGAAATCAAAACAACCATACTCATTCAAAATCTAATTACATATTCTGATTTTGAAATCTTAGAATTCGATTCAAGATATAACCGAAATCATCACTCTTAGATTCCTACATCTTTCAAAACTATACTTTGACTTCAAAACTGTCCTAGAACCTCATTTCTATTCATGGAACTCACAAAAAATATTTGTATCATTCAAAATCTTAGAACATCATGTGTATATTAACAATTACAATATGTGTTCAAACACTTCAAAATTCCTAAAGACATGCGAGATGATGATCCAACCACATATTACCCACTGTCATGCATCTGAAAAGCTCTCGAAACCAAAGTTATAGTTTAACACGTATCCGTGTCAGATCCTTTGATATTTATTACCAAATATAATTTTTCAATCTCTTTCCAAAATAGACAGTTTTGTCACAGCTCCAGCAAATCACCTTCATTTGTTTATACGAATAAACCTTATTATAACAATTACCCCTTCATCATTGTTACCGGGGAACCTTTCATATCTCGCCACATTAGCAGTAAACTTATCAACAACTTCATTAACCTTCGACTTAAGCCTCTCCAAAAAGCCACTATACTTATTCATTAAAACCCCATCATGTACTCACCTACATCCTGTAACAATAATTGTCACACCAACTACCGGGAATTAGCAATTAGTATTTTGAATTTCGCGACAATTTTACGTCAAAAGTTATACATATAACGTCTATCTCCTAGACTTACATACTTCGAATGTGAATTTTGTGAAAAACATCCCAAACTATGAACTAGTTCTCCGAAATTGGAAAAATGCTGATGAAGCAGCAAAAACTGTAAACGACTTTAACAGTCAAAAGTTTGATGATAAAGAATAGTATGGTGGTAAAGCTGAGAAAAAGAGAAGGTTTGAAACTGGAAAACGGATTGAGTAGACCATGAAGGAGGCTGTGGACAAATCACAAAGACTAAACCTGCCTTCAAAGGATCCAAATGATTCAGTGTCTACTGAAATCGTTAGCAAACAACTTACTTCTTATTCTAAACCTTCACAGACAAATCTTCTTCATCATCCATATTATCGTATCTTTTATTATAATATCTTCGATATTCCTGAAGATATTTTTACAACTATTCTTATCCGAAATCTTTTATCTCTTCGCAATATCTGCGTTACAACATAAAAAGAAACTTTGTTAGTTTCTAAATTCTAAAAAAAAAAAAATTTGAATTTAAAATAGGAATGTTTTTGAAGTAGTGTTGGGAATTGAAGCATGAGTTAGTATAATATAATGACACTTGATCAACGTGATTATATTACAGTAAGTCATGCTGAGTTTCTAATGGAACGTGATGATTCACAGAACATACCGTCATCATGTACTGTTTACACGACTCTTACATTCTACCCAATTTCCAAACATATTAAGAACATATCATCTTGATAGCCCTATATTTTCGGATATTCTGGTAATTTGCCAAATCAAGATCGTGCCATTAAGATTTTCTTCTTGGAACATTAACTATGTTCATCCAAAAATTCATATCTATGAATTCTGGACCATTATCCGCTTGACTTAAGGTTGGGAAGAGAAAACGAAAGCATGAAGCTCTGAAATATAATGGAGAATATAAAGCCCGATAATAATCCCGAAATTACAAACCGTGTATATCAATGCGTATAGCAATATAAAGACACGGGAGAATAAAAAAACACAATAACCCCAAGGTAATGGTAGAAGAAAATAACTTCCTCCGGTGGTAGATGAAAAAGAAGAATGACAGATATAAAAGTTAAGAGTATATCAAGAATCAATACTGGATGAAGCATATTAACGAATGCTTTAAAGTATGAATTGGGGAGAAAGACTAGAAGGTGTGAGCTGTGGAAATAAAGAAACGAAGGGGGTGGAATTATAGTAAAATATCAGACAGAGAAATCGAGACAGATTATCGCATTTAATCAAAGAAGATCCTGATTTCCTTAATCGCCGAAGAACCAAATCTTATTGCAAAGATTTTCTTTAAATCCCATGAATTCCGAAAATCAATCATAACTACGTCATCGGTTAAAACGAATATACGTTTACTCATTTCACTCTCTTGCGATAGCTTCACTTATACTCTTCGCGTAATCAAATTGTTTTATCTATATTACTCAATGATGATAAAACTCTATTTATCAACTCATATTCGTCATGAAAACATTTTTATAGTTAGCCATGACGACCTCGATCAAATTTCGGGACGAAATTTCATTAACGGGTAGGTACTGTGACGACCCGGAAATTTCCGACCAAATTTAAACTTAACCTTTATATGTTTCCGACACGATAAGCAGAATTTGTAATGTTGAATCTCAAAAAGTTTGAAACTACATTCATGTAATCAATTACCCTTTGACCGTGTTCGACGATTCACGAACAATTATGTGTATATAGATATGTATATATAATACATAATATTAACTGAAAACATTAACAAAGTATTAGATATATGATACTTTACATGAACATATTTGTTTCGATATATTTATCGACAGAATTAAGAGATAATATCAAATAATTGAATTATCAGATACATTATGATATGATTACGGACCTATGTTATGAGGTCCACTGTGATTTAAGAAATCTATTCTTTTTGACAACTCAATACTTAACCAGTATGATAAAGATAACGATATTTATATTTAATTTTATTAAATATATAAAACGATTTAAATTAATATTATATATATTTTTTTATACGCGTATTATACGTACATAGTTTTATACTTTTACTAAACTTTAACTTTACCTTTACTTTACTTTTACTTTACTTTAACTTTAATAATTCATACTTTAATAATTCACTTTAATAATTCATACTTTAATAATTCACTTTAATAATTCATACTTTAATAATTCACTTTAATAATTCATACTTTAATAATTTACTTTAATAATTCATACTTTAATAATTCACTTTAATAATTCATACTTTAATAATTTACTTTAATAATTCAAAAATTTATTATAAATAGAATTAATAGGTTTCATTATTTCATAGAAATTTGAAAATATATTTCTCTAAACTCTATCAATCGATTTATGTATATATATATATATATATATATATATTTGCTCTGTATTATTTCAAGATATTATTAGTATACATAAAATATTACGACGGAGTGCTGTCCGAGTGATTTCAAAATAGTTTTTTTGAATGAGTCGAAGCTAAGGAAATTATGGGTTATAGCTATGGAGGTGATGGGTATGGTTCATGGGTATGCTCGTGAGGTCAATCTAGTGTTTATCATCTGCGTTGCGTCTACGTACTTTCCTGCAATATTGAATCTCAATATTGATACGTTCGTGAAACCGAGGCCAACCTTGCACTTGTTAAATGACGTTATATGTATTTTTACTATGAAATACAGTATTGTGAGTTTCATTACTCCCTTTTTATATATATTTTTGGGCTGAGAATACATGCGCTGTTTTATAAATGTTTTACGAAATAGGCACAAGTACTAAAACTAATTCTATGTGGGTTTAAACCAGAAATATACCCTTAGCTTGGTAACATTAAACTACTTGTCTATGTACGGTAGGCGCGAATCCTAAAGATAGATCTATTGGGCCTGACAAACCCCATCTTGACTATGGGATGCTTTAGTACTTCGAGGTTATTTTAAACACACCTGATCTGGTGTACTTCAGAGGGTAAAACATGAATGTTAAGGCTTGTTACCGGGTGCCTACAACTTATAGAATACTTTTATACACTTGCGAGTGTACATATAATTATAAACAGAAATCTTGTGGTCTATTAATATATTGAAATGATTGTTATGATAAACCTATGAACTCACCAACCTTTTGGTTGACACTTTAAAGCATGTTTATTCTCAGGTATTAAAGAAATTTTCCGCTGTGCATTAGCTCATTTTAAGGATATTACTTGGAGTCATTCATGGCATATTTTGAAAGACGTTGCATTCGAGTCATTGAGTTCATCAAGATTGTTATTAAGCCAATTATAGTTGGATGTATTATGAAATGGTGTGCATGCCGTCAACTTTCTTTGTAAAGAAAATTTGTCTTTTAAAAACGAATGCAATGTTTGTAAAATGTATCATATAGAGGTCAAATACCTCGCGATGTAATCAACTATTGTGAATCGTTTATAATGTATATGAACGGGTCCTTTCACTCCAAGCCTGACTTTCTGAAATATTTACCCAACTATAGTTATTTAACTAAATTTCGCGTCTCATCATCTTCTTCACCATCATCAAAATCAATTGAATCAAAAATCATTTCAATCTCAACAGTAGTTATCAAAATCGTTTTTAGCATTAATATCAAACACATGTGTGATTTATTGATAATATTTGGAAAAAGAAAAACAAAAAAAAAACAAAAAAAAAAAAAAACAAAACAAGCAGACAATCTGCGTCGCTGTTTACTTTCAAAAAAAAAAAATTATTTTGATTTTTATCGCGTATTAGACTATGGTTATAACATGGAATAGTTTAGAAAACATTAGTGGAAACATTCTAAGTCATCAATTTTACTTGAATCGAAGCAGGTAACACGAATTCGATTGATGAACAAAGTTTGACTTTTTAGAAAAGTTACCTTTGACTCACAAATTCGAACACGATATAACGAATTGAGGTTTGAGATTTTGCAGATAGTTCAAATGAGTGATTCCTAACGCTTATGCAATTATAGTTTTTAACAATTGTTTCGAAAATGAGTTCTTGATAAAAAGTTACACGAACAGAGTGTTCTTCCCCATTTGATTTAAATTCGAAAATTTTTGGTTCTGTAAAAATATAATTGTAGTTGTTATTTGATAATATAGGTGTATGGGTAACACTTATTACAGAATTGCATTAGTTATATAATCCAATTGATCGACCTGTTTTGCTCTCAAGGACAGAAGTATATAAAAAAAATATAAAAAAAATAAAACAAGAAATGGATGTCTAACTAATTTTGGAGTGTTCCTATAATGGATTTGAATTCGTACGAGTTAGGTGGTAGGAGGACAAATTAAAAACAGTTCGATAGTTAAATGAAGCTGATTGAATTCTAAATTTATATATATGTATACACTTTTATATAATTGATTAATGTTAATAACAATTTTATTAATAAAATAAAAATACTAAAATCTTTTTAATAATAATAGTATATTAATACAGATATTTATAATTATCATAATAATATTTAGGATAATAATACTATTAGTTAAAATAATGGTTATAATGATAATATTAATAACACTATTAATAAATTGTATTATTTTATAATAATAATAATAATAATAATAATAATAATAATAATAATAATAATAATAATAATAATAATAATAATAATAATAATATTGATAAAGATATTAACAATAATGAATAATCCTAATAACTTAGAATTATAATTTTACTAATTATAATGATATAACAAATTAGATGTGTCAATTTTACATATTATATTAAATTATAATATACTAATATTAATGTTAATACTAGTATTATTAATAATGAAAGTAAATAATATAACATTTATATTTTAGCTTGAAACTAAATATTATATTATAATTTAGTAATCATGTAATATTTAATAATCATATATTACATATATGTATTGAATATTTGGTATTTATACTTTACAACATAATAATAATTATTTATAGAAATCATATATATTCATAATAATAGTAATTCATTTTTTCTTTTTTTTATTATTTTATATTTTTAATTCCAATTGATTACGTGTACTTTATTAATTCAAAATATTGTGTTTACGCTTATATATATATATATATATATATATATATATCTTATATATATATATTTATTTACATACAATTGTTCGTGAATCGTCGAAAATAGTCAAAGGGTAAATAATTCCATGTAAACAAATTCAGAAATTTTAAGACTCAATAATACATACTTTGCTTATCATGTCGAAATCATATGAAGTTTAAGTTTAAATTTGGTCGGAAATTTTCGGGTCGTCACAGTACCTACCCGTTAAAGAAATTTCATCCCGAAATTTGAGTGAGGTGGTCATGGTTGACAATAAGTATGTTCTCATGACACATACGAGTTAGAAATTAGACTTTTATCATCAGTGAGTAATATGAACAAGACAATTCGATTACTAGAAGCGTATGAGTGAAGCTATCACAAAATAGTGAATTGAGAAAAATAAGATTCGTCTTGACTTTTGTCGTAGTCATGGTTGAATTTCGGAATTCAAGGGATTTAAAGAGAATCTTCTAAATCTAAAAGATTTGATTCTTCGGCGAAAATAAGGAAATTAAGATCTCAATAATTAAATGCGGTGATCTGCCTCGATTACTCTGTCTGATATTTTTATTATAAATTAAGCTCTTTCGTTCCATTATTCTCACCATTACTATACTTTCTTTCTTAGTTCATACACCCAAAAGATTGTGAAAATGCTTAATCCCGTTCTAATCCTTGATATTTTTCTAATTATCATTTCTGTCATCCTTCTTTTCAATCTTCCACCAGAAGAATCTGTTTACTTCTACTATTACCTTGGGGGATACTATTCTTAATTATACCGTGTCTTTATATTGCTGTTCGTATTAATATCCACGGTTTGTAATTTATGTGTTGTTATCGGGCTTTATATTCTCCCTTATATTTCGAAGTCCCTGCTTCCATCTTCTATAATCATTGTCATTCACAGTTAATGCTTTCTCCTATTTGCTGCGATTTATACCCCCTTTCTATTTCGGAGCTTCATGCCTTTGTTTTCTTTTCGCAAGTAATGGTCCAGAATTCATAGGTATGGAGTTTCAAATGAACATGACTAATGTTCTAAGAGAGAAATTATAATAGCACGATCTTGATTGGTTAAATTACCAGATTTTAAGAGAAAAGATAGAACTATCAAGAAATTATGTTCTTGATATGTTTATGTATTAGATAGAATGTAAGAGTCATGTAACATGGCACATGATGACGTTATAATCTGTGAATTATCACTTTCCATTAGAAACTTAGCATGATTTACTGTAATATAATCACGTTGATCAAGTGTCACTATATTATATTAACTCATGCATCAATTTTCAACACTACTTCAAAAACATTCATATTTTAAATTCTGAGTTTTTCAGTGATTTAGAAACTAAAACAATTTCCTTTTATGATATAACACAGATAGCGCGGAGAGATAATTAATATCGGACGAGAATATTTATGAAAATATCTTCAGAAATATCGGAGATATTTATGATGATATTTTGGAATTTCTAAGTTCGATTGTTGATGAAGAAAGATTTTCCGCAAGATTTTAACATGAGTACGGAGCAAGATATTTGTTGAAGGTTTCATCGGATCCAGAATTACCTGGATTCTTTGAATATAGGGTGTGGTCCTTGTATTTGTCCTTGGTCTCCTTAGTGGTTAGCTCAATCCGTTTTCCAGTTCCAACTTTTCTGAGCTTTTCCAACATACTATTCTTTATCATCAAACTTTCGATGATGAAGGTCGTTTTAGGTTGTCTATGGTTTTTGCTGCTTCATTCAGCTTTTCCAACATTCAGAGTATTGATTTGTAGACTGAGTGCTTTTCAGAATTTCAGAATTGAAATTCGTAAATCCAGGAGATAGAAGTTATATATATATATATATATAAATTGTTGTCGTAGAATCGCTGAGAATTTCGAGACTATCGATTGATGCCTTCCGGTACTTGGTATGGTAATTATCGTTACAAGATACCGATGAGTTCATGATAAGACTTCAATAGATAAATATATTGATTTGTCATAGAGATTTAAGCCAATGAGCAACGAGGTTGCTGGTACGTTTGCTGGTAATATGGTGGAATATAAAAGATTCCCCGGTAACAATAAAAGAGCACGCATATATATCAAGGTTATAATAAGGTTGGTTCGAACAAAAAGTCGAAGTTGACTTGCTGGAGCTGTGACAAAACTGGCTATCTCGATCAGGAGTTGCAAAGTTATTTTCGGTAATAATAACACTAAAGTAATTAGCACAGCTATGTGTTAAACGTTTACTCAGGTTCCGAGTATTTTTCAGGTGCAACACTATATGCATCAATCTTTTCTTCCGTAAATGAAGTGCGTTTGGTTCATCCTCTCGATTGAGGTATTTTCAAGAATCATGAAATGTCTGAACGCAGATTGTAATCGTCAAGATACAAATGAGGTTTAAGTTGAAATCAAGTGGCAAACTTGAAGAGATGTTTAGTTTCATATGTTATAATCAATATTTTAATTCATTTTAATTATCCAATGTCATTAGTCCACAGTTAGCAGTTTAACAATTCATATATAGTTTAATATATAATATTTGAATTAATTAATACGTATTCGTGACCCGTGTACATGTCTCAGACTCGATCACAACTCAAAGTATATATATTATTGTAGAATCAACCTCAACCCTGTATAGCTAACTCCAGCATTACTGCATATAGAGTGTCTATGGCTATTCCAAATAATATATATAGATGCGTCGATATGATATGTCAAAACCTTGTATACGTGTCCCGATATTTAAAGAGCGTAAAATAAATAAAAGAAATTAAATGACGATAAATAAAATTGCGAGAATATAAATTGCGATAAATAAAATGTAATCAGTTAGCTGGGAACAGTTAGCGTGGATTCTTAACAAAAATTTTCTCATAGTTAATTTTTTTGTTCCTAACATATTTTATTTTGTCAAATGTTTTCTTCATTATGCCACTTGTTGGATTCTGGTAAGTCAAAATTCAAATATGAACTTGAATGAAAATGGTTATTTTGTGGTGAATGGATTCGTATATCTGTGGATGTAAATAGGATAGTAGATGACCGTTCAATCAGATTCAAAGAATGTACAGTGTAACTTATTAATGTGAAATCTAAATATTCCTCGAGTATTACCTACCCGTAAAAATATTTTCATCATCAACAGTTTGTACAAAAGAGCTTTTAATTACAATCTTTATGAAAATATACTTACATATATATTTTCTTCAGATGTAATCATGGATTTAATGAGTTAGTATGAGATTAAACTCATATGGTTTACGGTTAGAACTAAAGTACATAATCTCTAAAATATTAGAGATTACATAATCATCATGTCGAACGAAGATCAATGATGTAGAACGTCATGTAGATCGAAGATAATCGATGTAGAACAAGATTATGCTCGAAGTATAGATTGCGATATTGAGGCGTGTGATGTTGAAACTTAGGTTGTTGGTGGTACTGGTGTTGATGTTGGTAGTACTGTTGGTGCCAGTGATGTTGCTGAAGCTGGTACGTTTTGAACCATATTTTCCAAGGCTACAACTCGGGCGCGAAGTTCATTGACTTCTTCCATTATTCCGGGATGATTGTCGGTCGGATCGAGCGGATGAATAAGGTTTAGAATTTTAGATAGAATATAATTGTGGTGAGATATTCGGGAAATGAGGGTGAAAATGGTGTTTCGGACTGTTTCGCCGGTAAGTGCTTCAGGTTCATCGCCAAGAGGTAAATTCGGTTGGTGAAAAGGATCGCCTTCTTCGCGTCTCCATTGATTAAGTCGACTACGAACCCATCAGATGAATTGGGGATGGCTGATTGATTGATTCATTCTGGTGACACCGCTCTCGGAGCTTAGGTGAATATCCATGTCGGAATAGCTGTCGGAATAACTATCGGAATAGCTATCGAAATCTGAGGGACTCGAAATGGTTGAGGGATTCATCTCGTACGATCAGATGAAGGATTTTTGATAAGAAATAGATTATAGGATGTAGATTAGTACCCTGCAATACATAATTTATATATGCATATATAATACTAAAATCCCATAAGTTACGGAGGAAACTACGGAAGCTGCCAGGCAAAGGTAACAATAACAGATACGCTAAGATATGAATTTATCTATACACTGTCTATGCAATAGAGGCAGTAAGACGTGTCTAGACTTTAAGGATGATAAGAAATTAATTTTCGACACTAAATGATAAGCAAAACTTTTGACATGCAGACACGATCGAAGTCCAGACCCACTAATGCATCTAAATAACTATCAGTTAGACACACCAATGCAAGACCAGGTACGCTAAGACCACCACTCTGATACCAACTGTGATAACCCGTCCTAATCCATCTGGACGAATACATTACATTTGGTTACATCGCGAGGTATTTGACCTCTATATGATACATTTTACAAACATTGCATTCGTTTTTAAAAGACAAACTTTGTTTACATTGAAAGTTGACAGCATGCATACCATTTCATAATATATCCAACTATAATTTACTTAATAATAATCTTGATGAACTCAATGACTCGAATGCAACGTCTTTTGAAATATGTCATGAATGACTCCAAGTAATTTCCTTAAGATGAGCTAATGCACAACGGAAGATTTCTTTGATACCTGAGAATAAACATGCTTTAAAGTGTCAACCAAAAGGTTGGTGAGTTCATTAGTTTAACATAAATAATCATTTCCATCATTTTAATAGATCACAAGATTTTCATTTTCAGTTCTCATAAATATACGTCCCATGCATAGAGACAAAAATTTCATTCATATGGATTGAACACCTGGTAACCGACGTTAACAAGATGCATATAAGAATATCCCCTATCATTCCGGGAGATCCTTCGAACATGATAAAAACAACATCGAAGTACTAAAGCATCCGGTACTTTGGATGGGGTTCGTTAGGCCCAATAGATCTATCTTTAGGATTCGCGTCAATTAGTAGACCGGTTTACTAATTCTTAGGTTACCAAGCAAAAGGGGAATATTCGGCTTCGATCATTATTTCAATTACTTGTGTCTATTTCGTAAAACAGTTATAAAAAATTGCGCATGTATTCTCAGCCCAAAAATATAAAGGGTAAAAAGGTAAACGAAACTCACCTAATGTATTTTGTAGTAAAAATACATATGATGACATTGAACAAGTGTAGGGTTGACCTCGGATTCACGAACCTATATCATTTGTATATTTATTAATATACAAAGTTGTAACCGATCAAATATATATATTATTATTAGTGACATATTTTATATATATAGTAAATTAATAAGTTTCATTATATATATTTTCATTTTATATATAGAAATATTAATATAGCTAGGTCATGTGTATTACGTATATATTTATATATAATCTTTATTTTTTTATGCTTATAACCTTAATAACGTCATTAAAACTTTTATTTTCATATTCATAATTATTAATAATAATGATATGGAAGATACAGGTAACGATAATAATGATAATTTTAGTGATAAAAAATAATAATTTTGTAACAATGATAGTAATGTTTATAATTTTTTTTTAAAAATAAAAATGCTAATTGTGATAACCATACTAATACTAATAATGATAATATTAATAATAATAATAATAATATTTATAATAATAATAATAATTTTATCATTTAAGAAATGATACTAGTACTAATAATTTGTTTTATTTTCACATTAATAATAATAATACTAGGATGTAAAAGTAATAATAGTAATATTATTTGTGATATTTATAATAATACTAATGATAATACTTCTTAATAATAGTGCTTGTAATGATACTAATTTTTGTAATATCAATAATAATACTATCATTGTTATTATGAAAATAATCATAAATGGTAATTATTATCTTTATTAGTAAAAATAATCACACTAGTAACTATAACACTAGTAACAATATTAATAACAATAATCATAATAATAATAATAACAATAATAATAAAACAACAACAACAATAATAATAATAATAATAATAATAATAATAATAATAATAATAATAATATTATTATTATTATTATTATTATTATTATTATTATTATTATTATTATTATTATTATTATTATTATTATTATTATTATTATTATTATTATTAAAGGGGACTACCTTATAAAAGGAGCTCTAAAAAAATATTGCCCCATCCTAGAATCGAACCCAAGTCCTCCCGCTCACACAACCACACTCTTAACCATCACTCCAAGCCTGACTTTCTGAAATATTTACCCAACAATATTTATTTAACTAAATTTCGCGTCTCATCATCTTCTTCACCATCATCAAAATCAATTGAATCAAAAATCATTTCAATCTCAACAGTAGTTATCAAAATCGTTTTTAGCATTAATATCAAACACATGTGTGATTTATTGATAATATTTGGAAAAAGAAAAAGAAAAAAAAAGAGCAGACAAGCGGCGTCGCTGTTTACTTCAAAAAAAAAATGATTTTGATTTTTATCGCGTATTAGACTCTATGGTTATAACATGAAATAGTTTAGAAAACATTAGTGGAAACATTCTAAGTCATCAATTTTATTTGAATCGAAGCAGGTAACACGAATTCGATTGATGAACAAAGTTTGACTTTTTAGAAAAATTACCTTTGACTCACAAATTCGAACACGATATAACGAATTGAGGTTTGAGATTTTGCAGATAGTTCAAATAAGTGATTCCTAACGCTTCTGCAATTATAGTTTTTAACAATTGTTTCGAAAATGAGTTCTTGATAAAAAGTTACACGAACAGAGTGTTCTTCCCCATTTGATTTAAATTCGAAAATTTCTGGTTCTGTAAAAATATAATTGTAGTTGTTATTTGATAATATAGGTTTATGGGTAATACTTATTACAGAATTGCATTAGTTATATAATCCAATTGATCGACCTGTTTTGCTCTCAAGGATAGAAGTATATAAAAAAAATATAAAAAAATAAAACAAGATATGGCTGTCTAACTGATTTTGGAGTGTTCCTATAATGGATTTGAATTCGTACGAGTTAGGTGGTAGGAGGACAAATTAAAAACAGTTCGATAGTTACATGAAGCTGATTGAATTCCAAATGTATATATATGTATACACTTTTATATAATTGATTAATATTAATAATAATTTTATTAATAAAATAAAAATACAAAAATCTTTTTAATAATAATAGTATATTAATACAGATATTTATAATTATCATAATAATATTTAGGATAATAATATTATTAGTTAAAATAATGGTTATAATGATAATATTAATAACACTATTAATAAATTTTATTATTTAATAATAATAATAATAATAATAATAATAATAATAATAATAATAATAATAATAATAATATTGATAAAGATATTAACAATAATGAATAATCCTAATAACTTAGAATTATAATTTTACTAATTATAATGATATAACAAATTAGATGTGTCAATTTTACATATTATATTAAATAATAATATACTAATATTAATGTTAATACTAATATTATTAATAATGAAAGTAAATAATATAACATTTATATTTTAGCTTTTAACTAAATATTATATTATAATTTAGTAATCATGTAATATTTAATAATCATATATTACATATATATATTGAATATTTGGTATTTATACTTTACAACATAATAATAATTATTTATAGAAATCATATATATTCATAATAATAGTAATTCAATTTTTCTTTTTTTATTATTTTATATTTTTTAATTCCAATTGATTACGTGTACTTTATTAATTCAAAATATTGTGTTTACGCTTATATATATATATATATATATATATATATATATATATATATATATATATATATATATATATATATATATATATATATATATATATATATATATTTATATTTATTTACATACAATTGTTCGTGAATCGTCGAAATAGTCAAAGGGTAAATAATTCCATGTAAACAAATTCAGAAATTTTAAGACTCAATAATACATACTTCACTTATCGTGTCGAAATCATATGAAGTTTAAGTTTAAATTTGGTCGAAAATTTGCGGGTCGTCACAAATGTGCTAAGTATGCTACGTGTTCATGAACTTTGTGCATAACGATAAACTAAAATTGTGAAAATAATCATTCATGACCTAAAACGTATTGTTTGACTTTGGTTTGACATGTTGACCAATATTTGACATGAACCTACTGATGTTGACTTTAGTTGACCACATTGACCAAGTTTGGCTTTCAGTTTGACTTCGGTTGACTTTGTTTGACTTGCATGACATAGTTGACTTTTACATTGAAACGCGTCGAGTCGAGCAATAGGACAACGTACACTATGAAACCACACTTATTTAAGATAAATATATTCTCCAACCTAAATACGTATACTTAGGTTGCATTACTCGGCTATAAACCGTACAAGTCAATTGTTTACTTTTCAATCCGAGCTTTATTCAAAGGTGAGTCTACAGTCCCGCTTTTTACATGTTTTCAGGGATGAGAATACACGCTGTTATATTTACATTTTCAAATACTTTTGTATTGACATGAGTACTACACATATGCATATTGAGTTTTGTTCAAAAAGCCTCTAGCTTGAATACTTTTAATACCATCGGTGTAAGCACAATTTAGATGGACGGATCCGTTAGGTTGACAACCTCACCCGCTATAAAAACTGTGGTGCATTTACTTTGAACATTAAATACATTTAAACAAGTGTATAACATTTTACGAGGTAAGGCGGGTATAGTGGCTTCTATACTCGGGTCATTGCCAGTATTCAGGTGCTCGATTTATGCAACGATAGAATCTCCTGGTCAAGGAAACTAAACTATTTTTCTGATAACTATTTTTCAGATACTGTTACATTATTTTAAACCTGTAGATTCACCAACATTATTTGTTGACCTGTTTTTGCGTGTTGTTATTCTCAGGTATTAATTGCTTCCGCTGTAGAATATTGCTGTTACGTAGAAGTCAAGCCAAGCACTGTGACCAGCGTTAACATTCCGTTAAAGGGATTTTTGACGAGGTGTTACATTTGGTATCAGAGCTGTGGCTATAGGGAACTAATATACATTAGTGTGTCTAACCGTAGGGCGCATTAGTGAAGTCTAGTCTATAGCCGTGTGTCTTGGACGACTTTTATACACCATACCTGCACTATTTGCTTCACAATGCTAAATGTAGGGCTACACATTACACCACATACATATACGCCTTATACCATGCAACATGGACTTGGACTAAATATACTATATCACGAAACACATACGTACACCCGAAGCGATATTTAACTAAATTAAGTTGACTACGCCATCTTGAACTTATGGAGTGATGTCGAATGGAAATGTGATATAACGTAATGTAATGACCGGGATTACATTACGGTAACTCATATAGAAGTTCTGACATCGCGAAATAAGGAATTGGGGCCGAGTCAAGTAGGTTACCTGGATAGACAACGTTTAGAACACAAACCGTATAACCCCGAATGTGAGAAGAAACTTACCATGTGCAAATTAATCGTTAATATAGCTTGTAAGTAACTTGTGATCTTGACTCAACTCATCACTGCTCGACGCTGTCTATCATCACCAATCACTACTTGTCACTACTAAGACACTACTTGAACACACTCGTCACCTCATACCAGTACTCAACACTGTTTAACGCTATAAACTACTACTCAATGCCGCCTCTCACTGCCAGTCACAACTGATCACTACTTCTCACTGTTGGTCGTTACTAAATACTACTTGCTGCTACCCCTTGCTACTTGCTCTAATCATTACTACTTACCACTACCAAGTTCTACTCGTCACCACTAACACATCCACGCTTTACTACTCACTACTGTGCATCACAACTCAATTCTGATACGTCTTTAGAGGAGGATTTCTTGGTAACAGCCCGCAGAATACGTAGTAGGTATTGCCCACTCAATTTCCAACTTACCTATCATTCAGCAACCCGCCGTTCATGATTTTGCTTCCAAACAAGAGCCTACCGACTGATGACTATTATGCCTTATTGGGTGCATTAGAATACATATGTATATACTTATAATGCGAGCATACTACCTAACAACATTTACGTCACTACTATCATCACTGCTTATCACAACCCATCGCTACTTATCGCTAACACCACCACTCGTTGCAACTAGTAATGCTACTCGTTACCATATCCCTTCTCATTCTGTTCCAACGTACGTCTCTTAAGCGGCAATCATTTTCATTATACACACAAACATTACCAATCAACTTTGAACACATCGAAGCGAACTACGCTTCATCTGTTCCTGCGAGACACTCCCGTCTGGGAGTTTGTACCAACCCTTTTCGATTAAATATCAGATTTTGTCTGAGTTGCCATTACACCTTGTTCATTTTCGTTTTCCATGAAAATCATCACGTTCTCGCTCATCATGTTTATATATGCTGTCAACACCGGTGCTAAGAGAAGCTTTAACGCTAGAGAAATTGGTCACGATGTTTATAAACCTGTACATTCCTTAGACAACATGTACTCTATAAAACTATTAAACTAGGAAGTTTTAACTTAGTAGTTGAAACAAACTGGTTATTTGACGATACAACTGAGGCAGCTACGACCAGAAGACTATTTGAATTTCTTTCACTTACGATAATAGTTTACGAAGAAGAGATCAGTACACCGTCATGTTACAATAATTACTCGAAGGTTCAGAAGTACAGGAGATGAGAATGTCTCGCAATTCTGGCACATGTGAGTAAAGATGATCCGACATTAAAGAGACCCGAATATTTCCTAACTATTAGAGATTGTCCTGAGGTTACACGTCCACCCCACCGTGAAGTCAAATTTCGGATTGATTTGGTGCCAGCAGCTGCACCTGTTACGCGTACAATATATGCATTTGCACCTTTAGAACTACAAGAGCTTCCCATAGTGAAGAACATGAGGGTTGTAATGCCCTAAATTGTGACATGTACTAGAAGGTGTGTCACATAACCACGAATTCCCAAGTTGGAGCTCCAGTCTTGTTTGTTAAGAAGAAGGATGGATCAATGAGATTGTGTATCGACTACAGAGAATTGAACAAGTTGACAATCAAGAATAGGTATCCACTACCGAGGATTGATGACTTATTTTATCAACTGCAGGGATCCAGTTGTTATTCGAAGATTGATTTGAGATCCGGGTATCACCAATTGAGAGTCAAGGAAGCCGATGTCCCGAAGACAGCGTTTAGAACACGTTATGGACATTATGAGTTTACAGTGATGTCGTTTGGTTTGACGAATGCACCAGCAGTGTTCATGGACCTCATGAACCGTGTCTGTAAGCCATACCTAGATAAATTTGTCATTGTGTTTATTGATGATATATTGGTGTACCCCAAGAACAGAGAAGAGCACGAGTAGCATCTACGTTCGATATTGACTATGCTGAGAGAAGAGCAGTTGTATGCAAAGTTCTCTAAGTGTGACTTTTGGTTACCAGAAGTACAATTTCTTGGCCATGTTGTAGGGGCCAATGGAATACAGGTCGATCCAGCAAAGATTGATTCGGTTAAGAATTGGGAAACTCCAAAGACGCCAACGCAGATTAGGCAATTGTTGGGCCTAGCTGGTTAATACAGGAGATTCATTGAAGGATTCTCTAAGACCGCCCGACCATTAACTGCGTTGACTCATAAGGGTAAGAAGTTTGAGTGGTCAGAACCGCAAGAAACTGCATTTCAGTTGTTGAAGGAGAAGTTAACAACTGCACCAGTATTGTCTCTACTCGAGGGAAGTAAAGATTTTGTTGTTTATTGTGATGCCTCACGTCAAGGAATGGGTTGCGTGCTTATGCAACAAAATAAGGTTATTGCTTATGGATCGCGTCAGTTAAAGATTCACGAGCAGAACTACACTACGCACGACCTTGAGTTAGGAGCAGTTGTCTTTGCACTTAAAATGTGGAGACACTACCTGTTTGGAACCAAGTTCACTATCTTCACTGACCATAAGAGTTTACAGCACATATTCGATCAGAAACAGCTCAATATGAGACAACGACGTTGGATGGAACTACTTAACGATTATAACTGCGAACTTCAATACCATCCAGGCAAGGCGAATGTTGTGGCGGGTGCCTTAAGCAGAAAAGAGAAGAGAGACCTCTTAGGGTTAAAGCGCTTAACATAGTTGTCCGTACGAATCTCACATCACAAATTCGCAAAGCACAACAAGAAGCCATGAAACAAGAAAATGTCGATGCTGAATTCCTCAAAGGAATGGATAAGAAGTTTGACATCAAGGAGGACGGAACACGGTACTTTGCTAACCGAATTTGGATACCAAAGCTTGGTGGATTAAGAGAACTAGTGTTGGAGGAAGCACACAAGTCAAGATACTCAATTCATCCGGGATCAGATAAAATGTACCAAGATTTGAAGGCGTTTTATTGGTGGCCAAATTTGAAAGCTGACATTGCTACCTATGTCGGTAAGTGCTTGACTTGCGCTAAAGTCAATGCTGAACAGCAGAAGCCATCAGGATTATTAACTCAACCAGAGATTCCCCAGTGGAAGTGGGAAGGTATTTTCATGGACTTCATCACGAAACTGTCGAGAATGGCGGGAGGTCACGATACTATTTGGGTTATCGTGGATCGTCTCACTAAGTCTGCACACTTCTTACCGATAAGGGAAACTGATAAAATGGATAAGTTGGCTCAGATCTACATTGAGGAAGTCGTCTCTAGGCATGGAGTGCCTATATCTATTATATCCGACCGCGACAGCAGATTTACTTCCAGGATTTGGTAATCATTACAGAAAGCAATGGGGACTCGTTTAGATATGAGTACAGCATATCACCCCCCGACGGATGGCCAGAGCGAACGAACTATACAAACTTTTGAGGACATGTTGAGAGCGTGTGTCATTGATTTTGGAAACGGATGGGATAAGTATTTACCCCTAGCTGAGTTCTCATACAATAACAGCTATCATGCGAGCATTAAAGCTTTACCTTTCGAAGAGTTGTATGGAAGAAAATGTAGATCTCCCGTTTGTTGGAGAGAATTGGGAGATAGTCAGTTAACAGGTCCTGAGATTATTCAAGAGACAACTGAGAAAGTTCTACAGATTCAGGAACAACTGAGAACGGCTCGAAGTCATCAAAAGAGTTACGTCGATGTTAGACAGAAGGACATAGAGTTCCAAGTTGGTGACAAGGTTATGCTTAAGGTATCACCTTGGAAGGGTGTTGTACGAATTGGGAAACGAGGTAAACTGAGTTCTAGATATGTTGGACCGTTTGATATAACTGAAAGAGTTAGACCGGTAGGTTACAGATTGGAACTGCCACAAGCACTCAGCGGTATTCATGACGTTTTCCATGTATCCAATCTAAAGAAGTGCCTAGATGATGATAATTTGATTATTCCTTTAGAGGAACTACATATAGACGGCAAACTTCATTTCATTGAGGAACCTGTTGAAATCTTGGGCCGTGAGGTTAAACAGTTGAAGCAAAGCAGAATTCCTATCGTTAAAGTTCGGTGGAACACGAGAAGAGGACCAGAGTTCACGTGGGAGCGTGAAGACCAGATGAGGCTGAAGTATCCGCAATTGTTTCCCGAGGAAACTACTTCAGCGGAGAATCACTAAAATTTCGGGACGAAATTTTCAATAACAGGTGGGTAATGTAACAACCCTGATTTTTCCGTTACTTCCGTTAACCTTCCATTAGTTTATTTAACGGCAATTATTTAACTTTTATGTGTTTATATGTAATAAATGCATACTTGATCTTCGGAGGGTTAAAATAACTAATATGGGTTGATATTAATCCAAATAAATATTTCAGATAATGAAATACGATAAAAACGATACGATTTTGATAATAGCTTTTTGAGCAACGAAACGCTCGGGTTTATTTTAATAATTAATTTTATTAATTATTAACTTTTTAAAATATTTAATTTATTGGGTTTTTATAAATTAAGCGATTGGTTACGTTTAACGATCGGGTTAGCGTTCCGGGCTTTCGGTACGACTAAACGACACTTAAAACGGACCAGGATTACACGGAATTGCAAAACACGAGCCCGAGGATACCCCATGGGCCCCATTCGGCCGTGACCCACCCTACTCCCCCATTTTATTTTTATTTTTGATTAACATGGGGATTTATGTGTAACTTTTGGGAGTTTAGAGTCTAAATTGTAATTAACTAGTAAATATAATACCACAACAATCCTTAAACCTAATTAGATAAAAAAAAAAAACTCAGCTCTCCCTCCCCCCTCTCTTGCTCACGTCGACCATCACCATCCCCAATCCACCATCCAATTTTGCTTATTAGCTTTTGCATTCAACACGAAATCGATTGCTCTTATCATTCTCTACGCGTAGCTACTAATTGATTGTGATTTAAAGGTATATTTACATAAATCCTAATTCTTAAGATCTGATTTTTATGAGATTTTCATAGTTATGTTGTCAATTGCTCAAGTCTATACGCGTACGTGTTAATCGTTATCGTTATTTTGATTGTTTGATGCGCTAGGGTTTAAAAAAGAATTTGTTATTGTTTGATCAGAAAAATTAAGTTTTTCAAATGTTAATTATTATATTATAATCAGATTCCTTGCGAAAAACTATTGAGTTTAGGCTTTGGATTCGCTTGATTTCATTTCCGTATGATTAAGTTATGTCAATTTGAATTATCGTTGTGTTTTTGTTGCTTGATCAGAAATCTGGTATTGATAGACAACGAATTAGCATGTGAAACTTATACCACTGGAAAGATAATTTAAAAACACTCAATTTAGACTAGGATATCATGTCGTTTGCTTATGTATAGCCCGAGATATGCTTGAATTAGTGTAAAAGTAGTTTTATACAGCACTTGCATGAAAATAACCTTTTTGTATGATAAAATGTGTTAACTTATGTGGTTAAATCTTTGCATATTTGAAAATTAGACAAAAAGTACTTCATCATTCATGTAGATATCATAGGCTAATTGTATCTAGATATTCGGATAATCGCGTGCGAATGTGACTAACAAAATGAGAATCGAATCTGTAAATTGCTCACGGTTATGTACTCTGTGGATTTTGTGAATTGCATGAGCATGTATGCTTCTGGAAAATGAAATTTAACATGATATGTGACTTATTGTTAGTTTATGTCAGTCTCTAAAACCTTATGCATTGGGCACAATAGAGCCATACTTTATGTGGATTCTGATTTGAGATGAAAACTGAATGTTCAACTTGCACGAATAAACTGTACAAATTGGCTTAACAAAAGTTTCTAGATTTTTGATATGTGTTACTTTGATTTGTCCTTGAACTATGGCCACTGTGCTTGTATCAATTGCATGTTTCTAACTCCGGTTATAGCCAAAATGAAATCAGTGCGCGGTCAGAAACTGACTTCGCAAACCCCAAATGTATCCCTTCTGATTCCTGACTTTTAATTGTCGTATGAGTCCCTGGATGGACTTTTTGGAATTTATTTTAAGTATATTTATGATCTGGAGTTTTTCATGATTATTTGAATTTTGTACTATGTGATAATGTGCTAAGTATGCTACGTGTTCATGAACTTTGTGCATAACGATAAACTGAAATTGTGAAAATGATCATTCATGACCTAAAATGTATTGTTTGACTTAGGTTTGATATATTGACCAATATTTGACATGAACCTACTGATTTTGACTTTAGTTGACCACATTGACCAAGTTTGACTTTCGGTTGACTTTGTTTGACTTGCATGACATAGTTGACTTTTACTTTGAAACGCATCGAGTCGAGCAATAGGAAAACGTACACTATGAAACCACACTTATTTAAGATACATATATTGACCAACCTAAATACGTATACTTAGGTTGCATTACTCGGCTATAAACCGTACAAGTTAATTGTTCACTTTTCAATCCGAGCTTTATTCAAAGGTGAGTCTACAGTCCCGCTTTTTACATGTTTTCAGGGATGAGAATACACGCTGTTATATTTACATTTTCAAATACTTTTGTATTGGCATGAGTACTACACATATGCATATTGAATTTTGTTCAAAAAGCCTCTAGCTTGAATACTTTTAATACCATCGGTGTAAGCACAATTTAGATGGACGGATCCGTTAGGTTGACAACCTCACCCGCTATAAAAACTGTGGTGCATTTACTTTGAACATTAAATACATTTGAACAAGTGTATAACATTTTACGAGGTAAGACGGGTATAGTGGCTTCTATACTCGGGTCATTGCCAGTATTCAGGTGCTCGATTTATGCAACGATAGAATCTCGTGGTCAACGAAACTAAACTATTTTTCTGATAACTGTTTTTCAGATACTGTTACATTAGTTTAAACCTGTAGATTCACCAACATTATTTGTTGACCTGTTTTTGCGTGTTGTTATTCTCAGTTATTAATTGCTTCCGCTGTAGAATATTGCTGTTACGTAGAAGTCAAGCCAAGCACTGGGACCAGCGTTAACATTCCGTTAAAGGAATATTTGACGGGGTGTTACATTATATTTAGTGGTGTCATATACAAAAAATAATAAATTTTTGTGATAAATTTCGAAAAACTAGTGGTGTCACGGGACCCCGCGGGGTTACACATACACTCGCCACTGTATAGACATAGGGGTGAGCATGGTACCATACTGATACGAACCGTACCGAATTATGGTTCTGGTATCGGTACGGTAAAATCGTGTACTATACCATTTGGTATCGAAATAAATTAAAATAAATAAAAGAACCATCACATGTTCTCCATGCCATTACCATGTTAATATTAATTAATTGTAACTTCCAAATTAAAATATACTGTACTTTTGTTCGAGTTATTAGTCATACAGGTTTACGTGCAGTATGATCTTAATTAATGAGTTATGAATCAAATTAAACATTAAACACTATAATTCTAAAAGGGGTGGGGAATTCTGTCGTTTGATACCCACCCCAACTTAAAAACGGGCTAAAACGACATTGACCTAAACTCCAACTCAAACACTGCAAAAAACCCCTTAACTATAACCAACTTACAAAAACTACTCTGAACTCCAGGGGGTAAAACATAAATTTTCTCAATTAAAATAAAAACTCCACCCAAACACTTCGACAATCCGTATATCCCTCCTCGCCCCGAGTTAAATTTCACCGACCACACCGTTAAAATCGAAATATTTTTTTGAACAAAATGAAACTAACTACATTCGAAACGGACACTTTTTAAAAAATGCTAAACACAACGACATCCCGTATCTTCCCGCTCGCCGCGAGTTAAATTTTTTCGATAGTAGCGTCATACTCGAAATAATTTTATGAACAAAACGAAAATAAGTACGTTCGAAACAGACATTTTTTAAAAAACGCTAAACACAACGACAACCCGTATCTTCCTGCTCGCCGCGAGTTAAATTTTTTTGACAGCACCGTTAGACTTGAAATACTTTTATCAACAAAACAAAACTAACTACGTTCGAACCGGACAGTTTTTAAATAACACTAAAGACGACGACACCTAAAACGGCGCTTAACAAATGGGCCGTTTTCCCTTCTGTAATTACATAAAGCTACGTTACAATATGAATATGCAGGCCGAAAGCCCCCGCAACATCTCGCGGGCCGGATCCGGACTAGGTATAATTACGTTATAATTAAAAAAAAATTTACACAAATTCTTCTAACCTATATTGTAAGAATTTCTAGTTGTATTCTAGATTTCTAGGTACTGTAATAATCGAACAAACAACTGGGTTGATAGGTCAAATCATGGTGAGATTAGAAGATGTGATGAGTTAGAGTGAGACTTGGTAAGTGAAGAACAGATTCGGTATTAGAGAGAATTGGTAAAATTACATTTCACAGCTTCTAGAACTCAGTTACAATACAATGGCTATTTAATTAGGACTACTTAGGTTCCTTATATAGCCCTCTTCTAAGGAACCCTCATTTAGGCTTATTTCACATTAACACTATACATACTTCGGGGTCCTAACAATCTCCCCCTTAGTGTTAAATGTGAACAATTAAAATGTAATCCTATTAAGATATCTAAAGGAACTTTGTTCCTCTGAAGTGAACTTTAGATTTGAATCCTTTGAGACTCTCATATCTTCTTATGTTCACTCTTGTTTTGAGACGACTCTTCAATCTCGTGAGAATGTATTTGACAATCTCATTATTTTCAGATGAATAGCATTTGTTGGTCAGTCTCCATCTCAAATATTTGAAAGCATACATTAACGTCCCGTCTGAGTATCTTCTGAAGTCTGACACTATGATGAAGACCTTTGTATAATGAGAATTAACAAACACAAACCCATATGGACAGTCACTTACTTCAAGTAAGGACATATATCTTAGCTCTTCAATCACTTGATTTGGCGGTTTGATTCCGAGCTTTTTGTGTCCAGATTTCAACCCCATCTGAAAGTCGTGATCAGACATCCATCTCATTGAGTCAAGAATAAATCTGTAGACCGCCTACATCGCAGTAACATGATAATTTGTCATAGATTCATTCAGATCTATCAAGTAATTGTAGATGTAGATAATGTCGTCCATCTTTAATCTATCAAAATCCGCTTTCGAGAACTGATAATCCTCATCATCCATTCTTGTCACATAAAACAGTGCCATCTTCACTCCATCCTTGTTAATAATCAAAATATTGTTAATGCTTTTGATTTCTGAATTTCGCCGTTCTTGAAGTTTCTCTTCATTATTCTATTTAAATTTGTCGCGAACTTTCAGATAAGCTTTGAGATATTCTGGTTTCTTATGATATTTCCATGCACCCAGAATACTCATTGAGGCAGCAAGGACAAGATCAGAGTCACCATAAATTTTGTAAGCTTGTTGTTCTATGTATGGTGAACGAAGAATCAGCTTCTCTTCATCCTCATCAAGTTGATAATCAGCGTCACGTTCCAGGACAATTTATGCAGTTTGAAATGGAACATTAAGATCAGGAGGTGTCGTAATATCTTCTTTGCCATTTGAGAAAATCTCCTTCTCAAAGTGTATCCCAAATTCATTGGTTGGAGATGTCATGTTGACGAATTGATGTTCATTAAATTCATTATCAACACTAGACCCCCTCAAAATATTTTCAATGTTGTCAAAATTTCGATTGTCCTCTGGAGCTGACTTATTTACTGTTTGATCAGCTGAATCCATAATCATTAACGTCCATGAGTCACCTTCTCTCTCAACTTTCGATTCATCTAGAAAACTGTCACATTGAATCTCCTCAATTTCATCACTTTCATAATTAGATATTTCAACTACATCGTGATCCCAATGTTGACTAGACGAACCAACTTCATAAGTTGATCGTTGAAAACTACTGGACCCATAATCATGTTTATTCTCCCCCCTCATGACGATTATCGGGATCGGAATCATCATGGTCAGGCATATGAATTGGTCCAGGTGACTTACATGTAGATAATGGATAAACTACTCTTGTTTGCTCAAGAAAAATCATCATAGTATCGCGAACTTCATCAAGATCAGTTCGTTTAGCAATTTCAGCAAGATATAGCTCATCCACCTCATTATCAGAGAGATATTTGAATCCATATTTGTTTGAAATACGAGAAGGTGACCCAATTGGTGAAACAACAGTGTAATCATGAACAGCATGAGCATCAGCAGCAACTGTTGAAGGCGATGTTAGTGAAATTGTTTGAGTTACCGTGAGGGCTGGTAAGGATAAGCGTGCGGTATTATTCTTATATGTAGGGCTGTACATACTACTAGTCAGATTCGTGATATCCCCTTCTGATGGAGGTTGGGCAACAACCGGAGTTGTCGCCGGCGAAGATTCTTTCAAATCACCCGCCTCCATGACTTTAGTCTCATGGGACTCTGACAGAGTAGTAGAAATACGCATCGGTTTAGCTCTTGCAGAGATATTACTATCTCTGACTCCTGAAGTCACTGATATACCATGAGGTGGCACATCTCTTTCAGTTAAAGACTCATCCTCTAGACTTTGAGATTTAGAATTCGGAAGAGAAGTGGTTTGAACTAATTGATCAATTTCTTGAACCAAAGGACCAGTCTGCTGGAAGTCTGATAAATATCCCGAAGGATTTTCAGGTTGATTCGTTTCCATGGGACGCGGTAGATCTCCCTCATCAAGATAAGCCGGACCTCTAGACGCTGTTGTACGTTGAGGCGCAAGAGGATTTCCAGCCGATACGCAGGATGCCTTTTCAAGATTTTTCGGCTCCCCTTCGGCCGTTCTGGACTTCAATGATTGAGTTTCCTCAATCGATTGAGTCATCGCAGACTTTACTGCAGAGGAAGACTTTACTTCCTTAGATGCCAAAGCATCTTACTTGGTAGGATTTATTATTAAGTCCTGATTAGTTTGGATGGGCTGATTGGTATTTTTACCATCCATGCTTTTAGCTCTCTTGCCTACCGAAGCTTGCGCTTCATTTAGAGTAGGGCTTACTATTATTATTGGATGTGATACGGAGATGGGTGATGGTGATCTAACAGGCTCTAGGTCTTGGTCCGTATCACCAATGGTTTGAGTAACTGTTTGGCGGACGATTGATAACGGCTAAAAAGTCATGTTTTTACCCCCGATATTGAGTCCCAAAAGCTTAAAGTTCAAAACTTTGTCGGAAAAATAATCGCTTTTTTGGTTAAATTTGTAGATAAAGTAATTACGAAGACGATGCAAAAAGAATCAAGAGAAACGGAGCTAAAATGAAGATTCTAGAGCAAAAACGGTGCAAGACAAGAAATCAAGTTACGATCCAGTAAAATCAGCTGACCAGGCAAGCCAAACGGCCTGCCAAACAGCTTGCCTGGCTCACAAACGGCCTGCCAAACAGCCGGGTTAAACGGCCCCTGCAAACGGGCTGGTCTGGCAAACGGCCTGCCAGCCGTTTGCAGGGAAATTCCAAGTCAATTTAAAGGCTTTTTGTCATCCAATTTCAACACACCTCTCCTCACTCTCTCACTACAATACACTTTCTCTCACTAAAGATTTCAAGGCCTTCTCACCTCCGAGCGGGAAATTAAGTACCCGGAGGCGAACGTCGAAGATTGTAATAGGATCGGTCTAGAGGATGTCAGCACTTGTAATGGTCCAGATCTCGTCTGTAAACGGTGAACGCTTTCCTTAAGTTAATAAAGTTATCTTGTTATCTTAAGTTCCTTTCATCTTGCATGCCTGTCTATCTGTTACGAATGTTTATTATATGTTGAATACTTTATCTGAAACTTATCCTACTGTTATGCTGAAACCTTGAAGGTTTAGAAGTTTAATTTACGGATCACCTTTTCTGCTTATTCACGTGGCTATAACCTAGTATTAGGACCTGATCAACCCTAGGATACAAGGTGAGTAGTTATGTGTGCTTAACGTCACAATAGGGATATAGTACCTACGTACGAATAACCATTTATTCGTCAAAGAAGATCTGCCTATCTAGGTTGTGATTAGAGTAGGCATTGTAGAGTTCAGTGAACACTGGCTTGCTCAGAAGCATGATTCGCGTCAGAAGCAATGTTCTTGAGATGTTGTAAGATGATCTGGGGTTGAGTAAGTGATCGCAAAGGAGAGACTTCTAATCCAATTAGCAGTACCTTAGAATATCTAAGATTGCACATCTGTTAATGTTAAGGTATATCGTAGTGTTAAGTGGTGGAACATTGCTTTAGTTAGACCAACTAGGATTAAGAAAAGCTGAGACTTTCCTTTAGGGATATACCACTTTGTTCATGTACCTAGGATTCTATCCATAAGGTCTTTTAAACCCTCTAAATTAGCGTTGGGAGTAGGGATATCCATCTTAGCCAGAATCTTCAAAGCCTAAACTCTTAGTGACAAATCAGTTAGGTTCATAGCCCAGTTGATTAAGGTTTAGTGTTTATTCTAGGAAGTTAAACTCTTGTGATAGTTTTGATAGGTCAGATCATGTTGAGATTAGAAGAAGCGACAAGTTAGAATGAGATTTGGTATGTATGAAGGAGACTCGGTATGAGAGAGAATCAATAAGATTTACATTCCACAGCTTCTAGAACTAGTTTACATTGCAATGGCTATCTAACTAGGACTACATAGGTTCCTTATATAGCCCTCTTCTAAGGAACCTTCATTTAAGCATGTTTCACATTAACATTATACAACTTCGGGGTCCTAACAATCTCCCCCTTAGTGTTAAATGTGAAATTTATAATATAATCCTATTTAAAACATCTAAAGGAACTTTGTTCCTCTGAAGTGAACTTTGGATTTGAATCCTTTAAGATTCTCATATCTTAGTATGTTCACTCTTGTTTTGAGACGACTCTTCAATCTCGTGAGAATGCATTTGACAATCTCATTATCTTCAGTTGAGTAGCAGTTATTGATCAGTCTCCATCTTAAGTATTTGAAGGCATACATCAACGTTCTATCTGAGTATCTTCTGAAATCTGAGACTTTGATGAAGGCCTTTGTATAGTGAGAATTGACAAATGAAAACCCATATGGACAGTCACTTACTTCAAGTAAAGACATGTATCTTAGCTCTTCAATCACTTGATTTGGCGGTTTGATTCCGAGCTTTTTGTGTCTAGGTTCTAACCCCATTTGAAAGTCATGAACATACATCCGTCTCATCGAGTCAAGAATAAATCTGTAGACTGCCTTCATCGCGGTAGCATGATAAATTATTGCAGATTCATTCAAATCTATCAAGTAATTGTAGATGAAAATAATGTCATCCATGTTCTGTTTATCAAAATCCGCTTCTGAGAACTAATAATCCTCATCATCCATTCTTGTTACTTGAAACACTGGCATCTTCACTCTATCCTTGTTAATCATCAAATCCTTATTTATGCTTTTGATCTCTGAATCTGATCTTGAAGTTTCTCTTCATTCTTCAATTTGTATTTGTTGCTAACACTCAGATAAGCTTTGAGATATTCCGGTTTCTTATGATATTTCCATGCACCCAGAACACTCATTGATGCAGAAAGGACGAGATCAGAATCACCATATATTCTATAAGCTTGTTGTTCTATGAATGGTGAGTGAAGAATCATCTTCTCTTCATCCTCACTAAGTTGGAAATTAGCATCACGCTTGATGTGTGCGAGGTGTAGTACGAAATAGATTATATTTTACTACGAAATACTATTAAATACGATACAATTTTACACAAGTTATTTATTTATTTATAGAATGGATATACCTAAACCTTGCTACAACACTTATAGGCAGTGTACCTAATCGTAGAGTAGTATAGTTTTTAGTAAGTCCGGTTCGTTCCAAAGGGAGCTAGCTGAGTTTAACGCTATATTTATTTTAAACTATATTTGTATATAAATATATATATATATATATATATATATATATATATATATATATATATATATATATATAAGTAATATTATTATTGCTATAAAAGGGGGTTTTTACCGTTTATTGACCGGTTTGTCGATTTTATGTCTTAAGTCACAATTAAAACCTAATGTAAAATATTAAATATAAATATAACTTAATTTAAAGCGTAAAGTAAATGACGATAAAAAAATGCGATAATTAAAAGTGCAATAAATTAAAGTACGATAAATAAAATGATGATAAATAAAAGTACGATGAAATATGAAATAAAAGTATTATGCTTATTTAAACTTCCGTAATCATGATGTTTGACGTTTTGATTTTAATTTATTACTCTTGGGTTAATTGTCCTTTGTCCTGGTTTATTAGATACGTCTATCTGGTTTTTGTCCTTAACAGTCCATCGGTCATAAATATAAAGTGCGAGTGTCCTCGTCAAATTACCCTTATACCCGAAGTCAAATATTCCAACTAATTAAAGATTTAAACTGTGACGCAGTTATCACTTCTGTCAACAATTACACCAGTTATCACTGTATGTAATCCACCCCTGTTTTGATTAGATATGAATACCCACTTGATCAGTTTGAATAATGAATTACCCAACCCGAATAATTAATTAAATGATTATAATAGATTCCGTATGAATGTTACTAAATAGGACAACCATAATCATTATTAATTATTAAGTTAATTAATTTGAAGATAGGTTCGACAGACTCCAATGAGTTGTCACTCAATTAGACAATACCTCCCATCTATTAATAGTCCATAGTCAAATGCCCACAAGTGTCGGTCTTTTGTTCAAACATTAATTATGGTACAAAATCCAATAACCCCGTCATAATATTTAGTCTAACATCACGATTACTTCGGCTCAAATAAGCATAATAATAACTTAGTTACGAGACATTAATTTAAAAAGGAAGAACATAGCTTACAGTGGTGATTAATCGTGTAGCGTTACCCGAATAGACTTTCGACTTATAAAACCTTAAAACATTTCTTACAATAACCCAATTATTGTTAAACTTAATTTAAACTTACTATTATAAATATAAATATATATTTTTTCGTTACAGAGAAGGAAAAGAAAAAGATGTGTTTCATTCGTCCGTAAATTGCTCAATTTATAGATGTGGCCTGACATTCACTGCCATGCGATCGCATGGAGTTTATGCCTCCAGGCCATGCGATCGCATGGCCTCCAGATCTAGCTCATATGCTTTTGGCTCCTAGCTTGTCGACATATTATTTAATATATAAAATATATATATAAATTATATTAATTATATGTATATTATATTATATTTTTGTGCATAGTTGACTCGTAATTTTAGCTCCGTTGCCTTGCGCATTGATGCTCGGTTTATGTCTCGGTTCCGAATTTTCGAACGTCCTTTCGTACGCGTAGATATCTTGTACTTTGCGTTCCGCAACTTGTAATTTGCACAAAAAAATAATTTTTCTTAACTCCCAAAATCCGCGCAAGTCTTTTAACTCACTTTTTAGGACGCTTTTGAGTGCACTATGGCTTTAAGGACCCTTTTTCAGTTTTAGTGGCACTTTTTCTTCAATTCTTTAATCTTCGTGCTTCGTCTTCGCATTTATTTATTTAAACGATTGCCACTTAAAAATAGAACAATTGTAACTAAAAACTTTACATATTGGAATGATATTGTGCCTAATTATATGTTCATTTGGAGCACTATCAAATATCCCCACACTTGAACGTTGCTTGTCCTCAAGCAATACAGAACTTGAAATAAAATCACACTTTACTCGAATCATTTTTTTTTTATTCTCACACTTTATACATCAGTGATTTTGATAAGGCGGTATAAACAATGATAGTAACGGTGTAGTTTACAGTCCCACATGACTATTAAAAATTTAGATCCTTTAAGAAAATTGGATCTTTATGAAAACATTTGATCTTTTGAAAATTCATTCTAGCTTTTACCCTAGATAAGTTTTCCGGAATAACCCTTCACCGGTGTTTGCAAAATATTTTTGTGGGTTGCGTGGGTTTCATATTTTCAAATTTTAGCTCAAAATTTACGATTTTGTGTCACCCACTTGTTAACCTTGTATTAGGAAAGCAACACGTCTAGTATACTTGCTCCGTATATTACCTTTTGGTAAACTACCATCCGGTTGTAAAGGAAAGCGTTGAACAAGCAACTGTTAAGGCAATGTCTAATGACATGCAGATGTTCATGGTCCACAACGTGTCGGATGCAATTACTATCCTTTGTAGGAGCAATAGTAAAGATCACCCTATAATTTTTCGGTCTGGCACAAGGTCCTGTCTTCGACCATGCTATGCAACCACCGTTCTTACGGTTGACACCCGATTTGGTTCAGGTGACCTAATGAATTCCAGGTGAATTTCTAGGATTTTACGTTCAATGGTAATGAACGAATTGAAAATGGGTTTTCAAAAAACAAATCAGTTTTAATTTTGATCAAAATATTTTCTCGTTCAAGCTCGAGTTTAGATATCATCGAATTTTATGAGTTTGTAATTCTCAATCTTTAAGGTCAATCTCAAGGATTGAGTAATATCAGGCTTAAAAGCTGATTTTTGATCTTTAAGTAGATTATCCTTTCTGGGGGTCTGATTCATTAGTCTTATCAAGCTAATTTGCACGGCGCCCTCCCCATTTTACGAGACAGATCCTCTCATGGTTAGGATAAGTCTGACCACTTGGCGACCCTGTTTAATGCTGAGGTCCGTGGATTTCCTACTGATTTTAGAGATGACTTTTCTAGATTTTTCGTCAACCTACAGCTGGTCTGGATGACAACTTCCTGACCTAAATCAAGAAGCGCGTGTCTTTTTCGGAAGACTTTACTTCCTTTTAATGATGCAATTGATTCATCGTGTAGATCCATCTTTCTATCAAATGTATTACAGTAAATCTGGGTAAAACTGATTAGTATCATCCAAAACAAAAGCACCTTCAATAATCTTGTACAAAATATGTGATATGTGTTTTAAAGAAATTAGTAAATTCTTTCCACACTTAGCTTTTATTTATTCTTTTCATTGCCTTTTTGTTCTCTTCTTTTCCATTTTAAATGAATTCAAGCCTTTTGGGTTGTTTCTCCATTTATGTTATCTCTGAGGTAACAATAATTTCGGTGTTAACACCTAGTTTTATCGTTCATAAATATGTATAAACATGATTTTGAATTCATTTAGTTGAATTTTTTTTAAATTTTCACAAAATTTGGCAATTAAACTAAGTGTAAACCCGAGAGAATTTATAACCCATCCCCCCACTTGAGATCATGCAACGCCCTCATTTGCATGAAATCAGACTATAATTAAAAATTCATGAGGGTGATTAGTGTAGAAAAGTGATTAAAAATACCGAGTTTGCAAACATATTATTTTATATCACATTTGATATTTTGCGTCTTGTCGTCAAATTAGTAGCTTTTGCTGAACTTTAATGTCAGTCTTTGAAAGTGCACTATTTTACCCTATTTTGTACATAAGATAAACTACAAACATACATAATATTTTTATTTTTATTATTTTTTTATAAAATCTTTATTTATTAAAACAATTTAAATGAATAATTTTTTAAAATTTTGTTTCCTTTTACTTTAGGTAGTTTCGGTATGTTTACCTAGTCCGTCCCTCGACAAAATTTAAAATTTGTTGTTTTTAAAGCAATTGTTTTAAAAGCAAAGATTTTTGGGTTTTTTAATTTTTTTTTGGTATACTTTAGATCAATAAAATTAAAAATAATGATAACAAAATTTTTCGCCCCGCCCTCGGATAAAGCAATTTCGGTACCATGACCTAGTCTTCAACTTTCGATGAATTTTAGAAATCATTTTTTAAACTTAATGAAATAAAGTAATTTTTGTTTTTTTTTTTAAATCACACAAAAATTAAATTTAAAAATGCAAATTGATTTCATATAAAACCTACAAAACAAAAAAAAAAATTCAAAATAGGGGGAGAAAACTAGTTCTTTAGTGTCTGCTAGTGGAAAAGACCAATCGGATTCCATTCTCGGAAACTACACGAGAACAGAACAACTAACTCTAGACAAAATTTTCTCATTTGAATCTCCCCACACTTAGGTAGTTGTGGTGTCGAAATTGTGATTAACTTCATCGTAAATTTCTTTTGGACCATAATCAACTTGCATATCTGTGACTTTTGCTTTAAGCCATTGGCCAGATTCTTGTGTAATATCCACAAATTCAAATAGTTACGCCTTTTCTTGAGGCGATAGATTGGATACTAATGGGTTACATAACTTAAAGTTCTCCTTGGTTCTAGCATCGCGAATCTGTTTAATAATTTTCTTCATTGAACTATTAATAACGGGGTCATTTAATTTCATATCAACAACGGGGTTCTTTATTATCAAGTTATCATTAGGTGTTACTTCATCTTCCCCACACTTAGGCATTTTATTATTGCTAAGCACTACCGTTGGAGTTGGTAAAACAATATGCTTCTCATCAATCGTTTTTATTGGTTCAACGGATTTGGTTGGGGGAGATTTAGACTTTTGAATCACAAAGGTGATTGATTTTTCACCATTACTAAGTGTCATTCTACCTTCTCTTACATCAAATAACGCCCCGGTGGACGCTAAGAATGGTTGACCTAAAATTAGAGGAATGTTTGGGTCCTCTTCTATGTTAATGACAATAAATTTGACTAGAAAGGTTAAATTACCTACTTGAACGGGTAGTTTGTCAGCAATTCCAACTGGGTGCCTAATGGTTTGATCAAAGAGTCGAACACTCATTTTCGTTGGACTTAATTCACCTACTCCTAATCTCTTATATAATGAAAGAGGCATAACACTCACACTCGCACCTAAATCTGCTAGTGCATCGTACATGACACAATCACTAAGTAGACAAGGAACAATAAATTCACCCGGATCACCCAACATGGGTGGAACTTTTGGTGGAACTGTCTTCACCGGGTTTATTTTTACGATTTTTGTTTCTTGCACTTTCTTATTCTTCTTCTTCTTTCCAGAGGTATCACAAATTTTATTTCCTATTACTTGCTCATACTCAACTCCTTTTCTTGGAAACGGGATAGGTGGTCTGTATGGTGCCACCACTGGCTTTACATACTCGGGTGGTGGTGGTGTTGTAACTTCTTCATTGTTACTAACATCTAAAACCTTCCCATCTTCTAGTGCCGGTTTTTCAGAATTTGTTGACACCATGTTAACGTTTTCATTCCGATAATTTACTTCAGTATTACTCGGTAGCTTTCCTTGTTCCCTCTCACTCATCATGCTAGCAAGAGTACCTACGTGTTTTTCTAGATTCAAAATGGAAGCTTGTTGAGTTCTTAATGACTGATCAAACCTCCCATTCGTTTGGGTTTGAGATGCAATAAATTGTGTTTGAGATTCAACTAGCTTTTGTACCATTTCTTTTAGATTTGACTTTTTCTCTTCGGTTTATGGTGGTGGTTTATACAAGCTAGGTCTTTGTTGATTGAAAGTATTGTTTTGAGTTGGTTGGTTATTCGGACCTTGTTGGTTGTACGAGTTATTATTGGGTCCATTTGGATTGTAAAGAATGTTTTGATTTCGATTGAAGTTTGGCCTTGGCGGTTGATAATTATTTTGATAATTATTTCCCGACCTTTGGTTCATGTAGGAAACATTCTCACGTTGTTCCATCGTTTGCTCAATGTGACAATCTTTCGTTAAGTGTGGTCCACCGCATTGCTCACAACTGATTCGTATTGCGTGAATATCTTTAGTCATCTTTTCCATTCGTCTCTCGAAAGCATCTATTTTTGCGGAAACGGAATCAAAGTCATGGCTAGAATCGGCTCTAGCCACTTTAGATGAACGAAAGATATCTTTTTCTTGATGCCACTCATGTGAATAGGAGGCGGTATTATCAATAATTTTGTAAGCTTCGGTTGCGGTTTTCTTCATAATGGAACCACCAGCTGCTGTGTCGATGTCTTTTCGTGTAGCAACGTCGACACCTTGGTAGAATATTTGCACTATTTGATAAGTGTCTAAACCGTGTTGAGGACATCCTCTCAACAACTTTCCGAATCTTGTCTACGCCTCATATAATGTTTCATTTGGCTTTTGCGCGAACATAACAATTTCTCCTTGAAGTCTCACGGCTTTAGATGCCGGAAAGAATCTTTTAAGAAAATTTTCAACTAAGACATCCCATGTGTCAATCGCTCCTTCGGGTAGTGATTCTAACCAATCTTTGGCTTTTCCTTTTAAAGTCCAGGGAAACAACATGAGATAGATCTGTTCATCCTCAACTTCTCTGATTTTGAATAGAGTACAGATCCTATTAAAGGTTCGAAGATGTTCGTTTGGATCTTCTTTTGGTGTACCACTAAATTGGCATTGATTAGTTACCATGTGTAGGATTTGTCCTTTGATTTCATAATCTGACTTAATAATGGCGTGACCTTGGCCCGTGCGTGTGGCTCTCATTCGGTCTTCCATACTTAGAGGTTTCGTTACTTCCATAATTGAATTTGTTGAATACGAATTACTAGAGCATTCTGATTTAACGGTTTGTAGTTCCGGAGGAATGATTAGTGGTTCAGGATCTTGGAATTGTCCTTGAATATCCTCCGGGTTCTCAATTGTGAAGTCGGGTTCAAAAAATGGATTATCGGATTTTTGAATTGGAGTACTTGTTCAACTTGACGATGATTCTAAAGAAAAATCAATGGCGACAATATTGGCTAGATGTCTTGATCGAGTTACAGGTGGTGAACGTATGAAAGGTGGTGAACGTTTTGCTCGGTGCATTCACTGAATATCTTATTAGAAATTATATAAGTTATCAAATTAATAGACTTTTCTGCTTTTGCCTACGTTTTGAATAGCCAAAAGATGCAGCAGGGAGCCAGGATCCTTTTAAGTCGGAAAATCCACAAATCAGCCACTAACAAATCCAACTATTACTACGAAGCAGAAAATTTTGGATGTCTATCAATTTAATCGCTTAAAATAATTTTTCGTCGAAATTTTAAAGAAAACTTTGAAAATTTTAAGTCCTAAAACTAGAGCGTCGAAATAAGAAAGAAAGAGCGCGTCGAAAAACAAGAGTCGAAAAACAAACGTCGAAAAATAAAAAGTCGAAAAATAATAATAAGAAAGTAAAGCGTCGAAACTTAAAATTCTAAAAACTAAAAATTAAAAATAGCGTCTAAAGGTATTAAAGCTTAAAAGGAATTCTATATCTAAAACGGCAATAACTTAAAAAGTACTAAAATATATAAACAGCGTCGCAAAATTCTAAAGCGCCTAAATCTTAATTCTAAAGAAAAAACACTTAAGGAATTTTACGGAAAAGTCTTTAAAACCTAGAAATATAAAAATGACTACGGCAAAATACTATAACTTAAAACTATATATTACGAACGATACGATTAAAAACAACTAACTAAAAGATAAAAAGATATATTATAAAAATGATAAAAATAAAATATTATTTTTATAGTATTATTATATAAATATTAATTTATATATTTAACAATAATAGTAAAACTTAAAATAACAAGTTATATATTAAAATTAGAAATATAAATATGTTAAATAAATAAACCCTAAATAATAATAATTAAATATTAAAACCCTAATCCCGTAATTAATGCGTACAAGGTTTCCTGTCAGCCTACACCATGCGACCGCATGGATTTAAGGCGTCCGGCTCATGCGATCACATGGGCCTGGATTCCAGAAATTATTTTGGGCTTCGACGGGTTCGGCCCATTTTTTAATTTTAATTATTATTATATTTTTTTTCTGATTTATATAAAATATTTATAAAAAAAAACTTATATTTTAAAAATCTAAAAATAAAAAAATATATATATATTTTTTAATTTTATAGTAAAAATGGAAAATTAGCTTTTAAAAATATATAAACTTTTTATACACTTATATATATATATATATATATATATATATATATATATATATATTCTTTTTAATGTTTTATATATATTTTTTTATTTTTTTTAATTATATTTTTACAAATATAAATTAAAAATATAGCGTTTCGCCGATTCCCCGGCAGCGGCGCCAAAAACTTGATGTGTGCGAGGTGTAGTACGAAATAGATTATATTTTACAACGAAATACTATTAAATACGATACAATTTTACACAAGTTATTTATTTATTTATTGAATGGATATACCTAAACCTTGCTACAACACTTATAGGCAGTGTACCTAATCGTAGAGTAGTGTAGTTTTTAGTAAGTCCGGTTCGTTTCACAGGGAGCTAGTTGAGTCTAATGCTATATTTATTTTAAACTATATTTGTATATATATATATATACATATATATATACATATATATATACATATATATATACATATATATATACATATATATATACATATATATATATATATATATATATATATATATATATATATATATATATATATATATATATATATGTATGTATATATATATATATATATATATATATATATATATATATATATATATATATATATATATAAGTAATATTATTATTGTTATAAAAGGTGGTTTTTACGTTTAGTGACCGGTTTGTCGATTTTATGTCTTAAGTCACAATTAAAACCTAATGTAAAATATTAAATATAAATATAACTTAATTTAAAGCGTAAAGTAAATGACGAAAAAAAATGCGATAATTAAAAGTGCAATAAATTAAAGTACGATAAATAAAATGATGATAAATAAAAGTACGATGAAATATGAAATAAAAGTATTATGCTTATTTAAATTTCCGTAATCATGATGTTTGACGTTTTGATTTTAATTTATTACTCTTGGGTTAATTGTCCTTTGTCCTGGTTTATTTGATACGTCTATCTGGTTTTTGTCCATAATAGTCCATCGGTCATAAATATAAAGTGCGAGTGTCCTCGTCAAATTACCCTTATACCCGAAGTCAAATATTCCAACTAATTAAAAATTTAAACTGTGACGCAGTTATCATTTCTGTCAACAATTACACCAGTTATCACTGTATGTAATCCACCCCTGTTTTGATTAGATATGAATATTAATTTACCCACTTGATCTGTTTAAATAATCAATTACCCAACCCGAATAATTAATTAAATGATTATAATAGATTTCGTATGAATGTCACTAAATAAGACAACCATAATCATTATTAATTATTAAGTTAATTAATTTGAAGATAGGTTCGACAGACTTCAATGAGTTGTCACTCAATTAGACAATACCTCCCATCTATTAATAGTCCATAGTCAAATGCCCACAAGTGTCGGTCTTTTCTTCAAACATTAATTATGGTACAAAATCCAATAACCCCGTCATAATATTTAGTCTAACATCACGATTACTTCGGCTCAAATAAGCATAATAATAACTTAGTTACGAGACATTAATTTAAAAAGGAAGAACATAGCTTACAGTGGTGATTAATCGTGTAGCGTTACCCGAACAGAGTTTCGACTTACAAAACCTTAAAACATTTCTTACAATAACCCAATTATTATCAAACTTAATTTAAACTTAATATTATAAATATAAATATATATTTTTTCTTACAGAGAAGGAAAAGAAAAAGATGTGTTTCATTCGTCCGAAAATTGCTCAATTTATAGATGTGGCGTGACATTCACTGCCATGCGATCGCATGGAGTTTATGCCTCCAGCCCATGCGCTCGCATGGCCTCCAGATCCAGCTCATATGCTTTTGGCTCCTAGCTTGTCGACATATTTATTTAATATATATAATATATATAATTTATATTAATTATATGTATATTATATTATATTCTTGTGCATAGTTAACTCGTAATTTTAGCTCCGTTGCCTCGCGCTTTGATGTTCAGTTTATGTCTCGGTTCCAGATTTTCGAACGTCCTTTCGTACGCGTAGATATCTTGTACTTTGCATTCCGCAACTTGTAATTTGCACAAAAAATAAATTTCCTTAACTCCCAAAATCCGCGCAAGTCTTTTAACTCACTTTTTAGGACGCTTTTGAGTGCACTATGGCTTTAAGGACCCTTTTCTAGTTTTAGTGGCACTTTTTCTTCAATTCTTTAATCTTCGTGCTTCGTCTTCGCATTTATTTATTTAAACGATTACAACTTAAAAATAGAACAACTGTAACTAAAAACTTTACATATTGGAATGATATTGCACCTAATTATATGTTCATTTGGAGCACTATCAAATATCCCCACACTTGAACGTTACTTGTCCTCAAGCAATACAGAACTTGAAATAAAATCACACTTTAATCGAATCATTTTTTTTTATTCTCACACTTTATACACCAGTGATTTTGATACGGCGGTATAAACAATGATAGTAACGGTGTGGTTTACAGTCCCATATGACTATTAAAAATTTAGATCCTTTAAGGAAATTGGATCTTTATGAAAACATTTGATCTTTTGAAAATTCATTCTAGCTTTTACCCTAGATAAGTTTTCCGGAATAACCCTTCACCGGTGTTTGCAAAATATTTTTGTGGGTTACGTGGGTTTCATATTTTCAAATTTTAGCTCAAAACTTACGGTTTTGTGTCACCCACTTGCTAACCTTGTATTAGGAAAGCAACACGTCCAGTATACTTGCTCCGTATATTACCTTTCGGTAAACTACCATCCGGTTGTAAAGGAAAGCGTTGAACAAGCAACTGTTAAAGCAATGTCTAATGACATGCAGATGTTCATGGTCCACAACGTATCGGATGTAGTTACTATCCTTTGTAGGAGCAATAGTAAAGATCTGTAGTGACCCGAACTTTTCCATGTTTATATATATTAATTGAGATTGATATTTACATGACTAAATGTTTCCAACATGGTAAGCAATCAAACTTGTTAAGACTTGATTAATTGAAATAGGTTTCATATAGACAATTGACCACCCAAGTTGACCGGTGATTCACGAACGTTAAAACTTGTTAAAACTATACGATGACATATATATGGTTATATATATAGTTAACATGATTTTATTATAAGTAAGTATCTCATTAAGTATTTTAACAATGAGTTATATACATAAAAATGAGACTATTAAATTAAGAAACTCGAAAATGATATATATAACGATTATCGTTATAACAACGTCTTACGAGGTACATATGAATCATATTAAGATATTGATACACTTGGTTAATTATGTTAAATGATAAGTAAATATATCATTAAGTGTATTAACAATGAACTACATATGTAAAAATAAGACTACTAACTTAATGATTTCGAAACGAGACATATATGTAACGATTATCGTTGTAACGACATTTAACTGTATATATATCATACTAAGATATATTATATATCATAATATCATGATAATGTAACAATTTAACATCTCATTTGATATAAAAAACAATGGGTTAACAACATTTAGCAAGATCGTTAACCTAAAGGTTTCAAAACAACATTTACATGTAACGACTAACGATGACTTAACGACTCAGTTAAAACGTATATACATGTGGTGTTTTAATATGTATTCATACACTTTTGAAAGACTTCAAGACACTTATCAAAATACTTCTACTTAACAAAAATGCTTACAATTACATCCTCGTTCAGTTTCATCAACAATTCTACTCGTATGCATCCGTATTCGTACTCGTACAATACACAGCTTTTAGATGTATGTACTATTGGTATATACACTCCAATGATCAGCTCTTAGCAGCCCACATGAGTCACCTAACATATGTGGGAATCATCATTTGGCAACTAGCATGAAATATCTCATAAAATTACAAAAATATGAGTAATCGTTCATGACTTATTTACATGAAAACAAAATTACATATCCTTTATATCTAATCCATATACGAACGACCAAAAACACCTACAAACACTTTCATTCTTCAATTTTATTCATCTAATTAATCTCTCTCAAGTTCCATCTTCAAGTTCTAAGTGTTCTTCATAAATTCCATAAGTATAGTTTCATAAAAAACAAGAATACTTCCAAGTTTGCAAGTCTACTTCCAAGCTTTCTAATCCATTCTAAGTAATCATCTAAGATCAAGGAACCTTTGTTATTTACAGTAGGTTATCTTTCTAATTCAAGGTAATATTCATATTCAAACTTTGATTCAATTTCTACAACTATAACAATCTTATTTCGAGTAAAAATCTTACTTGAACTGTTTTCGTGTCATGATTCTGCTTCAAGAACTTTCAAGCCATCCAAGGATCCTTTGAAGCTAGATCCATTTTTTTCATTTCCAGTAGTTTTATTCAGAAAAATTGAGGTAGTAATGATGTTCATAACATCATTCTATTCATACATATAAAGCTATCTTATTCGAAGGTTTAAACTTGTAATCACTAGAACATAGTTTAGTTAATTCTAAACTTGTTCGCAAACAAAAGTTAATCCTTCTAACTTGACTTTTAAAATCAACTAAATACATGTTCTATATCTATATGATATGCTAACTTAATGATTTAAAGCCTGGAAACACGATGAACACCATAAAATCGGATATACGCCGTCGTAGTGAAACCGGGGGCTGTTTTGGTTTGGATAATTAAAAACTATGATAAACTTTGATTTAAAAGTTGTTCTTCTGGGAAAATGATTTTTCATATGAACATGAAACTATATCCAAAAATCAAGGTTAAACTCAAAGTGGAAGTATGTTTTCTAAAATGGTCATCTAGACGTCGTTCTTTCGACTGAAATGACTACCTTTACAAAAATGACTTGTAACTTATATTTCCGACTATAAACCTATACTTTTTCTGTTTAGATTCATAAAATAGAGTTCATTATGAAACCATAGCAATTTGATTCACTCAAAACGAATTTAAAATGAAGAAGTTATGGGTAAAACAAGATTGGATATTTTTTGATCTTTTTAGCTACGGGAAATGTTTAAAAAATCTATACAAATCATATCCTAGCTAACTTATATTGTATTATACATGTATTCTAATATATTATGTAATCTTGGGATACCATAGACACGTATGCAAATGTTTTGACATATCATATCGACCCATGTATATATATTATTTGGAACAACCATAGACACTCTATATGCAGTAATGTTGGAGTTAGCTATACAGGGTTGAGGTTGATTCCCAAAATATATATACTTTGAGTTATGATCTAGCCTGAGACGTGTATACACTGGGTCGTGGATTGATTCAAGATAATATATATCGATTTATTTCTGTACATCTAACTGTGGACAACTAGTTGTAGGTTGCTAACAAGGACAGCTGACTTAATACACTCAAATCTTTAAAACATAATAAAAATGGTTGTAATTATAATTTGATCATACTTTGATATATATGTACATATTTGTATAGGTTGGTGAATCGATCTGTGGCCAAGTCTTATTTCCGAGGAAGGAAATATCTGTGAAAGTGAGTTATAGTCCCACTTTTAAAATCTAATATTTTTGGGATGAGAATACATGCATGTTTTATAAATGATTTACAAAATAGATACAAGTACGTGAAACTACATTCTATGGTTGAATTATCGAAATCGAATATGCCCCTTTTTATTAAGTCTGGTAATCTAAGAATTAGGGAACAGACACCCTAATTGACGCGATTCCTAAAGATAGATCTATTGGGCCTAACAAACCCATCCAAAGTACCGGATGCTTTAGTACTTCGAAATTTATATCATATCCGAAGGGTGTCCCGGAATGATGGGGATATTCTTATATATGCATCTTGTTAATGTTGGTTACCAGGTGTTCACCATATGAATGATTTTTATCTCTATGTATGGGATGTGTATTGAAATATGAAATCTTGTGGTCTATTGTTACGATTTGATATATATAGGTTAAACCTATAACTCACCAACATTTTTGTTGACGTTTAAAGCCTGTTTATTTTCAGGTGAATACTAAGAGCTTCCGCTGTTGCATACTAAAATAAGGACAAGATTTGGAGTCCATGTTTGTATGATATTGTGTAAAAACTGCATTCAAGAAACATATGTCGATGTAATATATTTCTATTGTAAACCATTATGTAATGGTCGTGTGTAAACAGTATATTTTAGATTATCATTATTTGATAATCTACGTAATGTTTTTAAAACCTTTATTGATAAAATAAAGGTTATGGTTGTTTTAAAAATGAATGCAGTCTTTGAAAAACGTCTCATATAGAGGTCAAAACCTCGCAACGAAATCAATTAATATGGAACGTTTATAATCAATATGAACGGGACCTTTCTGCTGGTATCTGAGCGTTGTTCTTAGAGAACCAGAAAATTTGCATTAGTGTGTCTTATCGAGTTTGTTAGGATGCATTAGTGAGTCTGGACTTCGACCGTGTTTTCTTTAAAAATGATTGCTTAACATTTTTGTTGGAAACTATATATTATTAACATGTAAATATTATGTGATATATTAATCTCTTAACATGTTTGATATTGTGTGATAGATGCCTACCTCTAGCACAAATCCCATTGACTCACCTAATAATAACGAAGAGTCGAATATATATTGGCAAGATTCACAACTTCCCGAAGAACCGGAAGAAGAGGAAACGGAACCGGAAGAAGAGGAACCGGAAGAAGAGGAACCAGAAGAAGAGGTTCCGGAGGGGGGAATAGTAGGAACTACAGAAAACCGGTCAAATAAAAGAAAATTCTCAACCAATAGACCAAAGTTAATAATGGTCAATGGTGTTTCCGCTAAGGAAGCAAAATATTGGGAAAATTACCATTTTTTCGATGAATCGGATCCTGATGAGGATTCCGATGATGTTATAGAAATTACCCCGACCCAATTTAATGAGGCAAAAGAAAATAATAAGGGAAAATGCATCAAAATAGAGAAATCTGATTCCGACCCCGATGAACTTTATATGTACCGTCAACACTCGTATTTTCAATATCGTGACAATAACCCGTGAACCTCTAAACCACCAGGTTTTTCTAAACCAATGTGGAAAATGACGACTCGTATTAAAGGAACATCATATATCCCTAGAAGATTAGGAAAAAGAACCAAGTCCGAAGAAGAAGAAACCAGTGATTCAGATTAGAGGGTTGTGATCCTGTTGAGTAATAAATGTATTGTAGTGTTCTTGTACTTTTATGTTCTATGTAAAACTTGCTTGTATTGTTTGTTTTTACGAATCTAATCCTTGTCTATTTTACAGTATAAAAACAAAATGGACGTTAAGGGTAGACAACCGAATATTTTAGAAGACTTACCAGAGGATATGATTGAGGAAATCTTGTCTAGAGTCGGTCAGAATTCATCAGCACATTTAGTTATGGCGAAATTAACTTGTCAAACATTTGAAAGACTTTCGAGAAATACCTTAGTTTATAAAAGGCTTTCCTTTGATAGGTGGGGTATATCACATTGGGGAGACTTTAAGTTACGCCGTGTTTTCTTTAAAGCGTTAAATGCGGGGAACCCAAATGTAATTTTACGTTACGGGTTAAGAACCTATTTTGACTCAACATATCCCAACATAGGATTTCATGAATTAGAAAGAGCTTCTAACATGCAATATAAAGAAGCATGTTATGCTTACGGGTTAGTGATGTTCGCTTCTTACCAAAGTGAGAAAAGAACATCGGATTGCAGCTTTTAAATAAAACTTTCCCACAAGTGACGGATTCAGTAGTTGGGGTGAGAAACAAGGTTTTTAGATTATTACGGGGGTGTTGGACATTACGAAACCCTCGTCCTTTTGACGACATTACAACATGCTGCCTAGCTAATGGTCATAATGGTTATTTTCCACAAGACCAAGGATGGGAAGTCGTCTTAGTAAAACCAGAATGCATGACTTTTTTCTGGACTTATGAATTACGTGTCTTTATTTCCTTTGCTGAACAACTTGCGTATTAACTATATTTATCTTCAAAAATTTCTTGTATCATAGTGTACTATATTTCATGTTATATGTAATATAGCGAATTTGTAAGTTTGAAGAATATTGGTATGTGATATATTATTATAATCAGTTTTTCATATGGAATTGTAGTAGTTGAATTGTATATTAGCTACTAAGTATGAACTTAACGGGTAGGTAGTACCCGAATTTAAACTTATAAAACGCTAATATGAAGAAAAAGCTTTTATAAATGAGTTCATATTATGCTACGAGATACTATTGACTACTCTTAATATTCTGTATGATTAACTTATTTCATTTGACTATTTTGAAGGAAATGGCACCGACTACTCGACACACCTTGAATATGAGCAAAGAGGAATTTCGTGCCTTTCTTGCTTCAAACATAGCCGCAGTACAGGCCGCGCTACATACCAACAATAACTCTTAATCTAGCAATACAGCTAATGGCGCAAGAAATCGTGTAGGATGCTCCTATAAGGAATTCACTGCCTGCAAACCTTCAGAATTTGATGGGACCGAAGGACCAATCGGATTGAAACGGTCGACCGAGAAAGTTGAATCAGTGTTTGCCATAAGTAAGTGTGCTGAAGGAGACAAAGTGAAGTACGCTACGCATACCTTCACAGGTATTGCGTTAACATGGTGGAATACCTATCTAGAGCAAGTGGGACAAGATGCTGCTTACGCGCTAACGTGGTCAGCATTCAAGCACTTGATGAACGAGAAGTACCGTCTGAGAACCGAAGTCAATAAGCTCAAGTCAGAACTTAGAGGGTTACGAACACAGGGATTCGATATTACTTCGTACGAAAGACGATTCACCGAATTGTGCCTATTGTGTCCGAGAGCGTTCGAAGATGAGGAAGAGAAGATCGACGCGTTTGTGAAAGGGTTACCGGAGAGAATCCAAGAAGATATAAGTTCACACGAGCCTGCCTCCATACAAAAGCCATGTAGAATGGCTCACAAACTAGTGAACCAGATTGAGGGAAGAATTAAAGAACAGGCAGCCGAAGAGGCCAACGTGAAGCTAGTCAAAAGAAAGTGGGAGAAAAACGGTGATAAGAGTCTCCAAAACAACAACAACTATCCCAACATTCGCAACATTAATCGCAACTACAACAAACGGCAAAACAACAACAACAACTACTACAACAATCAGAAGCAGCTATGCCAAAGGTGTGAAAAGTATCACTCGGGGTTCTGCACCAAATTTTGCAACAAGTGTAAAAGAAATGGTCATAGCGCAGTGAAGTGTGAGGTCTACGGACCAGGGGTTAACAGAACAAAAGGAACAAATGGTGTCGGAACGAGTAATGGCGGAGCAAGTAGTGTCGGAGCAAGTTATGCCAATGTAGTTTGTTATAAATGTGGAAAACCGGGCCACATTATTAGAAATTGCCCGAACCAGGAAAACACGAATGGACAAGGCCGCGGAAGAGTTTTCAATATTAATGCGGCAGAGGCATAGGAAGACCCGGAGCTTGTTACGGGTACGTTTCTTATTGACAATAAATCTGCTTACGTTTTATTTGATTCGGGTGCGGATAGAAGCTATATGAGTAGATATTTTTGTGCTAAATTAAGTTGTCCATTGACGCCGTTGGATAGTAAATTTTTACTCGAATTAGCAAACGGTAAATTAATTTCAGCAGATTATATATGCCGAAATCTAGAAATTAAACTGGGTAGCGAAATATTTAAGATTGATTTGATACCAGTAGAGTTAGGGAGTGTTGATGTAATAGTTGGCATGGACTGGCTGAAGGAGATGAAAGCAGAGATCGTATGTTACAAAAATGCAATTCGCATTGTACGAGAAGAAGGAGAACCCTTAATGGTGTACGGAGAAAAGGGCAACACAAAGCTACATCTTATTAGTAATTTGAAGGCACAAAAACTAATAAGAAAAGGTTGCTATGCTGTTCTAGCACACGTCGAGAAAGTACAAACTGAAGAAAAGAGCATCAATGATGTTCCCGTCGCAAAAGAATTTTCCGATGTATTTCCGAAAGAATTACCGGGACTACCTCCACATCGATCTGTTGAATTTCAAATAGATCTTGTACAAGGAGCTGCACCAATAGCTCGTGCTCCTTACAGACTCGCACCCAGCGAGATGAAAGAACTGCAAAGCCAACTGCAAGAACTATTAGAACGTGGTTTCATTTAACCAAGCACATCACCATGGGGAGCTCCTGTTTTGTTTGTCAAGAAGAAGGATGGTACATTTAGGTTGTGTATTGACTACAGAGAGTTAAATAAACTTACCATCAAAAACCGTTATCCACTGCCGAGAATTGACGACTTATTTGATCAACTGCAAGGCTCGTCGATTTATTCGAAAATCGATTTAGGTTCTGGATATCATCAAATGCGAGTAAAGTGTAACATCCCGCATTTTTCCGTTAAATTATTTTAACGCCCGTCTTTTTCTTTTTAAATAATACCCTTCGTATCTAGATTCGTATCCTTTGTTAAGTAACATTTTAAATATTCTCGTTATCGGATTTTAATATCTCCCGTACTCCCGTGAAATTTAAAATATTCGATCGGTTAAATCCCGCACCCGTTTCTAAACTCGAGGGACTAAAATTGACACGGGGCAAACTAGTTGACTAGGTCAACTAGTCCACCCCAATCACCACCATTCAATCACCTCCATCTCTCTCTCTTTCTCTCTAGCAAGAACACACACACAAACACCTAATTCAATCATTCATCATCTAAATTCGATCTAGGAGGCTTACAACAAAACAAATTACATATTTGGAATCCTCTCTTCATCCTCTACAATTTGATACCAACTTCATCTCGTTTGGGTAACATTTCTAAAACTCTAGATTTCTCTAAATTCGTGTTTTTGATTTGAAATGGTGTTAGTTAGTGTCTATGGCTCGTGTCTAGCATGAATATATGATTTACTTGCTCGATTTGTTGTTTTGAGTAACTAGTTTGAACATTTGAAATGGGTTTGCTTAATCTTGCATTTTGGAAGATTAAATGTTGTTTGATTGTTCAAGTTCATGTTTTAATTGTGTTACTAGTATCACTAGCTTCGTTTTGATGCGTAGGTTGATTAAGAAAACTTCAAAAACCCGATTATTGATTTTTGTGAATTTTGGTTAGGGTTTGTTAGACTTTGAAATGAACTTTTGATGCGTTGAATGCTTGTTAATATTGTTAGTAAGTGTTTAGATGCAATGTATGCTTAATTACCTTCGAAACGGCATATCGTATGTGTAAATTGGATTCCCGAATCATAAAATACGTTTTACGAACTTGAAACTTTGAAAATAAACCTTTCTTGATCAATTGACGAGTTTTCGATTATTGTAATTGATGTTTTTGCTTGTGAAAGGTAGTTAGTTGTATTCCTCGTCAAAATACCTTTCCGATGATATATGATACATGTTCTAAGTGTTTGCGGGTCATGAAATGTGTTGGTTTGTGTTTTGGTTCGTGCACTTAGGAAATACAGCAAACAGGGCCTGGAAACTGATCAGGACGCCGTCCAGATACTGGGGACGCCGTCCCACCTTTTGAATCAGGACGCCGTCTAGCTTCTCAGGACGCCGTCCCAACCTTAAAACCTGGACGCCGTCCAGCTATATGGGACGCCGTCCCGTTTGCCTAAAACTGGCTGTTTGCTTTGGTCATTTGACATGAAAATGTTTGCTATGCTACGGACCTCCGATTAACATGAAACTTGGCCAACATGCTCATATATGATTATATAACTTAGAAAAATTGTCGGATATCCAACCCGACCCCGTTGACTTTTCTGTTGACTTTGACCCGACCAAGTTGACTTTTAATCAAACTTAACCAAATAATTGTGCAATCGTTCTAACATGTTTTTATACTTGTACCTTGCATGAAACATGACAATCTGATTCACATGCTATTAGGATCGAGTCTTAACGAGCCATAGGACTAATTGAACATCTTTGACCTATCGTGTTTACCGTTATTGATACAAACCTATTGTTTAGGTCAAGACTAGCATTGTTCTTTGCACACGTTTACTTGTTGAAGTACTTTACTACTCGTGCACTCAAGGTGAGATCATAGTCCCACCTTTTCAACAACTTTTATACTTTTAAATCGTGGGCTGAGAAAACATATACTTTGTTACATCTTGTACTACTTACTTTTATGTTTTGAACACAAGTGTGAAAACAAACATTCCACGTGCGAGTTAGAACAAAAATGCCTCAATTCGATTATCATTAGTTACACTTGCAGGGTGTAAGCGAGAACTTATATTGTGTGGCCATACGGGTTTAATAAACCCTCATTCGGACAGTTCGCTACCGTTATGCGGATGAAATATATTTTTGTGTTTTAGTGTGGGTTCTAGCACTGTGTGATGGGGTAACGTTGGTTAAGTTTTGATAATTGAGTGCTCGCGTATAACAACACTTTTGGAATGCAAATGATTTGGATAATCTACGTTATGGAAATACAAAATCTTGTGGTTCAAAAACAACGTTTAATACTTACTAAACCTATGATTTCACCAACGTTTTCGTTGACAGATTCTTCTATGTTTTCTCAGGTTTTGAATGCTTAGTGATACATGCTTCCGCACTCTTTTGATCCTTGCTTGGATGTCGAGTATACATGCATTTTGGAGCATCTTTTGAACTTATTTAAACTGGGTCGCATAGTTTTCATTTGTACTTAACGTTGTAACTTAACTTGTGGTCAATTATCTTTGTAAACTTTGAAATAATCTTTACACTTGAATGGATGCGACATATTTTGGGTCAAACGTTGTTTTAAAGACTTATGACCACGTAACGGGACCTAAGTAGACGGCGCCGTCAATGACGATTTGGTCGGGTCGCTACAGATGGTATCAGAGCGTTGGTTGTAGGGATTTAGAGTTCATTTGTGTTTACCCCGAGTCATAGGGTACATAGGTGAATCTAGACTACAACCGGCATATAGACTGAAGTAGGAATTACTTGACTATTTGTGCATCTATACTCGAACTCTTCTATCATATCTAACTCGTATTCGATCTTGATCTTACGTTGATAAATTTTGTTGACGCGCCACCTTGACTTTATAAGGTAATGTTAAGTGCACATGAGAATCAGGGTAATATAATTTCCGGGATTATATTACGGTGATTCATATGGACATTCCGACATTATGACATAAAGAATTTAAGGCGAGTCAAGGAAAATTTTCTCTACATCATCATTCCCTATCATGATTAGTATTATTGAGAATACTAATCAACGATATTCTTGTGTCTTGAAGGAACAATGCCTCCCCGTCACGGGCCACGTAATGAAACTTCCGAACAAGCTTTTCAACGCATGATAGCCACCGCCATAGGTGCGGCTATGGCTAGTATCTCCTCCGACATCAATAACAACCACAACCACAACAACCATGGAGTCGGTAATTCAAACGAGGGTTGCTCCTACAAAACTTTCATGGGGTGCAAACCTCACACCTTCGATGGGACCGGAGGACCGGTTGTGCTCACCCGATGGTTTGAGCAAACAGAAGCCGTTTTTAGCATAAGCAGTTGTCGGGACCAAGACAAAGTCAAATATTCCACCCACACTTTCGCCGGTATCGCCCTCACATGGTGGAATACGTATGTGCTGTCGGTGGGTATCGATGAAGCTCACACTCTCTCATGGGCCGACTTAAAGAAAAAGATGATCACCGAATACTTCCCGCGCGAAGAGACCCGTAAGCTCGAACACGAACTAAGAACTTTAAAAGCGGTCGGGAATGACCTAAAGGCATATAATCAACGATTTTCTGAGCTATCCTTAATGTGCCCAAACCTCGTGACCCCCGAACCTCTAAGAGTTGAACTTTACATGGATGGTCTTCCCAAGAGCATCAAACAAGGAGTAATGTCATCCAAACCCAGTAATCACCAAGAAGCCCTGAATATGGCCCCTCAATTGATCGAAACGGTAGACGAGATTGAAGTGCCGGCACCTAAAGCCGAGGATGAGTCGGGTGACAACAAAAGAAAATGGGAAGCCCCCCAATCGAGCAACTACAACAACAACTTTGCCAAGGAACCTCTCACCCCCGTCGGCAAGAAAAGTTATGCCGGGACACGACCTTTTTGCAACAAATGCCACAAGCATCATTTTGGTGAATGTGGCAAGCTAATTTGCCATCGGTGCCAAGGTAGTGGTCATATTGCCAAGTATTGTGGAAGTACCGCCCCCGTCACTCAAAAGGGGCCCGACGCACCAAAGCCGAGTATTTGCTACAAATGTGGCCAATCGGGTCATTTTAGGAATGAATGCCCAAAGAATAAAGCAAAAACCAACGCGCGCCGTTGAACTTACAACGTCGACACCTAGGATGCCCGAGACGATGATGGACTAGTCACGGGTACGTTTCTTCACAACAAACCGTATATTTCATACTTATTCGATTCGAGTACCGTTAGACGTTTTATAACCAAGGATTTGACTCGTGCTCTTTATATTCCACCTCTTTCCCCCAGATACTACTTAGACGATTTAAGTGACCGACGGAAAATATTGTATGCCTATAAATTTTATCGGAGGATATGCGTTAAGAAATGGGACTCGACACCTATAGAACTAAGGAACTCAAAACCTATTCATTAAGGAGAAATTGTTGCCCTACATTTATGTATAGATTATTGTGAACTAAGTAACTTTCGGTTGGAAACCAATACTCTCTTCCTCGTATCCATTACCTCATGATTTTTTTGCGTGGATCCCGTGTATTCCAAATCGACCTCCGTTCTGGTTATCATCAATTGGGGGTTAAGGGAGACGATGTCTCCTAAGCCATTTCCGAACTCGCAACGTTAGTTGTAAATCTCTCTTAGTACCGTTTGATTTATTTAGGACTCCGTCCGTATTCATGAACCTCCTAAATCACGTATGCAACTTATCTAGACAAATCTGTTATCGTATTTATAGATGACATCTTAACTTATTCAAGTAAAGAAGGAAAACGAACAACATCACCATCTTAAGCTCGAACTTTTGAGAAAAGAGCAACTCTATACCAAATTCTCCGAGTGAGAATTTCCGTTGAACGAAGTCCAATTTTCTAGACCATGATGTTAATGGTCAAGGCATTACAATCAATCTCGAAATCAAGCCACATGTAATCGGGAAACCCTCACAACTCTGACTTGTGTTCGTAAAAATCTTAGATCCTTACCGAAAGTTCATTTCCGACTTTTTCTCGTGATGCTCGTCCTTTACCCTCGATAACTCATTAAGTTGGAAATTTAAACCTCTCCGTGCCCGGACCATAAGCGTGATTTTTCACACCAACATTACTAGCTAAATTCGTATAACGCCAGATGGAACTTAAATATGGAAATATTTCTACTTGAACGCCGAAAGGCATACTCTCTCGACTCAAAATCGACGTAACTGAAATTCGTTATTTTTGCACGAATGATTGGAATACTTAATTATGGATCCGATCAATCTTCTCATCACCACGTACCACGTTACATAACACTGTTATTTCACTATGACCGTCTGATATTACTGGGACCCAAGATAACACACAATCCAAGGATACTTCCTTTCTCTTTAACTTATCGTCCTCATGCTCCTGATACGGACAACTACTACTCAACCCCGAACTATACAACTATGTGTTCTATCTCGTTTTCCCACCAGGTCTCAACATTTGACCACTAGATGCGCGATATGGCTACCTCAGGATGTGAGCTCATCCTATTCTAAGTTCTCATTCCACTCCTGTCCTTTTGCTTGTACTTTTGTATAAGGAAACCTTTTATATACTTTCTCAATGGAGAGAGAGACTCATCATGTATTACTAGTATTCACCACGAGGGTGAATAACCCTGAAAAAAAAAAAAAAAAAAAAATGTTCTCTGTAGCCGGTAAGGAACTTCTTCCAACGAACGTTTTCAAACCCTAACTAGCTTGTTCAAACATATCTTAATTCTATTCCAACACGGTGTACCATTGTCGACTATCTCGGATCACAATACTCTTTTCACTTCTAGTGTTACAAGAAACCTTGGGAACCCGCTTAGACACATGTACCGCGTATCTCCCACAACCGACGAACCGAGCAAACGTACGATTCAATCTTGGAAAGACATGTTACAGACTGGTATTGTCACCTTCAGTAGTACCTCTTACAACGACAGCTATCACTCGTATATTAACGCAGCACTTTTCGAAACCCTATATGACCGCTAATGTCATACCCCTGTTCATTTAACCAAGGCATGTGGCAAGCAAATCACCGAATCCGAACCCCATCAAGAAACAACAATTGAGATCGTTCAAGTCCGAGAAGGGCTCGAGATGACCCGTAGTCGCCAGAAGAGTTATACCAAACTTAGATGAAAACCTCACAAATCCCAGTGTGTAACCACGTAATATTGAGAACCTGCACCTTGGAAGGGTGTAATCCGTTTCGGGAATCAGGGAAAGTTAAACCCGCAACATGTTAACCCTTTTGAAACCTTGGGGCGTATTGGAACCGCTTCCTACCGTTTAGAACTTCCGACTAAATTAAGTTTCCGTTTACCCTACATTTCGTGTAACAAACTTAGAAACGTGTCCTGCGGAACAGGAACGTGCAATCCTGCTAGATACACCAACTATCGATGACAAACTTCTCTTCATAGGAAAACCAGTTGAAACCGGGGATCGTAAAACCAAACCTTAATACAACGTAAAACCCTGACTATCCAAATTCATGAGAACACTCAAGGACGTACCTACACTTATTCATATCATGAACAACGTAAAGTCTCGAGTAAGAGATATCGACTACTACTTCCAACTAAATTGCGGGACGAAATTTCTTTTGAGGTGTGGATAATGTAACATCCCGCATTTTTCCGTTAAATTATTTTAACGCCCGTCTTTTTCTTTTTAAATAATACCCTTCGTATCTAGATTCGTATCCTTTGTTAAGTAACATTTTAAATATTCTCGTTATCGGATTTTAATATCTCCCGTACTCCCGTGAAATTTAAAATATTCGATCGGTTAAATCCCGCACCCGTTTCTAAACTCGAGGGACTAAAATTGACACGGGGCAAACTAGTTGACTAGGTCAACTAGTCCACCCCAATCACCACCATTCAATCACCTCCATCTCTCTCTCTTTCTCTCTAGCAAGAACACACACACAAACACCTAATTCAATCATTCATCATTTAAATTCGATCTAGGAGGCTTACAACAAAACAAATTACATATTTGGAATCCTCTCTTCATCCTCTACAATTTGATACCAACTTCATCTCGTTTGGGTAACATTTCTAAAACTCTAGATTTCTCTAAATTCGTGTTTTTGATTTGAAATGGTGTTAGTTAGTGTCTATGGCTCGTGTCTAGCATGAATATATGATTTACTTGCTCGATTTGTTGTTTTGAGTAACTAGTTTGAACATTTGAAATGGGTTTGCTTAATCTTGCATTTTAGAAGATTAAATGTTGTTTGATTGTTCAAGTTCATGTTTTAATTGTGTTACTAGTATCACTAGCTTCGTTTTGATGCGTAGGTTGATTAAGAAAACTTCAAAAACCCGATTATTGATTTTTGTGAATTTTGGTTAGGGTTTGTTAGACTTTGAAATGAACTTTTGATGTGTTGAATGCTTGTTAATATTGTTAGTAAGTGTTTAGATGCAATGTATGCTTAATTACCTTCGAAACGGCATATCGTATGTGTAAATTGGATTCCCGAATCATAAAATACGTTTTACGAACTTGAAACTTTGAAAATAAACCTTTCTTGATCAATTGACGAGTTTTCGATTATTGTAATTGATGTTTTTGCTTGTGAAAGGTAGTTAGTTGTATTCCTCGTCAAAATACCTTTCCGATGATATATGATACATGTTCTAAGTGTTTGCGGGTCATGAAATGTGTTGGTTTGTGTTTTGGTTCGTGCACTTAGGAAATACAGCAAACAGGGCATGGAAACTGATCAGGACGCCGTCCAGATACTGGGGACGCCGTCCCACCTTTTGAATCAGGACGCCGTCTAGCTTCTCAGGACGCCGTCCCAACCTTAAAACCTGGACGCCGTCCAGCTATATGGGACGCCGTCCCGTTTGCCTAAAACTGGCTGTTTGCTTTGGTCATTTGACATGAAAATGTTTGCTATGCTACGGACCTCCGATTAACATGAAACTTGGCCAACATGCTCATATATGATTATATAACTTAGAAAAATTGTCGGATATCCAACCCGACCCCGTTGACTTTTCTGTTGACTTTGACCCGACCAAGTTGACTTTTAATCAAACTTAACCAAATAATTGTGCAATCGTTCTAACATGTTTTTATACTTGTACCTTGCATGAAACATGACAATCTGATTCACATGCTATTAGGATCGAGTCTTAACGAGCCATAGGACTAATTGAACATCTTTGACCTATCGTGTTTACCGTTATTGATACAAACCTATTGTTTAGGTCAAGACTAGCATTGTTCTTTGCACACGTTTACTTGTTGAAGTACTTTACTACTCGTGCACTCAAGGTGAGATCATAGTCCCACCTTTTCAACAACTTTTATACTTTTAAATCGTGGGCTGAGAAAACATATACTTTGTTACATCTTGTACTACTTACTTTTATGTTTTGAACACAAGTGTGAAAACAAACATTCCACGTGCGAGTTAGAACAAAAATGCCTCAATTCGATTATCATTAGTTACACTTGCAGGGTGTAAGCGAGAACTTATATTGTGTGGCCATACGGGTTTAACAAACCCTCATTCGGACGGTTCGCTACCGTTATGCGGATGAAATATATTTTTGTGTTTTAGTGTGGGTTCTAGCACTGTGTGATGGGGTAACGTTGGTTAAGTTTTGATAATTGAGTGCTCGCGTATAACAACACTTTTGGAATGCAAATGATTTGGATAATCTACGTTATGGAAATACAAAATCTTGTGGTTCAAAAACAACGTTTAATACTTACTAAACCTATGATTTCACCAACGTTTTCGTTGACAGATTCTTCTATGTTTTCTCAGGTTTTGAATGCTTAGTGATACATGCTTCCGCACTCTTTTGATCCTTGCTTGGATGTCGAGTATACATGCATTTTGGAGCATCTTTTGAACTTATTTAAACTGGGTCGCATAGTTTTCATTTGTACTTAACGTTGTAACTTAACTTGTGGTCAATTATCTTTGTAAACTTTGAAATAATCTTTACACTTGAATGGATGCGACATATTTTGGGTCAAACGTTGTTTTAAAGACTTATGACCACGTAACGGGACCTAAGTAGACGGCGCCATCAATGATGATTTGGTCGGGTCGCTACATAAAGGAGGATGATATTCCAAAAACTGCTTTTAGGACGCGTTATGGTCATTACGAATTTATGGTTATGCCGTTTGGATTGATTAACGCACCAGCTGTGTTCATGGACCTTATGAACCGAGTGTGTGGGCCATATCTTGACGAGTTTGTCATTTTTTCATCGATGACATACTTATTTACTCAAAGAATGATCAAGAGCACGAAGAACATTTGAGAAAAGTGCTAGAAGTATTGAGGAAAGGAAAACTGTACGCTAAGTTTTCAAAGTGTACATTTTGGTTGGAAGAAGTTCAATTCCTCGGTCACATAGTGAACAAAGAAGGTATCCAGGTGGACCCGGCAAAGATCGAAACCGTTGAAAAGTGGGAAACCCCAAAAACTCCAAAGCATATACGTTAATTTTTAGGATTGGCTGGTTGCTACAGAAGATTCATCCAAGATTTCTCCAAAATAGCAAAACCCTTGACTGCATTAACGCATAAAGGGAAGAAATTTGAATGGAAGGATGAACAAGAGAAGGCGTTTCAGTTATTGAAGAAAAAGCTAACTACGGCACCTATATTGTCATTGCCTGAAGGGAATGATGATTTTGTGATTAATTGTGACGCATCAAAGCAAGGTATCGGTTGTGTATTAATGCAACGAACGAAGGTGATTGCTTATGCGTCTAGACAATTGAAGATTCACGAGCAAAATTATACAACTCACGATTTGGAATTGGGTGATGTTGTTTTTGCATTAAAGACTTGGAGGCATTATTTATATGGGGTCAAAAGTATTATATATACCGACCACAAAAGTCTGCAACATATATTTAATCAGAAGTAACTGAATATGAGACAACGTAGGTGAATTGAACTATTGAATGATTATGATTTTGAGATTCGATACCACCCGGGGAAGGCGAATGTGGTAGCCGACGCTTTGAGTAGAAAGGACAGAGAACCTATACGGGTAAAAGCTATGAATATAATTATTCGTACTAACCTTACTACTCAAATAAACGAGGCGCAATAGGGGGTTGTAAAAGAAGGAAAGTTGAAGAATGAGATACCCAAAGGATCAGAGAAACATATTAATATTTGGGAAGACAGAATCCGATATAGGGCTGATAGAATTTGGGTACCAAGGTTTGGAGATTTAAGAGAAATGGTACTTAAAGAAGCACATAAAACCAGATATTCAATACATCCAGGAGCGGGGAAGATGTATAAAGATCTCAAGAAACACTTTTGGTGGCCGGGTATGAAAGCCGATATTGCTAAATATGTAGGAGAATGTTTAACGTGTTCTAAGGTCAAAGCTGAACATCAGAAACCATCAGGTCTACTACAACAACCTGAAATCCCGGAATGGAAATGGGGAAACATTACCATGGATTTCATTACTAAATTGCCAAGGACTGCAAGTGGTTATGATACTATTTGAGTAATAGTTGATCATCTCACCAAGTCAGCACACTTCCTGCCAATGAGAGAAGATGACAAAATGGAGAAGTTGGCACGATTATATTTGAAGGAGGTTGTCTCCAGACATGGAATACCCGTCTCTATTATCTCTGATAGGGATGGTAGATTTGTTTCAAGGTTCTGGCAGAATTTGCAACAAGCATTGGGGACTCGTCTAGACATGAGTACTGCCTATCATCCACAAACTGATGGGCAGAGCGAAAGAACGATACAAACGCTTGAAGACATGCTACGAGCATGTGTTATTGATTTCGGAAACAGTTGGGATCAACACCTACCGTTAGCAGAATTTTCCTACAACAACAGTTATCATTCTAGTATTGAGATGGCGCCGTTTGAGGCACTTTATGGTAGAAAGTGCAGGTCTCCGATTTATTGGAATGAAGTAGGGGATAGACAGATTACGGGTCCGGAGATAATACAAGAAACTACCGAGAAAATCATCCAAATTCAACAACGATTGAAAACCGCCCAGAGTTGACAAAAGAGCTACGCGGACAGTAAAAGAAAAGATATAGAGTTTGAAATTGGAGAAATGGTCATGCTTAAGGTTTCACCTTGGAAAGGCATTGTTCGATTTGGTAAACGGGGGAAACTAAATCCAAGGTACATTAGACCATTCAAGATTATAGATCGTGTCGGACCAGTAGCTTACCAACTGGAGCTACCTCAATAACTCGCGGCTGTACATAACACTTTCCACGTCTCGAATTTGAAGAAATGTTTTGCTAAAGAAGATCTCACTATTCCATTGGACGAAATCCAAATCAATGAAAAACTTCAATTCATTGAAGAACCCGTCGAAATAATGGATCGTGAGGTTAAGAGACTTAAGCAAAACAATATACCGATTGTTAAGGTTCGATGGAATGCTCATAGAGGACTCGAGTTCACCTGGGAGCATGAAGATCATATGAAGAAGAAATACCCGCATCTATTTCCAGAAGATTCGTCAACACCTTCAACAGCTTAAAATTTCGGGATGAAATTTATTTAACGGGTAGGTACTGTAGTGACCCGAACTTTTCCATGTTTATATATATTAATTGAGATTGATATTTACATGACTAAATGTTTCCAACATGTTAAGCAATCAAACTTGTTAAGACTTGATTAATTAAAATAGGTTTCATATAGACAATTGACCACCCAAGTTGACCGGTGATTCACGAACGTTAAAACTATACGATGACATATATATGGTTATATATATAGTTAACATGATTTTATTATAAGTAAGTATCTTATTAGGTATTTTAACAATGAGTTATATACATAAAAATGAGACTATTAAATTAAGAAACTCGAAAACGATATATATAACGATTATCGTTATAACAACGTCTTACTAGGTACATATGAATCATATTAAGATATTGATACACTTGGTTAATTATGTTAAATGATAAGTAAATATATCATTAAGTGTATTAACAATGAACTACATATGTAAAAATAAGACTACTAACTTAATGATTTCGAAACGAGACATATATGTAATGATTATCGTTGTAACGACATTTAACTGTATATATATCATACTAAGATATATTATATATCATAATATCATGATAATGTAACAATTTAACATCTAATTTGATATAATAAACAATGGGTTAACAACATTTAACAAGATCATTAACCTAAAGGTTTCAAAACAACATTTACATGTAACGACTAACGATGACTTAACGACTCAGTTAAAATGTATATACATGTAGTGTTTTAATATGTATTCATACACTTTTGAAAGAATTCAATACACTTATCAAAATACTTCTACTTAACAAAAATGCTTACAATTACATCCTCGTTCAGTTTCATCAACAATTCTACTCGTATGCACCCGTATTCGTACTCGTACAATACACAGATTTTAGATGTATGTACTATTGGTATATAAACTCTAATGATCAGCTCTTAGCAGCCCATGTGAGTCACCTAACACATGTAGGAATCATCATTTGGCAACTAGCATGAAATATCTCAAAAAATTACAAAAATATGAGTAATCATTCATGACTTATTTACATGAAAAAAAAATTACATATCCTTTATATCTAATCCATATACCAATGACCAAAAACACCTACAAACACTTTAATTCTTCAATTTTCTTCATCTAATTAATCTCTCTCAAGTTCCATCTTCAAGTTCTAAGTGTTCTTCATAAATTCCATAAGTATAGTTTCATAAAAATCAAGAATACTTCCAAGTTTGCAAGTCTACTTCCAAGCTTTCTAATCCATTCCAAGTAATCATCTAAGATCAAGGAACCTTTGTTATTTACAGTAGGTTATCTTTCTAATTCAAGGTAATATTCATATTCAAACTTTGATTCAATTTCTACAACTATAACAATCTTATTTCGAGTGAAAATCTTACTTGAACTGTTTTCGTGTCATGATTCTGCTTCAAGAACTTTCAAGCGATCTAAGGATCCTTTGAAGCTAGATCCATTTTTCTCATTTCCAGTAGTTTTATCCAGAAAACTTGAGGTAGTAATGAGGTTCATAACATCATTCGATTCATACATATAAAGCTATCTTATTCGAAGGTTTAAACTTGTAATCACTAGAACATAGTTTAGTTAATTCTAAACTTGTTCGCAAACAAAAGTTAATCCTTCTAACTTGACTTTTAAAATCAACTAAACACATGTTCTATATCTATATGATATGCTAACTTAATGATTTAAAACCTGAAAACACGATGAACACCATAAAATCGGATATACGCCGTCGTAGTGAAACCGGGGGCTGTTTTGGTTTGGATAATTAAAAACTATGATAAACTTTGATTTAAAGGTTGTTCTTCTGGGAAAATGATTTTCAATATGAACATTAAACTATATCCAAAAATCAAGGTTAAACTCAAAGTGGAAGTATGTTTTCTAAAATGGTCATCTAGACGTCGTTCTTTCGACTGAAATGACTACCTTTACAAAAATAACTTGTAACTTATATTTCTGACTATAAACCTATATTTTTTCTATTTAGATTCATAAAATATAGTTCATTATGAAACCATAGCAATTTGATTCACTCAAAACGGATTTAAAATGAAGAAGTTATGGGTAAAACAAGATTGGATATTTTTTGATCTTTTTAGATACGGGAAATGTTTAACAAATCTATACAAATCATATTCTAGCTAACTTATATTGTATTATACATGTATTCTAATATATTATGTAATCTTGGGATACCATAGACGCGTATGCAAATGTTTTGACATATCATATCGACCCATGTATATATATTATTTGGAACAACCATAGACACTCTATATGCAGTAATGTTGGAGTTAGCTATACAGAGTTGAGGTTGATTCCAAAAATATATATACTTTTAGTTGTGATCTAGCCTGAGACGTGTATACACTGGGTCGCGGATTGATTCAAGATAATATATATCGATTTATTTCTGTACATCTAACTGTGGACAACTAGTTGTAGGTTACTAACGAGGACAGCTGACTTAATACACTCAAATCTTTAAAACATAATAAAAAAAGTTGTAATTATATTTTGATCATACTTTGATATATATGTACATATTTGTATAGGTTGGTGAATCGATCCGTGGCCAAGTCTTATTTTCGAGGAAGAAAATATCTGTGAAAGTGAGTTATAGTCCCACTTTTAAAATCTAATATTTTTGGGATGAGAATACATGCAAGTTTTATAAATGATTTACAAAATAGACACAAGTACGTGAAACTACATTCTATGGTTGAATTATCGAAATCGAATATGCCCCTTTTTATTAAGTCTGGTAATCTAAGAATTATGGAACAGACACCCTAATTGACGCGAATCCTAAAGATAGATCTATTGGGCCTAACAAACCCCATCCAAAGTACCGGATGCTTTAGTACTTCGAAATTTATATCATATCCAAAGGGTGTCCCGGAATGATGGGGATATTCTTATATATGCATCTTGTTAATGTCGGTTACCAGGTATTCACCATATGAATGATTTTTATCTCTATGTATGGGATGTGTATTGAAATATGAAATCTTGTGGTCTATTGTTACGATTTGATATATATAGGTTAAACCTATAACTCACCAACATTTTTGTTGACGTTTAAAGCATGTTTATTCTCAGGTGAATACTAAGAGCTTCCGCTGTTGCATACTAAAATAAGGACAAGATTTGGAGTCCATGTTTGTATGATATTGTGTAAAAACTGCATTCAAGAAACATATATCGATGTAATATATTTCTATTGTAAACCATTATGTAATGGTCGTGTGTAAACAGTATATTTTAGATTATCATTATTTGATAATCAACGTAATGTTTTTAAAACCTTTATTGATAAAAAAAGGTTATGGTTGTTTTAAAAATGAATGCAGTCTTTGAAAAACGTCTCATATAGAGGTCAAAACCTTGCAACGAAATCAATTAATATGGAACGTTTATAATCAATATGAACGGGACATTTCAAGATCACCCTATAATTTTTCGGCCTGGCACAAGTTCATGTCTTCGACCATGTTATGCAACCTCTTACAGTTGACACCCGATTTGGTTCAGGTGACCTAATGAATTCCATGAGAATTCCTAGGATTTTACGTTCAATGGTAATGAACGCATTGAAAATGAGTTTTCAGAAAACAAATCGGTTTTAATTTTGATCAAAATATTTTCTTGTTCAAGCTCGAGTTTAGATATCATCGAATTTCATGAGTTTGTAATTCTCAATCTTTAAGGTCAATCTCAAGGATTGAGTAATATCAGGCTTAAAAGGAGGATTTCCAGCCGATATGCAGGGTGCCTTTTCAAGATTTTTTGGCTCCCCTTCGGCCATTCTGGACTTCAATGTTTGAGTTTCCTCAATCGATTGAGTCAACGCAGACTTTACTGCAGAGGAAGACTTTACTTCCTTAGATGTCGAAGCATCTTGCTGGGTAGGATTTATTGTTAAGTCCTGTTTAGATTGGATGGGCTGATTTTTCTTTTTACCATCCGTGTAGCTCTCTTGCCTACCGAAGCTTGCTCTTCATTTAGTGTAGGACTTACTGTTATTATTGGATGTGATACGAAAATGGGTGAGGGTGACCTAATAGGCTCTAGGTCTTGGTCCGTATCACCAATGGTTGTAGTAACTGTTTGGCGTACGATTGGAGTCATAGTCCTAGATCTAGTTACTCGTAGGGTTGGCAGAGTCTGAATCATCTCATCAGGCATATATCGTGTTCTCTTTGGAGAATGTTCGGGAGATGATTCAGTTGCTGAAGAATCGGTGTCACTACTTCCCTCAAGTGTTGTTGAAAGGGTTGGTTCAATCCTAGGTGAACTAGGTTCCCTGATCCTCACGGGTTGAGCTTGGTGTGCTACCCTAGAACGTTTGAGGTTTACCCTAAGTGGAGGATTAGGTGGCCCGGGTGGTTATACTACATGTTCCTCTACAACCTCTGGGGCTGGAACCGCGGCGGGTTCAACTTGTACTTGTTGTACCGGTTTCGGAAGAGGTATTCCTACAGCCTCAAAATAAGAGTGCATTCGAGCGTCTTGGGGTTCAGCTAGCCCCACTAGCCAATTTGGAATCGGCGCAGTGAATTGATAGTCAGAAATCACCGGGGTATTCATCTTCAACTCCCCAAATCTCTTCATCTGTAATCCATGTGTACCTGGTATAAAAATATTTGCATTTCTGCAAGCATTTATACCATCATGGATAAAGATAGAGAAAAACCTTTCACAAGGGATGTAGGAACCCCTTGGTTTATCAACTTGAGCCTGAACCAGATCCCAAAGAAGTTCTGCATAATCTGGAGTTTCCACTCTTGTGAAAGAGTAGAACAATCTCAGCATTGGCATAGTAAGGCTGTCAGATCCACTCCTTGTCATTAGCAAGCATCTGTTGATGATCGAGAAGATCACGTACAACTGTGAGTGTAGATATTTCTTCTGAAACTTAGCTGGTGCAACGTTAGTAGCTCCAACATATCCAAGCTGGAAGATTGAGGTCATCATCTGCTGAGTAGCAGGGAAAGCAGGAGCATTCTGTACAAGAGGAAGCTGAAAGATCCTCCTAAAGTCAGCCTTTGTGATACTCCTCATTCCTTGTACCCCTCTCCGCTCAAATTCAAATTTGGCTGGTTCTCCCTCTGGATTGACAGCAGTAGGTTATGTAGCTTCCACAAACCTAATTGTTCTATTCAGAAGCTCTAGATCTGTTACAGCCACACTGGCAGTAGAGCTTACAGCCGGCCATAACGTATGCCTTTCTAGAATTGCAGTCCAATAGTTACAGGGAATATTGATTTCAGAGTTGATGAAGTGATTGTTCGCCATGAAGCTGTATAAATAAGAAATAGAAGACAATAAGATGTTATCATAAATCACATATCTCTATTCTTATTTCCTTTGAAATCCTTTGTATTTTTCAGATTTTATAATTTTTACGATTTTTTCTAAGTTATAAAAATCATTTATTCCAAATATGAACAAACAATTGACAAACATGACATTCATATGATATTTATCACATTACATAATCATCATGTAACGTCAACTATATAACACAAAGAATCAGAACAACACTTAGTAAAGTTTGAGCATAATTCAAGCAGATTCGGTAACCAAATAAGCTTGAGTTTTCAATGCAAAGACTTAGATAAAACATGTTAAGTGTTTTAAGTAAAAAATCACATAATTTTAAAGTACCAAATAACAGACTCGGTAGTAAGCCAAGAACAGATTCAGTATCTTCAAAATTCAAAGATAATCACTCAAACTTGCATATTCAGTCTCATGTCATGCAAAAACATAGTCATAATCAATTAACAACTCAATCAAATCATAAAAAACAAGTTTATAATTTGAATGAGACGACCCGTCCAAATCCATAAGAACGAATACAATAACATATGGTTACATCGCGAGGTATTTGACCTCTATATGATAAATTTTTACAAACATTGCTTTCATTTTTAAAAGACAGACTTTCATTTCTTCGAAAGTTGAGAGGCATGTATACCATTCCATAACATCCAAACTATAAATGACCTAATCTGTCATTTACTTTAGTAATAATCTTTATTAAACTCAATGACTTGAATGCAACATCTTTTGAAATATGCCATGAATGACTCCAAGTAATATCTCTAAAATGAGCAAATGCATAGCGGAAGATTTCTTTCAAACTTGAGAATAAACATGCTTTCAAGTGTCAACCAAAAGGTTGGTGAGTTCATTAGTTTATCATAAATAATCATTTCCAATATTTTAATAGACCACAAGATTTCACTTAATCATTAATCATACACTCGAGAGTGTTTAAAATTCATTCATATGGATTGAACACCTGGTAACCGACAAACAAAATGCATCTAGAATATCCCCAAACATATAAACATCGAAGTACTAAAGCAGTTCAAATTCTCTGACTGGGGCGTGTCAAAGCCCATAGATCTATCTTTAGGATTCGCGTCAATTGGTGGCAATTATAATAAACACCAATTCTTAGGATACCAAGTTCAACAAGGGTGATATCCGGTATAACAATTCAACCATAGAATGTAGTTTCAATTACTTGTGTCTATTTCGTAAAACATTTATAAAAGCAGCGCATGTATTCTCAGTCCAAAAAATATATATTGCAAAAGCATTTAAAAAGGGAGCAAATGAAACTCACAATACTGTATTTTGTAGTAAAAATACATATGATGACATTGAACAATGCAGGGTTTGCCTCAGATTCACGAACCTATAACATTTGTATATTTATTAATACACATTATTGTAATCTAATAAGTTTATGTACAGTTAATCTATTAATTATATCATTTTACATTAATATATATATATATATATATATATATATATATATATATATATATATATGTCTCATACATTCTTTTTGTATATGAAAATATAGATTTTATTATGTTATAAGTATTAAATGTATTTTTTTATAAATATATATTATTTGTTGATTAAAAATAGTAATTATATTGATACTGAAATCATATTAATATTAGTAAAGATAATAATAACTATAGTAATTAATATCGCTGATAAAGGTAAAAATGTTAATAATAATTATATTAATGATAATAATAGTGATATTAATAACAATACTTGTAAAAATATTACTTTTACTGTTAATGATAATTATGATAATGATTTTAATATCTGTATAATATTACTACTTATGATGATAATAATAATAATACTAGTAGTCATGATACTGATAATTGATAATAATAATAATTATATTACTTATACTAATGATAATAGTAATAATAATAATAATAATACTAATAACTTACGAACAATACGAAAATAATAACAATATTAGTAATGACAATGTTAATAATAATTATAATACTAATAAGAACAATAACAATAATAATCATAATAATAGCAATTATAATCATATTAATAACTAATAATAATAATAATAATAATAATAATAATAATAATAATAATAATAATAATAATAATAATAATAATAATAATAATAATAATAATAATAATAATAATAATAATAATAATAATAATAATAATAATAATAATAATAATAAAATTGGTTACTACCTTAAAGGCTCAAAAATATAAATATCGCCCAAGCCGGGACTCGAACCCGCGACCTCCCGCTCACTCAACAACACCTTGACCATCGAACCATAGCAATTTTTCTGATTAAATACTAGCTTTAAATAAATATAACCCGTCTGTTTTCTGTTTGATTCCATCTCCTTCTCCTTCATTACACTGATCGATCTCTAATCATACAACCATAGCAATAATCGACTGAATTGGGTTTTGGTTTCATAAACTAGACATAAACAACTGGAATGGGAATCATTGGATTCATTTTTAACAGAAACAAAAGATTTAAAAAAAAAACTTTAACATACCCGTTTGAATAAGAAAGAACTCCAACTCTGATTTCCATTTTAAGAGTGTTTCAGATCAAACTTTCTACATAAACATGGTTTCAAATCACACATATAATCTTTTTGAAATCTCAATTTGACTTGAAACATAAACACGATTGTGAATTTCCTCAAGAACCAATCGTTTGACCTTTTGACATAAAACTTTGACTTCTAAAATTTGAATTCATTTTAAAGAATTGAAGATTGGGATTTTGCAGAAAGATTAAGTAGACATAGCCTAACAAGATGGCATTAATACTTTTTGAATTAGAAATCGAATTCGAGTTATGGCTGAAAAGAAGGAAGAACAAAGTACGGCATGTGTTCTTCATTATTTCTGTTTCAATTTATTTAAATCAAGGCTGTTAAGGTTAATGGTAATTGATATTTGGTATTGTAAAGTCGTGATGCCTTGTTTAACAACTGAATTGGACTCATTTAACAGAAGTGATTGACAAATCAAATAGGCAGAAAAATAAAATAGAATTTATTTGAAACCGATGGCTAACAAATTTTTTTGGATTGTTTCCTTGATTGAATTCGCGATTTGTACTGGATTAGGGACAATAGTCCAATTAGATACAGTTTGATAGGTATATGACACTGATTTGATTCTATGCAGGTACGTAAGATATTGTAAATTAATAATTATAATTAAAATTCTAATTTAATTAATAGTTATATTATTATTATAATTATACATATATATATATATATAATATAAAGTATCTGTATATATATATCAGGATATATATACTTATTTATTTTTATACATCGGTATTTATTTATGTATATATATTTTAGATTCTTTGATTCTTGATATTTAACAAGTATAATTATATTAGTAAAGGAATTAATAATAATAAATGAAAAAATGACAATTTTAAATAATTTAATTATTAATAATAATATCAAAAATGATAATACTATCTTATTAGTTATAATAATATTAATCATGCAAATCTTAATATCTGTAAAAGTAATGATAATAATATCAATATAACAATTATTTTAAATCTTGCACTTAAATGTAATATTACTATATAATATATATTATATCCTAATGAATAGTAAATTTTTATATATCTATATATCATAATAACTAAAATTAAAATTTTACTACTAGTCTTAATAATAATGTTATTAACAATGATAATAATATTAATAATAATGTAACAAATCAAGTGTATCAATCTTCATATAATATTATTAATAATACTGATATTATTATTAATGTTAATATTTTTAATGATAATAAAAGTATAAATATTAATATAACACCTATATTTTAACTTGTATTATATATTATCAATTATGTAATATTTAATAATCATAAATAATATGATAATCTTTATTGAATATTTATTATTTATAAATTTTATATATATATTACAATATTCGTATAATAATAATTATTCATAGAAATCGTATATATATAATTATATATAACTTCATTTTAAATTTACACATAATTATTTTCTGTCATATTTTGCATATTTAGTTCAAATGTTTATTTTATGATTGCAAATTATTATATATATATATATATATATATATATATATATATATATATATATATATATATATATATATATATATACACACACATATTTATTTACAAACATTTGTTCGTGAATCATCAGGAATAGTCAAAAGTTTAAGTGTATCCATGTAAGCAGTTCAAAGATTTTGAGATTCAATTAAATAGGCTTTGCTTATAATTTCAGAATCAGTTAAAGATTAAGTTTAAATTTGATCGAAAATTTCCGAGTCGTCACAGTACCTACCCGTTAAAAAAATTTCGTCCCGAAATTTGAGTGTGGTCGTCATGGCTAACAATAAAAATGTTTTCATGACGAATATGAGTCAATAATTAAAGTGTTATCACCATCAAGTTATTTGAATAAAACAACTCGATTATTCGAAGCGTACGAGTGAAGTTATCACAAAAGATTGAAATAGGAAAAGTAAAGATTCGTCTTAACTTTTGACGTTGTCTTGCTTGAATTCCGAAATTCAAGAGATTTAAAGAAAATCTTTGAAATCTAAAAGATTTGATTCTTTGGCGAATAAGGAAATTAAGATCTCTTTAATTAAGTGCGGTCATCTGTCTTGATTACTCTGTCTTATATTTCCATTATAATTTAAGCTCTTCTGTTCTATTATTCTCACCATTCTTATACTTTCTTTCTTAGTTTATACATCCAAACGATTGTGAAATGCTTAATTCCGTTCTAATCCGTGATATTTTCTTAATTATCATTTCTGTCATCCTTCTCTTCAATCTTTCACCAGAAAAATCTGTTTACTTCTACAATTATCTTGGGGTGATACTATTCTTAATTCTACCGTGTCTTTATATTGCTATTCGTATTAATATCCACGTTTTGTAACCTCCGTGTTGTTATTGGGCTTTATATTTTCTCTTATATTTTGGAGCTCTTTGCCTTTTTATTCTCTTCTCGACCTCTAGTAAAGCGAGTAACGGTCCAGAATTCGTAAATATGGAATTTTGAATGAACTTAATGTTATTAAACAAGAAAGAATGTATCGCACGATTTGATTTGTCAAATTACTCGAATTCAAGAGAAAAGATAGGACTATCAAGAAAATATGTTCTTGATGTGTTTATAGATTAAATAGAATGTAAGAGTCGTGTAACGTGGCACATGATGACGTTATGATCTATGAATCATCATGTTCCATTAGAAACTCAGCATGACTTACTGTAATATAATCACGTTGATCAAGTGTCATTATATTATACTAATTCATGCATCAATTTCTTTACATTTCTCCAGAATTCATTCATAAGTTAAACTTAGATTTTTACAGAAGTTTCCAATATAATGAAACACAGGAAGCACGAAGAGGTGTATTATTTCGGACGAGAATATTTATGAAAATATCCTCAAAAATATCGAAGATATTTATGACGATATTTTGGAATTTCCAAGTTCGAAGGTTGATGAAGAAAAATTTCCCGCAAGATTTTAACATGACTTCGGAGCAAGATATTCTCTAAAGATTTCAACGGATCCAGAATTACCTGGATTCTTTGAATATAGGGTATGGTCTTTGTATTTGTCCTTGGTCTCCTTCGTGGTTAGCTCAATCTTTTTTTTTCAGTACCAAATTTTTCTATCGAGCGTTCCCAACATTCCATTCTTTATTATTAAACTTTTGACCGTTTAGACCATCTACGATTTTGCTGTTTCCTCTGCATTTAGTGCTACCATATCTGAATCATCGGTTATTAATCCGAGGTGGTTTCAAGAGAATTGTGTCTTTAGATGATTAAACGCTGATGGTAATATGGTGGAATATAAAAGGTTTCCCGGTAACAATAAAAGAGCATGCATATATATTAAAGTTATAATAAGGTTGTTTCGAATGAAAAGTCGAAGTTGACTTGCTGGAGCTGTGACAAAATTGGCTATTTTGGAAAGGGATTGCAAAGTTATTTTCGGTATTAACAACGCTAAAGGAGCTAGTACAAATACGTGTTAAACATTTACTCAGGTTCCGAGTGTTTTCAGGTGCATATCTATATGTATCAATATTTTCTTCTGTAGATGAAGTGTGGTTGGTTCATCCACTCGATTGAGGTGTTTTCAAGAATCATGAAAGGTTTAAACGCATATCGTAATCGTCAAGATACAAATGAGGTTTAAGATGAAATCAAGTGGCAAACTTGAAGAAATGTTTAGTTTCATATGTTATAATCAATATTTTAATTCATTTTAATTGTCCAATATCATTAGTCCACAGGCGATAGTCCACAGTTTACCGTCCAATAATTCATATATGGTTTAATATATAATATTCAAATTAATTAATATGTATCGTGATCCGTTTACATGTCTCAGACTCGATCACAACTCAAAGTATATATATTATTGCAGAATCAACCTCAGCCATGTATAGCTAACTCGATCATTACTGCATATAGAGTGTCTATGGTTATTCCAAATAATATATATAGATGCGTCGATATGATATGTCAAAACATTGTATACGTGTCCCGACATTTTAATTCATAAATAACAGTATTTAAATGACCATAAATAAAGTGCGTAAAATAAATAACAGAAATTAAATGACGATAAATAAAATTACGAGAATTAAATTGCGATAATTAAAATGTAATAAGGAATTAACAGTTAGCTAGGAACAGTTAGCTAGGATTTTGTTAGCGTGGATTCTTAACAAAATTTCTCATAGTTAATTTGTTTGTTTCTAACAAATTTTATTTTGTCCAATGTTTTCTTCATTATGCCACTTGTTAGATTCTGATATGTCAAAATCCAAATATGAAATTAAATGAAAATGGTTATTCTGTGGTGAATGGATTCGTATATCTGTGGATGTAAGTAGGCTAGTAAATGACTGTTGAATCAAATTTGAAAGAATGTACAGTGTAACTTATTAATGTGAAATCTAAATATTACTCGTGTATTACTTACCCGTTAAAATATTTTCACCATTAACAGTTGGTACAAAGAATTTTTATTTACAATCTTTATGAAAACATATATACATATATATTTTCTTCAGATGTAATCATGGATTTTATGAGTCAATATGATATTAAACTCATTTGATTTACCGTTAGAACAAGAATATATAATCTCTAAAATATTAGAGAATACACAATCGCCATGTCGAACGAAGATAAATGATGTAGAACGTCATGTAGAACGATGATTATACTCGAGGTACAGAATGAGATGTTGAGGCATGGATTGTTGATGGTACTGGTGCTGTTACTGATGGTACTGTTGGTGCCAATGATGTTGCTGAAGCTGGTAAATTTTGCACCATATTCTCCAAATTATTTACTCGAGCGCGAAGCTCGTTGACTTCTTCCATTATTCCGGGATGATTCTCGGTCAGTACGAGCGAATGAATAAGGCTTAGAATTATGGATAGAATATAATCGTGTCGAGCTACTCTAGAAATGAGGCTGAAAATGGTGTTTCGGATAGGTTCGCCGGTAAGTGCTTCAGGTTCTTCACCAAGAGGTGTATTCGGTTGGTGGAAGGGATCGCCTTCTTTGCGTCTTCATTAATTAAGTAACTACGTACCCATCAGATGAATTAGGGATGGCTGATTGGTTGATTCATTCTGGTGACGCTGCTTCCGGAGTTTAGGTGAACATCCATGTCAGAATAGCTGTCGAAATCCTAGGGACTTGAACTAGTGCCGAGTTCCATTTCGTACGATTGAGTAAAGGGTTTTTCAATATAAAATGATTTTCGAATATCAGATAATATTCTAATTACATAGAATACCTATACATAGTACAAAAGATCTCGTAGATTACAGAGGGAATTACGGGAACGTGTCAGATAAAGTCTACAGTAACAGATACGCTAAGATATGGATTAGCAGATACGCTAAGATATGAATTTGTCTATACACTATTCATGCAATCAATGCAGTAAGATGTGTCTAGACTAAGAATGATAAGCAGGTAATTTCCTAAGGATGATAAGCAGATGATTTACGACTAGAAATGATAAGCAAAACTTTTGACATGCAGGCACGGTCGAAGTACAGACTCATTAATGCATCTAAACATCTATCAATTAGACACACTAATGCAAGACCTGGTTCGCTAAGACCACCGCTCTGATACCACATGAGACGACCCATCCAAATCCATAAGAATGAATACAATAACATATGGTTACATCGCGAGGTATTTGACCTCTATATGATAAATTTTACAAACATTGCTTTCATTTTTAAAAGACAGACTTTCATTTCTTCGAAATTTGACAGGCATGCATACCATTCCATAACATCCAACCTATAAATGACCTAATCTGTCATTTACTTTAGTAATAATCTTTATTGAACTCAATGACTTGAATGCAACGTCTTTTGAAATATGCCATGAATGACTCCAAGTAATATCTCTAAAATGAGCAAATGCATAGCGGAAGATTTCTTTCAAACCTGAGAAGAAACATGCTTTCAAGTGTCAACCAAAAGGTTGGTGAGTTCATTAATCTATCATAAATAATCATTTCCAATATTTTAATAGACCACAAGATTTCATTTAATCGTTAATCATACACTCGCAAGTGTTTAAAATTCATTCATATGGATTAAACACCTGGTAACCGACATTAACAAAATGCATCTAGAATATCCCCAAACATATAAATATCGAAGTACTAAAGCAGTTCAAATTCTCTGACTGAGGCGTGTCAAAGCCCATAGATCTATCTTTAGGATTTGCGTCAATTGGTGGCAATTATAATAAACACCAATTCTTAGGCTACCAAGTTCAACAAGGGCGATATCCGGTATAACAATTCAACCATAGAATGTAGTTTCAATTACTTGTGTCTATTTCGTAAAACATTTATAAAAGTAGCGCATGTATTCTCAGTCTAAAAAAATATATATTGCAAAAGCATTTAAAAAGGGAGCAAATGGAACTCACAATACTGTATTTTGTAGTAAAAATACATATGACGACATTGAACAATGCAGGGTTTGCCTCGGATTCACGAACCTATAACATTTGTATATTTATTAATACACATTATTGTAATCTAATAAGTTTATGTATAGTTAATCTATTAATTATATCATTTTACATTAATATATATATATATATATATATATATATATATATATATATCATATATATATATGTCTCATACATTCTTTTTGTATATGAAAATATAGATTTTATTTTGTTATAAGTATTAAATTTATTATATATATATATATATATATATATATATATATATATATATATATATATATATATATATATATATATTATTTGTTGATTAAAAATAGTAATTATATTGATACTGAAATCATATTAATATTAGTAAAGATAATAATATTTATAGTAATTAATATCGCTGATAAAGGTAATAATGTTAATAATAATTATATTAATGATAATAATAGTGATATTAATAATAATACTTGTAAAAATATTACTTTTACTGTTAATGATAATTATGATAATGATTTTAATATCTGTATAATATTACTACTTATGATGATAATAATAATACTAGTAGTCATGATACTGATAATTGATAATAATAATAATTATATTACTAATACTAATGATAATAGTAATAATAATAATAATAATAATACTAATAACTTACGAACAATACGAAAATAATAACAATATTAGTAATGACAATGTTATTATAATACTAATAAGAACAATAAAAATAATAATCATAATAATAGCAATTATAATCATAGTAATAACTAGTAATAATAATAATAATAATAATAATACTAATAATAAACATAATAATAATAATAATAAAATTGGTTACTACCTTAAAGGCTCAAAAATATCAAAATCGCCCAAGCCGGGACTCGAACCCGCGACCTCCCGCTCACTCAACAACACCTTAACCATTGAACCATAGCAATTTTTCTGATTAAATACCAGTTTTAAATAAATATAACCCGTCTGTTTTCTGTTTGATTCCATCTCCTTCTCCTTCATTACACTGATCGATCTCTAATCATACAACCATAGCAATAATCGACAGAATTGGGTTTTAGTTTCATAAACTAGACATAAACAACTGGAATGGGAATCATTGGATTCATTTTTAACAGAAACAAAAGATTTTAAAAAAAAACTTTAACAGACCCGTTTGAAGAAGAAAGAACTCCAACTCTGATTTCCATTTTAAGAGTGTTTTAGATCAAACTTTCTACATAAACATGGTTTCAAATCACACATATAAACTTTCTGAAATCTCAATTTGACTTGAAACATAAACACGATTGTGAATTTCCTCAAGAACCAATCGTTTGACCTTTTGACATAAAACTTTGACTTCTAAAATTCGAATTCATTTTAAAGAATTGAAGATTGGGATTTTGCAGAAAGATTAAGTAGATATAGCCTAAAAAGATGGCATTAATACTTTTTGAATTAGAAATCGAATTCGAGTTATGGCTGAAAAGAAGGAAGAACAGAGTACGGCATGTGTTCTTCATTATTTCTGTTTCAATTTATTTAAATCAAGGCTGTTAAGGTTAATGGTAATTGATATTTGGTATTGTAAAGTCGTGATGCCTTGTTTAACAACTGAATTGGACTCATTTAACAGAAGTGATCGACAAATCAAATAGGCAGAAAAAATAAAATAGAATTTATTTGAAACCGATGGCTAACAAATTTTTTTGGATTGTTTCCTTGATTAAATTCGCGATTTGTACTGGATTAGGGACAAGAGTCCAATTAGATACAGTTTGATAGGTATATGACACTGATTTGATTCTATGCAGGTACGTAAGATATTGTAAATTAATAATTATAATTAAAATTTTAATTTAATTAATAGTTATATTATTATTATAAATATACATATATATATAATATAAAGTATCTGTATATATATCAGGATATATATATATATATATATATATATATATATATATATATATATATATATATATATATATATATATATATATATATATATATATATATATATATACAGCTGTATTTATTTATGTATATATATTTTAGATTCTTTGATTCTTGATATTTAACAAGTATAATTATATTAGTAAAGTAATTAATTATAATAATTGAAAAAAATGATAATTTTAAATAATTTAATTATTAATAATAATATCAAAAATTATAATAATATCTTATTAGTTATAATAATATTAATCATGCAAATCTTAATATCTCTAAAAGTAATGATAATAATATCAATATAACAATTATTTTAAATCTTGCACTTAAATGTAATATTACTATATAATATATATTATATCCTAATGAGTACTAAATTTTTATATACCTACAAATTATAATAACTAAAATTAAAATTTTACTACTAGTTTTAATTATAATGTTATTAACAATGATAATAATATTCATAATAATGTAACAAATCAAGTGTATCAATCTTCATATAATATTATTAATAATACTGATATCAATATTAATGTTAATATTTCTAATGATAATAAAAGTATAATTATTAATATAACACCTATATTTTAACTTGTATTATATTATCAATTATGTAATATTTAATAATCATAAATAATATGATAACCTTTATTGAATATTTATTATTTATAAATTATATATATATATATATATATATATATATATATATATATATATATATATATATATTACAATATTCGTATAATAATAATTATTCATAGAAATCGTATATATATAATTATATATAACTTCATTTTAAATTTACACATAATTATTTTCTGTCCTATTTTACATATTTAGTTCAAATGTTTATTTTATGATTGTAAATATGTATGTATATATATATATATATATATATATATATATATATATATATATATATATTTATTTATTTACAAACATTTGTTCGTGAATCGTCGGGAATAGTCAAAGGTTTAAGTGTATCCATGTGAACAGTTCAAAGATTTTGAGATTCAATTAAATAGGCTTTGCTTATCATGTCGGAATCAGTTAAAGATTAATTTTAAATTTGATCAGAAATTTCCGGGTCGTCACATTGAACAGACTTGGTACTATAGCAAGAACACATTCGGTATATACAGAATCTATCAAATAATCAATTAAACATGTAATCAGACTCGGTCAATTGATAGATCAACTAATGTAACATAGATTTGACAAGATTTCATGTTAATTATCCTAATCATATGAGTTTAATCTAAGAATCAAGATATTCGACTCAGATTCGGTATAATCAACACTTTTTCAAAATTGAGTGTCACAATCTTGTTATTTGCAATGTTTTCTGATTAATATTCATTCAATTATCTCAAATCTACAATATGTGCATCTTAGATTTAATGACAACAAAGAAATACCAAGAATTTGAAGATACAGAAGACCGGACTCGGTAGATTAGGCAGACTCGGTAAGTTAAGGCAGATTCGGTATGCAATTAATACAGGGTGAGAGAAAGTTTGACTTTGACCCTCCTATTTATAGATACCGAATGATTTTGAAAACATGGGCCTTACCGAATGGGCCTATTTTACCGAATGCAGTCCATTTTCAAATTTAAACAAATTGACTTCAAATTTTGACAAATCTTCTATCAAAAATCATTCAAGATTATCATATTTTCAATGAAAAATATTTCTGAGACAATTTTTGAAAATTTTGAACTTACCGAATCTGTACTGTTGGTTATTAGATTCAGTATAATGCTAAAAGTAGCATTTATTCAGTAAAATTCAAATCTTTTTGGATTTTATCTTTTCCAATTTTTTATGAATTTTCTCAAAACAAGATTTGTACTTAGAAAAACTTTGAATTATGTACAAAGTACAAATCTTCAGTGATAACAATTGTTAAAACGGATTGCATACTGAGATATATACAAGCCTTAGTGAATTATTTCAGATATAAAACTAATATTTTTATAAATTCACTTTTGAAAATCATTTTTCTTTTCATTTTCTCCCTTTTTCTCCCCCTCAAAATGTGATATACAAGAAAGTAAATCAACATTTTGATATGTTTTCAAGAAAATGAATTAACTCCCCCTTGAAATATGATATCAATGAGTTACCTCCCACTTTCGTAACCATTGAAAAATAAACTCAGGAAGTTAACATAAATCTAAAGGCTCTCCATTGAAAGATAATATCTAAAGTAGAAGAAATCAGTTGCACCCCCTAGAAAGTATCTACTCCCCCTAAACACAAGATCCCAAGTATAAGTCCCAATAGAACTAAGGAAAATTAAGCACTATACTCTACCATGCCAATCTCTTTGATCAAGAACTTTAGCCTAAGTTCATCTAAGGGTTTAGTGAACATGTCAGCTAATTCCACTTTGGTAGGCACAAAGTATAACTCTACATCTCCTTTTTCTACAAGGTCCGTAATGAAATGATAACGAATATCTATGTGTTTAGTCTTAAAATGCTGGACCGGGTTGCTTGTAATTGCTATAGCACTTTGAGAATCACAGTAAATTGGATGCTTAGAAATCTTAAAGCCATAGTCCAAAAGTTGAGTTTGCATCCACAAAACTTGTGAACAACAGTGAGCTGCAGCAATACGTTATCAAGGTCTCGTACCATGCACGTGGTGCTTTCTTCAAACCATACAAAGCTTTCTCCAAGTAGTAGACGTGGTTTGAATGAATGGGATCGACAAAGCCTTCTGGTTGATCAACATAAACTTCCTTTTGAAGATGACCATTTAGAAAAGCAGTTTTGACATCCATTTGAAACACCGTGAACTTCATATGAGAAGCAAATGCAAGGAAAAGATGAATAGCCTCAATCCTAGCAACCGGAGCAAACATTTCGTCATAATCAATACCCTCTTGTTGTCGATATCCCTTAGCCACAAGACGTGCCTTGTTTTGAGCCATAATTCCATCAGAATCCTTCTTGTTCTTAAAAATCCACTTAACCCCTATTTGTCGTTGACCCATTGGTCTTGGAACTAATCGCCATACTTTTGACAGTTCAAATTGATTGATCTCTTCTTGCATTGCTACCACCCAGTTCGGATCTAGTAAAGCTTGAGCAACCGTTGTTGGTTCAATCTTACTAAGAAAAGCAGTGTATAGACACATATTTCGAGTAGCCCTTCGAGTTGAGACTGGAGTAGATGCATCACCAATAATAAGATCAATTGGATGACTTTTAGTCCATCGGTTGTTATGTGGAAGAGGTTGTACATCAGTGGTATCCATTGAAACATCAACCGTTGTTGATGATGAGCCTTGATCCGCTTGTACTGATGTAATACTTTCTAATGGATTCATGTGAGTATCTGGAGAAACAACTGGAGTTGTATCAACGGATGAATCTTGAATTGGTTCAAGATTATCATCAGGAGGTGGGAGGGAGGGTGAAGAAGCAACAGGCGAATCAGTTGGTGTTGTATCTTCATCAAAAATACTTGGTTGAGTCTCCACAGTTGTTGACTGTGTTGGTGTAACTGATACGGCTTGAACATTTGAAATCTGTTGAGGAGCATAAAGACTATCAAACAAGATATCCAGTTCCTCTGTTGTTACCGTAGGAACACCCTTCTTCAAGAAAATTGAATTATGCACGGAAGAAGTAGTAGCCAGGTTAAGATCGGGTTTTGAACCGAGTTGTTCAAAAGCCATTCCTGATAACTCATCGAACTTGACATTAATGCTTTCTTTGATCGTCTTTGTCCGTTTGTGATAGACACGATAAGCAACTTTGTTCGAAGAATAACCGAGAAATATGGCCTGATCGCCATGAGGATCAAACTTTTCGAGGTTTCAAAATCATTAAGCACATAGCATATACAACCAAAGACACAGAAATATTTGACATTCGGGCGTCTACCATATAGTAACTCATAAGGAGTTTTATCAAAATGTTTATTAATGATGCAGTGATTTTGGGTATAACATGCTGTGGAAATGGCCTCCCCCCACATTTTTGGAGATAGTTTGGAGTAAGCAAGCATCGTTCGCGCTGCCTCGTACAACGTACGATTACATCGTTCGACTACTCCATTTTATTGGGGGTTCGAGCAGCAGAGAACTGATGTTCAATGCCTTGGTCTTTCAAATAACTATCAAGCAGGACATTCTTAAATTCCGTCCCATTATCAGTTCGGATACTCTTAACATGTTTGTTAAAAGAGCGTTGAGTCTTTTTAATGAACTCAATGATAATGGCGTGGGATTGTGACTTAGTCCTCAGAAGAAAAATCCATGTAAATCGGGTATAGTCATCAACAATGACAAGCACATCTTTCCGGCCACCGAGGCTAGAAATTCTCATGGGTCCACATAAGTCCATATGCAATAATTGCAAACTGGAGTTTTGCTTAAGCGGATGATTAGTCCGTTTCAGCTTACCCATCGCACATGATGGACACACATGATGCTTATCATATTGAAAGCTAGGAATACTATCAACTAAGTCTTTAGAGACCAGTCGATTAATACCCTTGTAATTCAGGTGTGACATCCGGTGATGCCATAACCATGAATTTTCCTTCGTGGAACGGGTAGCCAAACACAAGTTTCCATGTAATGGTGTATCATTGAGGTCAATAGTATAAAGTGAAGCACAACGTTTACCAACAAGGAGATCATTTCCATCGGTGGATTGCACCGAGTATTGACGACGTTCAAACATGACCTTGAGATCTCTGTCACAAAATTGGCCGACACTAAATAAACTGCACCCCAAACCCTCAACATATGAGACCCGTTTGATCGTTATGCCATTTTTCACAAAATCTCCATAACCCGTTATTGCTGCAATCTCATCATTTCCAAATGTAACCGTTCCTAGGAATTTGTAAACTAAATTGACAAGCAAGGATTTATCGCCCGTCAAGTGTCGAGAGCAACCGAAATCGATATACCAAACATAGACGTCGAAACCCTGTAAACGTTAATTTCCTAGAGTTTAGGTACCCAAATTTTCTTGGGTCCTCTATGGTTAGTACCAACAACAAACTTTGGATCAACAATGAGATAGTCATGTAAAGCATCATACAATTTAGACAATAAAGCATCATTTAAAACCACATTACATGAAGCATCAGACGCAATATCAAGTTTTACATCATTATCAGAAGTCTTAACACATAACTTATTCCATGTAGATGTTTTGTTCACAGAAGAAAATTGAAATACATGTGATGACTTCCTAGGTCGACTAGCAGATTTCTTTGGTTTGTTTGCTACTTTCTTAGTCATTGACTTAGGAACCCATACAGACTTGTAAGTCAAGTTTGAATTATGACATGTGACACGGAAAACACCTCTGTTAGTTAGACGTCCAAACTTTTCAGTTGACACATGAGATGATTGATTTTGCAAAATTTCTAATTTGATTTTACGTTCTTTTGCATCATACTCACTCAAATCAGGTTTAGGACTCATGTGTTGTGTAGACTTGACTGATTTCGTTAAACGACTCACCTTTGATTTATTTAACATTGGAATCATAGGAATCTTTTCAGTTGACACAGAACCATTTTGAGAATGAACCTTTTTGACGACAAATTGCGTTGAAGGTGCAACTTTTGAAACACGTTTACCAAATTGAGAACATAGAGGATTTTTAAGAATAGTAATGGGTTTTACATCCTTAGATGTTGTTATCCCCTTCCCCTTCTTAGTAATCCCACCAACACATTCATACACATTGGTTTCAACAGAAGATGGTTGTTTAAGTTTGTTAGCCTATTTCTGTTGAATTATCTTTTGTTTTAAGCTTTTAATCTCAAGACATAATTCCTCAGCAGAAACTATCACTTCACCTTCCTTAAAATCATAAGTACTTTCTTTCTTAGGAAGTGAAGGCAATTTATCACATAAAGCAAGCATTTGTTCTAATGATTGACACTTAAGTTGCAATTCAACATTTTTCTTTTCCAGTATATCTACTTTACGACTCAAAATTCGTACAGCATGTATGCTTGCATAGAATTCATTCAAAGGATCAATTGTTGTGTTAAAGTCTATCAAGTTTTCAATAGGTGGTTCATCTCGAGGTTCTATCTTTTCATCTAAAAGATTTTTACCTAGGAATTCTGTCTCAAAGAAGACAGTTAATTCATGTGCTAGGTCTTCACAGAAAACATCATCAGAACATGCAGGTAAGGCCGGTAGAATTGGTTTCACATCAAAAGTTAGTTCATCAAACACCTCATCTATGGTAATAATGCTAGAACTAGGTTTGTTAAACACTTCATTCTCAAGCATTAAAATGTATTTCTCTAGCATGAGTGTAGGGATATAAACCAGTCTACGATTAGGCACATAATTTTTACGTTGCATATTCTTTTCAGTTTCAACAAGTTCCATTAAGAAATCAGGATTTGATTTACCCATTTTAGCATTGATTTTCTCATACATTAAGCTAATTTGATGGTATTTTCTAGATTTGTGATTAACAATAATATCATCAAAATCAGCATCAGAAGCATGCATTGAAATGTCCCGTTCATATTGATTATAAACGTTCCATATTAATTGATTTCGTTGCGAGGTTTTGACCTCTATATGAGACGTTTTTCAAAGACTGCATTCGTTTTTAAAACAAACCATAACCTTTATTTTATCGACAAGTTTAAAAGGACACCACCTAGATTATTAGAAATGATAATCTAAAAATATCACACTTACACACTACCAATAAATATTGGTTTACAATATTAATATGTTACAACAAAGTAAATTTCGAATGCAGTTTTAAACAATATTATACAAGCATGCTAACTCCAAATCTTGTCCATATATTAGCATGCAATAGCGGAAGCTCTTAATAATCACCTGAGAATAAACATGCTTTAAACGTCAACAAAAATGTTGGTGAGTTATAGGTTTAACCTATATATTTATCAAATCATGATAATAGACCACAAGATTTCATATTTCAATATACATCCAATACATAGAGATAAAAATCATTCATATGGTGAACACCTGGTAAACGGCATTAACAAGATGCATATAAGAATATCCCCTATCATTCCAGGACATCCATCGGACATGATAAAACAACATCAAATTACTAAAGCATCCGCTACAACGGATGGGGTTTGTTGGGCCCAATAGATCTATCTTTAGGATTTGCGTCAATTAGTAGACTGGTTTACTAATTCTTAGGTTACCAAGTAAAAGGGGCATATTCGGCTTCTATCGTTCAACCATAGAAAGTAGTTTCATGTACTTGTGTCTATTTTGTAAAAAATTTATAAAGCTGCATGTATTCTCATCCCAAAAATATTTGATTTTAAAAGTGGGACTATAACTCACTTTCATAGATTTTTACTTCGTCGGGAAGTAAGACTTGGCCACTGGCCGATTTACGAACCTATAACAATTATGTACATATATATCAAAGTATGTTCAAAATATTTTTACAATATTTTTAATACGTTTTAATGTTTTTAAGTTTATTAAGTCAGCTGTCCTCGTTAGTAACCTACAACTAGATGTCCATAGTTAGATGTACATAAATAAATTGATATATATTATCTTAACCCAATCCACGACCCAGTGTATACACGTCTCATATTTTTGGAATCAACCTCAACCCTGTATAGCTAACTCCAACATTACTGCATATAGAGTGTCTATGGTTGTTCCAAATAATATATATAGCTGGGTCGATATGATATGTCAAAACATTTGTATACGTGTCTATGGTATCCCAAGATTACATAATATATTAGAATACATGTATAATATAATATGAGTTAGCTAGGATATGATTAATATAGATTTGTTACCAATTTTCACGTAGCTACAACAAGAAAATTTATCCAATCTTGTTTTACCCATAACTTCTTCGTTTTAAATCCGTTTTGAGTGTTTCAAGTTGCTATGGTTTCATATTGAACTTAAGTTTATGAATTTAAACAGAAAAAGTATAAGTTTATAGTCTGAAATACAAGTTACAAGTCATTTTTGTAAAGCTAGTCATTTCATTCGAAAGAACGACGTCTAGATGACCATTTTGAAAAGCATAATTACACTTTGAGTTTAACCACGATTTTTGGATATAGTTTCATGTTCATAAGAAAAATCAGTTTCCCAGAAGAACAACTTTTAAATTAAAGTTTAACATAGTTTTTAATTAACTAACCCAAAACAGCCCGCGGTGTTACTACGACGGCGTATATCCGGTTTTACGGTGTTTTTTGTGTTTTCAGGTTTTAAATCATTAAGTTAGTATATCATATAGATATAGAACATGTGTCTAGTTGATTTTAAAAGTCAAGTTAGAAGGATTAACTTTTGTTTGCGAATAAGTTTAGAATTAACTAAACTATGTTCTAGTGATTACAAGTTTAAACCTTCGAATAAGGTAGTTATATATATATATATATATATATATATATATATATATATATATATATATATATATATATATATGAATTGAATGATGTTATGAACATCATTACTACCTCGGGTTTTGTGGATAAACCTACTGAAAATGAGAAAAATAGATCTAGCTTCAAAGATCCTTGGATGGCTTGAAAGTTCTTGAAGCAAAATCATGACACGAAAACAAGTTCAAGTAAGATTTCCACTCGAAATAAGATTGCTAAAGTTATAGAAATTGAATCAAAGTTTGAATATGAGTATTACATTGTATTAGAAAGATATATTACTGTAAATAAGAAAGATTTCTTGAGGTTGGATGATCACTTTACAAGATTGGAAGTAAGCTAGCAAACTTGGAAGTATTCTTGATTTTATGAAACTAGAACTTATAGAATTTATGAAGAACACTTAGAACTTGAAGATAGAACTTGAGAGAGATCAATTAGATGAAGAAAATTGAAGAATGAAAGTGTTTGTATGTATTTTTGGTCATTGGTATATGGATTAGATATAAAGGATGTGTAATTTTGTTTACATGTAAATAAGTCATGAATGATTACTAATATTTTTGTAATTTTATGAGATATTTCATGCTAGTTGCCAAATGATGGTTCCCACATGTGTTAGGTGACTCACATGGGATGCTAAGAGCTGATCATTGGAGTGTATATACCAATAGTACATACATCTAAAAGCTGTGTATTGTACGAGTACGAATACGGGTGCATACGAGTAGAATTGTTGATGAAACTGAACGAGGATGTAATTGTAAGCATTTTTGTTAAGTAGAAGTATTTTGATAAGTGTCTTGAAGTCTTTCAAACGTGTATGAATACATATTAAAACACTACATGTAAATACATTTTAACTGAGTCGTTAAGTCATCGTTAGTCGTTACATGTAAATGTTGTTTTGAAACCTTTAGGTTAACGATCTTGTTAAATGTTGTTTACCCATTGTTTATTATATCTAAAGAGATGTTAAATTATTACATTATCATGATATCATGATATATTAATATATCTTAGTATGATATATATACAGTTAAATGTCGTTATAACGATAATCGTTACATATATGTCTCGTTTCGAAATCCTTAAGTTAGTAGTCTTGTTTTTACATATGTAGTTCATTGTTAATACACCTAATGATATATTTACCTATCATTTAACATATTTAACCAAGTGTATCAATATCTTAATATGATTCATATGTACTTAGTAAGACGTTGTTATAACGATAATCGTTATATATATCGTTTTCGATTTTCTTAATTCAATAGACTCATTTTTATGTATATAAGTCATTGTTAAAATACCTAATGAGATACTTACTTATCATCATATCATGTTAACTATATATATATATATATCCATATATATGTCATCATATAGTTTTTACAAGTTTTAACATTCGTGAAACGCCGGTCAACTTGGGTGGTCAATTGTCTATATGAAACCTATTTCAATTAATCAAGTCTTAACAAGTTTGATTGGTTAACATGTTGGAAACACTTAATCATATAAATAACAATTTCATTTAATATTTATAAACATGGAAAAGTTCGAGTCACCAAATGCATAAAATGAGATGGTAAACCAGCTTGAAAGTAATCAGAATGATATAATCCTGGAATCTATTTGGAAGCATTATCTAAAATCTTAGGATCTTCATAACCCAACCCCCACTTTTCACCATGAATCGTTTTTGGTCTATTCATGAAAATTGTCTGTTTTGAAAGTTCCATATCAATGATAACTTTAGATTGCTCTGTACGATAGAGTTTTTCCTCATATCGAGCAAGTTGAGCATTTATTTGAAAAGACTCTTTTGACAATGAAAAAAATTCAGTGTTCTTCTCAATTATGGTGTTTTCCAATTGAATAATGTAAAACAACTATATTTGAGTTATATAATAAATATGTATAGATTTCGGAAGTCATTTTGAGTCAAGTTAACTTTTGTTGACCTTTGCATGTCAGTCTCGAGCATTAGGACTGTGATACACTACGACTTGACTTAAATTGTTAGACAGATATTGACCAACATATAAATATATATATACTTAATATAGGTTCGTGAATCCAAGGCTAACCCTACAATTATTCAATGTCATCATATGTATTTTTACTACAAAATACAGTATTGTGAGTTTCATTTGCTCCTTTTTTAAATGCTTTTGCAATATATATATATATATTTTTTTTTTTTGGGACTGAGAATATATGCGCTGCTTTTATAAATGTTTGACGAAATAGACACAAGTAATCGAAACTATATTCTATGTTGGATTATCGAACCGAATATCACCCCTTTAGATTGGTAGCCTAAGAATTAGGGAACAGACACCCTAATTGACGCGAATCCTAAATATAGATCTATGGACCTTGACAAGTCCCATTCTGGAATTTGGATTTCTTTGGTACTTCGATTTATATATACTAATTGCGACGGCCGGTATATAGCATACTGATTGCGATCGTATACGGGGGATATTCTATATGCATCCTTGTTAGTCGGTTACCAGGTGTTCAACTTACAAATGATTTTTAAACACTTGCGAGTGTATGATTATTGAATAAATGAAATCTTGTGGTCTATTAAAATGATGTAAATGATTGATATTGATAAACTAATGAACTCACCAACCTTTTGGGTAACACTTTTAAGCATGTTTATTCTCAGGTATTAAAGAAATCTCCCGCTGTGCATTTGCTCATTTTAAAGATACTACTTGGAGTCATTCATGGCATATTTCAAAAGACGTTGCATTCGAGTTGTTGAGTTCAACAAGATTATTATTAAGTCATTTATAGTTTGGATATATTATGAAATGGTATGCATGCCTGTCAACTTTCGATGTAAAGAAAGTTTGTCTTTTAAAAACGAATGCAATGTTTGTAAAATGTATCATATAGAGGTCAGAACCTCGCAATGTAATCAACTATTGTGAATCGTTTATAATCGATATGAACGGGTCCTTTCAATAGGTATCCTTGAGTTGTTCTTCGGGTTCCTGCTTGAAATCTTCATAAAATCCCAGAGCCTTATTCAGTTTAGTAACATCTGACATGTCATAACCTTCTTGCCGTCGTTTGATCTCATCCCATATGTCTTTTGTTGTAGTGTTGCTATCAACATTTTTAAACAACTCATACAGGATGGCTTGCATAACAATGTTCTTTGCCTCTATGTCACCCTGAGCTCTCTCACGTCTATCACCAGAAAGTTCATAGACTGGAATTGGCATACCAGTATCCGGACGATACTCTACAACTGGACCATCTCTCAGAGAAGCCCATATGTACTTTGCTTTCTCACCCTTGTAGTCTATGTATTTAGCGATACGATGAAGCCACTGAGTGTACTTGCCATCAAACAATACTGGAGGTCAGGAATCTGATCCAATGATCAAAGAATCTTGAGTAGAAATCTTGAAATTGAGGTAGATTCGGTAAAGATTCGATCTTACACAAATCTTGGATAAAGGTTCACAAAAATCTAACAAAATGTCAGATTCGGTATCTGGTTCGGTACTGTAGCGGACTCGGTAAGTGGTTCGATACTGTAGCAGATTCGGTAAAGATTCGGTAAACCAGATTCTGTATCAGAAACTAATTAGTAACACAAGTAACACACCCAGATTCGGTAAATATTCGGTAACCACAAGATTTTAAGCCTTAGAACACTTAAAACCAATGAATTAAGTGTTACCGAGACTCTGGTTCGGTATTTGACTCGGTAGTCAAATTCTGTAAACTTTTGAATGCAAACACAATCCAATTCCTTTGAATTAGATTTGGTAACCTTGCTGCACAAGGAAACAAGTTAGTAACTCACTGAATATCAAAGATACCGAATGTATAGGATATCGAGTGTCAACTGTAGCAGTTGACAATACCGAGTCTAAGTATAGAATCTTAGAAAACAATCGAATCCTTTCTCAAACCACACCAATTAGCTGTGTATGATCAAAATGAATGTGATAGAATCACAAACACACTACAATCTGCAACACTTAACATGAATTGTTAACTTTGAAGCAGACTCGGTATGGCAGTTAAGATACCGAGAGTTGATCGAATCTTCAAAACTTGAAGAATTGATGAAATTGAACCTTTAAAAACTTGATTAATCACCTCACGAACACAACTGAAACCTCAAACCTTTACTAAAATACAAAATCAAGCTAGAATTGATCAATACCAAGATTTTTAGCCACGAACTCTTAAAATCAACTTGATTCTTCATAATTATTGTTCAAAAGCTGTAATGATGATCGAAACTCTTTCTAATCAACCTAATACACCTTCGCTGAACTTATCACAAGAATTTGAATGTCAGATTATCAGATTCGAATATACCGAATCTGATTCAATATACCGAGAGTGTTCAGATTCTGTAATCTTCAATCTCTGGATCGATCTAGTGATGTAATATCACTCCCTGGAAGCTCTGATACCAAATGATAGGTCAGATCATGTTGAGATTAGAAGAAGAGACAAGTTAGAATGATATTCGGTATGTATGAAGGAGACTCGGTATGAGATAGAATCAATAAGATTTACATTCCACAGCTTCTAGAACTCGTTTATAATGAAATGGCTATCTAATTAGGACTACATAGGTTCCTTATATAGCCCTCTTCTAAGGAACCTTCATTTAAGCATGTTTCACATTAACACTATACCACTTCGGTGAAATGTCCCGTTCTTATTGATTAAAAACGTTCCATATTAATTGATTTCGTTGCGAGGTTTTGACCTCTATATGAGACATTTTTCAAAGACTGCATTCATTTTTAAACAAACCATAACCTTTATTTCATCAATAAAGGTTTAAAAAGCTTTACGTAGATTATCAAATAATGATAATCTAAAATATCCTGTTTACACACGACCATTACATAATGGTTTACAATACAAATATGTTACAAAAAAAATAAGTTTCTTGAATGCAGTTTTTACACAATATCATACAAGCATGGACTCCAAATCTTGTCCTTATTTAAGTATGCAACAGCGGAAGCTCTTAATAATCACCTGAGAATAAACATGCTTAAAACGTCAACAAAATGTTGGTGAGTTATAGGTTTAACCTATATATATCAAATCATAATAATAATAGACCACAAGATTTCATATTTCAATACACATCCCATACATAGAGATAAAAATCATTCATATGGTGAACACCTGGTAACCGACATTAACAAGATGCATATATAAGAATATCCCCATCATTCCGGGACACCCTTCGGATATGATATAAATTTCGAAGTACTAAAGCATCCGGTACTTTGGATGGGGTTTGTTAAGCCCAATAGATCTATCTTTAGGATTCGCGTCAATTAGGGTGTCTGTTCCCTAATTCTTAGATTACCAGACTTAATAAAAAGGGGCATATTCGATTTCGATAATTCAACCATAGAATGTAGTTTCACGTACTTGTGTCTATTTTGTAAATCATTTATAAAACCTGCATGTATTCTCATCCCAAAAATATTAGATTTTAAAAGTGGGACTATAACTCACTTTCACAGATTTTTACTTCGTCGAGAAGTAAGACTTGGCCACTGTTGATTCACGAACCTATAACAATATATACATATATATTAAAGTATGTTCAAAATATATTTACAACACTTTTAATATATTTTGATGTTTTAAGTTTATTAAGTCAGCTGTCCTCGTTAGTAACCTACAACTAGTTGTCCACAGTTAGATGTACAGAAATAAATCAATAAATATTATCTTGAATCAATCCACGACCCAGTGTATACATATCTCAGTATTGATCACAACTCAAACTATATATATTTTGGAATCAACCTCAACCCTGTATAGCTAACTCCAACATTCACATATAGAGTGTCTATGGTTGTTCCGAAATATATATAGATGTGTCGACATGATAGGTCGAAACATTGTATACGTGTCTATGGTATCTCAAGATTACATAATATACAATACAAGTTGATTAAGTTATGGTTGGAATAGATTTGTTACCAATTTTCACGTAGCTAAAATGAGAAAAATTATCCAATCTTGTTTTACCCATAACTTCTTCATTTTAAATCCGTTTTGAGTGAATCAAATTGCTATGGTTTCATATTGAACTCTATTTTATGAATCTAAACAGAAAAAGTATAGGTTTATAGTCGGAAAAATAAGTTACAAGTCGTTTTTGTAAAGGTAGTCATTTCAGTCGAAAGAACGACGTCTAGATGACCATTTTAGAAAACATACTTCCACTTTGAGTTTAACCATAATTTTTGGATATAGTTTCATGTTCATAATAAAAATAATTTTCTCAGAATAACAACTTTTAATTCAAAGTTTATCATAGTTTTTAATTAACTAACCCAAAACAGCCCGCGGTGTTACTACGACGGCGTAAATCCGGTTTTACGGTGTTTTTCGTGTTTCCAGGTTTTAAATCATTAAGTTAGCATATCATATAGATATAGAACATGTGTTTAGTTAATTTTAAAAGTCAAGTTAGAAGGATTAACTTTTGTTTGCGAACAAGTTTAGAATTAACTAAACTATGTTCTAGTGATTACGAGTTTAAACCTTCGAATAAGATAGTTTTATATATATGAATCGAATGATGTTATGAACATCATTACTACCTCAAGTTTAGTAGGTAAACCTACTGGAAGTGACAAGAAATGATCTAGCTTCAAAGGATCTTGGATGGCTTGAAAGTTCTTGAAGTAGGATCATGACACAAAAACAAGTTCAAGTAAGATTTTTGCTCGAATTAAGATAGTTTATAGTTATAGAAATTGAATCAAAGTTTGAATATGAATATTACCTTGAATAAGAAAGATAACCTACTGTATATAACAAAGGTTTCTTGATCTTAGATGATTACTTGGAATGGATTAGGAAGCTTGGAAGTAAATTAGTAAACTTGAAGGGATTTTTGAAGTATTCTTGAAGTGTTCTTCCTATGATGATTATAGCTTGATTCTTGAAGTGATTTTTGATGAAGATGATGATTAACTACTGGAAAAATACGTTCATAATAGTGTGGGTGTGTTGAGAGAGAATTAGAAAGAGATTTTGAAGTGAAATGGAGTGAATGATGAGTGTTAATTGGTGAGTGGTGAGTGGGGTTAAAAGGAGTTCTAGTTAGTTGACTACCTCATGGTAGAAGTTAAAATTGATTAGTCATACATGACATAATCAAGAGTGGAATCCCATGCTAGTTCCTATTGGTATATACCCATAGTAAGTACGTTTTGAAGCTGTGTATAATACGGGTAAGAATACGACTAGAATTCTTGATGAAAGAAAAGAATGGGAAAGTAACTGTAACCATTTTCGTTAAGTATGAGTGTTTTGATATATGTCTTGAAGTCTTCCAAAAGTATTTTAATACATCTAAATACACTACATGTATATACATTTTAACGGAGTCGTTAAGTCATCGTTAGTCGTTACATGTAAGTATTGTTTTGAAACCTTTAAGTTAACGATCTCAATTAATGTTGTTAACCCATTGTTTATTATATCTAATGAGATGTTAAATTATTATATTATCATGATATTATGATATATTAATATATCTTAATATGATATATATACATTTAAATGTCGTTACAACGATAATCGTTACATATATGTCTCGTTTCGAAATCCTTAAGTTAGTAGTCTTGTTTATATGTATATAACTCATTGTTAATATACTTATGGAGATACTTACTTATCATAATCTCATGTTAACCATATGTATATCCATATATATATCGTCAAGTCGTTTTTACAAGTTTTAACGTTCGTGAATCGCCGGTCAACTTGGGTGGTCAATTGTCTATATGAAACATATTTCAATTAATCAAGTCTTAACAAGTTTGATTTCTTAACATGTTGGAAACATTTAATCATGTAAACATCAATCTCAATTAATATATATAAACATGGAAAAGTTCGGGTCACTACAGTACCTACCCGTTAAATAAATTTCGTCCCGAAATTTTAAGCTGTTGAAGGTGTTGACGAATCTTCTGGAAATAGATGCGGGTATTTCTTCTTCATCTGATCTTCACGCTCCCAGGTGAACTCGGGTCCTCTACGAGCATTCCATCGAACCTTAACAATTGGTATCTTGTTTTGCTTAAGTCTTTTAACCTCACGATCCATTATTTCGACGGGTTCTTCGATGAATTGGAGTTTTTCGTTGATTTGGATTTCATCTAACGGAATAGTGAGATCTTCTTTAGCAAAACATTTCTTCAAATTCGAGACGTGGAATGTGTTATGTACAGCCGCGAGTTGTTGAGGTAACTCAAGTCGGTAAGCTACTGGTCCGACACGATCAATAATCTTGAATGGTCCAATATACCTTGGATTTAATTTCCCTCGTTTACCAAATCGAACAACGCCTTTCCAAGGTGAAACTTTAAGCATGACCATCTCTCCAATTTCAAATTCTATATCTTTTCTTTTAATGTCAGCGTAGCTCTTTTGTCGACTTTGGGCGGTTTTCAACCGTTGTTGAATTTGGATGATCTTCTCGGTAGTTTCTTGTATAATCTCCGGACCCGTAATCTGTCTATCCCCCACCTCACTCCAACAAATGGGAGACCTGCACTTTCTACCATAAAGTGCTTCAAACGGCGCCATCTCAATGCTTGAATGGTAGCTGTTGTTGTAGGAAAATTCTGCTAACGGTAGATGTCGATCCCAACTGTTTCCGAAATCAATAACACATGCTCGTAGCATGTCTTCAAGCGTTTGTATCGTCCTTTCGCTCTGCCCATCAGTTTGTGGATGATAGGCACTACTCATGTCTAGACGAGTTCCTAATGCTTGCTGTAATGTCTGCCAGAATCTTGAAATAAATCTGCCATCCCTATCAGAGATAATAGAGACTGGTATTCCATGTCTGGAGACGACTTCCTTCAAATACAGTCGTGCTAACTTCTCCATCTTGTCATCTTCTCTTATTGGTAGGAAGTGTGCTGATTTGGTGAGACGATCAACTATTACCCAAATAGTATCAAAACCACTTGCAGTCCTTGGCAATTTAGTGATGAAATCCATGGTAATGTTTTCCCATTTCCATTCCGGGATTTCGGGTTGTTGAAGTAGACCTGATGGTTTCTGATGCTCAGCTTTGACCTTAGAACATGTCAAACATTCTCCTACATATTTAGCAACATCGGCTTTCATACCCGGCCACCAAAAATGTTTCTTGAGATCCTTGTACATCTTCCCCGTTCCAGGATGTATTGAGTATCTGGTTTTATGAGCTTCTCTAAGTACCATTTCTCTCATATCTCCAAATCTTGGTACCCAAATCCTTTCAGCCCTATACCGGGTTCCGTCTTCCCGAATATTAAGATGCTTCTCCGATCCTTTGGGTATTTCATCCTTTAAATTTCCCTCTTTTAAAACTCCTTGTTGCGCCTCCTTTATTTGAGTAGTAATGTTATTATGAATCATTATATTCATAGATTTTACTCGAATGGGTTCTCTGTCCTTCCTGCTCAAGGCATCGGCTACCACATTTGCCTTCCCCGGGTGGTAACGAATCTCAAAGTCGTAATCATTCAACAATTCAATCCACCTACGCTGCCTCATATTCAGTTGTTTCTGATTAAATATGTGTTGAAGACTTTTGTGGTCGGTATATATAATACTTTTGACCCCATATAAGTAGTGCCTCCAAGTCTTTAATGCAAAAACAACCGCGCCTAATTCCAAATCATGCGTCGTATAATTTTGTTCGTGAATCTTCAATTGTCTAGACGCATAAGCAATCACCTTCGTTCGTTGCATTAATACACAACCGAGACCTTGCTTTGATGCATCACAATAAATCACAAAATCATCATTCCCTTCAGGCAATGACAATATAGGTGCCGTAGTTAGCTTTTTCTTCAATAACTGAAACGCTTTCTCTTGTTCATCATTCCATTCAAATTTCTTCCCTTTATGCGTTAATGCAGTCAAGGGTTTTGCTATTCTGGAAAAGTCTTGGATGAACGTTCTGTAGTAACCAGCTAGTCCTAAAAACTGGCGTATGTGTTTCGGAGTTTTCGGGGTTTCCCACTTTTCAACAGTTTCTATCTTTGCCGGATCCACCTTAATACCTTCTTTGTTCACTATGTGACCGAGGAATTGAACTTCTTCCAACCAAAATGCACACTTTGAAAACTTAGCGTACAATTCTTCCTTCCTCAATACTTCTAACACCTTTCTCAAATGTTCACCGTGTTCTTGGTCATTCTTTGAGTAAATAAGTATGTCATCAATGAAAACAATGACAAACTTGTCAAGGTATGGTCCACACACTCGGTTCATAAGGTCCATGAACACAGCTGGTGCATTAGTTAAACCAAACGGCATGACCATAAACTCGTAATGACCGTAACGTGTTCTGAAAGCAGTCTTTGGAATATCATCTTCTTTCACCCGCATTTGATGATACCCGGAACGTAAGTCAATCTTTGAATAAACAGACGAGCCTTGTAGTTGATCAAATAAGTCGTCGATTCTCGGTAGTGGGTAGCGGTTCTTGATGGTAAGTTTGTTCAACTCTCGGTAGTCGATACACAACCTGAATGTACCATCTTTCTTCTTGACAAACAAAATAGGAGCTCCCCACGGTGATGTGCTTGGTCGAATGAAACCACGCTCTAAAAGTTCTTGTAATTGGCTTTGCAGTTCTTTCATCTCGCTGGGTGCGAGTCTGTAAGGAGCACGAGCTATTGGTGCAGCTCCTGGTACAAGATCTATTTGAAATTCAACGGATCGATGTGGGGGTAATCCCGGTAATTCTTTCGGAAATACATCGGGAAATTCTTTTGCAATGGGAACATCATTGATGCTCTTTTCTTCAGTTTGTACTTTCTCGACGTGTGCTAGAACAGCATAGCAACCTTTTCTTATTAGTTTTTGTGCCTTCAAATTACTAATAAGATGTAGCTTCGTGTTGCCCTTTTCTCCGTACACCATTAAGGGTTTTCCTTTTTCTCGTATAATGCGAATTGCATTTTTGTAACAAACGATCTCCGCTTTCACTTCTTTCAACCAGTCCATACCGATTATCACATCAAAACTCCCTAACTCTACTGGTATCAAATCAATCTTAAATGTTTCGCTAACCAGTTTAATTTCTCGATTCCGACATATATTATCTGCTGAAATTAATTTACCATTTGCTAATTCGAGTAAAAATTTACTATCCAAAGGCGTCAATGGACAACTTAATTTAGCACAAAAATCTCTACTCATATAGCTTCTATCCGCACCCGAATCAAATAAAACGTAAGAAGATTTATTGTCAATAAGAAACGTACCCGTAACAAGCTCCGGGTCTTCCTGTGCCTCTACCGCATTAATATTGAAAACTCTTCCACGGCCTTGTCCATTCGTGTTCTCCTGGTTCGGGCAATTTCTAATAATGTGGCCTGGTTTTCCACATTTATAACAAACTACATTGGCATAACTTGCTCCGACACTACTTGCTCCACCATTACTCGTTCCGACACCATTTGTTCCTTTCGTTCTATTAACCCCTGGTCCGTAGACCTCACACTTCGCCGCGCTATGACCATTTCTTTTACACTTGTTGCAAAATTTGGTGCAGAACCCCGAGTGATTCTTTTCACACCTTTGGCATAGCTGCTTCTGATTGTTGTTGTTGTTGCGGTTATTATTGTTGTTGGGATGATTGTTGTAGTTGCTGTTGTTGTTGTTGTTGTTGTTGGGCCGTTTGTTGTAGTTGCGATTGATGTTGCGATTGTTGGGATAATTGTTGCGATTATTGTTGTAATTGCTGTTGTTGTTGTATTGGTGATTCTTATCACCGTTTTCCTCCCACTTTCTTTTGACTTGCTTCACATTGGCCTCTTCAGCAGTCTGTTCTTTAATTCTTTCTTCAATCTGGTTCACTAGTTTGTGAGCCATTCTACATGCCTGTTGTATGGAGGCGGGCTCGTGTGAACTTATATCTTCTTGGATTCTTTCCGGTAATCCTTTCACAAACGCGTCGATCTTCTCTTCCTCATCTTCGAATGCTCCCGGACACAATAGGCACAATTCTGTGAATCGTCTTTCGTACGTGGTAATATCAAATCCTTGGGTTCGTAACCCTCTAAGTTCTGTCTTGAGCTTATTGACCTCGGTTCTGGGACGGTACTTCTCGTTCATCAAGTGCTTGAATGCTGACCACGGTAGTGCGTACGCATCATCTTGTCCCACTTGCTCTAGATAGGTATTCCACCATGTTAACGCAGAACCTGTAAAGGTATGCGTAGCGTACTTCACTTTGTCCTCTTCAGTACACTTACTTATGGCAAACACCGATTCGACCTTCTCGGTCCACCGTTTCAATCCGATCGGTCCTTCGGTTCCATCAAATTCCAAAGGTTTGCAGGCAGTGAATTCTTTGTAGGTGCATCCTACACGATTTCCTGTACTGCTAGATCCAAGGTTATTGTTGGTATGTAGCGCAGCCTGTACTGCGGCTATGTTTGAAGCTAGAAAAGTACGGAATTCCTCTTCATTCATATTCACGGTGTGTCGAGTAGTCGGTGCCATTTCCTTCAAAATAGTTAAATGGAACAAGTTAATCATACAGAATATTAAGAGTAGTTAATAGTATTTCGTAGCATAATATGAACTCATTTATAAAAGCTTTTTCTTCATATTAGCGTTTTATAAGTTTAAATTCGGGTAGTACCTACCCGTTAAGTTCATACTTAGTAGCTAATATACAATTCAACTACTACAATTCTATATGAAAAACTGATTGTAATAATATTTCGCGTTCAAACTTTTACACAATATTTTACAAACTTACAATACCGCTTATTTTACATATAGCATGAAATATAGCACACAATAAATTTGATACAAGATGGTTGTGAAGATAATTCTAGCTAGTACACAAGTCGTTCAGCAAAGGCAATAAAGACGCGTAATTCATACGTCCAGAAACAAGTCATGCATTCTGGTTTTACTAGGATTACTTCCCATCCTTGGTCTTGTGGAACATAACCGTTATGGCCGTTGATAAGACAGCGTGTTGTAACGTCGTCAAAGGGACGAGGGTTACGTAATGACCAACAGTCTCGTAATAACCTAAAAACCTCATTTCTTACCCCAATTACCGACTCCGTCACTTGAGGGAATGTTTTGTTTAATAGTTGTAGCCCGATGTTCTTGTTCTCACTTTGGTGAGAAGCGAACATTACTAACCCGTAAGCATAACATGCTTCTTTATGTTGCATGTTAGCCGCTTTTTCTAAATCACGAAGTCCTATATTTGGATATACTGAGTCAAAATAATTTCTTAACCCGTTGCGTAAAATAGCATTTGGGTTCCCCGCAATATATGCGTCAAAGTAAACACATCGTAACTTATGGATTTCCCAATGTGATATCCCCCATCTTACGAACGAAAGCCTTTTATAAACCAAATCATTCTTGGAACGTTCTTCGAATGTCTTACAAACTGATCTCGCCTTAAATAGTTGTGCCGAGGAATTCTGACCGACTCTAGACAAGATTTCATCAATCATGTCTCCGGGTAGGTCTCTTAAAATATTGGGTTGTCTATCCATTTTGTGTTTTTATACTGTAAAATAGACAAGAGTTAGATTCATACAAAAATACTTATTAATACAAGCAATTTTTACATATATCATAAAGCATAAGCACACTATATTACATATATTACACCACACGAATACAACTATCTTATTCCGACTCGCTTGTTTCTTCTTCTTTGGTTTTGGTTCTTTTTCCCAAGTTTCTAGGGATATATGATGTTCCCCTAATACGAGCCTTTATTTTCCACATTGGTTTAGAAAAACCTGGTGGTTTAGAGGTTCCCGGGTCATTGTTACAACTTAAGGACTTCGGGGGTTGATGATACATATAAAGTTCATCGGGGTTGGAATTAGATTTCTCTATTTTTATGCCCTTTCCCTTATTATTTTCTTTTGCCTTTTTAAATTCAGTTGGGGTAATTTCTATAACATCATCGGAATTCTCGTCGGAATCCGATTCATCGGAGAATCGGTAATCCTCCCAATATTTTGCTTCCTTAGCGGAAACACCATTGACCATAATTAACCTTGGTCGGTTGGTTGAGGATTTTCTTTTACTTAACCGTTTTATTATTTCCCCCACCGGTTCTATTTCTTCATCCGGTTCCGATTCTTCTTCCGATTCCGATTCTTCTTCTGGTTCCGACTCTTCTTCCGGTTCCTCTTCGGGAACTTGTGAATCAGTCCACGAATCATTCCAATTTACATTTGACTCTTCATTATTATTAGGTGAGTCAATGGGACTTGTTCTAGAGGTAGACATCTATCACATAATATCAAACGCGTTAAGAGATTAATATATCACATAATATTCACATGTTAAAAATATATAGTTTCCAACAAAATTTGTTAAGCAATCATTTTTCAAGTAAACACGGTCGAAGTCCAGACTCACTAATGCATCCTAACAAACTAGATAAGACACACTAATGCAAAATTCTGGTTCTCTAAGACCATCGCTCGGATACCAACTGAAATGTCCCGTTCTTATTGATTAAAAACGTTCCATATTAATTGATTTCGTTGCGAGGTTTTGACCTCTATATGAGACATTTTTCAAAGACTGCATTCATTTTTAAACAAACCATAACCTTTATTTCATCAATAAAGGTTTAAAAAGCTTTACGTAGATTATCAAATAATGATAATCTAAAATATCCTGTTTACACACGACCATTACATAATGGTTTACAATACAAATATGTTACAAAAAAAATAAGTTTCTTGAATGCAGTTTTTACACAATATCATACAAGCATGGACTCCAAATCTTGTCCTTATTTAAGTATGCAACAGCGGAAGCTCTTAATAATCACCTGAGAATAAACATGCTTAAAACGTCAACAAAATGTTGGTGAGTTATAGGTTTAACCTATATATATCAAATCATAATAATAATAGACCACAAGATTTCATATTTCAATACACATCCCATACATAGAGATAAAAATCATTCATATGGTGAACACCTGGTAACCGACATTAACAAGATGCATATATAAGAATATCCCCATCATTCCGGGACACCCTTCGGATATGATATAAATTTCGAAGTACTAAAGCATCCGGTACTTTGGATGGGGTTTGTTAAGCCCAATAGATCTATCTTTAGGATTCGCGTCAATTAGGGTGTCTGTTCCCTAATTCTTAGATTACCAGACTTAATAAAAAGGGGCATATTGGATTTCGATAATTCAACCATAGAATGTAGTTTCACGTACTTGTGTCTATTTTGTAAATCATTTATAAAACCTGCATGTATTCTCATCCCAAAAATATTAGATTTTAAAAGTGGGACTATAACTCACTTTCACAGATTTTTACTTCGTCGAGAAGTAAGACTTGGCCACTGTTGATTCACGAACCTATAACAATATATACATATATATTAAAGTATGTTCAAAATATATTTACAACACTTTTAATATATTTTGATGTTTTAAGTTTATTAAGTCAGCTGTCCTCGTTAGTAACCTACAACTAGTTGTCCACAGTTAGATGTACAGAAATAAATCAATAAATATTATCTTGAATCAATCCACGACCCAGTGTATACATATCTCAGTATTGATCACAACTCAAACTATATATATTTTGGAATCAACCTCAACCCTGTATAGCTAACTCCAACATTCACATATAGAGTGTCTATGGTTGTTCCGAAATATATATAGATGTGTCGACATGATAGGTCGAAACATTGTATACGTGTCTATGGTATCTCAAGATTACATAATATACAATACAAGTTGATTAAGTTATGGTTGGAATAGATTTGTTACCAATTTTCACGTAGCTAAAATGAGAAAAATTATCCAATCTTGTTTTACCCATAACTTCTTCATTTTAAATCCGTTTTGAGTGAATCAAATTGCTATGGTTTCATATTGAACTCTATTTTATGAATCTAAACAGAAAAAGTATAGGTTTATAGTCGGAAAAATAAGTTACAAGTCGTTTTTGTAAAGGTAGTCATTTCAGTCGAAAGAACGACGTCTAGATGACCATTTTAGAAAACATACTTCCACTTTGAGTTTAACCATAATTTTTGGATATAGTTTCATGTTCATAATAAAAATAATTTTCTCAGAATAACAACTTTTAAATCAAAGTTTATCATAGTTTTTAATTAACTAACCCAAAACAGCCCGCGGTGTTACTACGACGGCGTAAATCCGGTTTTACGGTGTTTTTCGTGTTTCCAGGTTTTAAATCATTAAGTTAGCATATCATATAGATATAGAACATGTGTTTAGTTAATTTTAAAAGTCAAGTTAGAAGGATTAACTTTTGTTTGCGAACAAGTTTAGAATTAACTAAACTATGTTCTAGTGATTACGAGTTTAAACCTTCGAATAAGATAGTTTTATATATATGAATCGAATGATGTTATGAACATCATTACTACCTCAAGTTTAGTAGGTAAACCTACTGGAAGTGACAAGAAATGATCTAGCTTCAAAGGATCTTGGATGGCTTGAAAGTTCTTGAAGTAGGATCATGACACAAAAACAAGTTCAAGTAAGATTTTTGCTCGAATTAAGATAGTTTATAGTTATAGAAATTGAATCAAAGTTTGAATATGAATATTACCTTGAATAAGAAAGATAACCTACTGTATATAACAAAGGTTTCTTGATCTTAGATGATTACTTGGAATGGATTAGGAAGCTTGGAAGTAAATTAGTAAACTTGAAGGGATTTTTGAAGTATTCTTGAAGTGTTCTTCCTATGATGATTATAGCTTGATTCTTGAAGTGATTTTTGATGAAGATGATGATTAACTACTGGAAAAATACGTTCATAATAGTGTGGGTGTGTTGAGAGAGAATTAGAAAGAGATTTTGAAGTGAAATGGAGTGAATGATGAGTGTTAATTGGTGAGTGGTGAGTGGGGTTAAAAGGAGTTCTAGTTAGTTGACTACCTCATGGTAGAAGTTAAAATTGATTAGTCATACATGACATAATCAAGAGTGGAATCCCATGCTAGTTCCTATTGGTATATACCCATAGTAAGTACGTTTTGAAGCTGTGTATAATACGGGTAAGAATACGACTAGAATTCTTGATGAAAGAAAAGAATGGGAAAGTAACTGTAACCATTTTCGTTAAGTATGAGTGTTTTGATATATGTCTTGAAGTCTTCCAAAAGTATTTTAATACATCTAAATACACTACATGTATATACATTTTAACGGAGTCGTTAAGTCATCGTTAGTCGTTACATGTAAGTATTGTTTTGAAACCTTTAAGTTAACGATCTCAATTAATGTTGTTAACCCATTGTTTATTATATCTAATGAGATGTTAAATTATTATATTATCATGATATTATGATATATTAATATATCTTAATATGATATATATACATTTAAATGTCGTTACAACGATAATCGTTACATATATGTCTCGTTTCGAAATCCTTAAGTTAGTAGTCTTGTTTATATGTATATAACTCATTGTTAATATACTTATGGAGATACTTACTTATCATAATCTCATGTTAACCATATGTATATCCATATATATATCGTCAAGTCGTTTTTACAAGTTTTAACGTTCGTGAATCGCCGGTCAACTTGGGTGGTCAATTGTCTATATGAAACATATTTCAATTAATCAAGTCTTAACAAGTTTGATTTCTTAACATGTTGGAAACATTTAATCATGTAAACATCAATCTCAATTAATATATATAAACATGGAAAAGTTCGGGTCACTACATTCGGGGTCCTAACAAGTTTCCCATCAGGGTTCTATTCTCCATACCTATCTATCTTTATCTTTACAGTTAAATTATAGTATTACTAGTTAAATCTTAATCTATCACCTCTTGTCACTAGGGTTAACTATATATGCACTTTTTGTCCCACGTTACTGAGCAAACATACAAAAATACGAATCTGAGTTATATTTACCACTTACTCGTTAAAAGGAAGATAAGTATGTGAGTTCTAGCTAGGGAGCCCCAGCTAAATATAAATAATAAAACTATTACTCTCTTTTGGTAGCTAATTCTGACGTGTTACGACCTAACGACACCGCACAAATAAAACCGTCCGTTTTGGCCATATCATAAGGAGTGTAAGTTTTTGGCGCCGCTGCCGGGGACTTATTTTCTGTCGGTTAAGGTAATCGGTGATTCTGTTAAAATATCTGAGATTCTTGAGTGGTGTCTAAGAAAGACAATTATACACGGACTTGGTTGTTGGATTTTCCGAACAGTCTCCAATTATATTGGAACCAAAAGGATCCTGCCTCTCCGTTGTCGGCCTGGCCACTTGTTTCAAAGAAAAATCAATAAGAACCACACATGCTTAACAAACAGGGAGTTTGTCGGTATAGGATTTAAAGTCGCCATTATAATAAACCTTTTTAAAACTATAAAAACAAAATAATAATTATGGTATTAATTTCTGTAGATTCCAGTTCAAATTTTACCGACTACGAAGAAAGTGCGAAAGGCAGTTGCTCTCCCACGACTTCAGAAACCGGAGAAGTTTTCCTTTATAAAACCAAAACAAATTTAAACCCTGATGAAACTCATCAAGAATTAATTCTTGATCCTTGTAGTCCAAGAAGCCGGATAATCTCATCTGACTTAGAGATTTCATTGCTTTTGGATAAGTTTTACTCAAATGAACCAGGATTCGACCCTCTTCACGATCCAAAAGGGAGACTCAGTCTTAACGAACTCCTGATTATGGAAGATGAAATATGAGAAGAATACCCAACTATTTACAATTATCCAGACTTGTTCGAATATAATCCCAAAGAAAAACGACACATTGATAAATCAAAAGCTCTGTTTACTGGAAATTTGTTAAATCCTAGTTGAAGGTTAGACGTCTATAGAGATTTCATTAGGCACCTAAATTCCTCAGACTTCCCGTTCTCAACATTTCAAATCAATCTGTTAAAAGAGCTGCATTCTCAAGTTCGTTCTCTTCACAAACTGTTAAAAGAATGTGGGGATGATATTTTTGTCAAGTATCGGGATGCAGAAATTGATTCAAATTCGATTTAGAGTCATTCGTCAGTTTTCTACCTCATTTCAGTGATAAGGAATTTTCTCCAATTCATATAAACCGTTATGTCGCCGCAATGATTTCTGAATTAGAATTTTGGATTGAAAGCAAGAAACCTAAACCCTATTTCAAAATATGGAAATCGAGATTTCTTTTACTTTGATCCAGCCTCATTTCTCATCAAAAGATTAATTGAAGTTTTTTCGGATTCCACCAAGGAAAGGATACTTCAGAATTTCTTCGCAAAAAGAAAGGAAGTATATTCTGAACTCGTACAAATCCTCACTATGTCAAAATTTCCATTTACGACTCCGCAAAGAAAGATCATTAGGGAAATATCTGAAAACTTTAAATTTACTATCGGTGATCCAGACTGCGCGGAAGATCTTTTATTTCAAGACACAGTGTCAAAACTTCTTTTCGAACTTAATTATCGAGATACTGGACCTAAGGATGGAATTTCGAACATTAAAAAAGTTAGAAGGCTTTGGTTAAACTTATGGACGATATCGGAGATTTACAAAAGCGTGAGCATCAAAATGCTAAGTGATTTTGAAATATTTTCAGTACACTCCGCTGATTTACTCTGGATGGTCAAAGAAGCTTTAAAATTATTTTTCTTTCCGCGTCATTTCTGGAACTTAGTTGTGGAACCTATGTAATTTTTGTTTTTAATAAAATAAAATATTTTAATTTTACTCCGTCCATTTATCTTTTTCTTTTAAATTCTAGTTTAATTAATAAAAATAACCGGATTAAATCCGAAGTAAAATTTTATTTATCTTCTATTAATCTAGTTAAAATTTTAAAAGGTTAAAAATTCGCGAGTCGGGTCAGGGAAATAAGCCCGTGAGCCACACGGGCCCATCTTTTTCTTCTTCTTTTCTTTTCCTCCTCTCCTTTTCTTCTTTCTCTTTTCCTTTTCTTTTTCTTCTTCCTCCCTTCTGTGACCTTCGGCTGACGCCACCCATCACCACCACCAAACTCAAAACTTGATCATTTTTAACGATTCAAAGCTCAAATCCAACTCTCTCGTGCCTCCTAAACGCGTTTCCATCATCAATTTTGCGTAAAATGTACTCTTTTACGGTTAAAATTCGAGTTTTTACTCAAAGTCAAATTTTTGACATTTGAGAAAAATTGTGTTTTATGCCCAACTTTGAATTCCTTTATGCTTAGTTAGATAATGTGATTGATGTGTGTTAGTTTTTAGGTTCGATTGAAGCATTTTGGATAGTTTTTAGCTCTCGATTCGTTAGTTGAGGTTTTAGGCTGGAAATTGGTGAAATTTTTGAAAACTTGATATTTTGCTAACTCATTTAGGCTTAGTGATTCATTTAGGATGCTTAGAAACTAATTTTGGAACAATTTTGGCTTGTTTGCTTGAGAATTGATGCTTTGGTAAAACTACACTTGATTAGGATTAGGGTTATTCCTATAGTTAAAACGTTTTTAAAACTTAGGATTGCCTTAAAACTAGCCTAAATGAAGATATCATTGACTTGCGAATGAAAATTTAGCATAGTCTTTGACTTTTCTTATTTTGTTCGTTTTTAGCAAAATGATTATTTTTCGGTAAAACGGTCTTAATCCTTGACTTGAGAATGTTATAGCTAAAGTTTGATGATTAAAAATATTTAAGGTAATCAAAAATGGTCATTAGAATCATTGTATGCTTAAAAATATCATATTTTGATCAAAATTGCTTATTACGACTAACTCGCTATAATTATTATTTTTAGCATTATTTATTGCAATCATGGGTACCCTTTTAATTTTGCTTGAAAATGAGTTTGTAGTAAGATTAGATATTCTTTGCGGTAATTTTGGTTATATTTGATTATAACAGGAATTTGGAAAATGCCATTTTTAAAGCCCTCATTTCGATTTTTTTTCGAAAAATATATGCATTTTTCAATTCTAAGTGTTATTTTAAGTCTTATTGTTTTGGAACATAACCTACGTTACTTGACCTTTGCAGATGGCTAATTATTTACCAAAAGAGTATGAGTTACCCCACTACCTCCTCGGGTAAGATAACCCAGCAGATAATGAACCGTTTATGAGGAATTGGATTAATGAACAAAAAGGGGCCAACAAATATATCAACTGGGTAATAATGGAACAGTGTGGTTGGGCCGATGCGCTTAGACGAATTTTGAACTTTACAGCATACGGGAAAATCAACAGCGCATGGCAAAAGCTGTTTGAGATTCATGAAAAGGTGTATCAGGAGCCCTACACAGAATTTATGGCAACTTGGAGATTCGAGTCAAATGTTGACCAGGATGAGTACAACAGTCACGAGTGCATCCATTTCCGCCACCAGAATCAGATGTATCACCTAACTCTTGCGCAGTTCGCAAAGCATCTAGAACTGTACAAGACGTCACACCTTAACCGTTCTGTATTCAAAAGCGGGTACACCACCCTGGATAACATAGATCATCAAGCTTTCTGGCGCACCTACACCTCCGATAATGAAGCATGGAGGTCGAGTAAAAAGGCTTCAAAATTTACCAACCCCGTTCACCGAATTCTTCACCACCTCATCGCCAAAACCCTTCACCCGAAAACCCAACATGGTGGTGCCGTTACCATTAATGATATGCGCTTGATGCACGCCATGATCCACAACCAAAATCTGCAAGTTGCACACCTTCTAGCCCAGTCATTCACCAATGAAAGGAATACCTCAAGAACAGTTGTGCCAGTTTTGGGAGCCGTTGTCACCAAACCCTTCGCAGGATGCGTGTTTTGGGGAGTATTAAGAGATTTGGGTATAGGACAGTAGCCGAGTCGGAAGAGATAGGGTATAAGCTACTGAACACTTGGGAGTACATTCGGATTGAGGGTGAACAGTTAATAATTACAGCTAATCTGGCAATACCTGACTTAGAGTATCGAACAGTGCCAGGGGTAAGAGTTACAGGGTTTAGGCCTGATACGAGGACGAAAGATGGTCGGAGACGGCGAGGTTCTCATGAACTACGGGATGAGGATGATCCCACCATACAGGGACAGCCCACTGACACCCGCCGACACTCATTAGTAGGAGAAGGGGATAGGCCGCGCTTTCCGCCGTACCATTATCACATGGGAGATCTGGCCGGACATGAGAGTTGGTTTGCTTAGCATGTGATCTTTCAGAATCTGGATCATTTTACACATTATGCAGCCACACATCTTAATGTACCACCATATCCTCAAGAGTATCCGGTACTAGTATCCCACAGGGACCCCAGAGGTGCAAGCCCAAGCCATCAGCATTCAGGACCCCCATCTCCACCTCAGCATCATTACACGCAGCGTACAGTCATCTCAGCTCCTCTAAGGGAACAGAGCACAGGGGCCGCAGATTTTGTCAACAACCTGTTTGACACATCCCACATGAGCACTCACAGAAATACATCCACCGACACTCAGGCTTCCGTATGGGATCAGACTGCAAGCCGATATATGAATGAGGGAGATACGCAGGGTATAGACGATATGGGTGTGAACCCACAGTGGGGTAGAGATCTGCAGGAATGTATGGGTTGGAGTATAGGGCCTATGATTCACACGAGCACCTCATCGCTCACAGGACTAATCGCACGATCAGATGAGATCCAGTTCAGGATATCCTCGGGAATGAACACGGCAGAATTGGCACAACAATTCACTACAGACGAGGAGATGACTGATGAGGAACCCGACGAGGCCATGCACGAGTGTATCTTACTCCCTTCCTACCATCCACCTCAGCCATAGTTTTCCTTATCTCTTAACTATTTTAATGATTACTTATGATACTTTATTGCATAATTAAACTGTGTTTGTACACCCGATCTCGGGCAAAGCTACTTTATGTTTTTGAGCATGTATGATATTTAGAATAAAATTGCATGAATAAAACGTCACAAACAAACGACGGTCGAGATCATACGAAATGGAAGCACGACTTGGAACAAGGATGCACTAAATAAGGATGACGCCGGAACGAGAATTGAAGAAACCATAATTGACATACCATCCGACTGCACACCTTGCAATCATAGGGGAGTACTACACCTTCACCACTTTTTCAATAAGAATATACGCAAACTACTATAGCACTTTAAAAACTAAGTGTGGGATTGGCAACCCCATGTACATAAACTTTTAATAACAAAACGCCTCCTTCAAAACCTAAAGTGTGGGATACGCTGTATCCTTAACATTGAGGACAATGTTATTTTAAAAGTGTGGGATAGCAAATGTTGCAAATAATGATTCTTGTAAAACCCTCAAGTGTTGGTAAACTAAATTTTTCACAAAATTTAAAACTTTCTGAACTATAAAACACTAAGGATTATAAAATTCTATAAAAGATCAAAAAGTTTTTGCTACAAAATAGACAAAAGAGTAAAACAAGGTTAGAAACTTTTTGCGAAAATCCAACCAAATTTCCAAAAGAGCATTGCATAACGAAAGGCACGATTCGACCCATTATAATTGTTGTAAGGCACCCTCAAAATATGGCTTTATAAGCACTCATTTTTAGTGCTTCACTATACTTTCATTGAGCGCGCCGATGTTAACATCTCGGAATCAGAACTTACTCTTGATCTACATTTCGAAATCACACATTTTGACAAGGATGACTAAGTTAGAACCTCGGCTATTCGTGAAGACAAAAACACCCCCGATTACACACCTTCATTTCCATCTCCATTCCACAATTCCAACCACCACTACCTATCCATCATATTTACTTCCTAAAGAAATAAATCCCGACAAAATCATTCCTTTCAGGAAATCTTCTATAAAACAGCATTAGAAAATGCGAGCATCCGAAGACAACTATCAAAGAAGACCGCCAATGAAAAGAGACCTCGAAGAGAAAAGCAAAAGATGCTTGCTAAAGTAATATATATATATATATATATATATATATATATATATATATATATATATATATATATATATATATATATATATATATATATATATATATATATATATATATATATATATATATATATATATATATATATATATTGGTAGGATCAAGAGGGAAGTAACCATTCGGGGGGTAGTGGGGGGAAGCAAATTTTATTTTTTTTCATTTTTTGAAAAAACTTTTTTCACGAACATTATAGATGAGATGAAAATATGAACATTTAGTAGAGACACTTTTTGATAAATGTTTTTATTTTGGCGGGAAAATGCTCGAAGAAGTAATATATAACAATTATCGTGTTTTTCGACCGTATTTTGAGGTTTTAGCTATTGTGGTTTAGATATTAGGGTTTAGATATTAGGGTTTATAGGGTTTAGATATTAGGGTTTAGAAATTTAGGGTTTAGGGTTTAGATTTAGGGTTTAGATTTAGGATTTAGATTGAGTTTTTAACACGAACGGTTTAGAGTTTAGGGTTTAGGGTTTGGTATTTTGGGTTTATGGAATAAACCCAAAACACCAAACCCTAAACCCTAAATCCTAAACTCTAAATCGGGCTAAATTTTACTTCACAAAACATGAAAAAAACGTACATATTATTCACGAACAATATTATCTTGAATGTTATTTTTGTCGATCGTTTTCCCGCCTAAATAATAACATTCATCATGAAGTGTCTCTTCTAAATGTTCATATTTTCGTGTGATCTTGATGCCGGAAAAATTTCTTTTAAAAAAAATGAAAAACAAAAAAAAAATTGCTTCCTCCCGCTTCCCCCCGATTGGTTACTTCCCCATTGATCCCGCCCATATATATATATATATATATATATATATATATATATATATATATATATATATATATATATATATATATATATGTATGTATATATTGATGATTAAAGGTTCTGAAAAAAGGAGCAGAACCAGAAAAGATTCGAGAAAAAGAACTCCTGGCAGTCAAAAAGAAAGCTGCTCACCGTGAAATTGCTGACAAAAAGCTGAAAGGATCACCAAAATTCGATCTTTCAAAGAAACTCCTATCTATCAAAACCCTTCGCACCCCAGAAACCTCCAAATCACCATCTCTTCATGATACAAGTTGAGTCCATAACTGAAAGTTCTCTCAAATAAGTGATGGAGATTTGAGTCTTGATCAAGCCTATGATGAAGAATGTGAGCATGACTGGCTAAGAGCGATTTCATTTCTTAGAACTATAGGACACCCTAAACACTTTAGTGAAATAAGTGACCCGAGTGAGATAGCCTCAGTTATGTAACCTCCTCTCATACTTGCGGAAAAGGGTTTAAGAATAACAAAAAGAATAAAACTAAGTTTTCACTCCTCCATCTTGCAGAACAAAGACCAATTGATCACTACAAATAAACGTCTTCGGCGTTTAAAGTTAGAAAGTTTGCTTGAGGACAAGAAAAGTCTAAGTGTGTGATATTTGATATCGGCTAAAAAATCATGTTTTTACCCCGGATATTGAGTCCCAAAAGCTTAAAGTTCAAAACTTTATCGGCAAAATAATTGCTTTTTTGGTTAAATTTGTATATAAAGTAATTATGAAGACTATGCAAAAAGAATAAAGAGAAGCGGAGCTAAAACGAAGATTCTAGAGCAAAAACGGTGCAAGACAAGAAATCAAGTTATGATCCAGTAAAATCAGCTGACCAGGCAAGCCAAATGGCCTGCCAAACGGCTTGCCTGGCTCACAAATGGCCTGCTAAATAGCCAGGTTAAATGGCCCCTGCAAACGGGCTGGTTTGGAAAACAGCCCCTGTAAACGGCCTGCCAGCCGTTTGCAGGGAAATTCCAAGTCTATTTAAAGGCTTTTTTTCATCCAATTTCAATACACCTCTCCTCACTCTCTCACTATAATACACTTTCTCTCACTAGAGCTTTCATGGCCTTCTCACCTCCGAGCAGGAAATTAAGTACACGGAGGCGAACGCCGAAGATTGTAATAGGAGCTGTCTAGAGGATGTCAGCACTTGTAATGGTCCAGATCTCGTCAGTAAACGGTGAACGCTTTCCTTAATTTAATAAAGTTATCTTGTTATCTTAAGTTGCTTTCATCTTGCATGCCTGTCTATCTGTTACATATGTTTATTATATGTTGAATACTTTATCTGAAACTTATCCTACTGTTATGCTGAAACCTTGACGGTTTAGAAGTTTAATTTACGGATCACCGTTTCCGCTTATTCACGTGGCTATAACCTAGTATTAGGAGCTGATCAACCCTAGGATACAAGGTGAGTAGTTATGTGTGCTTAACTTTACAATAGGGATATAGTACCTACATACGAATAACCATTTATTCGTCAAAGAAGAGCTGCCCATCTAGGTTGTGATTAGAGTAGGCATTGTAGAGTTCAGTGAACACTGGCTTGCTCAGAAGCATGATTCGTGTAAGAAGAAATGTTCTTGAGATGTTGTAAGATGATCTGGGGTTGAGTAAGTGATCGCAAAGGAGAGACTTCTAATCCAATTAGCAGTACCTTAGAATATCTAAGATTGCACATCTGTTAATATTAAGGCATAGCGTAGTGTTAAGTGGTGGAACATTGTTTTAATTAGACCAATTAGGATTAAGAAAAGCTGAGACTTTCCTTTAGGGATATACCACTTTGTTCATGTACCTTGGATTCTATTCATAAGGTCGTTTAAATCCTCTAAGGTTAGCGTTGGGAGTAGGGATATCCGTCTTAGCCAGAATCTTCAAAGCCTAAACTCTTAGTGACAAATCAGTTAGGTTCATAGCCCAGTTGATTAAGGTTTAGTGTTTATTCTAGGAAGTTAAACTCTTGTGATAGTTTCCCATCGGAATTCTATTCTCCATACCTATCTATCTTTATCTTTATAGTTAAATTACAGTATTACTAGTTAAATATTAATCTATCACATCTTGTCACTAGGGTTAACTATATAGGCACTTTTGTCCCATATTACTGAGCAAATATACAAAAATATGAACCTGAGTTATATTTACCACTTACTCATTAAAAGGAAGACAAGTAGGTGAGTTATAGCTAGGGAGCCCCAGCTAAATATAAATAATAAAATCATTACTCTCTTTTGGTAGATAATTCTGACGTGTTGCGACCTAACGACACCGCACAAATAAAACCGTCCGTTTTGGCCATATCAACGATCGATGTCGAAGTCCTAGATCTAGTTATGTGTTGGGTTGGCGAAGTCTGAATCATCTCATCCGGGAAATATCGTGTCCTCTTCTTCGGTAATTCGGGAGATGATTCAGTTGCTGATGAATCAGTGTCACTGCTCTCCTCAGGTATTATGGAAAAGGTTGGTTCAATCCTAGGTGAACTAGGTTCCCTGATCCTCACGGGTTGAGCTTGTTGAGCTACCCTAGAACATTTAAGGTTTATCTTGAGTGGAGGATTAGCTGGCCCAGGTGGTTAAACTATAGGTTCCTCTACAACCTCTGGGGCTGGAACCACAGCTGGTTCAACTTGTACTTGTTGTACCGGGTTCGGGAGAGGTATACCAACTACCTCAAAATAAGAACACATTCGAGCATCTTGGGGTTCAGCTAGTCTCACTAACCAATTTGGAATTGGTGCAGTGAATCTATTATCAGAAATCACCGGGGTATTCATCTTTAACTCCCCAGATCTCTTCATCTGTAATCCATGTGTACATGGTACAAAAATATTTGCATCTCTGCAAGCATTAATATCATCATGGATAATGATACTGAAAAACCTTTCACAAGGAATGTAGAAACTCCTTGGTTTATCCACTTGTGCTTGAACCAGATCCCACAAGAGTTTTGCATAGTCTGGAGTATCCACTCTTGTGTATGAGTAGAAAAGCTTGAGCATCGGCACATTCAGGCTATCAGATCCACTCCTTGTCATCAGCAAACATCTGTTGAAGATCGAGAAGATCACATACCACCAGGAGTGCAAGTACTTCTTTTGAAACTTAGCTGGTGGAACATTGTTAGCTCCATTATAACCAAGCTGAAAATTTGAGCTCATCATTTACTGAGTAGCTGGAAGAGCAGGAACATTCTGTACAAGAGGAAGCTGAAATATCCTCCTGAAGTCAGCTTTAGTAATTCTCCTGAATCCTTGTACCCCTCTCAGCTCGAATTCAAATCTAGCTGGTTCTCCCTGTGGATTGGCAGCCGTAGGATGTGTAGCCTCAATAAACCTAATTGTTCTGTTCAGAAGCTTCAAGTCTATAACTGGCACACTAACAGTTGAGCTTAGTGCAGGCCATAATGTATGCCTCTCCAGAATTGCAATCTAGTAGTTGCATGGAATATTGGTTTAAAAATTGATAAAGTGATTGTTCGCCATTTAGCTATAATAATAAGAAGTAGAAGACCACAGGATGTTATCATAAAGCACATAGCTCTATTCTTATATCCTTTAAAATCCTTTGACTTTTTCAAATTTTAAAATTTTTATGGATTTTCTAAGTTATACATACAAATCTTTTATTCCAATTATGTACAAACATTTGATAAACACGATATTCAAATAAGATTCAACACATTATATAAGCATCATGCATAATCAAATATGTAACATAAAGAATCAGAACAAGAGTTAGTCAATTTTACAACATGTGTCAAGCAGATTCGGTATTCATGAAATATTCCAGATTCGGTAACCAAAATTGCTTGTACTTTCATTTCAAAGATCTAGAATAAGCATGCAAGTTTTTCCAATTCAAAATCAAATTATTTCAAAGTACCAAACACCAGACTCGGTAACAAGCCAAGAACAGATTCGATAACTTCAAAATTCACAGATAATCACTCAAATATGCATATTCAGTCTCATATCATGCAAGATCATAACCATAATCAATTAGCAACTCAATTAAATTAGAAAAACAAGTTAGTTGTATGAACAGACTCTGTACTATAGCATGAACACATTCGGTATGTACGGAATCCATCAAACAATCAATTAATCATGTAATCAGACTCGGTCAATTGATAGATCAATCAATTTAACACAGATGAGACAAGATTTAATGTCAATCAACCTAATCAATTGAGTTTAATCTAAGATTAAAGATTTCAGACTCAGATTCAGTATAATCAACATTAATTCAAAATTAAGTGTCATAATCCTGTTGTTTTTGATCTTTTCTGGTTTATAATCATTCAATTATCTCAGATCTGCAAGATGTATATCTTAAACTTGATTAAAATGAAGAAATACCGAAGATTTGAAGAAAGAGAAGAACGGACTCGGTAGATTAAGCAGATTCGGTAAGTATAATCAGACTCGGTATGCAATTAGAACAGTGTGAGAGAAAGTTTGACTTTGACTCTCCTTTTATAGATACCGAAGATGTTTAAAATTGGGCCTTACTGAATGGGCCTATTTTACCGAATGCAGTTCATTTTTCAAAATTCAACCATTTTGACTTCAAATTTTGACAAATCTTTAACAAGAATTTTCAAGTTTATCATATTTTCAATGAAAATCATTTCTGAGATATTTTTGAAAGTTTTAGAACTTACCGAATCTGCACTGTTGGTTGTCAGATTCGGTATATTGCTAAAAATAGCATTTATTCAGTGAAAACAATTCTTTTTGGATTCTATCTTTTCCAATTTTTAAGAATTTTCTAAAAACAAGATTTGTACTTTGAAAAATTTGAAATATATACAAAGTACAAATCTTCAATGATATCAATTTTAAAACGGGTTGCATACTGAGATGTATACAAGTCAAAGTGAATATTTTCAATTTAAAACATGAGATTTTATGAATTCACTTTTTGAAAATCAATTTTCTTTATAATTTTCTCCCTTTCTCCCCCTTAAAATGTGATATATAGTAAAGTTTATCATCATTTTGACCTTCCACGAGAAAATTTAATAACTCCCCCTTGAAATATGATATCAATCAGTTACCTCCCCCTTTCGTAACCATTGAAAAAATTAACTCAGAAAGTTATCAGAAATCTAAAGGCTCCCCCTTGAAAGATAATATCTAAAGCATAAGGTATCAATTGCTCCCCCTAGAAAAGTATTACTCCCCCTAAACATAAGATCCTAGGTATAAGTCCCAATATAGCTAAGGAAAGTTAAGCACTATACTCTACAATGCCAATTTATTTTATCAAGAACTTTAGCCTAAGTTCATCTTAGAGTTTAGTGAACATGTCAGCTAATTGCACTTTGGTAAGCACAAAGTATAACTCTACATCTCCTTTTTCAACATGGTCCTAAATGAAATGATAACGAATGTCGATTTGTTTAGTCTTAGAATGCTGAACCGAGTTACTAGTTATGGCAATTGCACTCTGTGAATCACAGTATATCGGGGTCTTAGTGATCTTAAAGCCATAATCTAGGAGTTGAGTTTGCATCCACAAAACTTGTGAACAACAATGAGCTGCAGCTATATACTCAGACTCAGCAGTTGATAGAGAAACACAATTTTGTTTATTGGATGACCAACCAACTAACCTATTTCCCAACATCTGAATTGATCCAGATGTGCTTTTACTATCAACATGGCAACCACCATGATCCGCATCAGTATAAGTAGTGAGATTAAAATCAGATCCATGTGGATACCAGATTCCAAGATTAGGAGTACCTTTTAGGTACTGAAAAATCCTAACCACTGCTTTGGAGTGGGATTTCTTAGGGTTTGACTAAAAGCGAGCACAGACAGTTACAGCAAGTGTAATGTCTGGTCTACTTGTAGTCAGATACATTAAAGAGCCAACCATGCTTTGATAAAGCGTAATGTCAAAGGGTTCCCCATTAGCATCAGCATCCAGTAATGTCCTCATTGGGGTTGTCATTGGTTTTAAATCAGTCATTTTAAAACATTTTAGCATATCAGTGATATACTCTTTTTGGCTAATAAAAATCCCGTTTGGTAATTATTTTACTTGTAACCCTAAGAAGAAATTAAGCTGGTCAAGCATGCTCATTTTGAATTTATTGGCCATAAGGTCACCAAATTCTTTGCAAAGGGTCTGGGATGTGGAACCAAAACTAATATATCATCAACGTAAATTTGAACCAAGAGAATGTGACCGTGGTTTTTACGGATGAAGAGCGTTGAATCAATCTTTCCACGGGAGAAGCCATTATCCAGGAAGTACTTTGTTAAGGTCTCGTACCATGCACGCGGTGCTTGCTTTAGACCGTACAAAGCTTTCTCCAAGTAGTATACGTGGTTTGGATGAATGGGATCGAGAAAGCCTTCTGGTTGATCAACATATACTTCCTCTTGAAAATAACCATTCAGAAAAGCAGTTTTAACATCCATTTGAAACACCGTGAACTTCATATGAGAAGCAAATGCAGGGAATAGACGAATAGCCTCGATCCTAGCAACCGAAGCAAATGTTTCATCATAATCAATACCCTCTTGTTGTCGATATCCCTTGGCCACAAGACGTGCATTATTTCTAACCACAATTCCATCAGAATCCTTCTTGTACTTGAAAATCCACTTAACCCCTATTGGTCGTTGACCCGCTGGTCTTGGAACTAATTGCCATACTTTTAAACGATCAAACTGATTGATCTCCTCTTCCATTGCTACCACCCAGTTCGGATTTAGTAAAGCTTGAGCAACTATTGTTGGTTCAATCTTACTAAGAAAGGCAGTGTATAAACACATATTCCGAGTAGCCCTTCGAGTTGAAACTGGAGCAGATGCATCACCAATAATAAGATTAATTGGATGACTTTTAGTCCATCGGTTGTTATGTGAAAGAGGTTGTACATCAGTGGTATCCATTGAAACATCAACCGTTGTTGACGTTGAGCCATGATCCTCTGGTGCTAATGTAACATTGTCTAATGGATTCATTTAAGTATCTGGAGAAATAACTGAAGTTGTATCAATAGATGTATCTTGAATTGGCTCAAGATGATCAGCAGGAGGTGGGAGGGAGGATGAAGAAGCAACAGGTGAATCAGTTGATGTTGTATCTTCATCATAGAGATTTGGTTGAGTATCCACAGTAGTTGACTGTGATGGTGTAACTGGTACGGCTTGAACATTTGAATTTCGTTGAGGATCATAAAGACTATCAAACAAGATATCATGTTCCTCTGTTGTAACCGTCGGAACACCCTTCTTTAAGAAAATTGAATTTTGCGCGGAAGAAGTTGTAGCCAGGTTAGGATCAGATTTTAAACCGAGTTATTTAAAAGCCATTCCAAAAAATTCATCGAACTTAACATTGATGCTTTCCTTGATCATCTTTGTCTGTTTATGATAGACACGATAAGCAACTTTGTTCGAAGAATAATCGAGAAATATGGACTGATCGCCATGAGAATCAAACTTTCCGAGGCTGTCAAAATCGTTAAGCACATAGCATATACAACCAAAGACACAGATATATCTGACATTTGGGCGTCTACTATATAGTAACTCATAAGGAGTTTTATTAAAATGTTTATTAATGATACAATGATTTTGGGTATAACATGCAGTTGAAATGGCCCTCCCCCCACATTTTTGGAGGTAGTTCGGAGTAACCAAGCATTGTTCGAGCTGCCTCGCACAACGTACGATTATGTCGTTCGACTACTCCATTCTGTTGAGGGGTTCGTGCAGCAGAGAAATGATGTTCAATTCCTTGGTCTTTCAAATAACTATCAAGCAGGTCATTCTTAAATTCCGTCCCATTATCAGTTCAGATGCTCTTAACATGTTTGTTAAAAGAGCGTTGAGTCTTTTTGATGAGCTCAATGATAATGGCGGGGGTTTTAGATTTAGTCCTCAAAAGAAAAATCCATGTAAATTGTGTATAGTCATCTACAATAACAAGCACATGTTTCCAGCCACCGAGGCTAGAAACCCTCATGGGTCCACATAAGTCCATATGCAACAATTACAAAGACGATGAAGTACTAGGGTTTTGCTTAAGCGGATGATTAGTCCGTTTCAGCTTACCCATCGCACATGATGGACTCACATGATGCTTATCATACTGATAGCTAGGAATACCATCAATTAGGTCTTTAGAGACTAGTTGATTGATACCCTTGTAATTCAGGTGTGACATCCGGTGATGCCATAACCATGAATTTTTTTTTGTTGAACGGGTGGCCAAACACATGTTCCCATGTGATGGTGCATCATTGAGGTCAATCGTATATAGTTAAGCATAACGTTTACCAACAAGGAGATCATTTCCATAGGTGGATTGCACTGAGCATTGACGACGTTCAAATAGAACTTTGAGATCTCTGTCACAAAATTGGCTGACACTAAACAAACTGCACCCCAAACCCTTAACATATGAGACCCGTTTGATCGTTATGCCATTTTTCACATAATCTCCATAACCCGTTATCATTGCAATCTCATCATTTCCAAATGTAGCCATTCCTAGGAATTTGTCAACAAAATTGACAAGCAAGGATTTATCGCCCTTCATGTGTCGAGAACAACCGGAGTTGATGTACCACACACAGACGTCGAAACCCTGTACCCAAAGTTTCTTGGGTCCTCTACGGTTAGTACCAATAAAAAACTTTGGATCACAAATCAATGTATCACATAAAGCAGCATGCAATTTAGACATTAAAGCATCATCTAAAGCCACATTACATGAAGCATCATAAGCGATATGAAATTTTACATTATCATCATCAGAAGTCTTTACACACAATTTATTCCAAGTAGATATTTTGTTCACACAAGAGAATTGAAAAACATGCGATGACTTCCTAGGTCGACTAGCAGATTTCTTGGTTTGGTTTGCTACTTTCTTAGTCGTGGACTTAGAAACCCATAAAGACTTGTAATTCAAGTTAGGATTATAACCCGTGACACGAAAAACACCTTTGTTAGTTAGACGTCCAAACTTTTCAGTTGACATTTGAGTATTATGATTTTGCAAAATTTTCATTTTTATTTTACGTTCCTTTGCATCATACTCACTCAAATCAGGTTTTGAACTTGTAATTTGTTTTGAAGACTTCTTTGGTTTTGTTAAAAGACTTTCCTATGTATGTTTTGTCATTAACATCAGAGGAAGTTTTTCACTTGAACATGAACCATCTGGATGATGTACATTCTTCACAATGAATTGTGGTGAAGGTGTAACCTTTGAAACTCTTTTCTCAAATTGATATCGTAAAGGATTTTTAAGAATGGTAATGGGTGTTGAAACTTTAGAAACATTCGATTGTGATTTACCCTTAACCATCTTATCAATCCCGCCAGCACACTCAGAAACAGTATTCATACACTTAGTAAGCAATTGTGATGTGTGTGCTTGCATAGCAATCTGTTGTGTTGTTGCCTGTTTTAGTTGAACTATCTTTTGATTCAAGCTTTTAATCTCAAGACATAAATCTTCAGCATATACTAAAACTTCTCCTTCCTTAAAATTATAAGTACATTCTTTCTTAGGAAGTTTAGGTAATTGTTCACTCAATTCAAGCATTTGTTTCAAGTGTTTGCATCTAAATTGCAATTCTATGTTCTCCTTTTCAAGTTTGTCAACTAGATGAAACAAATCTAATTCTGCAAGCTTTTCCTCTCTAGGTTCTACCTTAGGTTCAACTTTTGGTTCTACCTTAGGTTCTACCGTAACGTCAGAAGCCGTTTGACCTAGAGATACTGACTCAAACAAGACAGTAAGTTCATGTGCTAGGTCTTCACAAATAGAATCATCAGAAATAGAACATGCAGGTAAGGCTGGTAGCATTGGATTTATATCAAAAGTTGGTTCATCAAACACCTCATATATGACAATAATGCTAGAACTAGGTTTGTTAAACACTGCATTCTCAAGCATTGAAAAGTATTTCTCTAGCATGAGTGTAGGAATATAAACCAGTCTACGTTTAGGCACATAATTATCATGTTGCATATTATTTTCAGTTTCAACAAGTTCTTTCAAGAAATCAGGATTTGATTTACCCATTTTAGCATTGGGTTATTCATACATTAAGCTAATTTGATGATATTTTTTAGATTTACGATTAATAATAACATCATCAAAATTAGCATCAGATGCAGCACAAAGAGAGAAGGTAAACCAGCTTGAAAGTAATCAGAATGATATAATCCTGGAATCTTTTTGGAAATATCGTCTAATATCTTAGGATCTTCATAACCCAACCCCCACTTATCACCATGAATCATTTTCGGGCTATTCATGAAAATTGTTTGTTTTAAAAGTTCCATATCAATGATAGCTTTAGATTGCTCTGTGCGATAGAGTTTTTCTCATATTGAGCAAGTTGAGCTTTCATTTGAAAAGACTCTTTTGTTAATACCAAAATTTCAGTGTTCTTTTCAATTATGGTGTTTTCCAATTGAATAATTTTCTTGTTTAGCTTTGAAAGTGTGGGTTCATGTTGGTTTTTCAAATCAGAAAGATCTTTTTCTAAGAATAGAACTTTTTCTGCAAGACGTTCTGATTTTAGACGATAATCAGTCCTTTCGACTTTAATCGTATGAATTGACTTTTTAAGTTCTTCCAACTCAGTTTTCGTAGAGCTGAGTTGGATTTTCAATTTATTCATCTCCGATTGTATTTTGGATGATGAAGGTTTGGTCTCATTTTGTTTGATTTTATCTTTCAAAACTTTGTTTTCAGATTTTAAACCTTTAACTTCTTTTGACATTGAGACCAAGTTCTTCATCTGGTCATTTTGCATTTTGATAAAATCAGTTGGGATTTCAGTTGATTGTACCTAATTATCATCAGATGTTGAGTCAGAATTCTCCATTGTTTCCTTTGCTTTGATGAGCTTAGTCACCTTGCAAATGTTTGCATGTTCTACCTCTGAATCTAAATCATCAGTCCAGTTAAACCAAGTATCATCAACAGGTTTCAGCTCTCCTCCAGTTTCCACAATCTTTGCCATCAACATTTTCTTCTTGTAGTAAGCTGCATCCTTTTTCTTAGGCATCTTGCACTCACGAGAGTAATGACCAGCTTTGCCATAATTGAAACATATTGAATCTTCCTTCTTGGAATCATCAGCACGTTGATTTTTTGATTGATCAGGTTTCTTGTAATAGGAGGAAGAAGATGAGTTCTTGCGTTGATTGCTTGATTTGCCTTTAAACTTGTGTTTGTTTAAGGCTTTGGTGAACATGGCTGCTGATAGGTCAGATCATGTTGAGATTGAGAGAAATGATAAGATAGAGTGAGATTCGGTATGTAGGAAGAAGACTCGTTATGAGAGAGAATCGGTACAAATTACATTCCACAGCTTCTAGAAGTCAGTTACAATACAATGGCTATCTAATTAGGACTACTTATGTTCCTTATATAGCCCTCTTCTAAGGAACCTTCATTTAAGCTTAATTCGCATTAACACTATACAACTTCGGGGTCTCAACAATCTCCCCCTTAGTGTTAAATGTGAACTTTACAATATAATCCCATCGAAAACATCTAAAGGAACTTTGTTCCTCTGAAGTGAACTTTAGATTTGAATCCCTTGAGATTCTCATATCTTCGTATATTCACTCTTGTTTTGAGACGACTTTTCAATCTTGTGAGAATGTACTTGACAATCTCATTATCTTCAGTTGAATAGCAGTTATTGATCAGTCTCCATCTCATATATTTGAAAGCATACATCAACGTTCCATCTGAGTATCTTCTGAAATCTGAGACTCTGATGAAGATCTTTGTATAGTGAGAATTGACAAATGCAAACCCATATGGACAGTCACTCACTTCAAGTAAGGACATGTATCTTAGCTCTTCAATCACTTGATTTGGTGGTTTGATTCCGAGCTTTTTGTGTCCAGATTCCAATCCCATTTGAAAATCATGAACAGACATCCATCTCATCGAATCAAGAATAAACCTGTAGACTGCCTTCATTGCAGTAGCATGATAAGTTGTTGCAGATTCATTCAAGTTAATCAGATAATTGTAAATGAAAATAATATCGTCCATCTTTAGTTTATCAAAATCCGCTTCTGAAAACCGATAATCCTCATCATCCATTCTTGTAACTTGAAACAATGGCATCTTCACTTCATCCTTATTAATCATCAAAATCTTATTTATGCTTTTGATCTCTGAATTCCGCCGAATTTGAAGTTTCTCTTCATTCTTCAATTTGAATTTATTATGAACACTCAGATAAGCTTTGAGATATTCTGGTTTCTTATGATATTTCCATGCACCCAGAACACTCATTGATGCAGAAAGGACAAGATCAGAATCATCATAGATTCTATACGCTTGTTATTCAATGAATAGTGAATGAAGAATCGTTTTCTCTTCATCCTCACTTAGTTGGTAATCAGCATCACGCTCAAGAACAACCTCTGCAGTTTGAAATGGAACATTCAAATCAGGAGGAGTCGTAGTATCTTCTTTGCCATTATAGAAAATCTCCTTTTCGAAGTGTATTCCAAATTCATCAGTTGGAGATGTCAAGTTAACAAATTGATTATTATTGAATTCATTGGCGACACTCGATGACCCCTTCAAAATATCTTCAATGTTGTCAAAATTTTGATTGTTCTCTTGAGATGACTTATTCTCTGATTGATCAGCTGTATCCATAATCATTAACATCCCTGAGTCACCCTCTCTCTGACTTTTTGATTCATCTAGAAAACTTTTACACTGGATTTCCTCAATTTCATCACTACCGGAATCAGATATATCAACAACATCTTTATCCTTCTGTTGACTAGATGTACCAGCTTCATAACCAGTGGACCGATGACCACTTTGTCTATTCTCCCCCTCATGAAGATTGTCGGGATCGAAATCATCATGATCAGGCATGTGAATTGGTCCAGGTGACTTGCATGGAGAGAAAGGATACACTATCCTTGCTTGTTCAAGATAAATCATCATAGTCTCACGAACTTCATCAAGATCAGTCCGTTTAGCAAACTCAGCAAGATAGAGCTCCTCCACCTCATTGTCTGAGAGATACTGTAATCCATATCTATTTGAAATCTGAGAAGGTGACCTAGTTGGTGAAACAACGATGTAACCATGAACAAAAGCAGCAGCATCTGTTGAAGGCGATGTCGATGGAAGTGTTTGAGTTGACGTGAGGGCAGGTAAGGATGATTGTGTGGTATTATTCTTATATGTAGGGCTGTACATACTACTAGTCATATTCGTGATATCCCCTTCTGATGGAGGTTGGGTAACAACAGGAGTTGTCACCGGCGAAGTTTCTTTCGAAGCATCCGCCTCCATGACTTTAGTTTCATGGGACTCTGACAGAGTAGCAAAACTACCCGTCGGTTTAGCTCTCGCAGAGATATTGCTATCTCCGACTCCCGAAATCATTGATATACCATGAGGTGGCAAATCTCTTTCAGTTAAAGACTCTTCCTCCAGACCCTGAGATTCAGAATCCAGAAGAGAAGTGGTTTGATCCAATGGATCACTTTCATGAACCAAGGGATCAGTCTGCTGGAAGTCTGATAAATATCCCGAAGGATTGTAATGTTGACTCGTTTCCATGGGACGTGGCAAATCTCCCTCATCAAGATAAGCCGGACCTCGAGACCCTGTTGTACGTTGAAGTAAAGGAGGATTTACAGCCGATACGCAGGGTGCCTTTTCAAGATTTTTCGGCTCCCCTTCGGCTGTTCTGGACTTCAATGATTGAGTTTCCACAATCGATTGAGTCAACACAGACTTTACTGCAGAGGAAGACTTTACTTCCTTAGATGCCGAAGCACCTTGCTTTATAGGATTTATTATTAAGTCCTTTTTAGATTGGATGGGCTTAGTGGTCTTTGTACCATTCGTGCGTTTAAATCTCTTGCCTACCGAAGCTTGCACTTCATTTAGCGTACGGCTTACTGTTATTATTGGATGTGATACAGAAATGGGTGAGGGTGACCTAATTGGTTCTAGGTCTTGGTCCGTATCACCAACGGTTGTAGTAACTATTTGGCGGACGATAGGTGTCGAAGTCCTAGATCTAGTTACTCGTTGGGTTGGCGGAGTCTGAATCATCTCATCAGGTATATATCGAGTTCTCTTAGGAGAATGTTCGGGAGACGATTCAGATGCTGTTGCTGAAGTGTCGGTGTTACTGCTCACTTCGGGTGTTGTGGAAAGGGTTGGTTCAATCCTAGTTGGACTAGGTTCCCTGATCCTCACGGGTTAAGCTTCGTGTGCTACCCTAGATCGTTTAAAGTTCACCCTAAGTGGAGGATTAGTTGGTCCAGGTGGTTGTACTACAGGTTCCTTTACAACCTCTGGGGCTGGAACCGCGGTGGGTTTAACTTGTTCTTGTTGTACCGGGTTCGGAAGAGGTATTCCTACAGCCTCAAAATAAGAACGCATACGAGAGTCTTGGGGTTCAGCTAGCCTCACTAGCCAATTTAGAATCGGCACAGTGAATTGATTATCAGATACCATCGGGGTATTCATCTTCAGCTCCCCAAATCGTTTCATCTGTAATCCGTGTGTACCTGGTACAAATATATTTGCATTTCTGCAAGCATTTATAGCATCATGGATAAAGATACAGAAAAACCTTTCGCAAGGGATGTATAAACCCCTTGGCTTATCAACTTGAGCTTGAACCAAATCCCATATTAGTTCTGCATAGTCAGGAGCTTCTACTCTTATGAAAGAGTAGAACAACTTCAGCATTGGCACAGTCAGGCTGTCAGATCCACTCCTTGTCATCAGCAAGCTTCTGTTGATGATTGAGAAGATCACATACCACCTTGAGTGCAGATATTTCTTCTGAAACTTAGCCGGAGGAACATTGCGAGCTCCAACATAACCAAGATCGAAGACATATGACATCATCTGCTAAGTAGCAGGAAAAGCAGAAGCATTCTGCACAACAGGAAGTCTGAATATCCTCCTGAAATTAGCCTTAGTGATACTCCTCCTCCCTTGAACTCCTCTCAGTTGAAATTCAAAACTATCTTGTGTTACCTCTGGATTTTTAGCAGTAGGTTGTGTAGCTTCCACAAACCTAATTGTTCTATTAAGTAGCTTCAGATCTGTTACAGGTACACTGACTGTAGAGTTTAGAATAAGCCACAGAGTGTGTCTCTCTAGAATTGCAGTCCAGTAGTTACAGGGAATGTTGGTTTCAGAGTTGATGAAGTGATTGTTCGTCATTTAGCTGTATAAATAAGAAATAGAAGACCACAAGATATTTAACATAAAGCATATATCTCTATTCTTATTTGCCTTTGAAATCTTTTGTATATGTTTTATCTTTTATATTTTATGATTTTTATGGTTTTTCAAAGATATAAAAATCCTTTATTCTCAAACATGAACAAGTAATTGACAATCATGACATTCATATGATATTCATCACAATACAAATTCATCATGCAAAATCAATTATATAACACAAAGAATCAGAACAACACTTAGTCAATTTTTAAACACAATTCAAGCAGATTCGGTAGTCATGAAAACTTGAGATTCTGTAACCAAATAAGCTTGAGTTTTCAGATCAGAAAGATATAGAATAAACATGTTAAGTGTTTGAAGATAAAAATCAGAAAGTTTCAAGGTACCAAAAGTCAGACTTGGTATCAAGAGAAGAACAGATTCGGTATCTCCAAAATTAACATAAAGTCACTCAAACATGCATATTCTATCATGTAAAAGCACAACCATAATCAATTAACCACTCAATTAAAAGTAGATCAACATGTTAATCGTATGAACAGACTCGGTACAGTAGACAGGACATATTCGGTAGATACAGAATCCATCAAACAATAAATTAAACATGTAATCAAACTTGGTCAAATGATAGATCAATTAATATAACTCAGAGTAGATAAGAATTCATGTTAATTAACCAAATCAATTGAGTTTAATCAAAGATTAGTAGAATACAACTCAGACTCGGTATAATCAACAAAATTTCAAAATTGAGAGTCACAATCCAGTTATTTTGATCTTTTCTGGTTGAAAAAACATTTAATTATCTCAGATCAACACGTATGTATCTAAAGCAAAGATTAAAATGAAATTATACCAAAGATTTGAAGAAACAGAAGAACGGATTCGGTAGATTAGGCAGATTCGGTATGTTCAATTAGACTCAGTAGGTAATTAAGCACAGTAAGAGAGTTAGTTTGACTTTGACCCTTTTTTTATAGATACCGAAGATAAAATACCGAATGGGCTTTACCGAATGGGCCTATTTTACCGAATACAGTCCACTTTTCAAAACTTTATCAATTTAACTTCAAAATCTTGACAAATTGATTTTTCCTATTAAAATTCATTTCAATCTTTTCATGGTAAACAATTCTGAGATAATTTTTGAAAACTTTGTACTTATCGAATCTGTACTGTTGGATGTCAGATTCGGTATAATGCTTAAAATAGCATTTATTCAGTAAAAAACAAATATTTTTGGATTTTATCTTTTCCAATTTTTATGAATTTTTCAAAATAAGATTTGTACTTAAAAGAACTTTGAATTTGTGAACAAAGTACAAATCTTCAGTGATACCAATTGTTAAAACGGGTTGCATACTGAGATGTATACAAGCCTTAGTGAATTATTTCAGATATAAAACAAAGAATTTATGAATTCACTTTTGAAAAAAAAATATTTTTTAGTAATTTTCTCATTTTCTCCCTTTTTCTCCCCCTCAAAATGTGATATACAAGAATGTAAATCAGCATTTTGATAAAATTTCCAAGAAAATGAATTAACTCCCCCTTAAAATATGATATCAATGAGTTACCTCCCCTTTACGTAACCATTGAACAATTATATCATAAGTCTAAAGGCTCCCCCTTAAAAGATGATATCCAAAGCATATGAAAGTAGTTGCTCCCCCTAGAAAGTATCTACTCCCCCTAAACACAAGATCCCATTAATAAGTTCCAACAGATCTAAGGAATATCAAGCACTATACTCTACCATGCCAATCTCTTTGATCAAATACTTTAGCCTAAGTTTATCTAAGGGCTTAGTGAACATGTCAGCTAATTGCACTTTGGTAGGCACAAAGTATAACTCTACATCCCCTTTCTCTACATGGTCCTTAATGAAATGATAGCGAATATCTATGTGTTTGGTCTTAGAATGCTGGACCGGGTTGCTTGTAAATGCAATAGCACTTTGTGAATCACAGTAAATCGGGGTCTTAGAAAACTTAAAGCCATAGTCTGAAAGTTGAATTTGCATCCACAAAACTTGTGAACAACAATGAGCTGCAGTGTACTCAGACTCAGCTGTTGATAAAGACACACAGTTCTGCTTTTTGGATGACCAACCAACTAGCCTATTCCCCAACATCTGAATTGATCCAGATGTGCTTTTTCTATCAACATGGCAACTGCCATGATCCGCATCAGTGTAAGCAGTGAGATTGAAATCGGATCCATGAGGATACCAGATCCCAAGGTTATGTGTACCTTTAAGGTACTGAAAAATCCTAACAACCACTTTGGAATGAGATTTCTTAGGGTTTGACTGAAAGCGGGCACAGACAATTACAGCAAGTGTAATGTCGGGTCGACTTGCAGTCAGATACATTAAAGAACCAACCATGCTTCGATAAAGTGTAATATCAAAGGGTTCCCCATTAGTATCAGCATCCAGTAAAGTCCTCATTGGGGTTGTCATTGGTTTTAAAGCAGTCATTTTAAAATGTTTTAGCATATCATTGATATACTTTGTTTGACTGAGAAAAATCCCGTTTGGTAATTGTTTTACTTGTAACCCCAAAAAGAAATTTAACTGGTCAAGCATGCTCATTTCGAATTTGTTGGCCATAAGGTCACCAAATTCTTTGCATAAGGCCGGGGACGTGAAACCAAAAATAATGTCATCAACGTAAATTTGAACCAAGAGAATGTGACCGTGGTTTTTACGGATGAATAGCGTTGTATCAATCGTTCCACGATAAAAGCCATTGTCCAGTAAATACTTTGTTAAGGTCTTGTACCATGCACGCGGTGCTTGCTTCAGACCATACAAAGCCTTTTCCAAGTAGTATACGTGATTTGGATGAATGGGATCGACAAACCTTCTGGTTGATTGACATAGACTTCCTCTTGAAGATGACCGTTCAGAAAAGCAGTTTTGACGTCCATTTGAAACACCGTAAACTTCATAAAAGAATCAAAGGCAAGGAAAAGACGAATAGCCTCAATCCTAGCAACCGGAGCAAACGTTTCGTCATAATCAATACCCTCTTGTTGTCAATATCCCTTGGCCACAAGACGTGCCTTATTTCGAACCATAATTCCATCAGAATCCTTCTTGTTCTTAAAAATCCACTTAACCCCTATTGGTCATTGACCCGTTGGTCTTGGAACTAATCGCCATACTTTCAATCGTTCAAATTGATTGATCTCTTCTTGCATTGCAACCACCCAGTTCGGATCTAGTAAAGCTTGAGCAACTGTTGTTGGTTCAATCTTACTAAGAAAGACAATGTATAGACACATAATCCATGTAGCCCTTCGAGTTGAGACTGGAGTAGATGCATCACCAATAATAAGATCTATTGGATGAATTTTAGTCCATCGGTTGTGTGGAAGAGGTTGTACATTAGTGGTATCCATTGAAACATCAACCGTTGTTGACGTTGAGCCTTGATCCGCTTGATCTGATGTAACATTATCTAATGGATTCAATTGAGTATCTGGAGAAACAGCTGGAGTTGTATCAACTGATGAATCTTGAATTGGTTCAAGATTATCAGTAACAGGAGGTAGTAGGGAGGATGAAGAAGCAACAGGTGAATCAGTTGGTGTTGTATCTTCATCAAAAAGACTTTGTTGAGTCTCTACAGTAGTTAACTGTGACGGTGTAACCGGTACGGCTTGAACATTTGAATTCCGTTGAGGAGCATAAAGACTATCAAACAAGATATTCAGTTCCTCTGATGTAACCGTAGGAACATCCTTCGTCTAGAAAATTGATTTTTGCGTGGAAGAAGAAGTAGCCAGGTTAGGATCGGGTTTTGAACTGAGTTGTTCAAAAGCCATTCCTGAAAATTCATCGAACTTGACATTTATGCTCTCTTTAATCGATTTTGTCCGTTTGTGATAAACCCGATAAGCAACTTTGTTCGAAGAATAACCGAGAAATATGGCTTGATCGCCATTTGGATCAAACTATCCGAGGCTGTCAAAATCGTTAAGCACATAGCATATACAACCAAAGACACGGAAATATTTGACATTCGGGCATCTACCATATAATAACTCATATGGAGTTTTATCAAAACGTTTATTAACAATACAACGATTTTGGTTATAGCATGCAGTTGAAATGGCCTCCCCTCACATTTTTGGAGGTAGTTTGGAGTAAGCAAGCATCGTTCAAGCTGCTTCGCACAACGTACGATTACGTCGTTCGACTACTCCATTCTGTTGGGGGGTCCGAGCAGCAGAGAACTGATGTGCAATGCCTTGGTCTTTCAAATAACTATCAAGCAGGGCATTCTTAAATTCCGTCCCATTATCAGTTCTAATGCTCTTAACATGTTTGTTAAAAGAGTGTTGAATCTTTTTAATGAACTCAATGATAATGGCGGGGGTTTCTGACTTAGTTCGCAAAAGAAAAATCAATGTAAACCGGGTATAGTCATAGACAATAACAAGCACATGTTTCTTGCCACCGAGGCTAGAAATATGCATGGGTCCACATAAGTCCATATGCAATAATTGCAAAGACGATGAAGTACTGGGGTTTTGCTTAAGCGGATGATTAGTCCGTTTCTGCCTACTCATCGCACATGATGGACACACATGATGCTTATCATAGTGAAAGGTTGGAATACCATCAACTAAGTCTTTAGAGACTAGTCGATTAATACCCTTGTAATTCAGGTGTGACATCCGATGATGCCATAACCATGAATTTTCTTTGGTAGAACGAGTAGCCAAACACATGGTTGCATGAGAAGGTGCATCATTGAGGTCAATAGTGTATAGTGAAGCACAACGTTTATTAACAAGAAGATCATTTCCTTAGGTGGATTGCACCGAGCATTGTCGACGTTTAAATAAAACTTTAAGATCTCCATCGCAGAATTGACTCACACTAAATAAACTACACCCCAAACCTTCAACATATGAAACCCGTTTGATTGTTATGCCATTTTGTACATAATCTCCATAACCCGTTATCGCTGCAATTTCATCATTTCCAAAAGTAACCGTTCCTAGGAATTTGTCAATGAAGTTGACAAGAAAGGATTTATCGCCTGTCATGTGTCGAGAACAACCGGAATCGATATACTAAACACAGACGTCGAATCCCTGTAAATGTGAATTTCCTAGAGTTTAGGTACCCAAAGTTTCTTGGGTCCTCTACGGTTAGTACTAACAATAAACTTTAGATCAACGACAAGATAATCACGTAAAGCATCATGCAGTTTAGACAATAAAGCATCATTTAAAACCACATTACATGAAGCATCATACGCAATATCATGTTGTACATCATTATCAGAAGTCTTAACACACAACTTATTCCAAGTAGATGTTTTGTTCACAGACGAAAATTGAAAAACATGAGATGATTTCCTAGGCCGACTAGCAGATTGCGTTGGTTTGTTTGCTACATTCTTAGTCTTGGACTTAGGAACCCATACAGATTCGTAATTCAAGTTTGGATTATGACCTGTGACACGAAAAACACCTTTGTTAGTTAGACGTCCAAACTTTTCAGTTGACACATGAGATGATTGATTTTGCAAAATTTCCAATTTGATTTTACGTTCTTTTACAGCATACTCACTTAAATAAGGTTTAGGACTTGTGTGTTGTGTGGACTTAACTGATGTCATTAGAAGACTCGCTTTTGAAGTTTTTGTCATTGGAATCATAGGAATCTTTTCAGTTGACACAGAACCATCGGGAGAATGAACCTTTTTGACAACAAATTGAGTTGTAGAAACAACTTTTGAACCACGATTGCCAAATTGAGAACGTAGAGGATTTTTAAGAATAGTAATGGGTTTTACATCCTTAGATGTCATTGTTCCCTTCCCCTTCTTAGTAATCCTAGTAATACATTCAAGCACATTGGTTTCAACATTAGACGATTGCTTAAGTGTGTTAGCCTGTTTCAGTTGAATTATCTTTTGTTTTAAGTTTTTAACCTCAGGACATAATTCTTCAGCAGAAACTATCACTTCACCCTCCTTAAAAGCATAAGTACATTCTTTCTTAGGTAGTGAAGGCAATTTATCACACAAAGCAAGCATTTGTTCTAATGATTGGCACTTAAGTTGCAAGTCAATATTCTCCTTTTCTAGTTGAGCTACTATACGATTCAAATTATGTACAGCAGGTAAATGCAAATAATAATAGTGCAAAGGATCAAGTTGACTTTCAAAATCTATCAAAGGTTCAATGATCGGTTCATTATGAGGTTCTATTTTTTTCATCTAAAGAATTTTGACCTAGAGATTCTGTCTCAAAGAAAACAGTTAGTTCATGTGCTAGGTCTTCATGGAAAACATTATCAGAACATGTAGGTAAAGCAGGTAGAATTGGTTTCACATCAAAAGTAGATTCATCAAACACCTCATCTATGTTAACAATGCTGGAACTAGGTTTATTAAACACTTCATTCTCAAGCATTAAAATGTATTTCTCTAGCATGAGTGTAGGAATATAAACCAATCTACGTTTCGGCACATAATTATCACATTGCACATTCTTTTCAGTTTCAACAAGTTCCTTCAAGAAATCAGGATTTGATTTACTCATTTTTGCATTAATTTTCTCATACATTAAGCAAATTTGATGGTATTTTTTAGATTTGCGATTAACAATAATATTATCAAAATCAGCATCAGAAGAATGCACAAAATGCGGTGGTAAACCAGCTTGAAAGTAATCAGAATGATATAATCCTGGAATCTTTTTGGAAACTCCATCTAAGATCTTAGGATCTTCAAAACCCAACCCCCACTTTTCACCATGAATCGTTTTTGGTCTGTTCATGAAAATTGTTTGTTTTGAAAGTTCTAAATCAATGATAGCTTTAGATTGCTCTGTATGATAGAGTTTTTCCTCATATCGAGCAAGTTGAGCTTTCATTAGAACAGACTCTTTTGACAACGAAGAAATTTCAGTGTCTTTTTCAATTATGGCGTTTTCCAAATGAATAATTTTCTTGTTTAGCTTTGAAAGTGTGGGTTCATGTTGGTTTTTTAAATCAGAAAGATCTTTTTCTAAGAATTGAACTTTTTCTGCAAGTCGTTCAGATTTTAAGCGATAATCAGTTCGTTCGACTTTAATCGGATGAATTGTCTTCTTAAGATCTTCCAACTCAGTTTCGGTAGAGTTGAGTCAGAGAGTCAATCGTTGCACATCCGTTTGCAATTTGGATGAGGAAGGTCTGGTCACATTTAGTTTGATTTTATCTTTTAAAATCTTGTTTTCAGATTTTAAGCCTTTGACTTCTTTTGACATTGAGACCAGATTCTTCATCAAGTCATTTTGCATTTTTATAAAATCAGGTGAGATTTCAGTTGATTGTACCTCATCATCATCAGATGTTTAGTCAGAATTCTCCAATGCTTCCTTAGTTTTGATGAGCTTAGTCACCTTGCAAACATTTGCATGTTCCACCTCTGAGTCTGAATCATCAGTCCAGTTAAACCAAGTATCATCAACCGATTTCAGCTCTCCCCCAGTTTCCACAATCTTAGCCATCAACATTTTCTTCTTGTAGTAAGCTGCGTCCTTCTTCTTAGGCATCTTGCACTCACGAGAGTAATGACCAGCTTTGCCACAATTGAAACAGATTGAATATTCCTTCTTGGAATCATCAGCACCTTGTTGTTTGGAATGATCAGCTTTCTTGTAGTACGAGGAAGATGATGAGTGTTTGCGTTGATTGCTTGATTTGCTTTTAAACTTGTGTTTGTTCAAGGCGTTTGTGAACATGGCTGCTATCTTGACTAATTCAAGGTGAGAATCATCAACATCAGAAAGATTCAACTCTTCAGAATCAGTTGATTCTTCAACAAGCACTTTCTTGAACAAGCTTTTGGAAAATGATTTGCTCTTCTTTTTGGCAATTAGAGCAAGAGGATCGCCCGGAGAAGACTCTTTCCTTCCTTCTTGAAGTTTAGACACCTCGGGTTGGTAATGCATAAGAACTCCAACAAGCTCATGAATAGTCAACTTGTCAATCTCTTTGGTAGATCGAACAATGGTTCCATAAGGAAGCCAATCAGCATTGATCTTTTTGAGGAATTTCATGTTGACTTCAGCATGTACTTTTACAATCTTACACCTTTTCAACTCATTGAGAACACCATTGAAACGACGGTAGGTGTCCTTGAGTAGTTCTTCTGGTTCCTGCTTGAAATCTTCATACAATCCCAGAGCCTTATTCAATTTAGTAACGTCTGACATGTCATAACCTTCTTGTTGTCGTTTGATCTCATCCCATATATCTTTTGCAGTAGTGTTGCTATCAACATTTTCAAATAGCTCATATGGGATAGCTTGCATGACAATATTCTTAGCCTCTATGTCACCCTGAGCTCTTTCACGTTTATCACCAGAAAGTTCATAGACTGGAATTGGCATACCAGTATCCAGATGAAAATCAACAACTGGACCATCTCTCAGAGAAGCCCATATATGTTTAACTTTCTCACCCTTATAGTCTATGTACTGAGTGATACGATGAAGCCACTGAGTGTACTTGCCATCAAACAACACTGGAGGTCGGGAATCTGATCCAATGATAAGAGTGTCCTGGGTAGACATCTGAAATTGAGGTAGATTCGGTATAGATTCGGTATTAAACACAATTTATGATCAGGGTTCAGTATAAAATCTAACAAGAATGTCAGATTCGGTAAAGATTCGGTACAGTAGCAGATTCGGTAAGTGGTTCGGTAATGTAGCAGATTCGGTAACAATTCGGTAAACCAGATTATGTATCAGAAACTGATAAGAATCACAAGTAACACACCCAAATTTGGTATGGATTCGGTAACTACACAACTTGAAGCCTCAGAATACTTAAAACCAAAGAATTAAGTGAAATCGAGATTCTGATTCGGTAAATGACTCGGTAGTCAAATTCTGTAAAATATTATGTGTAAACTCAATCCAATTCCCTTGAATTAGATTCGGTAACCTTGCTGCACAAGAAAACAAGTTAGTAACAAATAGAATATCAATGAAACCGAAGATTCAGGATACCGAATGTCAACTGTAGCAGTTGACAATACCGAGTCTAAGTCTAAAACTTAGAAATATAACAGAATCCTTTCTCAAACCACACCAATTAGCTGCGTATTATCAAACCGAATGTGATAGAATCACAAACACACCACAATCTACAACACTTAAGATGAATTTTCAGTAATGAAGCACACTCGGTATGACGGTTATGATACCGAATGTTGATCAAATCTTCAAAACTTGAAGAATTGAAGAAATTGAACCGACAGAAATGTGATTTAACACCTCACGAACACAACCGAATCTTTAAATCTTCACAAAAATCCAGAATCAAGCTTGAATTAAGCAATACCGATAGTTTTAGCCACAAACTCTAAAAATCAACTTGATTCTCCATAATTGAAGTTAATAAGCTGTAATGATGATCGAAACTCTTTCTAATAGACCTAATACACCTTCGCTGAACTTATCACAAGAATCTGAACGTCAGATTATCAAATTTGATAATACTGAATCTGATTCATTTTATCGAGAGTATTCAGATTCTGTAATCTACAATCTCTGGATCGATATAGTGATGTAGAATCACTTCCTGGAAGCTCTGATACCAAATGATAGGTCAGATCATGTTGAGATTGAGAGAAATGATAAGATAGAGTGAGATTCGGTATGTAGGAAGAAGACTCGGTATGAGAGAGAATTGGTACAAATTACATTCCACAACTTCTAGAACTCAGTTACAATACAATGTCTATCTAATTAGGACTACTTAGGTTCCTTATATAGCCCTCTTCTAAGGAACCTTCATTTAAGCTTAATTCACATTAACACTCTACAACTTCGGGGTCCTAACAGCTGCCATCTTGACTAATTCAAGGTGAGAATCATCAACATTAGAAAGATTCAACTCTTCAGAATCAGTTGATTCTTCAACAAGCACTTTCTTGGATAAGCTTTTGGAAGTAGTAAATGAATTGCTCCATGATTATATATTATATGAGATCTATATTTGCATGATTAAATGTTTCCAACATGTTAAGCAATCAAACTTGTTAAGACTTGATTAATTGAAACGGTTTTTGTTTTAACGTTTGACCACCCAGTTTGTCCGATGATTCACGAACGTTATAACTTGTATATGATATGATATTATATATATATATATATATATATATATATATATATATATATATATATATATATATATATATATATATATATATATATCTATATATATATATATATGTATATATATATTATCTCATTATGTATATTAACAATGAACTTTATACATAAAACAAGACTACTAACTTAAGAAATTCAAAACGATATCTATACGTAACGATTATCATTGTAATAACGTCTTAATATTTATGTATCATATTAAGATATATTAGTACATCATGTTATCATAATAATGTAATAATTTAACATCTCATTAGATATAATAACAATGGGATTAATTAAATTTAACGAAATCGTTAACTTAAAGGTTCCGAAACAACACGTACATGTAACGACTAACGATGACTTAACGAATCAGTTAAAATGTATATACATGTAGTGTATTAAGATATATCAATACACTTTTGAAAGACTTCAAGACACATATCAAAGTACTTATATTTAACAAAAATGCTTACAATTACATCCTCATTCATTTTCATCAACAATTCTACTCGTATGCACCCGTATTCGTACTCGTACAATACACAGCTTCTAAATGTATATACTATTGGTATATACACTTTAATTATTAGCTTTTAGTATCCTTAATGAGTCACCTAAACATGTGGGAACCATCATTTGGCAGCTAGCATGAAATATCTAGCAAAATTACAAACTTATGGTGCCTTTATCTTGACTCATGTTCACGTGACTATGCACACACACACAAACATATTTTATATCAACTTCCATGCATCAAACTACTCTCTCTCAAGTTCTCTCTCATTGTTCTAAGTGTTCTTCATCATCTTCATCAAAATATAGCTCAATCTAGTTCAAAAATCCAAACATAAATCAACATACAACACAATCTTTCAAGAACACTTTCAAGTTTGCAATTCTACTTCCAAGCTTTCAAATCCATTCCAAGTAATCATCTAAGATCAAGAAACCTTTGTTATTTATAGTAGATTATCTTTCTTATTCAAGGTAATACTCATATTCAAACTTTGATTCGATTTCTATAACTATAATTATCTTAATTCAAGTAGTAATCTTACTTGAACTTGTTTTCGTGTCATGATTCTACTTCAAGAACTTTCAAGCCATCAAAGATCGATTGAAGCTCAAGTTATTTCTTCATCATTTACAGTAGGTTTACCTACTATACTTGAGGTAGTAATGATGTTCATAACATCATTCGATTCATATAGATATAAATATCTTATTCGAAGATTTAAACTTGTAATCACTAGAACATAGTTTAGTTGATTCTAAACTTGTTCGCAAACAAAGTTAATCCTTCTAACTTAACTTTTAAAATCAACTAAATACAAGTTCTATTTTTATATGATATGCTAACTTAATGATTTAAAACTTGGAAACACGAAGAACACCGTAAAACCGCACATACGCCGTCGTAGTAAAACCGGTGGCTGTTTTGGGTTGGATAATTAAAAACTATGATAACCTTTGAATTAAAAGTTGTTCTTCTGGGAAAATGATATTTCTTATAAACATGAAACTGTTTCCAAAAATCATGGTTAAACTCAAAGTGGAAGTGTGTTTTTCAAAATGGTCATCAAGATGTCGTTCTTTCGACGGAAATGACTACCTCTTTCAAAAATGACTTGTAACCTGTATTTCTGACTATAAACTTATACTTTTTCTGTTTAGTTTCATAAATTTCAGTTCATTATGAAACCATAGCAACCTGATTCACTCAAAACGGATTTATAACGAAGAAATTATGGGTAAAACAAAATTGGTTAGATTTACTAGTTTAGCTACGAAAAATTTATAACAAATCCATACTAACCATAACTTAACTAACTTTCTTGTATTATACATGTCTTGATAGACCATAGACACATATACAATGTTTTAACATATCATATTGACGTTATCTATATATATTATTTGGAATAACTGTAAGTCACTCTATATTGCGGTAATGCTCGAGTTAGCATATAGAGGGTCGAGGTTGATTCTAAAATAATATATATATACTTTGAGTTGTGATCGAGTCTGAGACATGTATACACTGGGTCGTAGATTGATTCGAGAAAATATATTGATTTATTTATGTACTACTAACTGTGAACTACTAATTGTGGACTACTAACGTTGGACTGCTAACTTAACAACTTAAAACGTCAACACGTAATAAAAATGTTGTGAATATATTTTGATCATACTTTGATATATATGTATATATTTGTTATAGGTTCGTGAGTCGACCCGCGGCCAAGTCTAATTCTCGACGAATTAAAAATCCGTGAAAGTGAGTTATAGTCCCACTTTTATTATCTAATATCTTTTTGGGATGAGAATACATACAGTTTTATAAATGTTTTACAAAATAGGCACAAGTAATTGAAACTACATTATGTGTTGAATTGCTACTGGATATCGCCCTTGTTGAACTTGGTAGCCCATGAATTAGTGTTTATTATAATTGCTACTAATTGACGCAAATCCTAAAGGTAGATCTACGGGCTTTGACACGCCCCAGTCAGAGAATTTGATCTGCTTTAGTACTTCGATTTTTCTCTACAGACGAGTGGTTCTGTTTTGGGAATATTCTAGATGTATTTTGTTAATGTCGGTTACCAGGTGTTCAAACATATGAATGATTTTTATACCGATGGCTATTTATGAGAAAGGAAATCTTGTGGCCTATTATTACGATTTGATAAATATATAGGTTAAACCTATAACTCACCAACATTTTTGTTGACGTTTAAAACATGTTTATTCTCAGGTGATTATTAAGAGCTTCCACTGTTGCATGCTAAATTAAGGACAAGATTTGGAGTCAGCATGCTTGTATAATATTGTTTAAAAACTGCATTCGAGAACTTACTTTGTTGTAATATATTACTATTTTAAATCATTATGTAATGGTCGTGTGTAAGCGTGATATTTTAGATTATCATTACTTGATAATTTAGGTTATGTCCTTTAAATCTTTGTCGATAAAATAAAGGTTATGGTTTGTTTCAAAAACGAATGCAGTCTTTGAAAAACGTCTCATATAGAGGTCAAAACCTCGCAACGAAACCAATTAATATGAAACGTTTATAATCAATATGAATGGGACATTTCAATTAGTATCCAAGCGTTGGTCTTAGAGAACCAGAAATTTGCATTAGTGTGTCTAACCGAGTTTGTTAGGATGCATTAGTGAGTCTGGACTTCGACCGTGTTTACTTAAAAAACGATTACTTAACACTTTTGTTGGAAACTATATATTTTTACATGTAAATATTATGTGATATATTAATCTCTTAACGTGCTTGCTATTGTATGATAGATGTCTACCTCTAGTACAAATTCCATCAACTCACCTAATAATAATGAAGAGTCGAATGTATTTTGGGAAGATTCACAAATTCCGGAAGAAGAAGAAGAACTGGAAGAAGAGGAACCGGAAGAAGAGGAACCGGAAGAAGAGGTTCCAGAGGAGGAAATATTAAGAACTACAGAAAAACAGATAAATAAAAGAAAATCCTCAACCAATGGACTAAAGTTAAAAATGGTCAATGGTGTTTCCGCCGAGGAAGCAAAATATTGGGAAAATTACCAATTTTCTAATGAATCGGATTTCTATGAGGATTCCGATGATGTTATAGAAATTACCCCGACCCAATTTAATAAAGAAAAAGAAAATAATAAGGGAAAAGTTATCAAAATAGATAAAATCGAGTCCAAACGACGAACTTTATGTTAACATGAAATACCCCGATGGTGTATACCGTAAACACCCGTATTTCTTAAATTTTAACTATAACCTGGGAACATCTAAGCCACCAGGTTTTTCTAGACCATTTGTGAAAAGGACAACTCGTATTAGAGGAGCACCATGTATCCCTAGGAAATTAGCAAAACGAACCAAGTCCGAGGAGGAGGAAACAAGTGAGTCGGAATAAAGAATTGTAATCATGCTGTGTAATATGTGTACTGTAGTGTGCTTGTACTTTTACGCTGTATGTAAAAATTGCTTGTAATGTTTGTATTCTATCATCCTTTACAAGATCTAAATTTTCATCTCTTTTACAGTATAAAAATACAAAATGGATGTTAAGGATAGACGACCAAACATTTTAGAAGACCTACCAGGGAATATGATTGATGAAATCTTGTCTAGAGTTGGTCAGAATTCATCGGCTCAATTTTTTACAGCGAGATTAGTTTGTAGGAAATTTGACAGACGTTCTAGGTATGCCTTGGTTTATAAAAGGCTTTCCTTCAATAGATGGTGTATATCACATTGGGGAGACCTTAAATTACGCCATGTTTTCTTTAAGGCATTGTGTGCGGGAAACCCTAATGCAATTTTCTGCTACTGTTTGAGAGCCTATTTTGACTCCACATATCCCAACATAGGACTTCGTTCTTTAGAAAAGAGCTTCAAACATGCAACTTAAATAAGCATGTTATGTTTATGGGTTAGTGATGTTCGCTTCTCACCAAATTGGGAAAAAGAACATCGGATTGCAACTTCTTAATAAAACATTCCCACAGGTGACGGATTCAGTAGTTGGGGTGAGAAATAAGGTTTTTAACTTGTTACGGGGCTGTTGGATATTTTGTAACCCCCGTCCTTTTGACGAACATGCTTAGTAAAACCCGAATGCATGACTTGTTTCTAGTCTTATGAATTACTTGTCTTTATTGCCCTCACTAAACAATTTGAGCTTCACTAAAATTGTCTTCACAGCTGCTTTGTATCAAAGTTATTATGTGCTATATTTCAAGCTGTATGTAAAATAGTGGTATTGTACGTTTGTAAATTATGGTATTAAAATTTGAACGCAAAATATTATTATCAGTTTTTCATGATAGAATTGTAGTAGTTGATTTGTATATTAGCTACTAAGTATGAACTTAACGGGTAGGTACTACCCGAATTTGAATTATAAAACGCTAATATGAAGAAAAAGCTTTTATAAATAAGTTCATATTATGCTACGAAATACTATTGACTACTTCTAATATTCTATATGATTAACTGAACTCTTTTGGCTATTTTTGAAGGAAATGGCACCGACTACTCGACACAACATGAGGAAGACTTCCTGTTTTCCTTGCAGCAAACATAGCCGTAGTACAGGCTGCAATGCAAAACGATAATAACTCTGAATCTAGTAATGGAACAAATTCCACAAGAAATCGTGTAGGATGCTCCTACAAGGAATTCACTGCCTGTAAACCTCTGGAATTCGATGGAACCGAAGGACCAATCGGATTAAAACGGTGGACCGAGAAGGTCGAATCGGTGTTTGCCATAAGTAAATATACTGAAGAAGACAAAGTAAAGTACGCTACGCATACCTTCACAGGTACTGTGTTAACATGGTGGAACACCTATCTCGAGCAGGTGGGACAAGATACTGCTTACGCATTACCGTGGTCAACATTCAAACACATGATGAATGAGCAGTACCGTCCCAGAAATGATGTCAATAAGCTCAAGGTAGAGCTTAGAGAATTACGAACACAAGGATTCGATATTACCACATACGAACGATGATTCACAGAGTTGTGCCTATTGTGTCCAAGGGTGTTCGAAGATGAAGAAGAGCAGATCGACGCGTTTATAAAAGGGTTGCCAGAAAAGATTCAGGAGGATGTGAGTTCAAACGAGCCCACCTCCATACAAAAGGCAAGTCGAATGGCTCACAAACTCATAAACCAGATTGAGGGAAGAATTAAAGAGAAAACGGCCGAAGGGGCCAACATGAAACAAGTCAAGAGAAAATGGGAAGAAAACAGTGACAAGGGTCACCAACACAACAACAGTAACTATCGCTTCAACAATCAACACAACAATCACAACTGCAATCGCACCATTTTTCGCACCAACAAACGCAACAACAAACATCCCAACAACAATAACAACCGCAGCAACAACAATCCCAACAACTATCTCAATAACAAAAATGGCAACCAAAATCATAAGATTCAATGTAAAAGATGTGACGGATAACACCCGGAGAGGTTCTGTGCTGTAGTGTGTACCAAGTGTAACAGAAGCGGTCATGGTGCAACAAAATGTGACATCTATAGACCGACGGTCTATAAAAATACTAAAACAAATAATCCTATTATTTGTTACGGATGTGGAAAGCCGGGCCATTTCAGCAGGGCATGCCCAAACCAAGGGAATAATAATGGGCAAGGCCGTGGAAGAGTCTTCAACATTAATACAGTAGAAGCGCAGGAGGACCCAGAGCTTGTTACGGGTACGTTTCTTATTGACGATAAACCTGCTTATGTTTTATTTGATTCGAATGCGGATAGAAGCGATATGAGTAGAGATTTTTGTGCCAAATTAAGTTGTCCATTAACGTCTTTAGATAATAAATTTTTACTCGAATTAGCAAACGGTAAATTAATCACAGCAGATAAAATATGTCAGAACTGATAAATTAAACTGGTTAACGAAATGTTTAAGATTGATTTGATACCAGTAGAGTTAGGGAGTTTTGATATGATAATTGGCATGGACTAGTTGAAAGAGGTGAAGGCAGAAATAGTTTGTTACAAAAATGTGATTCGCATTATGCGCGAAAAGAGAAAACCCTTAATGGTGTACGGAGAAAAGAGCAACGCGAAGCTAAATCTTATTAGTAATTTAAAGGAGCAAAAGCTAATAAGAAAAGATTGCTATGCTGTTCTAGCACACGTCGAGAAAATACAAACTGAAGAAAAGAACATCAATGATGTTCCCGTCGTAAAAGAATTTCCTGATGTATTTTTGAAAGAATTACCGGGACTACCTCCACACTGATCTGTTGAATTTCAAATAGACCTTGTACTAGGAGCTGCACCAAAAGCTCCTGCTCCATACAGACTCGCACCCAGCAAAATGAAGGAACTCCAGAGCCAATTACAGGAACTTTTAGAGCGTAGTTTCATTCGACCAAGCACATCACCATGGGGAGTTCCTGTTTTGTTCGTCAAAAAGAAGGATGGTACATTCAGGTTGTGTATCGACTACCGAGAGTTGAAAAAACTTACCATCAAGAACCGTTATCCACTATCAAGAATTGATGACTTATTGATCAACTACAAGGCTCGTCGGTTTATTCGAAGATCGATTTATGTTTCGGATATCAACAAATGCGGGTGAAAGAGGATGATATCCCAAAGACTGCTTTTAGAAAGCGTTACAGTTATTATGAGTTTATGGTCACGCCGTTTGGTTTAACTAACGCACCAGCCGTGTTCATGAACCTCATGAACCGAGTGTGTGGACCATATCTTGACAAGTTTGTCATTGTCTTCATCGATGACATACTTATTTACTCTAAAAATGATCAAGAGCACGAAAAACATTTTAGAAAAGTGCTAGAATTGTTAAGAAAAGAAAAACTGTACGCCAAGTTTTCAAAGTGTGCATTTTGGTTAAAAGAAGTTCAATTCCTCGATCACATAGTGAGCAAAGAAGGTATTCAAGTTGATCCAGCAAAGATTGAAACTGTTGAGAAATGGAAAATCCCGAAAACTCCGACGCAGATACGCCAATTTTTAGGATTGGCTGGTTACTACAGAAGATTCATCCAAGATTTTTCCAAAATACCAAAACCCTTGACTGCATTAACGCATAAAGGGAAGAAATTTGAATGGAAGGATGAGCAAGAGAAAGCGTTCCAATTGTTGAATAAAAAGTTAACTACGGCACCTATATTGTCATTACCTGAAGGGAATGATGATTTTGTGATTTATTGTGATGCTTCAAAGCAAGGTATCGGTTGTGTATTAATGCAACGAAAGAAGGTAATTGCTTATGCGTCTAGACAATTAAAGATTCATGAGCAGAATTATACGACTCATGATTTGGAATTAGGCATTGTTGTTTTTGCATTAAAGATGTAGAGGCACTACTTATACGGGGTCAAATGTACCATATATACCGACCACAAAAGTCTTCAACATATATTTGATCAAAAACAACTAAACATGAGACAGCGTAGGTGGATTGAATTGTTAAATGATTATGACTTTGAGATTCGTTACCACTTGGTGAAGGTAAATGTGGTAGCCGATGTCTTAAGTAGAAAGGATAGAGAACCTATTCGAGTAAAAGCTATGAATATAGTTATTCATACTAACCTTACTACTCGAATAAAGGAGGCGCAACAAGGAGTTTTGAAAGAAGGGAATTTGAAGAATGAAATACCCAAAGGATTGGAAAAACATCTTAATATTCGAGAAGACGAAACCCAGTATAGAGCTGAAAGAATTTGGGTACCAAGGTTTGGAGATGTGAGAGAAATGGTGATATCGGCCAAAAAGTCATGTTTTTACCCCCGATATTGAGCCTTAAAACCATAAAGTTCCAAACTTTATTGCCAAAATAGTTACTTTGTTGGTTAATTTGGTAGATTTAGTCATTACGAAGGCTATGTTTCAAGAATCACTAAAAACAGATGAGAAACGAGGAAAAACGAGCAAAACTGGCTAAGACGATTAACTCGCGTTTAAATAACTTATTTTATAATTTTTAGAAAAGTTTAATTACTTAATCTCATATTGTAGGATATTCAATTATGAACGCGTGGGTGCAAGAATCATCAAAAACGGAGCTAAAACGAAGATTCTAGAGCGAAAACGGTGTAAGACCAGAAATCAAGTTCGATTCTGAAAAACGGCATGCCAGTACCCCTTTCCAAACGGCCTGCCTGGCTTGCAAATAGCTTACCAGTGCACCTTGCCAGTACCCCTTGCCAAACGGCTTGTCAGGCATTTTTCAAAAAAACGGCCTGCTAATACCCCTTGCCTAACGGCCTGCCAGGCGTTTTTCAGAAAAAAAACCCCTGCTAGTACCCCTTGCCAGTACCCCTTGCCAGGCGTTTTTTGGCCAAAAATTACAATTTTGCCCTCAAGCTTTGCTTATAAAAGGAGGGCTTCATTTCTCATTTCAACACACCTTACACACAATTCTTCACTTCTCTCTCAAATATCTCTCTATAGTCGCTCTCTAGTAATCTATAGGAGATTAGTTCTCTCTCTACTTTCTCTCTCTAGATACTAGAGAGAGAAAAGTACAGAGATTAGGAAATGTAATTATCTCTCTATTGTCGCTCTCTAGTGATCAATAGGAGATTAGTATGTAGTTAGTAATAGAAGCTTTCAAGAATTGTAACGCTATGGATATTAATTCATCATAATGTTCTTGTTTGATGTTTGTGATTTATTAATGATTGAAATGTTTGTTGCCATAATGTGTGAGTAATTGCTTGATTGTTTGCCATGATTTATTAATGTTAGTTAGGGATGATTATCGTTTCGTACTCGCTTTCTGTCTATGATATTAAACCTCGTTATTATCGTCCTTCCACTAATAAACGTGATTAAAATCTTTTATAAAGTCGACATTATAAGGGTAATTAATTATCTATGTTTATACATTGGTCAAGGTATAAACCTATTGGAAATACTATAAAGTACATGGGGAATTACCGTAGGACCAGATCAAGACATTGGTCAAGAGTATAAGACTCATGTCGATATACTATAGGACCACTTGAGCATGGTCTAGGTTAGAAGATATGGAACCACTATAAGTCTAGTACATGGTGGGAAATAACCGTTGTGACCGTTGTGGGACATTACCTTGCCAACAGCCACAACGGTTATTTCCCACTTGATCAAGGATGGGAAATAGTATTAGTAACACCCGAATGCATGACTTGTTTCTGGTCTTATGAATTACGTGTCTTTATTGCCCTCACTAAACAATTTGAGCTTCACTAAAATTGTCTTCACAGCTGCTTTGTATCAAAGTTATTATGTGCTATATTTCAAGCTGTATGTAAAATAGCGGTATTGTACGTTTGTAAATTATGGTATTAAAATTTGAACGCGAAATATTATTATCAGTTTTTCATGATAGAATTGTAGTAGTTGATTTGTATATTAGCTACTAAGTATGAACTTAACGGGTAGGTACTACCCGAATTTGAATTATAAAACGCTAATATGAAGAAAAAGCTTTTATAAATAAGTTCATATTATGCTACGAAATACTATTGACTACTTCTAATATTCTATATGATTAACTGAACTCTTTTGGCTATTTTTGAAGGAAATGGCACCGACTACTCGACACAACATGAACATGAGCGAGGAAGACTTCCGTGTTTTCCTTGCAGCAAACATAGCCGCAGTACAGGCTGCAATGCAAAACAATAATAACTCTGAATCTAGCAATGAAATAAATTCCACAAGAAATCGTGTAGGATGCTCCTACAAGGAATTCACTGCCTGTAAACCTCTGGAATTCGATGGAACCGAAGGACCAATCGGATTAAAACCGTGGACTGAGAAGGTCGAATCGGTGTTTTCCATAAGTAAATGTACTGAAGAAGACAAAGTAAAGTACGCTACGCATACCATCGCAGGTACTGTGTTAACATGGTGGAACACCTATCTCGAGCAGGTGGGACAAGATACTGCTTACGCATTACCGTGGTCAGCATTCAAACACATGATGAATGAGCAGTACCGTCCCAAAAACGAGGTCAATAAGCTCAAGGCAGAGCTTAGAAAATTACGAACACAAGGATTCGATATTACCACATACGAACGACGATTCACAGAGTTGTTCCTATTGTGTCCAAAGGTGTTCGAAGATGAAGAAGAGCAGATCGACGCGTTTGTAAAAGGGTTGACAGAAAGGATTCAGGAGGATGTGAGTTCAAACGAGCCCACCTCCATACAAAAGGCAAGTCGAATGGCTCACAAACTCATAAACCAGATTGAGGGAAGAATTAAAGAGAAGACGGCCGAAGGGGCCAACATGAAACAAGTCAAGAGAAAATGGGAAGAAAACAGTGACAAGGTTCACCAACACAACAACAATAACTATCGCTTCAACAATCAACACAACAATCACAACTGCGATCGAACCATTTTTCGCACCAACAAACGCAACAACAAACATCCCAACAACAATAACAACCGCAGCAACAACAATCCCAACAACTATCTCAATAACAAAAATGGCAACCAAAATCAGAAGATTCAATGTAAAAGATGTGACGGATACCACCTGGAGAAGTTCTGTGCTGTAGTGTGTACCAAGTGTAACAGAAGCGGTCATGGTGCAACAAAATGTGACATCTATGGATCGACGGTCTACAAAAATATTAAAACAAATAATCCTATTATTTGTTACGGATGTGGAAAGCCGGGCCATTTCAGCAGGACATGCCCAAACCAAGGGAATAATAATGGACAAGGCCGTGAAAGAGTCTTCAACATTAATACGGTAGAAGCGCTGGAGGACCCGGAGCTTGTTACGGGTACATTTCTTATTGACGATAAACCTGCTTATGTTTTATTTGATTCGGATGCGGATAGAAGTGATATGAGTAGAGATTTTTGTGCCAAATTAAGTACCATTAACGTCTTTAGATAATAAATTTTTTACTCGAATTAGCAAACGGTAAATTAATCACAGAAGATAAAATATGTCAGGACCGATAAATTAAACTGGTTAACGAAACGTTTAAGATTGATTTGATACCAGTAGAGTTAGGGAGTTTTGATGTGATAATTGGCATGGACTGGTTGAAAGAGGTGAAGGCAGAGATAGTTTGTTACAAAAATGTGATTCGCATTATGCGCGAAAAGAGAAAACCCTTAATGGTGTACGGAGAAAAGAGCAACACGAAGCTAAATCTTATTAGTAATTTAAAGGAGCAAAAGCTAATAAGAAAAGGTTGCTATGCTGTTCTAGCACACGTCGAGAAAGTACAAACTGAAGAAAAGAACATCAATGATGTTCCCGTCGCAAAAGAATTTCCTGATGTATTTCTGAAAGAATTACCGGGACTACCTCCACACCGATCTGTTGAATTTCAAATAGACCTTGTACTAGGAGCTGCACCAATAGCTCGTGCTCCATACAGACTCGCACCCAGCAAAATGAAGGAACTCCAGAGCCAATTACAGGAACTTTTAGAGCGTGGTTTCATTCGACCAAGCACATCACCATACAGAGTTCCTGTTTTGTTTGTCAAAAAGAAGGATGGTACATTCAGGTTGTGTATCGACTACCGAGAGTTGAACAAACTTACCATCAAGAACCGTTATCCACTACCTAGAATCGATGACTTATTTGATCAACTACAAGGCTCGTCGGTTTATTCGAAGATCGATTTATGTTCCGGATATCATCAAATGTGGGTGAAAGAGGATGATATCCCAAAGACTGCTTTTAGAACGTGTTACGGTCATTATAAGTTTATGGTCATGCCGTTTGGTTTAACTAATGCACCATCCGTGTTCATGGATCTCATGAATCGAGTGTGTGGACCATATCTTGACAAGTTTGTTATTGTCTTCATCGATGACGTACTTATTTACTCTTAAAATGATCAAGAGCACGAAAAACATTTGAGAAAAGTGCTAGAATTGTTAAGAAAAGAAAAACTGTATGCCAAGTTTTCAAAGTGTGCATTTTGGTTGAAAGAAGTTCAATTCCTTGGTCACATAGTGAGCAAAGAAGGTATTCAGGTTAATCCGGCAAAGATTGAAACTGTTGAGAAATGGGAAACCCCGAAAACTCCGACGCAGATACGCCAATTTTTAGGATTGGCTGGTTACTACAGAAGATTCATCCAAGATTTTTCCAAAATAGCAAAACCCTTGACTGCATTAACGCATAAAGGGAAGAAATTTGAATGGAAGGATGAGCAAGAGAAAGCGTTCCAATTGTTGAAGAAAAAGTTAACTACGGCACCTATATTGTCATTACCTGAAGGGAATGATGATTTTGTGATTTATTGTGATGCTTCAAAGCAAGGTATCGGTTGTATATTAATGTAACGAAAGAAGGTAATTGCTTATGCGTCTAGACAATTGAAGATTCATGAGTAGAATTATACGACTCATGATTTGGAATTAGGCGATGTTGTTTTTGCATTGAAGATGTGGAGGCACTACTTATATGGGGTCAAATGTACCATATATACCGACCACAAAAGTCTTCAACATATATTTGATCAAAAACAACTAAACATGAGACAGCGTAGGTGGATTGAATTGTTAAATGATTATGACTTTGAGATTCGTTACCACCCGGGGAAGGTAAATGTGGTAGCTGGTGCCTTAAGTAGAAAGGACAGAGAACCTATTCGAGTAAAAGCTATGAATATAATTATTCATACTAACCTTACTACTCGAATAAAGGAGGCGCAACAAGGAGTTTTGAAAGAAGGGAATTTGAAGAATGAAATACCCAAAGGATTGGAAAAACATCTTAATATTCGAGAAGATGGAACCCAGTATATAGCTGAAAGAATTTGGGTACCAAGGTTTGGAGATGTGAGAGAAATGGTGATATCGGCCAAAAAGTCACGTTTTTACCCCCGATATTGAGCCTTAAAACCATAAAGTTCCAAACTTTATTACCAAAATAGTCACTTTGTTGGTTAATTTGGTTGATTTAGTCATTACGAAGGCTATGTTTCAAGAATCACTAAAAACTGATGAGAAACGAGGAAAAACGAGCAAAACCGGCTAAGACGATTAACTCGCGTTTAAATAACTTATTTTATAATTTTTGGAAAAGTTTAATTACTTAATCTCATGTTGTAGGATATTCAATTACGAATGCGTGGGCGCAAGAATCATCAAAAACGGAGCTGAAACGAAGATTCTAGAGCGAAAACGCTGAAAGACCAGAAATCAAGTTCGATTCTGAGAAAACGGCCTGCCAGTACCCCTTTCCAAACGGCCTGCCTGGCTTGTAAACGGCTTACCAGTGCCCCTTACCAGTACCCCTTGCCAAACGGCTTGCCAGGCATTTTTCAGAAAAAAACGGCCTGCCAGTACCCCTTGCCAAACCGCCTGCCAGGCGTTTTTCAAAAAAAACCCCCTGCCAGTACACCTTGCCAGGCGTTTTTTGGCTAAAAATTACAATTTTGCCCTCAAGCTTTGCTTATAAAAGGAGGGCTTCATTTCTCATTTCAACACACCTTACACACAATTCTTCACTTCTCTCTCAAATATCTCTCTATAGTCGCTCTCTAGTGATCTATAAGAGATTAGTTCTCTCTCTACTTTCTCTCTCTAGATTCTAGAGAGAGAAAAGTACAGAGATTAGGAAATGTAATTATCTCTCTATTGTCGCTCTCTAGTGATCAATAGGAGATTAGTATGTAGTTAGTAATAGAAGCTTTCAAGCATTGTAACGCTATGGATATTATGAAGACATACAAGTGTTATTCTGCTGACATTATTCGGTAATATCTATCTTTTCTTTTATTAATTCATCATAATGTTCTTATTTGATGTTTGTGATTTATTAATGATTGAAATGTTTGTTGCCATAATGTGTGAGTAATTGCTTGATTGTTTGCCATGATTTATTAATGTTAGTTAGGGATGATTATCGTTTCGTACTCGCTTTCTGTCTATGATATTAAACCTCGTTATTATCGTCCTTCCACCAATAAACGTGATTAAAACCTTTTATAAAGTTGACATTATAAGGGTAATTAATTATCTGTGTTTATACATTGGTCAAGGTATAAACCTATTGGAAATACTATAAAGTACATGGGGAATTACCGTAGGACCAGATCAAGACATTGGTCAAGAGTATAAGACTCATGTCGATATATTATAGGACCACTTGAGCATGGTCAAGGTTAGAAGATATGGAACCACTATAAGTCTAGTACATGGTGGATAACTAAGGGATTTATTGATAGATTTAAGTAAGGGCTGGTTTAAGTCATAAATGGGAGTTTAACGCACTACAATACAAACTAAGCTTATGAATCTTCAAGGATGACTGAGAACTATCAGATGTTCTAATATGTCTACAAACCCTTAGATTTTACCAAACCATTGACAGAAAGGGATTCGAAACACAATCATAACCACTCACTTGGGTGATACACTAAGGTGTTAAGAAAGGTTGGATATTATCTATATAAGGCTATGCTACTTTATTCGTGTTTCCAAGGTATGCATTGCATCCAAGATGGGCCGCTTATATTCATAAAACGGATAAAGCGTCAGGAGTTGAGCATAGCCCATCCGATCAGAATCTTCAAAGCCTAGTTTCTCGTGACATGCTAATCGGGAAACCGCTTAGTAGGGAATCTAGTGTTCACACCAAGGTATATCTATCCAAGGAGTGTCTCACAATCATCCCGACACTACATTATCTTAAATCATGGTAAACCACGTCTTCTCTGTCCTTAGCTGTTGCATGCTAGCTAGCTTATTTTAATTATATTGTTTTAATATCTTAATTACAATTATATAAACTATTCAACCCAACTATTGCCTTTACACAATTTGATATTCCGGATAAAAGTGGTGTCTAGAATAAACTGGTTGGACTTGGTTGTTGGATTTTCCGAATAGTTGCCAATTTATTGGGACCAAAAGGATCCTGCCTCTCCACACAAGGTGTACCTGGCCACTAGTCTTGGATACTAAATTGTGTACAAACCCAATCTTAATCACTAAATTATCTGAATAAGCTCCGTTTCAAATTCGACCGCTCAAGGAACGACGCTAGGTCATATTTGCCCTTGCTAACCCATAGGAAGGAATAATAGATTTAGGCCCAGCATATATAAATTAAAACAATCAACTTCTTCTGTTGATATCCTGAATTGACGTTTTGCGACCTAATGACACCGCATAAATAAACCGCCCGATTCCGGCATATCAGAAGGTAGTTAAATTAAGTAGTTGTTAATGTTGCTACCACATTGGAGACGTCAATGGACATCGTCCCACCTCCATCCTTAGAGTACAATGTTACGACCAACCTGAACTCACAAAGAAGAAAGACGGGTTTTGTGTCAGGGCTACCCTATAAACCATCACTTAAATACATAATGCAATACACATCATGGAGTGATGAGGACCCGTTTGACCAACCCGCACAAATCAAGGAGGCAGAAGAAGTTGATAGCTTTGTTATACCTCAAGTTAAACAAAGTATTCACTTCGAATCACCTTTTCCTTTCATTAGACATACCTTATTCTAAGTCCGCTTCAATCTCATCGGTATGTTCCAATATAACCTCTTGTGTCTACTGATGGATGCAAGGGAGCCACCTAGATTTTCTGAGAAATAAGGCTAGAGTCAGGCTCGTGACTCGAACAAAAACAAGCGCTTCTCGGGAGGCAACCCGTGTATGTTTATTTTTCTATAACTTTAGTAATAGTTAGATTAGAATAATTAGGTTAATTGAATAAATGAGAAAGTGAAACTTAAAATGAGATTTTCAAAGTTTCTTACTTGTCATGAACTTAATTGCAATATTTACAAAAGTCTTAAAATTAAAGGCAGTCAACACTTTAAGTGTGGGATTAAGATTTTTAGTCATACACTGATTTGTTGAATTTTCAAAAACCTAATTTTGAAACCCCCGAGTTTCCAAATAACTTTTTCATCAAAAAGCAAATCAGTGAGTCTATGGCCTAAAGCTTAATCACATGTCTAGGATTAATGTTTTCTATCTTTACAAGTAATAGATAGTTATTAATGCCTGTGGTGGAGACTCTTTGAATAATGATGAAACGACAAGGAAACCCGTATTTCATTACAAGTTATTAGTAGATGTTGTATGGAGGATGAGAAGACCGATTTGAATCCAACAAAAGATGGCAGTCTACCTTCAGATCCTTAGCTCACAGCTGCACCCAGGGGGAGTAACTCGTTTCTTTATCTTCATTTATTTATTTTGCTTCGTTATATCCTTAAACTATATCCTATCCTAAGCTTATCACTAAGTGTGGGATTCCTACTCAATATTGAGCTTAGATACATTTTTCGACATGTTCAAACTCTAAGTGTGGGATTTTAGGTCCCTAAAACCTAAGAATGAACATTAGGGACAATGTTCCTCTAAGTGTGGGATAGCGGTGTAGTACACCGTATTTAGCTAGGGGATGCTCGGAAAATGTTCTTAACTTAAAAATATTACTAAGATTTTCGAGTATACCTACTATTTAGATTCTTTGTCCTCAACGTAAATTTTTCAAAAATTTTGACTAAATGACACTTTCTGAAAAAGTAACTTTGAAAATCAAGCGTGTTTGTTCTAAAATTAAGACAAATGAGGACATAAATCTTCTTAAGGATGAACCGATTCTCTAAAAGAGCATTGTATGACTAGGCATTATCGACCCAATATAATTGTTGTGAGGCACCCCAAAAATGGCCCAATAAGCATTCATTTTTAATGCTTCACTATCTTTTCCGTTGAGAGTGCCGATGTTAGCATTTAGAGTTAGAACTTGACCTTGACATACATTTCGAGGCCAATGGTTTAGTAAGCGCCATACGTGGTGTAGGTACGATACTCCTTCCGAAATCATTCTGAATAGAAAAAAAAACCATCCGTTTCCGTTTCCACTCAACTCACGCCAAAGAGTTGATGAATCAGAAAATACTCACCCTCAAATTCACTATCAAATACGTTACCCTTTTCACCCTCTTTCCTTTCTCATTTCCAAAATTTAGAAATCCAAAGAGATAGATCGACCAAGTTTACTTCAAACACTTGTCGAAAAATTCCGAAATTCCAGACTGTTTTTAATAGGTCAAAAACCTATTTCTGGTGAAATACCTTTCTCTCTGGGCACAAGAAGAAATAGATAAAGTTATGAAGATGGGATATGAAAAAAAAAAATTTGTTGAGCAAAGTCTCAAAAATAAAGAAGAGAAAAGTGTTCAAATAAAAGCATAGATCCCCCAAGAAAATGAAGATTGTGACCCAGGAGGATTGCAGAAAAGAAGCAAAGTCTTCGTTGAAAATCAGTACCCTCTAAAGGAACTCTTCAACAAAAATAGAGTACCAACTTTCATAGAAAAAGTAAATCCTCATGAAACCTAAATCTATCGAATCTCTCTAAATTTCAATGGTTCAAAAATCACCCTTTTCGCCATATCAAAACCTTCGCCTTTCTCCACAAACCAACCTTTAAACCCGCACTTTTTCTTGAAAGAATGATTAGGGAGAAGATCAGTGTCGTCCTTATCTAACCGGTGGAGATTTGATTCTGGGTCAAGCCTATGACAATACTTGCAACATGACTGGCTATGAGCGAATTCATTTCATAGATTGATAGAGAACCCCAAACACTTGAGTGATTTGAGTGACCCGTGTAAGGAAGTCATTGTCACGTAACCTCCCCTCATGCTTACAGAGATAGTTTCTACCCTTTTGAAGACGGTTTGTCTGATCTTGCTCTTATAATAAATAAGAAGCCACTTGAATAATAGAACGAAAACCTCAGAAGCATCCTTGAACTCAAAATAAAAGAGAGGTTTGCTTGAGGACAAGCAAAGTCCAAGTGTGGGATATCTGATATCGGCCAAAAAGTCACATTTTTACCCCCGATATTGAGCCTTAAAACCATAAAGTTCCAAACTTTATCACCAAAATAGTCACTTTGTTGGTTAATTTGGTATATTTAGGCATTACGAAGGCTATGTTTCAAGAATCACTAAAAACAGATGAGAAACGAGGAAAAATGAGCAAAACCGGCTAAGACGATTAACTCGCGTTTAAATAACTTATTTTATAATTTTTGGAAAAGTTTAATTACTTAATCTCATGTTGTAGGAAATTCAATTACAAACGCGTGGGCGCAAGAATCATCAAAAACGGAGCTAAAACGAAGATTCTAGAGCGAAAACGGTGAAAAACCAGAAATCAAGTTCGATCCTGAAAAAATGGCCTGCCAGTACCCCTTGCCAAACGGCCTACCTGGCTTGCAAACAGCTTGCCAGTGCCCCTTTCCGGTACCCCTTGCCAGGTGTTTTTCAGAAAAAACGGCCTGCCAGTACCCCTTGCCAAACAGCCTGCCAGGCATTTTTCAGAAAAAACCACCTGCCAGTACCCCTTTCCAGTACCCCTTGCCAGGCATTTTTTGGCCAAAAATTACAATTTTACCCTCAAGCTTTGCTTATAAAAGGAGGGCTTCATTTCTCATTTCAACACACCTTACACACAATTCTTCACTTCTCTCTCAAATATCTCTCTATAGTCGCTCTCTAGTGATCTATAGGAGATTAGTTCTCTCTCTACTTTCTCTCTCTAGATTCTAGAGAGAGAAAAATACAGAGATTAGGAAATGTAATTATCTCTCTATTGTCGCTCTCTAGTGATCAATAGGAGATTAGTATTTTGTTAGTAATAGAAGCTTTCAAGCATTGTAACGCTATGGATATTATGAAGAAATACAAGTGTTATTCTGCCGACATTATTTGGTAATATCTATCCTTTCTTTTATTAATTCATCATAATGTTCTTGTTTGATGTTTGTGATTTATTAATAATTGAAATGTTTGTTGCCATAATGTGTGAGTAATTGCTTGATTGTTTGCCATGATTTATTAATGTTAGTTAGGGATGATTATCGTTTCGTACTCGCTTTCTGTCTATGATATTAAACCTCGTTATTATCGTCCTTCCACCAATAAATGTGATTAAAGCCTTTTATAAAGTCGACATTATAAGGGTAATTAATTATCTGTGTTTATACATTGGTCAAGGTATGAACCTATTGGAAATACTATAAAGTACATGGGGAATTACCGTAGGACCAGATCAAGACATTGGTCAAGAGTATAAGACTCATGTCGATATACTATAGGACCATTTGAGCATGGTCAAGGTTAAAAGCTATGGAACAACTATAAGTCTAGTACATGGTGGATAACTAAGGGATTTATTGAGTAGATTTAAATAAGGACTGGTTTAAGTAATAAATGGGAGTTTAACGCACTACAATACAAACTAAGCTTATGAATCTTCAAGGATGACTGAGAACTATCAGATTTTCTAATATGTCTACAAACCCTCAGATTTTACCAAACCATTGACAGAAAGGGATTCGAAACACAATCATAACCACTCACTTGGGTGATACACTAAGGTGTTAAGAAAGATTGGATATTATCTATATAAGGCTATGCTACTTTATTCGTGTGCCCAAGGTATGCATTGCATCCAAGATGGGCCGCTTATATTCTTAAACCGGATAAAGCGTCGGGAGTTGAGCATAGCCTATCTGATCAGAATCTTCAAAGCCTAGTTCCTCGTGACATGCTAATGGGGAAACTGCTTAGTAGGAAATCTAGTGTTCACACCAAGGTATATCTATCCAAGGAGTGTCTCACAATCATCCTGACACTACGTTATCTTAAATCATGGTGAACCACGTCTTCTCTGTCCTTAGCTGTTGCATGCTAGCTAGCTTATTTTAATTATATTACTTTAATATCTTAATTACAATTATATAAACTATTCAACCCAACTATTGCCTTTACACAATTTGATATTCCGAATAAAAGTGGTGTCTAGAATAAACCGGTTGGACTTGGTTTTTGGATTTTCCGAATAGTCGCCAATTTATTGGGACCAAAAGGATCTTGCCTCTCCACACAAGGTGTACCTGGCCACTAGTCTTGGATACTAAATTGTGTACAAACCCAATCTTAAAACAATCAACTTCTTCTGTTGATATCCTGAATTGACGTTTTGAGACCTAACGACACCGCATAAATAAACCGTCCGATTCCGGCATATCAAATGGTACTTAGGGAAGCACATAAAAACCAGATATTCAATACATCCCGGAGCGGGAAAGATGTACCAAGATCTCAAGAAACACTTTTGGTGGCCGGGTATGAAGGCTGATATTGCGACATATGTGGGAGAATGCTTAACTTGTTCTAAAGTTAAAGCTGAACATCAGAAACCATCAGGTCTACTTCAACAACCTGAAATCCCAGAATGGAAATGGGAAAACATTACCATAGATTTCATTACTAAATTGCGAAGAACTGCCAGTGGTTATGATACAATTTGGGTAATAGTCGATCGTCTTACCAAATCAGCACACTTCCTACCAATGAGAGAAGATGACAAAATGGAGAAGTTGGCACGACTATACTTGAAGGAAGTCGTCTCCAGACATGGAATACCAGTCTCTATTATCTCTGATAGGGATTGTAGATTTGTTGATAGATTCTGGCAGACGTTACAGCAAGCATTGGGGACTTGTTTAGATATGAGTACTGTCTATCATCCATAAACTGAAGGGTAGAGTAAAAGGATGATACAAACACTTGAAGATATGCTACAAGCATGTGTTATTGATTTTGGAAATGGTTGGGATCGACATCTACCGTTAGCAGAATTTTCCTACAACAACAGTTACCACTCGAGTATAGATGCGGTACCATTCGAGGCACTTTACGGTAGAAAGTGCAGGTCTCCAATTTGTTGGAGATAGGTGGGGGATAGACAAATTACAGGTTCGAAAATTATCCAAGAAACTACCGATAAAATCATTCAAATTCAACAACGGTTGAAAACTGCCCAAAGTCGACAAAAGAGCTACGCGAACCTTAAAAGAAAAGATATAGAATTTGAAATTGGAGACATGGTCATGCTTAAGGTATCACCTTGGAAAGGTGTTTTTCATTTTGGAAAACGGGGAAAACTAAACCCGAGATACATTGGACCATTCAAGATTATTGACCGTGCTGGATCAGTAGCTTATCGACTTGAATTACCTCAACAACTCGCTAGTGTACATAATACCTTCCACGTCTCGAATTTGAAGAAATGCTTAGCCAAAGAAGATCTCACTATTCCTTTAGACGAAATCCAGATTAATGAAGAATTACAATTCATTGAAGAACCCGTCAAAATAATGGATCGTGAGGTTAAAGGACTTAAGCAAAATAAAATACCAATCGTTAAGGTTCGATGGAATGCCCGTAGAGGACCCGAGTTCACCTGGGAGCGTGAAGATCAGATGAAGTAGAAATACCCACACTTATTTCCAGATAATGCGTCAACACCTCCAACTGCTTAAAATTTCAGGACGAAATTTATTTAACGGGTAGGTACTGTAGTGACCTGAACTTTTCCATGATTATATATTATATGAGATCAATATTTACATAATTAAATGTTTGCAACATGTTAAGCAATCAAACTTGTTAAGACTTGATTAATTGAAACGGTTTTTGTGTTAACGATTGACCACCCAGTTTGTCCGATGATTCACGAACGTTATAACTTGTATATGACATGATATTATATATATATATATATATATATATATATATATATATATATATATATATATATATATATATATATGTTTAACATGATGAAATAATAATTAAAGTATCTCATTATGTATATTAACAATGAACTTTATATATAAAACAAGACTACTAACTTAAGAAATTCAAAACGATATCTATACGTAACAATTATCGTTGTAACAATGGGATTAATTACATTTAAGAAATTCAAAACAATATTAGTACATCATGTTATCAAAATAATGTAATAATTTAACATCTCATTAGATATAATAACAATGGGATTAATTACATTTAACGAAATCGTTAACTTAAAGGTTTCGAAACAACACGCACATGTAACGACTAACGATGACTTAACGACTCAGTTAAAATGTATATACATGTAGTGTATTAAGATATATCAATACACTTTTGAAAGACTTCAAGACACATATCAAAGTACTTCTATTTAACAAAAATTCTTACAATTACATCCTCATTCATTTTCATCAACAATTCTACTCGTATGCACCCGTATTCGTACTCGTACAATACACGGCTTCTAAATGTATATACTATTGGTATATACACTTCAATTATCAGCTCTTAGCAGCCTTAATGAGTCACCTAAATATGTGGGAACCATCATTTGGAAACTAGCATGAAATATCTATCAAAATTACAAACTTATGGAGCCTTTATCTTGACTCATTTTCACGTGAATATGCACACACACACAAACACATTTTCAATCAACTTCCATGCATCAAACTACTCTCTCTCAAGTTCTCTCTCATTATTCTAAGTGTTCTTCATCATCTTCATCAAAATTTAGCTCAATCTAGTTCAAAAATCCAAACATAAATCAACATACAACACAATCTTTCAAGAACACTTTCAAGTTTGCAAGTCTACTTCCAAGTTTTTAAATCCATTCCAAGTAATCATCTACGATCAAGAAACCTTTGTTATTTATAGTAGGTTATCTTTCTTATTCAAGGTAATACTCATATTCAAACTTTGATTCGATTTCTATAACTATAATTATCTTAATTCAAGTAGTAGTCTTACTTGAACTTGTTTTCGTGTCATGATTCTACTTCAAGAACTTCCAAGACATCAAAGATCCATTGAAGCTCAAGTTATTTCTTCATCATTTCCAGTAGGTTTACCTACTATACTTGAGGTAGTAATGATGTTCATAACTGATGTTCTGCGAGGGGTATACGAAATAGTATTAATTTTTACAAGGAAATACTATTAAATACGATACAATTTTACACAAGTTATTTATTTATTTATAGAGTGGATATACCTAAACCTTGCTACAACACTTATAGGCAGTGTACCTAATCGTACAGTAGTGTAGTTTTTAGTAAGTCCGGTTCGTCCACAGGGAACTTAGCCAAATTTAACGCTATATTTTTAAACTATATTTGTATAAATATAAATATATATATAAGTAGTATTATTATTATAAAAGGGGGATTTTACCGTTTAATGACCGGTTTGTCGATTTTAAAACTTAAGTCGCAGTTAAAACCTAATGTAAAATATTAAAAATAAATATAACTTAATTTTAAGCGTAAAGTAAATAACGATAATGAAATTGCGATAAATAAAAGTGCGAGAAATAAAATGACGATAAATAAAATTACGATAATTAAAAAGTACAATTAAATAAAATGACAATAAATTAAAGTGCGATAATTAAAAGCGCAATTAAATATGAAATAAAGGAATTATGCTTATTTAAACTTCCGTAATCATGATGTTTGACGTGTTGATTTTAGTTTATTACCATGGGTTAATTGTCCTTTGTCCTGAATTATTTGATATGACCATACGGTTTTGTCCATAATAGTCCATCAGTCATAAATATAAAGTGCGAGATCTTCGTCAAATTATCCTTATACCCGAAGTCAAATATTCCAACTAATTTGGGATTCGAATTGTAACAAGGTCTTAATACTTTGTTTAATGAATACACCAGGTTATCGACTGCATGTAATCCAAGGTTTTATTACTTTGTTAACAATTACACCAATTACCCTTGAATGTAATCCACCCCTGTTTCAACTAATCCATTAACTATTAATCCAGTTCCGTGTCCGGTAAAATGAACAATTATTGGTATTTATAGATATCCCGCCCACTGTACCCAGTCAAGCGTATGTGGTTATATATAAATACGTCAAATTATAAGTCTATATATTAAATTAACGAGGTATCATTTAGTTAATTTAAAGCCCATTAATATCCCATAGTCTAATTTCCACAAGTGTCGTTCTTTTGTCCAAACCCCAATTATGGTAGAAAGCCCAATTACCTAATTTTAATATTTAGCCCAACATCACGATTACTTCGGCTTAAATAATCATAATAATAACTTAGCTACGAGACATTAATTTAAAAAGGTTGAACATAACTTACAATGATTAATAATAGCGTAGCGTTACACGTAGAGAATTTCGACTTACACCCTTACAACATTCGCTAACATACCCTTATTATTAAAATTAAAATTATAATATAAATAAATATATATATATATATATATATATATATATATATATATATATATATATATATATATATTACGTAGAGTGAGAGATAGAAAAAGGATGTCTTTGTTCGATCACCAAACTGCGAATTTATAGGGGTGTGGCCAGAAAAATTGACCCATGCGATCGCATGGATTTTGTGACGACCCAGAAATTTCCGACCAAATTTAAACCTAACCTTTATATGTTTCCGACACGATAAGAAGAATTTGTAATGTTGAATCTCAAAAAGTTTGGAACTACATTCATGTAATCAATTACCCTTTGACCGTGTTCGACGATTCACGAACAATTATGTGTATATAGATATGTATATATAATATATAATAACTGAAAACATTAACAAAGTATTTGATATATATGATACTTTACATGAACGTATTTGTTTCGATATATTTATCGACAGAATTAAGAGATAATATCAAATGATTGAATTATCAGATACATTATGATATGATTACGGGCCAATGTTATGAGGTCCACTGTGATTTAAGAAATCTATTCTTTTTGACAATATTCGGAAAATGGTAAAGTGATCTATAAGTAAGAACGTGGAGTGTAAATAACTTAGATGTTGGATATCGACAAGTTAAGTAACTCGACATTTTTCATTAAGAAGATTTCATACATTTATTAAACCTTTGGACTTTATCTCATGCTTCACCAACAGACTGTAATTTAAAAACTTGAAACCTATTATGAATATATATAATTCTACTTTTCTAAAATATTTTATGATATAACGATTTAAATTAATATTAAATATATTTATAAGCGTATTATACGTATATAGTTTTATACTTTTACTATACTTTAACTTTACCTTTACTTTACTTTTACTTTACTTTTATTTTACTTTTACTTTACTTTAACTTTAATAATTCACTTTAATAATTTACTTTAATAATTCATACTTTAATCATTCACTTTAATAATTCATACTTTAATAATTCACTTTAATAATTCATACTTTAATAATTCACTTTAATAATTCAAAAATCTATTATAAATAGAATTTAGTAGGTTTCATTATTTCATAGAAACTTGAAAATATATTTCTCTAACCTCTCTCAATCAAATTACATATATATATTTACTTAGTATTATTTCAAGATATTATTAGTATACATAAAATACTACGACGGAGTTATATTCAGACGATTTCAAAATAAGTTTTCAAACGGGATAGAACTAAGGAAATTATGGGTTATAGCTATGGAGGTTATGGGTATTGTTCGAGGGTATTGCTCGTGAGGTCAACCTAATGTTTATCATTTTCGTTGCGTCTACGTACTTTCCTGCAATATTGAATCACAATATTGATACGTGAGCATTCATTTCTTATCTTTTATATATTAATAGTGTATCCCTGACTAGTGCTCGAGTATATATGATTATGCATGTTTGTATGCTTAGTTTCGTAGTTAAATAATTTATGATAAATCACGAATTTGATACATATGCTACTGAGATAAGGTATATGATATGCATGTCGTTGAAAAGCTAAAGAAAAATTAATAACTTTTCATTTAGAAATCGTGTGGGTTCGATGAACGGATTAAAAGATATGGTCAACTGAATTATTATTGATTTTAATATTATTTTTAAAACGATTATTATAATTGTTATCAGTTGATGTTATTACTAAAATTATCTTTATTACTAAAAATTAATATTTTTATTGAAACTATCATTTTGTTATTTTTATCATTATTATTATTATCAATATTATTTAATCAAATAAATATGCGTACAAAGATATTTTTACCACACGTAATATAATTACATTAATAATACATACCACTATATTTTTATGATATTAAGTGAATTTTATAAATTTTATTACTTGAGATATATAAAAGTATATTTTTATCATATATGAATTTAAATATAAATTTTTATTTATTAATAAATGACTTGTATTATTTAGTATAATAAGATCTGATAAATATATTTAAATATATAAAACGACTATATATAAGTTATATAATAAACATGTATAGATTTTGGAAGTCATTTTGGGTTAAGTTGACTTTTGTTGACTTTTGCATGTCGGTCTCGAGCATTAGGATTATGATACACTACGACTTGACCTAAATTGTTAGACAGATATTGACCAACATATAAATATATATACTTAATATAGGTTCGTGAATCCGAGACAAACCCTGCACTTGTTCAGTGCCATCATATACATAATTACTACGAAATACAATATTGTGAGTTTCATTTGCTCCCTTTTTAATTGCTTTTGCAATATATATTTTTGGGGTGAGAATACATGCGCTGTTTTATAAATGTTTTACGAAATAGACACAAGTACTAAAACTAATTCTACGTGGGTTTAAACCGGAAATATACCCTTAGCTTGGTAACATTAAACTACTTGTCTATGTACGGTAGGCGCGAATCCTAAAGATAGATCTATTGGGCCTGACAAACCCCATCCTGACTATGGGATGCTTTAGTACTTCGAGGTTATATTAAATACACCTGATCTGGTGTACTTCAGAGGGTAAAACGTGAACGTTAAGGCTTGTTACCGGGTGCCTACAACTTATAGAATACTTTTATACACTTGCGAGTGTACTTATATTTATAAACAGAAATCTTGTGGTCTATTACTATTACGGAAATGATTGATTATGATAAACTAATGAACTCACCAATCTTTTGGTTGACACTTTAAAGCATGTTTATTCTCAGGTATTAAAGAAATCTTCCGCTGTGCATTAGCTCATTTTAAGGATATTACTTGGAGTCATTCATGACATACTTTGAAAGACGTTGCATTCGAGTCATTGAGTTCATCAAGATTAATATTAAGTCAATTATAGTTGGATGTAATATGAAATGGTATGCATGCCGTCAATTTTAGATGTAAAGAAAGTTTGTCTTTTAAAAACGAATGCAATGTTTGTAAAACGTATCATATAGAGGTCAAATACCTCGCGATATAATCAACTATTGTGAATCGTTTATAATGTATATGAACGGGTCCTTTCAGTTGGTATCAGAGCGGTGGTCTTAGCGAACCAGGTCTTGCATTAGTGTGTCTAACTGATAGTTGTTAAGATGCATTAGTGAGTCTGGACTTCGACCGTGTCTGCATGTCAAAAGTTGTGCTTATCATTTTTAGTCGGAAATCATCTATTTACCATCCTTAGGAAATTACCTTCTTATCATTCTTAAGTCTAGACGCGTTTTCCTACATTTATTGCATAATAATGTATAGACGAATTCTTATCTTAGCATATCTGTTACTGTGAACTTTGATTGACATCTTTCAAAGATTCCTCCGTAATTTATGGGATTTTGGTATTATATATACATATGTAAATTATGTATTGAAGAATACCAAATCTAAATTCTACAATCTATTTCATACCAAAAATTCTTTCCCTGGTCATACAAGATGGATCCCTCAACCAGTTCGAGTTCCTCGGATTCCGACAGCTATGCCGATATGGATTTCCACATGAGCTCCGAAAGCAGTGTGACCGGAATGGATCAACCAATTAGCCATCATCTATTTTTTTATGAATTAGGGATGGGTTTGTAATCTACTTAACCATTGGAGACAAGAAGAAGGTGATCCCTTTCATCCACCACATTGCCCTCTTGGCAATGAACCTGAAGCACTTACCGGCGAACATGTCTGAAATACCATTTTCTCTCTCATTTCCAGAGTATCTCGTCATGATTATATACTACACCAAATTCTAGATCTTATATATCCGTTCGTCCTAACCGACAATCACCCCGGGTAGGTACTGTGACGACCCAGAAATTTCCGACCAAATTTAAACCTAACCTTTATATGTTTCCGACACGATAAGCAGAATTTGTAATGTTGAATCTCAAAAAGTTTGGAACTACATTCATGTAATCAATTACCCTTTGACCGTGTTCGACGATTCACGAACAATTATGTGTATATAGATATGAATATATAATATATAATAACTGAAAACATTAACAAAGTATTTGATATATATGATACTTTACATGAACGTATTTGTTTCGATATATTTATCGACAGAATTAGGAGATAATATCAAATGATTGAATTATCAGATACATTATGATATGATTACGGGCCAATGTTATGAGGTCCACTGTGATTTAAGAAATCTATTCTTTTTGACAATATTCGGAAAATGGTAAAGTGATCTATAAGTAAGAATGTGGAGTGTAAATAACTTAGATGTTGGATATCGACAAGTTAAGTAACTCGACATTTTTCATTAAGATGATTTCATACGTTTATTAAACCTTTGGACTTTATCTCATGCTTCACCAACAGACTGTAATTTAAAAACTTGAAACCTATTATGAATATATATAATTCTACTTTTCTAAAATATTTTATGATATAACGATTTAAATTAATATTAAATATATTTATAAGCGTATTATACGTACATAGTTTTATACTTTAACTATACTTTAACTTTACCTTTACTTTACTTTTACTTTACTTTTACTTTACTTTAACTTTAATAATTCACTTTAATAATTCACTTTAATAATTCATACTTTAATCATTCACTTTAATAATTCATACTTTAATAATTCACTTTAATAATTCATACTTTAATAATTCACTTTAATAATTCAAAAATCTATTATAAATAGAATTTAGTAGATTTCATTATTTCATAGAAACTTGAAAATATATTTCTCTAATCTCTCTCAATCAAATTACATATATATATTTACTTAGTATTATTTCAAGATATTATAAGTATACATAAAATACTACGACGGAGTTATATTCAGACGATTTCAAAATAAGTTTTCAAACGGGATAGAGCTAAGGAAATTATGGGTTATAGCTATGGAGGTTATGGGTATTGTTCAAGGGTATTGCTCGTGAGGTCAACCTAACGTTTATCATTTTCGTTACGTCTACGTACTTTCCTGCAATATTGAATCACAATATTGATACGTGAGCATTCATATCTTATCTTTTATATATTAATAGTGTATCCCTGACTAGTGCTCGAGTATATATGATTATGCATGTTTGTATGCTTAGTTTCGTCGTTAAATAGTTTATGATAAATCACGAATTTGATACATATGCTACTGAGATAAGGTATATGATATGCATGTCGTTGAAAAGCTAAAGAAAAATTAATAACTTTTCATTTAGAAATCGTGTGGGTTCGATGAACGGATTAAAAGATATGGTCAACTGAATTATTATTGATTTTAATATTATTTTTAAAACGATTATTATAATTGTTATCAGTTGATGTTATTACTAAAATTATCTTTATTACTAAAAATTAATATTTTTATTGAAACTATCATTTTGTTATTTTTATCATTATTATTATTATCAAAATTATTTAATCAAATAAATATGCGTACAAAGATATTTTTACCACACGTAATATAATTACATTAATAATACATACCACTATATTTTTATGATATTAAGTGAATTTTATAAATTTTATTACTTGAGATATATAAAAGTATATTTTTATCATATATGAATTTAAATATAAATTTTTTTTATTAATAAATGACTTGTATTATTTAGTATAATAAGATCTGATAAATATATTTAAATATATAAAACGACTATATATAAGTTATATAATAAACATGTATAGATTTTGGAAGTCATTTTGGGTCAAGTTGACTTTTGTTGACTTTTGCATGTCGGTCTCGAGCATTAGGATTGTGATACACTACGACTTGACCTAAATTGTTAGACAGATATTGACCAACATATAAATATATATACTTAATATAGGTTCGTGAATCCGAGATAAACCCTGCACTTGTTCAGTGCCGTCATATACATAATTACTACGAAATACAGTATTGTGAGTTTCATTTGCTCCCTTTTTAATTGCTTTTGCAATATATATTTTTGGGCTGAGAATACATGCGCTGTTTTATAAATGTTTTACGAAATAGACACCAGTACTAAAACTAATTCTACGTGGGTTTAAACCAGAAATATACCCTTAGCTTGGTAACATTAAACTACTTGTCTATGTACGGTAGGCGCGAATCCTAAAGATAGATCTATTGGGCCTAACAAACCCCATCCTGACTATGGGATGCTTTAGTACTTCGAGGTTATATTAAATACACCTGATCTGGTGTACTTCAGAGGGTAAAATATGAACGTTAAGGCTTGTTACCGGGTGCCTACAACTTATAGAATACTTTTATACACTTGCGAGTGTACTTATATTTATAAACAGAAATCTTGTGGTCTATTACTATTACGGAAATGATTGATTATGATAACCTAATGAACTGACCAACCTTTTGGTTGGCACTTTAAAGCATGTTTATTCTCAGGTATTAAAGAAATCTTTTGCTGTGCATTAGCTCATTTTAAGGATATTACTTGGAGTCATTCATGACATACTTTGAAAGACGTTGCATTCGAGTCGTTGAGTTCATCAAGATTAATATTAAGTCAATTATAGTTGGATGTAATATGAAATGGTATGCATTCTGTCAATTTTAGATGTAAAGAAAGTTTGTCTTTTAAAAACGAATGCAGTGTTTGTAAAACGTATCATATAGAGGTCAAATACCTCGCGATATAATCAACTATTGTGAATCGTTTATAATGTATATGAACGGGTCCTTTCAGTTGGTATCAGAGCGGTGGTCTTAGCGAACCAGATCTTGCATTAGTGTGTCTAACTGATAGTTGTTAAGATGCATTAGTGAGTCTGGACTTCGACCGTGTCTGCATGTCAAAAGTTTTGCTTATCATTTTTAGTCGGAAATCATCTATTTACCATCCTTAGGAAATTACCTTCTTATCATTCTTAAGTCTAGACGCGTTTTCCTACATTTATTGCATAATAATGTATAGACGAATTCTTATCTTAGCATATCTGTTACTGTGAACTTTGATTGACATCTTTCAAAGATTCCTCCGTAATTTATGGGATTTTGGTATTATATATACATATGCAAATTATGTATTGAAGAATACCAAATCTAAATTCTACAATCTATTTCATACCAAAAATTCTTTCCCTGATCATACAAGATGGATCCCTCAACCAGTTCGAGTTCCTCGGATTCCGACAGCTATGCCGATATGGATTTCCACATGAGCTCCGAAAGCAGCGTGACCGGAATGGATCAACCAATTAGCCATCATCTATTTTGGATGAATTAGGGATGGGTTTGTAATCTACTTAACCATTGGAGACAAGAAGAAGGTGATCCCTTTCATCCACCACATTGCCCTCTTGGCAATGAACCTGAAGCACTTACCGGCGAACATGTCCGAAACACCATTTCCTCTCTCATTTCCAGAGTATCTCGTCATGATTATATACTACACCAAATTCTAGATCTTATCTATCCACTCGTCCGAACCGACAATCACCCCGGTGTAATAGAAGAAGTCAACGAGCTTCGCGCTCGGGTAGTGGCTTTGGAGAATATGGTGCAAAGGTTACAAACACCAGTAGCAGTACCAGCAGCATAACCAGTACCACCATTAACAACATCAACAGTACCATTACCACCACCAACAACAACCACATCGCAAACCTCAACTTCACAATCTGTCCCACGAGCATCGACGTCAAACGCCATGTAGATACCAAGGAATACCACAACGATGAAGTATTGATTCATAACTTCATTGGGGAAACATTATATGACGATTATGTAATTTCTAAAGTTTAGAAATTATCTATCATAACCTTAACCATAAATCAAATGAGTTTAATTTAATATTAACTCATTAAATCTATATTACATCTGAAGAAATATACACATATATATTTCCATAAAGACTGTAATAAAATTCTTTTGTACAAAATATTAATTGTGAATTTTTTTTAACGAGTAGGTAATACCTGAGAGATATATAAATTCACAATTAATATGTTACATTCTTCGAATCTGATTCAGCAAATCATCCATTATACTCCCTACTTTCACAACAATATACATTCTTTTATAGAAATCAAAACAACCATACTCATTCAAAATCTAATTACATATTCTGATTATGAAATCTCATAATTCGATTCAAGATATAACCGAAAACATCACTCTTAGATTTCTACATCTTTCAAAACTATACTTTGACTTCAAAACTGTCCTAGAACCTCATTTCTATTCATGGAACTCACAAAAATATTTGTATCATTCAAAATCTTAGAACATCATATGTATATTAACAATTACAATATGTGTTCAAACACTTCAAAATTCTTAAAGACATGCGAGTTGATGATCCAACCACACATTACCCACTGTCATGCACCTGAAAAGCTCTCGAAAACAAAGTTATAGTTTAACACGTATCCGTGTCAGATCCTTTGATATTTATTACTAGATATAATTTTTCAATCTCTTTTCAAAATAGACAGTTTTGTCATAGCTTCAACAAATCATCTTCATTTGTTTATACGAATAAACCTTATTATAACAATTACCCCTTCATCATTGTTACCGGGGAACCTTTCATATCTCGCCACATTAGCAGTAAACTTATCAACAACTTCCTTAACCTTCGACTTAAGCCTCTCCGAAAAGCCACTATACTTATTCATTAAAACCCCATCATGTTCTCACATACATCCTGTAACAATAATTGTCACACCAACTACTGGGAATTAGCAATCAGTATTTTGAATTTCGCGACAATTTTACGTCAAAAGTTATATGTATACATATAACGTCTATCTCCTAGACTTACATACTTCGAATGTGAATTTTCTGAAAAACATCCCAAACTATGAACTAGTTCTCCGAAATTGGAAAAATGCTGATGAAGCAGCAAAAACTATAAACGACTTTAACAGTCAAAAGTTTGATGATAAAGAATAGTATGGTGGTAAAGCTGAGAAAAAGAGAAGGTTTGAAACTGGAAAACGGATTGAGCAGACCATGAAGGAGGCTGTGGACAAATCACAAAGACTAAATCTGCCTTCAAAGGATCCAAATGATTCAGTGTCTACTGAAATCGTTAGCAAACACCTTACTTCTTATTCTAAACCTTCACAGACAAATCTTCTTCATCATCCATCTATGTTAAGAATTCTAAGATATCATCGTATCTTTTATTATAAATATCTTCGATATTCCTGAAGATATTTTCAAAACTATTCTTATCCAAAATCTTCTATCTATTCGCAATATCTACGTTACAACATAAAAAGAAACTGTGTTAGTTTCTAAATTCTGAAGAAAAAAAAAATTCGAATTTAAAATAGGAATGTTTTTGAAGTAGTGTTGGGAACTGAAGCATGAGTTAGTATAATATAATGACACTTGATCAATGTGATTATATTACAGTAAGTCATACTGAGTTTCTAATGGAATGTGATGATTCACAGAACATACTCTCATCATGTACTATTTAGACGACTCTTACATTCTACCCAATTTCCAAACATATTAAGAACATATCATCTTGATAGCTCTATATTTTCGGATATTCTGGTAATTTTCCAAATCAAGATCGTGCCATTACGATTTTCTTCTTGGAACATTAACTATGTTCATCCAAAAATTCATATCTACAAATTCTGGACCATTATCCGCTTGACTTAAGGTCGGGAAGAGAAAATGAAAGCATGAAGCTCCGAAATATAATGGAGAATATAAAGCCCGATAACAACCCCGAAATTACAAACCTTGTATATCAATGTGTATAGCAATATAAAGACACGGGAGAATAAAAAACACAATAACCCCAAGGTAATGGTAGAAGAAAATAACTTCCTCCGGTGGTAAATGAAAAAGAAGAATGACAGATATGAAAGTTAAGAGTATATCAAGAATCAATACTGGATGAAGCATATTAATGAATGCCTTAAAGTATGAATTGGGGAGAAAGACTAGAAGGTGTGAGCTGTAGAAATAAAGAAACGAAGGGGGTGGATTTATAGTAAAATATCAGACAGAGAAATCGAGACAGATTATCGCATTTAATCAAATAAGATCCTGATTTCCTTAATCGCCGAAGAACCAAATCTTATTGCAAAGATTTTCTTTAAATTCCATGAATTCCAGAAATCAATCATAACTACGTCATCGGTTAAAATGAATATACGTTTACTCATTTCACTCTCTTGCGATAGCTTCACTTATACTATTTGCGTAATCAAATTGTTTTATCTATATTACTCAATGATGATAAAACTCTATTTATCAACTCATATTCGTCATGAAAACATTTTTAAAGTTAGCCATGACGACCTCGATCAAATTTCGGGACGAAATTTCTTTAACGGGTAGGTACTGTGACGACCCAGAAATTTCCGACCAAATTTAAACCTAACCTTTATATGTTTCTGACACGATAAGCAGAATTTGTAATGTTGAATCTCAAAAAGTTTGGAACTACATTCATGTAATCAATTACCCTTTGACCGTGTTCGACGATTCACGAAAAATTATGTGTATATAGATATGTATATATAATATATAATAACTGAAAACATTAACAAAGTATTTGATATATATGATACTTTACATGAACGTATTTGTTTCGATATATTTATCGACAGAATTAAGAGATAATATCAAATGATTGAATTATCAGATACATTATGATATGATTACGGGCCAATGTTATGAGGTCCACTGTGATTTAAGAAATCTATTCTTTTTGACAATATTCGGAAAATGGTGAAGTGATCTATAAGTAAGAACGTGGAGTGTAAATAACTTAGATGTTAGATATCGACAAGTTAAGTAACTCGACATTTTTCATTAAGATGATTTCATACGTTTATTAAACCTTTGGACTTTATCTCATGCTTCACCAACAGACTGTAATTTAAAAACTTGAAACCTATTATGAATATATATAATTCTACTTTTCTAAAATATTTTATGATATAACGATTTAAATTAATATTAAATATATTTATAAGCGTATTATACGTACATAGTTTTATACTTTTACTATACTTTAACTTTACCTTTACTTTACTTTTACTTTACTTTTACTTTACTTTAACTTTAATAATTCACTTTAATAATTCACTTTAATAATTCACTTTAATAATTCATACTTTAATCATTCACTTTAATAATTCATACTTTAATAATTCACTTTAATAATTCACTTTAATAATTCAAAAATCTATTATAAATAGAATTTAGTAGGTTTCATTATTTCATAGAAACTTGAAAATATATTTCTCTAACCTCTCTCAATCAAATTACAAATATATATTTACTTAGTATTATTTCAAGATATTATTAGTATACATAAAATACTACGACGGAGTTATATTCAGACGATTTCAAAATAAGTTTTCAAACGGGATAGAGCTAAGGAAATTATAGGTTATAGCTATGGAGGTTATGGGTATTGTTCGAGGGTATTGCTCGTGAGGTCAACTTAACGTTTATCATTTTCGTTGCGTCTACGTACTTTCCTGCAATATTGAATCACAATATTGATACGTGAGCATTCATATCTTATCTTTTATATATTAATAGTGTATCCCTGACTAGTACTCGAGTATATATGATTATGCATGTTTGTATGCTTAGTTTCGTCGTTAAATAGTTTATGATAAATCACGAATTTGATACATATGCTACTGAGATAAGGTATATGATATGCATGTAGTTGAAAAGCTAAAGAAAAATTAATAACTTTTCATTTAGAAATCGCGTGGGTTCGATGAACGGATTAAAAGATATGGTCAACTGAATTATTATTAATTTTAATATTATTTTTAAAACGATTATTATAATTGTTATCAGTTGATGTTATTACTAAAATTATCTTTATTACTAAAAATTAATATTTTTATTGAAACTATCATTTTGTTATTTTTATCATTTTTATTATTATCAATATTATTTAATCAAATAAATATGCGTACAAAGATATTTTTACCACACGTAATATAATTACATTAATAATACATACCACTATATTTTTATGATATTAAGTGAATTTTATAAATTTCATTACTTGAGATATATAAAAGTATATTTTTATCATATATGAATTTAAATATAAATTTTTATTTATTAATAAATGACTTGTATTATTTAGTATAATAAGATCTGATAAATATATTTAAATATATAAAATGACTATATATAAGTTATATAATAAACATGTATAGATTTTGGAAGTCATTTTGGGTTAAGTTGACTTTTGTTGACTTTTGCATGTCGGTCTCGAGCATTAGGATTGTGATACACTACGACTTGACCTAAATTGTTAGACAGATATTGACCAACATATAAATATATATACTTAATATAGGTTCGTGAATCCGAGACAAACCCTGCACTTGTTCAGTGCCGTCATATACATAATTACTACGAAATACAGTATTGTGAGTTTCATTTGCTCCCTTTTTAATTGCTTTTGCAATATATATTTTTGGGCTGAGAATACATGCGCTGTTTTATAAATGTTTTACGAAATAGACACAAGTACTAAAACTAATTCTACGTGGGTTTAAACCAGAAATATACCCTTAGCTTGGTAACATTAAACTACTTGTCTATGTACGGTATGCGTGAATCCTAAAGATAGATCTATTGGGCCTGACAAACCCCATCCTGACTATGGGATGCTTTAGTACTTCGAGGTTATATTAAATACACCTGATCTGGTGTACTTCAGAGGGTAAAACATGAACGTTAAGGCTTGTTACCGGGTGCCTACAACTTATAGAATACTTTTATGCACTTGCGAGTGTACTTATATTTATAAATAGAAATCTTGTGGTCTATTACTATTACGGAAATGATTGATTATGATAAACTAATGAACTCACCAACCTTTTGGTTGACACTTAAAGCATGTTTATTCTCAGGTATTAAAGAAATCTTTCGCTGTGCATTAGCTCATTTTAAGGATATTACTTGGAGTCATTCATGACATACTTTAAAAGACGTTGCATTCGAGTCGTTGAGTTCATCAAGATTAATATTAAGTCAATTATAGTTGGATGTAATATGAAATGGTATGCATGCCGTCAATTTTAGATGTAAAGAAAGTTTGTCTTTTAAAAACGAATGCAATGTTTGTAAAACGTATCATATAGAGGTCAAATACCTCGCGATATAATCAACTATTGTGAATCGTTTATAATGTATATGAACGGGTCCTTTCAGATTTTGTACTTCTAGGCCATGCGATCGCATGGCCTGCTTTTCCAGCTCACATGAGTTTGTTTGCTTCTTGCCGACGGTTTTATAAATATAATATAATATATATATAATTTTAAGAATTAATTATATATTATATTATATTCATGTGCATAGTTAACTTGTAATTTTTAGTCCGTTGTGTCTAGCATTGAGAGTTGACTCTGGTCCCGGTTCCGGATTTTCGAACGTCCTTTCGTACAATATAATATCTTGTATTTTGCGTTTTGCGGCTTGTACTCTTCTAATTTTGAGACGTTTCTCATCAATAATTTGAACCACTTTGATTGTACTTTGTACTTTTGAGCTTTTTGGTCGTTTGCGTCTTCAATTCGTCGAATCTGTCTTTTGTCTTCACCTTTTATTATTTAAATGAATATCACTTGTAAATAGAACAATTGCAACTAAAAGTTTGTCTTTCTTGAGGGATAATGCTATGAAATATATGTTCGTTTTTAGCATTATCAAATATTCTCACACTTGAGCGTTGCTTGTCCTCAAGCAATATAGTCTTGAAATAAAAAAATACTATAATCACTTCTTTATTCTTCACACTTTGTACATCAGTGATTTCTATACGGCGGTATAAACAATGATAGTAACGATGTGGTTTACAGTCCCACATGACTATGAAAATTTAGATCCTTAAGGAAATTGGATCTTTATTAAAACATTTGATCTTTTGAAAATACAATCTAGCTTTTACCCTAGATAATTTTTCCGGAATAACCCTTCACCGGTGTTTGCAAAATCTTTTTGTGGGTTTTGTGGGTTTCAGATTTGAAAATTTTAGCTCAAAACTTGCGGTTTTGTGTCACCCACTTGCTAACCTTGTATTGGGAAAGCAACACGTCCAGTATACTTGCTCCGTATATTACCTTTCGGTAAACTACCGTCCGGTTGTAAAGGAAAGCGTTGAACAAGTAACTGTTAAGGCAATGTCCCTTGACATGCTTTTAATTATGGTCTATATCATGTCGGATGCAATTACTATCCTTTGTAGGAGCAATAGTAAAGATCACCCTATAGTTTTTCGGTCTGGCATAAGGTCCTGTCTTTGACCATGCTATGCAACCACCGTTCTTACGGTTGACACCCGATTTGGTTCAAGTAACCTAATGAATTCCAGGTGAATTCCAAGGATTTTACGTTCAATGGTAATGAACGCATTAAAAATGGGTTTTCAAAAATCAAATCGGTTTGTAATTTGATCAAAATATGTTCTCGTTCAAGCTCGAGTTTAGATGTCATCGAATTCCATGAGTTTGTAATTCTCAATCTTTAAAAGTCAATCTCAAGGATTAAGAGTAATACCAACGAAGCAGTGCTTCAGTGGTACCTGTCGCTTATGATCCCTGGGCCCGCAGGAGGGCCTTATTGAATACTGAGAGGTGCAGGTTCGAATCTCGGCTTGCAACTTCCTGTTGGGTATTAGGGGGAGGTGTCTTACACGGCTTACTTAGCCCTTGCGGGGTGGGCGGTATAGGTGACATAGTCACACAGAGTCAGGGTTTCTCTGCCAGAATAAACCTTTTGAATATCAGTCTTAAAAGCTGATTTTTGATCTTTAAGGAGATTATCCTTTCTGGGGATCTGATTCATTAGTCTTATCAAGCTAATTTGCATGGCGCCCTCCTCATTTTACGAGACAGATCCTCTCATGGTTAGGATAAGTCTGACCACTTGGCGACCCTGTTTGATGCTGAGGTCAATGGATTTCCATCTAATTTTTGAGAAAACTTTTCAAGGTTTTTCGTAGACTCTACAACTGGTCTGGACGACAACTTCCTGACCTAAATCAAGAAGCGCGTTTCTTTTTCGGAAGACTTTACTTCCTTTTAATGATGGAATTGATTAATCGTGTAGATCCATCTTTCTTTCAAATATCTTACAATTTACCGGGTAAAACGGTTAATTTTGTCCAAAACAAAAGTATCTTCAATTATTTGTACAAAAATATGTGATATATGTTTTAAATAACTTGGTAAATTTTTCCCACACTTGGCTTTTATTTTCCTTTCTTTGCCTTTTTATTGTCCTCTATTCCATTTTAAATGAATTCTAACATTTTGGGTTGTTTCTCAATTTATGTCTTTTCCGAGGTAACAATAATTTCGGTGTTAACACCTAGTTTTATCGCTCATAAATATGTATAAACATGATTTTGAATTCATTTATTTGAAAATTTTGAAAATTTTTACTAGAATTGGGTAGTCAGTATATAAAACTAGGGCTGTTCTTTATTATCAGAGAGCACTAGATTCTAATACAACTACTGCGTTACTAGTATTTTCAATGGTAACCAAGTGTATAAGTTAAAATTTTAAAAATCCGAAAGAATTTAATCCCTTCCCACACTTAAGATCTTGCAATGCCCTCATTTGCAAGAAATCAGTAACAATTTAAATTATTGAGGGTGATTAGCGTAGAACAATGATTAAATTTTACCAAAGTTTCCAAACATATTGGTGTTTGTTTGCTGAATGATAAATGGTGCACATCATTTGTTCATTCCGTCTTGTTGTTACATTTGTTTTTTTGTTTTGTCGTCAAAATTAGTAGCTTTTGCTGAACTTAATGCCAGTCATTGAAAATGCGCTGTTTTACCCTGTTGTTTATATGAAATAAAATACATACAATACAAATATAAACATGCATGGTAATTTGAAATGGGACTTAAAATCCCACTTTCAAATCAAATATGAAATATTAGTACAACATAATAAAAATGTTAAAACTTACATAAAAGTATCAAAATATAATGTGTTTAAACATAAATAAATAGAAATAATAAAAAGATAAAAATCATAGAAATCACCAACGGGAACTATATCAATCTGGATAGGGGTTCCAGTTCATGTCGTCGGTCGGGTTCCATGGTTGGTGATAGGTGTACTGGTAGGCCTGGTTAGGGTCATAGAGAGTATATGGTGGTCTCATCTCGAGCTAGTGTGGAGGATAGTAAGCAGGTCGGGTCGGTACGTAATGATCCTGAGGTGATAGCCGACTCATGATCTGACGCTGATGATAGTTCCATCTATCATGCTGTCGTTGCCTAGAATGCTCGTACTCATTCCGGGCTTGCCACTGCTCGTACCGTGTATGTCTCTCCTCGTTTGTCATTTCTACCTCATCTACACGCTGGTAGATATCAGTCATAGCCTCCCTAATGACATCCCTAATGTCATCTGCTTCCTCCATTTCCTCATCTGAACCTCTCTCTACCTGAGGATGATTACCAACATATGGTATTGCCTGATTGCGTCTACTCTTCAATACCTTAGCACCCTGATAGACCCTCAATCCTAAAGGCTCAACCTGTTCCCTACATACCAAAAGTGGACCTCCTTGATCCCTATCCACACCCAAATACTCTCCAATGAGAGTAACAAAAATACCTCCTCCTATGATTCCCCCTTCCTGTATTCCTTCCACCATCTTAGACAAATAAAAACCAACACAGTAAGGGATATTAACAAAGCCTCTTGGGTCTCGAATACACTTTAGGTAGAATAAATCATGTAAGGTCATTTTCTCCTTGTTGTGACCTCTCTGTGTAATCGATTTAGCCAGAAATCTATGAATTATACGAAGCTCGGCTCGGTGAATATGTAAGTAGGTGTGTGTTCCTGCCCGCCCAAAAACATTATAATCTGACATACGCCTCCAGACGGCGTTAGCATCAAAATTCCTATCTACCCTTTCACCATGATAAATCAAATTCATACAATTGGGTAGTAGTAATTCAGCGGGCGTATATATCTGTAAAGCCCTGGCCATGTCCAGCATGGACATCCTGTACATCCTAAGTATAAATCTAAGAAAACTTATATCATCTAATCTAACTACATCCGCATTTAACTCTATAGTACTCATAAGCTCAACGCACTATTCCTTATATACAGGCCTACGAATGGTGAATAAATGTTCCCAATCAGGAAAAGAAGAGCTGCCATACCTTTGGATTAGATGCTGTCTAACTGAGTTAGCAAGTTGGACCCTTTCCAAAGGCTCCCAATCGATTACCCTTGGCACTTCTACATTTTTTGTTACCATTTTGAATTTGTTACTTTGATATGTCGGGTAATCTCTCCAACTTCGATCAAACCTCAGATTAGGATGCAACTGTTCTTCATGAATCGTTGGGTGTTGTACTATCGGATGCATCGGAAATACTACGAAGGCATCAACATATTCTTGTTGCGGATCATAATATGGAACGTGTTGATCAGGTTGTTGTTGTTGTTGTTCCTGTTGTTACTCCGGTTCATGTTCATATTGCATTTCTGGTTCAGGTTCTGGAGCAGGTTGTCTAGATGATGATGATGCACCATCAGTATTAGTAAATCTCTGTAAAACACATTAAACACAAATTTTGTGCATCCAAATATGCATTAGTGTTAGCAAAATAACAAATTAACACAATTACAATAACATGTTTAATCAAAATTAAACTTATACACATTTTCACAATTTTAACAATTCTACACTTTTTCAAATAAGCATATATGAAAATGTTTACAAAGTTCATAAGCATTCAACTCAAATAACATGTTAAAACAACCATTACTAGCAATTAAACAAGTTTCAAATGGCATTTACATCAATTTAATCAACTTCATGAATTTTAGACCTAAAAAGTCTACTTTAATTCTCAAAAATCATGTTTAGGATCAAAGTTTGGATCATTTAGCTACCTAAACATGTTACACTACTTAATTTAGCAATAATTCATGAAAAAAATCGGCCATAACTTGTTTATATCAAAAAGCCCCAAATTGCTCAAGAACACAAACCCTAGATTCCTAAAATTTTTGAAGTTTTTGGCTTCAAATCATGTTAAATAGCATCAATCTAGGTTATACATGCATAATATACTAACAATTTAACTCTAATTACACTAGAAATTAATAAAATCAAATTAGGTAAAATATAGCTCAAGAACACTAAAATTCAAATTTAAAGAGGTTTAGGGATGTAATTGTTACCCTTCTTGATAAACTTCTTATCAAATTCATGATCAGAGCGGATTATAGCAAGAAATTTGGTTGATTTTGGTGAAAAATTGATGGATTTAGGAGTGTATGTGTGTATATGCTCGTATGTATGTGTGTGTGGTGTGTGGTTACAGAACAGCTCGATGAGCTTAAGTTCCTGACCAGTTTTCTTTATCCATGCGACCGCATGGAATTGAGGTGTAAACCCATGCGATCGCATGGGGTCCGGGTACTGTTTTTTTTTTAAACCTTACACTTATTAAAACAATTAATTAATAAAATTTTAAAAATTTGTTTCTTTTTAGGAGTGAGGGTGTTTCGGATCGATGTCCTAGTCCGTCCCTCGACAAAATTTTAAAATTTGTCAATTCAAAGCGTTGTTTTAAAAGCAAAGATTTTTGGGTTTTTTAAATGTTTTTGGCATACTTAAATTCAATAAGATTAAAAATAATGATAATAAAAGTTCTCGTCCCGCCCTCGGGTAAAGCAATTTCGGTTCAACGACCTAGTTTTTAACTCACGACGAATTTTTAAAAATCATATTTTTAACTTAGTGAAATAAAGTAATTTTTTTTTTTTAAATTCACACCAAACTTAAATTTAAAATGCATAAAATTAAAAATTCATATTATTAAAATTAAAAATTCACACCAAACTTATATTATATTTTTGTTTTTATACATACAAACTTATATTAAAAATATTAATTCTTCAAATATTTACAAACTTAAATATATTGATTTTAAAAAGTTTACAATATTAATTTAATATTTATATATTAGTTTTAACAACATGGTAAAAATTAAAATTAAAAATCTTTTTGGTCTTTTATCCCACTTTAATCAATCAAATATTATCAAAAATATATGCCCCTCTTTTCGGTAAAGTAATTTCGGCTATATTACCTAGTTTTACTCCTGACGAATTTTTGAAATATTTTGGGTTGATTGATTAAAAATATTTATACCTTAAGAATAAACGGTAAATTTCGCAGTGATGTAATAAATTTTTGTAAGATATCAATAATTTCGGTTACGCATACCTAATTTTATTGAATACCAATTTAATACTTTATAGCGAACGATTCAGCGTTTATTATCAAAAGGTTAAAAGCAATAAAAAAACTGTACATACTTACCTGTGAGAAAGAATTCTCAGAGACCTGCTTTAGCTGACTCATAGGAGAGTCGTGTGATTTGGTTTTCCATAGCTACGTAAGCATAACCTTGAATCTTCAATATCTTTTCTTCTAAACATATAAACGGTCCTTCTCTGCATAGAGTAACAAATTCGGTATTTGAATATGTTTGATTATTTGAACATTTACCTTCGTGTGACCATTTTCCGCATTTGTAACATCTTTCAAGGTGTCGTGCTCTTCTTTTCGTTGCGGATTTTGATTTTCCTTTACCAAAATGTATCTTATGATGATCTTTTCTGAGTTCTTTTCTTACTCCGTCCATTTTGGCTCTTATGAATGATACCAGTTCACTCGAAAGTGTTTCATTATTACGTTTTGTAATTATAGCATGTAGCATTAGACCATGGTTCAAATCAAAGGAATTCTTCATCTCGTAAAACCTAAAAAAAATAAAAATTCAGAATGGGGGGAGAAGACTAGTTCTTTAGGGTCTGCTACGGAAAGACCATTCGGATTCCAATCTCGAGAACTACACGAAAACAGAAAATCTAACTCTAACATAAATATATATTACCCTAAAAAGATTCGATTCTCCCCACACTTAGTTAGATGTGGTATCGAATTTGTGATTAACTTCATTGTCAATTGGTTCATCAACAACTTGTATATCTCTGACTTTTGCTTCAATCCATTTGTTGATTTCCTCCGTAACTTTCACAAATTCAACTAACATTGCCTTTTCTTTTGGCGATAAATTGGATACTAATTGGTTACATAACTTAAAGTTCCCCTTAATCCTAGCATCGTGAATCCATTTATAAAGTTTCTTCGTTAAACTGTTAAAAACGGGTTCATCTATTTTCATATCATCAACGGGGTTCTTTGTAATCGGATCATCATTAAGTGTTTCTTCATCTTCCCCACACTTATGCGTTTTTATTAGTTTAACAGTTTTGGTTGGTGGAGATCTAAACTTTCGGTTCACAAAGGTGACCGATTTATCACCATCCCTAAGTGTCATTCTACCTTCTCTTACATCAATGAATGCTTTGGTGGTTGCTAAAAATGGGCGACCTAAAATTAGAAGAATATCAAGGTTTTCCTCCATATTAATAACTATCAAGTTTGCAACAAAGGTCAAACTTCCCACGTTAACAAATAAATTATTTGCTATTCCAATCGGGTGTTTAATGGTTAGGTCAAATGATTGAACACCTATTTTGGTTGGTTTTAATTTACCCATACCTAATCTTTTGCATAAGGAAAGAGGCATAATATTTGCACTTGCTCCTAAATCTGCGAGTCCATTATATATAGCACCATCATTAAGCAAGCAAGAAATGATAAATTCACCCGGGTCTCCTACTTTAGTAAGTCGAGTTGGTTTGTTAACCTTTTTCGGGTGTTCTTTTCTTGGTTCTTTCACTTCTATTTGAACTTCTTTTTCTTCATTTCTTGGAATGGGAGGTTTGTATAAGAATTCTTCTTCATCACTCCAATTTGTAGCTTCCCCCTCTTCTAATTTTGGTTTTTCATATGTTGTTGATAACATATTTATGTTTTCATTCTGAGGGTTTTCTTGGGTGGTGAAATGATGATTGACTTCATTGTCAACTTCCATCGGACCATGTATGTAATGTTTAACTCTGTGACCATTAACTTTAAATTCAATCCCATTTGAATTTATTAATTCTACTGTTCCGTACGGGAAAACTCTTTTGACTATGAATGGTCCAGACCATCTTGATTTTAATTTTTCAGGAAATAGCTTGAATCGTTAATTGAAAAGAAGAACTCTGTCTCCTTTAAATTCTTTTGAACTTCTGGTTCTTTTATCATGCCATTTCTTCGTTCTTTCCTTATAGATTAACAAATTTTCATATGCTTCATGTCTTAATTCTTCTAATTCATTTAGTTGACTTAACCGTAGACGTCCAGCTTCATGTAGATCAAGATTACATGTCTTCAAAGCCCAAAATGCTTTGTGTTCAATTTCTACTGGAAGATGACATGCTTTTCCGTAAATGAGTCTAAAAGGTGTGGTTCCAATTGGAGTTTTGTAGGCTGTTCTAAAAGCCCATAGTGCATCCTCCAATTTCATGGACCATTCCTTCGGATTTGATCCTACGGTTTTCTCTAGAATACGTTTTAAAGCTCAGTTGGTATTTTCAACTTGTCCATTTGTCTGTGGATGATAAGCAGTAGAGATTTTATGAGTTACTCCATATCTTTTGAGAACTTTCTCAAGTTGATTATTACAGAAATGAGTACCTCGATCACTTATTAAAGCTTTCGGTGTTCCGAACCTAGCAAAATGACGTTTTAAAAAGTTGACTACCACTCGTGCATTGTTAGTTGGGAGAGCTTGTGCTTCCGCCCATTTAGATACATAATCAATGGCAACGAGAATGTAGAGATTATTATGAGATTTTGGAAATGGACCCATAAAGACAATACCCCAAATATCAAACACTTCACATACTTGAATGACATTTTGTGGCATTTCATCACGTTGACTTATTTTTTCTGCTCTTTGACAAGCACCACAGGATTTACTAAGAAGGTGTGCGTCTTTGAAAATTGTAGACCAATAGAATCCAGCATCGTAAACTTTTCTTGCTGTGAGTTGAGGCCCATAATGCCCTCATGTTGGTCTTGTGTGACATTGGTTTAAGATTTGACTAGCTTCATCCCCGAATACACATCGGCGTATTATTCCATCGGGACAACTTTTAAACAAATGTGGATCTTCCCAGAAATAGTGTTTTATATCATTAAAGAATTTCTTTCGTTTTTGGTACGAAAACCCTTTTTCAAGGAATCCACATACTAAGTAGTTTGCATAGTCTGCAAACCATGAAATTTCACTATAATCTATCTTCAATAGATATTCATCAGGAAAGTTGTCTTATATGGCCGATTCATTTAGAACTTCTAATTCGGGATTTTCAAGACGAGAAAGATGATCAGCGGCGAGATTTTCTGCTCCCTTTTTATCTCGGATTTCAATATCGAACTCTTGTAAGAGTAAGATCCAACGGATTAATCTTGGTTTGGTATATTGTTTCGAAAATAGGTATCTAAGAGCAGAATGGTCAGTATAGACCACCGTTTTAGCTAGAACGAGATATGAACGAAATTTGTCAAAAGCAAGGACAATGGCAAGGAGTTCTTTTTCAGTAGTTGTATAATTCGTTTGTGCTCCTTGTAACATCTTACTAGCATAATAAATAGGTTGAAATCATTTTTTAATCCTTTGTCCTAAAACGGCTCCCATTGCAAAATCACTTGCATCGCACATTAGTTCAAACGGTAGATTCCAATTTGGAGTTATCATGATTGGCGCATTAGTGAGTTTTTCTTTAAGAATATTAAAAGATTTGATGCATTCATCTGAAAAGATGAATGGAGCATCCTTTTCTAGGAGTTTATTCATAGGAGTGGCAATTTTAGAAAAATCTTTTATGAAACGTCGATAAAAACCGGCATGTCCTAGAAAACTCCTAACTCCTCTAACATTGGTGGGATGTGGAAGTTTAGCAATTACATCTACTTTAGCTCTATCCACTTCAATTCCTTCCTTTGAAATTTTATGACCAAGAACTATGCCTTCTTTAACCATGAAATGGCATTTCTCCCAATTAAATACTAGATTTGATTGTTCGCATCTAATAAGCATTCGTTCAAGATTAACTAGACATGTTTCAAATGTATCACCGAAGACTGAAAAGTCATCCATGAAAACTTCCATGCATTCTTCTATCATGTCGTGAAAAATCGCCATCATGCACCTTTGAAAGGTTGCAGGGGCGTTGCAAAGTCCAAATGGCATGCGTTTGTATGCAAAAGTACCATAAGGGCACGTGAACGTGGTTTTTTCTTGGTCCTCGGGTGCTATTGGAATTTGAAAATATTCGGAAAAACCATCATGAAAACAATAGTAACTATTTCCGGCTAATCTTTCCAACATTTAATCAATGAATGGTAAGGGAAAGTGATCTTTTCTGGTGGTGTCATTTAATTTTCTATAATCAATACAAACACGTCATCCTGTTACAGTCCTAGTAGGAATAAGCTCATTTTTCTCATTTGTGATGACAGTCATGCCACCCTTCTTAGGTACGCATTGAACTGGACTTAGCCATGGACTATCAGAGATTGGATAAATTAAACCTGCATCTAGCAGTTTAATAATTTCTTTCTTAACAACATCTTGCATATTAGGATTTAGTCTTCATTGGCATTGCACATACGTTTTATGACCTTCTTCCATAACGATTTTATGTGTGCAATACGAAGGACTTATTCCTTTAATGTCATGAATTTTCCATGCAATAGCTGGTTTATGAGCTTTTAGCACAGAAATGAGTTGAGATTTTTCATTTTCCGTAAGAGAAGACGATATTATTACAGGTAATTCAGATTCACCATGTAAATAAGCGTACTCCAAATGGTTTGGAAGTGGCTTTAACTCTAATGTCGGTGGTTCTTCTATCGATGATTTATATCGATATCTGTCTTCTTCTTTTAGCATTTGAATTTCTTCTGTTGTTGGTTCACATCCATTAGCCATAAGTGTAGCTAACATTTCAGCTTCTTCAATTGGTTCAGTTCCTTCTCCTAACGAACATTCTCATGTTCCTTGTAATTCTGAAAATTCTTCTAACAATTCTGCATGTGAATCTATAGTTTGAATATAATAACATGTATCATCTGCAGATTGCGGTTGTTGCATGGCTCTATCAACTGAAAAGGTAACACTCTCGTCTTCTATACTTAGGGTCAGTTTCTTACCGAACACGTCTATTATTGCTTTAGCCGTGTTTAAGAATGGTCTTCCTAATATGAGAGGTACTCGAGAATCTTCTTCCATGTCCAGAATAATAAAATCTACTGGGAATACTAAAGTACCAACTTTAACTATAATGTTCTCCATTATCCCTCTAGGATATTTTACTGATCGATCGGCTAGTTGTATACTTATTCATGTTGGTTTCAATTCTCCGAGGTCTAGTTTAGTGTATAATGAATACGGCATTAAATTTATACTAGCACCTAAGTCTGCCAATGCTTCTATTGAACAAAGACTACCCAAAAAACATGGAATTGTGAAACTTCCTAGATCTGATAATTTTTCTGGTATCTTATTCAACAGTACTGCAGAATAATTAGCATTCATAGTAACAGCCGAGAGTTCTTCCATTTTCTTTCTATTTGTGATTAGATATTTCAAGAATTTAGCATATCTAGGCATTCCTGAAATCACATCAATGAAAGGAAGATTGACATTTATTTGTTTAAACATATCCAAGAATTTGTATTGCTCGGCTTCAAGTCTCTCTTTTCTCATTTTACTCGGGTAAGAAAGTGGTGGTTGGTATGGTTTAACATAAGGTTTTGCCTTAACTATGTTATCTTCATTAACCTTTTCAACTACCGGTTCTGTTTCCTTATCTTGCTCAGGTTGTGGTTCTTGTAGAGTAGGAATAGTTTCATCAGAAATTACAGGCATTTCAGGTGGTTTAAATGTAATGCCACTTCTCGTGGTAATGGCTTTAGCTGTTTCATTCCGGGGGTTAGCATTTGTATCACTAGGTAAACTTCCCGGTGTTCTTTCACCTATTAATCTTGCTAGGTTGCTTACTTCTTGTTCCAAATTTTGAATAGAAGCTTGTTGATTTCTAAATGCTTGAGCATTTTGTTCATTAGTTTGTTTCTAAGATGTGAAAAACTGCGTTTGAGATTCAACTAGCTTCGACATCACATCTTCTAAATTTGGCTTTTTATCATCGGTTTGTGGTGGTTTGTTTTGAAAAATAGGTCTTTGCTGATTGTAAGTATTATTGGATACTTGATGATTGCTAGGACCTTGTTGGTTGTTGTATGGAACATTTTGGTTATAATTCTGATTTTGATTGTAGATTGGTCTTGGCGGTTGATAATTATTCTGATAATTATTTCCAGGCCTTTGGTTCATGTATGAAACATTCTCTCTTTGTTCCATTGTTGGTTCAATACTGAGACAATCTTTTGTCAAATGTGGTCCTCCACACTGCTCACAACTAATTCGTATTGAGTGGATATCTTTAGTCATCTTTTCCATTCGTCTCTCGACAGCATCTATCTTTGCGGAAATAGAATCTAAGTCATGGCTAGAATCGGCTCTAGTTGCTTTAGATGATCTAACGATATCTTTTTCTTGATGCCACTCATGTGAGTGGGAAGCAGTGTTATCAATAATTTTGTAAGCGTCAGTTGCGGTTTTCTTCATAATGGAACCACCAGCTGCTATATCGATGTCTTTTCGTGTTGTGATGTCGCATCCTTGGTAGAATATTTGTACTATTTGACAAGTGTCTAAACCATGTTGCGGACATCCTCTTAATAACTTTCCAAATCTTGTCCACACTTCATATAGAGTTTCATTTGGCTTTTGTGTGAACGTAACAATTTCTCCTTGAAGTCTCACGGCTTTAGATGCCGGAAAGAATTGTTTAAGAAATTTTTCAACTAAGACATCCCATGTATCAATCGCCCCTTCAGGTAACGATTCTAACCAATTTTTGGCTTCTCCCTTTAAAGTCCAGGGAAATAACATGAGATATATCTGTTCATCCTCCACTTCTCTTATTTTAAATAGAGTACAGATCCTATTAAAGGTTCGAAGATGTTCATTTGGATCTTCCTTCGGCGCACCACTAAATTGGCATTGATTTGTTACCATGTGTAGAATTTGTCCTTTGATTTCATAATCTGGCGCATTAATGTTTGGTTGAGTAATTGCGTGACCTTGGCCAGTGCGTTTAGATCTCATTCGGTCTTCCATACTTAGAGGTTCCAGATTTTCCATGATTGAATTTGTTGAATCTGAATCACTAGAGGATTCTGATTTAATGGGTTGTTCCTCGATAATCTCTGTTATAATGATTGGTGGTTCCGGAGGAAAGATTAATGGTTCAGGATCTCTGAATTGTCCCTGAATATCTTCCAGATTCTCAATTGTGAGGTCGGGTTCAAAAAATGGATTATCGGAAATTTGTATTGGAGTACTTGGTCGACTTGATGACGATTCTAAAGAAAAATCAACGGCGACAATATTGACTAGATGTCTTGATCGAGTTACAGGTGGTGAACGTATAAAAGGTGGTGAACGTTTTGCTCGGTGCATTCACTGAATATCCTATTAGTTATAAAAGATAAAAATTATATAAGCTATCAAATTAATAGACTTTTCTGCTTTTGCCCACGTTTCGAATAGCCAATAGATGCAGCAGAGAGCCAGAACCCTTTAAATCGGAAGCTCCCAACTCAGCCACTAACAAATCCAACTATTACTACGAAGCAGAAAATTTTGGATGTCTATCAATTTAACCACTTAAAATAATTCTTCGTCGAAGTTTAAAGAAATTTTAGAGAAGAAATAAAAAATTCTATGTCCTAAAAACTAGTGCGTCGATGAAAAAGAAAAAGTGCGTCGAAAAATGTCAAAAAATAAAAGGTCGAAAAATAATAAAAAAGAACGTAGCGCGTCGAAACTTAAAAGTCTAAAAACTAAGAATTAAAAGTTACGTCTAAAGGTATTAAAGCTTAAAAGAAATACTATATCCAAAACGGCAATAACTTAAAAAGTACTAAAATCTTAAAACGGTGTCGCAAAATTCTAAAGCACTTAAATCTTAGTCTATAGAAAAAGTACTTAAGGGATTTTACGGCAAAGCCTAAATGTCTAAAAATAAAAAAAAAAATAACTATGGTAAATACTATATTAAAACTAATTACGAGCGAAAAATACAAATATTACGCTAAAACAAATAAAAAGTTATAAAATATAAAAATAAACTTAAAGATCTAAAAAGTACAATTTTTATAAAAATATTATTTTTATATTGTTTATTTTATAAAAGTATTAATTTTATAATTTAATAAAACTAATTAAACTTAAAAATACAAATTAAATCTAAAAACTAAATTAATATTAGAAATTAATTAACTAATAAACCTTAATTAGGGTTTTATTAATAATAATAATAATTAATCCGTAATTAATGTAGTACTCGGATCAGATGTGGCGTGTCAGATCAGGCCATACGATCGCATGGTCTTTGCGTTATAAATCCATGCGGTCACATGGAGTAGGGTTTCGGGCAAGGTTCTGGCTGCTACAGTACCAGGCCGAGTGAATTTTATATATATATTTTTTTTCTGTTTTAAGATTATATAAAATATATATATAACTTAAATAAAAATTTAATTTTAAAAACTAAAATAAAAATACTTTTTAACTTTATATATATTTAACAACTCTTAAAAACAAATACATAGATTTTTTTTATATTTTTGTATTTAAAATGTATTTTTACAAAAGCGTATTTTTACAAAAGTAAACTAAGAAATTTTTTTTTATATAAATAGCGTTTCGCTTCCGGCGTTTAAGCAGTCCCCGGCAGCGGCGCTAAAAATACTTGATGTTCTGCGAGGGGTATACGAAATAGTATTAATTTTTACAAGGAAATACTATTAAATACGATACAATTTTACACAAGTTATTTATTTATTTATAGAGTGGATATACCTAAACCTTGCTACAACACTTATAGGCAGTGTACCTAATCGTACTGTAGTGTAGTTTTTAGTAAGTCCGGTTCGTCCACGGGGAACTTAGCCAAGTTTAACGCTATATTTTTAAAACTATATTTGTATATATATATATATATATATATATATATATATATATATATATATATATATATATATATATATATATATATATAAGTAGTATTATTATTATAAAAGGGGGATTTTACCGTTTAATGACCGGTTTGTCGATTTTAAAACTTAAGTCGCGGTTAAAACCTAATGTAAAATATTAAAAATAAATATAACTTAATTTTAAGCGTAAAGTAAATAATGATAATGAAATTACGATAAATAAAAGTGCGAGAAATAAAATGACGATAAATAAAATTGCGATAATTAAAAAGTACAATTAAATAAAATGACAATAAATTAAAGTGCGATAATTAAAAGCGCAATTAAATATGAAATAAAGGAATTATGCTTATTTAAACTTCCGTAATCATGATGTTTGACGTGTTGATTTTAGTTTATTACCATGGGTTAATTGTCCTTTGTCCTGGATTATTTGATATGTCCATACGGTTTTGTCCATAATAGTCCATCAGTCATAAATATAAAGTGCGAGAGTCTTCGTCAAATTATCCTTATACCCGAAGTCAAATATTCTAACTAATTGGGGATTCGAATTGTAACAAGGTCTTAATACTTTGTTTAATGAATACACCAGGTTATCGACTGCGTGTAATCCAAGGTTTTATTACTTTGTTAATAATTACACCAATTACCCTTGAATGTAATCCACCCTTGTTTCAACTAGTCCATTAACTATTAATCCAGTTCCGTGTCCGGTAAAATAAACAATTATTGGTATTTATAGATATCCCGCCCACCGTACCCAGTCAAGCGTATGTGGTTATATATAAATACGTCAAATTATAAGTCTATATATTAAATTAACGAGGTATCATTTAGTTAATATAAAGCCCATTAATAGCCCATAGTCTATTTTCCACAAGTGTCGTTCTTTTGTCCAAACCCCAATTATGGTACAAAGCCCAATTACCCAATTTTAATATTTAGCCCAATATCATGATTACTTCGTCTTAAATAAGCATAATAATAACTTAGCTACGAGACATTAATTTAAAAAGGTTGAACATAACTTACAATGATTAATAATAGCGTAGCGTTACACGGACAGAATTTCGACTTACACCCTTACAACATTCGCTAACATACCCTTATTATTAAAATTAAAATTAAAATTATAATATAAATAAATATATATATATATATATATATATATATATATATATATATATATATATATATATATATATATATATATATATATATATATATATATATATATTACGTAGAGTGAGAGATAGAAAAAGGATGTCTTTGTTCGATCACCAAACTGCGAATTAATAGGAGTGTGGCCAGAAAAAGTGACCCATGCGATCGCATGGATTTTGTACTTCTAGGCCATGCGATCGCATGGCCTGCTTTTCCAGCTCACATGAGTTTGTTTGCTTCTTGCCGACGGTATTATAAATATAATATAATATATATATATATATATATAATTTTAAGAATTAATTATATATTATATTATATTCATGTGCATAGTTAACTTGTAATTTTCAGTCCGTTGCGTCGAGCGTTAAGAGTTGACTCTGGTCCCGATTCCGGATTTTCGAACGTCCTTTCGTACAATTTAATATCTTGTATTTTGCATTTTGCGGCTTGTACTCTTCTAATTTTGAGATGGTTCTCATCAATAATTTGAACCACTTTGATTGTACTTTGTACTTTTGAGCTTTTTGGTCGTTTGCGTCTTCAATTCGTCGAATCTGTCTTTTATCTTCACCTTTTATTATTTAAACGAATATCACTTGTAAATAGAACAATTGCAACTAAAAGCTTGTCTTTCTTGAGGGATAATGCTATGAAATATATGTTCATTTTTAGCATTATCAATAACATCATTCAATTCATATAGATATAACTATCTTATTCGAAGATTTAAACTTGTAATCACTAGAACATAGTTTAGTTGATTCTAAACTTGTTCGCAAACAAAGTTAATCCTTCTAACTTAACTTTTAAAATCAACTAAACACATATTTTATATCTATATGATATGCTAACTTAATGATTTAAAACTTGGAAACACGAAGAATACCGTAAAACCGGACATACGCCGTCGTAGTTAAACTGGGTGCTGTTTTGGGTTGGATAATTAAAAACTATGATAACCTTTGAATTAAAAGTTGTTCTTCTTGTAAAATGATATTTCTTATGAACATGAAACTATATCCAAAAATCATGGTTAAACTCAAAGTGCAAGTATGTTTTTCAAAATGGTCATCAAGATGTCGTTCTTTCGACGGAAATGACTACCTCTTTCAAAAACGACTTGTAATCTGTATTTACGACTATAAACATATACATTTTCTGTTTAGTTTCATAAATTTCAGTTCATTATGAACCCATAGCAACTTGATTCACTCAAAACGGATTTATAACGAAGAAATTATGGGTAAAACAAAATTGGTTAGATTTACTAGTTTAGCTACGAAAATTTTATAACAAATCTATACTAACCATAACTTAACTAACTTTCTTGTATTATAAATGTCTTGATAGAATATAGACACGTATAAAATGTTTTGACATATCATATCGACATCATCTATATATATTATTTGGAATAACCGTAAGTCACTCTATATTGCGGTAATGCTCGAGTTAGCATATAGAGGGTCGAGGTTGATTCTAAAATAATATATATACTTTGAGTTGTGATCGAGTCTGAGACATGTATATACTGGGTCGTGGATTGATTCGAGAAAATATATTGATTTATTTATGTACTACTAACTGTGGACTACTAATTGTGGACTACTAACGTTGGACTGCTAACTTAACAACTTAAAATGTCAACACGTAATACAAATGTTGTGAATATATTTCGATCATACTTTGATATATATGTATATATTTGTTATAGGTTCGTGAATCGACCCGTGGCCAGGTCTAATTCTCGACGAATTAAAAATCTGTGAAAATGAGTTATAGTCCCACTTTTATTATCTAATATCTTTTTGGGATGAGAATACATGTAGTTTTATAAATGTTTTACAAAATAGGCACAAGTAATTGAAACTACATTGTATGTTGAATTGCTACCGGATATCACCCTTGTTGAACTTAGTAGCCCATGAATTAGTGTTTATTATAATTGCCACTAATTGACGCGAATCCTAAAGGTAGATCTATGGGCTTTCACACGCCTCAGTCAGAGAATTGGAACTGCTTTAGTACTTCGATTTTTCTCTACAGACGAGTGGTTCTGTTTTGGGGATATTCTAAATGCATTTTGTTAATGTCGGTTACCAGGTGTTCAAACATATGAATGATTTTTATACCGATGGCTATTTATGAGAAAGGAAATCGTGTGGCCTATTATTACGATTTGATAAATATATAGGTTAAACCTATAACTCACCAACATTTTTGTTGACGTTTAAAGCATGTTTATTTTTAGGTGATTATTAAGAGCTTCCGCTATTGCATGCTAAATTAAGGACAAGATTTAGAGTCAGCATGCTTGTATAATATTGTTTAAAAACTGCATTCGAGAACTTACTTTGTTGTAATATATTACTATTGTAAACCATTATGTAATGGTCGTGTGTAAGCATGATATTTTAGATTATCATTACTTGATAATTTAGGTTATGTCCTTTAAATCATTGTCGATAAAATAAAGGTTATGGTTTGTTTCAAAAACGAATGCAGTCTTTGAAAAACGTCTCATATAGAGGTCAAAACATCGCAACGAAACCAATTAATATGAAACATTTATAATCAATATGAACAGGACATTACATCTTGCACCTTTTCAACTCATTGAGAACACCATTGAAATGACGGTAGGTATCCTTGAGTGGTTCTTCAGGTTCTTGCTTGAAATCTTCATAAAATCCAATAGCCTTATTCAGTTTAGTATCATCGGACATGTCATAATCTTCTTGCTGTCGTTTGATCTCATCCCATGTGTCTTTTTCTATGGTGTTGCTATCAACATTTTCAAACAATTCATACAAGATAGCTTGCATAACAATGTTCTTTGCCTCTATGTCACCCTGAGCTCTCTCTCGTCTATCACCAGAAAGTTTATAGACTGGAATTGGCATACCAGTATCCGGATGATACTCTACAACTGGACCATCTCTCGAAGAAGCCCATATGTACTTTGCTTTCTCACTCTTGTAGTCTATGTACTGAGTGTTACGGTGGAGCCACTGAGTGTACTTGCCATCAAACAACACTGGAGGTCGGGAATCTGATCCAATGATTAAACACACTCCAATTCCTTTGAATTAGATTCGGTAACCTTGCTGTGTAAGGAAACAAGTTAGTAATACAGAAAATATCAAAGATACCGAATGTCAACTATAGCAGTTGACAAACCAAGTCAAAGTATAGAATCTTAGAAATTCAATCGAATCCTTTCTCAAACCACACCAATTAGCTGCGTATGATCAAACCAAATGTGATAGAATCACTAACACACCACAATCTGCAACACTTAATACGAATTATCAACTTTGAAGCAGACTCGATATGGCAGTTACGATATCGAGTGTTGATCGAATCTTCAAAACTTGAAGAATTGATGAAATTAAACCGTCAAAAACTTGATAAACACTTCACGATCACAACTGAAATCACAAACCTTCACTAAAATAAAGAATCAAGCTGGAATTGATCAATACCTAGAGTTTTAGCCACCAACTCTAAAAATCAACTTGATTCTCCATAATTGTTGTTAAAAAGCTGTAATGATGATCGAAACTCTTTCTAATCGATCTAATAAACCTTTGCTGAACTTATCACATGAATCTGAATGTCAGATTATCAAATTCGAATATACCGAATCTGATTCAATCTAATTGAGAGTGTACAGATTCTGTAATCTTCAATCTCTGGATCGATATAGTGATGTAGAATCACTTCCTGGAAGCTCTGATACCAAATGATAGGTCAAATCATGGTGAGATTAGAATATGTGATGAGTTAGAGTGAGACTCGGTAAGTGAAGAACAGATTCGGTATTAGAGAGAATCGGTAAAATTACATTTCACAGCTTCTAGAACTCAGTTACAATACAATGGCTATCTAATTAGGACTACTTAGGTTCCTTATATAGCCCTCTTCTAAGGAACCCTCATTTAGGCTTATTTCACATTAACACTATACATACTTCGGGGTCCTAACATGGATACATAAGCTAACATAGTAACATTAGCTTAAAATGACGTCATGAGTGTGAAACGAGATCTACCTAGATGATAATGTGTAACACCGTACTTTTTACATACACATTTTTTTAAAGATACTCACAACAGAAGTCTTATTAATTTACATATCATATATTATATACAGAAACATATGATTACACAAAACACTGGTGTTATGTTATTACTACAAACCATTCAAAAATATTTTGTAATTAAAAAACATTTACAAAGTGACACTGTGTCAAACATCTTCAGTTGTCCTGCAAAACCCACCAAAAGCTGCTAATACACACCTGCAGGGCAAAACAATGTGGGAGAATTAGCATAACGCTAAGTGAATGGCAATATCTAGGTGGAGATCACTACAAGCATCAAGCACAGCTTAAAGGCACTGGTCACTAATCACTTAAAGCCATACACAAGAGCACCGGCAACCCATGGCTGATCAAGCTCGAATTTACCGATAGTCTACACTACTGAGTCACTGGTATAGTCTTCCAGACGTGACGCACTCGTCATTCATACTATACCACTAATCAGTAACACTTGGACCCAATACTATTACCCTAAATACACAAGGTAAATAGCATTGACCTCTTACGTCAGAATTCACCATCGACATTCACTGGTGCGCACATAATCACATATAGTCACGATACTGGTCACAGACTCATTACAAAATCTAATTATAAGCATGACATGGATCACTATACTTGTCACTATATAATCACATCCATAAAGATAATCTCACTCACCTGGAAGCACAAGTACTCAGTTGTCTTATATCACTGAGCCTTCACCTTTACGTTTATCACCTGAGAATATCATACCTCTAGTTAGTACATTTTTCAATCAAGTTACACATCTAAATAAGTAAATATAGTAACATAGCAAATGGGTCAGAGTTGCACTTGACCCAACCATATAAGCACTGTCCCTCGCACGGATGAGGTATCACTCGTGCGGCTGACTAGCTCAATCGTACGAGTGAGTATCCTCACTCATACGACTGACCTATCATGTGTACTAGTGATTATCAAACTCACTTACACGGTTTAGTGTCTTACTCACATGAATGGACACTTCACTCGTACGAGTGAGTGCCTCAAACGCACGATTGAGCAAGAACAGCAGCAGAGCTGTAATTCAAGCTTTTTACACCCAACCTAAATTTTCATTTAGTGTTTGAAAACCTTATCATTGGAAAGTAGACCTCAAGACTAGTCCAACGATAGTTTATTTGCCATAAACGGAGTTACGGTTTGAAAGTTACACCCTTTTCAATTTTACCAAAAGCTGACCACTGCTCAACCGCGTGGTTGAGCCCTTAATCGTACGGTTGAGCCCTTAACCGTATGGTTGAGCCCTCAACCATGTGTTTGAGCCCTCAAAAGTGTGTTCAACAGCGTGGTTGAGCTGTCACTAGTGTGGGTGCTGAAAAACACCATCAGCTCGCTATTTTTGAGTTTTTTACACCTAAAACTCGATTTCTGCTAGTTTTGATCAATCCAATAACGCAATAAAACCATATAACACATATATAATCTATTTCTAACCTCAATCAGGCATAACAAACACATTCAAAGAAAGATTTAATCTTCAACTTACACTTGTTGATTTAAGGAATTAAAGATCGGAGTGTTGTTTTAGAGTTTATACATTCTAAAAGTGGTAAGATAAGAACGTACAGGCTATATATATCTAATTTTAGGTTTCCTCACACATAGGTAACACTTTCGTCTAATACACGGGTATTTACTAGTTATCTGAAACCCAAAATCTTTAATAACTTATTCATTCTAAGTCCAATTCACAAAAGGAAATATGTTCTGTGACCCTTGTCACAAAACGCACATTATCTCATATATAATAATTATAAAGTACATAATTATTAAAATCACTATATTAGCACAGAAGGGTAAACAGGTCATTACCACTAGGCCCAAAGCTAGGCTGTTACATAATGGCTAGCAGAATGTCTTACAAGATTATGTACTGATATGCCTTATTCGAAATAGGCACAATCTCCTTGTAAATATAGAGAGAAAAGAAGAGTTGATTTTGTTTATTGATGATTGAATGAAGTTACATACACATATACTTGGTTATATACAAATACAACAACTAACTGCCCCTAACAACTTATAACAAACTCCACTACTAACGAACTCATAACAGAATGATAACAGCTACTAGACACTCTTAATGTTTGCTTCCAGTCCAATAGTAATCCTTAGTCCATCTTGGGTCTCTTTTATTTTGTTTGGGCCTTTCTGTATTGGGCTCATTGGTTAGCCCACTAACTACTTCTCTTGTCTCCTTTGCACCCTCATTTGAATTTCCAGATCTATCACTGCCTCTACCATTTTTGAAAAACATGTCCTCATGGTTCAACTCAGCTTGTAAACCGTCCAACTCGTCTTCATCAATCCATGCTAATTCTTCAATAGGTAAAAGCTCTCATGTATCAAAAACTTGATATATAAACCTTCCATCTCTCAAAACTTGTCTCTTATCCAAAATGTGTTGCGGAGCTAAAATTGGACCAACATAATAGTCATATTCTGGTAATGGTTGACACAACACGCCTTCATCTCCTCTGAATTTCTCAATAGTGACACGTGGAACACTGGATGAATTCGAGAATACCAAAACCATATCTCCTTCTTTGAATTCCAATTCAGTTTGATGCTTTTCTGCAATTAACTTCATTTTCGCATTAGCTTGAGTGAGAACATTTCTGAGATTTTTAATTTGAAAATGTCGATCCAATAATATTGAATGTAATGCCTCCACATTAGTTGATCTATTGAAATAATCCGACATGACTGGAGGCTTTCTTTCAAACATAGCTTCAAAAGGACTAATTCCAATAGAAGTGTGAACTGCTGTATTATAGTGTAATTCAGCTAAAGACAAGTACTTTGACCATTGTTTAGGACACTTAGCTACAAAACACCTTAAGTATTGCTTCAGGCATCTGTTAACGACTTTAGCCTGGCCATTCGTTTGTGGATAATAGGAAGAAGACAACTTTAACTTAGTTTGATGAATCTTACAGAGTTCAGTCCAAAACTTGCTTACAAAAACTCTGTCCCTATCAAACACAATTGACTTAGGCATTCCATGATACTTGCACACCATTTTAAAAATAAAGCAGCCACTGTAGGAGCATTATATTTTGCACTAAGTCCCCCAAAATGTACACCATTAGACAATCTGTGTACCACCACATAAATTATAGTGTACCCATTTAAATTAGGTAGCCCAGTGATAAAATCCATACTAAGCTCTTCCCACACTTGATTTGGAATGTTTAATGGTTGTAATAAACTATAAGGTGCCACATTTAATGTCTTCACTTGCTGACAGATTAGACATTTTTTAACAAATTCTTCCATATCTTGTTTCATTCCTGACCCAAAAAAAAATTGGCAGCTAACCTCAAGTAACTTCTTTGTATATCTACATGGCCTCCCATTGGAGTAGCATGATACTCTTCCAAAATGGCATTTCTTAGTTGTTCAACTGCAGGTACATACAACCTATACTTGTAGTAATCAATCCATCTCTTACATGCCAAAATTGTCTATCTGCAGGCTGGTTTTGTATCTCAGCTATCAATTGTTGAGACTTGAGATCATCTGCAATTAATTTCTTCAAATCTTCCACTAAAGTGAACTTAATGGCAGATAAATCTAAAAAAGAGCATTCATTATGAGGCAACCTGGACAAGGCATCAGCTGTAACATTGGAGATACTAGGTTTGTACAAAAATTCATACTAGTACCCCAACAATTTAGTGAGATAATGTTGTTGCTCTGTTGTTTGAATTGTTTGCTTTATAAGACTCTTTAAACTCTTATAATCAGTAAAAATGGTAAATTTTCCTCCCAAGAAATATTGCCTCCATTTAGCCACTGCTGCAGTAAACGCATATAGTTCTCTAATGTAAGTAGATGACCTTTGCAATTTGAGACTCAACTTTTTGCTAAAATAAGCAATAGGATGCTTTGCTTGTAACAATACTGCACCCACATCAATTCCACTAGCATCTGTGTCAATTTGAAATGGATCTTTGAAATTAGGAAGAGATAATACTGGAGCAGAAACCATTTTGTCTTTTATTGCTTGAAATGCTTTTTTAGCTTTTGAGTTCCATTCAAAAGCATATTTCTTTAACAAATTGGTCATAGGTGCTGCTATAGCTGCATACCTTTTAATGAATTTCCTATAGTACCTAGTTAAACCCCAAAAACCTTTCAACTGTTTAGCATTCTTAGGTGTTGGCCACTCAACCATAGCTTGTATTTTAGTGCCATCTGGGTCACTCCATTCACATTGATCACATGCCCCAAATAATCAATCTTGGACACATCATAACTGCACTTGCTTGCCTTAACAAAAAAATTATGAGATCTTAAAATCTGCAATACCAATCTAAGATGCTCTACATTTTCAGCTACACTCTTACTGTAGATTAAGATGTCATCAAAGAAAACTATCACACATTTTCTCAATAAACTTGTAAATATAGTATTCATAGCAGCCTAGAATGTTGATGGAGCATTAGTCAAGCTAAAGGGCATGATTGTAAACTCATAGTGGCCTGATGTGTCCTTAATGCAGTTTTATGAACATCTTCCTCTTGCATTCTAATCTGATGGTAACCTGACCTTAAATCAAACTTTGTAAAATAAAAAGCACCATGTAATTCATCTATTAGCTCATCAATTGTTGGAATAGGGAACCTATCCCTCACTCTTACAGCATTTAGTGCCCTATAATCAATGAAAAACCTCCAAGATCCATCTTTTTCTTGACTAATAAAACTGGTGAACTGAAACTGCTTGTAATTGGTTGAATGACACTAGAATTGAGCATTTGTTCCACTTTTTTCCCTATTTCATCTTTTTGGAAATGAGGATACCTATAAGTTTTAACATTGACTGGTTGTGAATTAGGTACTGATGTGTGCGAGGTGGTGTATAAAATAGTTATATTTTTACAAGGAAATGCTATTAAATACGATACAATTTTACACAAGTGATTTATTTATTTATAGAGTGGATATACCTAAACCTTGCTACAACACTTATAGGCAGTGTACCTAATCGTACAGTAGTGTAGTTTTTAGTAAGTCCGGTTCGTTCCACAGGGAGACTTAGCCAAGTTTAACGCTATATTTTTAACTTATGATTGTAAAAATACAAAAATATATATAAGTAGTATTATTATTATAAAAGGGGGTTTTTACCGTTTAATGACCAGTTTGTCGATTTTAAAACTTTAGTCGCAGTTAAAACCTAATGTAAAATATTAAAAATAAATATAACTTAAATTAAAGCGTAAATTAAATAACGATAATGAAATTGCGATAAATAAAAATGCGATAAATAAAAAGTACGATAATTAAATAGTACGATAATTAAAAGTGCCATTAAATACAATGACAATAAATAAAAGTGCGATAATTAAAAGTGCAATTAAATATGAAATAAAGGAAATTAAATATGAAATAAAGGAATTATGCTTATTTAAATTTCCGTAATCATGATGTTTGACGTGTTGATTTTAGTTTATTCCCATGGGTTAATTGTCCTTTGTCCTGGATTATTTGATATGTCCATACGGATTTGTTCATAATAGTCCATCAGTCATAATCATAAAGTGCGGAAGTCTTCGTCAAATTATTCTTATTCCCGAAGTCAAATATTCTAACTAATTGGGGATTCGAATTGTAACAAGGTCTTAATACTTTGTTTAATGAATACACCAGGTTATCGATTGCGTGTAAACCAAGGTTTTAATACTTTGTTAACAATTACACCAATTACCCTTGAATGTAATCCACCCCTGTTTCAACAAGTCTATTAACTATTAATCCAGTTCCGTGTCCGGTAAAATGAACAATTATTGGTATTTATAGATATCCACCACCGTACCCAGTCAAGCGTATGTGGTTATATATAAATACGTCAAATTATAAGTCTATATATTAAATTAACGAGGTATCATTTAGTTAATATAAAGCCCATTAATAGCCCATAGTCTAATTTCCACAAGTGTCGTTCTTTTATCCAAACCCCAATTATGGTCCAAAGCCCAATTACCCAATTTTAATATTTAGCCCAACATCACGATTACTTCGGCATTAAATAAGCATAATAATAACTTAGCTACGAGACATTAATTTAAAAAGGTTGAACATTACTTACAATGATTAAAAATAGCGTAGCGTTACACGGACAGAATTTCGACTTACACCCTTACAACATTCACTAACATACCCTTATTATTAGAATTTAAGATTAAAATTAAAATTATAATATATATATATATATATATATATATATATATATATATATATATATATATATTTACGTATGAGAGAAAGGAAAGAAAAAGATGGATATATTCGACCGAATTCGTTGCTTTTTATAGGATGTGTCCTGGTACTATTCACCATGCGATCGCATGGGTTTTTCACCTCCAGGCCATGCGATCGCATGGCCTCTATTTCCAGCTCAGGTGAGTTTGTTTCTTTGCTTGCCGACACTTTTAATAAATAATATAATATATAAAAAATTTTAAGAATTATTTAAATATTATATTATATTTATGTGCATAGTTGACTTGTAATTTTTAGTCCGTTGCGTCGAGCGTTGAGAGTTGACTTTGGTCCCGGTTTCGGTTTTTCGAACGTCCTTGCGTATAATTTAATATCTTTTATTTTGCGTTTCGTGTCTTGTACTCTTGTAATTTTGAGACGTTTCTTATCAATAATTGGAACCACTTTGATTGTATTTTGTACTTTTGAGCTTTTTGGTCGTTTGCGTCTTCAATTCGTCGAATCTGTCTTTTGTCTTCACCTTTTATTATTTAAACGAATATCACTTGTAAATAGAACAATTGCAACTAAAAGCTTGTCTTTCTTGAGGGATAATGCTATGAAATATATGTTTGTTTTTAGCATTATCAAATATTCCCACACTTGAGCGTTGCTTGTCCTCAAGCAATATAGTCTTGAAATAAAAATACTAGAATCACTTCTTTATTCTTCACACTTTGTACATCAGTGATTGATGTCGTAGCGTGGGGTTACGAAATATACTATTATATTTTTAATACGGAATGCTACAAAATTTAACAAGTTTTAATTAAATATTTACAAAATGGATATACCAAAACCTTGCTACAACACAATAGGCAGTGTACCTAGTCGCGAAGTAGTATAGTTTTTAGTAAGTCCGGTTCGTTCCACAGGGAGACGGGCTTATGAAACACTTTATTTTTATATAACAATATATAAATATAAATATAAAAAGGGGGGTTTTCCCGTTTAATGACCGGTTTGTCTATTTTATATTTTAAAGTCACAATTAAAAGCTAATGCAAAATATTAAAAATAACTAAAAACTTAATTTAAAGAGTAAAGTAAATGACGATAATTAAAATGACAGAAATTAAAGTGCGAAAATTAAAAGTGCAATTAAATATGAAATAAAAGAAATTAAATATGAAATAAAAGAATTATGCTTATTTAAACTTCCGTAATCATGATGTTTGACGTGTTGATTTTAGTTTTATGCCCATGGGTTAATTGTCCTTTGTCCTGGATTATTTAATATGTCCGTCTGGTTTTTGTCCATAACAGTCCATCAGTCATAAATATAAAGTGCGAGTGTCCTCGTCAAATTATTATTATACCCGAAGTTAAATATTCCAACTAATTGGGGATTCGAATTGTAACAAGGTTTTAATACTTTGTTTAATGAATACACCAGGTTATCGACTGCGTGTAAACCAAGGTTTTACTACTTTGTTAACAATTACACCAATTACCCTTGAATGTAATTTCACCCCTGTTTTAATTATTCTAGTGGCTATTAATCCATTCCCGTGTCCGGTTAAATGAACGATTATTCGTACATATAAATACCCCGCCCATCGTGTCCGATCGAGTGTATATGGTAATTTATAGGGACGCCCAATTGTAAATCTTTATATTAACATTAACAAACTATCATTTAGTTAAACAAATATAAAGCCCATTAATAGCCCATAGTCTAATTTCCACAAGTGTCGTTCTTTTGTCCAAACCCCAATTATGGTACAAAGCCCAATTACCCAATTTTAGTAATTAGCCCAACATCATGATTACTTTGGCTCAAATAAGCATAATAATAACTTAGTTACGAGACATTAATTTAAAAAGGAGAACATAACTTACATTGAGTATTTATCGCGTAGTGTTACACGGACAGAATTTCGACTTAGAATTCCATAAAACTGATTTTTACATTACCCAAACTAATCTAATATAACACTAATCTATACTATATATACATATATATATTTATTTATATTATACTAGGGAGTATTATTATGTATTTGTGTGTGTGGTGGTAAAAACGAACGAAAAACTGGCAATTTATAGAATGTGAGCTGATTCTGATCCTCATGCGACTCGCATGGGTTTATGCCTATTTGCCATGCGACTCGCATGGCCACGCTGGACAGCTCACATATCTTTTGTCTTCTTGTTCGTCGACATATTTATTAAATATATATAAAATATAAATAATTTTAATAATTATTTATATATTATATTATATTTATGTGCATAGTAGACTAGATATTTTTGGTCCATTGCGTCGGGCGTTTCTTCTTGGCTCGGGTCCCGGTTCCGGATTTTCGGACGTCCTTTCGTACTATTTTAAATCGTGTACTTTGCGTTCCGCAACTTGTACTCTTGTCATTTTTAGACGTTCTTCATCAATATTTTGAACCTTTTTATTTGTATCTTGTATATTTGAGCTTTTTGGACCTTTGTGTCTTTAATTCGTCGTTTTCGCCTTTTGTCTTCGCACTTATTTAATATAAACGAATATCACTTGAAAATGGAACAATTGCAACTAAAATCTTGTCTTTCTTGGGGGATTTTGCTATGAAATATATGTTCCTTTTTAGCCTTATCAATATCCCCACACTTGAACGTTGCTTGTCCTCAAGCAATACAGTCTTGAAATAATATAATACATCACACGAATCACTTCTTTATTCTTCACACTTTGTACATCAGTGATTTTGATAGAGCGGTATAAACAATGATAGTAATGATAGAACCATGGTTAAAGGTGGGTGTGTCATCCACAGTTGCCTTGGGTTTAGGTCAACGACACTTACAATCAAATAGCCGATTTACTTTCGGTTTCCAAAGCAAAGTGCACATTTGAAAGGCGGTTTACAGTCCCACATGACTATAAAAATGTAGATCCTTAAGGAAATTGGATCTTTATGAAAACATTTGATCTTTTGAAAATTCAAGCTAGATTTTACCCTAGACAAGTTTTCTGATTTAATCCATTCTTTGGTGTTGCAAAATATATTTGTGGATCAATATTTTGGCTTAAAACTTTTAGGTTCGTGTAATCCACTGCTATCCTGGTATCGGAAAGCACACATCCAGTTTACTTGTTCCGTATATTACCTTTCGGTAAACTACCGTCCGGTTGTAAAGGAAAGCGATGAACAAGAAACTGTTAAGGCAATGTCCCGTGACATGCATTTGTTCATGGTCTAATTACGTGTCGGATGCTAGTACTATCCTTGGTAGGAGCAATAGTAAAGATCATCCTATGATTTTTCGGTCTGGCACAAGGTCCTGTCTCCGACCATGCTATGCAACCACCGTTCTTACGGTTGACACCCGATTTGGTTCAGGTGACCTAATGAATTCCAGGTGAATTCCTAGGATTTAACGTTCAATGGTAATGAACGCATTGAAAATGGATTTTCAGAAAACAAATCGGTTTGTATTTTTGATCAAAATATTTTCTCGTTCAAGCTCGAGTTTAGATATCATTGAATTCCATGAGTTTGAATTCTCAATCTTTAAGGTCAATCTCAAGGATTGAGTAATATCAGTCTTAAAAGCTGATTTTTAATCTTTAAGGAAATTATCCTTTCTGGGGATCTGATTCATTAGTCTTATCAAGCTAATTTGCACGGTGCCCCCCCATTGTACGAGATAAATCCTTCTCATGGTTAGGATAAATCTGACCACTTGGCGACCCTGTTTGATGCTGAGGTCCGTGGATTTCCAGCCGATTTTAGTGATGACTTTTCTAGATTTTTCGTCAACCTACAGCTGGTCTGGACGACAACTTCATGACCTAAATCAAGAAGCGCGTGTCTTTTTCGGAAGACTTTACTTCCTTCTAATGATGGAATTGATTCATCGTGTAGATCCATCTTTCTTTCAAAAGTATCACAATAAACCGGGTAAAACTATTAATTTAGTTCAAAACAAAAGCACCTGCAATAACTTTACAGAAACATGTGATAGATAATTTTTAATTGAATAACTTGGTACATTCTCCCCACACTTAGTTTATTTCTTTGCCTTTTTATTCTCTTCTATTCCATTCTTAAATGAATTCAAGCGTTTTGGGTTGTTTCTCAATTTATGTCCTTTTTAAGGTAACGATAATTTCGGTATTAACACCTAGTTTTCATCGTTCATAAATATGTATAAACATGATTTTAAATTCATTTAGTTGAAATTTTTTTCAAATTTTCACAAAATTTGGCAAATAAACCAAGTGTAAACCCGAGAGAATTTATAACCCTTCCCCACACTTGAGATCATGCAATGCCCTCATTTGCATGAAATCAGACTCTAATTATAAATTCATGAGGGTGATTAGTGTAGAAAAGTGATTAAGAATACCTAGTTTGTACTTACAAAGCTCGACGAATGATAGATGGCGCGCCTCATCGTTCATTCCTTCTTGTATTATCACACATGTTTTTCTTCAAAAATGGTTGCTTTTCTGAACTGTTTGCTAATCTTTGAAAATGCATCTTTTACCCTAATTTATTATGCATGTTTATTAACGAGTTATGCACTAACCCGAACCCCTAATTTAACGTTAAGTGGGGTTAGACTTCCCCACACTTAGCTGACGACATGTGAAATCGGTGGAATAAGTTCCACGAATTAAAATAGTGAGCCAGTTATTTGCATCTCGGGTGGTGTATAATATATCAATGGGTTTAAAGTTTAGACTCACCCGATCGTCACTACTTAATTCTTTTTTAAGTGTAGCTTTTAGTAAATGGATATGTCTCTTTTCTGGTTCTTGGTCAAATGGATCGATATACACCGACATACTTATATCTATAGGGTGGTCAATTCCAAAAGTGTCCTTCCGTTTATTCTCGGGATTAAAGTTTTCACCTCTATTACCCAATTGGGTGAAATCCGAGGTGTCATTATCTATTACAGCTCGTAGTTCATCTTCAGTAGATGACTCGTCTATTGAGAATATTGGGTTGGAAAGTTGTGGGATGGTAAAGTTCGGTTTGGCCTCGGGGGTAAAATTTTCAACGTTATCGTTTTCCCAAGAGTACCAATTTGTCACCCTTTCTTCTTCTTCATCCTCCATTGATGGATTGATTATTTCGTCGGTAGAGGCTAATGTGTCGATATGTTGTGAATTTGGTAAGACTGAATAAAAAGTATCATCGGGATAGTTGGTGATTTCGGAGCTCCCGAATTCATCAAAATTCGATGATTTGAGATTTTCTTGCACACGACTCCTCAGATCAACAGGTGTGTAATCTGATAGAGTTTCAGCTTGCCGGTTTACAAACTCTCTCATTTGTTCCTTTTGAGCATCAAGTTCTTCGAGTTTGATTTTCATATTGTCTAAAGAATTTTCGGACACGTAATTTTCCTCGTCTTCTGGTTGTTGAGTTTGGATATATTCTTGGGAATAATCCCAGTTTGAATTGCGTTCTTCATAATCGTTCCATTCAGGTTCTGGGGGTACGTAATTTTCCATAGGAACGTAATAATAACATTCCCATGTTGAGTGATAATCTCCACAGATTTCACAACCAGTTATTGTTTCGTCATTTGTGATCCAAGATTGACTGAACGAATTGTCATCAACACTCGGTTGAGAGTATTGATTTAATTGATTTTGGAGTTCAAAAAGAGTTTCCAAGGCCTTGTTTTCAAAATTTTCCATTTTATTGCGACGGCCAAATTTTAGCTACATTCACAAATGATCCTATTAGTTATAAAAATAGAAAAACTTATATAAGTTGTCCAATTAATAGACTTTTCTGATTTTTGCCCACGTTTCGAATAGCCAAAAGATGCAGCAGGTAGCCAGGACCCTTTAAATCGGAAGCCCACAACTAGCCACTAACAAATCCAACTATTACTACGAACCAGAAAAATGTCAACGTCCATTAACTTAACCGCTTAAATAATTTTTCTTTCCGTTTTGAGAATTAGATAAGAAGTAGAGAAAATTTCTAAGTCCTAGAAAACTAAAGCGTCGAGAAATAAGAAAGAAATAGATTGCGCGTCGAAAAGTGTCGAAAAAATAAAAAGGTAGAAAAATAGGCGTCGAAAAATAAAAATAAGAAAATAGCACGAAAAATGGCGTCGCAAAATTCTAAAGCACCTAATACTTAGTCTAAGGAATAAGCACTTAAGGGATTTTACGGCAATGCCTAAAAATTCTAGAAATAAAAATGAAACTACGGCAAAAACTAGACTTAAAACTAAGCACGAATGATAAAAATACAAAAATTACGCTAAAAATAAATAAAAGATACAAAATATAAAGGAAAATAAAAAGTTGATAAAATTATATATTTTTATAAAAATATTATTTTTATATTTTAAATTATAAAAGTATTAATTTTAAATAAAATAAAACTAATTATAAGTAATAATAACTAATTAAAAACTGAAATATAATAATAATAAATAGATTAGGGTTTATAATAATAATAATAATAAAATCCGTAATAAATGCGAAATTAGGGTAGAATGGTGGCCTGTCAGAAGACCTCATGCGACTCGCATGGGGTTCAGTTGAAATATCATGCGACTCGCATGGTGTTCGGATCCAGGCCAAAAGTTGGGCTGCTACAGTACCTTGGCCCGATTACTTATTATTTTTTTTTATTTTTTTCTGTTTTTCTATTTTTTAATTTTTCTGTTTTAAAATTTAATATAAAATATTTATATAGTTTAAATAAAAACTTATATTTTTATAAAACTAAAAATAGAAATATTTGATAATTTTGTAAATAAAAATCTTAAAAATATATATAAGTATATTTTTTTCGGTTTTAAATTTTTTTTTTTTTTTTTTTTTTTAGATTTTATATTGTTTTTTCTAAAAATGTAAATAAATATTTCGCCGACTCCCCGGCAGCGGCGCCAAAAACTTGATGTCGTAGCGTGGGGTTACGAAATATACTATTATATTTTTAATACGGAATGCTACAAAATTTAACAAGTTTTAATTAAATATTTACAAAATGGATATACCAAAACCTTGCTACAACACAATAGGCAGTGTACCTAGTCGCGAAGTAGTATAGTTTTTAGTAAGTCCGGTTCGTTCCACAGGGAGACGGGCTTATGAAACACTTTATTTTTATATAACAATATATAAATATAAATATAAAAAGGGGGGTTTTACCGTTTAATGACCGGTTTGTCTATTTTATATTTTAAAGTCACAATTAAAAGCTAATGCAAAATATTAAAAATAACTAAAAACTTAATTTAAAGAGTAAAGTAAATGACGATAATTAAAATGACAGAAATTAAAGTGCGAAAATTAAAAGTGCAATTAAATATGAAATAAAAGAAATTAAATATGAAATAAAAGAATTATGCTTATTTAAACTTCCGTAATCATGATGTTTGACGTGTTGATTTTAGTTTTATGCCCATGGGTTAATTGTCCTTTGTCCTGGATTATTTAATATGTCCGTCTGGTTTTTGTCCATAACAGTCCATCAGTCATAAATATAAAGTGCGAGTGTCCTCGTCAAATTATTATTATACCCGAAGTTAAATATTCCAACTAATTGGGGATTCGAATTGTAACAAGGTTTTAATACTTTGTTTAATGAATACACCAGGTTATCGACTGCGTGTAAACCAAGGTTTTACTACTTTGTTAACAATTACACCAATTACCCTTGAATGTAATTTCACCCCTGTTTTAATTATTCTAGTGGCTATTAATCCATTCCCGTGTCCGGTTAAATGAACGATTATTCGTACATATAAATACCCCGCCCATCGTGTCCGATCGAGTGTATATGGTAATTTATAGGGACGCCCAATTGTAAATCTTTATATTAACATTAACAAACTATCATTTAGTTAAACAAATATAAAGCCCATTAATAGCCCATAGTCTAATTTCCACAAGTGTCGTTCTTTTGTCCAAACCCCAATTATGGTACAAAGCCCAATTACCCAATTTTAGTAATTAGCCCAACATCATGATTACTTTGGCTCAAATAAGCATAATAATAACTTAGTTACGAGACATTAATTTAAAAAGGAGAACATAACTTACATTGAGTATTTATCGCGTAGTGTTACACGGACAGAATTTCGACTTAGAATTCCATAAAACTGATTTTTACATTACCCAAACTAATCTAATATAACACTAATCTATACTATATATACATATATATATTTATTTATATTATACTAGGGAGTATTATTATGTATTTGTGTGTGTGGTGGTAAAAACGAACGAAAAACTGGCAATTTATAGAATGTGAGCTGATTCTGATCCTCATGCGACTCGCATGGGTTTATGCCTATTTGCCATGCGACTCGCATGGCCACGCTGGACAGCTCACATATCTTTTGTCTTCTTGTTCGTCGACATATTTATTAAATATATATAAAATATAAATAATTTTAATAATTATTTATATATTATATTATATTTATGTGCATAGTAGACTAGATATTTTTGGTCCATTGCGTCGGGCGTTTCTTCTTGGCTCGGGTCCCGGTTCCGGATTTTCGGACGTCCTTTCGTACTATTTTAAATCGTGTACTTTGCGTTCCGCAACTTGTACTCTTGTCATTTTTAGACGTTCTTCATCAATATTTTGAACCTTTTTATTTGTATCTTGTATATTTGAGCTTTTTGGACCTTTGTGTCTTTAATTCGTCGTTTTCGCCTTTTGTCTTCGCACTTATTTAATATAAACGAATATCACTTGAAAATGGAACAATTGCAACTAAAATCTTGTCTTTCTTGGGGGATTTTGCTATGAAATATATGTTCCTTTTTAGCCTTATCAGTGATTTCTATACGGCGGTATAAACAATGGTAGTAACGTTGTGGTTTACAGTCCCACATGACTATGAAAATTTAGATCCTTAAGGAAATTGGATCTTTATGAAAACATTTGATCTTTTGAAAATTCAAGCTAGATTTTACCCTAGACAGGTTTTCCGGAATAACCCTTCACCGGTGTTTGCAAATTGTTTTTGTGGGTTGTGTGGGTTTTAGATTTGAAAATTTTAGCTCAAAACTTGCGATTTTGTGTCACCCACATGCTAACCTTGTATTGGGAAAGCAACACGTCCAGTATACTTGCTCCGTATATTACCTTTCGGTAAACTACCATCCGGTTGTAAAGGAAAGCGTTGAACAAGCAACTGTTAAGGCAATGTCCCCTGACATGCTTTTAATTATGGTCTATAACGTGTCGGATGCAATTACTATCCTTGGTAGGAGCAATAGTAAAGCTCACCCTATAGTTTTTCGGTCTGGCACAAGGTCCTGTCTTAGACCATGCTATGCAACCACCGTTCTTACAGTTGACACCCGATTTGGTTCAGGTGACCTAATGAATTCCAGGTGAATTGCTAGGATTTTACGTTCAATGGTAATGAACGCATTAAAAATGGGTTTTTTCAGAAAACAAATCGGTTTGTAATTTTGATCAAAATATTTTCTCGTTCAAGCTCGAGTTTAGATATCATCGAATTTCATGAGTTTGTAATTCTCAATCTTTAAAGTCAATCTCAAGGATTGAGTAATATCAGTCTTAAAAGCTGATTTTTGATCTTTTAAGAAAATTATCCTTTCTGGGAATCTGATTCATTAGTCTTATCAAGCTAATTTGCACGGCGTCCTCCCCATTTTACAAGACAGATCCTCTCATGGTTAGGATAAGTCTGACCACTTGGCGACCCTGTTTGATGTTGAGGTCCGTGGATTTCCTGTTGATTTTAGTGATAACTTTTCTAGATTTTTCGTCAACCTACAGCTGGTCTGGACGACAACTTCATGACCTAAATCAAGAAGCGCGTGTCTTTTTCGGAAGACTTTACTTCCTTTTAATGATGGAATTGATTCATCGTGTAGATCCATCTTTCTTTCAAATATATTATAGTTTTCTGGGTAAAACAGTTAATTTTGTTCTAAACAAAAGTATCTTTAATTATTTGTACAAAAATATGTGATATATGTTTTAAATAACTTGGTAAATTTTTCCCACACTTGGCTTTTATTTTCCTTTTTATTGTCCTCTATTCCATTTTAAATGAATTCTAACATTTTGGTTTGTTTCTCAATTTATGTCCTTTCCGAGGTAACAATAATTTCGGTATTAACACCTAGTTTTATCGTTCATAAATATGTATAAACATGATTTTGAATTCATTTGTTTGAAAAATTTTGAAAATTTTTACTAGAATTGGGTAGTCAGTATATAAGACTAGGGTTGTTCTTTATTATCAGAGAGTACTAGATTCTAATACAACTACTGCGTTACTAGTATTTTAATTGGTAACCAAGTGTTTAAGTTAAAATTTTAAAAATCCAAAAGAATTTAACATCTTCCCACACTTAAGATCTTGCAATGCCCTCATTTGCAAGAAATTAGTAACAATTTAAATTATTGAGGGTGATTAGCGTAGAAAAATGATTAAATTTTACCAAAGTTTCCAAACATATTGACGTTTGTTTATTGAATGATAAATGGTGCACATCATTTGTTCATTCCGTCTTGTTGTTACATTACATTTGTTTTTCGTTTTGTCGTCAAAATCAGTAGCTTTTGCCGAACTTAATGCCAGTCTTTGAAAATGCGCTGCTTTACCCTGTTGTGTACATGAAATAAAATACATACATACAAATAATAACATGCATGGCAATTTGAAATGGGACTTAAAATCTCACTTTCAAATCAAATATGAAATATTAGTACCAAATAATAAGAATATTAAACAATACATTAATGTATCACAATATCGTATGTTTAAACATAAATAAATAAAAATAATAAATAATAAAAATCATAGAAATCACCAACTGGAACTATATCAATCTGGATAGGGGTTCCAGTTCATGTTGTCGTTCGGGTTCCATGGTTGGTGATAGGTGTACTGGTAGGCCTGGTTAGGGTCGTAGAGAGTATATGGTGGTCTCATCTCGGGCTGGTGTGGAGGATAGTAAGCGGGTCGGGTCGGGACGTAGTGATCCTGAGGTGACAGCCGGCTCATAATCTGACGCTGATGATAGTCCAATCTATCATGCTGTCGTTACCTGGAATGCTCGTAATCATTTCGGGCTTGCCACTGCTCCATCTGACTAAATCTCTCCCCGTTTGTCATATCTACCTCATCTACACGCTGGTAGACGTCAGTCATAGCCTCCCTAATGACATCCCTAATGTCATCCGCTTCCTCCATTTCCTCATTTGATCCTCTCTCTACCTGTGGATGACGACCTTCATAGGGTACTGCCTGGTTGCGTCTGCTTTTTAATACCTTAGCACCCTGATAGACCTTCAATCCTAAAGGCTCAACCTGTTCCCTACATTCCAAAAGTGGACCCCCTTGGTCCCTATCTACACTCAAATACTCTCCAATGAGAGTAACAAAAATACCTCCTCCTATTATCCCCCCTTCCTGTATTCCTTCTACCATCTTACCCAAATAAAAACCAACACAGTAAGGGATATTAACAAAGCCTCTTGGGTCTCGAATACACTTTAGGTAAAATAAATCATGTAAGGTCATTTTCTCCTTGTTGTGACCTCTATGTGTAATCGAGTTAGCCAAAAATCTATGAATTATACGAAGCTCAGCTTTGTTAATATGTAAGTAGGAGTGTTTTCCTCCCAGCGTAAAAACATTATAGTTTGACATACGCCTCCAGACGACATTCGCGTCAAAATTCCTATCTACCCTTTCACCACGATAAATCAAATTCATACAATCGGGTAGTAGTAATTCACCAGGAGTGTAAATCTGTAATGCCCTGGCCATGTCCATCATGGACATCCTGTACATCCTACGGCCAAGTATAAACCTAAGAAAACTTTTATCATCTAACCTATCTACATCTGCATTTAATGCTATAGTACTCATAAGCTCAATACACCATTCCTTATATACAGGTCTACGAATGGTGAATAGACGTTCCCAATCGTGAAAAGAAGAACTGTCATACCTTTGGATCAGATGCTCCCTAACTGAGTTAGCAAGTTGGACCCTTTCTAAAGGCTCCCAATCGATTACCCTTGGCACTTCTACATTTTTCGGTATCAGTTTGAATTTGTTACTTTGATATGTCGGGTAATCTCTCCAGCTTCTTTCAAATCTCAGCTTAGGATGCAATGTGTGTTCAGGAATCGTTGGGTATTCTACTGGCGGATGCATCAGAAATACTATAAAGGCATCAACAAATTATAGCGGATCATAATAAGGTACGTGTTGATCAGGCTGTTGTTGTGGTTCCTGTTGTTGTTCCGGTTCAAGTTCATATTGCATTTCAGGTTCAGGTTCTGGAGCAGGTTGCCTGGATGATGATGTTGCACCATCAGTATCTGTAAATCTCTGCAAAATACATTAAACACAAAATTTGTGCATCCAAATATGCATTAGTGTTAGCAAAATAACAAATGAAACAATTACAATAACATGTTAAATCAAAATTAAACTTATACACATTTTCACAATTTTTACAATTCTACACTTTTTCAAATAAGCATATATGAAAATGTTTACAAAGTTCATAAGCATTTAACTCAAATAACATGTTAAAACAACCATTACTAACAATTAAACAAGTCTCAAATGGCAAATTATATCAAATTAATCAAGTTCATGAATTTTAGACTTAAAAAGTCCACTTTAATTCTCAAAAATCATGTTTAGGATCAAAGTTTAGATCATTTAGCTACCTAAACATGTTACACTACTTAATTTAGCAATAATTCATGACAAAAATCGGCCATAACATGTTTATATCAAAAAGCCCCAAATTGCTCAAGAACACAAACCCTAGATTCCTAAAAATTTTGAAGTTTTTGGCTTCAAATCATGTTAAATAGCATCAATCTAGGTTATACATGCATAATATACTAATAATTTAACTCTAATTACACTAGAAATTAACAAAATCAAATTAGGTAAAATATTGATAAATATCACAAAAACTAGAAAATTTATGAGTTTAGGGGTGTAATTTTTACCTTCTTTGAAAAGCTTCTGAACAATTTCATGATAAGAGCGGATTATAGCGAGAAATTTGGTTGATTTTGGTGAAAAATTGATAAAATTAGGGGTGTTTGTGTATGTATGTTCGTGTGTGTGTGAGTATGGAAGTGAGACAGAGAGCAGAACTCGTGGCCTTTTTGTTTCTGGCCAGTTTTCCAGCCTCATGCGATCGCATGAGGTTACAGGGTAAATCTCATGCGATCACCTGAGGTCCCCTTTTTTTTTTATGAAACCTTTACTAATAAAACATATAATTAATTAAAGATTAAAATTTTGTTTTTAGGATGAGGGCGTTTCGGATCATCGTCCTAGTCCGTCCTTCGACAAAATTTTAAAATTTGTCATTTTTAAGCGCGGTTTTACAAGTAAGGATTTTTGGGTTTTTTAATATTTTTGGCATACTTTAATTCAATAAGATTAAAAATAATGATAATAAAAGTTCTCATCCCTCCCTTTGGTAGAGCAATTTCGGTTCAACGACCTAGTTTTCAACTCACGACGAATTTTAAGAATCATATTTTTAACTTAGCGAAATAAAGTAAATTTTTCTTTTTAAATTCACACCAAACTTAAATTTAAAATGCATAAAATTAAAAATTCATATTATTAAAATTTTAAAAATTCACACCAAATTTATATTATAATTTTGTTTTTATACATACAAACTTATATTAAAAACATAAATTTTTTCAAATATTTACAAACTTAAATATATTAATTTAAAAAGTTTATAATAATAATTTAATATTCATTTTAAAAATAAGTAAAAATAAAATTAAAAATCTTTTTGGTCTTTTATCCCACTTTAATCAATCAAATATTATCAAAAATATACGCCCTTCTTTTCGGTAAAGTAATTTCGGCTATATTACCTAGTTTTTCTCCTGACGAATTTTTAAAATATTTTGGTTTGATTGATTAAAGATATTTATACCTTAAGAATAAACGGTAAATTTCGTAGTGATGTAATAAATTTTTGTATGATATCAATAATTTCGGTCGCAAAACCTAATTTTATTGAGTATCAATTTAATACTTTATAGCGAACAATTTAGCGTTTATTATCAAAAGGTTAAAAGCAATAAAATGAAAATAAAAACTGTACAAACTTACCTATGAGATAGAATTCTCAATGACCTGCTTTAGCCCACTCGTAAGATAGTCGGACTAATTGGTTTTCCATAGCTACATAGGCATAACCTCGAGCATTCAACGATTTTTCTTTGAAATATATGAACGGTCCTTCTCTGCATAAAGTAACGAACTCGGTATTGGAATATGTCTGATTCGTCGAGCATTTTCCTTCGTGTGACCATTTTCAGCATTTGTGACATCTTTCAAGGTGTCGTGCTCTTCTTTTCGCTGCGGATTTTGATTTTCCTTTACCAAAATGTAACTTATTATGATCGTTTCTTAGTTCTTTTCTTACTCCATCCAATTTGGCTCTTATTACTGATACCAAGTCACTCGGGAGTGTGTCATTATTATGTTTAGTGATCAAAGCGTGTAGCATTAGACCATGGTTCAGATCAAAGGAATTCTTCATCTCGTAAAACCTAAAAAGGTAAAAATTCAGAATGGGGGGAGAAGACTAGTTCTTTAGGGTCTGCTAGGAAAATACCATTCGGATTCCATTCTCGAGAACTACACGAAAACAGAATATCTAACTCTAAAGAAATACAAATTACCCTAAAAAGATTCGAACCTCCCCACACTTAGTTAGATGTGGTGTTGAAATTGTGATTAACGTTATTTTCAATTGTATCATCAACAACTTGTATATCTCTGACTTTTGCTTCAATCCATTTGTTGATTTCCTCTGTAACTTTCACAAATTCAACTAACATTGCCTTTTCTTTTGGCAATAAATTGGATACTAATCGGTTACATAACTTAAAGTTTCCCTTAATCTTAGCATCGTGAATCCGTTTATAAAGTTTCTTCGTTGAACTGTTAAAAACGGGTTCATCTAATTTCGTATCATCAACAAGGTTCTTTGTGATTGGTTCATCATTAAGTGTTTCTTCATCTTCCCCACACCTATGTGTTTTTATTGGTCTAACAGTTTTGGTTGGTGGAGATCTAAACTTTCTGTTCACAAAGGTGATCGATTTATCACCATCCCTAAGTGTCATTCTACCTTGTCTTACATCAATGAACGCCTCGGTAGTTGCTAAAAATGGCCGACCTAAAATTAGAGGAATATTAAGGTTTTTCTCCATATTAATAACTATGAAGTTTGCAACAAAGGTCAAACTTCCCACATTAACAAGTAAATTATTTGCTATTCCAACCGGGTGTTTAATGGTTAGGTCAAATGATTGAACACCTATTTTGGTTGGTTTTAATTTACCCATACCTAATCTTTTATATAAGGAAAGAGGCATAATATTTGCACTTGCTCCTAAATCTGCGAGTCCATTATATACAGCACCGTCATTAAGCAAGCAAGAAATGATAAATTCGCCCGGGTCTCCTGCTTTAGTAAGTTGAGTTGGTTTGTAAACCTTTTTCGGGTGTTCTTTTCTTGGTTCTTTCACTTCTATTTCTTCATTTCTTGGAATGGGAGGTTTGTATAGAAATTCTTCTTCATCACTCCAATTTGAATCCTCCCTATTTTTCAATTTTGATTTTTCATATGTTGTTGATAACATATTTATGTTTTCATTTTGAAGGTTTTCTTGGGTGGTGAAATTATGATTGACTTCATTGTCAACTTCCATCGGACCATGTATGTAATGTTTAACTCTGTGACCATTAACTTTAAATTCAATCCCATTTGAATTTATTAACTCTATTGTTCCGTATGGGAAAACTCTTTTGACTATAAATGGTCCAGACCATCTTGATTTCAATTTTCCAGGAAATAGCTTGAATCTTAAATTGAAAAGAAGAACTCTGTCTCCTTCCTTAAATTCTTTTGAACTTCTGATTCTTTTATCATGCCATTTCTTAATTCTTTCCTTATAGATTAACGAATTTTCATATGCTTCATGTCTTAATTCTTCTAATTCGTTTAGTTGACTTAATCGTAGACGTCCAGCTTCATGTAAATCAAGATTACATGTCTTCAAAGCCCAAAATGCTCTATGTTCAATTTCTACTGTAAGATGACATGCTTTTCCGTAAACGAGTTTAAAAGGTGTGGTTCCAATTGGAGTTTTGTAGGCTGTTCTAAAAGCCCAGAGTGCATCCTCCAATTTCATGGACCATTCCTTTGGATTTGATCCTACGGTTTTCTCTAGAATACGTTTTAAAGCTCGGTTGGTATTTTCAACTTGTCCACTTGTTTGTGGATGATAAGCAGTTGAGATTTTATGAGTTACTCCATATCTTTTGAGAACTTTCTCAAGTTGATTATTACAAAAATGAGTACCCCGATCACTTATTAAAGCTTTCGGTGTTCCAAACCTAGCAAAAAGACGTTTTAAAAAGTTGACTACAACTCGTGCATTGTTAGTCGGGAGAGCTTGTGCTTCCACCCATTTAGATACATAATCAATGGCAACGAGAATTTATAGATTATTATGAGATTTTGGAAATGGACCCATAAATTCAATACCCCAAATGTCAAATACTTCACATACTTGAATGACATTTTGTGGCATTTCATCACGTTGACTTATTTTTCCGGCCCTTTGACAAGCATCACAGGATTTGCAAAGAAGGTGTGCGTCTTTGAAAATTGTAGGCCAATAGAATCCAGCATCGTAAATTTTTCTTGCTGTGAGTTGAGGCCCATAATGCCCTCCTGTTGGTCCTGTGTGACAATGGTTTAAGATTTGACTAGCTTCATCTCCGAATACACATCGGCGTATTATTCCATCGGGACAACTTTTAAACAAATGTGGATCTTCCCAGAAATAGTGTTTTATATCACTAAAGAATTTCTTTCATTTTTGGTACGATAATCCTTTTTCAAGGAATCCACATACTAAGTAGTTTGCATAGTCTGCAAACCATGGAATTTCATTATAATCTATCTTCAATAGATATTCATCAGGAAAGTTGTCTTGTATGGCCGATTCATTTAGAACTTCTAATTCGGGATTTTCAAGACGAGAAAGATGATCAGCGGCGAGATTTTCTGCTCCCTTTTTATCTCGGATTTCAATATCGAACTCTTGTATGAGTAAGATCCAATGGATTAATCGTGGTTTAGCATCTTGTTTCGAAAATAGGTATCTAAGAGCAGAATGGTCGGTATAGACCACCGTTTTAGCTAGAACGAGATATGAACGAAATTTGTCAAAAGCAAAGACAATAGCAAGGATTTCTTTTTTAGTAGTTGTGTAATTTGTTTGTGCTCCTTGTAACGTCTTACTAGCATAATATATAGGTTGAAATCGTTTTTCAATCCTTTGTCCTAAAACGGCTCCCATTGCAAAATCACTTGCATCGCACATTAGTTCAAACGGTAGATTCCAATTTGGAGTTATCATGATCGGCGCATTAGTAAGTTTTTCTTTAAGAATATTAAAAGATTTGATGCATTCATCTGAAAAGATGAATGTAGCATCCTTTTCTAGGAGTTTATTCATAGGAGTGGCAATTTTAGAAAAAATCTTTTATGAAATGTCGGTAAAAACCGGCATGCCCTAGAAAACTCCTAACTCCTCTAACATTGGTTGGATGTGGAAGTTTAGCAATTACATCTACTTTAGCTCTATCCACTTCAATTCCTTCCTTTGAAATTTTATGTCCAAGAACGATGCCTTCTTTAACCATGAAATGGCATTTCTCCCAATTAAGAACTAGATTTGATTGTTCGCATCTAATAAGCATTCGTTCAAGATTAACTAGACATGATTCAAATGTATCACCGAAGACTGAAAAGTCATCCATGAAAACTTCCATGCATTCTTCTATCATGTCGTGAAAAATCGCCATCATGCACCTTTGAAAGGTTGCAGGGGCGTTGCAAAGTCCAAATGACATGCGTTTATAAGCAAAAGTACCATAAGGGCACGTGAACGTGGATTTCTCTTGGTCCTCGGGTGCTATTGGAATTTAAAAATATCCGGAAAAACCATCAAGAAAACAATAGTAACTATTTCCGGCTAATCTTTCCAACATTTGATCAATGAAAGGTAAGGGAAAGTGATCTTTTCTGGTGGCGTCATTTAATTTTCTATAATCAATACAAACACGCCATCCTGTTACAGTCCTAGTAGGAATAAGCACATTTTTCTCATTTGTAATGACAGTCATGCCACCCTTCTTAGGCACGCATTGAACTGGGCTTACCCATGGACTATCAGAGATTGGATAAATTAAACCTGCATCAAGCAGTTTAATAATTTCTTTCTTAACAACATCTTGCATATTAGGATTTAGTCTTCTTTAGCGTTGCACATACGTTTTATGACCTTCTTCCATAAGGATTTTATGTGTGCAATACGAAGGACTTATTCCTTTAATATCATGAATCTTCCATGCAATAGCTGGTTTATGAGCTTTTAACACAGAAATGAGTTGAGACTACCCAGAAAACATGGCATTAAATTTATACTAGCACCTAAGTCTGACAATGCTTCTATTGAACTAAGACTACCCAGAAAACATGGAATTCTGAAACTTCCTGGATCTGATAATTTTTCTGGTATCTTATTTAAAAGCACTGCAGAACAATTAGCATTCATAGTAATAGCCGAGAGTTCTTCCATTTTCTTTCTATTTGTGATTAGATCTTTCAGAAATTTAGCATATCTTAGCATTCCTGAAATTACATCAATGAAAGGAAGATTTACATTTATCTGTTTAAACATATCCAAGAATTTGGATTGCTCGGCTTCAAGTCTCTCTTTTCTCATTTTACTAGGGTAAGGAAGTGGTGGTTGGTATGGTTTAACATAAGGTTTAGCCTTAACTGTGTTATCTTCATTAACCATTTCAACTATCGGTTCTTTTTCCTTATCTTGCTCAGGTTGTGGTTCTTGTGGAGTTTGAATAGCTTCATCAAAAATTACAAGTATTTCAGGTGGTTTAAGTGTAATACCACTTCTTGTGGTAATGGATTTAGCTGTTTCATTCCGGGGGTTAGTATTTGTATCACTAGGTAGACTTCCCGGTTTTCTTTCACCTATCAACCTTGCTGGGTTGCTTACTTCTTGTTCCAAATTTTGAATAGAAGCTTGTTGATTTCTAAATGCTCGAGCATTTTGTTCATTAGTTTGTTTCTGAGATGTGAAAAACTGCGTTTGAGATTCAACTAGCTTAGACATCATTTCTTCACAATTTGGCTTTTTATCATCGGTTTGTGGTGGTTTATTTTGAAAAATAGGTCTTTGCTGATTGTAAGTATTATTGGATACTTGTTGATTGCTTGGACCTTGTTGGTTGTTGTATGGAACATTTCGGTTATAATTCTGATTTTGATTGTAGATTGGTCTTGGCAGTTGATAATTATTCTGATAATTATTTCCAGGCCTTTGGTTCATGTATGAAACATTCTCTCTTTATTCCATTGTTAGTTCAATACTGAGACAATCTTTTGTCAAATGTGGTCCTCCACACTGCTCACAACTAATTCGTATTGAGTGGATATCTTTAGTCATCTTTTCCATTCGTCTCTCGACAGCATCTATCTTTGGAGAAATGGAATCGAATTCATGGCTAGAATCGGCTCTAGCTGCTTTAGATGATCTAACGATATCTTTTTCTTGGTGCCACTCATGTGAGTGGGAAGCAGTGTTATCAATAATTTTGTAAGCGTCAGTTGCGGTTTTCTTCATAATGGAACCACCAGCTGCTATATCGATGTCTTTCCTTGTAGTGATGTCGCATCCTTGGTAGAATATTTGTACTATTTGACAGGTGTCTAAACCATGTTGCGGACATCCCCTCAATAACATTCCAAATCTTGTCCATGCTTCATATAGAGTTTCATTTAGCTTTTGCGTGAACGTAACAATTTCTCCTTGAAGTCTCACGGCTTTAGATGCTGGAAAGAATTGTTTAAGAAATTTTTCAACTAAAACATCCCATGTATCAATCGCCCCTTCAGGTAACAATTCTAACCAATCTTTGGCTTCTCCCTTTAAAGTCCAGGGAAATAACATGAGATATATCTGTTCATCCTCAACTTCTCAGATTTTAAATAGTGTACAGATCCTATTAAAGGTTCGAAGATGTTCGTTTGGATCTTCCTTTGGCGCACCACTAAATTGGCATTGATTAGTCACCATGTGTAGAATTTGTCCTTTGATTTCATAATCTGGCGCATTAATGTCAGGTTGAGTAATTGCGTGACCTTGGCCAGTGCGTTTAGCTCGCATTCGGTCTTCCATACTTAGAGGTTCCAGATTTTCCATAATTGAATTTGTTGAATCTGAATCACTAGAGTATTCTGATTTAATGGGTTATTCCTCGACAATCTCTGTTTGAATTATTGGTGGTTCCGGAGGAAAGATTAGTGGTTCAGGATCTCTGAATTGTCCCTGAATATCCTCCGGATTCTCAATTGTGAGGTCGGGTTCAAAAAATGGATTATCGGAAATTTGAATTGGAGTACTTGATCGACTGGATGATGATTCTAAAGAAAAATCAATAGCGACAATATTGGCTAGATGTCTTGATCGAGTTACAGGTGGTGAACGTATAAAAGGTGGTGAACGTTTTGCTCGGTGCATTCACTGAATATCCTATTAGTTATAAAAGACAAAAATTATATAAGCTATCAAATTAATAGACTTTTCTGCTTTTGCCCACGTTTCGAATAACCAATAGATGTAGCAGGGAGCCAGAACCCTTTATATCGGAAGCTCACAACTCAGCCACTAACAAATCCAACTATTACTACGAAGCAGAAAATTTGGATATCTATCAATTTAATCACTTAAAATAATTCTTCGTTGAAATTTAAAGAAATTTTAGAGAAGAAATAGAAAATTCTATGTCCTAAAAACTAGAGCGGCGAAAAATAAGAAAGAAAAATAGCGCGTCAGAAAAACGTCGAAAAATAAAAAGGTCGAAAAATAATAAAAAGAACGTAGTGCGTTGAAACTTAAAAGTCTAAAAACTAAGAATTAAAAGTTGGGTCTAAAGGTATTAAAGCTTAAAAGAAATACTATATCCAAAACGGTAATTACTTAAAAAGGTACTAAAATATTAAAACGGCGTCGCAAAATTCTAAAGCACCTAAATCTTAGTCTAAAGAAAAGGTACTTAAGGGATTTTACGACAAAACCTAAAAATCTAAAAATAAAAATAACTATGGCAAAATACTAAGTTTAAAACTAAGTACGAGCAAAAAATACAAATATTACGCTAAAACAAATAAAAAGATACAAAATATAAAAATAAACTTAAAGTTGTAAAAAGTACAATTTTTATAAAAATATTTTTTATATTATTTATTTATAAAAGTATTAATTTTATATATTATTAAAACTAATTAAACAAAATAATACAAATTAAATAAAACTAAAACAAATTAATTAAAAACACTAACCCTAATTAGGGTTTTAATTAAATAATAATAATAATAATTATTACTCCGTAATTATTGCAGTAGGAAGTCAAATCTGGCGTGTCAGGGTTGGTCATGCGATCGCATGGTCTTTACGTTGTAATTCCATGCGGTCACATGGAGTAGGGTTTCGGGCCAGAACTGGGCTGCTACAGTACCGGGCCTCGTACTTTTATATATTTTTTTTTCTGTTTATAAAATATAAATATGACAAAAATAAAAATTTAATTTTTAAAAACTAAAATAAAAATACTTTTTAACTTTATATATTTTTAACAACTCTTAAAAACAAATATATAGATTTTTTTTTATATTTTCTTTTTATATTTTTGAATTTTTAATATTTAAAACGTATTTTTTTTATACAAAGAACTTAATAAAAAATCTTTTTTTTATATATATAGCGTTTCGCTTCCGGCATTTTAGTGTCCCCGGCGGCGGCGCCAAAAACTTGATGTTAAAGCAGAGGGGTACGAAATAGTTATATTTTTACAAGGAAATACTATTAAATTTGATACAATTTTACACAAGTAATTTATTTATTTATAGAGTGGATATACCTAAACCTTGCTACAACACTTATAGGCAACGTACCTAATCGTATAGTAGTGTAGTTTTTAGTAAGTCCGGTTCGTTCCACAGGGAGACTTAGCCAAGTTTAACGCTATATTTTTAACTTATGATTGTAAAAAATACAAAAATATATATAAGTAGTATTATTATTATAAAAGGGGGTTTTTACCGTTTAATGACCGGTTTGTCGATTTTAAAACTTTAGTCGCAGTTAAAACCTAAATGTAAAATATTAAAAATAAATATAACTTAAATTAAAGCGTAAATTAAATAACGATAATGAAATTGCGATAAATAAAAATGCGATAAATAAAAAGTACGATAATTAAAGAGTACGATAATTAAAAATGCAATTAAATATAATGACAATAAATAAAAGTGAGATAATTAAAAGTGCAAATAAATATGAAATAAAGGAAATTAAATATGAAATAAAGGAATTATGCTTATTTAAACTTCTGTAATCATGATGTTTGACGTGATGATTTTAGTTTATTCTCATGGGTTAATTGTCCTTTGTCCTGGATTATTTGATATGTCCATACGGATTTGTCCATAATAGTCCATCAGTCATAATCATAAAGTGCGGGAGTTTTCGTCAAATTATTCATATTCCCGAAGTCAAATATTCCAACTAATTGGGGATTCGAATTGTAACAAGGTCTTAATACTTTGTTTAATGAATACACCAGGTTATCGACTGCGTGTAAACCAAGGTTTTAATACTTTGTTAACAATTACACCAATTACCCTTGAATGTAATCCACCCCTGTTTCAACAAGTCTATTAACTATTAATCCAGTTCCGTGTCCGGTAAAATGAACAATTATTGGTATTTATAGATATCCCGCCCACCGTACCCAGTCAAGCGTATGTGGTTATATATAAATACGTCAAATTATAAGTCTATATATTAAATTAACGAGGTATCATTTAGTTAATATAAAGCCCATTAATAGCCCATAGTCTAATTTCCACAAGTGTCGTTCTTTTATCCAAACCCCAATTATGGTCCAAAGCCCAATTACCCAATTTTAATATTTAGCCCAACATCACGATTACTTCGGCATTAAATAAGCATAATAATAACTTAGCTACGAGACATTAATTTAAAAAAGTTGAACATTACTTACAATGATTAAAAATAGCGTAGCGTTACACGGACAGAATTTCGACTTTCACCCTTACAACATTCGCTAACATACCCTTATTATTAGAATTTAAAATTAAAATTAAAATTATAATATATATATATATATATATATATATATTTACGTATGAGAGAAAGGAAAGAAAAAGATGGATATATTCGACCGAATTCGTTGCTTTTTATAGGATGTGGCCTGGTACTATTCACCATGCGATCGCATGGGTTTTTCACCTCCAGGCCATGCGATCGCATGGCCTCTATTTCCAGCTCAGGTGAGTTTGTTTCTTTGCTTGCTGACACTTTTAATAAATAATATAATATATAAATAATTTTAAGAATTATTTAAATATTATTTTATATTTATGTGCATAGTTGACTTGTAATTTTTAGTCCGTTGCGTTGAGCGTTGAGAGTTGACTTTGGTCCCGGTTCCGGTTTTTCGAACGTCCTTGCGTATAATTTAATATCTTGTATTTTGCGTTTCGTGTCTTGTACTCTTGTAATTTTGAGATGTTTCTTATCAATAATTGGAACCACTTTGATTGTATTTTGTACTTTTGAGCTTTTTGGTCATTTGCGTCTTCAATTCGTCGAATCTGTCTTTTGTCTTCACCTTTTATTATTTAAACGAATATCACTTGTAAATAGAACAATTGCAACTAAAAGCTTGTCTTTCTTGAGGGATAATGCTATGAAATATATGTTTGTTTTTAGCATTATCAGGTACCAAAGTGAGCCTGTGATTCAAGAATCTCTTAGGAGGCAATCCTTTGGGTTCAACAAACACATCTAAGAAATAATGCAGCACACTTGCAATAGATGGATCCAATGACTCTGGTAATGGCAGGTAATCTTTGATAACATTGTCTTCCAAACAATGCTCATTTAATTCCATCTCTTGTGTATTGTCTTGCACCCACAACATAAAGCAATTAAATGTTGTATCAGTTCTTACAATTCTTCTGAACTGCTTACTAGTAATAACCTCAAGGTTATTACCCTGAACACCTTGTAAAATGACTTCTCTACCCTCATTCATAAAATTAAGGGTTTTGCTTTTGTAATTAGTAGTCACATCACCCAACTACTCCATCCAGGTAATACCCAATATAGCATCTACACCATGCAAGTCAATGACATAGAAATCTATTTCAAAAGTGTAATCATGTATTTTCACCATCGCCGTTTTACACTTTCCCAAACACTTAATATGCTGCCCATTACCCACCATGACTTGGAATTGATCAGATTGTTGTAATGGCAAATTCAAATAATGTACCATTCTTTCCTGTATGTAATTGTGACTACTACCACCATATATCATGAGTTAAATCTTTTTGTTGCCTATAGCACCTCTAATCTCATAGCTCTAGGATTGGCTTGCCCTAGTAAAGCATGTAAGCTAATGGCGGGGTGTTCACTCTGATTACTCAGTGTTTCAACTTCAATCTCTGGAGTGCAGCAAAATTCTTACTCTTGTACCTCTTCCTCATAATCTTCTTCCTCACCTTCCATTAAATGCAAAGATTTTTTTTGACACTTATGATTCTTATTCCATTTTTCATCACAATTATAACGCTCACCCTTGGCATCTTTTCTTGCTCTCTCAGCATCAGATAAATGCTACACAAATCTTGTAACTCTTGGATTACCAAATCTAGTATGCCCATCTTGCAACTTATTAACAGTTGGTGTAGGTAATATCCCTTGTTGTCTTGTACTCCAGTAATTGTTAAAACCTTTATCTTGCATTTTAGACTCATACATTTTAGCCAAACCTATAGCTTGACTTAAAGAGAACGGACATTTATCTTTGACTTCCCTTCTAATATCAGGTTTCAACCCAGCAATGAAGTAACTTTTAAGCACTTTATCAGATAAATCTCTTGTTCTACAACATAATTTTTGAAATTCAAGCTGATATTCTTGTATTGTTCCTTTCTGTACAAGTCTAGTTAACATTTCAACAAGATCTTCATAAGAAGAAGGACCAAAATGTACTTTTAATGCTATCATAAATTCAGACCAGGAAGCTATCTGATTGGTGACTTCTAACCACTGAAACCAGCTACTAGCCATCCTATCCAAGTGCATTGATGCATTCGTCAGCTTTTGTGATTCAGAGATATCATGCACCAGGAAAAATTTATCAGCCTTGTATAACCATTCAGATGGATCACCTTCGTCAAATCTTTGGAACTCCATGGTAAATTTCTTAGCCGGATATGCAGGATGAAATGTTTGATTCTGATATGAGTTTATATTTTGTGCTATTGTAGGAATTTGAGATGTATTTTATGAAGCCATAACAATCAATGGCTGCAAAGCTTGAATGATACGTTCTGTCATCCTCTCCAGTAGTTCATTTTGAGAAGATGATGATTCTACCATTGAGGACGTGGATCGAGAACAATGAAAAGCACCAAATGATATGCCTTATTCGAGATAAGCACAATATCCTTGAGAATATAGAGAGAAAAGAAGAATTGAATTTGTTTATTGATGATTGAATGAAGTTACATACATATATACTTGGTTATATTCAACAACTAACTGCCCCTAACAACTTATAACAAACTCCACTACTAACAGACTCATAACAGAATGATAACAGCCACTAGACATGCTTAATGTTTGCTTCCAGTCCAATAGTAATCCTTAGTACATCTTTGGTTTTATTTCGTTTGGGCCTTTCTGTATTGGGCTTATTGGTTGTGCCACTAACTTCTTCTCTTGTCTCCTTTGCACCCTCATTTGAATTTCCAAATCTGTCATGTACTTACATAGTGTTTCTGGGCACAATTTTACATGTTAATTACCTCAAGCTTGTACTTAGAAACCATGGCTAGCTGAATGTCTTATAAAGATATATAGAGTAACATTTTTTTTATATAAAATAAGGTAGGGTGTAAAGTTAGAATTATTACTGTAACAATTATCAGCATAAGTTAAATAGGCAAATATATACTGTACTACTCGTATTAACTATGACTGAAAAATGAAAAAGTTTAAAATTTTGGTTCTGATATTAAACCCTGTAAATACCGGTACCGAACAGGTTGGTACCACTTCCCAAATTTATAAAAATATTGAAACCGAATACCGTACCGTATAAATTTGGTTGGTACCGGTTCGGTACGGTACCAGTATGGTATCGATTCAATTTCGATATTTAGGTATTGATGCTCACCCCTATATAGACACACCCAACTGTTAAAAAAAACTGTATATAAAGACACATGCACATACTGCATTCAATGTTGTTTTTTATCTTCAAATCTTATTATGCTCTATGTTTGTGCACATTTTTATTGCAAACTATTTTTTTAAGACATAAAATAAAATAATTTCTTCTTCTCCTCTTCAAAAATATAGCAAGCTATTGAGTGGATTTATGAGTATTTGATTCGTTTTAATGGATTTCAAGACTCTTGAAGAAGTTCAAGATAGAATGGAACTAATAGATTCTAAAATCCGAGTTCGTTTGATAACCATGATTGACTAGCATGAATACCTAAATAGTTATGATTTGTATACGCTAGATAACTCGTGTTAGTTTAATCATATGTTTTAAATATGGTTTCGTTTGATGCATGCTCTCGCGTGCTTGCTTTGTTCTCCTTTTATTAGTAATAAAAATTTTGATATGTTTTTAAAAAAAATAAAAATAATGTCTTAGTATGTTTGCAAACTCGGAGACATATTATGTCTTCAAACTCGAAGACCTAAGGGCTGTTTACTTATGACTTTAATTATGAGCTTATTTAATTACACGGATCAATCGGTCTGCATTTTTGGGTATTTATCTGAGGATTATTATTAATCTGAGCTTTCTAGAAGATTTATGATTCATCTCAAAATAGGGTGTCCTCCCCATGTAGCTCTCCCATTACTGACATAACCCTTGGTTCTTTTCTTTATTTTCTTTTTTCTTCCATCTTCTACTTCTATTTCTTAATTCTTAATCCAAGAATTTTCTTCTATTTTTCTTCCAAAAGCTAGTCTCGAAGCCTTTACCTATCACCTTAACAAACACGTTAGAGATGTCACACCCTAAACTTTTTAGGGTGTGTTCGATGTTAATAATGTAAAACCAAGTTCTGCTCGCGTGTTTTTTCAAAGCATTTTCGGGAATTGGAGAAATACAGCTTAATCCGCCATTTTCCCCGTATATACTTTTTATTACCCGAACCCATAAAGCATTTTTGTAATTTAAAAATTTCCACCACCATTTTAAAATAAGTGCTAAGTTTTTAAATTTTAAGAGCCCACTTCTAGTCCGCCCGAGTCATAAGGCAAAAGTGAAATGTCCCGTTCATATTGATTATAAACGTTCCATATTAATTGATTTTGTTGCAAGGTTTTAACCTCTATATGAGACATTTTTCAAAGACTGCATTCATTTTTAAAACAACCATAACCTTTATTTTATCAATAAAGGTTTTAAAAGCATTACGTAGATTATCAAATAATGATAATCTATAATATACTATTTACACATGACCATTACATAATGGTTTACAATAGAAATATATTACATCGACATATGTTTCTTGAATGCAGTTTTTACACAATATCATACAAACATGGACTCCAAATCTTGTCCTTATTTTAGTATGCAACATCGGAAGCTCTTAGTATTCACCTGAGAATAAACATGCTTTAAACGTCAACAAAAATGTTGGTGAGTTATAGATTTAACCTATATATATCTAATCGTAACAATAGACCACAAGATTTCATATTTCAATACACATCCCATACATAGAGATAAAAATCATTCATATGGTGAACACCTGGTAACTGACATTAACAAGATGCATATAAAAGAATATCCCCATCATTCCGGGACACCCTTCGGATATGATATAAATTTCGAAGTACTAAAGCATCTGGTACTTTGGATGGGGTTTGTTTCGCCCAATAGATCTATCTTTAGGATTCGCGTCAATTAGGGTGTCTGTTCCCTAATTCTTAGATTACCAGACTTAATAAAAAGGGGCATATTCGATTTCGATAATTCAACCATAGAATGTAGTTTCACGTACTTGTGTCTATTTTTTAAATCATTTATAAAACCTGCATGTATTCTCATCCCAAAAATATTAGATTTTAAAAGTGGGACTATAACTCACTTTCACAAATATTTCCTTCCTCGAAAATAAGACTTGGCCACGGATCGATTCACGAACCTATACAAATATGTACATATATATCAAAGTATGATCAAAATATAATTACAACCATTTTTTATTATGTATTAAAGATTTGAGTGTATTAAGTCAGCTGTCCTCGTTAGTAACCTACAACTAGTTGTCCACAGTTAGATGTACAGAAATAAATCGATATATATTATCTTGAATCAATCCACGACCCAGTGTATACATGTCTCAGGCTAGATCACAACTCAAAGTATATATATTTTTGGAATCAACCTCAACCCTGTATAGCTAACTCCAACATTACTGCATATAGAGTGTCTATGGTTGTTCCAAATAATATATATACATGGGTCGATATGATATGTCAAAACATTTGCATACGTGTCTATGGTATCCCAAGATTACATAATATATTAGAATACATCTATAATACAATATAAGTTAGCTAGGATATGATTTGTATAGAATTGTTAAACATTTCCCGTAGCTAAAAAGATCAAAAATATCCAATCTTGTTTTACCCATAACTTCTTCATTTTAAATCCGTTTTGAGTGAATCAAATTGCTATGGTTTTATATTGAACTATAATTTAAGAATCCAAACAGAAAAAGTATAGGTTTATAGTCAGAAATTTAAGTTACATGTCAATTACTAAAGAGGTAGTCATTTCCGTCGAAAGAACGACATCTTGATGACCATTTTGAAAAACATACTTTAACTTTGAGTTTAACCAAGATTTTTAGATATAGTTTCATGTTCATATGAAAAATCATTTTCCCAGAAGAACAACTTTTAAATCAACGTTTATCATAGTTTTTAATTATCCAAACCAAAACAGCCCCCGGTTTCACTACGACGGCGTATATCCGATTTTATGGTGTTCATCGTGTTTCCAGGTTTTAAATCATTAAGTTAGCATATCATATAGATATAGAACATGTGTTTAGTTAATTTTAAAAGTCAAGTTAGAAGGATTAACTTTTGTTTTTGAACAAGTTTAGAATTAACTAAACTATGTTCTAGTGATTACAAGTTTAAACCTTCGAATAAGATAGCTTTATATGTATAAATCGAATGATGTTATGAACATCATTACTACCTCAAGTTTTCTGGATAAAACTACTAGAAATGAGAAAAATGGATCTAGCTTCAAAGGATCCTTGGATGGCTTGAAAGTTCTTGAAGCAGAATCATGACACGAAAACAGTTCAAGTAAGATTTTCACTCGAAATAAGATTGTTATAGTTGTAGAAATTGAATCAAAGTTTGAATATGAATATTACCTTGAATTAGAAAGATAACCTACTGTAAATAATAAAGGTTCCTTGATCTTAGATGATTACTAGGAATGGATTAGAAAGCTTGGAAGTAGACTTGCAAACTTGGAAGTATTCTTGATTTTTATGAAACTATACTTATGGAATTTATGAAGAACACTTAGAACTTGAAGATGGAACTTGAGAGAGATCAATTATATGAAGAAAATTGAAGAATGAAAGTGTTTGTAGGTGTTTTTGGTCGTTGGTATATGGATTAGATATAAAGGATATGTAATTTTGTTTTCATGTAAATAAGTCATTAATGATTACTAATATTTTTGTAATTTTATGAGATATTTCATGCTAGTTGCCAAATGATGGTTCCCACATATGTTAGGTAACTCACATGGGTTGCTAAGAGCTTATCATTGGAGTGTATATACCAATAGTACATACATCTAAAAGTTGTGTATTGTACGAGTACGAATACGGGTGCATACGAGTAGAATTGTTGATGAAATTGAACGAGGATGTAATCGTAAGCATTTTTGTTAAGTAGAAGTACATTGATATGTGTCTTGAAGTCTTTCAAAAGTGTATGAATACATATTAAAACACTACATGTATATACATTCTAATGGAGTCGTTAAGTCTTCGTTAGTCGTTACATGTAAGTGTTGTTTTGAAACCTTTAAGTTAACGATCTCAATTAATGTTGTTAACCCAATGTTTATTATATCAAATGAGATGTTAAATTATTATATTATCATGATATTATGATGTATGAATGTCTCTTAATATGATATATACATTAAAATATCGTTACAACGATAATCGTTACATATAAGTCTCGTTTCGTAATTCTTGAGTTAGTAGTCTTGTTTTTATATATGTAGTTCATTGTTAACACACTTAATGATATATTTAAATATCGTTTTATCATGTTAAATATAGTGTATCAATATCTTAATATGATACATATGTATTTAGTAGACGTTATCATAACGATAATCGTTATATATATCATTTCGAGTTTCTTAACTTAGTAATCTCATTTCTTATGTATATCACACATTGTTAATATACTTAGTGAGATACTTACTCATCATAATCTCATGTCAACCATATATATATGACTATATATACCACAACATGTAGTTTTTACAAATTTGTAACATTCGTGAATCGCCGGTCAACTTGGGTGATCAATTGTCTATATGAAACTTATTTCATTTAATCAAGTCTTAAAAAGTTTGATTGCTTAACACTTTGGAAACATTTAGTCATGTAAATATCAATCTCAATTAATATATATAAACATGGAAAAGTTCGGGTCACTACAGTACCTACCCGTTAAATAAATTTCGTCCCGAAATTTTAAGCTGTTGAAGGTGTTGACGAATCTTCTGGAAATAGATGCAGGTATTTCTTCTTTATCTGATCTTCACGCTCTCAGGTGAACTCGGGTCCTCTACGAGCATTCCATCGAACCTTAACAATCAGTATCTTGTTTTGCTTAAGTCTCTTAACCTCACGATCCATTATTTCGACGGGTTCTTCAATGAATTGAAGTTTTTCATTGATTTGGATTTCGTCCAACGGAATAGTGAGATCTTCTTTAGCAAAACATTTCTTCAAATTCGAGACGTGGAAAGTGTTATGTACAGCCGCGAGTTGTTGAGGTAGCTCCAGTTGGTAAGCTACTGGTCTGACACGATCTAGTTTCCCCCGTTTACCAAATCGAACAACGCCTTTCCAAGGTGAAACCTTAAGCATGACCATTTCTCCAATTTCAAACTCTATATCTTTTCTTTTACTGTCCGCGTAGCGCTTTTGTCGACTCTGGGCGGTTTTCAATCGTTGTTGAATTTGGATGATTTTCTCGGTAGTTTCTTGTATTATCTCCGGACCCGTAATCTGTCTATCCCCCACTTCATTCCAACAAATCAGAGGCCTGCACTTTCTATCATAAAGTGCCTCAAACGGCGCCATCTCAATACTAGAATGATAATTATTGTTGTAGGAAAATTCTGCTAACGGTAGGTGTTGATCCCAACTGTTTCCGAAATCAATAACGCATGCTCGTAGCATGTCTTCAAGCGTTTGTATCGTCCTTTCGCTTTGCCCATCAGTTTGTGGATGATAGGCAGTACTCATGTCTAGACGAGTCCCCAATGCTTGTTGCAACGTCTGCCAGAACCTTGAAACAAATCTACCATCCCTATCAGAGATAATAGAGACGGGTATTCCATGTCTGGAGACAACCTCCTTCAAATACAATCACGCTAACTTCTCCATTTTGTCATCTTCTCTCATTGGCAGGAAGTGTGCTGACTTGGTGAGACGATCAACTATTACCCAAATAGTATCATAACCACTTGTAGTCCTTGGCAATTTAGTAATGAAATCCATGGTAATGTTTTCCCATTTCCATTCCGGGATTTCAGGTTGTTGTAGTAGACCTGATGGCTTCTGATGTTCAGCTTTGACCTTAGAACACGTCAAACATTCTCCTACATATTTAGCAATATCGGCTTTCATACCCGGCCACCAAAAGTGTTTCTTGAGATCTTTATACATCTTCCCTGCTCCGGGATGTATTGAATATCTGGTTTTATGTGTTTCTTTAAGTACCATTTCTCTCACATCTCCAAACCTTGGTACCCAAATTCTATCAGCCCTATATCGGGTTCCATCTTCCTGAATATTAATATGTTTCTCTGATCCTTTGGGTATCTCATTCTTCAACTTTCCTTCTTTTACAACCCCCTGTTGCGCCTCCTTTATTTGATTAGTAAGGTTAGTACGAATAATTATATTCATAGCTTTTACCCGTATAGGTTCTCTGTCCTTTCTAATCAAAGCGTCGGCTACCACATTCGCCTTCCCCGGGTGGTATCGAATCTCAAAATCATAATCATTCAACAGTTCAATCCACCTGCGTTGTCTCATATTCAGTTGCTTCTGATTAAATATATGTTGGAGACTTTTGTGGTCGGTATATATAATACTTTTAACCCCATATAAATAATGACTCCAAGTCTTTAATGCAAAAACAACAGCACCCAATTCCAAATCGTGAGTCATATAATTTTGCTCGTGAATCTTCAATTGTCTAGACGCATAAGCAATCACCTTCGTTCGTTGCATTAATACACAACCGAGACCTTGCTTTGATGAGTCACAATAAATCACAAAATCATCATTCCCTTCAGGCAATGACAATATAGGTGCCGTAGTTAGATTTTTCTTCAATAACTAAAACGCCTTCTCTTGTTCATCCTTCCATTCAAATTTCTTCCCTTTATGCGTTAATGCAGTCAAGGGTTTTGCTATTTTGGAGAAATCTTGGATGAATCTTCTGTAGTAACCAGCCAATCCTAAAAATTGACGTATATGCTTCGGAGTTTTTGGGGTTTCCCACTTTTCAACGGTTTTGATCTTTGCCGGGTCCACCTGGATACCTTCTTTGATCACTATGTGACCGAGGAATTGAACTTCTTCCAACCAAAATGCACACTTTGAAAACTTAGCGTACAGTTTTTCTTTCCTCAATACTTCTAGCACTTTTCTCAAATGTTCTTCGTGCTCTTGATCATTATTTGAGTAAATAAGTATGTCATCGATGAAAACAATGACAAATTTGTCAAGATATGGCCCACACATATGGTTCATAAGATCCATGAACACAGCTGGTGCGTTAGTCAATCCAAATGGCATAACCATAAACTCGTAATGACCATAACACGTCCTAAAAGATAGTTTTTGGAATATCATACTCCTTTACTCGCATTTGATGATATCCAGAACGTAAATCGATTTTTGAATAAACCGACGAGCCTTGTAGTTGATCAAATATGTCGTCAATTCTCGGCAGTGGATAACGGTTTTTGATGGTAAGTTTATTCAACTCTCTGTAGTCAATACACAACCTAAATGTACCATCCTTCTTCTTGACAAACAAAACAGGAACTCCCCATGGTGATGTGCTTGGTCGAATGAAACCACGTTCTAATAGTTCTTGCAGTTGACTTTGCAGTTCTTTCATCTCGCTGGGTGCGAGTCTGTAAGGAGCATGAGCTATTGGTGCAGCTCCTGGTACAAGATCTATTTGAAATTCAACAGATCGATGTGGAGGTAGTCCCGGTAATTCTTTCGGAAATACATCGAGAAATTCTTTTGCGACAGGAACATCATTGATGCTCTTTTCTTCAGTTTGTACTTTCTCGACGTGTGCTAGAAAATCATAGCAACCTTTTCTTATTAGTTTTTGTGCCTTCAAATTACTAATAAGATGTAGCTTCATGTTGCCCTTTTCTCCATACACCATTAAGGGTTCTCCTTCTTCTCGTACAATGCAAATTGCATTTTTGTAACATACGATCTCTGCTTTCATCTCCTTCAGCCAGTCCATGCCAACTATTACATCAAAACTCCCTAACTCTACTGGTATCAAATCAATCTTAAATATTTCGCTACCTAGTTTAATTTCTCGATTCCGGCATATATAATCTGCTGAAATTAATTTACCGTTTGCTAATTCGAGTAAAAATTTACTATACAACGGCGTCAATGGACAACTTAATTTAGCACAAAAATCTCTACTCATATAGCTGCTATCCGCACCCGAATCAAATAAAACGTAAGCAGATTTATTGTCAATAAGAAACGTACCCATAACAAGTTCCGGGTCTTCCTGTGCCTCTGTCGCATTAATATTGAAAACTCTTCCGCGGCCTTGTCCATTCATGTTCTCCTAGTTCGGGCAATTTCTAATAATGTGGCCAGATTTTCCACATTTATAACAAACTACATTGGCATAACTTGCTCTGACACTACTTGCTCTGCCATTACTCGTTCTGACACCATTTGTTCCTTTCGTTCTGTTAACCCCTGGTCCGTAGACCTCACACTTCGTCGCGCTATGACCATTTCTTTTACACTTGTTGCAAAATTTGGTGCAAAACCCCGAGTGATACTTTTCACACCTTTGGCATCGCTGCTTCTGATTGTTGTTGTTGTTGCGGTTGTTATTGTTGTTGGGATGATTGTTGTAGTAGTTGTTGTTGTTGTTATGCCGTTTGTTGTAGTTGCGATTGATGTTGCGATTGTTGGGATAGTTGTTGTTGTATTGGTGATTCTTATCACCGTTTTCCTCCCACTTTCTTTTGACTAGCTTTACGTTGGCCTCTTCGGCCGCCTATTCTTTAATTCTTCCCTCAATCTGGTTCACTAGTTTGTGAGCCATTCTACATGCCTTTTGTATGGAGGCAGGCTCGTGTGAACTTATATCTTCTTGGATTCTCTCCGATAACCCTTTCACAAACGCGTCGATCTTCTCTTCCTCATCTTCGAACGCTCTCGGACACAATAGGCACAATTCTGTGAATCGTCTTTCGTACAAAGTAATATCGAATCCCTGTGTTCGTAACCCTCTAAGTTCTGACTTGAGCTTATTGACCTCAGTTCTGGGACGGTACTTCTCGTTCATCAAGTGCTTGAATGCTGACCACGGTAGCGCGTAAGCAGCATCTTGTCCCACTTGTTCTAGATAGGTATTCCACCATGTTAACGCAATACCTGTGAAGGTATGCGTAGCGTACTTCACTTTGTCTCCTTCAGCACACTTACTTATGGCAAACACCGATTCAACTTTCTCGGTCCACCGTTTCAATCCGATTGGTCCTTCGGTCCCATCAAATTCTGAAGGTTTGTAGGCAGTGAATTCCTTGTAGGAGCATCCTACACGATTTCTTGCGCCGTTAGCTGTATTGCTAGATTTAGAGTTATTGTTGGTATGTAGCGCGGCCTGTACTGCGGCTATGTTTGAAGCAAGAAAGGCACGAAATTCCTCTTCGCTCATATTCAAGGTGTGTCAAGTAGTCGGTGTCATTTCCTTCAAAATAGTCAAATGAAACAATTTAATCATACAGAATATTAAGAGTAGTCAATAGTATCTCGTAGCATAATATGAACTCATTTATAAAAGCTTTTTCTTCATATTAGCGTTTTATAAGTTTAAATTCGGGTACTACCTACCCGTTAAGTTCATACTTAGTAGCTAATATACAATTCAACTACTACAATTCCATATGAAAAACTGATTATAATAATATATCACATACAAATATTCTTCAAACTTACAACTTTGCTATATTACATATAACATGAAATATAGTACACTATGATACAGGACAGTTTTGAAGATAAATCTAGTTAATACGCAAGTTGTTCAGCAAAGGAAATAAAGACACGTAATTCATAAGTCTAGAAACAAGTCATGCATTCTGATTTTACTAAGACGACTTCCCATCCTTGGTCTTGTGGAAAATAACCGTTATGACCATTAGCTAGGCAGCATGTTGTAATGTCTTCAAAAGGACGAGGGTTTCGTAATGTCCAACAGCCCTGTAATAATCTAAAAACCTTGTTTCTCACCCCAACTACTGAATCCGTCACTTGTGGGAAAGTTTTATTTAAAAGCTGCAATCCGATGTTCTTTTTCTCACTTTGGTAAGAAGCGAACATCACTAACCCGTAAGCATAACATGCTTCTTTATGTTGCATGTTAGCAGCTTTTTCTAATTCACGAAATCCTATGTTGGGATATGTTGAGTCAAAATAGGTTCTTAACCCGTAGCGTAAAATTGCATTTGGGTTCCCCACATTTAATGCTTTAAAGAAAACACGGCGTAACTTACGGTCTCCCCAATGTGATATACCCCACCTATCAAAGGAAAGCCTTTTATAAACTAAGGCATTTCTGGAAAGTCTTTCAAATGTTTGACAAGTTAATTTCGCCATAACTAAATGTGCTGATGAATTCTAACCGACTCTAGACAAGATTTCCTCAATCATATCCTCTGGTAGGTCTTCTAAAATATTCAGTTGTCTACCCTTAACATCCATTTTGTTTTTATACTGTAAAATAGACAAGGATTAGATTCGTAATAACAAACAATACAAGCAATTTTTACATAGAACATAAAAGTACAAGCACACTACAATACATTTATTAAACAACATGCTCACACCCCTCTAAACTGAATCACTGGTTTCTTCTTCTTCGGACTTGGTTCTTTTTCCTAATCTTCTAGGGATATATGATGTTCCTCTAATACGATTCGTCATTTTTCACATTGGTTTAGAAAAACCTGGTGGTTTAGAGGTTCCAGGGTTATTGTCACGATATTGAAAATACGGGTGTTGACGGTACATATAAAGTTCATCGGGGTCGGAATCAGATTTCTCTATTTTGATGCCTTTTCCCTTATTATTTTCTTTTGCCTCATTAAATTGGGTCGGGGTAATTTCTATAACATCATCAGAATCCTCATCAGGATCCGATTCATCGGAAAATTGGTAATTTTCTCAATATTTTGCTTCTTTAGCGGAAACATCATTGACCATTATTAACTTTGGTCCATTGGTTGAGGATTTTCTTTTATTTGACTGATTTTCTGTGGTTCCTACTATTCCCCCCTCTGGAACCTCTTCTTCTTCCAGTTCCTCTTCTTCTAGTTCCTCTTCTTCCGGTTCCTCTTCTTCCGGTTCTGTTTCCTCTTCTTCCGGTTCTTCGGGAACTTGTGAATCTTGCTAATATATATTTGACTCTTCGTTATAATTAGGGGAGTCAATGGGATTTGTGCTAGAGGTAGACATCTATCACACAATATCAAACATGTTAAGAGATTAATATATCACATAATATTTACATGTTAATAATATATAGTTTCAACAAAAATGTTAAGCAATCATTTTTAAAGAAAACACGGTCGAAGTCCAGACTCACTAATGCATCCTAACAAACTCGATAAGACACACTAATGCAAATTTTCTAGTTCTCTAAGACCAACGCTCGGATACCAACTAAAATGTCCCGTTCATATTGATTATAAACGTTCCCTATTAATTGATTTCGTTGCGAGGTTTTGACCTCTATATGAGACGTTTTTCAAGGACTGCATTCATTTTTAAAACAACCATAACTTTTATTTTATCAATAAAGGTTTTAAAAGCATTACGTAGATTATCAAATAATGATAATCTAAAATATTTTTTTTACACATGACCATTACATAATGGTTTACAATAGAAATATATTACATTGACATATGTTTCTTGAATGCAGTTTTTACACAATATCATACAAACATGGACTCCAAATCTTGTCCTTATTTTAGTATGCAACAGCGGAAGCTCTTAGTATTCACCTGAGAATAAACATGCTTTAAACGTCAACAAAAATGTTGGTGAGTTATAGGTTTAACCTATATATATCAAGATTTTATATTTCAATGCACATCCCATACATAGAGATAAAAATCATTCATATGGTGAACACCTGGTAACCGACATTAACAAGATGCATATATAAGAATATCCCCATCATTCCGGGACACCCTTCGGATATGATATAAATTTCGAAGTACTAAAGCATCTGGTACTTTGGATGGGGTTTGTTAGGCCCAATAGATCTATCTTTAGGATTCGCGTCAATTAAGGTGTCTGTTCCCTAATTCTTAGATTACCAGACTTAATAAAAAGGGGCATATTCAATTTCGATAATTCAACCATAGAATGTAGTTTCACGTACTTGTGTCTATTTTGTAAATCATTTATAAAACCTGCATGTATTCTCATCCCAAAAATATTAGAATTTAAAAGTGGGACTATAATTCACTTTCACATATATTTCCTTCCTCGGAAATAAGACTTGGCCACGGATCGATTCACGAACCTATACAAATATGTACATATATATCAAAGTATGATCAAAATATAATTACAACCATTTTTTATTATGTTTTAAAGATTTGAGTGTATTAAGTCAGCTGTCCTCGTTAGTAACCTACAACTAGTTGTCCACAGTTAGATGTATAGAAATAAATCGATATATATTATCTTGAATCAATACACAACCTAGCGTATACACGTCTCAGGCTAGCTCACAACTCAAAGTATATATATATTTGGAATCAACCTCAACCATGTATAGCTAACTCCAACATTACTGCATATAGAGTGTCTATGGTTGTTCCAAATAATATATATACATGGGTCGATATGATATGTCAAAACATTTGCATACGTGTCTATGGTATCCCAAGATTACATAATATATTAGAATACATATATAATACAATATAAGTTAGCTAGGATATGATTTGTATAGAATTGTTAAACATTTCACGTAGCTAAAAAGATCAAAAATATCCAATCTTGTTTTACCCATAACTTCTTCATTTTAAATCCGTTTTGAGTGAATCAAATTGCTATGGTTTTATATTGAACTCTAATTTAAGAATCCAAACAGAAAAACTATAGGTTTATAGTCAGAAATTTAAGTTACATGTCAATTACTAAAGAGGTAGTCATTTCCGTCGAAAGATCGACATCTTGATGACCATTTTGAAAAACATACTTTCACTTTGAGTTTAACCAAGATTTTTAGATATAGTTTCATGTTCATATGAAAAATCATTTTCCCAGAAGAACAACTTTTAAATCAAAGTTTATCATAGTTTTTAATTATCCAAACCAAAACAGCCCCCGGTTTCACTACGACAGCGTATATCCGATTTTATGGTGTTCATCGTGTTTCCAGTTTTAAATTATTAAGTTAGCATATCATATAGATATAGAACATGTGTTTAGTTGATTTTAAAAGTCAAGTTAGAAGGATTAACTTTTGTTTGCGAACAAGTTTAGAATTAACTAAACTATGTTCTAGTGATTACAAGTTTAAACCTTCGAATAAGATAGCTTTATATGTATAAATTGAATGATGTTATGAACATCATTACTACCTTAAGTTTTCTGGATAAAACTACTGGAAATGAGAAAAATGGATCTTACTTCAAAAGATTCTTGGATGGCTTGAAAGTTCTTGAAGCAGAATCATGACACGAAAACAGTTCAAGTAAGATTTTCACTCGAAAGAAGATTGTTATAGTTGTAGAAATTGAATCAAAGTTTGAATATGAATATTACCTTGAATTAGAAAGATAACCTACTGTAAATAACAAAGGTTCCTTGATCTTAGATGATTACTAGGAATGGATTAGAAAGCTTGGAAGTAGACTTGCAAACTTGGAAGTATTCTTGATTTTATGAAACTATACTTATGGAATTTATGAAGAACACTTAGAACTTGAAGATGGAACTTGAGAGAGATCAATTAGATAAAGAAAATTGAAGAATGAAAGTGTTTGTAGGTGTTTTTGGTCATTGGTATATGGATTAGATATAAAGGATATGTAATTTTGTTTTCATGTAAATAAGTCATGAATGATTACTAATATTTTTGTAATTTTATGAGATATTTCATGCTAGTTGCCAAATGATGGTTCCCACATGTGTTAGGTGACTCACATGGGCTGCTAAGATCTTATCATTGGAGTGTATATACCAATAGTACATACATCTAAAAGCTGTGTATTGTACGAGTACGAATACGGGTGCATACGAGTAGAATTGTTGATGAAACTGAACGAGGATGTAATTGTAAGCATTTTTGGTAAGTAGAAGTACTTTGATATGTGTCTTGAAGTCTTTAAAAAGTGTATGAATACATATTAAAACACTACATGTATATACATTCTAATGGAGTCGTTAAGTCTTCGTTAGTCATTACATGTAAGTGTTGTTTTGAAACCTTTAAGTTAACGATATCAATTAATGTTGTTAACCCAATGTTTATTATATCAAATGAGATGTTAAATTATTATATTATCATGATATTATGATGTATGAATATCTCTTAATATGATATATACATTAAAATATCGTTACAACGATAATCGTTACATATAAGTCTCGTTTCGTAATTCTTGAGTTAGTAGTCTTGTTTTTACATATGTAGTTCATTGTTAACACACTTAATGATATATTTAAATATCATTTTATCATGTTAAATATAGTGTATCAATATCTTAATATGATACATATGTATTTAGTAGACGTTATCATAACGATAATCGTTATATATATCATTTCGAGTTTCTTAACTTAGTAATCTCATTTCTTATGTATATCACACATTGTTAATATACTTAGTGAGATACTTACTCATCATAATCTCATGTCAACCATATATATATATGTCTATATATACCACAACATGTAGTTTTTACAAATTTGTAACGTTCGTGAATCGCCGGTCAACTTGGGTGATCAATTGTCTATATGAAACTTATTTCATTTAATCAAGTCTTAACAAGTTTGATTGCTTAACATGTTGGAAACATTTAGTCATGTAAATATCAATCTCAATTAATATATATATAAACATGGAAAAGTTCGGGTCACTACAAAAAGTATTTGTGACCATTTTACCCAAGCCATTTTCTTGTTGTCCGAGCAACCGCCTCAAAAAAATTTCCTGATGCATACTTTCAAGTTCTCATTAATAACACAAACTGGAACTTTGAAAAGAGAGAAATAGTATAGAGGGAGACTACTCAATACCGATTTGATTAAAGTAAGTCTTCTTCCAAACGAAATTGTTTTGGCTTTCCAATTTGCTACTCGTTTTTTAAATTTTTCAAAAATGGGATGCCAATTTCGGTGAAGTTTTAGGTTTGATCCAATCGGTAGGCCAAGATAATTAAAAGGGAAAGAACCCTCTTTACACCCGAACCAAGTTGCTAATAAGTTCAATTCATTTTTTGACGTCCCGATACCGAAAACACAGCTTTTGAGTAAATTTATTTTGAGTCCCGAGAGATCTTCAAAAAATTTAAGAATTTTTAAGACATTTCTCACTTCCATTTTGTTCCAATTTCCAAAAATGATCGTGTCGTCCGCATATTGAAGATGAGACACGACCACTTTGTCATTACCCACTTCTACCTATTTTGTTAATTTTTCTTTAATGGCCACATTTAGGAGATAGTTTAATCCCTCACTTGCAATAATGAAAAGGAACGGGGATAGTGGGTCACATTGTCTAACTCCTCTTTTGGGAAAAAATTGGTCGGTAGGAGATCGATTTACGAGAACGGATATTGAGGTCGAGTTTAAACAAGAAAGAATCCATTTTACCCATTTGTCCCCAAAACCCATGAAACACATGATGTCGAAAAGAAAATCCCAATCAATACAATCAAACGCTTTTTTGAAATCGACTTTAAAGATGAAACTTTTTTTGTTTTTTTAACTTTAGTTCATCAAGCGTTTCAAGTGCAATAAGAACCCCATCAAGTATGTTTTTATCCCGTATTAAAGCGCTTTGTTCTTGCCCGATTAGCCTAGGAATTATTTTTTGATTTTTATTTGCAAGGATTTTCGAGAGGAATTTATAATAACTCCCTATTAGACTAATGGGTCGGTAATGATAAAAGTTTAGGGGGTCGTTTACCTTGGGGATTAGGGTGATGAAGGAAGCATTACACCCGTTGGAGATGTTACCTGATTCCCAGAACCAATTCAAAGCATTTAGGAGTTCAACTTTTATAATATCCCATTATTTAGAATAGAATAAAATGTTGAAACCGTCAGGCCTGGGGGCCTTGTTTTTGTCGCAACTTTTGATGGCCTCCAAGGTTTCCTACTCATTGAACATTTCTTCCAGACTATTTGCCATATGAGTTTTCATCTCCTTCTAGAGCCCACTTGAATCTAGATTTTTGTTTTAGCATCTCACTTTGTGATCTTTCTTTAGGCATAAGTGTTTCGCGGTTATTTATCCACTTTTGTCTAGAGTTTTCATCCGGGTTTGATGTCTCGGCTTTAACCTCCCATTCGTTGACAGCTTTTGTTAGTTCATCGATTTCGGCTTTTAAAATGCATTGTGAAGTGGAGAATCATTTTTTTAGTTCTTGTTTCACATTTTTCAACTTGTCACGACAAATGCAATCCAGCTTGAAGCTGTTTACCTTGATTTCCCATGCCTACTTGATTATATCGGGCGCTTCATTGTACTTGAGCCATTCGTCAAATACTTTTACGGGTTTGGGACCGAAATCTACATTACAATCTTTCAGAATGATCGGACAATGGTCTGTGTGGTTTTTATCAAGTATCAGGGCACGAAGATTCGGCCAGTGTTGCAAGCAATTCTCGGAGATCAAAAATCTATCTATTTTGCTGAATTTTAAACCATTGTCACTTATTCTTGTGTAAAGTCGGCCACCAACTGGAATATCAATGAGATCATTCTTTTTGATGAAGTCATTGAACATTGCGGCTCTACTTTCAATAAACTCTGTATTTTTTCTTTCCGAAATGAATCTCACCTCGTTGAAATCTCCCAATAAGATCCACATTTCATTATCATCATTCATGATTTCATTTAGTTCATTCCACATCCTCTTATTTCCTTCGTCGGTGTATGGACCATAAATATTAATTAGGATCAAGTCGGTACCTGCACTTTTCCACTTTCCTTTTATCGCGATAAAGGATTCACGTTCAACAAAATGGTTAGCAGTAAAAATATTTGTGTCCCAAACCATTAATATACCGCCCGAATTTCTCTTGGACTTTTTAACTGCGAATTTGTGTCCATTATTTTCCCATATTTTTTCAATCCAGTTTTCGGGAAAACTTCTGCATTTGGTTTCCTGTATCGCAATGATATTTGGTTTTTCTTTGTTGCAAAGTTTTCAAAACCAATTTCTTTTATTTTTATCTTCAATCCCTAAACCTCTAATATTAAGAGATAGTATCTTCATTGTAAACAATTTTAGAATTCACATGAGATACCGGATTAAGATGACTCAGTGTCTGATTTCTTCTTTAGCCTCATGATCTAGCTAACTTCATCATGGTTAAGGGACATGTCTGATAATGAGTGTGATCCTCTCGTTTTGTTATTTGTCGAGTTTGAACGATTGGTAGTTTTTTTGATTGAGAGTTTTTAGGGAATAATCTAGCTTTTGCTTTTACGTTTAGGATTTTTGAGGATGCATTCCACTTTCTTTGATTTGACCAATTGACAACAGAGAAGTTTATAGAGGTAGAATTATCATGGGATTTCTTCCTCTTCTTATTTGCAACTTGGGGGGATTTGTTCGAATGGTTCCAGTCTGTAGCAGTCATATGATGTTTGGGGGGTATATGTTTACTAATCTGTTTAGCAGGTTTGGAGAGGAAAACAAAAGGATCTGTTTATGGTACTTGAGTGTTTGGGCTAGATAAGTCCATTTTGAAGCAGGGATTTTCTAGTCTAAGTGGGTCATCATTTGTTGGGCTTTGGGAATTGTCTTTTGATTAGGTTGGGAGAATAAAAGGAGTTGGGCCTTTTTCTGTAGGTAAATTATTTATTGGGCTTGGGTGTGTAATATGTGACAACCTGGAAATTTCCAACCAAATTTAAACTTTAATCTTTATATGTTTTCGAAACGATAAGGAAAGTTTGTTAAGTTAAATCTCAAGAATTTTAAACTGTGTTCATACATTCATTTAACCTCGACCAAGTTCCGATGATTCACGAACCATTATATAAATGGATATAATTATATATGTATATATATATATATATATATATATATATATATATATATATATATATATATATATATATATATATATATATATATATATATATATATATATATATTATAACTTGAAAACATTAACAAAGTATAAGATGTATAATACTTTACATGAACGTACTTGTTTCAAAATATATTTAATATAATTATCGACGGAATTAAAAGATAATATCAAATGATTGAATTATCATATACATTGTGATTATGATTACGGGTCTTTGTTATAAGGTCCACTTTGATTTGAGAAATCTTTCCATTTTAACAATATTCGGAAAATGATAAAGTGATTTACGAGTAAGAACAAATGCCTCTATTATCGAGAATTAGATAAAGGTTAGTGGAAGACTAAATTACATAATAATCATTTGATTTAGTTTCAAATGTACAAAAACGCTTTTCGATATAATAGAACTTGTTTATTTAAAATGTCCTTGATTAAATAAACGTAAGTTGGAATATTGGTTGTTAAATATAGATAACTTGCAATTTGTATTTAAAACGTGTTCATTAAATATATATGTTTTCAAATTAGATAAGTAAACGATAGTAACATTGGTTATTTGACTCGATTAATATTTAGATATGTTTTTAGAATAAATGTTGGCGCATAAATGAATAACATCAAATTGAATTTTAAAGAATAAACGTTACGTATTATAATATTTTGTAAACGATTTTAAAAGGAACTTTGAAATATAATTAGTTTTGAAAAACTAAATATTATATAGATATTTCTAATATATATTTATATTTCCAAACGAATATATATATATATATATATATATATATATATATATATATATATATATATATATATATATATATATATATATATATATATATATATATATATATATATATATATTACAAAGTGATAACAACTTAGTCATAAAATGTTTGATTTAAGATAATATATTTTGTTAAACAACGAGACACTGATTTATAGATGCAAATGACCACAGCACTCAAATGAAGAGATTATACTTTGGGTAATATAGATTATAGATGATTAAGTCTAATTATTGATAATAGGTACACGTTGCGTAACATAAAGAGCTAGTTTTCTAAGCGTACGAAAAACCATTCGAGAAACCGAAACCGGGACATTAGTCGTATGACAATGTCCAAGACAATGGAACTAATTTTACACATTAACTAGACTCGTAAATATAATATAATATATAAATAATTATATAAATTAAATATAATAAATATATAATAACAATACGAGTGTCGGCAGTCTTGGAATTATGCATATGTGTAAGACCCAAATATTTATTGTACATAATGTATTTATGGTGTACGATGCGTGTATGAAGTGTACGTGTTGCTTGCTCGAACGTCGAAGGAAACTGGACGTTGTCTGAAGTGACAAGGTGTGTATGTATCTTTTCAACCCCAAATAAAGTTTGTGTTGATGTTTCAAAGCCTTACCATTGGAATGGAAATCTTATTACGTTTCCAACGATATTTGATTCATCGAAAACGGAGTTACGGTCGAAAAGTTATGGCCAAAACAAGTTGCTGAAACCTGTTTTGGGCTCGACCACAATTTCCAGTTGTTTGGAGCGGCGCTCCACCTTTTGGCGCGGCGCGCCGATTACTGCTGAGGCAATTTTCAGCCTTTTTAAAAGGTTTAAATGAGGGGTACTTTGGTCTTTTCATTTAGGGTCGGTTTAGGGTCACCAAAACTGATCTAGAACTCCATTGGAGCTCATTTCTCACCCACACAAACACTCTCATCAAACCCTAGTGAGAGAAACCCACTTTTAGTGAGAGAGAGCTTGATTTGGAGAAGGAGTTGGATTCTCACCAAAGCTCGGTTTTTAAAGTTGCTCTACTCGTCAACGGCATCATTTTAGTGGTATTGGTAAGTTCAAACTCCGAATTACATTATTTGATTTGATATTCAAGTTAGGGTTTGAGTTTGATTTGTAATGAAACCCTCTTAGATGATGAAATGGGTTTATGGTGACTACTTATTCTTGTCACTTGGCGGGTTTTGGGTTGGTTGATGATTTGGCCTTGATTAGGCTTTAATCTTGAGTTTAATCACTAGGTTTAGTGATTATGGAAGTGTTGGAACCACTTTAGGTGAATTTGGGTTGACTAATTTTGACTAGAGTCAAAATTAGGGTTTGGTGATGATTATGACCCAATTGTCGATTTAATAAGGTTTATAAACTTAAAATGGATTAAGTTGAAGTATAAAACCGAGTTAAATATGTTTTGGTGTCAAAACTCGCTAATGGCGCGATGTTGACTCCTTTGGGTCAAAATTGGGGTTTAAGTGTCTTTATGGGCAAGTTAGGTGTTTAACACCTATGATTGGGTTTAATTGGCGTATTAGGACCATTCTCACTTGTGTTAGTGATTATTGGTTAATTTTGGACGCGGTTTGTACTTGGAAGTGCATTTGGGTCAAAATTGCACTAGTTGTCGATTTGGGTTGATTTGTAAATCAACCCTAATTGTGTTGTTGTAATTGTTGGTAATGGAATAGGTACATTCCATTGGCGTGTTGCGGATTATTCGGTTGCATTCATCGAGGCGTTTAAGGTGAGTGTAAATTTACTATGCACATGTGTATGTGTAAGATGGGTGCATGCGTGTAGGGTGACCCTTGTTCGGGTTTACTCTATGTTCGTGTGGAAGAATGGACCTTGTGCTTCGGGTCCATGTGATACGCTTATGCATTGTGGGTCTTTACCCTTGGTATTGTGAATTGGCTAGCGTTTTGGATAACTCTTTTTGGAGATAGGTTGCTAGCATTTGTTGTTGAGGAAATGAATCTCGGTTAGTGCGGATTCATGATGACTCGGGTTGTTTCGGTCATCTTGGTGATGAGGTGGTGAATTTCGGGTTGTGCGAATTCACTAAGGCTCGGGTAGTTCGGCCAACCTCGGTTGTAGAAGTGGTGAAGGAAGTGAATCTCGGGTAGTGCGAATTCACTAAGGCTCGGGTAGTTCGTCCAACCTTCATGTGGTTTGGGTTAAGGGTTAACCTTATCGTTATTGTTTGATTATATTTGTTATATACGCGTATATACTTATTGTTGTGTTGTAGCTAATTGTGTGATGTTAGCTTGGCGATTACGTAGCGTGTAGCTACTTTGTGTAATGTGCTCTTTGTAGTTTGTTTACCATGCGGAGACGGTATGTGCTATTTTGATGCTTGGTAATGCGTAGCCATTTTATGCATATGTATGTGTATAGTATCTTTACATTCACTAAGCGTTAGCTTACCCTCTCGTTGTTTACATTTTTATAGATTGCATGGAGACGATGGATCGGGTAAGTGTGGGGACTAGTGGACTTGCATAGTTTGCTTTAGAGGATGTGCTTTTGGATCGTTTAGGATTGGGTAGCGTATCCCCAATCGCCATGCTCGGCTTTATTTTGTATTAAAAGTCATATGGTCGAAGTCGTACTTTGTACTTAAAGGGTTAATTTGGGCATATGTGGGCCCGGTGTCGTAAGACCCTTTTTATTAATGGAACGTGTTAATTTTAACTATTGTAATATGTTGTGAAAACCGTTTGGTCTAAATGTGACGGGAAGTGATCAAACATTTTCGCATTTGGGACTTTTTGGGACAGCAGCCTGTCCAGGCTATTCTGCGCGCCACGCAGAAAGGTGGCGCGCCGCGCCATGTGCTGTACCAACAAAATATTTTTTTTTTATTCCGCGTTATTGGCTGGTTAACGGGTTGGGTTGTTACAAGTGGTATCAGAGCATGGTCTAAGGGATTTAGGTGACTTGAGATAGGTGCCTAGACTTAGACTTTTGTGTGTGCTTAATTGTTGCGGGACTTGTAGGATTACGGGTCGAAATAGGTTATAGTTAGTGCCTTGTTTATAGATGGACTAACGTTTATATTAATATGTGGATATTATTAATATGTGATTGCGTTGTGTTTTGTTTATGTTTGCGTTTGCATATATCATCGAGCGAGACGGTCGTTGTACTAACGAAATGATACGGCATGTATGCGTAATAAGGACTTGCAAACCTTATTACGGGTGCAAATCGTGTCTAGCAAGTGATGTACAACGACTGTTTAGCAAGATGGGGCAGTGTTGTGTGTGTGCTTTATACGTTCGTGATCTAATCACTTTGCATTCCTTAGAATGGCGACGGGAAACGGGATTGAGACGAACGATGTGGAATTTAACGCTAGAGTTACGGCCGCCGTTGCGGAGCAAGTGGGTGCGTTACGAGAAGAAATGGATAGGAAGTATTCCGAATTTCGGGGTAGTAGTGAAATGGAGCGTTGTCTTAAGAGCTTCATGAGGACTAAACCCCCGATGTATGACGGGAAACCGGATCCTTTGATAAGCACAACTTGGATTTCGGATCTCGAAGGGTGTTTTCGTACTATTGAATGCCCTCCCGAGAAGAGGACAAGACTCGCTACTAGTTTGTTACGGGGTAGGGCAAGGGATTGGTTGGATGGTAAGATTGATCTTGTCGGTGGCGAAACGTTTATGACCTTATCGTGGGACGAATTTAAGGAGGAATTCTTAGAGGAGTTCCGGACTTCAGCCGATTTGTGGGAGTTGCGTAATGAGTTGCAAAATTTGCGACAAGGATCTATGGATTTGAATACTCTCAAGACGACCTTTATGGCGAAGGCTCGTTTTTGCCCGGAGTATTTGGGGAATGATCGTTTGTTGATGGGGGATTTTTATCGGTCCTTAAATGATGACTTGAAGAATAAGATTAGCCGGGGTCAAGCGAAATCGTTTGCGGAGTTATTTGCGTTGGCTAGAGGTTTCGAGTCTTATTCGCGATCGAAGGTTGCTGAACCTTCAAGTGAGAGAAGGGTTGTTTCTTATGGTGCTCCAAGTAAGAAAACTAAGGGCGCGAGTGCGAGTATGGGTAACATGGAGAAAGGTTCGACGAGTTCTCATGCGCCTAGATGTTTCAATTGTGGTGTTAGGGGCCACAAGTTATGGGAATACACAATGCCGAGAAGTAATGACGGAATGTGCTACTATTATCATAAAGAGGGACATCGCAAGCCGGATTGTCCCGAGTTGGCGGCGGCGAATGCCGCAAGGAGACGTTGAGGTACGTTTCGTTTTAATAGATACGTCCTTTGATTATTTATTTTTTGCCGATGAGTTTGAGTTGTTAAATGCCTTGTGTTGTGCATATTGTTGTTATGGGTGACGTTCCTAATGGAAGTACCTTATGGTGACGTTTTGATTGTCGGGCGAAGGGCGTAAGACTTGGTGTAACCAAGCATTCCTAAGTATTGGGAATTGTTTCTACCAAGCCATGTGTGTGGGCTTCGGTGTTCGGATGTTAGAGCGTGTCGTTCTCGTGTTAAAGTTGATGAACCATAAGGTTCGTCGAGTGGGATGAAACCCGAGAGATCGAGTGTTGGATCTCGATGTATGTTGGTAAAGGAATCTACGTGACGCGACATTAGGTGCCTCTTTTATACCTACTAGCGTGGTGTTCGACTCCGATTATGTTGCGGTTACTTTGTACTTAGGGTACCGAAGTGAAACCCTTAGGTACATGAGTGACTAGGTGAAGTTTGACAAACTAAAGCAAGTGGATGATTGCGAGAGTATAGTTTGGGTAATTTGTGGTACACTTTTCGTTCGAAGTGTTTAAGGAATTGGTTAAAATCCTTCGTGTGCTCAAGGTTGGAGCAAGATGTGGTGATGGGCCGTGTGAACCCAAATTATTGGTAAAGTCTACCTTTGGTAGCATTGTGCGGGTGTAAGAGATGTGGTTATGGAACGTAGTTCCAAGTGGGGGAGTTACACTTTCGCCCGAGGAAGTTTTAGTGTGAGATTTCGGATGATGTTTTGGTAGATCCGAAAATCTTGTCGAGACCTAGTTTTTGGTCGATTTGTGGTAGAGTACAAATATGGTTAAATTGTACTTATGATTTTGGATTTGTAAATTATCATCGAGGTGGTAAGATGGTAAACCTCGTTGAGAGATAATGGACGTGGTTGGTGAGCAAGGTGATATCCCTCGATTAAGGGATGTGTGTGAGTCGGGTTCTCTTTTGGAGAATTATTGTTTTATGCCTATGTTCGATATAGGTGGTTCTTGCTCGATTGTGTGAATGGTTAGTGGTATCCGTTAGGATTCACTATGGCGTAGCAGAGCGCGATGTTACGCTACTCGTCGTTCGAGGCCAAAAGGGCATTGATTGATGAAGCATGACCTTCGCGGTCCGCTGACTTCATCATGGTATTGGTGATTGATGAAGTATGACCTTCAGGGTCCGCTGACTTCATCATGGTATTGTTGATTGGTGGAGCATGACCTTTCAGGGTCCGCTGACTTCATCATGGGTTTAGTGTTATATCGGTATGGTATAACGTTATTAGAATGGGAGTACCATTCATGAGTTGTGTTGTGGGACGTGAATATCGAGTTGTTCGTATTCACAATATTTCGGGTAGTACGATTGTCCCTGTTGGTTGGACTCATAGTTTGAGGTAGTGAATGTCGGGTAGTTCAGATTCACTAAGGCTCGGGTTGTACGGCCATCCTCGGTTATACTATGTGGCGGAGGTAGTGAATATCGGTTTGCGCATATTCACGATGACTCGGGTTGTGCGGTCATTTCGTTGTGGGATATATAGATTGGGTTGGTGAATTTCGGGTTGTGCGAAATCACTAAGGTTCGGGTTGTTTCGACCATCCTCCATATGTGTTTAGGCTCGGGTTGTTTCGGCCATGTTGTGGTGTGATCTATCGGTTTGTTTTTATACACCGATGGTGGGATCGTGAGGACCGTGTTGTGTGATTAGTGATGCGATAGCCGTGATTCGCTCACCTGTTGTTACGGGTGTGACAATAGTCGATTTTATACGCCTTAGGATTAGCGTTGCCATAGTCGTTTTGGGCGCTTTTAGTTTTAGCCGTTGCTTATGATGTTAGGATAGTGGAGTATTGGTTGTATTGCGCACTACAAAGGATGTTTAGTGGTAAGTGTAATCCGTAAGGATTCATGTGGTTCGATCCTCAACGTTCGGATTGTTGACTTTAGGTTGAGACATGGTCGCTTTTAGCGTTGTCCTTGGTAAAGGTACGCTAAGGAATTGATATCTCGGTACGAGATTGGTTGAGTTTTTCCCGATATGGGGAAAAGAGCAGGTTTTAGTGCTCGGATAGTGGTTTTGATAAATCGCGGGTGACGATTTTAGTTGTTAAAGGTGATTCATTGGGAAGAATTGTCTAGGAAAGTTCAGATTGGAACTTAGGATTTAGGGCCGTTGAGTAGTTCCGGATTGGTTAAGTGGAGAAGATCACGAGGACGTGATCGAGTTTAAGTGGGGGAGAGTTGTAAGACCCAAATATTTATTGTACATAATGTATTTATGGTGTACGATGCGTGAATGAAGTGTACGTGTTGCTTGCTCGAACGTCAAAGGAAACTGGACGTTGTCTGAAGTGACAAGGTGTGTACGTATCTTTTCAATCCCAAATAAAGTTTGTGTTGATGTTTCAAAGCCTTACCATTGGAAAGGAAATCTTATTACATTTCCAACGATATTTGATTCATCGAAAACGGAGTTACGGTCGAAAAGTTATGGCCAAAACAAGTTGCTGAAACCTGTTTTGGGCGCGCCGATTGCTGCTGAGGCAATTTTCAGCCTTTTTAAAAGGTTTAAATGAGGGGTACTTTGGTCTTTTCATTTAGGGTCGGTTTAGGGTCACCAAAACTGATCTAGAACTCCATTGGAGCTCATTTCTCACCCACACAAACACTCTCATCAAACCCTAGTGAGAGAAACCCACTTTTAGTGAGAGAGAGCTTGATTTGGAGAAGAAGGAGTTGGATTCTCACCAAAGCTCGGGTTTTAAAGTTGCTCTACTCGTCAACGGCATCATTTTGGTGGTATTGGTAAGTTCAAACTCCGAATTACATTGTTTGATTTGATATTCAAGTTAGGGTTTGAGTTTGATTTGTAATGAAACCCTCTTAGATGATGAAATGGGTTTATGGTGACTAGTTATTCTTGTCACTTGGCAGGTTTTGGGTTGATTGACGATTTGGCCTTGATTAGGCTTTAATCTTGAGTTTAATCACTAGGTTTAGTGATTATGGAAGTGTTGGAACCACTTTAGGTGAATTTAGGTTGACTAATTTTGACTAAAGTCAAAATTAGGGTTTGGTGATGATTATGATCCAATTGTCGATTTAATAAAGTTTATAAACTTAAAATGGATTAAGTTGAAGTATAAAACCGAGTTAAATATGTTTTGGTGTCAAAACTCGCTAATGGCGCGATGTTGACTCCTTTGGGTCAAAATTGGGGTTTAAGTGTCTTTATGGGCAAGATAGGTGTTTAACACCTATGATTGGGTTTAATTGGCGTATTAGGACCATTCTCACTTGTGTTATTGATTATTCGTTAATTTTGGACGCGGTTTGTACTTGGAAGTGCATTTGGGTCAAAATTGCACTAGTTGTCGATTTGGGTTAATTTGTAAATCCACCCTAATTGTGTTGTTGTAATTGTTGTTAATGGAATAGGTACGTTCCATTGGCGTGTTGCGGATTATTCGGTTGCATTCATCGAGGCGTTTAAGGTGAGTGTAAATTTACTATGCACATGTGTATGTGTAAGATGGGTGCGTGCGTGTAGGGTTACCCTTGTTCGGGTTTACTCTATGTTCGTGTGGAAGAATGGACCTTGTGCTTCGGGTCCATGTGATACGCTTATGCGTTGTGGGTCTTTACCCTTGGTATTGTGAATTGGCTAGCGTTTTGGATAACCCTTTTTGGAGATGGGTTGCTAGCATTTGTTGTTGAGGAAATGAATCTCGGTTAGTGCGGATTCATGATGACTCGGGTTGTTTCGGTCATCTTGGTGATGAGGTGGTGAATTTCGGGTTGTGCGAATTCACTAAGGCTCGGGTAGTTCGGCCAACCTTCATGTGGTTTGGGTTAAGGGGTTAACCTTATCGTTATTGTTTGATTATATTTGTTATATACGCGTATATACTTATTGTTGTATTGTAGCTAATTGTGTGCTGTTAGCTTGGCGATTACGTAGCGTGTAGCTACTTTGTGTAATGTGCTCTTTGTAGTTTGTTTACCATGCGGAGACGGTATGTGCTATTTTGATGCTTGGTGATGCGTAGCCATTTTATGCATATGTATGTGTATAGTATCTTTACATTCACTAAGCGTTAGCTTACCCTCTCGTTGTTCACATTTTTATAGATTGCATGGAGACGATGGATCGGGTAAGCGTGGGGACTAGTGGACTTTGCGTAGTTTGCTTTAGAGGATGTGCTTTTGGATCGTTTAGGATTGGGTAGCGTATCCCCAATCGCCATGCTCGGCTTTATTTTGTATTAAAAGTCATATGGTCGAAGTCGTACTTTGTACTTAAAGGGTTAATTTGGGCATATGTGGGCCCGGTGTCGTAAGACCCTTTTTATTAATGGAACGTGTTAATTTTAACTATTTTAATATGTTGTGAAAACCGTTTGGTCTAAATGTGACGAGAAGTGATCAAACATTTTCGCATTTGGGACTTTTTGGGACAGCAGCCTGTCCATGCTATTCTGCGCGCCGCACCATGTGCTGTACCAGCAAAATATTTTTTTTTATTCCGCGTGATTGGCTGGTTAACAGGTTGGGTTGTTACAATATGAGCTGGAAATAGGAACCATACGATCGCATGGCATCCCCTCACATTAACCATGCGATCGCATGGTGTGTTTGGTGAGCTCCAATTCCTTTAAAACGCGTTTTTAGTTCGGATTAAATTCATTCATCACATCTCTCGATCTCACCCTCTCTGATATACATATACATACTTATTTATTTATTATTTATTATTATTATTATTATTATTATTATTATTATTATTATTATTATTATTATTATTATTATTATTATTAGTATTATTATTAAATATACATAAAATACTACGACGGAGTCATGAACGAGTCTTTCGAGTGGGATAGAGATAAGGAAACTATGGGTTATAGCTATGGAGTTTATGGGTATGGATCAGGGGTATAGCTCGTGAGGTCAACCTAGTGTTTATCGTCTCCGTTGCGCCTACGTACTTTCTTGCAATATTGAATCTCAATATTGATACGTGAGCACTCATAACTTAACTTTTATATATTAATAGTGTATCCCTGACTAGTGCTCGAGTATATATGATTGTGCATGCTTGTATGTTTAATTTCGTCATTAAATAGCTTATGATAGATTATGAATTTGATACATATGTGATTGAAATAAGTTATATGATATGCATGTCGTTGGAAAGCTGGCGAAAAATTAATAACTTTTCATTTAGAAAGTGTATGATTTCGATGAACGGATTAAAAGATATTGTCAATTGAATTATCTATAATTTTAAAGTATTATTGTTAAAATGGTTATAATTATCGTTATCGTTATCGTTATTGTTATCGTTAATGTTATGGTTATCGTTATCGTCATTATTATCGTTATTATTATTATCTAATAATCAATATTATTATTATTATTATTATTATTATTATTATTATTATTATTATTATTATTATTAATATTTTTAAAATAATTAATATTTTTATCAAAACTATCATTTTATTATTTTTATTATCATTATTATTATTAAAAGTATCATTAATATTAAAACTATCATTTTTATTAAAATTATCATTTTTATTAAAATTATCATTTTTAATAGAAATATCATTGTTATTATAAAATATCATTAATATTATCATTTTAGTATTATCATTATTAAAAATTTATCATTTTAATTAGAATTATTACTTTTATAAAATATTATTATTATTACAGTTAATATTAAAAAGTATCATTATTATTAAGATTATCATGATTAGAATTACCATTTTATCATAATTAATATCATCATTAGTAAATATAAATATTGTTATTATTATTATTATTATTATTATTATTATTATTATTATTATTATTATTATTATTATTATTATTATTATTATTATTATTTTATTATTTATAAAAAATAATTATTATTATTATTATTATTATAAAATAGTGCAACTTTACTTATTATTATTATTATCAATATTATTTTATCAAATATGTGATGCAAAGATATTTTCATCATACATAATATAATTACATTAATAGTACATACTACTATATATTTATGATTTTAAGTAAACTGTATAAATATTATTACTTGAGATATATAAAAGTATATTTTTATCATAAATAAACTTTAATATAACTTTTTATTTATTAATAAATGGTTTGTATTATTTACTATAATAAAATCTGATAGATATATTTAAGTATATAAAACGACTATATTTATGTTATACAATTTTTGGAAGTCATTTTGGTCAAGATGACTTTTGTTGACTTTTGCATATTAGTCTCGAGCATTATAATTGTGATACACTACGACTTGACCTAAATTGTTTGACAGATATTGACCAACATATAGATATATACATATACTTAATATAGGTTCGTGAATCCGAGGCCAATCTTGCACTTGTTCAATGCCATCATATGCATACTTACTACGAAATACAGTATTGTGAGTTTCATTACTCCCTTTTTAAATACTTTTGCAATATATATTTTTGAGACTGAGAATACATGCGCTGCTTTTATAACTGTTTTACGAAATAGACACAAGTAATCAAAACTACATTCTATGGCTGGATTATTAAACCGAATATGCCCCTATTTAGTCTGGTAATCTAAGAATTAGGGAACAGACACCCTAATTGACGCGAATCCTAAAGATAGATCTATCAGGCCCAACGAGCCCCATCCAAAGTACCGGATGCTTTAGTACTTCGAATTTATCATGTCCGAAGGTTGTCCCGGAATGATGGGGATATTCTATACGCATCTTGTTAAGGTCGGTTACCAGGTGTTCACCATATGAATAATTTTTATCTCTATGCAATTTGCGAAATGCCTGATATGAGATGTATATTTATGAGAAATGGAAATGAAAATCTTATGGTCTATTAAAAATGATGGAAATGAATATTGATGATAAACTAATGAACTCACCAACCTTTTGGTTGACACTTTAAAGCATGTTTATTCTCAGGATTGAAAGAAATCTTCCGCTGTACATTTGCTCAATTTAAAGACACTACTTGGAGTCATTCATGGCATATTTCAAAAGACGTTGCATTCAAGTAGTTGAATTCAATAAAGATTAGGATTAAGTAAATGATAGATTAGGTCATTTATAATTGGATATTATGAAATGGTATGCATGCCTGTCAACTTTCGATGAAATTAAAGTTTGTCTTTTAAAATTAATGCAATGTTGTAAAATTTATCATATAGAGGTCAATTACCTCGCAATATAACCATATGTTATTATATTTGTCCATATGGATTAGGACGGATCACTTCATGTGGTATCAGAGCGGTGGTCTTAGCGAACCAGGTCTACATTAGTGTGTCTAACTGATAGTCGTTAGGATGCATTAGTGAGTCTGGACTTCGACCTTAGCTGCATGTCAAAAGTTTTGCTTATCATTTCTTTCGAAAATTACCTGCTTATCATTCTTAATCTAGACACATCTTACTGCATTGATTGCATGAATAGTGTATAGACAAAATTCGTATCTTAACGTATCTGCTAATTCATATCTTAGCATATCTGTTACTGTAAACTTTGCCTGGCATATTCCGTAAATCCCTCCGTAATCTGCGAAATCTTTTGTTCTATATATATATATATATATATATATATATATATATATATATATATATATATATATATATATATATATATATATATATATATATATATATATATATATATATATATATATATATATATGAATATTCTATGTAATTAGAATACCATCCGATAGCCAAAAATCTTTTCGTATCGAAAAATCCTTTATTCAATAGTACGAAATGGAATTCGCCACTAGTTCAAGTCCTTCGGATTCCGATATGGAGTTTCACTCGAGCTCCGAAAGCAATGTGACCGGAATGGATCAACCAATTAGCCATCATCTATTCTGGATGAATTGGGGATGGGTTCGTAGTCTACTTAATCATTGGAGACAAGAAGAAGGCGAACCCTTCCATCCACCACATTGCCCACTTGGCGATGAACTTGAAGAACTTACCGGCGAACCTGTCCGAGACACCATTTTCTCTCTCATTTCCAGAGTGTCTCATCATGACTACATATTATCTCAAATTCTAGATCTTATTCATCCGCTCATCCGAACCGCCAATCATCCCGGTGTAATAGAAGAAATCAACGAGCTTCGCGCTCAGGTAGTGACTTTGGAGGATATGGTGCAAAGGTTGCAAGCACCAGCAGCAGCACCGGCTGCAACAGTACTACCATCAGCAATACCAACAGTACCATCACCACCACCAACAGCAACATCCGCATCCCACACCTCAACATCACAATCTATACCTCGGGCATCAACATCACATGCACCATAGATACCAAGGAGTACCAACAACAATAACCGATGAAGTATTAATCTAAAATTTCATTGGAGAAACATTCTGTGGCGATTATGTAATCTCCAAAGTCTCAGAGATTATCTATTCTAGCCTTAACCAATAAATCAGATGAGTAAACCGAAATGATAGAAGGAAGAGTAGAAACCCTGATAGGATAGTGCGCGATTTACAAGCTAGACTTGTTTTACCAACAGCATCAATAGTACCGTCAACGTCACCAGCACCGTCAGCATCGTCAGCATCAGTAGCGGTTACAACATCACAAGCTCCACCAGATCTATAATCATCGCAAACATCATCACTAATCAACAACGCGTATATTGTATCAACGAGTTATAAAGTATTAACTCATTTTCGCTAAAGAATTTATATGTATATCTTATATATAAAAATTTTGAAACCATAATATATCTTTTCGTACAAAGCTATTATGTATGAATTAAAAAGGAGTAGATACTACCCGGTTAAATTCATATTATTAATATGCTATGATGTACATCCTTCGTTAACAACTTAACCATCGTTAATTACAATTTCTGTTTCAATTCAATGAATTCCATTTCATAATAAACTAAGTGTATTATTAAATAACATATTCGATTTTACACTTTCGATATACTCGAAACTTTCTAGAGAACATCATTCGTATCTTGCGAAATTCACAAGAATTCCACGAGCACCAACATCATCCACTGAGAAAATATCAATGAAAATGAACAATGAGGTATTGATTACATTAGTAAAATACTTCGCGGAAATTATATAATCTTGAATGTTTTAGAGATTATTCATTTCTAGTTCCAGCCGAAAATCAACTGAGTTTAATTTATAATTAACTAATTAAATCTGTATTACATCTGAAGAAAATATACATATATTTTCATAAAGACTGTGATAAAATTCGTTTGTACAAAATATTAATTGTGAAAAAAAAAATTAACGGGTAGGTAATACCCGAGATATATATATAAATTCACAATTAATATGTTACATTCTTCGAATCTGATTCAGCAATCATCAACTATACTCACTACTTCACAACAATATACATTCTTTCATAGAAAACAGAACAACCATTTTTCATCCGAATTTGATTACATATTCTGATTTTGACAAATCAAAATCCAAGTCAAAATTTAACAGAAGACATCACTCTTAGATTCCTACACCTTTCAAAGCTATACTTTGACATCGAAACTGTGCTAGAACATCATTTCTATTCATAGAACCCAGAAACATATTTGTATCATTCAAAATCTTAGAAAATCATATGTATATTAACGATTACAATCTGTGTTCAAACCCTTCGAAATTCCTGAAGAAACTTCAAATAATGAACAATCGAGATGATGATCCAACCACATATCAACCACTGTCTTGCACCTGAAAAGCTCTCGAAACCAAAGTCATAGTTTAACATGTATCCGTGTCAGAACCTTTGGCATTTATTAGCAAAAAATAACTTTGCGATTCCTTTTCAAATTAGTCAGTTTTGTCACAGCTCCAGCAAGTCAACTTCGACTTTTCAGTTGAAACAATCTTATTATAACCTCGATATAGACGTTGCCCATTCGTCATCATTACCGGAGAACCTTTTATATCTCACCACATTAGCAATAAACTTACCAACAACTTCACTGATCTTTGACTTTCCGAAAAATCATTATATTTATCGAAACCCCATCATTTACTCATCCGCATCTTGAGACAAGAATTGTCATGTCAATTACTGAGAATCGACAATCAGTATTTTGAAATCTTGTAGCATGTCTACGCCAACAGTTATATGTGTACATATAACGTCTATCTCTTAGACTTATATACTTCGAATACGAAGTTTCTGAAAAACACCCCAACCTACAATTTAGTTCTCTGAATTTTTGGAAAAGCTGAATGAAGCAGCAGAAACTATAGACAACCGTAACGGTTAAAAGTTTGATGATAAAGAATAGTGTGTTGGCAAAGCTCAGAAAAAGAGAAGGTTTGGAACTGGAAAACGGATTGAGCAAACCATGAAGGAGGCTGTGGACAAATCACAAAGACTAAACCTGCCTTCAAAGAATCTAAATGATTCAGTATCTACTGAAGTCTTTAGCGAATACCTTACTCCTGACTCTAAATCTTTACAGACAAATCTTCATCATCATCCATCGATGTTAGAAATTCTAAGATATCATCATATCTTTCAATATAAATATCTTCAATATTTCTGAAAATATCTTCATAACTATTGTTATTCGAAATCATTTACCTCTTCACGTTATCTGTGTTATATCATAAAAGAAACTATTTTAGTTTCTAAATTCTGAAACCTTCGAGTTTAAAATATGAATGTTTTTGAAGTAGTGTTGGGAACTGAAGCATGATTTAGTATAATATAATGACACTTGATCAACGTGATTATATTATAGTAAGTCATGCTGAGTTTCTAAATGAAACGTGATGATTCACAGATCATAACGTCATCATGTACCATGTTACACGACTCTTGTATTCTACTTAAACTCTAAACATATCAAGAAAATATTTTTCTTGATGATTCGACCTTTTCCGAGGTATTCTGGTAATTTGCAAATCAAGATTGTGCCATTACAATTTTCTTCTTAGAACATTAACTATGTTCATTCCGAAATTCATATCTGCAAATTCTGGACCATTACAAGCGGTGCTTAATCGCAAGAAGAGGAAACGAAAGAATGAAGCTTCGAAATAGATATGGGAGTATAAATCACAGCAAATAGAAGGGAGCATAAACTGTGGACGACAATGATCATAGAAGGCAGAAGCAGGAGCTTTGAAATATAAGGGAAGATATAAAGCCCAACAACAACCCAGAAATTACAAACCATAAATATCGATGCATATGGTAATATAAAGACACGGGAGAACTAAAAACACAATAAAACCAAGTGTATAGTAGAAGTAAATAGATTCTTCTGGCGGTAGATGAAAAAGAAGAATGACAGATATGAAGGTTAGGAGTATATCAAGAATCAGAACTGGATGGAGCATATTGGTGAATGATTTAAAGTATGAATTAAGGAGAAAGAATAGAAGGTGTGAGTTGTAAGGAAACAAAGGGGGTGGATTTATAGAAAAATATCCTACAAATCAATCAAAATAGATGATCGCATTTAAAGCGGATCCTAATTCCCTTGATTACCGAAAAATCAAATCTTATTACGAAGATTTTTTCCAATTCCCTTGAACTCTGGAAATCAATCCTATCTACGTCAAAATATATGACGAATCTACGCTTACTCAATTCACTCTTTTGTGATAACTTCACTTATACTCTTCACAAAAATCGAATTGTTTTATCTATATTACTCAATGATGATAAAACTCAAATTTTCAGCTCGTATGCGTCATGAAAACATACTTATTATCAGCCATGACCATCCCAATCAAATTCGGGGACGAAATTTTTTTAACTGGTAGGTACTGTGACAACCCAGAAATTTTCGACCAAATTTAAACTTTAATCTTTATATGTTTCCGACACGATAAGCAAAGTTTGTTAAGTTAAATCTCAAGAATTTTAAACTGTGTTCATACATTCATTTAACCTCGACCAAGTTTCGATGATTCACGAACCATTATATAAACGGATATAATTATATATGTATATGCGTATATATATATATTATAACTTGAAAACGTTAACAAAGTATTAGATGTATAATACTTTACATGAACGTACTTGTTTCAAAATATATTTAATATAATTATCGACGAAATTAAAAGATAATATCAAATGATTGAATTATCAGATACATTGTGATTAAGATTACGGGTCTTTGTAATAAGGTCCACTTTGATTTGAGAAATCTTTCCATTTTAACAATATTCGGAAAATGATAAAGTGATTTACGAGTAAGAACAAATGTGTCTATTATCGAGAATTAGACAAAGGTTAGTGGAAGACTAAATTACATAATAATCATTTGATTTAGTTTCGAATGTACGAAAACGCTTTTCGATATAATAGAACTTGTTTATTTAAAATGTCCTTGATTAAATAAACGTAAGTTGGAATATTGGTTGTTAAATATAGATAACTTGCAACTTGTATTTAAAACGTGTTCATTAAATATATATGTTTTCAAATTAGATAAGTAAACGATAGTAACATTGGTTATTTGACTCGATTAATATTTAGATATGTTTTTAGAATAAATGTTGGCGCATAAATGAATAACATCAAATTGAATTTTAAAGAATAAATGTTACGTATTATCATATTTTGTAAACGATTTTAAAAGGAACTTTGAAATATAATTAGTTTTGAAAAACTAAATATTATATAGATATTTCTAATATATATTTATATTTCCAAATGAATATATATATATATATATATATATATATATATATATATATATATATTCATTTGGAAATATAAATATATATTAGAAATATCTATATAATATTTAGTTTTTCAAAACTAATTATATGTTTTTAGAATAAATGTTGGCGCATAAATGAATAACATCAAATTGAATTTTAAAGAATAAATGTTACGTATTATAATATTTTGTAAACGATTTTAAAAGGAACTTTGAAATATAATTAGTTTTGAATAACTAAATATTATATAGATATTTCTAATATATATTTATATTTCCAAATGAATATATATATATATATATATATATATATATATATATATATATATATATATATATATATATATATATATATATATATATATATATATATATATATATTTTTACAAAATGATATCAACTTAGTCATAAAATGTTTGATTAAAGATAATATATTTTGTTAAACAACGAGACACTGATTTATAGAAGCAAATTACCACAACACTCAAATGAAGAGATTATACTTTGGGTGATATAGATTATAGATGATTAAGTCTAATTATTGATAATAGGTACACGTCGCGTAACATAAAGAGCTAGTTTTCTAAGCGTACGAAAAGTCGTTCGAGAAACCGAAACCGGGACATTAGTCGTGTGACAACGTCCAAGACAATGGAACTAATTTTACTCGTTAACTAGACTCGTAAATATAATATAATATATAAATAATTATATAAATTAAATATAATAAATATATAATAACAATACGAGTGTCGGCAGCTTTGGAATCGTGCATATGAGCTGGAAATGGGAGCCATGCGATCGCATGGCATCCCCTCTCATTAACCATACGATCGCATGGTGTGTTGGGTGAGCTCCAATTCCTTTAAAATGAGTTTTTGGTTCGGATTAAATTCATTCATCACATCTCTCGATCTCACCCTCTCTGATATACATATACATACTTATTTATTTATTTATTATTGTTATTATTATTATTATTATTATTATTAAGATTATTATTATTATTAATCTAATTATTATTATTAGTATTATTATTATTAAATATACATAAAATACTACGACAGAGTCATGAACGAGTCTTTCGAGTGGGATAGAGATAAGGAAACTATGGGTTATAGCTATGGAGTTTATGGGTATGGATCAGGGGTATAGCTCGTGAGGTCAACCTAGTGTTTATCGTCTCCGTTGCGTCTACGTATTTTCCTGCAATATTGATACGTGAGCACTCATAACTTAACTTTTATATATTAATAGTGTATCCCTGACTAGTGCTCGAGTATATACGATTGTGCATGCTTGTATGTTTAATTTCGTGGCCTTAAATAGCTTATGATAGATTATGAATTTGATACATATGCGATTGAGATAAGGTATATGATATGCATGTCGTTGGAAAGCTGGCGAAAAATTAATAACTTTTCATTTAGAAAGTGTATGATTTCGATGAACGGATTAAAAGATATCTTCAATTGAATTATTTATAATTTTAAAGTATTATTGTTAAAATGGTTATTATTATCGTTATCGTTATCATTATCGTTATCGTTATCGTTATCGTTATCGTTATCGTTATCGTTATCGTTATCGTTATCGTTATCGTTATCATCGTTATTATTATTATTATCTAATAATCAATATTATTATTATTATTATTATTATTATTATTATTATTATTATTATTATTATTATTATTATTATTATTATTATTATTATTTTTAAAATAATTAATATTTTTATCAAAACTATCATTTTATTAGTTTTATCATCACTATTATTATTAAAAGTATCATTAATATTAAAACTATCATTTTTATTAAAATTATCATTTTTAATAGAAATATCATTGTTATTATATTATATCATTATTATTATCATTTTAGTATTATCATTATTAAAAATTTATCATTTTGAATAGAATTATTAGTTTTATAAAATATTATTATTATTAGAGTTAACATTAAAAAGTATCATTATTATTAAGATTATCATGATTAGAATTACCATTTTATCATAATTAATATCATCATTAGTAAATATAAATATTGTTATTATTATTATTATTATTATTATTATTATTATTATTATTATTATTATTATTTTATTATTAATAAAAAATAATTAATATTATTATTATAAAATAGTGCAACTTTACTTATTATTATTATTAACAATATTATTTTATCAAATATGTGATACAAAGATATTTTCACCATACGTAATATAATTACATTAATAGTACATACTACTATATATTTATGATTTTGAGTAAACTGTATAAATATTATTACTTGAGATATATAAAAGTATATTTTTATCATAAATAAACTTTAATATAACTTTTTATTTATTAATAAATGGTTTGTATTATTTACTATAATAAAATCTTATAGATATATTTAAATATATAAAACGACTATATTTATGTTATACAATTTTTGGAAGTCATTTTGGTCAAGATGACTTTTGTTGACTTTTGCATATTAGTATCGAGCATTAGGATTATGATACACAACGACTTGACCTAAATTTTTAGACAGATATTGACCAACATATAAATATATATATATATATATATATATATATATATATATATATATATATATATATATATATATATATATATATATATATATATATATACTTAATATAGGTTCGTGAATCCGAGGCCAACCTTGCACTTGTTCAATGCCATCATATGCATACTTACTACGAAATACAATATTGTGAGTTTCATTACTCCCTTTTTAAATGTTTTTGCAATATATATTTTTGGGCCTGAGAATACATGCGCTGTTTTTATAACTGTTTTACGAAATAGACACAAGTAATCGAAACTACATTCTATGGCTGGATTATTAAACCGAATATGCCCCTTTTTAGTCTGGTAATCTAAGAATTAGGGAACAGACACCCTAATTGACGCGAATCCTAAAGATATATCTATCGGGCCCAACGAGCCCCATCTAAAGTACCGGATGCTTTAGTACTTCGAATTTATCATGTCCGAAGGTTGTCCAGGAATGATGGGGATATTCTAAATGCATCTTGTTAAGGTCAGTTACCAGGTGTTCACCATATGAATGATTTTTATCTCTATGCAATTTGCGAAATGCCTGATATGAGATGTATATTTATGAGAAATGGAAATGAAAATCTTTTGGTCTATTAAAAATGATGGAAATGAATATTGATGATAAACTAATGAACTCACCAACCTTTTGGTTGACTCTTTAAAGCATGTTTATTCTCAGGATTGAAAGAAATCTTCCACTGTGCATTTGCTCATTTTAAAGACACTACTTGGAGTCATTCATGGCATATTTCAAAAGACGTTGCATTCAAGTAGTTGAATTCAATAAAGATTATGATTAAGTAAATGATAAATTAGGTCATTTATAATTGGATATTATGAAATGGTATGCATGCCTGTCAACTTTCGATGAAATGAAAGTTTGTCTTTTAAAACGAATGCAATGTTGTAAAATGTATCATATAGAGGTCAAATACCTCGTAATGTAACCATATGTTATTGTATTCGTCCATATGGATTAGGATGGGTCACTTCATAATATGATTTGGTGGGTCAGTAACTGGTATAGGGCGGATTGGGCTTGTTTGGTTGGGTAAAACAAGGGGCGTTGGGAGCGATGTTGGAATTATATGGGGATCTGGTGAAGAGTCGCTTGAGGTATCATCCATTGTTTCTTCTCTCTCATTTTCTTTTTCATTAATGGATTTTGCCTTGGGACTTATGAAATCGTCAGATAATTTTTGGGTTCTGGAATATGCACTATTGGCGGATGTGAAATCATGGGTTTCGTTGACCGGGGCGTCAGATCCGTTGGGTATGGGGGTTCTTTCGAGGTCATTTATTGGGATAGGTTGCGCTGACGTGTCCGGGTACTCTTTTCCGTCGCCGTCCAATTTTTCTGGTGGCGTATTGTTTTCTTTGTTTCTTGTTTTTCCAGTGGAGTATAGATGTCGTCTTCGTCCGATTCAGAATCCGATGGGTCGATTTTCGATTGGTTATCATACTTACTTCTAATGTCAGAATGTTCATCTCCTGATTCGGGGTTTTTTGTTTCTTCCATGTCAATCTCAACTATTCCATTGACTTCCTCAATTACTTGGATATAGAAAAATTTCTTATCGACCTTAGCCTCGGAGTTGGGGTTGCTTGCAGGGGTTTTTTGGTCTAAACTGCTGTGTGTTTTTGTTTATGTGGATGTTTGTTTGGGGTTGGTTGTGGGTTGCAGGTTGTTGCACAGTTGCAGGGGTACGCGAAGTTGTTGCAGGTTTTTCAGTTTGGGTAGCAGGATTTAGAGGTTTTCTATCGAAAGATTGGTAGGCTCTCAACCAATTTCCCTTAATGTAAATAGTATTGAGTCTGCCTAGTAGGTACCTTAGGTCTTTTATGCCTTCAAATCATACAAAACCAAAAATTTTTCCGTTCTTTAGACGTCTTTAACCGTAACGTATCTTTTGAAGAAAGTTCGAAGGTCTATTTCCTTCCAGTGATCTGGGTGGTTAAAGAACATGATGGACGTTATGTTTGACTTGACTTGTTGCTGTTGTCTAGGTAATTGTATGTCGTTTGGATAGGTGGCATGGTTGCGGTGAGCATTTGGTGTAAGTGGAGGGTGTTGTTTTGGATAGTTGCCATACTTTTTTTATGAGTTGTTGGAATCTATTTCTCTTTAATCTTATTTGTTGAAAAAAGATTATACGTACCAAGCATAGACAATGTTATTTTTAAGAGAAATTCGTTCTGATTTTTCAAAATCCGTTTAATTAAACGGTCAACGTCAATTGATGGATCAAAATCAAATTTGGTAATCAAAGTCGGTCATGGTAATAAATGGATAAAATTTTAACATGAATTTAAACTAGAACTTTATAGTTTTTAAGTAAAATGAACAATTTTACACATTTATGTTAAAGTTTATTTTTATATTTATGCTTTTTTCCTATATTTACACATGTAACTTTTAAAATTAATATTTGAATGTATAAAGTACACTCTGATTAATTCCCGATTAATTCCCGAATTACCGATTAATCCTTCTAAAGTCCCGTTCGATAATCCCCGAATAACGAATTTTGCAACCTTTAAGTCTAGAGGGAAGTTGTGAGCGTTACGTTCATGCATAACTTCCATACGAAGGTTAGCACGGTTAATGATATCAGCCCAAGTGTTAATTACACGGCCTTGGCTATCAACTATAGATTGATTGAAATTGAAACCATTTAGGTTAAAAGCCATAGTACTGATACCTAAAGTAGTGAACCAGATACCTACTAGACATAGATGTTACGTCACCCATTATGTCAAATTACAATACTATTCTTGTTCTATAATGCTTCCTCATTCAATTCGTTCCCCGATCAAAAACAATTTGTTGTTAAGAGTATACCAATTCAAAATGCTTCAAGATAGAAACCCCAACCCTATAACAAATCGGGTATTGATTTTCTTTTATGATAGTGAATATCACGATGAATACATTTTCATACTTATAAAAATCTGATTACAATGAAAAAATCAAAAAATCAAATTTGATTTCTTGCCCTTCAAATTTATCTGATGATGTATATTACGATTTAGTTTTTCACTGCATGATTATACATGAACGATGTATTCATAGTTGTTTGATTAGGGAAATTAAGGTAAGCATTCTCATGAATTAGCGTTTTAATTTATTGGGTTTTTTTGAATTCATTCTTCATACATTCCATTTTCTTAAATTCTGGATTTCATCAACTCAAATATGAGTAACTTTTGCGTTTCTCAATTTCGAGGTTAGTTTTGCCTGATAATTCGAATGTGAATATGTATTGTGTATGATTTCACTTTTTTCTTATTAGGTGAGAGATATTATTTTTTTATTTGGTTATTTAATAGATGATATGTCTAGAATGGATGAAGCATTAGGAATTGATCGAAAGAAACATGATGCAATATGGTGTATATGGAATGCACAAACTTCTTAGAGTTTTTTGACTCCTGCCGAATATGAAGCTAATGGCTATTTTCATTCTTGGTAGACTTACTTTCAGCTATATTGATTATTTCTTCGATTTGTTTGAAATATAAATGATTTTAAATGAGCCTGTTATGTTTTATTACATTGTCATGTTTTGTGGCGGACCTTATTTTCGTGTAGCATATAGAAAATAGAGTATTGCATTAATTACATAGATAAGTGTTACACATATAAATCGCACTGAAGCCATGTATAGCAATAAAATACCAACTTTGGTCCATTTAGGAACATTTTCTTCTTGCTTATTACTTATATAAGATGTTTTTCATTCGTTAAGCGATTAACATTACTATGCATTTGTAAATGTTAAACTTGTTGGCACTTTATAATATGATACATGTGTGATTAAAGACTCATTGGTGGCACCATAATTGCTACAGAATAAAAGTGCTTGCAGATAAATCCCTGACATGTCAGTATCTTTCTTCTGCTCTACTAGTTTCTCATCATCTTATCATACTATCCTTGTATATATCTTAGATAGAAAAAAACTTCATACTATCTTCTTATCATACAGCTGAAGAGTAAAAAAACTTATGTTGCGGTTAATCTTTTGGCTTTAGTTGAGGGGTCGGTTCCTTTAGTTGAGGGATCGTTTGGTTTAGGTTTAGATCTTTGTTGCTTTTTAGGTTGTTTGGTTGTTTTGTTGCTCTCTTTTGTTTATTATTTTGGTTTATTTGTCGTTTAGTCTTGGTTTTGTGTTTTGGGGTTAGGCGGGGCTCGCGTTTCAATAGTTTTTTTGTGTAGATTATGTTGGTGATTTGCGTCACCAATATGATTTAAGTGTAATTTAATGGGATTAATTTGTTAACCAAAATAATCTTGATAAATATCGAACAAGTTCGAGAAAGTGCGGAGTGCACACTTGTTTGAAACCTTTTTAGCAGTTATGAAATTGTCATTCGGCAGTTATAGATAGAACTGCCATTCGGCAGTTATAGAACTCCCGTTTTTGGTTATTTAGTCGGGTACATTTAATCAAATTCATATATACAAAACACAAATTCTTTATTCAATAAATCTGAGTTTTATCCGATTAGAGATTTGGATAGTACCATCGAAATACTTTGATCTGAAAGTGATTACACGACTCTCAGAAATCCGAATTCGAAACTCTAATTTTACAATAGATTAGTATGTTTTGTTGTTTGTTCTTAGCCTCTAGCCTCGCCGATCATACTTGTAATAATTTATTGCTTTATTTCAAAAAATGTGCAGTATAAATGACAAGTAGTTTAACCCTCAACAACGAAAATAAACAAGAATTCACTTTCAAAATTGTAAAATAGGCTCTAGCTGATGAGTTTAAGAAATTTAAAGTAAATTATCAAGTTGAAACATAGAATTATCTGTTTATCATCAATCAAAGTATTTTATATTTTATCAAAGTACACTTGACCCAGCCGTATGAAGTTAACTAATCAATATTGAGGTTTTGAGTTTCAATCATGAGAACTATTTATAATTATTTGTGTGTGTTTGCCATTTAAAAAAAAATGTATTTTCTTTAATTAAATCGTTATAAATGTAATTTATTACTTCATGAGTTTCAATTTAATAGTCTCTTTGTGACTTTTCAAATCACCCTTTACCAACTCTAACTTAAAATATCTTTATTTTTGTTATATAATATATATTAGTATATATAAATGAAAACACGTTCAAGACCCAATATATTATTATAAATTTCATCAAATAATACATAATACAAACAAAGATATAAGTCAAAGTTGGTAAAGTAAAATTTGAAAAGTCACGTGGATTATTAATCTGAGACGGATGAAGTAATATTGTAAGAGATTATATATATTTTTTTCCTGAAAAAAACATATATATTTTTTTTCTATTATGTGAATTATGGAATGGAATATTACTTTGACATTGTTCAAATTAATTTCGCCTGTGTTTGATTTATTTCTTTAAATGTACGACCCCGCTATGTTTTTTAACAAGAGAGACACGTCAAGTGCTCTTTTCCCATTTGAAGTGATCCACACGTTTTCACTTCCAATTTCTTTCCGTTGTTATTTTATCCAAATATTTAATTTTAAACTTTCCTAACATCTTTTAACACCTTTTTTTTTTTGAAGACAATAGTCAACATCACTTTTAACAAGAAACTCAAATTGCATTGCTGAACCCCGGTGCTTAAAATTAATATACATTTTAATAATCGTCATTTCAAAGTTTATAAAGGATTTGAATCACGTTAATAATAGCTTTTTGTATTATCGTTAGAAAAATTCATAATTTATTATTTGCACTATGACGACATATATAGATGGTACATTATTAACTTCATATAAACGTTTTATCTTTTATCAATAATAATTATTAGATACGTAGTAAATTGTAAAATTTTATCTGTTAAACTACGGCTCTTCCATTTCTAGTTTTTCAATAATGGCGATTCGATTGAAAGCCGACACTTAGAGTCAATATATAAATGATGATGTGATAAACAAATCGATCGTGTGACGTCATGATGGGCTAAACAAGTTTTGTGAATTGACCAAAAATGTTTACGTGTTTTTCATCTTTAGAAAGTTATATAAAGAAGTTTGATAGTCAGTCGCGTCTCAAAAGAACACGGGTCTTGCACGGAATATATGGAGTTGTGGACGGTAATAAGCGCTATAGTTATGTTTTTATTTTTTCTCAAAAAAAAAAAAAAAAAGAAAAAAAAATGAAATTAATTGCACTTATAGAGATTTTTCTAGAAATCAAAAACGATAAGGATAAACTACATCGCGTAGATTTCGAGTCTGATAGTTCACAACATTTCTTTTGGTTCTGAATGTTTTTTGTAATTGTATATCCGTCCCACCACAAGTGTTCATATTTTTATTTTGGGATATCTCGTTTCAAGTGTCCACTTTGTGTTTCAACCAATGAGAAGAGGTTATTCTGGAGAGAGAAGATTTCTGATTAGTGGAAAATGAAGTTAGTAGGATTTTCTAAAACTGTGCGCAAAAAGTAAGTAGACACTTGTAATAGAACGGACGGAGTAATTAATAAAATCAGGCTTGTTGTCAGAAATGTAACTTTTGGATCAACTTCATGCTATTTAGATTGTGTCATCGATCCACATAGATGTTTTAGGGACGGTTTAACTTGTTTAGATAATATATTCATCCAATGATGTTTATAACAATACAACGTGATCAAATATTATTGTTAATTATTAACTCATTATCACAAGATAATTTATGGTTAAAGTCCTGATATCATAACTCTGAAACTGAAAGCTCTCTTCTTTAGAGCACGCGGGTCGGTTTTAGCATTGGTGTTGAAACGACCCGTCCTAATCCACAAGGACGAATACAATAACATATGGTTACATTGCGAGGTATTTGACCTCTATATGATACATTTTACAAACATTGCATTCGTTTTCAAATGACAAACTTTCATTACATCGAAAGTTGACAGGCATGCATATCATTTCATAATATCTCCAAACTATAAATGACTTAATAATAATCTTGTTGAACTCAACGACTCGAATGCAACGTCTTTTGAAATATGTCATGAATGACTCCAAGTAATATCTCTAAATGAGCAAATGCATAGCGGATGATTTCTTTCATACCTGAGAATAAACATGCTTAAAAGTGTCAACCAAAAGGTTAGTGAGTTCATTAGTTTATCATAATCAATCATTTCCATAATTTTAATAGACCACAAGATTTCATTTTTTTCAAATAAACATACACTCACAAGTGTATAAAACTCATTCATATGGTGAACACCTGGTAACCGACATTAACAAGATGCATATAGAATATCCCCAAACAGAAACTCGTCTGTATAATATAAACTCGAAGTACTAAAGCATACCATTTTCCAGTATGGGGGTGTTAGTGCCCGTAGATCTACCTTTAGGATTCGCGTCAATTAGGGTGTATGTTCTCTAATTCTTAGGCTACCAAGCTAAAAGGGGTGATATTCGATTTCGATAATCCAACCATAGAATGTAATTTTTGAGTACTTGTGTCTATTTCGTCAAACATTTATAAAAGCAGCGCATGTATTCTCAGTCCCAAAAGTATATATTGCAAAAGTATTTAAAAAGGGAGCAAATGAAACTCACTCTACTGTATTTTGTAGTAAAAATACATATGACGGCATTGAACAAGTGTAGGGTTGGCCTCGGATTCACGAACCTATATTAATTATATATATTTATATGTTGGTCAATATCTGTCTAACAATTTAGGTCAAGTCGTAGTGTACCACAATCCTATTGCTCGAGATTATCATGCAAAAGTCAACAAAAGTCATCTAATCCAAAAATGACTTCCAAAATCTATTTATGTTTAAATATAGTCGTTTTATATATTTAAATATATTTATCAGATTTTATTAAAGTAAATAATAAAAGTCATTTATTAATAAAAATTTATATTAAAATTTATATATGATAAAAATATACTTTTATATATCTCAAGTAATAAAATTTATAAAGTTCACTTAATATCATAAAAATATAGTGATATTTATTATTAATGTAATTATATTACGTGTGGTAAAAATATCTTTGTATCACATATTTATTTGATAAAAAATAATATTGAAAATAATCATAATGAGTAAAAGTTGTATAATTTTGTAATAACAATAATAATTATTATTATTCTACTAATAATAATAATAACAATATTTATATTTACTAATGATGATATTTATTATGATAAAATGATAATTCTAGTCATGATAATTTTAATAATAACGATACTTTTTCATATTAACTGTAATAATAATAATATTTTATATAAAAATAATAATTCTATTCAAAATGATAATTTTTAATAATAATAATAATAATACTAAAATGATAATAATAATGATATTTTATAATAACAATGATATTTCTATTTAAAATGATAATTTTAGTAAAAATGATAGTTTTAATATTAATGATACTTTTAATAATAATAATAATGATAAAAATAATGAAAAAGATATTTTTATCTGAATCAATATCTTACAATATTTTAATTTCATCATGATACTTATACTCATTATTTCCTAATCAATTTGTTTAATAGCTTTTAGTCCTCTTTTATATCGCATTCATAATAATGATAATAATAATAATAGTAATTATAATAATTAGGTGATACTAATATTAGTTTTAATGATAATGATACTAATAATAATAATTATAATAATAATAATGATAATACTAATAATTATTATAATGATAATAATAATAATAATAATAATAATAATAATAATAATAATATTAATAATAATAATATTAATAATAACCTTAGTGATAATAACGATAATATTGATAATAACAATAATAATTTTTAATGATAATACTTATATTAATAACGATAATGATAATAATAATAATAATTATTATTATTATTAGATAATAATAACGACGATAATAACGACGATAGTAATAATAATAATCATTTAATAATAATACTAAAATTAATGATAATTTAGTTGACTATATCTTTTAATCCGTTCATCGAAACCATACGCTTTCTAAATGAAAAGTTATTAATTTTTCGCCAGCTTTCCAACGACATGCATATCATATACCTTATCTCAGTAGTATATGTATTAAATTCATGATTTATCATCAACTATTTAACGACGAAATTAAGCATACAAGCATGCATAAACATATATACGCGAGCACTAGTCAGGGATACACTATTAATATATAAAAGATAAGATATGAATGCTCACGTATCAATATTGTGATTCAATATTGCAGGAAAGCACGTAGACATAACGGAAATGATAAACGCTAGATTGACCTCCCAAGCTATACCCCCGAACTATACCCATAACCTCTATAGCTATAACCCATAGTTTCCTTAGCTCTATCATGCTCGAAAAACCCGTTTGAAATAACTCGAACATACCCTCATCGTAGTATTTTATGTATAATACTAATAATAACGCTACCTAATAATATTAATACTACTAATAATAATATTAGAATTAATAATAATATTAATCATAATATTAATATACATATATATAGAGAAGAGAGATTGAGAGAAGATTTATGAATTCAGTCGACCAGAACTCGATGGCTTTATACATATTTTTGGTACCTAACCCCCATACGATCGCATGGGGACCAAGGCCATTAGCCATGCGATCGCATGGCTTCTAGTTCTAGCTACTGATCGACTAATTCAAGATGCCGACAGTTTTTATATTTAATATATATATTTATTTATTTAATTTATATAATTACTTATATATTATATACTTAATATTCATATACATAGTTAGTTTTTAATTTTTGTTCCGATGACTTGTACGTTGTCACTCGAACAATGTCCCGATTTCGGTTTCTCGAACGCATTTTCGTACGCTTAGAAAACTAGTACTTTATGTTGCGTGACTGTACCCTTGTCAAAATATAGACTTAAATTATTAATAAACTATATCACTCGAAGTATAACTTGAACGTTCGAGTGTTTTGGTCATTTGCTTCTTTAAATCAACATTTCGTTATTTATATATATGACAATATTAATTTAAATCAAAACGATTTGTGTCTAGTTAATATTATAATTAATCACTTTGTAAATTATATATATATATATATATATATATATATATATATATATGTATATATATATATATTTATATGTATATATATATATGTATATGTATATGTATATATATATATATGTATATGTATATGTGTATATATATATATATATATATATATATATATATATATATATATATATATATATATATATATATATATATATATATCTTCATTTAAAAATATAAATTTGTACATATTATGTATGTAACGACCCTGAATTTTCCAACGTTTAATTAATAATGGTTATTATTAATACTTGTGATTTAATGAATGAATGTTATTACATTTACTTGTTACCATGATTGACTTTTAAATGCCCGACACGTCTTTGTGACACACGTACATTACACGAATAATATTTTCAAATATTATTTACATTCATGATTAGTTTTTATTAATCATTTTAATTAACTAAGGTTACTCGTTAATTACTTAGGCGTTTATTGGATTACTTTGTTAACTACTTGAACTTGGGCTTTTATTAATGCTAATGGACTTAGAAGCCCACCCTACATCCTTAATGGATTAATTAGGAGCCTTTTGTTACAACTAGTCCATTAAGGTTTAAAACTGGTTTAGTTGGTAAATGAAAGACTTGTTACATGTATCATTACACCTAGTTCCCATGCAAGCAACCTAATTACCAACTTTTGAGCCAAATACATGAAGGAACTAGTGGGCATTTTCCTTCCCCCTTTGCCTTTGGAAACCGTAGCTATAGGCTCCATGGGGGAGAGTTCCATTTTCAATTTTTGTATTACTTAGTTGCTAGTATCCTTCACATTTCACACACACACTTTTACTTGCTCTCATTTCCTCTCAACTTTTCTCTCAAAGTGTGAGTTTCTTTCAAGTCTTCTTCTTCCTTGTCTTAAAAACCGTAACATACACACCCATAATCATCATCATCACTTGTTTCATGTTGTTGTTTAATTACTTGTTCATTGTTGTTGTTTTGTTACTTATTTTTGTTAGTTGTTTACTTACTAGTACAAGAATCAAACTTTCTAGTTAGATTCTTCATATTATCTTGTATTTACAAGAACATACAAGAACAAAACTTTTTAGTTTATGTTCTACACTTAATGTTTTAAAAGATTGTAAGTTCATGAGTTGAAATCATACTTGAAGTTCATGTTGTAAACTTAAAGTTTACTTTCTTAAAGATCAAAGTCTTGGCTTGAATCTTTAAAATATGAACAACCATGAACTAGTTACTTGTTTATTTAGTTTATTTCTTCATTTCAAGCACTTTTGATTTCGTGATTTGTTGTTATAATGGTCAAGTATTACAAGTTAATCTTGATCTCATACTTTCTTGAACTAAAAGCTAACTTTATAAGTTCAAGAACATGGAAGTTTAACTTTCTAGTTACAACTTCACATACATATGAAAGATCTAAGTTTCTATAGCTTATGGTCTACTTATTTTGTCATAAACAAAAGCTTGAAAGCTTACATATACTTTACAAGATGAAAATCTAAGTTTTATAGCTTATGGTTTCATTAAAGTAAGATTCAAGTGTTATTACTTAGGATTTAACTTAATAACTTTAGATCTAGACTTTTGGGTCTTGGATCTTTAAGATCAAACTAAGAACTATGTTCTACAACTTAAGTTCTTGATTAGTTAGTTTATTTTCAAGTTTGTAGCTTAATATTACTTTTAGAGTTCATGTATGTGTCGGATCTAAGATCTTGATGTAACTTTGGTTCATCAAACTACTTGCAACACTTAATTGAGTTGTGCTACTTATCTTAGACTTACACTTGTGTTATGATGGTCAAAACTTGGTAAATATGATGTAAACACATCAACGAGTTGTACACTTGAAGCTATATGCATCAAGGATGAGAACCGTGATGAACATCAAGCACCAAGAACCCACCGGAACACAATGTTTACTGTTTACTGGAACTGATCAGAATACCTGGGATACTGTAAAGTTTATTTTCAGTTAGCTCTGTTTGATTAGATAATTTTTCGTTCAAGACTCGTCTTAATCCGAGTTACGGTTTAAGATCTATGGCCCTCCGAACGTCACTATGTCCTTTTAACGTTGTGCTGAAAATTCTGACCTACTCGCACTTAAACCGTCGCCACGGTCAAACAAAGATGATTTTGCTTCTGGAATTTTTAAAGCAACTAAAGGACTTATATACAGATCCATGGCCACTAGTCTCACCTTATTTCAGTAGGTATAGAGGCCGTGGTGACTGATCGAAGTCAGCCTTTATTTTAAACTCTTTTCTAGAATAAAACTTACTTTATACTTTTTGTTTGATGATGAATGATGATGACCCTTAAGACCTAATTTACATACATTTAAACCTATTGGGACGATTTACTGACTTAGTAATATTTGACTTAGGTTGAGGACTTTTCGGACCTACATACTTGCTTACTTTCCGACTCAACTTTACTACTACTTTACCACTATGAGTTATAGCATCCCTTTTTACTTTAACTATTTTGGGAACTGAGAATACATGCGCATTTTACGTTTTACATACTAGGCACGAGTACTTAAACTTTATATATGTGTGGGTTATACAACGGCATAAACATTCCCTTTAGCTCGGTAACGTTTAGTCATTGATTTTTGAACCGGTGAACGCGAATCTTAGATATGGATCCATAGGGTTTGACATCCCCACTTGGGCTAGTAGCGCTAGCATTTTGAAATGTCCCGTTCATATTGATTATAAACGTTCCATATTAATTGATTTCATCGCGAGGTTTTGACCTCTATATGAGACGTTTTTCTAAGACTTCATTCATTTTTATAACAACCATAACCTTTATTTTATCGATAAAGGTTTAAAAAGCATTACGTAGAATATCAAATAATGATAATCTAAAATATACCGTTTACACACGACCATTACATAATAGTTTACAATAAAAATATATTACATCAAAGTAAGTTTCTTGAATGCAGTTTTTACACAATATCATACAAGCATGGACTCCAAATCTTGTCCTTATTTTAGTATGCAACAGCGGAAGCTTTTAATAATCACTTGAGAATAAACATGCTTAAAACGTCAACAAAAATGTTGGTGAGTTATAGGTTTAACCTATATATTATCAAATCATAATAATAGACCACAAGATTTCTCATTTTTCATAAATATCATTACACTCGCAAGTGCATAAAAATCATTCATATGTTGAACACCTGGTAACCGACGTTAACTTAATGCATAGAATATCCCCAAAACAGAACCTCGTCTATATAATAATCTCGAAGTACTAAACCATCCATAACCTGAATGGAGGTTGTTAAGCCCAATAGATCTATCTTTAGGATTCGCATCAATTAGGGGCCATTTCCCTAGTTCTTAGGCTACCAGACTTGAAGGGCGATATTCGGTTTAATAATCCAACCATAGAATGTAGTTTTGCGTACTTGTGTCTATTTTGTAAAGCATTTATAAAGCTGCATGTATTCTCATCCCAAAATATTAGATTTTAAAAGTGTGACTATAACTCACTTAATATAATTACATACATCTAAAAGCTAATCATTGGAGTGTATATACCAATAGTACATACATCTAAAAGCTGTGTATTGTACGAGTACGAATACGGGTGCATACGAGTAGAATTGTTGATGAAACTGAACGAGGATGTAATTGTAAGCATTTTTGTTAAGTAAAAGTATTTTGATAAGTATCTTGAATTCTTTCAAAAGTGTATAAATACATATTAAAACACTACATGTATATACATTTTAACTGAGTCGTTAAGTCATCGTTAGTCGTTACATGTAAATGTTGTTTTGAAGCCTTTAGGTTAACGATCATGTTAAGTGTTGTTAACCCATTGTTTATTATATCAAATGAGATGTTAAATTAGTACTTTATCATGATATTATGATATATTAATATATCTTAATATGATATATATATATATATATATATATATATATATATATATATATATATATATATATATATATATATATATATAATTAAATGTCGTTACAACGATAATCGTTACAGATATGTCTCGTTTCGAAATCATTAAGTTAGTAGTCTTGTTTTTACATATGTAGTTCATTGTTAATATACTTAATGATATGTTTGCTTATCATAATACCATGTTAACTATATATATATCCATATATATGACATCATATAGTTTTTACAATTTTTAACGTTCGTGAATTACCGGTCAACTTGGGTGGTCAATTGTCTATATAAAACCTATTTCAATTAATCAAGTCTTAACAAATTTGATTGCTTAACATGTTGGAAACACTTAATCATATAAATATCAATTTCATTTAATATATATAAACATGGAAAAGTTCGGGTCACTACACATTTAACGGGTGTTTAATACTTCGTAAACATACGCACTCGCCAAGTGTACTTTCAGGGGGTTATAAGCGTTAAGTTAGTTACCAAGTGCCCACGGTTAAACATATACTTTACATACTGTTTTGAAATGCTCTTTGTAGCACTGAAATCTCGTGGCCTACCTTATATTACTGTTATACTTAAACTATAGCTCACCAACCTTTATGTTGAGTTAAGCATGTTTTTCTCAGGTGCTTAAGGTTTCTTGCTTCCACTGTTGTACTAGTCTTGCTGTAGACACCCGCTGCTTTAGATATGTCACCGCATGAACGTTTATCTTGCATTCATAAACTTTATTACTGTTGAACACTGATTTGTAATGATCTAAGGGTCACGTACTATTATTACTTGCTTCCGTTCATAGAAGCATACTTTTGGTTGTAAAACAATTGACGTTGGTTATGACGTCAGCTCTTATCATGAATGCAAACTTGTTTTGAAAACGCATATAGTGTTTGACCTTGTAATGATCCTGTTGTTGATGATTCGTACACGATGGTTTTGTACGGGGCATCACATTTGGTATCAGAGCAATGGTTGTAGGGAATTAGGTTGCATTAGTGAGTCTGGACCGACCCGAGTAGGATTCACTAATAGGACTAATCTACAACTTGCTAGTTTACTTGTTTCCGCTGAACTTACTACATGCTGCTGCTTACTTTTATTACTATATACCGTATGCTATTACATGATTTCACTACTGCATGCTATTATCTGCTTTCGATTGCATGATACTTGTCATTATTGCCATGCTACTTACTGTTACACATGATCTAGACTGTCGTAGTTACTTTGCCTAATACGTGCTTGCTTTATGACTTAATGACGTGGAAAAAATTATTTTTCCTTGTTCAGATGTCGGATATTCCACGTGTCATCATTTTGGACAGTGACTCAGACTCATCACCCACTTCACCGACTGTTGTTGCCGATTCCCAGATGCCGTCGTCGACACCTTCCAGTGACTCGGGCGCTTCATCCTCTGGAGCCAGCAGTCATGCACCTGCCCCAGTGGTTACCTCTAACGGAGCCGAGGACCTCCAGGAGATTCCAGCTCCACTTGCCCCCGGACCCTCGGAGCCACAGCACCATCCCAGTGGTGCTGTGATTCCCGCGGATCTTGGGGAAGGTCCAGTCCGTAATGAGCATAACCATTGGTGCCGACGTGCTCCTGATGGACGTCTCGTGCCGATCGGACCCGCCAGATACCGACAGATGATGGCCGCCCGAGGAGAGCCAGTACAGCCACCCGTGCAGCCACCTCCACATGATTCGGACGACCCATCCTCCACTGACTCTTTATCCGACGACACCTCCTCAGACGACTCCAGTGACGATAATTCTGATGAGGACCCTGATGATGCACCTGTATAGCCACCCTCCACCCCGTCGAAGAAGCGGTACCATTTCGATGGTACCATCATTTCAGGGATTAATGGAGGTCGAGCATTCACTGACGCATATGGTCGGCGTCGTAGGGTTACCGCCTATAAGCGGTTTGTGCCGTATCCTGCTGATCCCTTATTCCGTAAGCTTTACCGCTTCGCAGCCTCTACTTCTGGAGCTGGACCGTCTGCACCACCAGCTCTACCAGCACCACCCGTACCGACTGTACTGCCTGCCCCACCATCTCCCTCTGTCGAGGAACTGATGAGGGAGGTGGAGACCCTCTGTGCTCGGGTAACTGAGCTCGAGGACCAGATGCCCCACGTATTGGACATCTTACACCCACCATCACCGTAGGGCTTTTGTAGTATATTTCATTATATAATCTCATTTGTAGTTTTATGTTTCACTTATGTATTGTACGAATCTATGCGGATGTATGAAACTTATTATTAATGAATGGAACTTTGTGTTGTTTACTTTTTACACAAGTGTTCTATTTACGTTACTATACGATGGTTTTGTGATATCTGTATCTAGTTGCTCTACTTAATTAACATGTGTTGTGCTGTTTACATGTTGGTTGTTGTATACTATATTATTATATATTGAATGTTGGATTTTGACTTGAGTCAAAATTTTGTTTAGAACATCATGGCCAACGGAAGATCAACACCGACCACAGCCCAAATCGAGGAAATGATTGCCGAAAGGGTAGCCGCAGCCATTGCGGAAATGCAACCCCAAGCCCCGCCGCCACCGGTTATTCAGCCCATTCGTAATGGGTGCACGTACAAAGAGTTCCAAAGCTGCAAGCCCCATAACTTTAGTGGAATGGAGGGGCCAGTTGGTCTCACTAGGTGGTTTGAAAAACTAGAATCTGTATTCCGAGTTAACAACTGCTCAGAGGCAAATAAGACAAAATATGCCTCTTGTACACTGGCAGATGGCGCCCTCACTTGGTGGAACACAATGGCTTAAGCCAAGGGTATTGATGAGGCGTATGGCATGCCATTGGAAGAATTCAAAGCGGCCATGATTGAAGAGTATTGTCCGAGAACTGAGATACAGAAGATGGAGATTCAGTTTATGCAGTTGAAGGTTGTGGGAAATGATCTCGATGGTTACAATCGTAGGTATTTGGAACTAGCCCTGATGTGTCATACCATGGTCACCCCGGAATTCAAGCGAATGGAGAGATACTTGTGGGGACTTCCTAAGTCCATTAAGGGAAATGTCACCTCGTCCAAGCCACCCAATGTCCCGAAAGCAATGCGCATGGCGCACACTTTAATGAACCAAATCATCATCGATGAACCGGGGAAGGCTAATTCTGAAGCGGGTAGTAGTGATAAGTGAAAGTGGGATAACAACAAGGGTAGAGCCTATGATCAAAACCCGGCGAAGCGACATGAGGGTTTCAAAGGAAATAGCAACGGTGGGAACCCCAACCCGAACTACAAGGGCACCTTACCGCAATGCAAGAGGTGCTACAAGCACCATACCGGGTATTGTAATGTGGTATGTGAAAAGTGCCAACGGACTGGGCATATAGGTAAGGACTGCAAGGTCACCACCCTGAATGTGAAGGCGAACCCCAATGGACTGAAAAAGTGCTACGAATGCGGACAGACGGGCCATTTCAGAAATGCGTGCCCCAACAAGCGAAAGGACGGCGGACCACCGCGTGGTAGAGCTTTCAATGTTAATGCAAGGGATGCACGCGAGAACCTCGACTTGGTGACAGGTATATTCACTATCAATAATTTATTAGATTCTGTCCTATTTGATACTGGTGCCGATAGAAGTTATGTATGTAGACATTTTTGCGATAAGATAAATTGGTCGTTAGTTCCCTTAAAGGAGAGTATGCTTGTAGAGGTAGCCAATGGAAAACTTGGTAAAGTTGACCATATTAGCCGAGGAGCCATTATCAACATAGCTAGTGTGGATTTCGAGATTGACTTGATACCCATTAAGTTGGGAAGCTTTGATGTTATTATCGGTATGGACTGGTTGACCAAGATAAGGGCTGACATTATCTGTGGAGATAAATCTCTTCGTATACCGCAAGGAGATGGCGAGCCACTGATCATTTACGAAGAGAGATGTACCTCGAAGCTGAACCTCATTAGTTGCATGAAAGCGCAAAAGATCATGAAGAAGGGACGTCTTGCTGTCCTAGCGCATGTGAAAACGGTAGAAACCAAGGTGAAGAGTGTGGACGATGTTCGAATTATGAACGAGTTTTCCGATGTCTTTCCAGAGGAATTGCCTGAATTGCCATCACCAAGAGCAGTAGAGTTTCAGATCGATTTAGTGCCAGGAGCTGCACCCGTAGCTCGCGCACCTTATCGACTCGCACCTTTCGAAATGCAAGAGTTGCAGAGCCAATTACAAGAACTACTTAACCGTGGATTTATCCAACCAAGTTTCTCGCCTTGGGGCGCACCTGTGTTGTTTGTGAAGAAGAAGGATGGATCCTTCTGTATGTGTATTGACTACCGTGAACTCAACAAATTGACGATCAAGAATCGGTACCCTCTTCCCCGAATTGACGATCTTTTCGACCAGTTGCAAGGATCAAGCGTTTACTCTCTAAGATCAATTTACGATCCGGTTATCACCAGTTGAGAGTAAAAGAAAGCAACGTGATGAAGACTGCATTCAGAACCCGTTATGGTCATTATGAGTTTCTCGTGATGCCATTCGGTCTAACCAACGCACCTGCCGTGTTTATGGATCTTATGAATCGTTTCTGCAAACCATACTTGGATAAGTTCGTTATCGTCTTCATAGATGATATCCTCATCTACTCTAAGAGCGAAGAAGAGCATGAGCAACACCTCCGACTAGTACTTGAACTCTTGAGACAAGAACAACTTTATGCGAAATTCTCCAAGTGTGAATTTTGGTTGAAGGAAGTCCAATTTCTGGGTCATGTTGTGAGCGACCAGGGTATCAAAGTTGATCCTGCCAAGATTGAAGCTATCAGCAAGTGGGAAATATAACAACCCTCACTTTTCCATTTTGAAATTTCTATATTACCCTTAGGGTTTCATCTTCTGATCCGGTACACTGTCATTAGGGTTGTTATCCGAATAATAAATGTCCATAGATAATAAATGCTCATAGTAAATAAAACCTAACCCTAATTAAGGATATAAAACCCTAGATATTAATCAATACTGTAAACCCTAACACATTTATCAATATTATAACTATAAACCCTAATACTATAAACCCTAGTTATTCAAAACCTAACCTAAATAGTAATTACTAATATAAACCGTAATTTTAATGTTAATTAGGTACATGAAGTATTAATATTACATATATATATATATATATATATATATATATATATATATATATATATATATATATATATATATATATATATATATATATATATATATGTAACTAATATTAATTATGTTAATAACTAAAGTACTATATAACTAACCTTGTAATAAAAATAATTATATGATAAGTAATGTGTCACAACTATAAATAATAAAAACTATAAGTTGATAATTTAAAAATAAAAGTTTAATATTTGTAATTACCAAAAACATAAATAAAAATATATGAAATTCGTAATTAATAAATAAATAAAAAATAAAAATCAAATCCTAAAATTCTAGAATAATCTGAGAGTTATCTTCAAAAATATATATATATATATATAAACATGGTATGTTTATCACTCGGTCGAAGTTTTAAAAAAATGAAAGAAGATAAATCCTTTTTGAATTTTTTTTACCTAGTCTTAAGTATTTAAACAAAAAAAAGACCACATTCATAAATTGGCCAATTCAACAATGATGATCCCAAATTTTTAGCAAAGTCCTACGGTACTTTTTAGTTATTATTTTTTTTTTTACTAAATCCTATCTATAAATACTAGCACACTCCTAATATTTTTATCACTCACAAAAAAAAAATAATCTTTCTCTCAAGAAAAAAAGTGACGCAGCAAGATTTAGAGGTATACTCTCATTCATCTATTTTTTTTTCCGTCGGTCTTATTTTTTTTTTATTGCCGAGCAATTTTTTTTTTTGGTTTTAAATTCGTATTAAATTGCAACACAATGTTAAAACTCATATGATTATACTACAATTAATATTATGTATTATGGAATGTTATAAAATTATTTTTATGAATTTAATATTCGGATTTTTATTTTAAATACAATTAAAAATGAAATTTTTATAAATATGAGTGTATACTCGAATTAAATAGCAAATAAATCTATATAATTGATAAAAAATAATTTTTACAGGTTCTTAAATAGTAATATGATATAATAGTAGCCAAAAATAATTTTGTAGATTTTATAAGTATCTAAATTCGAATTGTTACGTATTTAATGAATATATATATCGAACACTTTATGAAAATAGAAATTAAATGTTATAAATACTTATAAAATGTTATAATAATTTTTACAGTGGTTAGATGAAATATTAAAATTATTGGATCATAAAAATTATTTAATATAACAATTTATACATTTATTCAATAATTAGTTGTTTTGAATTGATTAAATACGTAAAAATGAATTTAATTTAGGTACAAATATTCGTATCAGTTATTTTTGCTTAGAAAGTGTTTATAACAGTAGTAACATTCATAAAAATAATTATAATAAGTTTTGGAATATTATTTATATTTAAATACGAATTAAATAGTGATTAAACACAAATACTGAGTGAAATTCGTAATAAATATTAAACATATATAAAAATAATTATAAATATTTTTTATGAGATTATTATGATTATATAAATCTTCGAAAATTATAAAAAAAATAAATAATAGGTCGTTTAATATTTAATGTATATTTTTTTGTATTTAATTGTTAACCGAGAGGAAAAGAAAAAGAAATGAAAAATAAATACAAAAATGTTTTAAATCTGATAATATAAAATTTTTATATAATCATTAGGATGTATAGGTACTGTAAAAATTATAAAAATTTATTTTAAATTAATATATCTTATTTATTCAATTATAAGCCTAATTTAATGGTTAAATGATAAGATAATATTAAATAAATAATATATTTATATAGAATTCGTATTTATAATTTTTGTAATATATTTGCAGAATATAGAACCTATAAAAAATATAAAAGTTTTTAATTAGGTCAAATTAATAATTAATAACTAATTAACCTTGATTAAAATGAATCGAATATGTATATATAAAGAAAATACGAAAGAAATATACAAATGAGCTATATTTATATTTATTAAATTTTACACAGTTTATAATACTTAAATAAACTTATAAAATTTTATTTATATTTATTTGGTATTTATTGTAATTAAAAATGAATTTAAGGAAATAACTAATAAGTATAATGTTTATAATATAAGTTAATAATAATAATAATACATTATTAATAAATACTTATATTATAACTTATTATAATACTTTAGTTATTATATAATAATTAAAATTTATTAATAATTAATAATACTAACCATAGTAATACATTAATAATAAATAGTTATAATGTAACTATTAATACTTTATTATAAGTATGATTTAAAAACGAATAATAAGTCATTAATAAATAAGTATAATATAACTTATAATATAATAATATGACTTAAACTTAAGTGAAGGTTAATCAAAAGATAACGTAAAAGTCATGCAAATTTCAACGCTACTTACGGTCGTAAGTGAATGATGTCTAGGTTGCCATTTATGGGTAAGCTTGTGGATCTCGAATGCCATGACTTAGATTCTGGTCAAGAGTCCTGGGCTCCCGGTTACATCTGGTCATTCCTGACTTATTTGATAGCAACGAAGTTTGAGTAAAGTTGTACAACATCTTAAGAAAGATTGTAACCCGAACTTCCTAAATTTGGAAACTTGCTATAAATGGAAACTTTCCAAAAATAAGTAACTTTTCGAAAATAGAACTCTTTTATAAAACCATTATTAGTATAGTTACTATACATATATCTATTAGACAATATCTGATCGTGCATTCTATCTCTAGGTTGAGATCTCGATCACGTTCGTCCGTTCAATCCTCTCATTTGTGGAATATCTCTTCTGTGCTATTTAAGGTGAACTTCATAGCCCCGTTTTTCATATTTATTGATTTTATAAATCTTAGGGTGAGACACATGCTTGTATTTAAATGATTTACACTTTAGACACAAGTACTTAACTTTTTGATATGCAACTTCATGAGATTATTGTTAACTTGTATTCTTACATGCAAATCCCCGCTATAATATCGTTAATTGCTGGAATTAAAATGTTGCAAGCTTAATTATTGTGAGTAGGCCTATTGAGAGTGACATCTCTACCCATTGGTGTAATCGTCAAGGGGGTACATAATAATGATTACCGACACCCGTACAGTGTCAGGGGTGAATGTTTAGCTCGATATTATAACTCATGGCATATTGAATATTTTTGTTTAGAATTAAATCTTGTGGTCTAAAACTTTAGATTATATAAACCTATGATGTTCACTCAACCATTGTGTTGACAATTTTAAGCATGCTTGTCTCAGGTGAAGAATAGCTTGTGTGCTGCCCTATGATGCTTAGCTAGCCGATGCATTGGAGTCCACATATTTATAATTTAGCATTTGTTAAATATTGTTATTTACATTTGGGTTTAGCCATGTAAAACATTATTTCGTTTCCGCTGCAATACTATTATTGTTTTTAATAAAACGTCTCATTTAGAGTCGTTCTCGTTTATATACTTGTGTTGTGATATTGTGAAGTCATATTTACCCCTGGCCCTATTTGGGGGTATGATTGAGTGGTATCAGAGCCAGGTTAGTTATAGAGAACCAGGATTGTATATTAAGTGTGCCTTATGTGATAGTTAGGTGCCTTAGCAATCTATAGGACTATAACCTTTCCTGTTTTAGTTTCTAGTGCATTTTCCCCTTATATTTTATTCGTGCTTTTGCGTCATCCTTAGAACCTACCTAACCATCTCTCTTTCTTTTCATTTAGGATGTCTCGCAATAGCCCGATCATCATCTCCGACAACGATTCCGATGGATCCTACTCCGAGAGATCTGTCCACACACCGACTTATGGACCCGTTTCCCCGCCATTTTCACCAACTCACCCAAACTATGTCCCTGCTAGTCCTCCACACTACCCTCATTTGGAAGAATCCCACACTAATGATAACTATGATGGGGATGATGAGGAGAGTGAAGATGAAGGAGTTGAGGAAGAATCCAAGTCTGAGTCCTCTGTTCAAGGCAATTGCAACAATGGCGTACCGCGAAACCTTTCGACTATTCGTTCTTATCAAAGTTTCATAAACTACCCGCCCCCTACATTCAAGAGTACTGAAAGACCTGGGCTCATTAATATAGAAATGGTGAATGCTGATCTCATAAGCTACACCAACCAGTTTCAAGAATTTGCTCTCATGGCTACTCCCGAGTATCTAGGAATCCAATGCTACATTAATGGATTGCCTAATGAAGTCCGAGGAGATGTTATCTTGGAGAACCCGAGCACCATACAAGAAGCTGCCTGCATGGCAAGCTATTTCATCGACAAATATAAGGAGAAAGAAGGTGTAAAAAGGAAGAGAGAAGGAATGGATCAAGAAAATTCTAAAAGCAAATTCAACAAGTTGTATAAGGGAAAACGTCCCTATTGCAAGAGATGTGAGAAACATCATAAAGGATGGTGTAATGCCAAGTGCACCAAGTGCGAGAAGGTGGGTCACGTAGCCAAGACTTGTGGAGTTGTTACTCCATCAGCCAAAACTCCAGCCACAAAGGCAAATGCAACCGTTCTTACTTGCTATAACTGCGGAAGAGTAGGACATTTCAAAAATCAATGTTTGGATAAGAAGAAGAATGAAGAGGCACAATGAAGAGTTTTTGGAAACCACTAGAGACATTAAAATTTTCATAGTATTATTTATGTTACCGTTTAGTACTTTTATAATTTGGAAGATTTCATTAAGTTTCTGTAATACTCCAGTTATTTTCTTTTAATGAATGATGTTATTTTCTTTTCTTTCATTTTCCAATGAATCATTCACCTCAATGAAGATGCATATTGGCTGATGACATAGTAGTAATCTCATGGAGTGATAAAAGTATGATTTAGAATAATATAATGACACTTGATCAACGTCATTATATTATGATAAGTCATACAGAAATCCTAATGGATCATGATGGGAATAAGATTTGATCAACCTTAGGACCATTATGTACCATTACATACTCCTTATCACTATATTGTCAACTAAAAATATCAACCCTAGATATTATATATCCTTTACTTGTAAACTATCCACGCCCGGTGCTGTACCTATTGCATAGGTACCATACCGACTAGCTCCATCTGAAATGATGGAATTATCTAGCCAACTACAAGAACTTTTAGACAAAGGATTCATTCGTCCTAACTCTTCTACGTGGGGTGCACCTGTTCTATTTGTCAAGAAGAAAGATGGCACGTTGAGAATGTGTATTGACTACCGAGAACTCAACAAGTTAACCATCAAAAATCGTTATCCACTCCCACGTATTGATGACCTGTTTGACCAACTGCAAGGGTCAAGTGTTTATTCGAAGATTGATCTTAGGTAGGGTTATCATCAACTGAGGGTCAAGGAAGCTGATGTTTCTAAGACTGCTTTCCGAACTCGTTATGGACATTATGAGTTTTTTGTCATGCCTTTTGGTTTAACCAATGCTCCTGCTGTATTCATGGATCTTATGAACCGTGTATTCAAACCTTATCTTGACAAATTTGTGATCATCGATGATATCTTAATCTATTCTAAGAGCCAGAAAGAGCATGAACAACATCTGCGGTTGATTCTAGAGCTTTTAAAAAAAGGAACAACTGTATGCTAAGTTTTCTAAGTGTGAATTTTGGCTGCGAACCGTACAATTTCTCGGGCATGTAGTTGATAGTAGGGAAATACATGTCGATCCTGCAAAAATCACCGCTATCCAGAACCGGGAAGTACCTAGAAGTGCGAAGCATATTCGCCAATTTTTGGGACTTGCTGGTTATTACCGAAGGTTTATCAAAGACTTTTCTCTTATAGCCAAACCTCTCACCAAGCTAACTCATAAAGGGAAGAAATTCGAGTGGTCCGAAGAACAGGAATCTGTTTTCAAGATTCTAAAGGATAAATTGACCACAGCCCCGATTCTATCATTACCTGAGGGCACTGATGATTTTGTAGTCTATTGTGATGCCTCGAATCAAGGTTTCGGATGTGTTTTGATGCAACGTAAAAAGGTTATCGCCTATGCATCTAGACAGCTGAAGAAACATGAGAAGAACTATACCACACATGACTTGGAGTTAGGAGCTGTGGTATTTACATTGAAGATGTGGAGACATTACCTCTATGGGGTTAGAATCACGGTGTTTACCGATCATAAAAGTCTTCAGCATATTTTTGACCAGAAGCAATTAAAAATGAGACAAAGGCGTTGGATCGAGTTATTAAATGACTACGACTGTGAGCTTAGGTATCATCCTGGAAAGGCGAATGTAGTAGCCGATGCCCTTAGTAGAAAGGATCGTGCCAAACCAATCCGAGTCTGAGCTTTGAATTTGCGCATTCGTACTAATCTTACATCTCAAATCCGTGAGGCACAACTTGAGGCATTGAAGGAAGAGAATGTCCAACTCGAGGGACTTAGAGGTCTCGTAAGGCAACTCGAACTCAAGGGAAACGGAACAAGGTATTTTAATAACCGAATCTGGGTCCCAATCTTCGGAAATCTACGAGGACTAGTCTTGGATGAAGCATATAAGACTAGGTATTCTATTCACCCAGGCTCTAGTAAAATGTATCACGATGTAAAGAAGTTTTATTGGTGGCCTAATATGAAATCTGATATCGCTGAGTATGTAAGCAAGTGTCTTACTTGTTTGAAAGTTAAGGCCGAACATCAAAAGCCGTCTGGTTTACTTCAACAACTGGATATTCCGTAGTGGAAGTGGGAGTGTATTACTATGGATTTTATCACTAAGTTTCCCAAGACTTCTAGTGGCAATGATACTATTTGGGTCATAGTGGATCGTCTTACTAAATCTGCACATTTCTTACCGATGAAGGAAACTGACAATATGGAGAGATTGTCACAATTATACATCAAAGAGATTGTCTCTCATCATGGAGTTCCTATCTCTATCATTTCTGACCGTGACAGTCGATTCATTTCTAGATTCTGGAAATCTCTACAATCTGCACTTGGAACTCAACTCGACATGAGTACTGCTTATCTTCCGCAAACTGATGGTCAAAGTGAACGAACCATCCAAACGTTGGAAGATATGCTACGTGCTTGTGTTATCGATTTTGGCAAAGGATGGGATAGACATTTGCCTTTGGCTGAATTTTCTTACAACAACAGCTATTACTCAAGCATTAAGGCTGCACCTTTTGAGGCTTTATACGGACGAAAATGTAGATCTCCACTGTGCTGGGATGAACTTGAGGACAGACAGTTAACCGGTCCTGAAATCATACATGAAACTATAGAAAAGAGCGTTCATATTAAGAAACGATTAGAAACTGCCGTAGCCGACAGAAAAGCTATGCTAATATTCATCGGAAGGATTCAGAATTCCAAGTTGGTGATAAAGTCATGTTGAAAGTATCGCCGTGGAAGGGCGTTGTCCGTTTTGGCAAGAGAAGAAAACTTAGCCCGCGATTTGTTGGACCTTTCAAGATTATTGAAAGAATTGGTCCTGTAGCGTATCGATTGGAATTACTCTCTGAGCTTAATAATGTACATGTTGTATTTCATGTCTCGAATCTTAAAAAGTGTCTTGCTGATGACACACTTGTTGTTCCATTGGATGATATCCGCATTGATGATAAAATGCATTTCGTTGAAGAACCGATAGAGGTTATGGATCGTGAGGTTAAAGGTTTGAAATAGAGTACTATTCCTATTGTTAAGATCCATTGGAATTCACGAAGAGGCCCCGAGTATACCTGGGAACGTGAAGACCAGATGAAGCGGAAATATCCCCATCTTTTCTCAACTGCTGATGCGTCTGAGAAATCCACTTGAAACTTCGGGACGAAGTTTAAATTAACGGGGAGGTACTATAACAACCCTCATTTTTCCATTTTGAAATTTCTATATTACCCTTAGGGTTTCATCTTCAGATCCGGTACACTGTCATTAGGGTTGTTATCCGAATAATAAATGTCCATAGATAATAAATGCTCGTAGTAAATAAACCCTAACCCTAATTAAGGATATAAAACCCTAGATATTAATCAATACTGTAAACCCTAACACATTTATCAATATTATAACTATAAACCCTAATACTATAAACCCTAATTATTCAAAACCTAACCTAAATAGTAATTACTAATATAAACCCTAATTTTAATGTTAATTAGGTACATGAAGTATTAATATTATATATATATATATATATATATATATATATATATATATATATATATATATATATATATATATATATATATATATATATGTAACTAATATTAATTATGTTAATAACTAAAGTACTATATAACTAACCTTGTAATAAAAATAATTATATGATAAGTAATGTGTCACAACTATAAATAATAAAAACTATAAGTTGATAATTTAAAAATAAAAGTTTAATATTTGTAATTACCAAAAACATAAATAAAAATATATGAAATTCGTAATTAATAAATAAATAAATAATAAAAATGAAATCCTAAAATTCTAGAATAATCTGAGAGTTATCTTCAAAAAAAAAAAAAAATATATAAACATGGTATGTTTATCACTCGGCCGAAGTTTTAAAAAAAAAGAAGATAAATCCTTTTTGAATTTTTTTTACCTAGTCTTAAGTATTTAAACAAAAAAAAGACCACATTCATAAATTGGCCAATTCAACAATGATGATCCCAAATTTTTAGCAAAGTCCTACGGTACTTTTTAGTTATTATTTTTTTTTTACTAAATCCTATCTATAAATACTAGCACACTCCTAATATTTTTATCACTCACAAAAAAAAAAAATCTTTCTCTCAAGAAAAAAAGTGACGCAGCAAGATTTAGAGGTATACTCTCATTCATCTATTTTTTTTTTCTTCGGTCTTATTTTTTTTTATTGCCGAGCATTTTTTTTTTTGGTTTTAAATTCGTATTAAATTGCAACACAATGTTAAAACTCATATGATTATACTACAATTAATATTATGTATTATGGAATGTTATAAAATTATTTTTATGAATTTAATATTCGGATTTTTATTTTAAATACAATTAAAAACGAAATTTTTATAAATATGAGTGTATACTCGAATTAAATAGCAAATAAATCTATATAATTGATAAAAAATAATTTTTACAGGTTCTTAAATAGTAATATGATATAATAGTAGCCAAAAATAATTTTGTATATTTTATAAGTATCTAAATTCGAATTGTTACGTATTTAATGAATATATATATCTAACACTTTATGAAAATAGAAATTAAATGTTATAAATACTTATAAAATGTTATAATAATTTTTACAGTGGTTAGATGAAATATTAAAATTATTGGATCATAAAAATTATTTAATATAACAATTTATACATTTATTCAATAATTAGTTGTTTTGAATTGATTAAATACGTAAAAATGAATTTAATTTAGGTACAAATATTCGTATCAGTTATTTTTGCTTAGAAAGTGTTTATAACAGTAGTAACATTCATAAAAATAATTATAATAAGTTTTGGAATATTATTTATATTTAAATACGAATTAAATAGTGATTAAACACAAATACTGAGTGAAATTCGTAATAAATATTAAACTTAAATAAAAATAATTATAAATATTTTTTATGAGATTATTATGATTATATAAAGCTGCGAAAATTATAAAAAAAATAAATAATAGGTCGTTTAATATTTAATGTATATTTGTTTGTATTTAATTGTTAACCGAGAGGAAAAGAAAAAGAAATGCAAAATAAATACAAAAATGTATTAAATCTGATAATATAAAATTTTTATATAATCATTAGGATGTATAGGTACTGTAAAAATTATAAAAATTTATTTTAAATTAATTTATCTTATTTATTCAATTATAAGCCTAATTTAATGGTTAAATGATAAGATAATATTAAATAAATAATATGTTTATATAGAATTCGTATTTATAATTTTTGTAATATATTTGCAGAATATAGAACCTATAAAAAATATAAAAGTTTTTAATTAGGTTTAATTAATAATTAATAACTAATTAACCTTGATTAAAATGAATCGAATATGTATATATAAAGAAAATACGAAAGAAATATACAAATGAGCTATATTTATATTTATAAAATTTTACACAATTTATAATACTTAAATAAACTTATAAAATTTTATTTATATTTATTTGGTATTTATTGTAATTAAAAATGAATTTAAGGAAATAACTAATAAGTATAATGTTTATAATATAAGTTAATAATAATAATAATACATTATTAATAAATACTTATATTATAACTTATTATAATACTTTAGTTATTATATAATAATTAAAAGTTATTAATAATTAATAATACTAACCATAGTAATACATTAATAATAAATAGTTATAATGTAACTATTAATACTTTATTATAAGTATGATTTAAAAACGAATAATAAGTCATTAATAAATAAGTATAATATAACTTATAATATAATAATATGACTTAAACTTAAGTGAAGGTTAATCAAAAGATAATGTACAAGTCATGCAAATTTCACCGCTACTTACGGTCGTAAGTGAATGATGTCTAGGTTGCCATTTATGGGTAAGCTTCTGGATCTCGAATGCCATGACTTAGATTCTGGTCAAGAGTCCTGGGCTCCCGGTTACATCTGATCATTCCTGACTTATTTGATAGCAACGAAGTTTGAGTAAAGTTGTACAACATCTTAAGAAAGATTGTAACCCGAACTTCCTAAATTTGGAAACTTGCTATAAATGGAAACTTTCCAAAAATAAGTAACTTTTCGAAAATAGAACTCTTTTAGAAAACCATTATTAGTATAGTTACCATACATATATCTATTAAATACTATTAAATTTTAGCAGGAAATACTATTAAATACGATACAATTTTACACAAGATATTTATTTATTTATAGAATGAATATACTTAAACCTTGCTACAACACTTATAGGCAGTGTACCTAATCGTACAGTAGTGTAGTTTTTAGTAAGTCCGGTTCGTTCCACAGGGAAAATCTTTTAATCAAAGCTTAATGCTATATTAGTTTAATTTATAAAAATACGAATATATATATAAGTAATATTATTATTTTAAAGGGGGGGTTTTTACCGTTTAATGACCGGTTTGTCGATTTTAAAACTTTAGTCGCAGTTAAAACCAAATGTAAAATATTAAATAAATAAAAGACTTAATTTAAAGCGTAAAGTAAATAACGATAATGAAATTGCGATAAATAAAAGTGCGATAAAATAAACTTGCGATAATTAAAAAGTACGATAATTAAAAGTGCAATTAAATACAATAACAAAAAAATAAAAGTGCGATAATTAGAAGTGCAATTAAATATAAAATAAAGGAAATTAAATATGAAATAAAAGAATTATGCTTATTTAAACTTTCCGTAATCATGATGTTTGACGTGTTGATTTTAGTTTTATGCTCATGGGTTAATTGTCCTTTGTCCTGGATTATTTAATATGTCTGTCTGGTTTTTGTCCATAACAGTCCATCAGTCATAAATATAAAGTGCGAGTGTCCTCGTCAAATTATCCTTATACCCGAAGTTTAAATATTCCAACTAATTGGGGACTTAAACTGTAACAAGATTTTAATACTTTGTTTAATAATTACACCAGGATGTCGACTGAGTGTAACCCAAGGTTTTAATACTTTGTTATCAATTATGCCAAGTGTCCTTGTACATAATTTCACCCCTGTTTTAATAATTCTAGTGGCTATTAATCCATTCCCCTGTCCGGTTAAATGAACGATTATTCGTACATATAAATACCCCGCCCATCGTGTCCGATCGAGTGTATATGGTTATTTATAGGGACGTCCAATTGTAAATCTTTATATTAACATTAACAAACTATCATTTAGTTAAAAAAATATAAAGCCCATTAATAGCCCATAGTCTAATTTCCACAAGTGTCGTTCTTTTGTCCAAACCCCAATTATGGTACAAAGCCCAATTACCCAATTTTAATATTTTTAGCCCAACATCATGATTACTTCGGATTAAATAAGCATAATAATAACTTAGCTACGAGACATTAAATTAAAAAGGTTGAACATAACTTACAATGATTAAAAATAGCGTAGCGTTACACGGACAGAATTTCAACTTACACCCTTACAACATTCGCTAACATACCCTTATTATTAGAATTAAAATTAAAATTAAAATTAAAATATAAATATAAATATATACTACGTATATAGATAGAGAGATTGATATTATGGAAGGAAAAATGGTGCAACAAAGCTCGATTTTTATAGGCCTGTGATCTGGAAAAGGGGTTCATGCGATCGCATGGATTTATGCCTTCCAGGCCATGCGATCACATGGCCAGCTGGGGAGAGCCACTTTTGGTTGTTTTCTTCTGCCGACGTTTATTTAAATATAATATAATATATATATTAATTTTAAGAATTAATTATATATTATATTATATTCATATGCATAGTTGACTTGTAATTTTTAGTCCGTTGCGTCGAGCGTTGAGAGTTGACTCTGGTCCCGGTTCCGGATTTTCGAACGTCCTTGCGTACAATTTAATATCTTGTACTTTTCGTTTTGAATCTTGTACTCTTGTAATTTTGAGACGTTTCTTATCAATAATTGGAACCTCATTGATTGTATTTTGTACTTTTGAGCTTTTTGGTCGTTTGCGTCTTCAAATCGTCGAATCTATCTTTTGTCTTTACCTTTTATTATTTAAACGAATATCACTTGTAAATAGGACAATTGCAACTAAAAGCTTGTCTTTCTTGAGGAATAATGCTATGAAATATATGTTCGTTTTTAGCATTATCAAATATTCTCACACTTGAGCGTTGCTTGTCCTCAAGCAATATAGTCTTGAAATACTAGAATCACTTCTTTATTATTCACACTTTGTACATCAATGATTTCTTTACGGCGGTATAAACAATGGTAGTAACGATGTGGTTTACAGTCCCACATGACTATAAAATTTAGATCCATTAAGGAAATTGGATCTTTATGAAAACATTTGATCTTTTGAAAATTAAATCTAGTTTTTACCCTAGATAAGTTTTCCGGAATAACCCTTCACCGGTGTTTGCAAAATATTTTTGTGGGCTTGGTGGGTTTCAGATTTGAAAATTTTAGCTCAAAACTTGTGGTTTGGTGTCACCCACTTGCTAACCTTGTATTAGGAAAGCAACACATCCAGTATACTTGCTCCGTATATTACCTTTCAGTAAACTACCGTCCGGTTATAAAGGAAAGCGTTGAACAAGCAACTGTTAAGGCAATGTCCCCTGACATGCTTTTAATTATGGTCTATAACGTGTCGGACGCAATTACTATCCTTTGTAGGAGCAATAGTAAAGCTCACCCTTATGATTTTTCGGTATGGCACAAGGTCCTGTCTTCGACCATGCTATGCAACCACCGTTCTTACGGTTGACACCCGATTTGGTTCAGATGACCTAATGAATTCCAGGTGAATTCCTAGGATTGTACGTTCAATGGTAATGAACGCATTGAAAATGGGTTTTCAGAAAACAAATCGGTTTATAATTTGATCAAAATATTTTCTCGTTCAAGCTCGAGTTTAGATATCATTGAATTCCATGAGTTTGAATTCTCAATCTTTAAGGTCAATCTCTAGGATTGAGTAATATCAGGCTTAAAAGCTGATTTTTGATCTTTTAAGGAGATTATCCTTTCTGGGGATCTGATTTATTAGTCTTATCAAGCTAATTTGCACGGTGCCCCCCATTGTACGAGATAAATCCTTCTCATGGTTAGGATAAATCTGACCACTTGGCGACCCTGTTTTATGCTGAGGTCCGTGGATTTCCTGCTGATTTTAGAGATGACTTTTCTAGATTTTTCATCAACCTACAGCTGGTCTGGACAACAACTTCATGACCTAAATCAAGAAGCGCGTATCTTTTTCGAAAGACTTTACTTCCTTTTAACGATGGAATTGATTCATCGTGTAGATCCATCTCTTCTTTTCTTTCATCGGGTAAAACAGTTAATTATCGTCCAAAACAAAAGTATTTTCAATTATTTGTACAAAAATATGTGATATGTATTTTGAATAACTCGGTGAAAATTTCTCACACTTGGCTTTTATTTTCCTTTTTATTGTCCTCTATTCCATTTTAAATGAATTTTAACATTTTGGTTTGTTTCTCAATTTATGTCCTTTCCGAGGTAACAATAATTTCGGTGTTAACACCTAGTTTTATCGTTCATAAATATGTATAAACATGATTTTGACTTCATTTAATTGAAAATTTTGAAAAAATTTACTAGAATTGGGTAGTCAGTATATAAGACTAGGGCTGTTCTTTATTATCAGAGAGCACTAGATTCTAATACAACTACTACTTTACTAGTATTTCTAATGGTAACCAAGTGTTTAAAGTAAAAAAAATTTAAAAAATCCGAAAGAATTTAACCCCTTCCCACACTTAAGATCTTGCAATGCCCTCATTTGCAAGAAATCAGTAACAATTTAAATTATTGAGGGTGATTAGCGTAGAAATGATTAAATTTTACCAAAGTTTACAAACATATTGGCGTTTGTTTGCTGAATGATAAATGGTACATATCATTTGTCCATTCCATCTGTTGTTACATCACATTTATCTTGTCGTCAAAATTAGTAGCTTTTGCTGAACTTAATGCCAATCTTTGAAAATGCGCTGTTTTACCCTGTTTTGTACAATTTACCATATACATACATACAAATATAAACATGCATGGCAATTTGAAATGGGACTTAATATCCCACTTTTAAATCCTAAATGTGAAATATTAGTACACAATAATAATAAAAATGATAAAGATTACATAAGTATATTCAATAACATAAGTTTAAACATGAATAAGTAAAAAGATAAAAACATAAAAATCATATAAATAACCAAATGGAACTAAATCAGTCTGGATATAGGTTCCAGTTCATCTCGTCAGGTGGGTTCCATTGTTGGTTATAGGTGTTCTGATAGGCTTGATTATAGTCATACCGGTTAAAGGGTGGTCAGATATCGGGGCTGTGTGGCGGAAAATGAGCAGGTCGAGTAGGTACGTAATTATTTGGTACCTGATACGATAGCTGGCTCATGATTTGGTGCTGATGAACTAACCAGCTATCGTGTTGGCGTCGCCTATAATCCTCGTATACTCGCTCGGAGTTCCACTGCTCATACATACTACGTCTGGCCGCGTTCGTCATTGCTTCCTCATCTATACGAACGTGGACGTCAAGAATAGCATCTCGAAAGACATCCCTAATGTCTTCCGCCTCTTCCATTTCCTTGTCTGAGCCTCTCTCTACCTGAGGATGAGATCCCTCATAGGGTACTGCCTGGTTACGTCTACTTTTCAATACCTTAGCACCCACATAAACTTTCAATCCTAAGGGCTCAACCTGTTCTCTACAAAGCTGTAATGGACCCCCTTGGTTCCTATCAACACCTAAATACTCTCCAATGAGAGTAACAAAAATACCTCCTCCTATTATACTCCCTTCCTGCATTCCCTCTACCATTTTAGATAAATAAAAAGCAACACAGTAAGGGATATTGACAAAGCTTCTAGGATCCCGAATACACTTTAGGTAGAATAAATCATGTAAGGTAATTTTTTCTTTATTGTGACCTCTCTGTGTAATCGAGTTAGCCAAAAATCTATGAATAATACGAGGCTCGGCTCTGTCAATATGTGTATAGGAGTGTCCTCCTGCTCGTGTAAAAACATCAAAATGTGACATACGCCTCCAAATGGCGTCAGCGTCAAAGTTACTATCTACCCTTTCACCATAATGAATCAAATTTGTACAATCGGGTAATAGCAACTCACCAGGAGTATATATCTGTAAGGCCCTGGCCATGTCCAGCATGGACATTCTGTACATCCTACCGCCAAGGATAAACCTAAGAAATCTTCTATCATCTATTCTAACTATATTTGTATCAAGTGATACAGTACTCATCAACTCAACACACCATTTCTTATATACAGGTCTACGAATGGTGAAAAGACGTTCCCAATCTGTAAAATAAGAACTGCCATACCTTTGTACCAAAAGCTGTCTAACACGGTCAGCTAGATGGACCGTTTCCAAAGGGGCCCAATCGATTACCCTTGGCACCTCTACATTTTTTGTTACCAATTTGAATTTGTTCCTTTGATATGTCTCGTAATCTCTCCATCTCCTATCAAATCTCAGATTAGGATGCAGAGTGTGCTCAGGAATCGTTGGGAATTCTACTGGCGGCCTCATTGGGAATACTATGAATTCATCAACAAACTGTACCGGATCATAATAAGGTATGTGCTGATCAGGCTGTTGTTGTGGTTCTTGTTCGTGTTGCATTTCTGGTTCTGGTGCTGGTGCTGGTGCTGGTCGTCTAGATGATGATGCTCCTGAACCTCCAGTATCGGCTTTCTGCAAAACACATTAAACACAAAATTTGTGCATCCAAATATGCATTAGTGTTAGCAAAATAACAACTTAAAACAATCACTATAACATGTTAAATCAAAATTAAACTTATACACATTTTCACAATTTTTCACAATTCTACACTTTTCAAATAAGCACATATGAAAATATATACAAAGTTTATAAGCATTTAACTCAAATATCATGTCAAAATAGTCATTACTAATTATTAAACAAGTCTCTAATGGCAAATATATCAAATTAATCAACTTCATGAATTTTGGACTTAAAAAGTCCACTTTAATCTCCAAAAATCATGTTTAGGATCAATGTTTGGATCATTTAACTATCTAAACATGTTACACTACTCAATTTAGCAATAATTCATGACAAAAATCAGCCATAACCTGTTTATATCAAAAAGCCCCAAATTGCTCAAGAACACAAACCCTAGATTTCTAAAATTTTTGAAGTTTTTGGCTTCAAATCATGTTAAATAGCATCAATATAGGTTATACATGCATAAAATACTAACAATTTAACACTAATTACACTAGAAATTATCAAAATTGCATTAGGTAAAAAATTGATAATTATCACAAAAACTAGGAATTTATAGAGTTTAGGGTGTAATTTTTACCATTTTGCTGAAGAATGAGAATCTAGGCATGATTAGAGCAAGAAAAATGACGAATTATGGTGGAAAATTGCGAATTTAAGAGGTGATTTTGGGGTTGGTTCGTGTTTGTGTGTGTGTTGTGTGGAGAAGACAGACCCGCTGGGAGTTTTGAGTCTGACCTGCATTTTGTCCCCATGCGATCGCATGGGGTGCCGGCTACAGTGTTTTGCCTTTTTTTTTTTAATAAATAAAACCTTATACTTTATAAAATATAAAATTAATAAAATTTTAGAAATTTGTTTTGTCAAATTAAAGCGCGGTTTTAAAAGTAAAGATTTTTAGATTTTTTAATGTTTTTGGCATACTTTAATTCAATAAAATTAAAAATAATGATAATAAAAGTTCTCGTCCCTCCCTCGGGTAAAGCAATTTCGGTTCAACGACCTAGTCTTCAACTCACGACGAATTTTAAAAATCATATTTTTAACTTAGCGAAATAAAGTAAATTTTTGTTTTTAAATTCACACCAAACTTAAATTTAAAATATGCATAAAATTAAAAATTCACACCAAACTTAAATAAAAATTCATATTATAAATTCACACCAAACTTATATTATATTTTTGTTTTTATACATACAAAATTATATTAAAAAGATTAAATTTTCAAATATTTACAATTTTAAATATATTGATTTTACAAAGTTCAAAATATTAAATTAATATTTATATATTAATTTTAAAAACATGGTAAAAAAAATAAAATTAAAAATCTTTTTGGCTTTTATCCCACTTTAATCAATCAAATATTATCAAAAATATGCGCCCCTCTTTTCGATAAAGTAATTTCGGTTCCATGACCTAATTGAACTCATGACGAATTTTTGAAATATTTTGGGTTGATTGATTAAAGATATTTATACCTTAAGAATAAACGTTAAATTTCGCAGTGATGTAATAAATTTTTGTATAATATCAATAATTTCGGTCGCCAAACCTAATTTTATTCAATACCAATTTAATACTTTATAGCGAACAAAATTACGTTTATTATCAAAAGGTTAAAAATACAAATAAAAAAATAAAAACTGTACAGACTTACCTGTGAGATAGTATTCTTAGTTATATGATCTATCCCATTCATAAGATAGTCGGTTTAATTGGTTTTCCACAGCTACATAGGCGTAACCTCGAGCATTCAGTGTTTTTTCTTCTAAACATATGAACGGTCTGTCTCTGCATAAAGTAACAAATTCGGTATTTGAATAGGTTTGATTATTTGAACATTTACCTCCATGTGACCATTTTTCGCATTTGTGACATCTTTCAAGGTGTCGTGCTCTTCTTTTCGCTGCGGATTTTGATTTTCCTTTACCAAATTGTAACTTATTATCTTGGCATCTGGATTCTTTTCTTACTCCGTCCAATCTTTCTCTGATTACTGATACTATTTCACTCAGAAGTGTGTCATTATTACGTTTAGTGATCAAAGCGTGTAGCATTAGACCATGGTTTAGTTCACAGGCAGTCTTCATTTCCTAAAAAAAAATAAAAATTCAGAATGGAGGGAGAAGACTAGTTCTTTAGGGTCTGCTAGGGAAAGACCATTCGGGTTTCATTTTTGAGAACTACACGAAAACAGACAATCTAACTCTAACAGAAATACATAAAATCCTTAAAAGACTTGATTCTCCTCACACTTAGTTAGCTGTGGTATCGAAATTGTGATTAACTTCGTTGTCGACTTCCATCGGACTATCTATGTAATGTTTAACTCTGTGACCATTAACTTTAAATTCAATTCCATTTGAATTTATTAATTCTATCGTTCTGTATGGGAAAACTCTTTTGACTATGAATGGTCCAGACCATCTTGATTTCAATTTTCCAGGAAATAGCTTGAATCATGAATTGAAAAGAAGAACTCTGTCTCCTTCTTTAAATTCTTTTGAACTTCTGATTCTTTTATCATGCCATTTCTTCGTTCTGTCTTTATAGATTAACGAATTTTCGTATGCTTCATGTCTTAATTCTTCTAATTCGTTTAGTTGACTTAATCGTAGACATCCAGCTTCACGTAAATCAAGATTACATGTCTTCAAAGCCCAAAATTCTTTGTGTTCAATTTCTACTGGAAGATGACATGCTTTTTCGTAGACGAGTTTAAAAGGTGTGGTTCCAATTGGAGTTTTTTAGGCTGTTCTAAAAGCCCAGAGTGCATCCTCCAATTTAATGGACCATTCCTTCGGATTTGATCCTACGGTTTTCTCTAGAATACGTTTTAAAGCTCGGTTGGTATTTTCAACTTGTCCACTTGTTTGTGGATGATATGCGGTGGAGATTTTATGAGTTACTCCATATCTTTTGAGAACTTTCTCAAGTTGATTATTACAGAAATGAGTACCCCGATCACTTATTAAAGCTTTCGGTGTTCCAAACCTTGCAAAAAGACGTTTTAAAAAGTTGACTACAACTCGTGCATCGTTAGTTGGGAGAGCTTGTGCTTCCGCCCATTTAGATACATAATCAATGGCGACGAGAATATAGAGATTATTATGAGATTTTGAAAATGGACCCATAAAGTCAATACCCCAAATGTCAAATACTTCACATACTTGAATGACATTTTGTGGCATTTCATCACGTTGACTTATTTTTCCGGCCCTTTAACAAGCATCACAGGATTTGCAAAGAAGGTGTGCGTCTTTGTAAATTGTAGGCCAATAGAATCCAGCATCATAAACTTTTCTTGCTGTTAGTTGAGGCCCATAGTGCCCTCCTGTTGGTCCTGTGTGACAATGGTTTAAAATTTTACTAGCTTCATCTCCGAATACACATCGGCGTATTATTCCATCAGGACAACTTTTAAACAGATGTGGATCTTCCCAAAAATAGTGTTTTATATCACTGAAGAATTTTTTTCGTTTTTGGTACGATAATCCTTTTTCAAGGAATCCACATACTAAGTAGTTTGCATAGTCTGCAAACCATGGTATTTCATTATAATCTATCTTCAATAGATATTCATCAGGAAAGTTGTCTTGTATGGCCGATTCATTTAGAACTTCTAATTCAGGATTTTCAAGACGAGAAAGATGATCAGCGGCGAGATTTTCTGCTCCTCTTTTATCTCGGATTTCAATATCGAATTCTTGTAAGAGTAAGATACAACGGATTAATCTTGGTTTGGCATCTTGTTTCGAAAATAGGTATCTAATAGCAGAATGGTCGGTATAGACCACCGTTTTTGCTAGAACGAGATATGAACGAAATTTGTCAAAAGCAAAGACAATAGCAAGGAGTTCTTTTTCAGTAGTTGTATAATTTGTTTGTGCTCCTTGTAATATATAGGTTGAAATCGTTTTTTAATCCTTTGTCCTAAAACGGCTCCCATTGCAAAATCACTTGCATCGCACATTAGTTCAAACGGTAGATTCCAATTTGGTGTTATCATGATCGGCGCATTAGTGAGTTTCTCTTTAAGAATATTAAAAGATTTGATACATTCATCTGAAAAGATGAATGGAGCATCCTTTTCTAGGAGTTTATTCATAGGAGTGGCAATTTTAGAAAAATCTTTTATGAAACGTCGGTAAAAACCGGCATGCCCTAGAAAACTCCTAACTCCTCTAACATTGGTGGAATGTGGAAGTTTAGCAATTACATCTACTTTAGCTCTATCCACTTCAATTCCTTCTTTTGAAATTTTATGTCCAAGAACGATGCCTTCTTTAACCATGAAATGGCATTTCTCCCAATTAAGTACTAGATTTGATTGTTTGCATCTAATCAGCATTCGTTCAAGATTAGCTAGACATGTTTCAAATGTATCACCGAAGACTGAAAAGTCATCCATGAAAACTTCCATGCATTCTTCTATCATGTCGTGAAAAATCGCCATCATACACCTTTGAAAGGTTGCAGGGGCGTTGCAAAGTCCAAATGGCATACGTTTGTAAGCAAAAGTACCATAAGGGCACGTGAATGTGGTTTTCTCTTGATCTTCGGGTGCTATTAGAATTTGAAAATATCCGGAAAAACTATCAAGAAAACAATAATAACTATTTCCGGCTAATCTTTCCAACATTTGATCAATGAAAGGTAAGGGAAAGTGATCTTTTCTGGTGACGTCATTTAATTTTCTATAATCAATACATACACGCCATCCTGTTACAGTCCTTGTAGGAATAAACTCATTTTTTTCATTTGTAATGACAGTCATGCCACCCTTCTTAGGCACGCATTGAACTGGGCTTACCCATGGACTATCAGAGATTGAATAAATTAAACCTGCATCTAGCAGTTTAATAATTTCTTTTTTAACTACATCTTGCATATTCGGATTTACTCTTCGTTGGCATTGCACATATGTTTTATGACCTTCTTCCATAAGGATTTTATGTGTGCAATACGAAGGACTTATTCCTTTAATATCATGAATCTTCCATGCAATGGCTGGTTTATGAGCTTTCAACACAGAAATGAGTTGTGATTTCTCATTTTCAGTAAGAGAAGACGATATTATTACAGGTAATTCAGATTCACCATGTAAATAAGCGTATTCCAAATGGTTTGGAAGTGGCTTTAACTCTAATTTCAGAGGTTCTTCTATCAATGATTTATATCGATATCTGTCTTATTCTTTTAGCATTTGAATTTCTTCTGTTGTTGGTTCATATCCATTAGCTATAAGTGTAGCTAACATTTCAGCTTCATCAATTTGTTCAGTTCCTTCTCCTAAAGAACATTCTCCTGTTCCTTGTAATTCTGGAAATTCTTCTAACAATTCTGCATGTGAATCTATAGTTTGAATATAATAACATGTATCATCTGCAGATTGCGGTTGTTGCATTGCTCTATCAACTGAAAAGGTAACACTCTCGTCCTCTATACTTAGGGTCAATTTCTTACCGAACACATCTATCATTGCTTTAGCCGTGTTTAAGAATGGTCTTCCTAATATGAGAGGAACTTGAGAATCTTCTTTCATGTCCAGAACAACAAAATCTACTGGAAATACTAAAGTACCAACTTTAACTAGCATATTCTCCATTATCCCTCTAGGATATTTTATTGATCGATCGGCTAGTTGTATGCTTATTCTTGTTGGTTTCAATTCTCCAAGGTCTAGTTTAGTGTATAGTGAAAACGGCATTAAATTTATACTAACACCTAAGTCTGCCAATGCTTCTATTGAACTAAGACTACCCAGAAAACATGGAATTATGAAACTTCCTGGATCAAATAGTTTTTCTGGTATCTTATTCAACAGCACTGCTGAACAATTAGCATTCATAGTAACAGCCGAGAGTTCTTCCATTTTCTTTCTATTCGAGATTAGATCTTTCAGAAATTTAGCATATCTAGGCATTCCTGAAATCACATCAATGAAAGGAAGATTTACATTTATCTGTTTAAACATATCCAAGAATTTGGATTGCTCGGCTTCAAGTTTCTCTTTTTTCATTTTACTTGGGTAAGGAAGTGGTGGTTGGTATGGTTTAACATAAGGTTTATCCTTAGCTGTGTTATCTTCATTAACCTTTTCAACTACCGGTTCTTTTTCCTTATCTTGATCAGGTTGTGGTTTTTGTGGAGTAGGAATAGCTTCATCAGAAGTTACAGGTATTTCAAGTGGTTTAAGTGTTGTACCACTTCTTGTGGTAATGGCTTTAGCTGTTTCATTCCGGGGGTTAGCATTTGTATCACTAGGTAGACTTCCCGGTTTTCTTTCACCTATTAACCTTGCTAGGTTACTTACTTCTTGTTCCAAGTTTTGAATAGAAGCTTGTTGATTTCTAAATGCTTGAGCATTTTGTTCATTGGTTTGTTTTTGAGATGTGAAAAACTGCGTTTGAGTTTCAACTAGCTTCGTCATCATATCTTCTAAATTCGGCTTTTTATCATCGGTTTGTGGTGGTTTGTTTTGAAAATTAGGTCTTTGCTGATTGTAAGTATTATTGGATACTTGTTGATTGTTAGGACCTTGTTGGTTGTTGTATGGAATATTTCGGTTATAATTCTGATTTTGATTGTAAATCGGTCTTGGCGGTTGATAATTATTTCCAGGCCTTTGGTTTATGTATGAAATATTCTCTCTTTGTTCCATTGTTAATTCAATACTAAGACAATCTTTTGTCAAATGTGGTCCTCCACACTGCTCACAATTAATTCGTATTGATTGGATATCTTTAGTCATCTTTTCCATTCGTCTCTCGACAGCATCTATCTTTGCAGAAATGGAATCTAAGTCATGACTAGAATCGGCTCTAGCTGCTTTAGATGATCTAACGATATCTTTTTCTTGGTGCCACTCATGTGAGTGGGAAGCAGTGTTATCAATAATTTTGTAAGCATCAGTTTTGGTTTTCTTCATAATGGAACCACCAGCTGCAATATCTATGTCTTTCCTTGTAGTGATGTCGCATCCTTGGTAGAATATTTGTACTATTTGACAGGTATCTAAACCATGTTGCGGACATCCTCTTAATAACTTTCCAAATCTTGTCCATGCCTCATATAGAGTTTCATTTGGCTTCTGTGTGAACGTAACAATTTCTCCTTGAAGTCTTACGGCTTTAGATGCCGGAAAGAATTGTTTAAGAAATTTTCAACTAAAACGTCCCATGTATCGATCGCCCCTTCAGGTAACGATTCCAACCAATCTTTGGCTTCTCCCTTTAAAGTCCAGGGAAATAACATGAGATATATCTGTTCATCCTCAACTTCTCTTATTTTAAATAGTGTGCAGATCCTATTAAAGGTACGAAGATGTTCATTTGGATCTTCCTTCGGTGCACCACTAAATTGGCATTGATTAGTCACCATGTGTAGAATTTGTCCTTTGATTTCATAATCTGGCGCATTAATGTCTGGATGAGTAATTGCGTGACCTTGGCCAGTGCGTTTAGCTCTCATTCGGTCTTCCATACTTAAAGGTTCCAGATTTTCCATGATTGAATTTGTTGAATCCGAATCACTAGAGGATTCTGATTTAATGGTTCGTTCCTCAACAATCTCTGTTTGAATGATTGGTGGTTCCGGAGGAAAATTTAATGGTTCAGGATCTATGAATTGTCCCTGAATATTATCCGGATTCTCAATTGTGAGGTCGGGTTCAAAAAATGGATTATCGGAAATTTGAATTGGAGTACTTGGTCGACTGGATGATGATTCTAAAGGAAAATCAACGGTGATAATATTTGCTAGATGTCTTGATCTAGTTACAGGTGGTGAACGTACAAAAGGTGGTGAACGTCTTGCTCGGTACATTCACTGAATATCCTATTAGTTTTTAAAAGGAAAGAAAAAATTATATAAGTTATCCAATTAATAGACTTTTCTGATTTTGCCCACGTTTCGAATAGCCAAAAGATGCAGCAGAGGGGCAGGATTCGTTTGGTCTCAATATAATTGAGGACTGTTTGGCTCCAATAACCCGGTCCACGTACAAATCCAACTATTACTACGAACCAGAAAATTTTGATGTCTATCAATTTAACCACTTAAAATAAATTTTCGTAATTTTAAGAAGTATAGATAAGAAGTAGAAAAAAAATCTATGTCCTAAAACTAGAATGGCGAGAAATAAGAAAGAAAAAGAGCGCGTCGAAAAAGGTCGAAAAAGAAAAGATCGAAAAATAAAAGATCGAAAAATAAAAGGCGTCGAAAAATAAGAAAGAAAAAAAATGACTATAAAACTTAAAAAAAAACTCGACTAACCCAACCTTATTACTATCACTAACTTAAAATTATAATCGCAAATTGTGATTACTAATTGGAATGATAATTGATACATAGGTAAAAGGTGTCTAAAAATATTAAAGCTTACAGGAAAAACTATATCCCAAATGGCAATATCTTAAAAAGGTACTAAAACTTAAAAAAAACGTCGCAGAATTCTAAAGCACTTAAATCTTAGTCTAAAGAAAAAACACTTAAGGGATTTTACGGCAAAGCCTAAAAATCTCGAAATAAAAATAACTATGGCAAAAACTATGAATTAAAAATAAATACGAGCAAAAATTAAAAAGTTACGCTAAAACAATTAAAAAGGGATAAAATATAAAAATATACTAAAAGTTGTAAAAAGTACAATTTTTATAAAAATATTATTTTTATATTATTTATTTTATAAAACTATTAATTTTATATTTGATAAAACTAATTAAACTTAAAAATACAAATTAAATAAATAACTAAATAAATATTTAACTAATCTAACCTAATTAGGGTTTAAATATAATAATAATAATTATAAACCGTAATTAATGCAGTACTCAGTCAACTGTGGCGTGTCAGACGGGCTCATGCGATCGCATGAGTCCTAAGTTATCCATCCATGCGATCGCATGGGCTAGGGTTTCGGGCCACAGAGTGGGCTGCTACAGTACCGCACTCGAGTGTTTTTATTTTTATTTTTTTTTGCTGTGTTGAATTTTCTGTTTTATATATTTATGTAATATATTTATATAAATTAAATAAAACTTATATTTTTATAAAATAAAGATAAATAAACTTTTATAGAACTTAAATATTTAACAAACTCTTAAAAATATTTATATTTTTGTTTTCTTTTTATATTTTCGAATATATTAAAACGTATTTTTACAAAAACGTAAATTTTTTTTTTTATATTAGCGTTGCGCTTCCGACTTTTAAGCTAGATGGTTCCCCGGCAGCGGCGCCAAAAATACTTGATGGTTAAAGCTAAGGGGTATAAAATACTATTAAATTTTAGCAGGAAATACTATTAAATACGATACAATTTTACACAAGATATTTATTTATTTATAGAATGGATATACTTAAACCTTGCTACAACACTTATAGGCAGTGTACCTAATCGTACAGTAGTGTAGTTTTTAGTAAGTCCGGTTCGTTCCACAGGAAAAATCTTTTAATCAAAGCTTAACGCTATATTAGTTTAATTTATAAAATACGAATATATATATAAGTAATATTATTATTTTAAAGGGGGGTTTTTACCGTTTAATGACCGGTTTGTCGATTTTAAAACTTTAGTCGCAGTTAAAACCAAATATAAAATATTAAATAAATAAAAGACTTAATTTAAAGCGTAAAGTAAATAACGATAATGAAATTGCGATAAATAAAAGTGCGATAAAATAAACTTGCGATAATTAAAAAGTACGATAATTAAAAGTGCAATTAAATACAATAACAAAAAAATAAAAGTGCGATAATTAGAAGTGCAATTAAATATAAAATAAAGGAAATTAAATATGAAATAAAAGAATTATGCTTATTTAAACTTTCCGTAATCATGATGTTTGACGTGTTGATTTTAGTTTTATGCCCATGGGTTAATTGTCCTTTGTCCTGGATTATTTAATATGTCCGTCTGGTTTTTGTCCATAACAGTCCATCAGTCATAAATATAAAGTGCGAGTGTCCTCGTCAAATTATCCTTATACCCGAAGTTTAAATATTCCAACTATTTGGGGACTTAAACTGTAACAAGATTTTAATACTTTGTTTAATAATTACACCAGGATGTCGACTGAGTGTAACCCAAGGTTTTAATACTTTGTTATCAATTATGCCAAGTGTCCTTGTACATAATTTCACCCCTGTTTTAATAATTCTAGTGGCTATTAATCCATTCCCGTGTCCGGTTAAATGAACGATTATTCGTACATATAAATACCCCGCCCATCGTGTCCGATCGAGTGTATATGGTTATTTATAGGGACGTCCAATTGTAAATCTTTATATTAACATTAACAAACTATCATTTAGTTAAACAAATATAAAGCCCATTAATAGCCCATAGTCTAATTTCCACAAGTGTCGTTCTTTTGTCCAAACTCCAATTATGGTACAAAGCCCAATTACCCAATTTTAATATTTTTAGCCCAACATCATGATTACTTCGGATTAAATAAGCATAATAATAACTTAGCTACGAGACATTAAATTAAAAAGGTTGAACATAACTTACAATGATTAAAAATAGCGTAGCGTTACACGGACAGAATTTCGACTTACACCCTTACAACATTCGCTAACATACCTTTATTATTAGAATTAAAATTAAAATTAAAATTAAAATATAAATATAAATATATACTACGTATATAGATAGAGAGATTGATATTACGGATGGAAAAATGGTGCACCAAAGCTCGATTTTTATAGGCCTGTGATCTGGAAAAGGGGCGCATGCGATCGCATGGATTTATGCCTTCCAGGCCATGCGATCGCATGGCCAGCTGGGGAGAGCCACTTTTGGTTGTTTTCTTCTGCCGACGTTTATTTAAATATAATATAATATATATATTAATTTTAATAATTAATTATATATTATATTATATTCATGTGCATAGTTGACCTGTAATTTTTAGTCCGTTGCGTCGAGCGTTGAGAGTTGACTCTGGTCCCGGTTCCGGATTTTCGAACGTCCTTGCGTACAATTTAATATCTTGTACTTTTCGTTTTGAATCTTGTACTCTTGTAATTTTGAGACGTTTCTTATCAATAATTGGAACCTCATTGATTGTATTTTGTACTTTTGAGCTTTTTGGTCATTTACGTCTTCAATTCGTCGAATCTGTCTTTTGTCTTCACCTTTTATTATTTAAACGAATATCACTTGTAAATAGGACAATTGCAACTAAAAGCTTGTCTTTCTTGAGGAATAATGCTATGAAATATATGTTCGTTTTTAGCATTATCAATATCTATTAGACAATATCTGATCGTGCATTCTATCTCTAGGTTGAGATCTCGATCACGTTCGTCCGTTCAATCCTCTCATTTGTGGAATATCTCTTCTGTGCTATTTAAGGTGAACTTCATAGCCCCGTTTTTCATATTTATTGATTTTATAAATCTTTGGGTGAGACACATGCTTGTATTTAAATGATTTACACTTTAGACACAAGTACTTAACTTTTTGATATGCAACTTCATGAGATTATTGTTAACTTGTATTCTTACATGCAAATCCCCGCTATAATATCGTTAATTGCTGGAATTAAAATGTTGCAAGCTTAATTATTGTGAGTAGGCCTATTGAAAGTGACATCTCTACCCATTGGCGTACTCGTCAAGGGGGTACATAATAATGATTACCGACACCCGTACAGTGTCAGGGGTGAATGTTTAGCTCGATATTATAACTCATGGCATATTGAATATTTTTGTTTAGAATTAAATCTTGTGGTCTAAAACTTTATTGATTATATAAACCTATGATGTTCACTCAACCATTGTGTTGACGATTTTAAGCATGCTTGTCTCAGGTGAAGAATAGCTTATGTGCTGCCCTATGATGCTTAGCTAGCCGATGCATTGGAGTCCACATATTTATAATTTAGCATTTGTTAAATATTGTTATTTACATTTGGGTTTAGCCATGTAAAACATTATTTCGTTTCCGCTGCAATACTATTATTGTTTTTAATAAAACGTCTCATTTAGAGTCGTTCTCGTTTATATACTTGTGTTGTGATATTGTGAAGTCATATTTACCCCTGGCCCTATTTGGGGGTATGACTGAGTGGTATCAGAGCCAGGTTAGTTATAGAGAACCAGGATTGTATATTAAGTGTGCCTTATGTGATAGTTAGGTGCCTTAGCAATCTATAGGACTATAACCTTTCCTGTTTTAGTTTCTAGTGCATTTTCCCCTTATATTTTATTCGTGCTTTTGCGTCATCCTTAGAACCTACCTAACCATCTCTCTTTCTTTTCATTTAGGATGTCTCGCAATAGCCCGATCATCATCTCCGACAACGATTCCGATGGATCCTACTCTGAGAGATCTGTCCACACACCGAATAGCCCAAGATGAGGCTCTCAAGGAGGAGAATATATCTCATGAACACTTGAACATACTTGTCTCTTGATTCGAAGTTAGGGAGATTGGACTCCGATGTTATGCCGGATGGATTTGGGTACCTCTTTATGGAGATTTACGGAACCTTATATTAGATGAAGCCCACAAGTCGAGATATTCAATTCATCCCGGAGCGGGCAAAATGTACCACGATCTTAAGGAACAGTATTGGTGGCCCAACCTTAAGAAGGACGTTGCAACTTATGTTGGTAAGTGTTTGACTTGTTCGAAAGTTAAGGCCGAACATCAGAGGCCCTCTGGATTACTTCAACAACCGGAAATCCCACAATGGAAGTAGGAAAGGATCACAATGGATTTCATCACCAAGCTACCAAAGAAGGTGGGCGGATACGATACCATCTGGGTTATCGTTGACCGTCTTGCTAAATCTGCACACTTCTTGGCTATGAAGGAAATGGATACGATGGAGAGACTTGCTCAATTATACATTAAAGAGGTTGTATCTCGTCATGGTGTACCTTTATCGATCATCTCAGATCCCGATCCTCGTTTTGCTTCCAGATTTTGGTGTTCCTTACAAGAAGTCATGGGAACCCGTCTCGACATGAGTACTGCTTATCACCCACAGACCGACGGGCAAAGTGAATGAACGATTCAGACCTTGGAAGACATGTTGCGTGCATGTGTCATTGATTTCGGAAAGGCCTGAGAAAGGCATTTGCCACTCACTGAATTTTCTTACAACAACAGTTATCACTCGAGCATTAATGACGCACCTTTTGAAGCGTTGTATGGCCGCAAGTGCCGATCTCCTATTTGTTGGGCCGAAGTAGGCGAAAAGCAAATTACTGGACTCGAGGTAGTCCATGAAATAACGGAGAAGATTGCTCAGATTCAAGCGAGACTTAAGACTGCCCGTGATCGTCAAAAGAGTTATGAAGACCTCAAACGTAAAGACTTTGAATTCAACGTGGACGACCGTGTAATGTTGAAGGTTGCACCTTGGAAAGGTGTGATCCCTTTTGGAAAACGTGAAAAGTTAAACCCCCGATACATTGGTCCTTTTGAAATCTTGGAACGTGTTGGACCCGTTGCTTACCGTTGGGATCTTCCAACTCAATTGAGCTCAGTTCATCCCACCTTTCACGTGTCAAGCTTGAAGAAGTGTCTTGCCGCACCCGAACTTATCATACCACTGGAAGAACTTACTATTGATGACAAACTCCACTTCGTGGAAGAGCCTGTTGAAATTATGGACTGTGAGGTCAAAACTTTGAAATGCAACAAGATCCCGATAGTCCGAGTACGATGGAATGCCAAACGAGGACCTGAGTTTACTTGGGAGCGAGAGGATCAAATGATGCAGAAGTATCCTCACCTTTTCCCGACTCCTCCATCTACCTCAGCTTAAAATTTCGGGATGAAATTTTCTTTAACAGGTGGGTAATGTAACGACCCTGGATTTTCCAACGTTTAATTAATAATGGTTATTATTAATACTTGTGATTTAATGAATGAATGTTATTATATTTACTTGTTACCATGATTGACTTTTAAATGCCCGACACGTCTTTGTGACACACGTACATTACACGAATAATATTTTCAAATATTATTTATATTCATGATTAGTTTTTATTAATCATTTTAATTAACTAAGGTTACTAGTTAATTACTTGGGCTTTTATTGGATTACTTTGTTAACTACTTGAACTTGGGCTTTTATTAATGCTAATGGACTTAGAAGCCCACCCTACATCCTTAATGGATTAATTAGGAGCCTTTTGTTACAACTAGTCCATTAAGGTTTAAAACTAGTTTAGTTGGTAAAGGAAAGACTTGTTACATATATCATTACACCTAGTTCCCATGCAATCAACCTAATTACCAACTTTTGAGCCAAATACATGAAGGAACTAGTGGGCATTTTCCTTCCCCCTTTGCCTTTGGAAATCATCGGCTATAGGCTCCATGGGGGAGAGTTCCATTTTCAATTTTTGTATTACTTAGTTGCTAGTATCCTTCACATTTCACACACACTCTTTTACTTGCTCTCATTTCCTCTCAACTTTTCTCTCAAAGTGTGAGTTTCTTTCAAGTCTTCTTCTTCCTTGTCTTAAAAACCGTAACATACATACCCATAATCATCATCATCACTTGTTTCATGTTGTTGTTTAATTACTTGTTCATTGTTGTTGTTTTGTTACTTGTCTTTGTTAGTTTTTTACTTACTAGTACAAGAATCAAACTTTCTAGTTAGATTCTTCATATTACCTTGTATTTACAAGAACATACAAGAACAAAACTTTCTAGTTTATGTTCTACACTTAATGTTTTAAAAGATTGTAAGTTCATGAGTTAAAATCGTACTTGAAGTTCATGTTGTAAACTTAAAGTTTACTTTCTTAAAGATCAAAGCCTTGGCTTGAATCTTTAAAGTATGAACAACCATGAACTAGTTACTTGTTTATTTAGTTTATTTCTTCATTTCAAGCACTTTTGAATTCGTGATTTGTTGTTATAATGGTCAAGTATTACAAGTTAATCTTGATCTCATACTTTCTTGAACTAAAAGCTAACTTTATAAGTTCAAGAACATGGAAGTTTAACTTTCTAGTTACAACTTCACATACATATGAAAGATCTAAGTTTCTATAGCTTATGGTCTACTTATTTTGTCATAAACAAAAGCTTGAAAGCTTACATATACTTTACAAGATGAAAATCTAAGTTTTATAGCTTATGGTTTCATTAAAGTAAGATTCAAGTGTTATTACTTAGGATTTAAATTAATAACTTTAGATCTAGACTTTTGGGTCTTGGATCTTCAAGATCAAACTAAGAACTATGTTCTACAACTTAAGATCTTGATTAGTTAGTTTACTTTCAAGTTTGTAGCTTAATATTACTTTTAGAGTTCATGTGTGTGTCGGATCTAAGAACTTGATGTAACTTTGGTTCATCAAACTACTTGCAACACTTAATTGAGTTGTGCTACTTATCTTAGACTTACACTTGTGTTATGATGGTCAAAACTTGGTAAATATGATGTAAACACATCAACGAGTTGTACACTTGAAGTTATATGCATCAAGGATGACAACCGTGATGAACATCAAGCACCAAGAACCCATCGGAACACACTGTTTACTGTTTTCTGGAACTGATAAGAATACCTAGGCTACTGTAAAGTTGATTTTCAGTTAGCTCTGTTCGAGTAGATAATTTTTCGTTCAATACTCTTCTTAATCCGAGTTACGGTTTAGGATCTATGGCCCTCCGAACGTCACTATGTCCTTTTAACGTTGTGCTGAAAATTCTGACCTACTCGCACTTAAACCGTCGCCACGGTCAAACAAAGACGATTTTGCTTCTGGAATTTTTACAGAAACTAAAGGACTTATATACGGAGCCATGGCCACTGGTCTCACCTTATTTCAGCAGGTATAGAGGCCGTGGTGACTGATCGAAGTCAGCCTTTGTTTTAAACTCTTTTCTAGAATAAAACTTAATTTATACTTTTTGTTTGATAATGAATGATGATGACCCTTAAGACCTAATTTACATACATTTAAGCCTATTGGGACGATTTACTGACTTAGTAATATTTGACTTAGGTTGAGGACTTTTCGGACCTACATACTTGCTTACTTCCCGACTCAACTTTACTACTACTTTACCACTGTGAGTTATAGCATCCCTTTTTACTTTAACTATTTTGGAAACTGAGAATATATGCGCATTTTACGTTTTACATACTAGGCACTAGTACTTAAACTTTATATATGTGTGGGTTATACAATGGCATAAACATTCCCTTTAGCTCGGTAACGTTTAGTCATTGGTTTTTGAACCGGTGAACGCGAATCTTAGATATGGATCCATAGGGTTTGACATCCCCACTCAGGCTAGTAGCGCTAGCATTTAACGGGTGTTTAATACTTCGTAAACATACACACTCGCCAAGTGTACTTTCAGGGGGTTATAAACGTTAAGTTAGTTACCAAGTGCCCACGGTTAAACATATACTTTACATACTGTTTTGAAATGCTCTTTGTAGCACTGTGATAATGCTAAAAACGAACATATATTTCATAGCATTATTCCTCAAGAAAGACAAGCTTTTAGTTGCAATTGTTCTATTTAAAAGTGATATTCGTTTAAATAATAAAATGTGAAGACAAAAGACAGATTCGACGAATTGAAGACGCAAACGACCAAAAAGCTCAAAAGTACAAAATACAATCAAAGAGGTTCCAATTATTGATAAGAAACGTCTCGAAATTACAAGAGTACAAGATTCAAAACGCAAAGTACAAGATATTAAATTGTACGCAAGGACGTTCGAAAATCCGGAACCGGGACCAGAGTCAACTCTCAACGCTCGACGCAACGGACTAAAAATTACAAGTCAACTATGCACATAAATATAATATAATATAATATTTAAATAATTCTTATAATTATTTATATATTATATAAATAATAAAAATCCGTCGGCAAGAAAGACTCCAAAATGGAGTGAGCTGTATTTACAAACTCCGCGACTCACGGAGTTTGAAGGCAAAAAGGGCCGCGAGTCGCGGAGTATCCCTGAACTCAATTCCCTATAAAGCTAACCGAATTCTGATCATTTTTCACAACATATATCCATCCTCTCTATATCTATACGTAAATATTTATATTTATATTTTAATTTTAATTTTAATTTTAATTTTAATCCTAATAATAAGGGTATGTTAGCGAATATTGTAAGGGTGTAAGTCGAAATTCTGTCCGTGTAACGCTACGCTATTTTTAATTATTGTAAGTTATGTTCAACCTTTTTAATTTAATGTCTCGTAGCTAAGTTATTATTATGCTTATTTAATCTGAAGTAATCATGATGTTGGGCTAATTACTAAAATTGGGTAATTGGGCTTTGTACCATAATTGGGGTTTGGACAAAAGAACGACACTTGTGGAAATTAGATTATGGGCTATTAATGGGCTTTATATTTGTTTAACTAAATGATAGTTTGTTAATGTTAATATAAAGATTTACAATTGGGCGTCCCTATAAATTACCATATACACTCGATCGGACACGATGGGTGGGGTATTTATATGTACGAATAATCGTTCATTTAACCGGACACGGGAATGGATTAATAGCCACTAGAATAATTAAAACAGGGGTGAAATTATGTACAAGGACACTTGGTATAATTGATAACAAAATATTAAAACCTTGGGTTACACTCAGTCGATATCCTGGTGTAATTATTAAACAAAGTATTAAAATCTTGTTACAGTTTAAGTCCCCAATTAGTTGGAATATTTAACTTCGGGTATAAGGATAATTTGACGAGGACACTCACACTTTATATTTATGACTGATGGACTATTATGGACAAAAACCAGACGGACATATTAAATAATCCAGGACAAAGGACAATTAACCCATGGGAATAAACTAAAATCAACACGTCAAACATCATGATTACGGAAGTTTAAATAAGCATAATTCTTTTATTTCATATTTAATTTAATTTATTTTATATTTAATTGCACTTCTAATTATAGCACTTTTATTTATTGTTATTATATTTAATTGCACTTTTAATTATCGTACTTTTTAATTATCGCAAGTTTATTTTATCGCACTTTTATTATTCGTAATTTCATTATCGTTATTTACTTTACGCTTTAAATTAAGTCTTGTATTTATTTATTATTTTACATTTGGTTTTAACTGCGACTAAAGTTTTAAAATCGACAAACCGGTCATTAAACGGTAAAAACTCCCCTTTATAATAAAAATATTACTTATATATATATTTGCATTTTTATAAAAGTAAACTAATATAGCGTTAAGCTTTGTTTAAAGATTTTCCCTGTGGAACGAACCGGACTTACTAAAAACTACACTACTGTACGATTAGGTACACTGCCTATAAGTGTTGTAGCAAGGTTTAAGTATATCCATTCTATAAATAAATAAATATCTTGTGTAAAATTGTATCGTATTTAATAGCTATTTTATATACACCTCGCATAACATCAAGTATTTTTGGTGCCGCTGCCTGGGAACAATCTAGCTTAAAAGCCGGAAGCGCAACGCTAATATAATATATATAAAAAAAGATTTTTAGTTTACTTTTATTAAAATTCGTTTTTATAAAAATACATTTTTAATTATTCGAAAATATAAAAAGAAAAACAAAAATATAAGTATTTTTAAGATTTTGTTAAATATTTAAGTTTTATAAAGTTTCTTTATTTTTATATAAGTTTTATTTAAGTATTTTTTTTTATTTAAAACATATAAAAAAAAATATATATATATAAATCTAGTTTTAAGATTTTTATTTATAAAATTATAAAGTAGTTCTATTTTTATTCTAATTTTTAAAATATAAGTTTTTATTATATAAATATTTTAGATTTGAAAACAGAAAATATAAAACAAAAAAAAACGTCGAATAAAAAAAAAACTGTACCTGAGTTGAATTCTGGAACCCCGTGACTCGCGGAGTTTTTTGCTTCGGGTACCGCAACTCGCGGAGCCACTCTGACACCGACAGAAACCCTAATCTGCATTTAATTAGGAGTAATTAATTATTATTATTATTTTAACCCTAATTAGTTTAATTATTATTATAATTTAGTTTAAGTTTTAATTTAATTAGTATAATTAATTATAATTAGTTTTAATATAGAAAAATTAATGCTTTTATAAAATAATATAAAAATAATATTTTTATAAAAATTGTACTTTTTACAACTTTTTGTATATTTTTATATTTTGTCCCTTTTTAATCGTTTTAGTGTAATATTTGTATTTTTAGCTCATATTTAGTTTTAAACTTAGTTTTTGCCATAGTTATTTTTACTTCTAGATTTTTAGGCTTTGCCGTAGAATTCCTTAAGTGCTTTTTCTTTAGACTAAGATTTAGGTACTTTAGAATTTTGCGACGCCTTTTTAAGTTTTAGTTTCTTTTTAAGTTATTTCCATTTGGGATTTAGTTTTTCCTGTAAGCTTTAATATTTTTAGACGACTTTTACCTATGTATCAATTATCATTCCAATTAGTAATCTCAATTTGCGATTATAATTTTAAATTAGTTGTAGTAATAAGGTTAGGTTAGTCAAGTATTTTTAAGTGTTATAAGTTTCTTTTATTTTTCCGTCACCTTTTATTTTTCAACCATTTTTCTTTTTCGACCTTTTTCCGACGCGCTCTTTTTCTTTCTTATTTCTCGCTATTCTAGTTTTAGGACATAGATTTTTATTCTACTTCTTATCTAAATTTCTTAAAATTACGAAAATTTATTTTAAGTGGTTAAATTGATAGACATCAAAATTTTCTGGTTCGTAGTAATAGTTGGATTTGTACGTGGACCGGGTTATTGGAGCCAAACAGTCCTCAATTATATTGAGACCAAACGAATCCTGCCCCTCTGCTGCATCTTTTGGCTATTCGAAACGTGGGCAAAATCAGAAAAGTCTATTGATTGGATAACTCATTATAATTTTTCTTTCCTTTTAAAAACTAATAGGATATTCAGTGAATGCACCGAGCAAGACGTTCACCACCTTTTGTACATTCACCACCTGTAACTAGATCAAGACATTTAGCAAATATTACTGCCGTTGATTTTTCTTTAGAATCGTCATCCAGTTGACCAAGTACTCCAGTTCAAATTTCCGATAATCCATTTTTTGAACCCGACCTCACAATTGAGAATCCGGAGAATATTCAGGGACGATTCATAGATCCTGAACCACTAAACTTTCCTCCGGAACCACCAATCATTCAAACAGAGATTGTTGAGGAACGAACCATTAAATCAGAATCCTCTAGTGATTCCGATTCAACAAATTCAATTATGGAGAATCTAGAACCTTTAAGTATGGAAGACCGAATGAGAGCTAAACGCACTGGCCAAGGTTACGCAATTACTCATCCAGACATTAATGCGCCAGATTATGAAATCAAAGGACAAATTCTACACATGGTGACTAATCAATGCCAATTTAGTGGTGCGCCGAAGGAAGATCCAAATGAACATCTACGTACCTTTAATAGGATCTGCACACTATTTAAAATCCGAGAAGTGGAGGATGAACAGATATATCTCATGTTATTTCCCTGGACTTTAAAGGGAGAAGCCAAAGATTGGTTGGAATCGTTACCGGAAGGGGCGATTGATACATGGGACGTTTTAGTTGAAAAATTTCTTAAACAATTCTTTCCGGCATCTAAAGCCGTAAGACTTCAAGCAGAAATTGTTACGTTCACACAGAAGCCAAATGAAACTCTATATGAGGCGTGGACAAGATTTGGAAAGTTATTAAGAGGATGTCTGCAACATGGTTTAGACACCTGTCAAATAGTACAAATATTCTACCAAGGATGCGACATCACTACAAGGAAAGACATAGATATAGCAGCTGGTGGTTCTATTATGAAGAAAACCGAAACTGATGCTTACAAAATTATTGATAACACTGCTTCCCACTCACATGAGTGGCACCAAGAAAAAGATATCGTTAGATCATCTAAAGCAGCTAGAGCCGATTCTAGCCATGACTTAGATTCCATTTCCGCAAAGATAAATGCTGTCGAGAGACGAATGGAAAAGATGACTAAGGATATTCACTCAATACGAATTAGTTGTGAGCAATGTGGAGGACCACATTTGACAAAAGATTGTCTCAGTATTGAATTAACAATGGAACAAAGAGAGAATATTTCATACATAAACCAAAGACCTGGAAATAATTATCAGAATAATTATCAACCGCCAAGACCTATTTACAATCAAAACCAGAATTATAACCGAAATATTCCATACAACAACCAACAAGGTCCTAGCAATCAACAAGTATCCAATAATAATTACAATCAGCAAAGACCTAATTTTCAAAACAAACCACCACAACAAACCGATGATAAAAATCCGAATTTAGAAGATATGATGACGAAGCTAGTTGAAACTCAAACGCAATTTTTCACATCTCAGAAACAATCTAATGAACAAAATGCTCAAGCATTTAGAAATCAACAAGCTTCTATTCAAAATCTGGAACAAGAAGTAAGTAACCTAGCAAGGTTAATAGGTGAAAGAAAACCGAGAAGTCTACCTAGTGATACAAATGCTAACCCCCGGAATGAAACAGCTAAAGCCATTACCACAAGAAGTGGTACAACACTTAAACCACCTGAAATACCTGTAACTTCTGATGAAGCTATTCCTACTCCACAAGAACCACAACCTGATCAAGATAAGGAAAAAGAACCGATAGTTGAAAAGGTTAATGAAGATAACACGGCTAAGGATAAACCTTATGTTAAACCATACCAACCACCACTTCCTTACCCGAGTAAAATGAAGAAAGAGAAACTTGAAGCCGAGCAATCCAAATTCTTGGATATGTTTAAACAGATAAATATAAATTTTCCTTTCATTGATGTGATTTCAGGAATGCCTAGATATGCTAAATTCTTGAAAGATCTAATCTCAAATAGAAAGAAAATGGAAGAACTCTCGGCTGTTACCATGAATGCTAATTGTTCAGCAGTGCTGTTGAATAAGATACCAGAAAAACTATCTGATCCAGGAAGTTTCACAATTCCATGTTTTCTGGGTAGTCTTAGTTCAATAGAAGCATTGGCAGACTTAGGTGCTAGTATAAATCTAATGCCGTATTCACTATACGCTAAACTAGACCTTGGAGAATTGAAACCAACCAGAATAAGCATACAACTAGCCGATAGATCAATAAAATATCCTAGAGGGATAATAGAGAACATGCTAGTTAAAGTTGGTACTTTAGTATTTCCAGTAGATTTTGTTGTTTTGGACATGGAAGAAGATTCTCAAGTTCCTCTCATATTAGGAAGACCATTCTTAAACACGGCTAAAGCAATGATAGACGTGTTCGGTAAGAAATTGACCCTAAGTATAGAGGATGAGAGTGTTACCTTTTCAGTTGATAGAGCAATGCAACAACCACAATCTGCAGATGATACATGTTATTATATTCAAACCATAGATGCACATGCAGAATTATTAGAAGAATTTCCAGAATTACAAGGAACAGGAGAATGTTCTTTAGGAGAAGGTAATGAACCAATTGATGAAGCTGAAATGTTAGCTACACTTATAGCTAATGGATATGAACCAACAACAGAAGAAATTCAAATGCTAAAAGAAGAAGACGGATATCGATACAAATCATCGATAGAAGAATCTCCGAAATTAGAGTTAAAGCCACTTCCAAACCATTTGGAATACGCTTATTTACATGGTGAATCTGAATTATCTGTAATAATATCGTCTTCTCTTACTAAAAATGAGAAATCACAACTCATTTCTGTGTTGAAAGCTCATAAACCAGCCATTGCATGGAAGATTCATGATATTAAAGGAATAAGTCCTTCGTATTGCACACATAAAATCCTTATGGAAGAAGGTCATAAAACGTATGTGCAACGCCAACGAAGACTAAATTCTAATATGCAAGATGTAGTTAAGAAAGAGATTATTAAACTGCTAGACGCAGGTCTAATTTATCCAATTTCTGATAGTCCATGGGTAAGCCCAGTTCAATGCGTGCCTAAGAAGGGTGGCATGACTGTCATTACAAATGAGAAAAATGAGCTTATTCCTACTAGGACTATAACAGGATGGCGTGTGTGTATTGATTATAGAAAATTAAATGACGCCACCAGAAAAGATCACTTTCCCTTACCTTTCATAGATCAAATGTTGGAAAGATTAGTCGGAAATAGTTACTATTGTTTTCTAGATGGATTTTCCGGATATTTTCAAATTCCAATAGCACCCGAGGACCAAGAGAAAACCACATTCACGTGCCCTTATGGTACTTTTGCTTACAAACGCATGCCATTTGGACTTTGTAACGCCCCTGCAACCTTTCAAAGGTGTATGATGGCGATTTTTCATGACATGATAGAAGAATGCATGGAAGTTTTCATGGATGACTTTTCAGTCTTCGGTGATACATTTGAATCATGTCTAGTTAATCTGGAACGAATGCTTATTAGATGCAAACAATCAAATCTAGTTCTTAATTGGGAGAAATGCCATTTTATGGTTAAAGAGGGCATCGTTCTTGGTCATAAAATTTCAAAAGAAGGAATTGAAGTGGATAGAGCTAAAGTAGATGTAATTGCTAAACTTCCACATCCCACCAATGTTAGAGGAGTTAGGAGTTTTCTAGGGCATGCCGGTTTTTACCGACGTTTCAGAAAAGATTTTTCTAAAATTCCCACTCCTATGAATAAACTCCTAGAAAAGGATGCTCCATTCATCTTTTTCGATGAGTGTATCAAATCTTTTAATATTCTTAAAGAGAAACTCACTAATGCACCGATCATGATAACACCAAATTGGAATCTACCATTTGAACTAATGTGCGATGCAAGTGATTTTGCAATGGGAGCCGTTTTAGGACAAAGGATTGAAAAACGATTTCAACCTATATATTATGCTAGTAAGACGTTACAAGGAGCACAAACGAACTATACAACTACTGAAAAAGAACTCCTTTCTATTGTCTTTGCTTTTGACAAATTTCGATCATATTTCGTTCTAGCAAAAACGGTGGTCTATACCGACCATTCTGCTCTTAGATACCTATTTTCGAAACAAGATGCTAAACCAAGATTAATCCGTTGGATCTTACTCTTACAAGAGTTTGATATTGAAATCCGAGATAAAAGAGGAGCAGAAAATCTCGCCGCAGATCATCTTTCTCGTCTTGAAAATCCTGAGTTAGAAGTTCTAAATGAATCGGCCATACAAGACAACTTTCCTGATGAATATCTATTGAAGATAGATTATAAAGAAATCCCATGGTTTGCAGACTATGCAAACTACTTAGTTTGTGGATTCCTTGAAAAAGGATTATCGTACCAAAAACGAAAGAAATTCTTCAGTGATATAAAACACTATTTTTGGGAAGATCCACCTTTGTTTAAAGGTTGTCCCGATGGAATAATACGCCGATGTGTATTCGGAGATGAAGCCAGTAAAATATTAAACCATTGTCACACAGGACCAACAGGAGGGCATTATGGGCCTCAACTAACAGCAAGAAAAGTTTATGATGCTGGATTCTATTGGCCTACAATTTACAAATACGCACACCTTCTTTGCAAATCCTGTGATGCTTGTCAAAGGGCCGGAAAAATAAGTCAACGTGATGAAATGCCACAAAATGTTATCCAAGTATGTGAAGTATTTGACATTTGGGGTATTGACTTTATGGGTCCATTTCCAAAATCTCATAATAATCTATATATACTCGTAGCCATTGATTATGTATCTAAATGGGCGGAAGCACAAGCTCTCCCAACTAATGATGCACGAGTTGTAGTCAACTTTTTAAAACGTCTTTTTGCAAGGTTTGGAACACCGAAAGCTTTAATAAGTGATCGGGGTACTCATTTCTGTAATAATCAACTTGAGAAAGTTCTTAAAAGATATGGAGTAACTCATAAAATCTCCACCGCATATCATCCACAAACAAGTGGACAAGTTGAAAATACCAACCGAGCTTTAAAACGTATTCTAGAGAAAACCGTAGGATCAAATCCGAAGGAATGGTCCATTAAATTGGAGGATGCACTCTGGGCTTTTAGAACAGCCTACAAAACTCCAATTGGAACCACACCTTTTAGACTTGTTTATGGAAAAGCATGTCATCTTCCAGTAGAAATTGAACACAAAGCATTTTGGGCTTTGAAGACATGTAATCTTGATTTACATGAAGCCGGACGTCTACGATTAAGTCAACTAAACGAATTAGAAGAATTAAGACATGAAGCATACAAAAATTCGTTAATCTATAAAGAAAGAACGAAGAAATGGCATGATAAAAGAATCAGAAGTTCAAAAGAATTTAAAGAAGGAGACAGAGTTCTTCTTTTCAATTCACGATTCAAGCTATTTCCTGGAAAATTGAAATCAAGATGGTCTGGACCATTCATAGTTAAAAGAGTTTTTTCATACGGAATAGTAGAATTGATAAATTCAAATGGGATTGAATTTAAAGTTAATGGTCACAGAGTTAAACACTACATAGATAGTCCGATGGAAGTCGACAACGAAGTTAATCACAATTTCGACACCACAGCTAACTAAGTGTGGGGAGAATCAAGTCTTTAAAGGATAATATGTATTTCTGTTAGAGTTAGATTGTCTGTTTTCATGTAGTTCTCGAAAATGGAACCCGAATGGTCTTTCCCTAGCAGACCCTAAAGAACTAGTCTTCTCCCCCCATTCTGAATTTTTATTTTTTTTAGGTTTTTACAAAATGAAGACTGCCTGTGAACTAAACCATGGTCTAATGCTACATGCTTTGATCACTAAATGTAATAATGACACACTTCCGAGTGAAATAGTATCAGTAATCAGAGAAAGATTGGACGAAGTTAGAAAAGAATCCAGATGCGAAGATAATAAGTTACAATTTGGTAAAGGAAAATCAAAATCCGCAGCGAAAAGAAGAGCACGACACCTAGAAAGATGTCACAAATGCGGAAAATGGTCACATGGAGGTAAATGTTCAAATAATCAAACCTATTCAAATACCGAATTTGTTACTTTATGCAGAGACGGACCGTTCATATGTTTAGAAAAAAAGACACTGAATGATCGAGGTTACACCTATGTAGCCATGGAAAACCAATTAAACCGACTATCTTATGAATGGGATATATCATATAACTAAGAAATCTATTTCACATGTATGTTTGTACAGTTTTTATTTTTTTATTTTTATTTTTAACCTTTTGATAATAAACGCTAATTTGTTCGCTATAAAGTATTAAATTGGTATTGAATAAAATTAGGTTTGGCGACCGAAATTATTGATATCATTCAAAAATTTATTACATCACTGCGAAATTTAACGTTTATTCTTAAGGTATAAATATCTTTAATCAATCAACCCAAAATATTTCAAAAATTCGTCATGAGTTAAATTAGGTCTTGGAACCGAAATTACTTTACCGAAAAGAGGGGCGCATATTTTTGATAATATTTGATTGATTAAAGTGGGATAAAAAGCCAAAAAGATTTTTAATTTTATTTTTACCATGTTTTTAAAATTAATATATAAATCTTAAATTAATATTGTAAACTTTGTAAAAACAATATATTTAAAATTGTAAATATTTGAAAATTTTATATAAGTTTGGTGTGAATTTATAATATGAATTTTTTTTAAATTAAGTTTGGTGTGAATTTTTAATTTTTAAAATATGAATTTTAATTTTATGCATTTTAAATTGTAAGTTAGGTGTGAATTTTTAATATTAATTTTGAATTTTATATTTAAATTGTGTGAATTTAAAAACAAAAATTTTCTTTATCTCATTAAGTTAAAAATATGATTTTTAAAATTCGTCGTAAGTTGAAGACTAGGTCTTTGAACCGAAATTGCTTTACCCGAGGGAGGGACGAGAACTTTTATTATCATTATTTTTAATCTTATTGAATTAAAGTATGCCAAAAACATTAAAAAACCCAAAAAGCTTAGCTTTTAAAACAATCGCTACAAAAAGACAAATTTTAAAATTTTGTCGAAGGACGGACTAGGACATCGATCCGAAACGACCTCGTCCTAAATAACAAGGGAAACAAAATTTTAAAATTAATTACTTAATTGTTTTAATTAGTATAAGATATATATAAAAAAAAAAAATAACAAACTCCGCGACTCGTGGAGTTTGAAGGTTTAAACCCCGCGACTCGCGGGAGGACCAAAATACAGAAAAAAAATAAAAGCTGAACGAACAGCTCAGTCCACACACCACAAAACCAAATACTGCGAAAATAAAACCCGAAAATACACGAGAAAACACCCCTAAAATCACAATTTTTAACCGTTAATCATCAAATCTTTTACTAAAATCATGTTGAGAAGGATGCTATCAAGGAATTACTCAAGAAAAACGGTAAATTTCTACACCTAAACACCATTTAATCCAAAAATTAGTGTTCTTGAGCAATTTTTTCTCCAATTTGATTTTGATGCTTTTTAGTGTAATTATGCTTAAATTGTTTATGTATTATGCTTGTATAACCTAGATTGATGCTATTTAACATGATTAGAAGCCTTAAACTTCAAATTTTGAGTAATCTAGGGTTTGTGTTATTGAGCAATTTGGGGCTTTTTGATATAAACAGGTTATGGCTGATTTTTGTCATGAATTGTTGCTAAATTAAGTAGTGTAATATGTTTAGGTAGTTAAATAATCCAAACTTTGAGCCTAAACATGATTTTGAGAATTAAAGTGGACTTTTTCAAGTCTAAAATTCATGAACTTGATTTTTGAGAGATAATGCCGTTTGAAACTTGTTTAATTGCTAGTAATGATTATTTTGACATGTTATTTGAGTTAAATGCTTATGAACTTGGTGAACATTTTCGTATATGCTTATTTGAAAAAGTGTAGATTTGATAAAAATGTGAAAATGAGCTTAAGTTTGATATAAATTTATCATGTCATTGTAATTATTTTGATTGATGATTTTGCTGACACTAATGCATATTTGGATGCACAAAAATTGTGTTTGATGTGTTTTGCAGAATGAAAGGGGTGAATCTTCATCTCAAGCTCGCAATGCTCCTGCTGAGAATGCGGAACAACAGGAGGTGGATAACTACTACAAACAAGATATACCTCATCCAGTCATGACATTTTCTGATATGCACTTGGAAGATTTGCATCCGAACCTGAGATTTGACAAACTTTGGATAGATTATCCAAAATACCAAAGGGGTTTGCATACTCTTCATTCTAAAGTTATTGAGGTACCTAGGGTCATAGAATGGGGACCATTAGAAGCTGCAGAATTGGCCGGGCCAATTAGGGAATTACTTGCACAGAGGTATGGTAATTCTACTTTTAACGACTGGGTACATTTATTCACCATGCGTAGACCTGTATATAAAGTATGGTGTGAAGAATTGTTGTGTCGTATAGAATTAAATGATCGGGTAGCTAGTTTAACCGATCGATCTTTTATTAGATTTTTGTTAGGAGGTTCGATACGCCACATGTCTTTACTAGACCTGGCTCAGGCTTTACGTATATATACGCCTGAGGAGTTAGCATCTGCCGATTGTAGAGGGTTGATACTAAATGGTAGAAAGATAGATGAAAATTTTGATACACATGGTGTATGGAGTCAAATGACAAGCCATCACCGATTCAAAGGGGGAAATTACTCTTATTTGGATATAGATAGAGCTGAATTAAGAGTGATTCATAGGTTTTTAACTAATTCGATTACACAAAGAGGTAAGAACAAGGAAAAGGTAAATGAACAGGATTTATTTTACCATATGTGTATTCGAGACCCACAAAGCGCTGTAAGTATACCTTATTGTGTGGGTTATTATTTATCAGCTATGGTTAGGGGGATGAGACCGCATAGCATAATAGGAGGTGGTATTTTTATTACTTTGATTGCTGAATATCTCGGTGTGGATATAAGTCGGGGGGGATTATTAGGAGAAGAACCAGAACCCCGCGATACAATAGGTTTAAATGTATACCATGGTGCGAAAGTTTTGAAGAGGCGAAATAACGCCGCAGTACAATACCATGGTAGACATCCACAGGTTGAGAGAAACCAACAGCAAGGTAATGTAGGAGGGGGAAATGAAATGCAAGAAATGCAAAGGTTTATAGCTTCACAGGAGTACGAAAATGCTAGACAGAGAGCATTTGAAGATTGGCAAGTTCATCAAAACCAAATCATAGCTCATTGCCAACATATAGGTAGAAACTATATTCCTACTCCAAAACCCATATTCCCTCCCTGGTCTATAGAGATGCAACCACCGTATCCTACGTATAACCCAGCCGAAGCATTTTATAGCACCTATGGTTATGCATGGAACCCCTATTGGTATCAGTATCATCCCTAGTCTACTTAGTTTTATTTATTTTATAATTTGTAATGTTGATACGTTTAATACTTATGTTAATATTGTAATAGTTTTTATAATTTTCTAACTTTTATTCTTAGATTTTAATAATTTTTGAATGTGGGGTAATATACCAAACTTCAAAAATATGTATATGTGTTTGCAGTTTATCGTATGTACACAACAGGGTAAAACAACGCATTTTCAAAGACTGGCATTAAGTTCAGCAAAAGCAACTAATTTTGACGACAAGATGCAAAATATATGTGAAATAACAACAAGACGGAATGAACAAATGATGTGCACCATTTATCATTCAGCAAACAAACGCCAATATATTTGGAAACTTTGATAAAATTTAATCATTTTCACACAAATCACCCTCAATAATTTAAATTATTAATGATTTCTTGCAAATGAGGGCATTGCAAGATCTTAAGTGTGGGAAGGGGTTAAATTCTTTCGAATTTTAAAATTTTTATCTTAAACACTGGGTTACCATTAAAAATACTAGTAAAGCAGTAGTTGTATTAGAATCTAGTGCTCTCTGATAATAAAGAACTGCCCTATTCTTATATACTGACTACCCAATTCTAGTAAAATTTTCAATTAAATGAACTCAAAATCATGTTTATACATATTTATGAACGATAAAACTAGGTTTTAACACCGAAATTATTGTAACCTCGGAAAGGACATAAATTGAGAAACAAACCAAAATGTTAAAATTCATTTAAAATGGAATAGAGGACAATAAAAAGGAAAATAAAAGCCAAGTGTGGGAAAATTCTCCAAGTTATTCAAAACATATATCACATATTTTTGTACAAATAACTGAAAATACTTTTGCTTTGAACTAAACTAAAAAGTTTTACCTGATTTACTGTAAGAAAGATGGATCTACACGATGAATCAATTCCATCATTAAAAGGAAGTAAAGTCTTCCGAAAAAGACACGCGCTTCTTGATTTAGGTCAAGAAGTTGTCGTCCAGACCAGCTGTAGGTTGACGAAAAATCTAGAAAAGTCATCACTAAAATCAGCAGGAAATCCACGGACCTCAGCATTAAACAGGGTCGCCAAGTGGTCAGATTTATCCTAACCATGAGAAGGATTTGTCTCGTAAAATGGGGGGCACCATGCAAATTAGCTGGATAAGACTAATGAATCAGATCCCCAGAAAGGATAATCTCCTTAAAAGATCAAAAATCAGCTTTTAAGCCTGATATTACTCAATCCTTGAGATTGACCTTAAAGATTGAGAATTACAAACTCATGGAATTCAATTATATCTAAACTCGATCTTGAACGAGAAAATATTTTGATCAAAATTACAAACCGATTTGTTTTCTGAAAACCCTATTTTCAATGCGTTCATTACCATTGAACGTAAAATCCTAGGAATTCACCTGGAATTCATTAGGTCACCTGAACTAAATCGGGTGTCAACTGTAAGAACGGTGGTTGCATAGTGGTCAAAGACAGGACCTTGTGCCAGACCGAAAAATCATAAGGGTGAGCTTTACTATTGCTCCTACCAAGGATAGTAATTGCGTCCAACACGTTATAGACCATAATTAAAAGCATGTCAGGGGACATTGCCTTAACAGTTGCTTGTTCAACGCTTTCCTTTACAACCGGACGGTAGTTAACCGAAAGGTAATATACGGGACAAGTAAACTGGACGTGTTGCTTTCCAAATACAAGGTTAGCAAGTGGGTAACACAAAACCGCAAGTTTTGAGCTAAAATTTTCAAATCTGAAACCCACCAAACCCACAAAAATATTTTGCAAACACCGGTAAAGGGTTATTCCGGAAAACTTATCTAGGGTAAAAACTAGATTTAATTTTCAAAAGATTAAATGTTTTCATAAAGATCCAATTTCCTTAATGGATCTAAATTTTTATAGTCATGTGGGACTGTAAACCATATCGTTACTACCATTGTTTATACCGCCGTATAGAAATCACTGATGTACAAAGTGTGAAGAATAAAGAAGTGATTCTAGTATTTCAAGACGATATTGCTTGAGGACAAGCAACGCTTAAGTGTGGAAATATTTGATAATGCTAAAAACGAACATATATTTCATAGCATTATTCCTCAAGAAAGACAAGCTTTTAGTTACAATTGTTCTATTTAAAAGTGATATTCGTTTAAATAATAAAAGGTGAAGACAAAAGACATATTCGACGAATTGAAGACGCAAACGACCAAAAAGCTCAAAAGTACAAAATACAATCAAAGAGGTTCCAATTATTGATAAGAAACGTCTCGAAATTACAAGAGTACAAGATTCAAAACGCAAAGTACAAGATATTAAATTGTACGCAAGGACGTTCGAAAATCCGGAACCGGGACCAGAGTCAACTCTCAACGTTCGACGCAATGGACTAAAAATTACAAGTCAACTAGGCACATAAATATAATATAATATTTAAATAATTCTTATAATTATTTATATATTATATATATAATAAAAATCCGTCGGCAAGAAAGACTCCAAAATGGAGTGAGTTGTATTTACAAACTCCGCGACTCGCGGAGTTTGAAGGCAAAAAGGGCCGCGAGTCGCGGAGTATCCCTGAACTCAATTCCCTATAAAGCCAACCGAATTCTAATCATTTTTCACAACATATATCCATCCTCTCTATATCTATACGTAAATATTTATATTTATATTTTAATTTTAATTTTAATCATAATAATAAGGGTATGTTAGCGAATATTGTAAGGGTGTAAGTCGAAATTCTGTCCGTGTAACGCTACGCTATTTTTAATCATTGTAAGTTATGTTCAACCTTTTTAATTTAATGTCTCGTAGCTAAGTTATTATTATGCTTATTTAATTCAAAGTAATCATGATGTTGGGCTAATTACTAAAATTGGGTAATTGGGCTTTGTACCATAATTGGGGTTTGGACAAAAGAACGACACTTGTGGAAATTAGATTATGGGCTATTAATGGGCTTTATATTTGTTTAACTAAATGATAGTTTGTTAATGTTAATATAAAGATTTACAATTGGGCGTCCCTATAAATTACCATATACACTCGATCGGACACGATGGGCGGGGTATTTATATGTACGAATAATCGTTCATTTAACCGGACACGGGAATGGATTAATAGCCACTAGAATAATTAAAACAGGGGTGAAATTATGTACAAGGACACTTGGTATAATTGATAACAAAATATTAAAACCTTGGGTTACACTCAGTCGATATCCTGGTGTAATTATTAAACAAAGTATTAAAATCTTGTTACAGTTTAAGCCCCCAATTAGTTGGAATATTTAACTTCGGGTATAAGGATAATTTGACGAGGACACTCGCACTTTATATTTATGACTGATGGACTGTTATGGACAAAAACCAGACGGACATATTAAATAATCCAGGACAAAGGACAATTAACCCATGGGAATAAACTAAAATCAACACGTCAAACATCATGATTACGGAAGTTTAAATAAGCATAATTATTTTATTTCATATTTAATTTCCTTTATTTTATATTTAATTGCACTTCTAATTATAGCACTTTTATTTATTGTTATTATATTTAATTGCACTTTTAATTATCGTACTTTTTAATTATCGCAAGTTTATTTTATCGCACTTTTATTATTCGCAATTTCATTATCGTTATTTACTTTACGCTTTAAATTAAGTCTTGTATTTATTTATTATTTTACATTTGGTTTTAACTGCGACTAAAGTTTTAAAATCGACAAACCGGTCATTAAACGGTAAAAACCCCCCTTTATAATAAAAATATTACTTATATATATATTTGCATTTTTATAAAAGTAAACTAATATAGCGTTAAGCTTTGTTTAAAGATTTTCCCTGTGGAATGAACCGGACTTACTAAAAACTACACTACTGTACGATTAGGTACACTGCCTATAAGTGTTGTAGCAAGGTTTAAGTATATTCTTTCTATAAATAAATAAATATCTTGTGTAAAATTGTATCGTATTTAATAGCTATTTTATATACACCTCGCATAACATCACACTGAAATCTCGTTACCTACCTTACATTACTGTTATACTTAAACTATAGCTCACCAACCTTCGTGTTGACGTTTTTAAGCATGTTTTTCTCAGGTGCTTAAGGTTTCTTGCTTCCGCTGTTGTACTAGTCTTGCTGTAGACACCCGCTGCTTTAGAGATGTCACCGCATGAACGTTTATCTTGTATTCATAAACTTTATTACTGTTGAACAATGATTTGTAACGACCTAAGGGTCACGTACTATTATTACTTGCTTCTGTTCATAGAAGCATACTTTTGGTTGTAAAACAATTGACGTTGGTTATGACGTCAGCTTTTATCATGAATGCAAACTTGTTTTGAAAACGCATATAGTGTTTGACCTTGTAATGATCCTGTTGTTGATGATTCGTACACGATGGTTTTGTACGGGGCATCACAATGTATAATTGAAATATTTATTTAATAATGTAATATTTGTTATAATAATAACAATATTATTTATATGTGGATAGTCAATTTTGTACCAATACTTAGTCAATATTGGGTAGCTTTGTTTTTGTATAAATAGCCATGTATTGCAAGCTAAAATACTTGCACCATTTTCTCACACTTACAAAGTGTTTCTTTCTTTCTCTCCATTATCATCTTTGTTCTTACACTTCATTATTAGTATTCTTAATCAAGAATCAAACCACTAAAGGTAGTTATAAGCCTACTGAATTATAACACGTTATCAGCACGAAGTGCTCCGTATAATCAAGGTTTATCTAAGCAAGCACAAGTTACTAATCAAGGTAAGAAATTCTTTAACGATATATTCTATTATTTATTAGTAAGATAAATATTATTATCATAAGTAAAATTTATATTTATGTTATATATGGTCGGTTAAACCGCCTGAATTATATTTATGTAATCTAACTTTTATTAACTTCACTAACATTTATATTTATGTTATTTAAGTTATATATGGTCGGTTATACCGCTTAAATTATATTTCTGTAATCTAACTTTTATTAACTTCACTAACATTTATATTTATGTTATTTAAGTTATATATGGTCGGTTATACCGCCTGAATTATATTTCTGTAATCTAACTTTTATTAACTTCACTAACATTTATATTTATGTTATTTAAGTTATATATGGTCGGTTATACCGCCTGAATTATATTTCTGTAATTAACTTCACTAACATTTATATTTATGTTATCTAACATTTATTTATGATTACTTATGCAACTAATCATTATTTATTTCATGTATACTAATGTTTATCCCTTAAATTTATTATTTATGCATAATATGTTTATTATTTTAATCATCGTATTTCTACTAAACTCAAATTCCAAATTGAATTAATATGTTTTTGCTTTTATAAATAAAAATAGATTAAAGTCCATGTTACTAATTCGTTTTTATAATTCTTACAACAATTAATTATTAATTATCGATTTCAATAAACTATTATTTTGGAACAATATTAAAGAGCATGGAGCATCTTCACATGGTTTGAAAAGTAGGTAAAAGCTGTTTCTTGAAATGAATTATTTAAGTTTGTATTATTTGTTTGAGGTCTTCCTTGGTAGGCTCACCAACCATGTTATATAAAGTTACATTTTTGTTGAGATTCGAATATCACAAGATTAGTGGGCGTATGTATTATATATTACTAATTATAATTTGACCTTTGACTTTGCTCAAGTCTTTTTACAACATGGACTATATTCTATAGATGATAACTGGGCAAACATAGTTCCAAAGCAATTTGTGACCCAGACACTAGATTTCATATTTTGCTAGTGAAGTTGGAAAATAGTATGGAAAATAGGAAAAGGTTTTTATTTTTATTAAAAAAAATTCATAAATTTCAATAAAAGGCTTTTCTAATGGAAAGTAATACTTTATTTGTGAATTCCCTCAAAAGACCTTCATTCATGTCTCATAAAATAAATATAGAGATGTATACTAATAATTCAACTTGTTATGATACTAAAGTCAAAGAAGGTGGATGTCAATTTTCACATGAATCCAAATGAATTTAGATCTAGTGATAAATGTACAGTAAATTTAGATAATATATTTCATTACTATTTCACCTACTTGCACAGTAAAATTTGTATCTTAAACAAGTGATCGAATGTAAACACTAGGGTCACCATTCTTACTGATACATAATATATATATGTTTATTAAGTGTTATCTTTTATGTACTTCAGATTGTAACTTGGTTGCAGGTAAATTAATTTGATTATTTTGCTAAAATATTACTCATTATTTGCTTATCTTATTTGAAGTTTTAGTATGATCTTGCTGAAATACAGCATCAATTAAATGGTAGAGACCTATGTATTGCATATAGTGGTAACACACACTATAATCAAATCTAAGAAATATTTCATTAATTTGAAATCAACTGAAAGAATTAATAATACTATATCAGGTCCTGCGAACTTGATAAAAAGAAAGGCAAAATTCATGTTACCAAATGGTACAAATTTTCTGGTAAATAATGATTTGTTTTCTCTCAAAATCAAAGAGAAATTGATTAAGTTTCTCTATTATATATCATAATGGATATGATTATCAGTAAATGATAACAGAAAATGAGAAATATTTATGCATCACCGACAAGAATCATGTGGTTGAAAAACTACCAAGGCTTAGTCCTGGTTTACATTATACATATATAAATGTACCAAAAGCGCATATGATAAAAAGCGCATATGATGAAAAGCGCATATGATTAAAAGCACAGTGCATACGATTAAAAGCGCATATGATGAAAAGTGCATATGATGAAAAGCGCAGCGCATATGATTAAAAGCGCATATGGTGAAAAGGATATATGATGAAAAGCGCATATAGTGATTAATGAAAAAGCACATATGGTGATTAATGAAAAGCACATATGGTGATTAATGAAAAGCACATATGGTGATTAATGAAAAAAATATTGAGAAAGAATCACCAATGTTTCTTGAAAGAATTCAAGGTTATATATATGGACCAATTCATCCATCATGTGGACCATTTTGATATTTCATGGTTCTAATAGACGCATCTATCGGATGGTCTCATGTTTGTTTGTTATCAAGCCGTAATATGGCATTTGCAAAGTTTCTTGCACAAATTATTAAATTAAGAACACATTATTCTGATTACATCATTAAAAGGATGAGACTTGATAATGTTGGGGAGTTAACATCTCAAGCATTTAATGATTATTATATGTCTACAGGGATTGTTGTTGAACATCCAGTTGCTCATGTGCATACACAAAATTTGTTTAGCTGAATCAATAGATAAACACTTGCAGCTAATAACTAAACAATTGGTAATGAGTACAAAACTCACAATATTTATATGGGAACATGTAAATTTACATGATATGACATTAATTCACATTAAACCAAGTGCAAGTTATAAATATTCTCCATTACCAACTTAATTTTTGTGAAGACCAAATATTTTCCATCTTAGAACATTTGGTTGTGCAGTATATTTTTAATTGCACAATCACAACAAATGGTTCCTCAAAGAAGGATTGAAATATATGTTGGATATGAAACATCTTCAATCATAAGATATATTGCACCCATGACGGGTGATGTTTTTACAGCAAGTTTTGCTGATTGTCACTTTAATGAAACATTGTTCCCTATATTAGGGGGAGAAATGAAATATAAATAAAATGATGTTTCATGGCGTGAACATTAATTAAGGAATATTGATCATCGCACAAAAGAATGCGAAAAGAAAGTTCAAATATAATGCATATGCAAGAACTTGCAAATTAATTACTTTATGCATTTAAAGATACAAAAATAAGTGACTAAATCATATATACCAGCAGTAAATGATTCAGCTAGAATTGAAATTACAAAAGCTGGCAATAATGTCACTCATGAGTCTTTGCTACGGCAGAAACGTGGGAGACCAATTGGTTCCAAAGATAAAAATCTTCGAAAAAGAAAATCAGCTGATAATGAGGTAAAAGAAAGTGTTCAAGAAGAACTACAAATCAATACTCCTTCTGCAGAGGAGATTGATGATGTCAATACGGAATTTTCAATCAATTATGCACATTCAAAAATATTATGGAACCGAAATGAAATGAAAAATCTTGATGAGATATTTTCATATAATGTTGCATATGACATCATGAATGATGATGATGATCCAGAACCAAAATCTGTCATGGAATGTCAAAATAGACATGATTGGGATCATTGGAAAGGAGCAATACGAGCTGAATTTGAATCCCTCAATAAAAGAAAAGTTTTCGGATCTATCATTCTCACACCTAAAGATGTGAAACCTGTGGGATATATATGGGTTTTTGTGCGAAAAAGAAATGAAAAAAATGAAGTTACAAGGTATAAAGCTAGACTTGTAGCTCAAGGTTTTTCTCAAAGACCGGGAATTGATTATGATGAAACTTATTCCCCTGTTATGGATGCAATTACTTTTAGATACTTAATCAGCCTGTCAGTTTCTAAAAATCTAGAAATGTATTTCATGGATGTTATTACTGATGATCTTTATGGATCACTTGATAGTGATATATATACATATATGAAGATACCTGAAGGATTTAAAGTATCAGAAGCATCAAATGCAAAACATAAAGAAATGTACTCAATTAAATTACAAAGGTCTTTATATGGGTTGAAACAATCGGATCGCATATGGTATACCCGATTAAGTGATTACTTGATGAGAAAAAGGGTATACAAATAATCTTATTTGCACATGTGTTCTTATTAAGAAAACAATGTTCGGATATGTGATTGTAAGTGGTTTATGTCAATGATCATAACATCATATGAACAAATAAAGAGATCAGTATTGACTTGGATTGCAAATTTAGCATATGCCTAATGGTTTACTTGTACATCAAACAACTTACACCGAAAAGATTTTAAAACATTTTTTTTAAAGACAAAACCATTGATTGTTAGATCACTTAATATTGACACTGATCCATTTCATCACCGTGAAGATCATGAAGATCTTAACGGATCAGAAGTTCCATATCTTAGTGCAATTAGAGCTATTATGTATTTTACAAATTGTACAAGACCTGATATTTCTTTTGCAGTTAATTTGTTGACAAGGTTCAGCTCAACCCCTACAAAAAGACATTGAAATGGGATCAAGCAGATATTTTGATACCCTTGAGGAACTACTGATTTAAAATTATTTTATTCTAACGCTTCAAAACAAGATTTGGTTGATTATGTATATGCAGGTCATTCATCAAATCCTCATAAAGATAAATCCCAAACTCGATATGTATTCCTAAATGGAGGTACCACAAAATCATGACATTCTTAAAACAAACACTTGTTGCAACATCATCAAATCATGACGAAGTGATTGCATTATATGAAACTACTCGAAAATGTGTTTGGTTGAGATCAATGACACAAATCATTATTGATTCTTGTGGACTAGAGCACTATAAAAGACCAACAACTATCTTCACCAACAACTATATATGAAGATAATGCAGCTTGCATAGTACAAATGAAAGAAGAGTATCAAAAGTGACAGAACAAAACATAAATGCAGACAAGATGCTAAAGCCATAGACGGTCTTAGCAGTCATAAGTTTGATGGGAAAGAACGGTATGTAGGTAAAGCTTAGAAAAAGACTGAAAGGGAATAGGAATTGAAACAACGTTGAGCTAACCATGAAGGAGACTGTAGACAAATCACACGGACTAAACTTGTACATAAAAGATTTAGATGATACAGTTTCAGATGAAAACCTCAGATTCTTCTCATATACTCAAGATCTCATAAAGGCCAACCAGATTGAAATGAGATACGTTCAATCAACAACTCTGCTGATCTTTATACCAAAGCACTGTCAACTGCTATTTCCAGAACACACGTTCACAATATTGGCATGAGTCAAGTTCAAAAGATGTGACGACTCAAGTAGATACTTGAGGGGGAGTCAACTCCATGCTGCACTCTTTTTCCCTTAGCTAAAGTTTTTTCCCACTGGGTTTTCTTTAGCAAGGTTTTTAACGAGGCAGTAACTTATAGTTGATCTTCAATAAAACAAAATTGATATCCAAGGGAGAGTGTTATAATAATAACAATATTATTTATATGTGGATAGTCAATTTTGTACCAATACTTAGTCAATATTGGGTAGCTTTGTTTTTGTATAAATAGCCATGTATTGCAAGCTAAAACACTTGCACCATTTTCTCACACTTACAAAGTGTTTCTTTCTTTCTCTCCATTATCATCTTTGTTCTTACACTTCATTATTAGTATTCTTAATCAAGAATCAAACCACTAAAGGTAGTTATAAGCCTACTGAATTATAACAATATTTTAGTTTTTCAAAATAATTATATTTCAAAGTTCATTAATAATCGTTTAGAAATTATTATTTAATATCACATTTACCTTTTTGAAAAGATATAAATATATTTGCAATTCATAATACAAAGCTTTTAATTATGTTCCTCTAATTTTTATATACATAATTAAATTACCTTATAAGACAAAAAAACAAACAAATAAACAAAACCCAATACCACATTGGTGGTGTATGGAGGAAGTGAGATGTAGACAATCCTTCCCCTATCCGAGAATAAAGACAAATCATTTCTCCACCCAGAGTGAAAAACACTCTCAAAACTAGAGAAACTCATCCATCTCTCTATTCGACGGATAGAGAGATTGCTTCCAAGAAATTACCTTATAAGACGTTTTAATAATAAAGTTCTTTTTAAAACTGAAAACGTTTTAGTACGTTTGAAACGAAATCGAATAAATATTATAATTTTGTTTTCCAAAACTAATTATATTTAAGAATCTTTTTGTTAAAAGTTTAAAATAATGAAAATCGTTATATCATAACATTTTTAGAAAAGTAAAATCATATATGACACATAACAGGTTTCAAGTTTCTGAATCATCGTTTGTTGGTGAAGCATAGGATAAAGTCCGATGGTTAATTAAATGTATGAAATCATTTAATGTAAAACGTTGATTTTACTTAACTTGTCAATATCCAACATCTAAGTTATTTACACTATACGTTCTTACTTTCACATTAAACAAAATGAAAGTTATAATAATTATCTTATCAAAGTCACGGGAAAAATATGGTAAAGCATGAATTTAAAATCAAACAGGAATCTCCACTATCCCTTGTCTAGTTCCTGTTAATTGACACATTTGTTCTTACTTGTAAATCACTTTACCATTTTCCGAATGTTGTTAAAAAGAACAGATTTTCTTAAATCATAGTGGACCTCATAACAGAGACCCGTAATCATAATCACAATATATCTGATAATTCAATCATTTGATATTATCTTTTAATTCCGTTGATAAATATATTAAACATATATTGAAACACATACGTTCATGTAAAGTCTTATACATCTAATACTTTGTTAACGTTTTCAATTACTATAACTATATATTATATATATACATATCTATATACACATAAATATTCGTGAATCGTTAAGCATAGTCAAAGGGTAATTGATTACATGAATATAACTCCAAAATTTTTGAGACTCAACATTACAGACTTTGCTTATCTTGTCAGAAACATATAAAGATTAAGTTTAAATTTGGTCGGAAATTTCCGGGTCGTCACAGGTGTTGACCGATGGTCGGCCGACACCACGCCGGCGTCGGTTCGGCATTTTGGTGATCAAAGTCTAGTAAGCGACGATGTTGTAGCCGTTGACTGGTAGGGCCCAAACTTAAAATTATATCCATTATAGTCACCGAATTTGGGTTTCATTTTATTTTATTTATTTTCTGTTGTTTTTTATTTCTATTATAAATAAAACCCTATATCCTTACTTTTAATCTACCATTTCTACAACATTTCTCTTTACAAACTACAAAAACACAATCAAATATAACAAAAATGATGACTTCCTCAATTTCTTCCGGCGATGAATATATGCTTCTTGCCGTTGACGAGTATTTGCATACAGTGTTGCATCGGATGTCTTTGACGAGTATTTGCAAAGACCAGAACATGTCTCACGTGTAAGTCTACAAAACAAATTTCAAGGTGTATTATTGACTTATATGCAAATGTTCATATGTGGGAACCTACTCATGAAGACATGTTACGTTTGTATGAAGCTCATGAAGAATTTCACTATTTTTTTCGGAATGTTCGGTTGCATCATTGTATGCATTGAGAATGGGGAAAATGCTCAGTTGTGTGGAGAAAGCAATATACTAGAGGGGATCACGGTTATCCAACTTTTATGCTTGAAGTTGTTACCTCTTACGAAAACTGGATTTGGCATGCTTACTTTGGAGTTGCAGGAGCAAAAAATGACTTGAACGTTTTACACTCCAGTCCTTTGTTCCGACTTCCCTTTTTATGTTAACGATGTTGCGGGAGCAAAGAATGAAAGGCCAAACATCCTTTTTTATGTTAACGATGTCGAGTACAAAAGAGGTTATTACTTACCTGACGAGATTTACCCAACATGGGCATCATTCGTTAAGGCGTATTCTAGAGCAGCTGTTCAAAAACGTTGTTACTTTTCAATGACACAAGCTTCTACACGCAATGATGTTGAGAGAACCTTTGGTATTTTACATGGACGTTGGCATATACTAGTTATGTCTTGGATGTATAACTGAGACTTGATTTTGATTAATTGAGTTACGATTAAGATGATTTATATGAAACTACTCAACTAGTGTGAAACTATCGGATTGGCTGATATAATTAGTTAGTGCTAGCTAGAGTTTTAATGAAACTAATCACTTGAGCAGGACTCGCTACTATTTTGAAAGAGTCCGAGCTCTTTAGATATAAGAGAGGCAAACTCGAGTCAAATCAAACTTGGGTTCAACACGGTTTGTATGCACACCGATAGTACCATGTAATATGAATTTTTAATGAGTCAAATAGCCAAGCTTGAGCTCTTTGAATTTTTAATGAGGCAAACTTGAATCTAATTATGCTCGGGTTCAGCTCCACTCGTATGCACACCGATTAGTACCATGTAACCGCACCATTTAGTACTTTATGTATGATTTTTGTTAAAGATGAGGGTCATTTTTTTAAAATAATAAAGCTTGTAGACTTATGTGTAACATTAAATTTTTGGAATAGATAACTACAAATCAATTGTAATTCCAATATTTGGTGAATTGTTTTCAATTTGCTACAAATAATTACAATTATTTAAATGTTTTTACTGGATTATTCAATACGCTAGGAAGAAAATTAGTGAACGATACCACACATCAATTTATATTACGCTTTCATTGCTACAAATAAATACAATTATTTACATGCCTTCACTTTCGAGTTTCAAGTTACTGCTATTGGTCTGGAGCTTCCCTCTTCCATCCTTAGCCTCCTTGAATCTAAAAGACGCAAATTTTTTAGGGGCGGGTCATCATATGAAAATAAAATTAATTGGATAAAATTGGATCAAATTATTTTACCCTACGAGAAAGGCGGTCTAAATGTTGGTTCTCTTTTTAGCAAAAACATCTCACTATTATGTAAATGGTGGTGGCGACTCAAAAATGAGAAACACGCACTATGGGTTAAAATTATTACCAGTATCTAAGGGGTGGGGGGGGGGGGGGGGGGGGGGTTGGATTCTAAGTTTCTTACAGGAATATTTCAGATCGCACGGTTTGGAAAGAAATTATTAAAGCTGAAAAATTGCAGACAACACAGGTGCCGCATTCTCCTCTTCCATCTCAAAATGTCTAGGGAATGGCACATCCATCAATTTTTTGAACGACGCATGGTTTGGCTCTGAACGTTTTAGCACACTTTTTCACAGATTATACATGCTTGAGACAAATAAAGACGCTTCAATCGCTGAAAGAATTACACATTGCAATGGGTCATCATTTGGTAATTGGTGTTGGTCAAGACCTCCTAGTGGTCGGGCTACAAACGACCTCATGGAATTAAACAACATTATATCTTCCGTAACTTTATCCGACAGACAAGACTCCTGGAAATACAGTCTAGACCCCACAGGAATTTTCACCACTAAATCTTTGACAATTTTGATTAACTCTCTAAAGTTAGGGAGCAACGCTTTAAGCTTATCGATTCCCCGTAACAAACTTATTCCTCAAAAAGTATATATCTTCATCTGGCGAGCAATTCAATATAAGATACCGGTTCGATTCGAAATTGATAAAAGGGGCATTGATCTCGATTCTACTTTATGCCCTTTATGTGAATCGGATATTGAAACCACCGAACATATCCTCTGTTCTTGTCCAAAAACGGCACTCATATGGAATCTTGTTCTTGATTGGTGGGCCCAAGATGTCTCCTTAATCTCCAATCTTAACGACGCCATTATCAATAAGCAACCATTCGCACTCAACAATTTCGGCTCTTCACTATGGCAAGCTACCAAATGGATAACTTGCTACATAATTTGGAAACATAGGAATCAGAAAGTCTTCTCCAAAAAAACGTGGTCTCCTGGATCGATTCTATCTGAAATACAAACCCAAAGTTACTGTTGGATTTCTAAAAGATCAAGCAAAAAGAAATTAATCGAGTGGCATCAATGGCTTATAAATCCATCCTTCTTCGTTGTAGATTCTCCCCACCGTGTTGGGATTGGCTAATCTTCTACAAGCACTCAAGTGTAACTTACGTGTAACCCATGGATCCCATTTCTTCTATTGAGGGTTTGATTAATCGGGCTAGTTTGTGTAACTTTGTAGGCGCTAGATCGTCACTGTTATCCTCTCTAGTCCGGCTTGTTTCTTTCAAGTTCTTATTCCCTCTTTAGTGTTATTGGCATTCGTTGGTTACTCGCAACTTTATAGATTCCTTTGTACTTCCGTTTCCTCAATGTATAGATTTGTATAGGGCCTTGTATCTCCATTTTTATTATTAATAATATATTATCTTGCTTTTCAAAAAAAAAAAATGTAAAGAATTATTACAATTATTCTTGTTATTTTTCTTCTGATCCATCTATATTTGAGTGTTTGGTATTTTTCATTGTAATGATCATGATATGGAACTATTTATATGGCCCCCCATATAAATTGAACTAGTTTTTTGGCCCGCGCTTTCGCTGCGAGTTGGTTTCGAAGAAGGGAAAAAAAAGTACTGTAGCTACAGTAGCGGGTATTAGGGTCGGGTTGGTGGAGGGGTCAGGGGATCCGGATGGTATTGGGTTAGCAGTTTGGGGAATCATGTTTTGAAAAGAAAAAAAAAAAGTTACTATTCACGAATGGTGTCAACCAATCATAGGTTGACACCATTTACCACAATTTATATATATATATATATATATATATATATATATATATATATATATATATATAAATGATCATATATTAAAATAGAGTCATGCAATTTTGTTTGTGGCATGAACAAATTCGATGTTAACAAATTCGATGAATCTTCTATCTTTTGGTGGTCGCCTTGATTAAATCAGTTTTGGGTGCCCTTGGAACATACTACTTATCCATCTTCAAAGTGCCGAAAGGTGTCCTCAATCACCTAGAGTCTCTTCGGTCTAGTTTTTTATGGGGTAGCACTAAAGTGGATCGCAAAATTCATTGGATCAAATGGGACCTCATTCTCAAACCCAGAGATAAAGGTGGCCTTGGTGTTATTAGCTTTGACTCGCTAAATAAAGCTCTTTTATATAAGTGGAGGTGGAGGTATGTTTCTTGTAAAGATTGGCTTTGGGTTTCGGTTATTAAATTTATTCATGGAGTGCAGCGGGATGGTATTTCTCCCATCATCAATCAAAATGTAAGTAGTCCATGGACTGTTATTAATCGTTATATTCATGATCTCCATATGCAGCTCCCCTCCATTTGTAATGTTTTTTCTGTTAGGATTGGAAATGGTCATGATACTTTATTTTGGCTAGATAACTGGGTTAATGATTCTAATTTTCGTGATCGATTTCCTAACTTATACGCCCTTGAATCTGATAAATCTTGCACGGTGTATGATCGGTTTTCGAATAGTGGAAGAAATTGGGTTTGGCTTAGACCCATTCGATCAGGGCCTGAATCGCAGCAGCTCACTGACCTGACTGCTACTATTGATCATGTTTTTCTTTCTACTTCGAGTGACAAATGGGTGTGCCAGAACCTGCCTAACGAATCCTTCTCTGTAAGTGGTTTTCGTAATATTATCAATCGAGATGCGTTGAGTAATTAGCCTACTCACTGGTGCAAGTTTGTTCCCCCTAAAATTAATTTCTTTCTTTGCCGTGCACGGCTGAATAAGCTTCCCGATAAATGCAATCTTTTGGAGAGAGGGATCGAATTGGATAACCCTTTTTGTCCATCGTGTTCTAATCAAGTTGAGGATCTCACCCACATTTTTTTCGAATGTAACATTGCAGTTCAAGTTTGGGGCTTCATAGCATCTTGGTTAGATATTGTGCTCCCAGTATGGCAATCAGTGGATGCTTTATGGCAATGGATTATGACAAAGTTCCAAAGTCATGAAAAGTCTATCATTTTGGAAGCCATTAGCTATGCTACGTTATGGTCCCTTTGGCGTTTCAGAAACGGTAGTATTTTCGACCCGTCCAAGTTCAAAAAATGTCATATTATTGATTCGATTGTTCTTTCCTCCTTCGATTGGCTTTCTTCGCGTTATAGGAAAGCTAATATAAATTGGAACGTTTGGTTATGTACTCCTTTATTATCTTTGTAATGTTTTAGCTTCTTGCTAGTTTTTAATAAAATTTCCAGCTGTTTAAAAAAAACAATATGCTGAGCAAAAACACAAAAAAAATTGTGTTATGTTATAATATATAAATATATATATAAATGGATAGTCAATTATTGATACACAAAAGTAATATTATTGTATTACCTAAACTTATGATATTTTTGCTATAAATAGCCATGAATGCAAGCATTAAACTTGCACCATTTTCTCACACTTACAAAGTGTTTCTTTCTTTCTCTCCATTTTCATCTTTGTTCTTACACTTCATTATTAGCATTCTTAATCAAGAATCAAACCACTAAAGGTAGTTATAAGCCTACTGAATTATAACATCAAGAATCAAACCACTAAAGGTAGTTATAAGCCTACTGAATTATAACACGTTATCAGGACGATAATCTTAATACTAAATATGGTTGGCTCTGCCACCTAAATGATATATGGTCGGTTATACCACCTGAATAATATATGGTCGACACTGTCGCCTAATTATCATTTATGTTACTAACATTTATATTTCTATTATCTAACATTTATATGGTCGACACTGTCGCCTAATTATCATTTATGTTTACTAATATTTATATTTCTGTTATATAACATTTATTTATGATTGCTTACACATGGTTGACAATGTCGCCTACTTATCATTTATGTTATATTAAATTTATGTTTAATGTTTATATACTTATGAATATAAATTGACTCTAATTTATCATGTTGTTTGTTTTAATTTTTGATAATAGAAAATGTCGAATCTGGAAAAGCTTAAATTTACTCCTTTAGAATCAACGGGAAACAACTACATGCCATGGGTTATAAAAGTAAAAATGCATCTTAAATCAATGGGTATTCTTGAAACCATAAATGAAAACAACACTTGTTCTGAAAAAGAACAAGCAACGGCATGTTGCTTTATTCATCAACATATTGATGAATGCTTACAAAATAATTATGTGACTGTAGAAGATCCCCATGTTTTATGGGAAGGTCTCAAAAGCAGATTCAATAATCAAAGAGAAATTTTACTTCCAGCTGCTATGGATCAATGGAGAACATTAAGGTTCCAAGACTTTAAGAAAGTAAATGAATACAGATCAGCTCTGTATAATACAGTCTCACAACTTAAATTCTGTGGACATGAAATAAGTGATGCAGACATGTTGAAGAAAACTTTCTCCACAATGAATGCTGCCAACATCACAGTGCAAAGAAATTTGAGAATGCTAAACTTCAACACATATCCTTAACTTAATTCATATCTCTTGGTTGCAGAGCAAAATGATGAGCTATTAATGAAAAATCAGCAATCCCGTCCTACTGGTACACTTGCAATCCCTGAAGCAAATACTGCAAATAATTATAAACAGGGACAAGGACGCGGACAAGGTCGTGGTTATAATAACCATCGCCATCATCATGCCAAAAGTCATAACTATGGTAGAAACCATCCTTATAGTAATGGGAATGGGCATGGACGCGGCCGTGGTCGTGGCCGTGGTGGTCAAAGAAATAATAATCCACGAAAATATAAATATCAACCACAAAACAAGCCCACTAAACAAGATGTTGAAGAAAATTCTTCTAAAAATTCTGAAGAATCTTGTTACAGATGTGGTAGAATGGGCCACTGGGCTAATACTTACCGAACATCTAAACATCTTGTTAAGATGTATCAGGATTCGCTGAAAGGTAAAGAAAAGGAAGTAAATTTTGTGGATAATATTGATCCAACAGTCACTGAGCAACCATCTGATTTATATGAAGATTTCTTGAATTAAATTAATATGTTTCTTTTATAAATAAAACGATTTAACCTTTGTCATCATGTTTTCTCAAATGTTTCAGTTCTATATGTTTTATCAAATGTTCCAGTTCTATGTTTGATGTTTCAATTCTATGTATGTCAAATGTTTCAGTTTTATTTATTTGTGTGTAATAAACATTTTGTGTAACATTTATATACTTACTGTTTGTTTCTTATATATGAAGTTTAATATGAATTCTGCTGGAACACAACATCAATCAAGTAGTGGAGATCTCTGTATAGCAGATAGTGGTACTACACACACTATACTTAAATGTGAAAAATATTTCATTGATTTGAAACCAACGGAAGGAACTATACATACAATATCAGGTGCTGCTAACTTGATAGAAGGGATAGGAAAGGCAAAATTCATATTACCAAACGGTACAACATTTTTAATTAATAATGCCTTATTCTCTCCTAAGTCAAGCAGAAATTTATTGAGTTTTTCTGACATATACCTTAATGGATATGATTATCAGTCAGTAACGGCAGAAAATGAGAAATATTTAAGTATCACTAACAAGAATCACGTGATTGAAAAACTGCCAAGACTTAATTCTGGATTACATTATACACATATAAATGTACCAGAAGCACATATGGTGATTAAAGAAAAGTATATTGATCCTAGTATATTTAATTTATGGCATAACAGATTGGGCCATCCGGGATCAACAATGATGAAAAGAATTATTGAATGTACACATGGACATCCACTGAAGGATAGAAAAATCCTTCATGATACAATGGTTCCATGTATATCTTGCTCTCTTGGAAAATTGATAACTAGACCCTCACCACTTAAGGTTGAGAAAGAATCACCAATGTTTCTTGAAAGAATTCAAGGTGATATTTGTGGACCAATTCATCCACCATGTAGACCATTTAGATATTTCATGGTCCTAATAGACGCATCTAGTAGATGGTCTCATGTTTGTCTGTTATCAAGCCGTAATGTGGCATTTGCAAAATTTCTTGCCGAAATTATTAAATTGAGAGCACATTTTCCTGATTACATCATTAAAAAGGTGAGACTTGATAATGCTGGTGAGTTTACATCTCAAGCATTTAATGACTATTGCATGTCTATAGGAATTGTTGTTGAACATTCTGTTGCTCATGTGCATACACAAAATGGTTTAGCCGAGTCACTGATTAAACGTTTACAGTTAATCGCTAGACCATTGATAATGAGAACAAAACTCCCTGTATCTATATAGGGTCATGCAATTTTACATGCTGCTGCATTGATTCGCATTAGACCGAGTGTAATTCATAAATATTCCCCCCTACAACTTGCTTTTGGTCAAGAGCCAAATATTTCCCACCTTAGAACATTTGGTTGTGCAGTGTATGTTCCAATTGCGACACCACAACGTACAAAAATGGGTCCTCAAAGGAGGTTGGGAATATATGTTGGATATGAAACATCTTCAATCTTAAGGTATATTGAACCTATGACAGGTGACGTTTTTACAGCACGTTTTGCTTATTGTCATTTTAATGAAACATTGTTCCCTAGATTAGGGGAAGAAATAAAAAATAAAGAAAATGATGTTTCATGGTGTGAACCTCAATTAAAGTATCTTGATCCTCGCACAAAAGAATGCGAGATAGAAGTTCAAAAGATAATGCATATACAAGAACTTGCAAATCAATTGCCTGATGCATTCACAGATACAAAAAGGGTGACTAAATCATATATACCAGCAGTTAATACTCCAGCTCGAGTTAAGATTCCAAATCGGAAAACTGATAATGTAGTCACTCAAGAATCTATGCCACGTCTGAAACGTGGGAGACCAGTTGGTTCCAAAGATAAAAATCCTCGAAAAAGAAAATCAGCTGATAATAAGGTAAAAGAAAGTGTTCAAGAAGAACCACAAATCAGTACTCCTACTGCAGAGGAGATTGATGATGTCAATACAGAAATTGCAATCAATTATGCACATTCAAAAATATTATGGAACCGAAATGAAATGAAAAATCTTGATGAGAAATTTTCATTTAATGTTGCATATGACATCATGAATAATGATGATGATCCAGAACCAACATCTATGGTTGAATGTCAAAATAGACATGATTGGGCTCAATGGAAAGAAGCAATACGAGCTGAATTAGAATCACTCAATAAAAGAAAAGTTTTCGGATCCATCATTCTCACTCCTAAAGATGTGAAACCTGTAGGATACAGATGGATTTTTGTCCGAAAAAGAAATGAGAAAAATGAAGTTACAAGGTATAAAGCTAGACTTGTAGCTCAAGGTTTTTCTCAAAGACCGGGAATTGATTATGAAGAAACTTATTCCCCTGATATGGATGCAATTACTTTTAGATACTTAATCAGCCTGGCAGTTTCTAAAAATTTAGAAATGTATCTCATGAATGTTGTGACTGCTTATCTATATGGATCACTTGATAGTGATATATATATGAAGATACCTGAAGGATTTAAGGTACCAGAAGCATCAAATGCAAAACCTAAAGAAATGTATTCGATTAAATTACAAAGATCTTTATATGGGTTAAAACAATCGGGACGTATGTGGTATAACCGATTAAGTGATTACTTGATAAGGAAAGGGTATACAAATAACCTTACTTGCCCTTGTGTTTTCATTAAGAAAACAACATCCGGATATGTGATCATAGCTGTTTATGTTGATGATCTTAACATCATAGGTACAAATAAAGAGATCCATGAAGCCATTCAACTTCTAAAGAAAGAATTTGAAATGAAAGATCTCGGAAAAACCAAGTATTGCCTTGATTTACAAATTGATCATATGCCTAATGGTTTACTTGTACATCAAACAACATACACTGAAAAGATTTTGAAACGTTTCAATATGGACAAGGCAAAACCATTAAGTACTCCTATGGTTGTTAGATCACTCAATGTTGAAGCTGATCCATTTCGTCCATGTGAAGATCATGAAGATATTCTTGGACCAGAAGTACCATATCTTAGTGCAATTGGAGCTCTTATGTATCTTACAAATTGTACAAGACCTGACATTTCTTTTGCAGTTAATTTGTTGGCAAGGTTCAGCTCTGCTCCTACTAAAAGACACTGGAATGGGATCAAACACATATTTTGATACCTTCGAGGAACTACTGATTTAGGATTATTTTATTCTAACGAATCAAAACAAGATTTGGTTGGTTATGCTGATGCAGGTTATTTATCTGATCCACATAAAGCTAAATCTCAAACTAGATATGTATTTCTAAATGGAGGTACTGCAATATCATGGCGTTCTCAAAAACAAACACTTGTTGCTACATCATCAAATCATGCCGAAGTGATTGCATTACATGAAGCTACTCGGGAATGTTTTTGGTTGAGATCAATGACACAAATCATTACTGATTCTTGTGGACTAGAACGCGATAAAAATCCAACAATTATCTATGAAGATAATGCAGCTTGCATAGCACAGATGAAAGAAGGGTATATCAAAAGTGACCGAACCAAACACATACCTCCTAGATTCTTCTCATACACTCAAAATCTCATTAAGGACAACGAGATTGAAATGAGATATGTTCAATCCAGCAAAAACTCTGCTGATCTTTTCACGAAAGCACTTCCAACTGCTATTTTCAGAACACACGTTCATAACATTGGTATGAGACATGTTCAAAAGATGTAACAACTGAAGCGATGTCTACTTGAGGGGGAGTCAACTCCATGCTGCACTCTTTTTCCCTTAGCTAAAGTTTTTTTCCCACTGGGTTTTCTTTAGCAAGGTTTTTAACGAGGCAGTAACTTACAGTTGATCTTCAACAAACAAAATTGCTATCCAAGGGGGAGTGTTATAATATATAAATATATATATAAATGGATAGTCAGTTATTGATACACAAAAGTAATATTATTGTATTACCTAAACTTGTGATATTTTTACTATAAATAGCCATGAATGCAAGCATTAAACTTGCACCATTTTCTCACACTTACAAAGTGTTTCTTTCTTTCTCTCCATTATCATCTTTGTTCTTACACTTCATTATTAGCATTCTTAATCAAGAATCAAACCACTAAAGGTAGTTATAAGTCTACTGAATTATAACATCAAGAATCAAACCACTAAAGGTAGTTATAAGCCTACTGAATTATAACATGTTAATAATTGATGATGTTGTTGTAACCGGACGAAATGATATTGTTTTAGTACTACTATATTTATATAAAATAAAATTAAGAAAGATTGGATATGCATGTTAGTTGATTAATGCATTCATTTTTTAATTAATGTAGAAAGAAGATAGAAACATGGTCATTTGTTGCTTATGTTATATTTTATTTATGTTATTAAAAAGATTGTCTATTTTATATTGATTGGACTTGGTAGATCGAATCACAACTAATAAGTACTTGAAATTGCATCGATGAATATTGAATGAATGAAGATTGAAATTTCATTCAACATTTTTAAAACTCTACCTGAAATTGTTTTTTATTTATAGTTATTTATGATTTTATGCATTATTTTGGTGTCTATTATTGTTTCGGGTTTTAAATGAGACAAAGTCTACTTTTACATTTTAGTGTTGACATAAACCGTTGATTTTTTTTTTCTTCAAATGGTTAACCAAATTAACCGTTTTATTTTAATTAATTAACCGATTTAACCATTTAATCAAATCGCTTATTAACCAAACCGCTTATTAACCAAACCGAATGGTTAAAAAAATTAATTAACCGCAACGTTGGTTATGGGTGTGGGTATCGTAGGCATGAGCAAATGGACCGGAAAACCGAAACCGATCTCGAACCGAACCGGTACCGGTACCGAAAACGGTACCGAACGGTAAACGGTATCGGTTTCGGTTTTAAGAAATCAAGGTTTTCGATTTCGGAATTTTACGGTTCCGGTACCGGTATTTAAGCGGTATTTCGGTACTAGATACCGAATTTATAAATATACCACAAACAGATTAGATTATTAGAGTTAGAATAAGATAAATAGAAAACCTACGCAAAAAAAAAAAAAAAAAAAAACCCTATTCAATCGCATATAGGCATGAGCAAATGGACCGGAAAACCGAAACCGATCCCGAACCGAACCGGTACCGGTACTGAAAACGGTACTGAACGGTAAACGGTATCGGTTTCGGTTTTAAGAAATCAAGGTTTTCGGTTTCGGGATTTTACGGTTCCGGTACCGGTATTTAAGCGGTATTTCGGTACTGGATACCGAATTTATAAACATACCACAAACAGATTAGATTATTAGAGTTAGAATAAGATAAATAGAAAACCTACGCAAAAAAAAAAAGAAGAAAAAAAAAAAAAAAAAACCCTTTTCAATCGCATACATATGTTCCCATTTTGTGCAAATGTTTAAGCTTCATGTGTTGTATGCATTATATGTATCACATGGATGTTTGTTTTTGTACTCTATTGTTTTAAGTTAATTACTAATTGACTTGCTTTTCCAAAAAAAGTTAAAGCCAAAAATAAGCTACAAACTTACACAAATGTATCGATGTCGCCCACAAACTCATTTTCGTCCTACTGTCGCCTACAAACTTATAAAAAATGTGCTAATATAAACAAAATACTTTTTTTAACCGTCAACCAAAATGGTTGATACGTGACTTCTAAGTAGTCATGACACGTCGATGATACATCGAAACAGAACTGAAAGTATATGGGCGACATCGGAACAGAACTGAAAGTATATGGGCGACATCGGAACACAACTAAAAGTATATGGGCGACATCGGGACATATAAAATGAATAAAAAAAGTTAAATAATTAACTTTACCGGTTCAGCAGGTAACCGGTAACACAAATTAATTGCCTTGTTTTTAATATATTAAAAAAAGTAATCACAAATTGTGAAAAGCTGGGATACACAGTTGCATACAAAGGGCTTACAATGCTACTGCCCACTTGTATGAAACAAAAATAAATAAAGGCCTTGGAGACCATACATTACAATCTCATACATACACAGTCATATGCAAATCGCATAACCATTAATTAATTACTTTAAACTCCAAGGTTGAGAGCTAATGCTTACATGGGTTCTTATTTGATCAGAAGATGTGAAGTGCTAAAGATGTGATCTGCCATTCTCGATTTTCTTGTTTTATGGATGGAAAATGTAAAGTGAAGGCGACCTCCAAAGATAAGTTTTTTTTAAACTTTATTTAGACGAATTTTATAGTAATTTTTCCTATTTTTTATGGACATTACATGAATGCAATTTTTGTTTTCTCAAATTTTTTCGTTTATCTTATACTCCGTATTTGTTTATCGCATGTTCATCTTCATCTATTTATAAATTATTGTTTTCTAACGAATAATCTACACTATATATAATGAAAAAAATAATGTATATCATACCACTATCACTCGTATTATCTAAACCATTGTCAAAAGAATGCGGTACCAAGTGGGTAAAAAATCGAAAAATACCGGTCCCGTACTGGTACCGAAACCGGTATCGTATTGAAATTTCGGTACGGTTTAGGTTCTCCGTTTTAGCCAGTTTCGGTTCCGGTACCAACCGGTTCCGGTACGGTTCCGGAACCGATCTCATCCCTAGGGTATCGTACTTAACCGCCCAAACCCGCCCCATGCTCACCCCCAGTCCTACGTATTCTTTTAATATTATTTTAAGAAAAAAGGTAATCGTAGTTTCAATAAAGATTAATTTGTTTATATACTCCGTATCATTTATTAATTATTGTCTTTATAACGAGCAAAGATTAACAAAAACTATAGAGATATACCTTAGGCTCGCATGTGAATTCACGTTCAGGGTTATTTTTATTTATTACAGTTGAAATTAAAGTTCATACAAATGAATGAGAAAAAATGATGAAAAATACTCCGTAATTTTTTTTAAAACTCGCGTATACACTATACACTATCAAGTATAAAAACAATAATAATATAAATATATAAAATATAAATATAAATTTTTTTGAGTAAAAAAGGAAACCCTCCTACAATACTATAGTAGTAATAGACACCGATTACTTAGTGAAATTTATAGTTTTTTATTTATTTTTTGTTAAAGACAAGGTTTGAAATCATTGACACGGCCAACTCGATCATGTTTCACGCACACATGCTTTTGAGCAGAAACCCGAACCGCACAACAGGGACCTGATATATTAATCTATACAATATGTGAACCAGGCCGAATTCTTGAATGCGGGACTACAGAACCTCCCATTGCGGCTTCTTAGGAATTGAAGCATGGTAGACCCCCAAATAAGGATTGAACACATGACCTCTACGTTAACAAATACATCACTGAAATGTCAATTTTTGATATTAACCAATCAAAAGAGAGAATAGTAAATAGTCGACAGAAAATATATTTTATTGATAGAATTGATCGATCTAATTACACAAATTATTACAGTTGCAAGGCGGAATTAATGAGAAAACAAGGGTTGCTGAGATAAACCCAATTGATGAGGTTAGATTATAATGGAAACAAATGTAATTGTTGTATCCACTTGCATACATACATACAATTATTATAAACATTATTACTAACCTCTATACACTCACTACAAACCTCCATGCAACAGCTTCCCTATCTATCTATGCTCACAATCTTTCAGAGACTATCTTGTCTCTTCTTCACCTTTATAATTACTAAAGGAGAAATTTAAAATATCAATACAAAAAATACAAAACAAAAAAGACCTCTACAGGAAATGGAAATGTTACATGAACACAACAGACAAAAGATCGAAAAAAAAAAAAAAAAAAAAAAAAAAAATGGTTCATAAGATATCAAATGAGATTAAGCTTGTATTTACGGAACTGATGGCTCATGCGAGACTTGTTAGATATACCCAAATCCGCTTAGAGGAGAAAGCAGTTCTAAATTATGCAGCTAAATTTCTGAAAAAAATAAGTATATTTCATTAAAACTAAGGATGACTAATGAAGATTTGATAGATGAATAATAATATGTACCTTGACGATTGTTGAGATTGTTGTGCTAGTGCGGTTTCTAAGATTCTGTGAAACCGCTGTATGTTGACCTGGCTATTATTAGATGATGATGATTTGACTCGGGAGACCTTTCTTCTTTTTATTTTTTCACGGAAAAAATAATCCTCTGTATCGAGAACGTAAGAGATCTGCCATTATTATTATGCAACTAATTAGAAAGCAGATAATTGTATTCAAGGTTGCAAAACTCGGTCAGGACTTTGGAGGGAGGGAGTAATCCGAGAACTCATAGATTCATCGGGTTGGACTGTCTATACATTTAAATAGTAAATTTCAAAATTATAAGTATAAACGTAGAAGAAAACCATAGACATAGACATAAACATTTAACACAATTGACTAAAAACATAATCATAATCATTCATTTGTTCGAAAACTAACATTCTAGTTCTAGTTTAAATTAAAAATAAAATTCATATTAAGATTAATAATGTTGAACAATTTTGACTTTGACCAACAAATTCGATTTCGAACCGTTAATTGAGGTTGACGGATTGTTTAAACAGAGTTTAAAATTTTGGATCGATCACAGTGATTTGATTTGAGATTCAAGTGGCAGGGTTTGTATTTAGTTTATTCTATTCACACTACAGAAATGTCTCAAAATCCTATTATTATATTAACGTACTACGAATTGCTCGCCTTATTTTATATGTGGGTCAAGATTGGGGGTGACGGGTCAAAACAAATATATATAATACAGAAAGAAACGGTAAGATGGTGTGACCCATATACATTTAAAGTTTCTTTATAGATGATTAACAACATTATATGTACCTTTGAAGAGCTACAAGACATCTTATACTCCAAACCATTGACCAAGTGAGCACCTTCCATGGCAAGTGACAAATCGGAAGACTCGTCCATCGCCGTGAAACGGCGTTTATTTCTGCAAATATATTTGAATAGACATATCATGCTTTGAAATTAATTTAGAAACTATCAGGCATCTAAACAACCTTTTTTCAAAGTCTACTACGGCGCTAATTACATAAATAATAATTATCAACGAATTAATTTTACCTTTGCATCAAAATACCAGATTGCTTTTTTGCGTTTGCAACCGAGAGAAAATCTTTGTGTAGATATGCTGCAAAATGAGGATCTACGGAAACCGCAACTACTTCGGGTTTTTCGATCCCATCGTCCATCAGTTGGATAGTTAGACGAGAAGGACCAGATGTCTACAAAAAAATTAAATAAATAAACATAGCCCTTGCCATAAGTAAACATAGCACTTTAAAAGAATAAGTAAACACAGCACTTGCCATAAAGTGCAAATAATAATAATAATAATAATAAAGAGGAAAACATACACATTCAAATCTGTATATGTTCTCATCATGGAGGAGGACATGTGCATTTTCGTAGTATACGGAATCAAAAAACTTCTCAGGTTTACGGGATCTTTCGTATTCGTATAACTGCAGGAGTTTGTTATCCATTTCATCACCAGCTATGTTTTGAAGCTGCATCCAGAAGAAAGTAAGTAAAACTTACAAGCAGCATATGCAATTCGGACGGGTTGGGTTTGGGTTAAAAAGGCAAAACCCGTCAAATTTTTAACGGACAGGAACAGGTTGGGCTCGCAAAAACACTTTTCTGCTCTTTTTATAAGCAACTCGTCTCTCGTTTATAATTGCAAAAATAAAAATCTATATAAAAGTAATCAAAACCTTCTAAAAAACAAGATTAGAAGGTTATAGTGTTGCACACATTTGACGATTTGATCAATTCCTCTTTTAGGTTAATGTTTTCCTTTTGACCCATTTGACACGTTTAACACAACCCAAATCCCCCATATCGGAAGTATAGTATGAGCATGGGTAGGTAAGTACCTGTTTAACGAGCTTGCAAATCAGCTTATCCAATGTAAATAACACATACGACTGATTCCCGATAATGGCCCGGCAATCATCTTCGAATTTTGCATTATCAACAACGCCATCAAGCAAATTGTATAAAGATGTCATAAATCTTCAAAAGCATAATTACATCATGTCAGAAATTCAGATTTCAGGTGACGGTTTACTTGAGTAATAGTAACGCTTAACGAACTTACATGGAGTACAATTCAGAAGAGCGAGAATCCTTAGCGGTTTTCCGTCTCGCTTCAGCAGATGACGATTCGACTTTCGCAAATAATAGCCTGTCATATAATGCCTGAAAAAGAAAAATAATAATCAACTTCGGTAGCAAGCTTAGAAAAGGATTTGGCGATTTCAGACTATTTGACCCATTTAAAGTGCCACCTTTAAGTGTTGCCTTCCTTTTTATCAAAAATTACAACAAAAAAAAAGAAATATGTGTTCTTACTTGGTGAAGCCGAAAGAGCGTATAATAAGCATCGTTCCCATAGAAGACACGAGAATCTTTTTTTTCGACATCAGACGATAACGAAGCTACACATTTAGCCAACGGTTTCGCAGTTCGTAAATAATACACGCCGTCTCCGGAAACTAAATTTGCATCCTCGGTATCACCTTCACTTTCAGCTTTACCGTCCACATCATCATCATCATGATCTCCATCTCCCTCTTCATGTTCCTCTTCTCTTGACACGTCATCACTACCAGACGCATCATCGTTGTCCTCGTCATCACCATCCTCGTCATCACCGATATTTGACTCGTCAAAGTCAACATTAGGTGACAGCTCACCCTCTTCTTTCTCAGCTTTGGAAGGATTATTTGATATTCCATTAGCCGTCGTTACTGATCTCCTGATATCTCCATGCTGCAAATAAAACAAATTATATCAGATATAGTAAATTCACGAGACTCGGTCACTTAGCTTAGTGTAATATATAAAATATAAAGTATTACCTGTGACGCATGAACGACAATATTTGACTCGGTTTCATGACCATTGACCATGTTCTTATTACCATCTTTCTCGTGTTGCAATCCATTGTTTTCCTTCGTCAACGTACCGCCGTTGACCATAATATTCTTTTCACCTCCATTGCAATCGGGTTTCGATTGGTTAGAATTCATACTACTAGCATCATGACCGGGACTTTCGCCGGCAACGTTTTTGGTCGAAACACCGAGCATGGGTTCCAAAAACATCGTCCAAAGATTCAAAACTTTGTTTAGTTGTTCTTTACCTGTACAAATCTCTTCACACGAATACTTAATAAGTTTAAATGCATCTTCATGTATATCAACGTCCGTATATTCATATTCAAGATTCGGTGAAACAAAGTGTCGGCTTCCGGCCGCAATGCTATGCAGCACGTCTTCATCTTTTTGACTTTTTCCTTTTATTTCTTTAATCTCGGCCACCAAAGCTGTTTATTACAACATAAAAATGTAATGTAATTAGATAAAATATAAAAAAAAAAAAAAAAAAAAAAAAATTTCTAAAAATGTTGTAATAGAACTGTAACTTAACTTACATTTCGTGCTCAGATTCTTTGAATCTTGTTGCTTAAAATAAAAGCTGCGATGATCAAGTGACTTGTAATGGTTTTTGGCATAAATTTCAGCCCAAACCTTATTAAAGTCTGATTTACACCTCGTCCATTCGTCTTCTTTTTGTTTAAGACGAGTCAACATAACATGCAACGCAACTGTCGGGTTTCGACGGAGTGTTTCCATCGCATCGAGACCGTGATCACCGTATAAACGCTCCATGCACCGTAGATTCAGAGCTACAAACATTCAATAAAGACGATTAAGCATCATCCAAAATAAAAAAAAGTCAACAAGTCAACCAGTCAACAAGTCAACGGGACTGAAAAAATATAAAAGTGCCAGTAACCAATACCTACCGGTAAAGTGCTCTTCGATACGGAATGGGGTTTCGAGAGTTAACGTCTTGTTGTTAATGCTATTCAAAATCTCTTCAACGGTTCTAGCAGTTGATTTCACAGACTCCAACAGCATATCAAGTTCAAACCTGGTGACATCATCATCAAAGAATCATTACATCATCCTACTTCATTTTTATTAAGATTTTCATTTTTTTAAAAGTGATATGAAGAACATTTACCTATCATCCTCACATCTAAATAAACTTTCTTCATACTGGTTTTTACGCATGTGTGTAAACGAATAATCTTCGCTGCCAGATGTCACAGATACCAAATGATCATTCAATACTTGTGAACCAAGCTCCGATCTTTGGCTAACTGACGGTATCTGATACTGTAAAAAACACAATACAAACCATACGATGTAAAATACGGAACAGTTTTACAATAACAGAACACATGCAAATAAGGATGACATAAGACTGACATCATCAGGAAGAAGTCTGTAACTGGGAGTACAACGTTGACATTCAGAAAGGTCGAGTTCTTGTATCGATTTTGCCCGGTTTTTGTCGTCTTTGGCGGCATCTTCACGCCTGTGGTCCCTCTCTTTCTCCTCGGTCCTACTTAATTTAGTTACATGCCCTTCAGTCCATAACGATCCTACCAAAAGTCAAAGACATAATAAACAAAATGATAACGACAAATGCAAACATTAATTTAAATTAGAATTTTTCTAACGACGGTTCGGGCTGTCGTTAACGCCCTTAAAAGTGTTGTAGATAGCGGTTAATTATTAATTTTTGGATGAGGCTTATTAAAATGTACAACACCTTTAAGCGTGGTAGCGATATCCCTAAGGTTAGTCGTTAGAAGCCCTTAGGGCTGTCATTAAGTGTTGTACATAGCAGTAAGTTATAAACTTTTGAGTGACGGTTATTCAGACGTACAACACTTTTAATCGTGTTAACGGCTGACGTTAGAAACATCCTTTAAATTATAAGGTAAACAAATACAAAGCAGTCGATAGACCAAGAAACAAACGCGTACTTTTGTCCATGACACCAGCAAGGAATCCATCTGCAAACATAAATTATTAGTGGCAAGCACAGAAAAAAATAAAAATAAAAAAAACATTTGGCAAGGTGGTTTGACTTTGACTTTGACTTTGACCTATATTTTCGCAGCGCTCCAAAAAAGCACTAAAGCCTTCCATAAGATCTGGATGCTTTCCAAGTAGATCAGCAACCTGAAATACAACACTCATATATCAATAACGATACAGAAAAAGTCATTTTATTATAAAATTGTATTGCAAGGTGATAATATAATATTTAGCACGCATAATCTAAACGTACCAAGCTCTGCAATTCCTTCCTTGTAATTATTTCGGTACTGTAAATATGAAGACACTTCAAAAACGCTTGGTAATCGTCTTGATTCCGTAATCGGTCCTTCACTTTCTCGCAGAAAGTGAATTCTTGGCTGTACATACCTGTTATAAATACGTATTTTATGTCAGAAAAATATTCGTTAAAAAAACCCGAACAACTGATATCTAGAACATTTTCTGACTCACTTTTTAAAGAATCTTTATCACCATCTGGAGCCACACCTGAATGTGCTCCAACATCATCAACCTTAATTGCAGATTTCCGTTTTTCATCACGATGAACGTCCCGATTTGCATCAAGATCAGACTCTTTGTAATCGTGTTCAGATTTTATCCTATCCTTTTCAGATCGTTTTTCGCCTTGTTGTGACATCATCCTATCTCGACGTACACGTTGCTAATGACATCATCACAGATTCAGTACCTTATAAAAATATATATATAGACTTTTGTTTTTTAAGTAAATAGTTAGATTACCTTATTTAGATGTTCTTGTTTTACTGGAACCATAGCTGAGCTCCGTTCATCGAAACGGTTGACATTTTGTCGCCCTAACGAAGCTTGATGTGCAGATGCAGCAGCAGAAGCATCAGGTAAAAATCTAGTAAACTCGTCAAGAAGATCAGGTTGATCATCAAAAAGTGCAGCAACTTCCCGGTAAACTTCGTTAATTCCCTTGTGTTCTTTCCGATACATGTTCAATATATCCAAAAATGATTTATAAACGTGATCATTGTTTTGGAAACGTTTCTGTTAAACAAGAAAGTTAGAATGTACACATTAAAAAATATTAAACTAATTTTCACTTTAACATATAAAAAACAACAAAATGTCACCTTTATTTTGTTTACAAAATTTATAGCCTCGTCAAACTCAACCGTTCTTTTTATTGGAGGTTCATCTTCTTCGATGACTGTTATTTCATACCCTTTGGGCAAAAAAGTATTAAACCCGAAAATTAAATTATTGTGCCCTTTAAACAAACTTTTCACCCTTGCTATAACACCCGCGGTGTCGATTCTGCACCAACATATAAAAACAAGTTATAATCATTATAGTAAACCGAAAAAAACCTCTAATAAAAAAAAAAAAAAAAAAAAACGTACCTTTGAGCTTTAAAATCTTTCATTACATCGAGAAACATGTCATATTTTTCTCTTTGGTCATGAAACATGTCCTTAACTTCCTTTAAATACGTTAACGCATCGTTAGTTGTGAGTTTTTGTGCACTACTAGCACCTACAACTGCACCAGTAGCTGTGGCGGTAGCTGAACCGACACCTGTACCGCCAGCCACCTCACCTACTCCTTCTTCCCCTGGGCCATTGGGTTGACTATATCTTCAAAATACAAAGTAAAAGTCAACCCTTTTACGTTTAGGTATCAGAATATTCTAAAAGTGCAAAATAAATTGTAAACTATATATGCAAAACCGTCTATGTTAATCATACATTTTGGTATTTCTATTTATCATGCCTAGGTTTATGAATCCCGTCATTGCATCCCCTAATACGACGAAGTAGTCAAACGAGCAACACAATAATTTAACTAGACCTTACAGTTTAATAAGCTGTTACCACACCATAAACACCCTAAAAGCAAAAAAGATAATAATATTAATATTAATTATTAATTATTAATTAATAAATAATAAATAATAATAACGATAAAATTAATATTAATATTAATTAATAATGATAATTAATAATAAAATAATTAATATGTAATAATTTAATAATAATTAATAATAACAAATTACAAAAATAAACCTAATTTCTATGCTACATGCACTTGTTAAGTTCTGAGGCTGATAATAAAATATTAATTAAACAATAAAGATGATAAATTTAGCATTACATGTTTTATACCTAAACCATAGAAAGATCCAAAAAATATTGTTTATAACTATAAAATCATAATTTAAAAGAATATATGTAAAATTCAAAAGGCAAATAACTTCAACTGCAGAATAACCATATCACAATATAAATCCACAAATTCAAAAGCTAATCCTATTTAAAATTTAAGTCAAATAATTAAGCAAAAAAACACATCAATCAATACATTCTTCCATATGAAAACACAAATTCAAAAGTGAAATCTTACGATGGAGAAACAAACGGCCGCTTAAATTGAGAATTACTATACACGTCATCACGTAATCTTTTCATTCCTTCACAGCAAGAAGAAAAAATAAAACAAATTGTTAATGATTAAACCTGTATTTAGCAAAAAGATTGTATGTAAAACGTATATAAATATAAATATAAATAATATAAAAAGGTAAATCGGTAATTGATTGATTACCTGTGAAGTAACCGCGAGATAAATCAAATTGGGGAAAGATCCAAAGCAGTTAAACAAAACTAAATAAGTTGTAATTATAATTATTATTGGTAATTAGTATTTAGATCGATTGCAAGAAGGTGTTGTTAGCAAACTGTGTTTTTGAGAGAAAGAGAAAAATTTTGTGTTTGAGTTTTTAATGTTGTTGCAATTGTAAGGTTAATGAGGTTTGCAATTGTAATGGAACGGAATTATTTATTATTTATTTACTTAACACTGTTTTACATGTATTTTGTTGAAAGAGAAAATTAAGGGAAAATTGAGGCTGGGTTTTGTTTGAGTTTTGGTTTAAGTGGTTGGGCTTTAGGGCCTTTGACTACAACGGAGCTATTGGGCTTTTTTATTTTTTTATTATACGGAGTATTATATTATATTATATTATATTATAATATTATATTATATTATATTATTATATTATATTATATTATATATTATATTATATTATATTATATTATATTATATTATATATCTAAAGGGAGGTGATCCGTACACCACCTCTATTTTGTCATACACCACTAAATAAATTTTTTGGACATTTTTACTCTTCCTTTTGTTCACCACCAACTCCCCTTAACTTATCAAAAGAAGGGTAAAACTGTCTAAATAATTGTTTTGGTGGTGTATGGCAAAAACAAGGTGGTGTACGGATCAACTCTCATATCTAAAACATAGCACTAAGCTTATGTTTAAAAATTTTAAACATGCAATAAGTGATTGTACGTTGAGTGTAATTACTCTCTCCCATAACTACTCCTATGTATGTAGGGGTGTGCATTAAACGGTTTCGACCACAAAACCGACCAAATCAAACTGATTTGGTTAAAGTGGATTGAGTTATTTGCTTTTGGTTTGGTTTATTGGTTTTACCCAAGAATATTTATAGTTTTCGGTTTGGATTTTGGTTTGTAAAAATTAACATTTGTTTTCAAACCGAAATATACTTTTATTTATGGTATATATATTAAATATTTGTTTTATTTATTTTAGATTTTAGTTATGGGTTATCTTTTATTTGTTTTTGTTTGAGTTTAATGTTATTATTGGTTTAGTTCCACTTTAATAATTGAATTTGTTTATCAATTACTCCGTATTATGAATTTTTTATACCTGAAAACTTAACTGCCGCTAGTTTCGTTTTTATTTTTGTGCTACTCGGTTCATTGATATAGTTTTGATTGTATATATGAGTTGGATATTAATGGGTTGTTTCTCATATTGCATGCTTAGCATGAAATATTTTAATTGTATATTTATAGTTTAATCAATAAAATATGTTTGCTTTTTTAAAAAAAATAATACACATTTTTTATCTAAAAGTTTTAATTTGGTTTAATCAAAATCAATTCATGTAAACCGATTTCTTATTTGGTTGGATAAGTTTGATTTTGTCAAATATGGCTCGGTTATTGATTCACAAAAATATTATGGAAAATCGAATAAACTAAACCGAATAAACCACGTAAACCATAAAGTGACCGAACGAACACCCCTACATGTATGATATATTTATGCAAAAGGTGATTGTACGTTGAGTGTAATTACTCACTCTCTACACATAACTACTCCATGTATGATATATTTATTAAGTCGACAGCAATTGTCGATTTATTGGCGACTTAACTGACTATTATAGCCTAAATTAAATTTCAGGCAGGACTTAAAATCCATGAAAATTTGATTTTACCATTTTGTCTCAATTTTATTTTTAATTTTTATTTTATTTTTTTAAAAGATTTTCCTACTTATTAGTCGGAGGTCCACACGAAAGCAATCTCTCCATCTGTCGAATAGAGAGAGAGAAGACTTTCTCTACTTTTGAGTGTGTTTTCACTCTGGGTGGAGAAATGACTTGTCTTTATTTTCGAATAGGAAAAAGATTGTCTACATCTCACATCACACATACACCAGTTATATATTATTGGGTTTTGTTCTTGTTGTTGTTGTTGTAGATAGCCCTTAAGATTATTCATATAAAAAAAATCAAAAAGCGAAAAACTTATATATTGTAAAACATTAGCCTTTCACCGAGGGTGAAAAGATCCTTGAAAATACAAAATACACACCGACTCGAGACCGTCTTGCACCTAGAAGCAAAATAAAGCAACCTGCTACAACAAAAACCTAAACTATTTAGGCGCAAACTAGAATGCAAAAGGGTCGAAAACATACACTAACTAAAACAAACCAAATATCACAGCCCAAGAAACTAAAACGCGCTACAGATCAACATTCAAGACCACTTAGCCAAAATAAAAAAGAACCAAAGCAACCGAACAAAGCCATCAAACTGGATCAAGCAACAAAACAAACAGAACGCATGGATATACAATCAAACACCGCTTTCATCCGATGCCTTCATTGCCTTTTTACCTGAAAAATGATTGTGATATAATAATAATAATAATAATAATAATAATAATAATAATAATAATTATTATTATTATTATTATTATTATTATTATTATTATTATTATTATTATTATTATTATTATTATTATTATTATTATTATTATATGTTATGTTATTATTATTATTATTATTATTATTATTATTATTATTATTATTATTATTATTATTATTATATTTATTATTATTATTATTATATGTTATGTTATATGATATATGATATATGATATATTATATTATATTATATTACAAGTCTAAATAAAATGTAAAATAGTTCCGGTTATGACTATCTTTTTAATTTCAGGAATACAATAAAACTAGCAAATTTGTTTAGAAAAAAAAATTAATTTCCCAAACACCCTTAAGTTACACCACTATATTCTATAGGTTAGAAATTAAAGAGATTTCCAAATCATCATTATCCTTTCGATGATACGCTAAGATTACTTGGAGATCAAATAACGAACTTCCATGTCATCAATAATCCTAATCCTGTGAAGGTAGTTTAAAGGTCATTTATTTATTTTCCAATTATATACCTTTTGATAATCACATTACAAAGAAACTTCGTTGATGGTTAAATATTCAAATCGTCTGTACCAGTTTTATTACAAAGAAATTTCGTTTTGAATACATTTCGAAAACTAATCTGTTATCAACAAAAAAAGTTTTGAACAAATATTGTTGTAACTTCCAGACATCATTATAACAACCAAAACTTATCAAAACACACAATCCGATAAAATAATACATCCGACCACCATCTCACGTTCTTCGCTACAATGCTATGCTATCTTACAGAGTTATCGTAATACGTAGAACAAACTTCTTTCTTTCACTTGGATTTCTACCTTCTTATTAGAAGAGTTTCTTATATAAAATATCATTTGTCATTAAAAATTAAAAACAACATCAATAACACTATCCAATTCCACAAGATAAGATATAGACAATTAGACAATAATTCATTTCATCTACCTCAAAATAAAATATCATTTGTCATTAAAAATTAAAAACATCAATAACAGTATCCAATTCCACAAGATAAGATATAGACAATTAGACAATCATTCATTTCATCTACCTCAAATAAAACGGAAGTCGTTTACCCTAGACTCTTGAGCCAAGAGTAGAGAAAATCATCACTTCCTCTACCCGAAGGCGTACAGGTTAAAAAACTTGGTATGTAAATTCTGGATTTCTGGTTGATTTTCTTAAGTATCAAAAGTGTCTAAGCACAAATCAATATCAATATATTTCATATTTTGACCCTAAAAAAATCTCAGATACAACCACAACTTTTTATCAACTTCCTGAATTAAAAAAAAAAAAAAAAAAAGTTAAAAAGTTAAAAAGTTTCAGAAATCAGACACAATTCATATAGACAATAAGATGCAACATTCAAAGTTTTCATCACTCCATTTGTACTCTGTGCAATATGCATATCCACATGCCCTTCCAGAAAATACAGCTTCTATTTAAGTTCCTACAGCAACTGCAAGAACTACACCGTAATATTAAAGACACAAATTATTTACAGTAGTACCGTAACAAATAAACAATTCAAATTGTGCTGATCTATATATATAAAGACTTACAAGAATTTAGTTTCATGAACTAGTTTGAATAATTCCACCCAGCATTTCCACATTGTCATGTTGACAGCTGGGACATATGCATTTCTGCTGCAGCTTTTCACCAAGGGAAGAACATGCCTCTTCAAGTCTTGAAGTCTGCGTGCCTTTCAGTCAAGGATAAAAAAAATCTACTCTTATTTTGGTCTGTTTTACAACAATCTCCTATTCCTAATGCAGATTGTACAATTACCAAAGCTCATTAAAGATCAATTTGGAGTAAATATATTAAATCTGTAACTAGTCAACCAACAGAAGTGAGATATATAGGGAACGGGTCAAATAGTCGAAAGTGGTCTAGCATGTATAAGATGCCCGACCCGCCCAGTGGAAGGACGAATAAGATAGCACGGAACATTAAGTAGAGAAGGAAATTAAAGTGAGGATATATGGCTAATTCTTGAAGTTCTTTACTTCCTTCCATTACAGATTCCATCAGAGATATTCTATGCTTCAAATCATCCAGCACCTTTTGCTCCTACATATCACAAAATAGAGTCGATATTAACTCATCCATATGACACCATTTACATATGCACATACATATCAACAGATTACGGGTGGTGAATTAAAAGGCATGCAAGTAATAATTATAAAAAATAGAACATATATTAATAGTAACAGTATTAATGGGAAAAAATTGATAAAGACATTAGTGATAGATTCAGGAATACAGTAATGTGATGGGAGATTCACATGCTGTCTTGAAAAATAATGCTGTAAAAAGCCACTGAATTAGCTGATCTCGCGATATGACGTATATTCTATCTACACAGTATTGGTTCGTTTTAAGCAGAACATTCTACTTTGTGAATGACAGGAGATATCGTTATCTAAATATGTTACTCCAAATTAGGTTCTTTTTCAAAGAACAAAACTAAATTTACATGACGAAGAAACTAAAAGTAGGAGGAGTTGAGTGATGATAAACTAAGTTAACATGATGAAGCTGCATGTAACCTGCATATGAAAGTTTTGTTCAGACTGAAACTCAAGTTCCATCTTGTTGGTTTCAGAGATTATTTGAGCAAGCTTTGCTTCAAGATCTCTGATTGCTTCTTCAACTTCTCGCGCATTTCCCATTTCAGTGTCCTCTGTAACCAAAAGACAAAACAATTTTGATATTAGATATAATAGAAAAGACCTTAGACTGCGTGTTGAATATAAGAGGATCTCAATCAGTCAACTAATATACAAAATGTATCTCGCACAATAAAAAACTCATATGACATATTATATGCCCCCAGTGTTTTATTTTAACATAGTGGTACAACAGGTAGGCAAGGTGATGGTTCATTCATATTTGGGTGTTTGTCTGTTATCATAAAGGGAATACAAACCATCTTGTGATACTTTGTCGCTGCCAAACGCTTCGAATGTAGCAGAATCCAGCGACTGCTGAAACACTCTGCATCACAATAGAAATCAAGCACGTGTGAATATATGCCTATCTATATGTGAATGTATTTGTCTTGCAACAATAATAATCATCATATATCATCTCCATTACTCTACTTAAGAGCATATATGACTAAAATGAAATGGTAAAAACACAGTACCCACCTGATCCTTGCATTCAGGTCGAACATCTTTCCAATGAGGTCATCTCTGCAAACATAAGCATGAATAGTAAAGATATGCAAGACAGAGCATATCATCTTTCGTCTAACAGAGATTAAAATCATTAAATCATTGAGTGCGAAAAAAGTACAAAAACCTACCTCAAATCTCCTTCTTCGTTCTGGATGTGATTTCATGCAGGTTAACAACCAACAGGTCCAAGTAATTCATACAATAAACATGTGATTAGCATGCAAGTAGAGCTAAACAGACATCAAGTCATCAACTAAACAAGCTACTTTTAAACTTTAATTACCTTAATTGCCTCTAAATCAGATCCAATAGCGGAGACTTCATCCTGAATCGAAGAAATTCGCGCCTGAAGAGATCCAAACGCAATTACTCATAATACTTTCCGTGAACTCGTTTGAATAATCCAGGACAAAAGATATACAATTTTACTCAAAGACAATTATCATCAATATATATATATATATATATATATATATATATATATATATATATATATATATATATATATATATATATATATATATATATATATATATAATTTCATCAACTGTTTCTATCATCGAGGTATAACTTACAGAAACAGAACATAAAAATTAAGATCAATTATAATTAGCTACACGAATAATCCTCAACTTGCTCCGATTCAGTTTGCTAGCTACATATAGGTATAAATCACTCATGTAACTTACATAAAATTGCACTGGTCAAGAGTAATCATCTATGAATAGTGATTAAACATTCATTATTTCATCAACAATATTCCACAAATCTAATTGCATATACAGATCATGAATAATAATTTGACAGGTAATTACCTCTATAGTTTGAATTGACGATTCATTCATAGCAAATTCAACTTCGTATCCTTTAAGTTGTTGCTCAGTAGATTCTTTCAAACGTTTAGCTTCTTCCAGCTCCGAATTAACAGAATCAAGTTCCGATTGAAGCTCTTCAATTTGCCGTTTGAGATTTACAACCCTACGCTCTGTCAATTTTGCGAATTCGAATTTGAATAATCAAAATTAAAACAAAAACGATCGTGAAATTGAGCGATGATGTAAGATTGATGAAGTATATAATATAATATAATAATACACCTCCTTGAGATTTTTCTGTAGAGACATCGCGAATTAGGGTTAGGAGCTCTTTTTGCGAAGTGCTGCCTGCCATTTCCGTTTTCCCGCTCGTATTTCAGATGGCTTTTGAATTAATTAAAAAACGGAAAAAGCTTTGTTGCTTTATATACCCATTCAGATTCAGATTCAGATGATCGTATCATCTGACATTTCACGAGTACGTGATATTCTTTGAATGAAAAGTTTTGAATGAAAGTGTCTAATGTCTAATTAGAGTATTTAATTTAATACTATTATTAAATTAAATTAATTAATTAATACTTTATTAGTGTTATTTAATTCATATAAAATCATTTATTTATTTTTCAATTTATTTAAATAACAAAAATATTTCAAAAAGAAATTAGTTAAGAAATATCTGTGCCCCAACTTTTGAAATAATATCTACTCATTTTTTAATGTAGATTTTTTTATAACTATGAAGATACTCCACGAATCATACCCCCTCCCGTAAATTTATGGGAGGTTCTTCTCGATCGTCGCAACCTCAACTCATGAATGTTATCTCGATCGTCGCAACCTCAACTCATGAATGTTTCAATTGACGTATATCAAAAAGATTATATTGATCAAAATTTTAGATTATACATTAACAACATGAAACAATGGTTGAATGATGTTAATTAATCTTTATATACCAAAAGTGGTGGGCTTTTGTGTAGAATGTGGTGGGCTTTTGTGCAGTTTTAGTTATTTTCGATTGTCGTTTTGAGTTTGCGTTCACATTACAAACGGTACCTCAACTTCGGTTATTTTTAGATAACGGCCCCTCAAATTTACACTTTTTAAGGGTTAAAAGTGTAAATATATAATTTTATTAAAATAAATGAAACTAATTTCACCCAAATTTATAACGTGCTCTATCTTCTCGCTTGGTGCGAGTTAAATTTTTCCGAGGCCACCGTTCAATTTGGAAAAATCTCACGAACCCAACGGGACTAACTATACGCGAAACGGACAATTTTTAAAAAAAAACGCTAAACACGACGACAACCCGTATCTTCCCGCTCGCCACGAGTTAAATTTTTTCGACGGCAGCGTCAGACTCGAAATATTTTTTATGAACAAAACGAAACTAACCACGTTCGAAACGGACACTTTTTAAAAAACGCTAAACACAACGACAACCCGTATCTTTCTGCTCGCCGCGAGTTCAATTTTTCCAACAACACCGTTACACTCGAAAAAATTTATTGAACAAAATAAAACTAACTACGTTCGAAACGGATACTTTTTAAAAACGCTTAACACAACGACATCTAAAACGGCGCTTAACACATATGCCGTGTTCCCCTCTGTAAATACACAACGCTACGTTAAATATGAATACGCAGCCTGAAAGCCCCTACCGCAACGCGCGGGCCGGTCCGGACTAGTTTATATAATAAATTAAAGCATATCAAATTTTGTATCAAACTTGTGAGATATTCTAACCTTTTCAGTGGTACAATTTGACTCATAGCTATAATTTACAAAACGACTCAAATTTTCTTTTCTACAAACATCTATTACTTGAAGATGAAAAATAAGCAAATTACAAATAACAAAACTCGTTAATTTAACAAAATATTAATATATACTTTTTTTCACATGATTATATAAATAGACAGGGTAAACAAGGATTTAAGATCAACATACATCGCTGCCATTAGATATGTATGTGCGTATAATTGTATATGTAATGTGTATGTGTGCATATAATTGTATATGTAAAGTGTCGATAACGCGCATGTGTTCTAAAGCATTAGGTGTACCAAGCCCGAATTACTATGTGGACCGGACATTTAACAAGGGCGGGATACAGTCCGTTCAATAATCGTTCGTTATGTCGGGGTCAATCTTTTCTATATTTTACTGAATATGGTCAATTTATTCCACGCGGTAAGCTCGGTCGACATATATTCATTCTACTAGAAAACAAATACAACAAACTAAGAAAAATGGTTCAAACAAAATAGATAAATAGCAAAACGACACGCACCACGCACCGTGCGTGTTTCTTCTAACGTGGTGCGTGTATCAACACCAAAACTTGTGTAACGTAAACGAAGAAAAAAGCAAGATCAACTACTTTGAAGGTTTTTTTCACAATTAACTGTAGCAACAATAACAACCATAATACATATATACCAACTGTTCGACGAAATGTCTTCAACAAATAATGAATCAAACGAACGGAAAAGTGTTGTTACCTTATCTTTAGACATTTTGAAAGATTATTAGCAGTCCAAATGCTCGACCAACATTGTTAATACCACGAATTTTCAAAGATTTTCTCTCGATCAACAACTTTAAACGCGAGTGCAGGTTTTTTTGTGCGTGCTTGCGTGTTAGGGGGGGAGGGGGTAAACGTGTATAATTACGGCGTAGGTTGAAGTTTAATTAAAATCGAGTGAGTGACAAGCAAAAAACACGGATAAACTGAACATATTTTGGGAAATCGTCGTCTGGTGCGTGTTTCTAGGTTTTTGGTGCATGTGAGTTTTAAAACTAAATTGAGCGTCTTATTAAACGAGCAGTACACACCATGCGTGTTTCTGGCTGCTTTGTGTGTGATGCGTGACCACGTGCTTTTCATGTTTAAGTGTTCGATGATCACACATCATGCACCAAGATACACGCATCATTCGTGGTGCGTTATTTGTGGTCAGAGGGTTATTACAATTTTGAAATTTTAAGGATATATTGTTAAACACTTTTGAAAATAAGGGCATTCTGACCAATTTCTCAATTACAAATCGTCTTGGTGCCATTATATGTAAATGAAAATGATACATCAAAACTTAATACTCTGTAATTATTTATAGAATTAAGTTATGTAAAGATTAGTTAACCTTGAACTAAACGATTGCTAACCTTGAACTGTACGATCTAAATTGAGAGTTATCGAAGACCACAACCTCCAAAAACTTTTAAAGTTATGAATTATGGGGACAAAAAATTTTCTAAAGGCAGAGAGTCGTAACGCCCTTTTAACATTCAACTTTAGAGTGTTTTTTTTATTTTATTTACTCAATTACTCAGTGACCCAGATTCATTACTGTGACGCCCCGTACTAAATCAACATGTACGGACCATCAACAACATGATCATTACAAGGTCAAACACTATATGCGTTTTCAAAACAAGTTTGCATTCATGATAAAAGGCTGGTGATGTCATAACTAACGTCGAATGTTTTGCATCAAAAGTATGCTTCTATGAATAGAAGCAAAGATAATAGTGCGTGACCCTTAGGTCGTTACAAATCATTGTTTCAAAAGTATTAAAGTTTGAATGCAATATAAAGTGTTTCATGCGGTGACATCTCTAGTAAAGCACAACGGAAGTCTACGAGGCATGACTAGTGCAACAGCGGAAGCAACCTTAAGCACCTGAGAAAAACATGTTTAAAAACGTCAACACAAAGGTTGGTGAGCTATAGTTTAAGTATAACAGTAATGTAAGGTAGGCCACGAGATTTCAGTGCTACAAAGAGCGTTTCAAAACAGTATGATAAAGTATATGTTTAACCCTGGGCACTTGGTAACTAACTTAACGTTTATAACCCCCTGAAAGTACACTTGGCGAGTGCGTATGTTTACGAAGTATTAAACACTCGTTAAATGCTAGCGCTACTAGCCCGAGTGGGGATGTCAAACCCTATGGATCCATATCTAAGATTCGCGTTCACCGGTTCAAAAACCAATGACTAAACGTTACCGAGCTAAAGGGAATGTTTATGCCGTTGTATAACCCACACATAGATAAAGTTTAAGTACTCGTGCCTAGTATGTAAAACATAAAATGCGCATGTATTCTCAGTTCCCAAAATAGTTAAAGTAAAAAAGGGATGCTATAACTCACAGTGGTAAAGTAGTGGTAAAGTCGAGTCGGGAAGTAAGCAAGTACGTAGGTCCGGAAAGTCCTCAGCCTAAGTCAAATATTACTAAGTCAGTAAATCGTCCCAATAGGTTTAAATGTATGTAAATTAGGTCTTAAAGGTCATCATCATTCATCATCAAACAAAAGGTGTAAAGTAGGTTTCATTCAAGAGAAGAGTTTAAAACAAAGGCTGACTTGGATCAGCCACCACGGCCTCTATACCTACTGAAATAAGGTGAGACCGGTGGCCATGGCTCCGTATATGAGTCCTTTAGTTGTGGTAAAAATTCCAGAAGCAAACTCGTCTTCGTTTGACCGTGGCGACGGTCTAAGTGCAAGTAGGTCAGAATTTTTCAGCACAACGTTAAAAGGACATAGTGACGATCGGAGGGCCATAAATCCTAAACCGTAAATCGGATTAAGACGAGTCTTAAATGAAAAATTATATACTCGAATAGAGCTAACTGAAAATAAACTTTACAGTAGCACAGGTATTCAGGTCTGTTCCATAAAACAGTAAACAGTAGGTTCCGGTGGGTTCTTGGTGCTCGATGCTTATCACGGTTCTCATCCTTGATGCATATAGCTTCAAGTGTACAACTCGTTGATGTGTTTGCATCATATTAACCTAGGTTTAACCATCATAACACTTGTGTAAGTCTAAGACATGTAGCACAACTCATTTAAGTGTTGCAAGTAGCTTGATGAACCAAAGTTACATCAAAATCTTAGATTTGACACATACATGAACTATAAAAGTAATATTGAACTACAAACTTGAAAGTAAACTAACTAATCAAGATCTTAAGATGTAGAACATAGTTCTTAGTTAGATCTTGAAGATCCAAGACTCAAAGGTCTAGATCTAAAGTTAGTAAGTTAAATCCTAAGTAATAATACTTGAATCTTTACTTTAATGAAACCATAAGTTACAAAACTTAGATTTTCATCTTGTAAAGTGTATGTAAACTTACAAGATTTTATTTATGACAAAATAAGTAGACCATAAGCTATAGAAACTTAGATCTTTCATAATTATTTGAAGTTATAACTAGAAAGTTATACTTTCATGTTCTTGAACTTATAAAGTTAACTTTAGTTCAAGTAAAATGAGATCAAAGTTAACTAGTAACACTTGACCAAGAACAACATAAATCACGAATTTAAAATGCTAGGAAATGAAGATATAATCTAAATAAACAAGTAACTAGTTCATTGTTATTCATACTTTAATGATTCAAGCCAAAGTCTTGATCTTTAAGGAAGTAAACTTTTAAGTTTACTAACATGAATTCAAGTAATGATTTTACAACACATGAACTTTAATCTTTTAAAACATTAAGTGTAGAACTTAACTAGTAAGTTAGGTTCTTGTGTGTTCTTGTAAATACAAGATAATATGAAGAATCAAACTAGGTAGTTTGATTCTTGTAACTAGTAAGTAACAACTACAACAACAAGTAAGTAATCTACAAACAAGAACAAGTAACAAAACAACAATCAAAGAATGATGATGACGAGTTTGGGATTCGGTTTTGGACAAGAGAAAAGGAAGAAGAGAAGTTCTTGTTACTTACAATATTAGAGAGAAATGAGAGGAAAAGATGAGAGAACTTTTAAGTAATTTGTGTGTGTGTAAAATGAAAGAGTAATACTAGTAATATGTAACAAAAAAAAAATTTGAATCCCCCTTTACACTCACAATGGCCGACGGTTTTACAAAAGGGGAGGGGGGAGGGATTAGTCCACTAGTCTCTTGCATGCTTATGGCTCAAAAGTTGGTAATTAGGGGTATTTGCATGGGAAAGATGTGTAACCATACTAGTAACTGGATTCCATAAGTATTAATCAACTAGTTAAGTCTTAATGTGATACTTAAATGAAAGTAATGGGCTAATTAATCCATTAAGTGTGTAGGGTTGGCTCTTAAGTCCATTAATCATGAGTTCATTAATAAAAGACCAAGTATGTAACAAAAAAATCCATAAAGCCCAAGTAATTAACCATTAGCACTAGTTAATTAAAAATGATTAATAAAACTTAATCATGAATGTAAATAATACTCGAAAATATTATTCGTGTAATGTACGTGTGTTACAAAGACGTTTCGGGCATTTAAAAGTCAAGTATGGTAACAAGTAAATGTATATAATCAATACATTCATTAAATCACAAGTATTAATAATAAACATTATTAATTAAAGGATGGAAAATCCAGGGTCGTTATATTACCCACCTGTTAAAGAAAATTTCGTCCCGAAAATTTAAGTTGAGGTAGATGGAGGAGTCAGGAAAAGGTGAGGATACTTCTGCATCATTTGATCCTCTCGCTCCCAAGTAAACTCAGGTCCTCGTTTGGCATTCCATCGTACTCGGACGATCGGAATCTTGTTGCGTTTCAAAGTTTTGACCTCACAGTCCATAATTTCAACAGGCTCTTCCACGAAGTGGAGTTTGTCATCAATAGTAAGTTCTTCAAGTGGTATGATAAGTTCGGGTGCAGCAAGACACTTCTTCAAGTTTGACACGTGGAAGGTAGGATGAACTGAGCTCAATTGTGTTGGAAGATCCAAACGGTATGCAACGGGTCCAACACGTTCCAAGATTTCAAAAGGACCAATATATCGCGGGTTCAACTTTCCGCGCTTTCCAAAACGAATCACACCTTTCCAAGGTGCAACCTTCAACATCACACGGTCACCGACGTTGAATTCAAAGTCTTTACGTTTAAGATCGGCATAACTCTTTTGACGATCGCGGGCAGTCTTAAGTCTCGCTTGAATCTGAGCAATCTTCTCCGTTGTTTCATGGACTACCTCGGGTCTGGTGATTTGCTTTTCACCTACTTCGGCCCAACAAATAGGAGATCGGCACTTACGGCCATACAATGCTTCAAAAGGTGCGGCATTAATACTCGAGTGATAACTGTTGTTGTAAGAAAATTCGGCGAGTGGCAAATGCCTTTCCCAGGCCTTTCCGAAATCAATGACACATGCACGCAACATGTCTTCCATGGTATGAATCGTTCGTTCACTTTGCCCGTCGGTCTGTGGGTGATAAGCAGTACTCATGTCGAGACGGGTTCCCATGGCTTCTTGTAAGGAACGCCAAAATCTGGAAGCAAAACGGGGATCGCGATCTGAGATGATCGATAAAGGTACACCATGACGAGATACAACCTCTTTGATGTATAATTGAGCAAGTCTCTCCATCGTATCCGTTTCCTTCATAGCCAAGAAGTGTGCAGATTTAGTAAGACTGTCAACGATAACCCAGATGGTATCGTATCCGCCCACCGTCTTTGGTAGCTTGGTGATGAAATCCACTGTGACCCTTTCCCACTTCCATTATGGGATTTTCGATTGTTGAAGCAATCCAGAGGGCCTCTGATGTTCGGCCTTAACTTTTGAACAAGTCAAACACTTACCAACATAAGTTACAACGTCTTTCTTAAGATTCAGCCACCAATACTGTTCTTTAAGGTCGTGGTACATTTTTCCCGCTCCAGGATGAATCGAATATCTCGACTTGTGGGCTTCATCAAGTATAAGGTTCCGTAGATCTCCATAACAAGGTACCCAAATTCTTCTCGCATAACATCGGAGTCCAGTCTCCCTAACCTCGAATCGAGAGACAAGTATGTTCAAGTGTTCATGAGATATATTCTCCTCTTTGAGAGCCTCATCTTGAGCTACTCGGATCTGGCTGTTGAGATTCGAATGAATGGTGATGTTCAGTGCCCGAACACGAAGAGGTGCCATCCTCTCCTTTCGGCTCAAAGCATCAGCTACAACATTGGCCTTGCCAAGATGATAACGAAGTTCACAATCATAGTCGTTTAGCATCTCGATCCATCATCGCTGTCGCGTGTTCAGTTGTTTCTGATCGAATATATGTTGGAGACTCTTGTGGTCGGTGAAGATAGTGCTCTTAGTCCCATACAAATAGTTTCTCCACAATTTGAGCGCAAAGACAACGGCTCCAAGTTCGAGATCGTGAGTAGTGTAGTTCCGTTCGTGAATCTTCAGTTGACGAGAGGGATAAGCGATAACCTTTGATATTTACATTAGTACACAACCAAAACCACTTTTCGAAGCATCTCAATAAACGACGAAATCGTCACTACCTTCAGGAAGTGATAAGATAGGTGCGGTGGTTAACTTCTTCTTCAAGGTTTGAAATGCTGATTCGTGTGCGGGTTCCCAAATGAACTTCTTCCCCTTATGAGTCAGCGCGGTCAAAGTGAAATGTCCCGTTCTTATTGATTAAAAACGTTCCATATTAATTGATTTCGTTGCGAGGTTTTGACCTCTATATGAGACGTTTTTCAAAGACTGCATTCATTTTTAAACAAACCATAACCTTTATTTCATCAATAAAGGTTTAAAAAGCTTTACGTAGATTATCAAATAATGATAATCTAAAATATCCTGTTTACACACGACCATTACATAATGGTTTACAATACAAATATGTTACAACAAAATAAGTTTCTTGAATGCAGTTTTTACACAATATCATACAAGTATGGACTCCAAATCTTGTCCTTATTTAAGTATGCGACAGCGGAAGCTCTTAATAATCACCTGAGAATAAACATGCTTAAAACGTCAACAAAAATGTTGGTGAGTTATAGGTTTAACCTATATATATCAAATCGTAACAATAGACCACAAGATTTCATATTTCAATACACATCCCATACATAGAGATAAAAATCATTCATATGGTGAACACCTGGTAACCGACAATAACAAGATGCATATATAAGAATATCCCCATCATTCCGGGACACCCTTCGGATATGATATAAATTTCGAAGTACTAAAGCATCCGGTACTTTGGATGGGGTTTGTTAGGCCCAATAGATCTATCTTTAGGATTCGCGTCAATTAGGGTGTCTGTTCCCTAATTCTTAGATTACCAGACTTAATAAAAAGGGATATATTCGATTTCGATAATTCAACCATAGAATGTAGTTTCACGTACTTGTGTCTATTTTGTAAATCATTTATAAAACCTGCATGTATTCTCATCCCAAAATATTAGATTTTAAAAGTGGGACTATAACTCACTTTCACAGATTTTTACTTCGTCGGGAAGTAAGACTTGGCCACTGGTTGATTCACGAACCTATAACAATATATACATATATATCAAAGTATGTTCAAAATATATTTACAACACTTTTAATATATTTTGATGTTTTAAGTTTATTAAGTCAGCTGTCCTCGTTAGTAACCTACAACTAGTTGTCCACAGTTAGATGTACAGAAATAAATCGATAAATATTATCTTGAATCAATCCACGACCCAGTGTATACGTATCTCAGTATTGATCACAACTCAAACTATATATATTTTGGAATCAACCTCAACCCTGTATAGCTAACTCCAACATTCACATATAGAGTGTCTATGGTTGTTCCGAAATATATATAGATGTGTCGACATGATAGGTCGAAACATTGTATACGTGTCTATGGTATCTCAAGATTACATAATATATAATACAAGTTGATTAAGTTATGGTTGGAATAGATTTGATACCAATTTTCACGTAGCTAAAATGAGAAAAATTATCCAATCTTGTTTTACCCATAACTTCTTCATTTTAAATCCGTTTTGAGTGAATCAAATTGCTATGGTTTCATATTGAACTCTATTTTATGAATCTAAACAAAAAAAGTATAGGTTTCTAGTCGGAAAAATAAGTTACAAGTCGTTTTTGTAAAGGTAGTCATTTCAGTCGAAAGAACGACGTCTAGATGACCATTTTAGAAAACATACTTCCACTTTGAGTTTAACCATAATTTTTGGATATAGTTTCATGTTCATAATAAAAATCATTTTCTCAGAATAATAACTTTTAAATCAAAGTTTATCATAGTTTTTAATTAACTAACCCAAAACAGCCCGCGGTGTTACTACGACGGCGTAAATCCGGTTTTACAGTGTTTTTCGTGTTTCCAGGTTTTAAATCATTAAGTTAGCATATCATATAGATATAGAACATGTGTTTAGTTGATTTTAAAAGTCAAGTTAGAAGGATTAACTTTTGTTTGCGAACAAGTTTAGAATTAACTAAACTATGTTCTAGTGATTACAAGTTTAAACCTTCGAATAAGATAGCTTTATATGTATGAATCGAATGATGTTATGAACATCATTACTACCTTAAGTTCCTTGGATGAACCTACTGGAAAAGAGAAAAATGGATCTAGCTTCAATGGATCCTTGGATGGCTCAAAGTTCTTGAAGCAAAATCATGACACGAAAACAAGTTCAAGTAAGATCATCACTTGAAATAAGATTGTTATAGTTATAGAAATTGAACCAAAGTTTGAATATGATTATTACCTTGTATTAGAATGATAACCTACTGTAAGAAACAAAGATTTCTTGAGGTTGGATGATCACCTTACAAGATTGGAAGTGAGCTAGCAAACTTGAAAGTATTCTTGATTTTATGAAACTAGAACTTTTGGAATTTATGAAGAACACTTAGAACTTGAAGATAGAACTTGAGAGAGTTCAATTAGATGAATAAAATTGAAGAATGAAAGTGTTTGTAGGTGTTTTTGGTCGTTGGTGTATGGATTAGATATAAAGGATATGTAATTTTGTTTTCATGTAAATAAGTCATGAATGATTACTCATATTTTTGTAATCTTATGAGATATTTCATGCTAGTTGCCAAATGATGGTTCCCACATGTGTTAGGTGACTCACATGGGCTGCTAAGAGCTGATCATTGGAGTGTATATACCAATAGTACATACATCTAAAAGCTGTGTATTGTACGAGTACGAATACGGGTGCATACGAGTAGAATTGTTGATGAAACTGAACGAGAATGTAATTGTAAGCATTTTTGTTAAGTAGAAGTATTTTGATAAGTGTATTGAAGTCTTTCAAAAGTGTATAAATACATATTAAAACACTACATGTATATACATTTTAACTGAGTCGTTAAGTCATCGTTAGTCGTTACATGTAAGTGTTGTTTTGAAACCTTTAGGTTAACGATCTTGTTAAATGTTGTTAACCCAATGTTTATAATATCAAAAGAGATTTTAAATTATTATATTATCATGATATTATGATGTACGAATATCTCTTAATATGATATATATACATTAAATGTCGTTACAACGATAAACGTTACATATATGTCTCGTTTCAAAATCATTAAGTTAGTAGTCTTGTTTTTACATATGTAGTTCATTGTTAATATAATTAATGATATGTTTACTTATCATAATATCATGTTAACTATACATATAACCATATATATGTCATCATATAGTTTTTTACAAGTTTTAACGTTCGTGAATCACCGGTCAACTTGGGTGGTCAATTGTCTATATGAAACATATTTCAATTAATCAAGTCTTAACAAGTTTGATTGCTTAACATGTTGGAAATATTTAATCATGTAAATATCAATCTCAATTAATATATATAAACATGGAAAAGTTCGGGTCACTACAGTACCTACCCGTTAAATAAATTTCGTCCCGAAATTTTAAGCTGTTGAAGGTGTTGACGAATCTTCTGGAAATAGATGCGGGTATTTCTTCTTCATCTGATCTTCACGCTCCCAGGTGAACTCGGGTCCTCTACGAGCATTCCATCGAACCTTAACAATTGGTATCTTGTTTTGCTTAAGTCTTTTAACCTCACGATCCATTATTTCGACGGGTTCTTCGATGAATTGAAGTTTTTCGTTGATTTGGATTTCATCTAACGGAATAGTGAGATCTTCTTTAGCAAAACATTTCTTTAAATTCGAGACGTGGAAAGTGTTATGTACAGCCGCGAGTTGTTGAGGTAACTCTAGTCGGTAAGCTTCTGGTCCGACACGATCAATAATCTTGAATGGTCCAATATACCTTGGATTTAATTTCCCTCGTTTACCAAATCGAACAACGCCTTTCCAAGGTGCAACTTTAAGCATGACCATCTCTCCAATTTCAAATTCTATATCTTTTCTTTTAATGTCAGCGTAGCTCTTTTGTCGACTTTGGGCGGTTTTCAACCGTTGTTGAATTTGGATGATCTTCTCGGTAGTTTCTTGTATAATCTCCGGACCCGTAATCTGTCTATCCCCCACTTCACTCCAACAAATCGGAGACCTGCACTTTCTACCATAAAGTGCTTCAAACGGCGCCATCTCAATGCTTGAATGGTAGCTGTTATTGTAGGAAAATTCTGCTAACGGTAGATGTCGATCCCAACTGTTTCCGAAATCAATAACACATGCTCGTAGCATGTCTTCAAGCGTTTGTATCGTCCTTTCGCTCTGCCCATCAGTTTGTGGATGATAGGCAGTACTCATGTCTAGACGAGTTCCTAATGCTTGCTGTAATGTCTGCCAGAATCTTGAAATAAATCTGCCATCCCTATCAGAGATAATAGAGATTGGTATTCCATGTCTGGAGACGACTTCCTTCAAATACAGTCGTGCTAACTTCTCCATCTTGTCATCTTCTCTTATTGGTAGGAAGTGTGCTGATTTGGTGAGACGATCAACTATTACCCAAATAGTATCAAAACCACTTGCAGTCCTTGGCAATTTAGTGATGAAATCCATGGTAATGTTTTCCCATTTCCATTCCGGGATTTCGGGTTGTTGAAGTAGACCTGATGGTTTCTGATGCTCAGCTTTGACCTTAGAACACGTCAAACATTCTCCTACGTATTTAGCAACATCGGCTTTCATACCCGGCCACCAAAAATGTTTCTTGAGATCCTTGTACATCTTCCCCGTTCCAGGATGTATTGAGTATCTGGTTTTATGAGCTTCTCTAAGTACCATTTCTCTCATATCTCCAAATTTTGGTACCCAAATCCTTTCAGCCCTATACCGGGTTCCGTCTTCCCGAATATTAAGATGCTTCTCCGATCCTTTGGGTATTTCATCCTTTAAATTTCCCTCTTTTAAAACTCCTTGTTGCGCCTTCTTTATTTGAGTAGTAATGTTATTATGAATCATTATATTCATAGATTTTACTCGAATGGGTTCTCTATCCTTCCTGCTCAAGGCATCGGCTACCACATTTGCCTTCCCCGGGTGGTAACGAATCTCAAAATCGTAATCATTCAATAATTCAATCCACCTACGCTGCCTCATATTCAGTTGTTTCTGATTAAATATGTGTTGAAGACTTTTGTGGTCGGTATATATAATACTTTTGACCCCATATAAGTAGTGCCTCCAAGTCTTTAATGCAAAAATAACCGCGCCTAATTCCAAATCATGCGTCGTATAATTTTGTTCGTGAATCTTCAATTGTCTAGACGCATAAGCAATCACCTTCATTCGTTGCATTAATACACAACCGAGACCTTGCTTTGATGCGTCACAATAAATCACAAAATCATCATTCCCTTCAGGCAATGACAATATAGGTGCCGTAGTTAGCTTTTTCTTCAATAACTGAAACGCTTTCTCTTGTTCATCATTCCATTCAAATTTCTTCCCTTTATGCGTTAATGCAGTCAAGGGTTTTGCTATTCTGGAAAAGTCTTGGATGAACCTTCTGTAGTAACCAGCTAGTCCTAAAAACTGGCGTATGTGTTTCGGAGTTTTCGGGGTTTCCCACTTTTCAACAGTTTCTATCTTTGCCGGATCCACCTTAATACCTTCTTTGTTCACTATGTGACCGAGGAATTGAACTTCTTCCAACCAAAATGCACACTTTGAAAACTTAGCGTACAATTCTTCCTTCCTCAATACTTCTAACACCTTTCTCAAATGTTCACCGTGTTCTTGGTCATTCTTTGAGTAAATAAGTATGTCATCAATGAAAACAATGACAAACTTGTCAAGGTATGGTCCACACACTCGGTTCATAAGGTCCATGAACACAGCTGGTGCATTAGTTAAACCAAACGGCATGACCATAAACTCGTAATGACCGTAACGTGTTCTGAAAGCAGTCTTTGGAATATCATCTTCTTTCACCCGCATTTGATGATACCCGGAACGTAAGTCAATCTTTGAATAAACAGACGAGCCTTGTAGTTGATCAAATAAGTCGTCGATTCTCGGTAGTGGGTAGCGGTTCTTGATGGTAAGTTTGTTCAACTCTCGGTAGTCGATACACAACCTGAATGTACCATCTTTCTTCTTGACAAACAAAACAGGAGCTCCCCAAGGTGATGTGCTTGGTCGAATGAAACCACGCTCTAAAAGTTCTTGTAATTGGCTTTGCAGTTCTTTCATCTCGCTGGGTGCGAGTCTGTAAGGAGCACGAGCTATTGGTGCAGCTCCTGGTACAAGATCTATTTGAAATTCAACGGATCGATGTGGGGGTAATCCCGGTAATTCTTTCGGAAATACATCGGGAAATTCTTTTGCAATGGGAACATCATTGATGCTCTTTTCTTCAGTTTGTACTTTCTCGACATGTGCTAGAACAGCATAGCAACCTTTTCTTATTAGTTTTTGTGCCTTCAAATTACTAATAAGATGTAGCTTCGTGTTGCCCTTTTCTCCGTACACCATTAAGGGTTTTCCTTTTTCTCGTATAATGCGAATTGCATTTTTGTAACAAACGATCTCCGCTTTCACTTCTTTCAACCAGTCCATACCGATTATCACATCAAAACTCCCTAACTCTACTGGTATCAAATCAATCTTAAATGTTTCGCTAACCAGTTTAATTTCTCGATTCCGACATATATTATCTGCTGAAATTAATTTACCATTTGCTAATTCGAGTAAAAATTTACTATCCAAAGGCGTCAATGGACAACTTAATTTAGCACAAAAATCTCTACTCATATAGCTTCTATCCGCACCCGAATCAAATAAAACGTAAGCAGATTTATTGTCAATAAGAAACGTACCCGTAACAAGCTCCGGGTCTTCCTGTGCCTCTACCGCATTAATATTGAAAACTCTTCCACGGCCTTGTCCATTCGTGTTCTCCTGGTTCGGGCAATTTCTAATAATGTGGCCTGGTTTTCCACATTTATAACAAACTACATTGGCATAACTTGCTCCGACACTACTTGCTCCGCCATTACTCGTTCCGACACCATTTGTTCCTTTCGTTCTATTAACCCCTGGTCCGTAGACCTCACACTTCGCCGCGCTATGACCATTTCTTTTACACTTGTTGCAAAATTTGGTGCAGAACCCCGAGTGATTCTTTTCACACCTTTGGCATAGTTGCTTCTGATTGTTGTTGTTGTTGTTGCGGTTATTATTGTTGTTGGGATGATTGTTGTAGTTGCTGTGGTTGTTGTTGTTGTTGTTGTTGTTGTTGGGCCGTTTGTTGTAGTTGCGATTGATGTTGCGATTGTTGGGATAATTGTTGCGATTATTGTTGTAATTGCTGTTGTTGTTGTATTGGTGATTCTTATCACCGTTTTCCTCCCACTTTCTTTTGACTTGCTTCACATTGGTCTCTTCAGCAGTCTGTTCTTTAATTCTTTCTTCAATCTGGTTCACTAGTTTGTGAGCCATTCTACATGCCTGTTGTATGGAGGCGGGCTCGTGTGAACTTATATCTTCTTGGATTCTTTCCGGTAATCCTTTCACAAATGCGTCGATCTTCTCTTCCTCATCTTCGAATGCTCCCGGACACAATAGGCACAATTCTGTGAATCGTCTTTCGTACGTGGTAATATCAAATCCTTGGGTTCGTAACCCTCTAAGTTCTGTCTTGAGCTTATTGACCTCGGTTCTGGGACGGTACTTCTCGTTCATCAAGTGCTTGAATGCTGACCACGGTAGTGCGTACGCATCATCTTGTCCCACTTGCTCTAGATAGGTATTCCACCATGTTAACGCAGAACCTGTGAAGGTATGCGTAGCGTACTTCACTTTGTCCTCTTCAGTACACTTACTTATGGCAAACACCGATTCAACCTTCTCGGTCCACCGTTTCAATCCGATCGGTCCTTCGGTTCCATCAAATTCCAAAGGTTTGCAGGCAGTGAATTCTTTGTAGGTGCATCCTACACGATTTCCTGTACTGCTAGATCCAAGGTTATTGTTGGTATGTAGCGCAGCCTGTACTGCGGCTATGTTTGAAGCTAGAAAAGTACGGAATTCCTCTTCATTCATATTCACGGTGTGTCGAGTAGTCGGTGCCATTTCCTTCAAAATAGTTAAATGGAACAAGTTAATCATACAGAATATTAAGAGTAGTTAATAGTATTTCGTAGCATAATATGAACTCATTTATAAAAGCTTTTTCTTCATATTAGCGTTTTATAAGTTTAAATTCGGGTAGTACCTACCCGTTAAGTTCATACTTAGTAGCTAATATACAATTCAACTACTACAATTCTATATGAAAAACTGATTATAATAATATTTCGCGTTCAAACTTTTATACAATATTTTACAAACTTACAATACCGCTTATTTTACATAAAGCATGAAATATAGCACACAATAACTTTGATACAAGATAGTTGTGAAGACAATTCTAGCTAGTACACAAGTCGTTCAGCAAAGGCAATAAAGACACGTAATTCATACGTCCAGAAACAAGTCATGCATTCTGGTTTTACTAGGACTACTTCCCATCCTTGGTCTTGTGCAACATAACCGTTATGGCCGTTGATAAGACAGCGTGTTGTAACGTCATCAAAGGGACGAGGGTTACGTAATGTCCAACAGTCCCGTAATAATCTAAAAACCTCATTTCTTACCCCAATTACCGACTCCGTCACTTGTGGAAACGTTTTGTTTAATAGTTGTAGCCCGATGTTCTTGTTCTCACTTTGGTGAGAAGCGAACATTACTAATCCGTAAGCATAACATGCTTCTTTATGTTGCATGTTAGCCGCTTTTTCTAAATCACGAAGTCCAATATTCGGATATATTGAGTCAAAATAATTTCTTAACCCGTTGCGTAAAATAGCATTTGGGTTCCCCGCAATATATGCGTCAAAGTAAACACATCGTAACTTATGGGTTTCCCAATGTGATATCCCCCATCTTTCAAACGAAAGTCTCTTATAAACCAAGACATTCTTGGAACGTTCTTCGAATGTCTTACAAACTGATCTCGCCTTAAATAGTTGTGCCGAAGAATTCTGGCCGACTCTAGACAAGATTTCATCAATCATGTCTCCGGGTAGGTCTCTTAAAATATTGGGTTGTCTATCCATTTTGTGTTTTTAAACTGTAAAATAGACAAGAGTTAGATTCGTAAAAAAAATACTTATTAATACAAGCAATTTTTACATATATCATAAAGCATAAGAACACTATATTCCATATATTACACCACACGAATACAACTATCTTATTCCGACTCGCCCGTTTCTTCTTCTTCGGTTTTGGTTCGTTTTGCCAAGTTTCTAGGGATATATGATGTTCCCCTAATACGAGCCGTCGTTGTCCACATTGGTTTAGAAAAACCTGGTGGCTTAGAGGTTCCCGGGTCATTGTTACAACTTAAGGACTTCGGGGGTTGACGATACATATAAAGTTCATCGGGGTTGGAATTAGATTTCTCTATTTTTATGCCCTTTCCCTTATTATTTTCTTTTGCCTTTTTAAATTCAGTTGGGGTAATTTCTATAACATCATCGGAATTCTCGTCGGAATCCGATTCATCGGAGAATTGGTAATCCTCCCAATATTTTGCTTCCTTGGCGGAAACACCATTGACCATAATTAACTTTGGTCGGTTGGTTGAGGATTTTCTTTTACTTAACCGTTTTATTATTTCCCCCACCGGTTCTATTTCTTCATCCGGTTCCGATTCTTCTTCCGGTTCCGACTCTTCTTCCGATTCCTCTTCGGGAACTTGTGAATCAGTCCACAAATCATTCCAATTTACATTTGACTCTTCATTATTATTAGGTGAGTCAATGGGACTTGTTCTAGAGGTAGACATCTATCACATAATATCAAACACGTTAAGAGATTAATATATCACATAATATTCATATGTTAAAAATATATAGTTTCCAACAAAAATGTTAAGCAATCATTTTTAAAGAAAACACGGTCGAAGTCCAGACTCACTAATGCATCCTAACAAACTCGATAAGACACACTAATGCAAATTTTCTGGTTCTCTAAGACCAACGCTCGGATACCAACTGAAATGTCCCGTTCTTATTGATTAAAAACGTTCCATATTAATTGATTTCGTTGCGAGGTTTTGACCTCTATATGAGACGTTTTTCAAAGACTGCATTCATTTTTAAACAAACCATAACCTTTATTTCATCAATAAAGGTTTAAAAAGCTTTACGTAGATTATCAAATAATGATAATCTAAAATATCCTGTTTACACACGACCATTACATAATGGTTTACAATACAAATATGTTACAACAAAATAAGTTTCTTGAATGCAGTTTTTACACAATATCATACAAGTATGGACTCCAAATCTTGTCCTTATTTAAGTATGCGACAGCGGAAGCTCTTAATAATCACCTGAGAATAAACATGCTTAAAACGTCAACAAAAATGTTGGTGAGTTATAGGTTTAACCTATATATATCAAATCGTAACAATAGACCACAAGATTTCATATTTCAATACACATCCCATACATAGAGATAAAAATCATTCATATGGTGAACACCTGGTAACCGACAATAACAAGATGCATATATAAGAATATCCCCATCATTCCGGGACACCCTTCGGATATGATATAAATTTCGAAGTACTAAAGCATCCGGTACTTTGGATGGGGTTTGTTAGGCCCAATAGATCTATCTTTAGGATTCGCGTCAATTAGGGTGTCTGTTCCCTAATTCTTAGATTACCAGACTTAATAAAAAGGGATATATTCGATTTCGATAATTCAACCATAGAATGTAGTTTCACGTACTTGTGTCTATTTTGTAAATCATTTATAAAACCTGCATGTATTCTCATCCCAAAATATTAGATTTTAAAAGTGGGACTATAACTCACTTTCACAGATTTTTACTTCGTCGGGAAGTAAGACTTGGCCACTGGTTGATTCACGAACCTATAACAATATATACATATATATCAAAGTATGTTCAAAATATATTTACAACACTTTTAATATATTTTGATGTTTTAAGTTTATTAAGTCAGCTGTCCTCGTTAGTAACCTACAACTAGTTGTCCACAGTTAGATGTACAGAAATAAATCGATAAATATTATCTTGAATCAATCCACGACCCAGTGTATACGTATCTCAGTATTGATCACAACTCAAACTATATATATTTTGGAATCAACCTCAACCCTGTATAGCTAACTCCAACATTCACATATAGAGTGTCTATGGTTGTTCCGAAATATATATAGATGTGTCGACATGATAGGTCGAAACATTGTATACGTGTCTATGGTATCTCAAGATTACATAATATATAATACAAGTTGATTAAGTTATGGTTGGAGTAGATTTGATACCAATTTTCACGTAGCTAAAATGAGAAAAATTATCCAATCTTGTTTTACCCATAACTTCTTCATTTTAAATCCGTTTTGAGTGAATCAAATTGCTATGGTTTCATATTGAACTCTATTTTATGAATCTAAACAAAAAAAGTATAGGTTTCTAGTCGGAAAAATAAGTTACAAGTCGTTTTTGTAAAGGTAGTCATTTCAGTCGAAAGAACGACGTCTAGATGACCATTTTAGAAAACATACTTCCACTTTGAGTTTAACCATAATTTTTGGATATAGTTTCATGTTCATAATAAAAATCATTTTCTCAGAATAATAACTTTTAAATCAAAGTTTATCATAGTTTTTAATTAACTAACCCAAAACAGCCCGCGGTGTTACTACGACGGCGTAAATCCGGTTTTACGGTGTTTTTCGTGTTTCCAGGTTTTAAATCATTAAGTTAGCATATCATATAGATATAGAACATGTGTTTAGTTGATTTTAAAAGTCAAGTTAGAAGGATTAACTTTTGTTTGCGAACAAGTTTAGAATTAACTAAACTATGTTCTAGTGATTACAAGTTTAAACCTTCGAATAAGATAGCTTTATATGTATGAATCGAATGATGTTATGAACATCATTACTACCTTAAGTTCCTTGGATGAACCTACTGGAAAAGAGAAAAATGGATCTAGCTTCAATGGATCCTTGGATGGCTCAAAGTTCTTGAAGCAAAATCATGACACGAAAACAAGTTCAAGTAAGATCATCACTTGAAATAAGATTGTTATAGTTATAGAAATTGAACCAAAGTTTGAATATGATTATTACCTTGTATTAGAATGATAACCTACTGTAAGAAACAAAGATTTCTTGAGGTTGGATGATCACCTTACAAGATTGGAAGTGAGCTAGCAAACTTGAAAGTATTCTTGATTTTATGAAACTAGAACTTTTGGAATTTATGAAGAACACTTAGAACTTGAAGATAGAACTTGAGAGAGTTCAATTAGATGAATAAAATTGAAGAATGAAAGTGTTTGTAGGTGTTTTTGGTCGTTGGTGTATGGATTAGATATAAAGGATATGTAATTTTGTTTTCATGTAAATAAGTCATGAATGATTACTCATATTTTTGTAATCTTATGAGATATTTCATGCTAGTTGCCAAATGATGGTTCCCACATGTGTTAGGTGACTCACATGGGCTGCTAAGAGCTGATCATTGGAGTGTATATACCAATAGTACATACATCTAAAAGCTGTGTATTGTACGAGTACGAATACGGGTGCATACGAGTAGAATTGTTGATGAAACTGAACGAGAATGTAATTGTAAGCATTTTTGTTAAGTAGAAGTATTTTGATAAGTGTATTGAAGTCTTTCAAAAGTGTATAAATACATATTAAAACACTACATGTATATACATTTTAACTGAGTCGTTAAGTCATCGTTAGTCGTTACATGTAAGTGTTGTTTTGAAACCTTTAGGTTAACGATCTTGTTAAATGTTGTTAACCCAATGTTTATAATATCAAAAGAGATTTTAAATTATTATATTATCATGATATTATGATGTACGAATATCTCTTAATATGATATATATACATTAAATGTCGTTACAACGATAAACGTTACATATATGTCTCGTTTCAAAATCATTAAGTTAGTAGTCTTGTTTTTACATATGTAGTTCATTGTTAATATAATTAATGATATGTTTACTTATCATAATATCATGTTAACTATACATATAACCATATATATGTCATCATATAGTTTTTTACAAGTTTTAACGTTCGTGAATCACCGGTCAACTTGGGTGGTCAATTGTCTATATGAAACATATTTCAATTAATCAAGTCTTAACAAGTTTGATTGCTTAACATGTTGGAAATATTTAATCATGTAAATATCAATCTCAATTAATATATATAAACATGGAAAAGTTCGGGTCACTACACAAAGGATGCGCAATCAGAGAGAAACCTTCAATAAATCTTCGGTAGTAACATGCGAGACCTAGAAATTGGCGAATGTGCATCAGAGTAGTGGGAGTTTCCCACTTGCTGATAGCTTCAATCTTGGCAGGGTCAACTTTGATACCCTGGTCACTCACAACATGACCCAGAAATTGGACTTCCTTCAACCAAAATTCACACTTAGAGAATTTCGCATAAAGTTGCTCTTGTCTCAAGAGTTCAAGCACTAATCGAAGATGTTGCTCATGCTCTTCTTCGCTCTTGGAGTAGATGAGGATATCATCTATGAAGACGATGCCAAACTTATCTAGCTATGGCTTGCAGACACGATTCATGAGGTCCATGAACACGGCAGGTGCGTTGGTTAAACCGAATGGCATCACGAGAAACTCATAATGACCATAACGAGTTCTGAATGCAGTCTTCATTACATCACTTTCTTTTACCCTCAACTGGTGATAACCGGATCACAAATCGATCTTGGAGTAAACCCTCGATCCTTGTAGTTGATAAAAAAGATCTTGGAGTAAACGCTCGATCCTTGTAGTTGATAAAAAAGATCTTGGAGTAAACACTCGATCCTTGTAGTTGATAAAAAAGATCGTCAATTCGGGGAAGAGGATACCGATTCTTGATCGTCAATTTGTTGAGTTCACGGTAGTCGATACACATGCGGAAGGATCCATCCTTCTTCTTCACAAATAAGACAGGTGCGCCCCAAGGCGAGAAACTTGGTTGGATAAATCCACAGTCTAGCAGTTCTTGTAATTGGCTCTGTAACTCTTGCATTTCTGGAGGTGCGAGCCGATAAGGTGCGCGAGCTATAGGTGCTGCTCCTGGAACTAAATCGATCTAAAACTCTACTGCTCTTGGCGGCGGTAATCCAGGCAATTCTTCAGGAAAGACATCGGAGAATTCTTTCATAATTCGAACGTCGTTCACACTCTTCACCTCGGTTTCTACCGTTTTCACATGTGCTAGGACAGCAAGACGTCCCTTCTTCATGATCTTTTGCACTTTCACGCAACTAATGAGGTTCAGCTTCGAGGTACATCTCTCTCCGTAAATGATCAGTGGCTCACCATCTCCTTGTGGTATACGAAGAGCTTTATCTCCACAGATAATATCGGCCCTTATCTTGGTCAACCAATCCATACCGACGATCACGTCAAAACTTCCCAATTTGATGGGTATCAAATCAATTTCGAAATCTGCACCAGCTATGTTGATAATAGCTCCTCGACTAATATGGTCAACTTTCTCAAGTTTTCCATTGGCTACCTCTACAAGCATACTCTCCTTTAACGGGACTAACAACCAATTAATCTTATCGCAAAAGTGTCTACATACATAACTTCTATCGGCACCAGTATCAAATAGGACAGAAGCTAAAAGATTGTTGATAGTGAATATACCTGTCACCAAGTCGGGGTTCTTGCGTGCATCCCTTGCATTAATGTTGAAAGCTCTACCACGTGGTGGTCCGCCGTCTTTTCGCTTGTTGGGGTACGCATTTCTAAAATGGCCCGTTTGTCCACATTCGTAGCACTTTTTCGGTCCATTGGGGTTCGGCTTCCCAGTCATGGTGGTGACCTTACAGTCCTTACCAATATGCCCAGTCCGTTGGCACTTTTCACAAACAACGTTACAATACCCAGTATGGTTCTTGTAGCACCTCTTGCATTGTGGTAAGGTTCCCTTGTAGTTGGGGTTTGAGTTGGTGTTCGGATTGGGGTTTCCACCGTTGTTGTTTCCTCTGAAACCCTCATGTCATTTCGTCGGGTTTTGATCATAGGTCCTTCCCCTGTTGTTATCCCATTTGCGCTTCTCACTACTACCCGCTTCAGACTTAGCCTTCTCCGGTTCATCGATGATAATTTGATTCATTAAGGTATGCGCCATGCGCATTGCTTCCGGGACATTGGGTGGCTTGGACTAGGTGACGTTTCCCTTAATGGACTTAGGAAGTCCCCATAAATATCTCTCCATACGCTTGAATTCCGGGGTGACCATGGTAGGACACATCAGGGCTAGTTCTAAATACCTACGATTGTAGCCATCGAGGTCGTTTCCCACAACCTTCAACTGCATAAACTCAATCTCCATCTTCTGGATCTCGGTCCTAGGGCAATATTCCTCAATCAGGGCCCCTTTGAATTCCTCCCATGGGGGTAGCAAATGCCTCATCAATACCTTTTGCTTGAGCCAACGTGTTCCACCACGTTAGTGCGCCGTCAGACAGAGTGCATGAAGCAAACTTGGTTTTATTCGCTTCTGAGCAGTTACTAACTCGAAACACAAATTCTAATTTCTCAAACCATCTAGTGAGACCAACCGGCCCCTCCGTTCCACTGAAGTTGTGGGGTTTGCAGCTTTGAAACTCTTTATACGTGCACCCATTACGAATGGGCTGGTTAACCGGTGGCAGTGGCAGTGGAGCTTGGAGGTTCCTTTCTGCTAAAGCTGCAGTGACTCGTTCATTGATCATCTCCTCGATTTGGGCTGCGGTAGGTGTTGATCGTCCGTTGCCATGATGTTCTAAACAAAAATTTTGACTCAAGTCAAAATCCAGTATTCAAATAGTAATAATACAGTATATGGTAACCAACATGGAATCACACATCACATGTTTATTAAGTAACGCAAATAGATTCAGATACCACATAATCATCATACAGTAACGTAAATAGAACACTGTGCAAGAATTAAACAACACAAAGTTCCATTCATTAATAATAAGTTGCATACATCAGCATAGGTTCGTACAATACATAAGTAATACATAAAACTACAACTAGATTACATAATGAACTCTACTACAAAAGCCCTACGGTGAAGGTGGGTGTAGGATATCCAATACGTGGGACATCTGGTCCTCGAGCTCTGTTACCTGAGCACGGAGGATCTCCACCTCCCTCATCAGTTCCTCGATAGAGGGAGATGGTGGGGCAGGCGGTGCAGTCGATACGGGTGGTGCTGGTGGTGCAGATGGTCCGGCTCCAGAAGTAGAGGCGGCGAAGCGGTAAGGCTTACGGATGAAGGGATCAGCAGGATACGTCACAAGCCGCTTACGGGCGATAACCCTACGACGCCGACCATATGCGTCAGTGAATGCTCGACCTCCATTAATCCCTGGAATGATGGTGCCATCGAAATGGTACCGTTTCTTCGGTGGGGTGGAGGGTGGCTGTACAGGTGCATCATCGGGATCCTCCTCATCGGAGTCATCGGTGGAATCCTCACCACTAGAGTCATCTGAAGATGTGTCGTCGGATGACGGGTCATCTGAATCATGTGGAGGTGGCTGCACGGGTGGCTGTACCGGCTCTTCTCGGGCGGCCATCATCTGTCGGTATCTGGCGGGTCTGATCAGCACGAGTCGTCCATCAGGAGCGCGTCGGCACCAATGACGATACTGATTACGGAATGGACCTTCCCCAAATTCCGCGGGAATCACAACACCACCAGGATGGTGCTGTGGCTCCTGAGGTACTAGGGCTAGTGGAGCTGGAATATCCGGGAGGTCCTGGGCTCTGTCGGCAGTACCCACTGGGGCATGCGCATGACTACTAGCTCCGGAGGACGAAGCGCTGGGTCACTAGAGTGTGTCACCGACGGGATCGGGGGAGCGGCAACAGTGGCATGTGAAGTGGCTGAAGTGTCTGAATCGCTGCCCAAAATGATAGCTGGTGGAATATCCTACATCTGAACAAGGAAAAATAAATTTTCCATGTCAGTAAGTCATAAAGCAAGCACGTATTAGGCCAAGTAACTACAACAGTCTAGATCATGTATAACAGTAAGTAGCATGGCAATAACGACAAGTATCATGCAATCGAAAGCAGATAATAGCATGCAGTAGTGAAATCATGTAATATCATACGGCATATAGTAGTAAAATCAAGCAGCAGCATGCAGCAAGTTCCGCAGAAACAAGTAAACTAGCAAGTTGTAGATTAGTCCTATTAGTGAATCCTACTCGGGTCGGTCTTAGACTCACTAATGCAACCTAATTCCCTACAACCAACGCTCTGATACCAAATGTGACGCCCCATACTAAATCAACATGTACGGACCATCAACAACAGGATAATTACAAGGTCAAACACTATATGCGTTTTCAAAACAAGTTTGCATTCATGATAAAAGGTGACGTCATAACTAACGTCGAATGTTTTGCATCAAAAGTATGCTTCTATGAATAGAAGCAAAGATAGTAGTGCGTGACCCTTAGGTCATTACAAATCATTGTTTCAAAAGTATTAAAGTTTGAATGCAATATAAAGTGTTTCATGCGGTGACATCTCTAGTAAAGCACAGCGAAAGTCTACGAGGCATGACTAGTGCAACAGCGGAAGCAACCTTAAGCACCTGAGAAAAACATGCTTAAAAACATCAACACAAAGGTTGGTGAGCTATAGTTTAAGTATAACAGTAATGTAAGGTAGGCCACGAGATTTCAGAGCTACAAAGAGCGTTTCAAAACAGTATGATAAGGTATATATTTAACCGTGGGCACTTGGTAACTAACTTAACGTTTATAACCCCCTGAAAGTACACTTGGCGAGTGCGTATGTTTACGAAGTATTAAATACTCATTAAATGCTAGCGCTACTAGCCCGAGTGGGGATGTCAAACCCTATGGATCCATATCTAAGATTCGCGTTCACCGGTTCAAAAACCAATGACTAAACGTTACCGAGCTAAAGGGAATGTTTATGCCGTTGTATAACCCACACATAGATAAAGTTTAAGTACTCGTGCCTAGTATGTAAAACGTAAAATGCGCATGTATTCTCAGTTCCCAAAATAGTTAAAGTAAAAAGGGATGCTATAACTCACAGTGGTAAAGTAGTGGTAAAGTCGAGTCGGGAAGTAAGCAAGTACGTAGGTCCGGAAAGTCCTCAGCCTAAGTCAAATATTACTAAGTCAGTAAATCATCCCAATAGGTTTAAATGTATGTAAATTAGGTCTTAAAGGTCATCATCATTCATCATTAAACAAAAGGTGTAAAGTAGGTTTCATTCAATAGAAGATTTTAAAACAAAGGCTGACTTGGATCAGTCACCACGGCCTCTATACCTACTGAAATAAGGTGAGACCAGTGGCCATGGATCCGTATATGAGTCCTTTAGTTGTGGTAAAAATTCCAGAATCATACTCGTCTTCGTTTGACCGTGGCGACGGTCTAAGTGCGAGTAGGTCAGAATTTTCAGCACAACGTTAAAAGGACATAGTGACGATCGGAGGGCCATAAATCCTAAACCGTAACTCGGATTAAGACGAGTCTTAAACGAAAAATTATCTACTCGAAAAGAGCTAACTGAAAATCAAATTTACAGTAGCCCAGGTATTCGGGTCTAATCCATAAAACAGTAAACAGTAGGTTCCGGTGGGTTCTTGGTGCTCGATGCTTATCACGGTTCTCATCCTTGATGCATATAGCTTCAAGTGTACAACTTGTTGATGTGTTTGCATCATCTTAACCAAGGTTTGACCATCATAACACTTGTGTAAGTCTAAGACATGTAGCACAACTCATTTAAGTGTTGCAAGTAGCTTGATGAACCAAAGTTACATCAAAATCTTAGATCCGACACATACATGAACTATAAAAGTAATATTGAACTACAAACTTGAAAGTAAACTAACTAATCAAGATATTAAGATGTAGAACATAGTTCTTAGTTAGATTTTGAAGATCCAAGACCCAAAGGTCTAGATCTAAAGTTATTAAGTTAAATCCTAAGTAATAATACTTGAATCTTTACTTTAATGAAACCATAAGTTACAAAACTTAGATTTTCATCTTGTAAAGTGTATGTAAGCTTACAAGATTTTGTTTATGAAAAAATAAGCAGACCATAAGCTATAGAAACTTAATCTTTCATAAGTATTTAAAGTTATAACTAGAAAGTTATACTTCCATGTTCTTGAACTTATAAAGTTAACTTTAGTTCAAGAAAAATGAGATCAAAGTTAACTAGTAACACTTGACCAAGAACAACATAAATCACGAATTTAAAATGCTAGGAAATGAAGACATAATCTAAATAAACAAGTAACTAGTTCATTGTTTTTCATACTTTAAAGATTCAAGCCAAAGTCTTGATCTTTAAGGAAGTAAACTTTTAAGTTTATTAACATGAATTCAAGTAATGATTTTACAACACATGAACTTTAATCTTTTAAAACATTAAGTGTAGAACTTAACTAGTGATAATGCTAAAAACGAACATATATTTCATAGCATTATTCCTCAAGAAAGACAAGCTTTTAGTTGCAATTGTTCTATTTACAAGTGATATTCGTTTAAATAATAAAAGGTGAAGACAAAAGACAGATTCGACGAATTGAAGACGCAAACGACCAAAAAGCTCAAAAGTACAAAAGACAATCAAAGAGGTTCCAATTATTGATAAGAAACGTCTCGAAATTACAAGAGTACAAGATTCAAAACGCAAAATACAAAATATAAAATTGTACGCAAGGACGTTCGAAAATCCGGAACTGGGACCAGAGTCAACTCTTAACGCTCGACGCAACGGACTAAAAATTACAAGTTAACTATGCATATAAATATAATATAATATATAATTAATTATATTAATTATATATATATATATATATATATTATAAAACTGTCGGCAGAGAAACTCCAAGGGTGTGAGCTGTAAATACATTCTCCGCGACTCGCGGAATTTGAAGAGGATTTTGCCGCGAGTCGCGGAGCCCCAAAAATCAACTCTGGCTATAAAGCAAACCGAATTCTGATCATTTTTCATATTCTATTTCTCTCATCTCTCTATCTATACGATATATATATATATAATTTATATTTTAATTTTAATTTTAATTATAATTCTAATAATAAGGGTATGTTAGCGAATGTTGTAAGGGTGTAAGTCGAAATTCTGTCCTTGTAACGCTACGCTATTTTTAATCATTGTAAGTTATGTTCAACCTTTTTATATTAATGTCTCGTAGCTAAGTTATTATTATGCTTATTTAAAACGAAGAAATCATGATGTTGGGCTAATTACTAAAATTGGGTAATTGGGCTTTGTACCATAATTGGGGTTTGGATAAAAGAACGACACTTGTGGAAATTAGACTATGGGCTATTAATGGGCTTTATATTTGTTTAACTAAATGAAAGTTTGTTAATGTTAATATAAAGATTTACAATTGGGCGTCCCTATAAATTACCATATACACTCGATCGGACACGATGGGCGGGGTATTTATATGTACGAATAATCTTTCATTTAACTGGACACGGGAATGGATTAATAGCCACTAGAATAATTAAAACAGGGGTGAAATTACATTCAAGGGTAATTGGTGTAATTGCTAACAAAGTAGTAAAACCTTGGTTTACACGCAGTCGATAACCTGGTGTATTCATTAAACAAAGTATTAAAACCTTGTTACAATTCGAATCCCCAATTAGTTGGAATATTTAACTTCGGGTATAATAATAATTTGACGAGGACACTCGCACTTTATATTTATGACTGATGGACTGTTATGGACAAAAACCAGACGGACATATTAAATAATCCAGGACAAAGGACAATTAACCCATGGGCATAAAACTAAAATCAACACGTCAAACATCATGATTACGGAAGTTTAAATAAGCATAATTCTTTTATTTCATATTTAATTTCCTTTATTTTATATTTAATTGCACTTCTAATTATCGCACTTTTATTTATTGTTATTTAATCGCACTTTTAATTATCGTACTTTTTAATTATCGCAATTTTATTTTATCGCATTTTTATTATTCGCAATTTCATTATCGTTATTTACTTTACGCTTTAATTTAAGTCTTGTATTTATTTTATATTTTACATTAGGTTTTAACTGCGACTAAAATCTTAAAATCGACAAACCGGTCATTAAACGGTAAAAACCCCCCTTTATAATAATAATATTACTTATATATATATTTGTATTTTTATAAAAGTAAACTAATATAGCGTTGAGCTTTGTTTAAAGATTTCCCTGTGGAACGAACCGGACTTACTAAAAACTACACTACTGTACGATTAGGTACACTGCCTATAAGTGTTGTAGCAAGGTTTAAGTATATCCATTCTATAAATAAATAAATATCTTGTGTAAAATTGTATCGTATTTAATAGTATTTCCTGTAAAAATTAATAACTATTTTATATACACCTCGCATAACATCAAGTATTTTTGGCGCCGCTGCCGGGGAAAGTTATCTTAAAAGCCGGAAACGCAACGCTAAAATATAAAAAAAAAAAAAAAAAGATTTTTAGTTAACTTTTATTAAAATTCGTTTTTGTAAAAATACGTTTTAATTATTCAAAAATATAAAAAGAAAAACAAAAATATATGTATTTTTAAGATTTTGTTAAATATTTAAGTTTTATAAGTTTCTTTATTTTTATTTTAGTTTATAAAAATATAAGTTTTATTTTAAAATCTTTTATTTATTTAAAAACAGAAAACAGAAAATAAAAAAAAAATAAATAAAGAAAAACGCGTAAAAATTCAAACCTGTCAGCTGAATTCTGAAACCCCGCGACTCGCGGGGTTTGATGCAATAAATGCCGCGACTCGCGGAGCCTTTCTGACAGGCGACAAAAAGCCCTAATTTAGCATTAATTACGGGTATTAATTAATTATTATTATTATTTAACCCTAATAATTATTATTATTATTATTAGTTTTATTTTAACTTTTACTTTTTAATTAATTTGTATTTTTAGTTTAATTAATTTATTTAAATTGTAAAATTAGTAGTTTTATTAAATAAATAATATAAAAATAATATTTTTATAAAAATTGTAATTTTTACAACTTTTTGTATATTTTTATATTTTGTACCTTTTTAATTGTTGTAGCGTAATATTTGTATTTTTTAGCTCATATTTAATTTTAAACTTAGTTTTTGCTATAGTTATTTTTACTCCTAGATTTTTAGGCTTTGCCGTAGAATTCCTTAAGTGTTTTTTCTTTAGACTAAGATTTAGGTGCTTTAGAATTTTGCGACGCCTTTTTAAGTTTTAGTTTCTTTTTAAGTTATTTCCATTTGGGATTTAGTTTTTCCTGTAAGCTTTAATATTTTTAGACACCTTTTACTATGTATCAATTATCATTCCAATTAGTAATTTCAATTTGCGATTATAATTTTAAGTTAGTTGTAGTAATAAGGTTAGGTTAGTTAAGTATTTTTAAGTTTTTATAAGTTTCTTTTATTTTTCCGTCACCTTTTATTTTTCAACCATTTTTTTTTCTTTTTCGACCTTTTGCGACGAACTCTTTTTCTCTCTTATTTCTCGCTATTCTAGTTTTTAGGACTTAGAATTTTTTCTACTTCTTATCTAAATTTTCTTAAAATTACGAAAATTTATTTTAAGTGGTTAAATTAATAGAAATCAAAATTTTCTGGTTCGTAGTAATAGTTGGATTTGTACGTGGACCGGGTTATTGGAGCCAAACAGTCCTCAATTATATTGAGACCAAACGAATCCTGCCCCTCTGCTGCATCTTTTGGCTATTCGAAACGTGGGCAAAATCAGAAAAGTCTATTGATTGGATAACTTATTATAATTTTTCTTTCCTTTTAAAAACTAATAGGATATTCATTGAATGCACCGAGCAAGACGTTCATCACCTTTTGTACGTTCACCACCTGTAACTCGATCAAGATATCGTTTAACAAATATAACCGCCGTTGATTTTTCTTTAGAATCGTCATCCAGTAGACCAAGTACTTCAGTTCAAATTTCCGATAATCCATTTTTTGAACCCGACATCACAATTGAGAATCCGAAAAATATTCAGGAACGGTTCGTAGATCCTGAACCATTAAACTTTCCTCCGGAGCCACCAATCATTCAAACAGAGATTGTTGAGGAACGAACCATTAAATCAGAATCATCTAGTGATACCGATTCAACAAATTCAATTATGGAGAATCTGGAACCTTTAAGTATGGAAGACCGAATGAGAGCTAAACGCACTGGCCAAGGTCACGCAATTACTCATCCAGACATTAATGCGCCAGATTATGAAATCAAAGGACAAATTCTACACATGGTGACTAATCAATGCCAATTTAGTGGTGCGCCGAAGGAAGATCCAAATGAACATCTACGTACCTTTAATAGGATCTGCACACTATTTAAAATACGAGAAGTGGAGGATGAACAGATATATCTCATGTTATTTCCCTGGACTTTAAAGGGAGAAGCCAAAGATTGGTTGGAATCGTTACCTGAAGGGGCGATCGATACATGGGACGTTTTAATTGACAAATTTCTTAAACAATTCTTTCCTGCATCTAAAGCCGTAAGACTTCAAGCAGAAATTGTTACGTTCACACAGAAACCAAATGAAACTCTATATGAGGCGTGGACAAGATATGGAAAGTTGTTAAGAGGATGTCCGCAACATGGTTTAGACACCTGTCAAATAGTACAAATATTCTACCAAGGATGCGACATCACTACAAGGAAAGACATAGATATAGCAGCTGGTGGTTCTATTATGAAGAAAACCGAAACTGATGCTTACAAAATTATTGATAATACTGCTTCCCACTCACATGAGTGGCACCAAGAAAAAGATATCATTAGATCATCTAAAGCAGCTAGAGCCGATTCTAGCCATGACTTAGATTCCATTTCCGCAAAGATAGATGCTGTGGAGACACGAATGGAAAAGATGACTAAGGATATTCACTCAATACGAATTAGTTGTGAGCAGTGTGGAGGACCACATTTGACAAAAGATTGTCTCAGTATTGAATTAACAATGGAACAAAGAGAGAATATTTCATACATAAACCAAAGGCCTGGAAATAATTATCAGAATAATTATCAACCGCCAAGACCGATTTACAATCAAAACCAGAATTATAACCGAAATATTCCATACAACAACCAACAAGGTCCTAGCAATCAACAAGTATCCAATAATACTTACAATCAGCAAAGACCGAATTTTCAAAACAAACCACCACAACAAACCGATGATAAAAAGCCGAATTTAGAAGATATGATGACGAAGCTAGTTGAAACTCAAACGCAGTTTTTCACATCTCAAAAACAAACAAATGAACAAAATGTTCAAGCATTTAGAAATCAACAAGCTTCTATTCAAAATCTGGAACAAGAAGTAAGTAACCTAGCAAGGTTAATAGGTGAAAGAAAACCGGGAAGTCTACCTAGTGATACAAATGCTAACCCCCGGAATGAAACAGCTAAAGCTATTACCAAAAGAAGTGGTACAACACTTAAACCACCTGAAATACCTGTAACTTCTGATGAAGCCATTCCTACTCCACAAGAACCACAACTTGATCAAGATAAGGAAAAAGAACCGGTAGTTGAAAAGGTTAATGAAGATAACACAGTTAAGGATAAACCTTATGTTAAACCATACCAACCACCACTTCCTTACCCGAGTAAAATGAAGAAAGAAAAACTTGAAGTCGAGCAATCCAAATTCTTGGATATGTTTAAACAGATAAATGTAAATCTTCCTTTCATTGATGTGATTTCAGGAATGCCAAGATATGCTAAATTCTTGAAAGATCTAATCTCAAATAGAAAGAAAATGGAAGAACTCTCGGCTGTTACTATGAATGCTAATTGTTCAGCAGTGCTGTTGAATAAGATACCAGAAAAACTATCTGATCCAGGAAGTTTCACAATTCCATGTTTTCTGGGTAGTCTTAGTTCAATAGAAGCATTGGAAGACTTAGGTGCTAGTATAAATCTAATGCCGTATTCACTATACGCTAAACTAGACCTTGGAGAATTAAAACCAACCAGAATAAGCATACAACTAGCCGATAGATCAATAAAATATCCTAGAGGGATAATGGAGAACATGCTAGTTAAAGTTGGTACTTTAGTATTTCCAGTAGATTTTGTTGTTTTGGACATGGAAGAAGATTCTCAAGTTCCTCTCATATTAGGAAGACCATTCTTAAACACGGCTAAAGCAATGATAGACGTGTTCGGTAAGAAACTGACCCTAAGTATAGAGGATGAGAGTGTTACCTTTTCAGTTGATAGAGCAATGCAACAACCACAATCTGCAGATGATACATGTTATTATATTCAAACTATAGATGCACATGCAGAATTATTAGAAGAATTTCCAGAATTACAAGGAACAGGAGAATGTTCTTTAGGAGAAGGTAATGAACCAATTGATGAAGCTGAAATGTTAGCTACACTTATAGCTAATGGATATGAACCAAAAACAGAAGAAATTCAAATGCTAAAAGAAGAAGACAGATATCGATATAAATCATCAATAGAAGAACCTCCGAAATTAGAGTTAAAGCCACTTCCAAACCATTTGGAATACGCTTATTTACATGGTGAATCTGAATTACCTGTAATAATATCGTCTTCTCTTACTGAAAATGAGAAATCACAACTCATTTCTGTGTTGAAAGCTCATAAACCAGCCATTGCATGGAAGATTCATGATATTAAAGGAATAAGTCCTTCGTATTGCACACATAAAATCCTTATGGAAGAAGGTCATAAAACGTATGTGCAACGCCAACGAAGACTAAATCCTAATATGCAAGATGTAGTTAAGAAAGAGATTATTAAACTGCTAGATGCAGGTTTAATTTATCCAATCTCTGATAGTCCATGGGTAAGCCCAGTTCAATGCGTACCTAAGAAGGGTGGTATGACTGTCATTACAAATGAGAAAAATGAGCTTATTCCTACTAGGACTGTAACAGGATGGCGTGTATGTATTGATTATAGAAAATTAAATGACGCCACCAGAAAAGATCACTTTCCCTTACCTTTCATAGATCAAATGTTGGAAAGATTAGCCGGAAATAGTTACTATTGTTTTCTAGATGGATTTTCCGGATATTTTCAAATTCCAATAGCACCCGAAGACCAAGAGAAAACCACATTTACGTGCCCTTATGGTACTTTTGCTTACAAAAGAATGCCATTTGGACTTTGCAACGCCCCTGCAACCTTTCAAAGGTGTATGATGGCGATTTTTCACGACATGATAGAAGAATGCATGGAAGTATTCATGGATGACTTTTCAGTCTTCGGTGATACATTTAAATCATGTCTAGTTAATCTGGAACGAATGCTAATTAGATGCGAAAAATCAAATCTAGTACTTAATTGGGAGAAATGCCATTTCATGGTTAAAGAAGGCATCGTTCTTGGACATAAAATTTCAAAAGAAGGAATTGAAGTGGATAGAGCTAAAGTAGATGTAATTGCTAAACTTCCACATCCCACAAATGTTAGAGGAGTTAGGAGTTTTCTAGGGCATGCCGGTTTTTACCGACGTTTCATAAAAGATTTTTCTAAAATTGCCACTCCTATGAATAAACTCCTAGAAAAGGATGCGCCATTCATCTTTTCAGATGAGTGTATCAAATCTTTTAATATTCTTAAAGAGAAACTCACTAATGCGCCGATCATGATAACACCAAATTGGAATCTACCATTTGAACTAATGTGCGATGCAAGTGATTTTGCAATGGGAGCCGTTTTAGGACAAAGGATTGAAAAACGATTTCAACCTATATATTATGCTAGTAAGACATTACAAGGAGCACAAACAAACTATACAACTACTGAAAAAGAACTCCTTGCTATTGTCTTTGCTTTTGACAAATTTCGATCATATCTCATTCTAGCAAAAACGGTGGTCTATACCGACCATTCTGCTCTTAGATACCTATTTTCAAAACAAGATGCTAAACCAAGATTAATCCGTTGGATCTTACTCTTACAAGAGTTTGATATTGAAATCCGAGATAAAAGAGGAGCAGAAAATCTCGCCGCTGATCATCTTTCTCGTCTTGAAAATCCCGAATTAGAAGTTCTGAATGAATCGGCCATACAAGACAACTTTCCTGATGAATATCTATTGAAGATAGATTATAAAGAAATCCCATGGTTTACAGACTATGCAAACTACTTAGTTTGTGGATTCCTTGAAAAAGGATTATCGTACCAAAGACGAAAGAAATTCTTCAGTGATATAAAACACTATTTTTGGGAAGATCCACATCTGTTTAAAAGTTGTCCCGATGGAATAATACGACGATGTGTATTTGGAGATGAAGCTAGTAAAATTTTAAACCATTGTCACACAGGACCAACAGGAGGGCATTATGGGCCTCAACTAACAGCAAGAAAAGTTTATGAAGCTGGATTCTATTGGCCTACAATTTACAAAGACGCACACCTTCTTTGCAAATCCTGTGATGCATGTCAAAGGGCCGGAAAAATAAGTCAACGTGATGAAATGCCACAAAATGTCATCCAAGTATGTGAAGTATTTGACATTTGGGGTATTGACTTTATGGGTCCATTTCCAAAATCTAATAATAATCTATATATACTCGTAGCCATTGATTATGTATCTAAATGGGCGGAAGCACAAGCTCTCCCAACTAACGATGCACGAGTTGTAGTCAACTTTTTAAAACGTCTTTTTGCAAGGTTTGGAACACCGAAAGCTTTAATAAGTGATCGGGGTACTCATTTCTGTAATAATCAACTTGAGAAAGTTCTTAAAAGATATGGAGTAACTCATAAAATCTCCACCGCATATCATCCACAAACAAGTGGACAAGTTGAAAATACAAACCGAGCTTTAAAACGTATTCTAGAGAAAACCGTAGGATCAAATCCGAAGGAATGGTCCATTAAATTGGAGGATGCACTCTGGGCTTTTAGAACAGCCTACAAAACTCCAATTGGAACCACACCTTTTAGACTTGTTTATGGAAAAGCATGTCATCTTCCAGTAGAAATTGAACACAAAGCATTTTGGGCTTTGAAGACATGTAATCTTGATTTATATGAATCCGGACGTCTACGATTAAGTCAACTAAACGAATTAGAAGAATTAAGACATGAAGCATACGAAAATTCGTTAATCTATAAAGAAAGAACGAAGAAATGGCATGATAAAAGAATCAGAAGTTCAAAAGAATTTAAAGAAGGAGACAGAGTTCTTCTTTTCAATTCACGATTCAAGCTATTTCCTGGAAAATTGAAATCAAGATGGTCTGGACCATTCATAGTCAAAAGAGTTTTCCCATACGGAACGATAGAATTAATAAATTCAAATGGGATTGAATTTAAAGTTAATGGTCACAGAGTTAAACATTACATACATGGTCCGATGGAAGTCGACAACGAAGTTAATCACAATTTCGACACCACAGCTAACTAAGTGTGGGGAGAATCAAGTCTTTAAAGGATAATATGTATTTCTGTTAGAGTTAGATTGTCTGTTTTCGTGTAGTTCTCGAAAATGGAACCCGAATGGTCTTTCCCTAGCAGACCCTAAAGAACTAGTCTTCTCCCCCCATTCTGAATTTTTATTTTTTTTAGGTTTTTACAAAATGAAGACTGCCTGTGAACTAAACCATGGTCTAATGCTACACGCTTTGATCACTAAAAGAAATAATGACATACTACCGAGTGAAATAGTATCAGTAATCAGAGAAAGAATGGACGGAGTTAGAAAAGAATCCAGATGCGAAGATAATAAGTTACAATTTGGTAAAGGAAAATCAAAATCCGCAGCGAAAAGAAGAGCACGACACCTAGAACGATGTCACAAATGCAGAAAATGGTCACATGGAGGTAAATGTTCCAATAATCAAACCTATTCAAATATCGAATTTGTTACTTTATGCAGAGACGGACCGTTCATATGTTTAGAAGAAAAGACACTGAATGCCCGAGGTTACGCCTATGTAGCTATGGAAAACCAATTAAACCGACTATCTTATGAATGGGATAGATCATATAACTAAGAAATCTATTTCACAGGTATGTCTGTACAGTTTTTATTTTTATTTTTAATTTTTAACCTTTTGATAATAAACGCTAATTTGTTCGCTAAAAAGTATTAAATTGGTATTGAATAAAATTAGGTTTGGCGACCGAAATTATTGATATCATTCAAAAATTTATTACATCAGTGCGAAATTTAACGTTTATTCTTAAGGTATAAATATCTTTAATCAATCAACCCAAAATATTTCAAAAATTCGTCATGAGTTAAATTAGGTCTTGGAACCGAAATTACTTTACCGAAAAGAGGGGCGCATATTTTTGATAATATTTGATTGATTAAAGTGGGATAAAAAAACAAAAAGATTTTTAATTTTATTTTTACCATATTTTTTAAAATTAATATTTAAATCTTAAATTAATATTGTAAACTTTGTAAAAACAATATATTTAAAATTGTAAATATTTGAAAAATTAATATAAGTTTGATATGAATTTATAAATTTTTAAATTAAGTTTGGTGTGAATTTTTAATCTTTAAAATATAAAATTTTAATTTTATGCATTTTAAATTTTAAGTTTGGTGTGAATTTTTAATATTAATTTTGAATTTTATATTTAAGTTGTGTGAATTTAAAAACAAAAATTTACTTTATCTCATTAAGTTAAGAATATGATTTTTAAAATTCGTCGTAAGTTGAAGACTAGGTCTTTGAACCGAAATTGCTTTACCCGAGGGAGGGACGAGAACTTTTATTATCATTATTTTTAATCTTATTGAATTAAAGTATGCCAAAAACATTGAAAAAACCCAAAAATCTTAGCTTTTAAAACAATCGCTACAAAAAGACAAATTTTAAAATTTTGTCGAGGGACGGACTAGGACATCGATCCGAAACGACCTCGTCCTAAATAACAAGGGAAACAAAATTTTAAAATTAATTACTTAATTGTTTTAATAAGTTAATGATTATAAAAAAAAAAATATATATATACCAAACTCCGAGACTCGCGGAGTTTGGAGGGTAAATCCCCGCGACTCGCGGAGGGACCAATTTACAGGAAAAAAATATAACGCAAGAACTGATCAGTTTCACACACCCAACTCAAAAATACAGCTCGAAAAAACCCCGAAAAAACCCCGAAAAAACCCGAAAAATACACCCCAAAATCACAATTTTTAACCGTTAATCACCAAATCTTTTGCTAAAATCATGTTGAGAAGGATGCTATCTAAGAATTACTCAAGAAAAACGGTAAATTTCTACACCTAAACACCATTTAATCCGAAATTTGGTGTTCTTGAGCTATTTTTTCCCCAATTTGATTTTGATGCTTTTTAGTGTAATTAGACTTAAATTGTTTATGTATTATGCTTGTATAACCTAGATTGATGCTGTTTAACATGATTAGAAGCCTTAAACTTCAAATTTTGAATAATCTAGGGTTTGTGTTCTTGAGCAAATTTGGGGCTTTTTGATATAAACAGGTTATGGCCGATTTTTGTCATGAATTGTTGCTAAAATAAGTAGTGTAACATGTCTAGGTAGTTAAATGATCCAAACTTTGAGCCTAAACATAATTTTGAGAATTAAAGTGGACTTTTTCAAGTCTAAAATTCATGAACTTGATTTTTGAAAGATAATGCCATTTGAGACTTGTTTAATTGCTAGTAATGATTATTTTGACATGTTATTTGAGTTGAATGCTTATGAACTTGGCGAACATTTTCGTATATGATTATTTGAAAAAGTGTAGATTTGATGAAAATATGAAAATGAGCTTAAGTTTGATATAAATTGATAATGTCATTGTAATTATTTTGATTGATGATTTTGCTGACACTAATGCATATTTGGATGCACAAAATTTGTGTTTGATGTGTTTTGCAGAATGAAAGGGGTGAATCTTCATCCCAAGCCCGCAATGCTCCTGCTGAGAATTTGGAACAACAGGAGGTGGATAACTACTACAAGCAGGATATACCTCATCCAGTCATGACCTTTTTCGATATGCACTTGGAAGAGTTGCACCCGAACCTGAGATTTGACAGACTTTGGATAGATTATCCAAAATATCAACGGGGTTTGCATACTCTTCATTCCAAGGTTGTTGAGGTACCGAGGGTCATAGAATGGGGACTCTTAGAAGCTGTAGAATTGGCCGGGCCAATTAGGGAATTACTTGTACAGAGGTATGGTAATTCCTCTTTTAATGACTGGATATGTTTATTCACCATACGTAGACCTGTATATAAAGTATGGTGTGAAGAATTGTTATGTAGTATAGAGTTGAATGATCGGGTAGCTAGTTTAACCGATCGTTCTTTTATTAGATTTTTGTTAGGCGGTTCGATGCGCCACATGTCTTTACTGGACATGGCTCAGGCTTTACGTATATATACGCCTGAGGAGTTAGCGTCTGCCGATTGTAGAGGATTGATACTAAACGGTAGAAAGATAGATGAGAATTTTGATACACACGGTGTGTGGAGTCAAATGACAAGCCATCATCGTTTCAAAGGGGGAAATTACTCTTATTTGGATATAGATAGAGCCGAATTAAGAGTGATACATAGGTTTTTAGCTAATTCGATTACACAAAGGGGTAAAAACAAGGAAAAAGTAAATGAACAGGATTTGTTTTACCATATGTGTATTCGAGACCCACAGAGCGCTGTAAGTATACCATATTGTGTGGGTTATTATTTATCAGCTATGGTTCGGGGGATGCGACCACATAGCATAATAGGAGGTGGTATTTTTATTACTTTGATTGGTGAATATCTCGGTGTGGATATAAGTCGGGGGGGATTATTACTAGAAGAGCCGGAACCCCGCGATACTATAGGTTTAAATGTATACCATGGTGCGAAAGTTTTGAAGAGGCGAAATAACGCCGCAATACGATACCATGGTAGACATCCACAGGTGGAGAGAAACCAGCAGCAAGGTAATGTAGGAGGGGGGAATGAGATGCAAGAAATGCATAGGTTTATAGCTTCTCAGGAATACAAAAATGCTAGACAGAGAGCATTTGAAGATTGGCAAGTTCATCAGAACCAGATCATAGCTCATTGCTAACATATAGGTAGAAACTATATTCCTACACCGAAACCCATCTTCCCTCCTTGGTCGATAGAGATGCAGCCACCATATCCTACGTATGACCCTGCCGAAGCATTCTATAGCACTTATGGTTATGCCTGGAACCCCTATTGGTACCAATATCATCCTTAGTTTACTTATTATTATTTTTTTTATTTTGTAATTTGTAATTATTGATACATTTAATATTTTTGTTAATATTGTAATCATTTTTATAATTATCTAACTTTTATTCTTAGATTTTAATAATTTTTGAACGTGGGGTAATATACCAAACTTCAAAAATATGTATATATGTTTGCAAGTTTATCTTATGTACACAACAGGGTAAAACAACGCATTTTCAAAGACTGGCATTAAGTTCAGCAAAAGCAACTAATTTTGACGACAAGATGCAAAATATATGTGAAATAACAACAAGACGGAATGAACAAATGATGTGCACCATTTATCATTCAGCAAACAAACGCCAATATATTTGGAAACTTTGGTAAAATTTAATCATTTTCACACAAATCACCCTCAATAATTTAAATTGTTACTGATTTCTTGCAAATGAGGGCATTGCAAGATCTTAAGTGTGGGAAGGGGTTAAATTCTTTCGGATTTTAAAAAAAAAAAAAAAATTTATTTTATACACTTGGTTACCATTAAAAATACTAGTAAAGCAGTAGTTGTATTAGAATCTAGTGCTCTCTGATAAAAAAGAACAGCCCTAGTCTTATATACTGACTACCCAATTCTAGTAAAATTTTTCAAAATTTTCAATTAAATGAATTCAAAATCATGTTTATACATATTTATGAACGATAAAACTAGGTTTTAACACCGAAATTATTGTTATCTCAGAAAGAACATAAATTAAGAAACAAACTAAAATGTCAAAATTCATTTAAAATGGAATAGAGGACGATAAAAAGGAAAATAAAAGCCAAGTGTGGGAAAATTTACCAAGTTATCTTAAACATATGTCACATATATCTGTAACAAATAACTGAAAATACTTTTGCTTTGGACTAAACTAAACTGTTTTACCCGATGAAAGAAAAGAAGAGATGGATCTACACGATGAATCAATTCCATCATTAAAAGGAAGTAAAGTCTTCCGAAAAAGACACGCGCTTCTTGATTTAGGTCATGAAGTTGTCGTCCAGACCAGCTGTAGGTTGACGAAAAATCTAGAAAAGTCATCACTAAAATCAGCAGGAAATCCACGGACCTCAGCATTAAACAGGGTCGCCAAGTGGTCAGATTTATCCTAACCATGAGAAGGATTTATCTCGCATAATGGGGGGGCACCATGCAAATTAGCTGGATAAGACTAATGAATCAGATCTCCAGAAAGGATAATCTCCTTAAAGATTAAAAATCAGCTTTTAAGACTGATATTACTCAATCCTAGAGATTGACCTTAAAGATTGAGAATTACAAACTCATGGAATTCAATGATATCTAAACTCGAGCTTGAACGAGAAAATATTTTGATCAAAATTATAAACCGATTTGTTTTCTGAAAACCCTATTTTCAATGCGTTCATTACCATTGAACGTAAAATCCTAGGAATTCACCTGGAATTCATTAGGTTACCTGAACCAAATCGGGTGTCAACCGTAAGAACGGTGGTTGCATAGCATGGTCAAAGACAGGACCTTGTGCCAGACCGAAAAATTATAAGGGTGAGCTTTACTATTGCTCCTACCAAGGATAGTAATTGCGTCCGACACGTTATAGACCATAATTAAAAGCATGTCACGGGACATTGCCTTAACAGTTGCTTGTTCAACGCTTTCCTTTACAACCGGACGGTAGTTTACCGAAAGGTAATATACGGAACAAGTAAACTGGACGTGTTGCTTTCCTAATACAAGGTTAGCAAGTGGGTGACATAAAACCGCAAGTTTTGAGCTAAAATTTTCAATTCTGAACCCCACCAAACCCACAAAAATATTTTGCAAACACCGGTAAAGGGTTATCCCGGAAAACTTATCTAGGGTAAAAACTAGATTTAATTTTCAAAAGATCAAATGTTTTCATAAAGATCCAATTTCCTTAATGGATCTAAATTTTTATAGTCATGTGGGACTGTAAACCATATCGTTACTACCATTGTTTATACCGCCGTATAGAAATCACTGATGTACAAAGTGTGAAGAATAAAGAAGTGATTCTAGTATTTCAAGACAATATTGCTTGAGGACAAGCAACGCTCAAGTGTGGGAATATTTGATAATGCTAAAAACGAACATATATTTCATAGCATTATTCCTCAAGAAAGACAAGCTTTTAGTTGCAATTGTTCTATTTACAAGTGATATTCGTTTAAATAATAAAAGGTGAAGACAAAAGACAGATTCGACGAATTGAAGACGCAAACGACCAAAAAGCTCAAAAGTACAAAAGACAATCAAAGAGGTTCCAATTATTGATAAGAAACGTCTCGAAATTACAAGAGTACAAGATTCAAAACGCAAAATACAAAATATAAAATTGTACGCAAGGACGTTCGAAAATCCGGAACCGGGACCAGAGTCAACTCTTAACGCTCGACGCAACGGACTAAAAATTACAAGTTAACTATGCATATAAATATAATATAATATATAATTAATAATATTAATTATATATATATATTATATATATATATTATAAAACCGTCGGCAGAGAAACTCCAAGGGTGTGAGCTGTAAATACATTCTCCGCGACTCGCGGAATTTGAAGAGGATTTTGCCGCGAGTCGCGGAGCCCCAAAAATCAACTCTGGCTATAAAGCAAACCGAATTCTGATCATTTTTCATATTCTATTTCTCTCATCTCTCTATCTATACGATATATATATATATATAATTTATATTTTAATTTTAATTTTAATTATAATTCTAATAATAAGGGTATGTTAGCGAATGTTGTAAGGGTGTAAGTCGAAATTCTGTCCTTGTAACGCTACGCTATTTTTAATCATTGTAAGTTATGTTCAACCTTTTTATATTAATGTCTCGTAGCTAAGTTATTATTATGCTTATTTAAAACGAAGAAATCATGATGTTGGGCTAATTACTAAAATTGGGTAATTGGGCTTTGTACCATAATTGGGGTTTGGATAAAAGAACGACACTTGTGGAAATTAGACTATGGGCTATTAATGGGCTTTATATTTGTTTAACTAAATGAAAGTTTGTTAATGTTAATATAAAGATTTACAATTGGGCGTCCCTATAAATTACCATATACACTCGATCGGACACGATGGGCGGGGTATTTATATGTACGAATAATCGTTCATTTAACCGGACACGGGAATGGATTAATAGCCACTAGAATAATTAAAACAGGGGTGAAATTACATTCAAGGGTAATTGGTGTAATTGCTAACAAAGTAGTAAAACCTTGGTTTACACGCAGTCGATAACCTGGTGTATTCATTAAACAAAGTATTAAAACCTTGTTACAATTCGAATCCCCAATTAGTTGGAATATTTAACTTCGGGTATAATAATAATTTGACGAGGACACTCGCACTTTATATTTATGACTGATGGACTGTTATGGACAAAAACCAGACGGACATATTAAATAATCCAGGACAAAGGACAATTAACCCATGGGCATAAAACTAAAATCAACACGTCAAACATCATGATTACGGAAGTTTAAATAAGCATAATTCTTTTATTTCATATTTAATTTCCTTTATTTTATATTTAATTACACTTCTAATTATCGCACTTTTATTTATTGTTATTTAATCACACTTTTAATTATCGTACTTTTTAATTATCGCAATTTTATTTTATCGCATTTTTATTATTCGCAATTTCATTATCGTTATTTACTTTACGCTTTAATTTAAGTCTTGTATTTATTTTATATTTTACATTAGGTTTTAACTGCGACTAAAATCTTAAAATCGACAAACCGGTCATTAAACGGTAAAAACCCCCCTTTATAATAATAATATTACTTATATATATATTTGTATTTTTATAAAAGTAAACTAATATAGCGTTGAGCTTTGTTTAAAGATTTCCCTGTGGAACGAACCGGACTTACTAAAAACTACACTACTGTACGATTAGGTACACTGCCTATAAGTGTTGTAGCAAGGTTTAAGTATATCCATTCTATAAATAAATAAATATCTTGTGTAAAATTGTATCGTATTTAATAGTATTTCCTGTAAAAATTAATAACTATTTTATATACACCTCGCATAACATCAACTAGTAAGTTAGGTTCTTGTGTGTTCTTGTAAATACAAGATAATATGAAGAATCAAACTAGGTAGTTTGATTCTTGTAACTAGTAAGTAACAACTACAACAACAAGTAAGTAATCTACAAACAAGAACAAGTAACAAAACAACAATCAAAGAATGATGATGATGAGTTTGGGATTCGGTTTTGGACAAGAGAAAAGGAAGAAGAGAAGTTCTTGTTACTTACAATATTAGAGAGAAATGAGAGGAAAAGATGAGAGAACTTGCAAGTAATTTGTGTGTGTGTGTAAAATGAAAGAGTAATACTAGTAATATGTAACAAAAAAAAAAATTTTTGAATCCCCCTTTACACTCACAATGGCCGACGGTTTTACAAAAGGGGAGGGGGGAGGGATTAGTCCACTAGTCTCTTGCATGCTTATGGCTCAAAAGTTGGTAATTAGGGATATTTGCATGGGAAAGATGTGTAACCATACTAATAACTAGATTTCATAAGTATTAATCAACTAGTTAAGTCTTAATGTGATACTTACATGAAAGTAATGGGCTAATTAATCCATTAAGTGTGTAGGGTGGACTCTTAAGTCCATTAATCATGAGTTCATTAATAAAAGACCAAGTATGTAACAAAAAAAATCCATAAAGCCCAAGTAATTAACCATTAGCACTAGTTAATTAAAAATGATTAATAAAACTTAATCATGAATGTAAATAATACTCGAAAATATTATTCGTGTAATGTACGTGTGTCACAAAGACGTTTCGGGCATTTAAAAGTCAAGTATGGTAACAAGTAAATGTATATAATCAATACATTCATTAAATCACAAGTATTAATAATAAACATTATTAATTAAAGGATGGAAAATCCAGGGTCGTTACATTTACTGTAAGACCACTTGTAACATCCTCAATCGGGCCTAGCTGTAAGATTATTAAATTGCCCTTAAGTTTGTGTTGTGTTATTATATGCTTTTATTTTTATTTAATGTTAGTTATTATTTAATGATGTGGTTAGGACCAGTTTGTGACAAGGGTCACAGAACATTTTTGTTTATTTAATTTGGACTTCGTTTGGGTTGCCAAATGTCGTACGAAAGATATCAGATAACTGATAAATACCCGTGTGTTGTACAGTGTGGGAATTTAACCCAATTAAGTGACTATAGTGCTGCTTCCCTTCTCATTTTCCAGACTCTTCCACACACACACTAAACACACTCGTATCTTCATCTCCTCCAACTACCAAACTCTAATCCTTAATTCTTGTTTTAGAGCTCAAATCGTTTGTATCATTATGTTCCTTGTGATTTACTGATTCTAACAAGGTAAGAACCATAGCATTTCATGCTCTAGTCTTTAAAAAATTTGAGTTTTTGTGTAAGTTTTTACAAAATGAGTAATTTGGGTCAAAGTGGTTAGATTTGATGTTGTTTGAGTCCAAATCCTGTGGGTTTATGTTTCTACATGTATAGTATCTTCGATTTGGTCAGTTTTGGGGTCATAATCGAGCTCTAGAGCAAGAATTGATCATTTTTGGGTGAAACCCGTAGCTTTGTGGTTCAGCTTCTGCAGATAAACACAGTCAGCCGAGTGTCTCCTGACACTCGACCGACCGACTCGACCATCGACCGAGTGTGTATGACCCACGGCCGAGTATGTATGTGAGAGACCATCGACCGAGTGAGTGTAGACAGTCGGCGGACTGTCTATGACAGTCGACCGAGTGTCTTTGGCAGTGAAATATTCTACCAAGTGTTGATTTTTAGCCGTTATGCTGCCCGTTTGTATATTAAGTGTTAATCAAAAATTTTTAGCGGATGCTTTTTGATACAAAAATTTCTGTACTGTGTTATTTGGTGTTAACGGACAGTAACTAACTTGATTTGCCTTATGTTCAGGTGATAAGGATAAGGAAGCTGCTCAGTAGTAGATTATCTGAGCTGGTTACTGGTATTTGGTGAGTGGAACTAACTGGAGTATATAGTATAGAGTAGCATGTTATATTATGATTTCCATGCTTGTTAGATATATTTGCTACTATGGTTAGTTAGTACGTTGTGATGACTGCATGTTAGTTGATGCTTGTCTGCTGGAGCCCAGTGCATCCCTATTGTGTGGTAGCCTCGGTAGGAGAGATCAACATGCGGGTTGGGTTCCTCATGTGATATCTTAGATAATCGTGGTGTATATATATGTGAATGACGCGTCCGTCGCGTGTGGATTATTGATATTGAATATTTTACATACGTTTATCTTAGCAATATCCTTCATATTCTGGTCATTTGGATACGGTTTGGAGACGATTTGATGGTATTTATGAAGAATTGAGTTCAAGAGTTACAAATATGATAAAGTTGGATATTTAAGCATTTTAAGACGTCCGTGATTCATAGAGCTACAACTTTCGTATTTATGGTTTCTGAAAATTCTGAACAAGTCATCGAGTAAATGAGCAACAGCGAGCTACATTGAATTAAAAAAAAGCTGGACAAATAGAGAATTTAATAGTGAGCTGGACTGAAATAAAGAAAATAGTTTAGTGATGTTGGGCCATGAGTAACAAATGATTTAAAAATGAAGTTGGGCTAGATCTACTTGTTGGGTACGAGGCATGTGGTCACAAAAGGAGGTGACACATAATTTTGAGAGAGGAGGTTAAAAAGAGAGGATACACATACGGAGGTTTTTGTTGAGAGTACAGCCGCATGTGAGGTTTTTGGGGGTACAGAGCTGCGTGGGACCCCCTTATGGGTTCTTGTTCGTCGCACAACAAATAACAAAAAAGGGCAGTTGGCTTGTGGTTTCTTAGAGCTAGTTGACAGCAAAAATCGTGGGACCTCTTGGTTGTCTAGCTTGGTCACGTGGAATAAAGGAAGTAAAGAAGGCAAACAATTGATTTTAATTGCTTGTGCATTGGTACTGATCGAGGAAAAAGACAGAGAGAAAGGGGAGTTAATTTTTATATTCAGTTCATTATTTACTCCTGTGAAGTTTGAATCATATTATTTTTATTATTTACAAACATATTTACTATTGCTACTTATATTTAATTGTTCATGTCTATGTGGATGATGAATTATTTATGCATTATTAATTTATGTTTGTGTTCAATTGATATTATGGTCATGAGCTAAAAACTTTATGTTCATCTAGATTAATAAGCTTAGTGTTAGATGATTTCTTTTATAGTTATATGATTTTTTTGCATGATAAATTAGAGTTTGGATAAAGAACCACACTTGTGGGTGTTGATGTATGTTATGAGATTGATTAGTGTACTTGTTTGGATAAAGGGAACCCTGTTTCAATTTAGTGCATTAATTTTCAATTGACTTGTCTTAATTAATTTTGTGCTTACTGGACCAAGGGGGTAAATTGGGTAACATATGTTGAACAAAACAGGGGTGAATTGTGTGGAGCGAACGCGTAACCAATTTAATCGAAATCTCTGAATTAGTTAATTACCTAGTCAAAAGCAACGAGGTCTTTGGTGAGAGGGACCCTAAGCCGATAAATCCTAGTTTGAGTGTTCGTAAAAGAGAACTCTAAATGAACCGACTTAGTAATTACATGCATTTTATGCATTTTATCACTATAACTTGTGCTTAATACTATATCATCCGACACTGAGGGTAAAAGATCTAGACGAACATTTCTTTGTCTATTGAATTCAAAATTATCTTTAATTTATTTGTTGAGTCTGCATTTATTTTCTATAAACTTAAAAACACAAAAATATTGTCTTTTATTTTATTCATCTTCTATTGACAATCCGGTCGTTAAAAGGAAAACCCTCATCTTTGTTATTTTATTATTTCTTTAAGTCTAGTTAATTACATTTAGTTTAATAATCTTAAATTGCACTTAATACTGTCCTTGGAACGATCTTGGATTTTACCAACTTTATACTATTGCACGATCGGGTATACTGCCCGTTAATGTGTACTAATCTCTTTAACCGGTATTTTCCTTATATAAATTATAGACACGATTTTACACATCAATCATATATATACATACGGTGGTGGAGGAACTTCTGGTAAGCCGCAGTCCGATCAACTGGTGGTTAATTGTAACATCCCAATTATTTAAGGTATTATTTTATGTAATTTTTTTATTATATACATGGATGGTATGATTTTGTATAAATAAATGGACAAGAGTTAAGTTTGTTAGTTAAGTTAGAAGGGACTAGAGATGAAAAGTTAGAATTAAGGACCTCCCTCATTATAGTTTTGGTGGGGAGGGTAGAAGGTGCAATTTAGCAAAATTAATTTAATTAAGAGGAAAACACTGTAAACTCATGTTCAGTTACAAAAAAATAAAATACAGTGTGTGTGTGTGTGTGTGTGTGTGTGTGCTTGTGTCGACCCAAACAAGGAGAAGGAAGAGAAGGCCTCAAATGAAGAAATTATGTTCATGCAATTGAAATTTTGTGAAGTCTAAGGCACTCTAATCATCCTAGCAAGTTTTAATTCTTCAAATTTCTCTTCTTAGTGCACAATTAGGGTTCTTGAACCCCTAGAGACAAGGTATGAATGTTTATGTCTAAGTATTACTATTATTGGGTGTTTGTGACGAATCTTAAGCTTAAAGTTTGTTGTTTGTTGAAAATGTGCACACTTGATTGATTTAAAATGAATTTGTTAGTGATTTTGGAAGTAAGTTCATGTATGAACTTGCATTTTAAGTATATGTGATGAATATGGTGAATTTGGTGATGTTCTAGCTTAGATTCAAGTCATGCACACTAGATGTTTGATGAAATGCCTCAATGAAATGTTTATGTGTTCTAGTTGATAATTATGAAGAAGAAAGTTCATGTATGAATTGTTGTTATTGTTGTAAGTCATGGAATTTGGATAATTGATGATTTAGGGTTGCTAGTAATGGAAATGGATTTATGTACATTTGATGTTAATGGAAGATTTGAAGGAATTGCATGTTATGCTTATAAAGAGATGAACTAGAGATTTGTATGATTAAGGAAATGATGTTGGCTTGATAATGATGTTATATTGGAAAAGGTAAGTTAAAATGCTATGTATGTAAGTGTTTATGTGTATGTGGTAGCAAATAGGGGTTTAAGTCAATGTATAAGTGTATGAAGGTGTGAAAGTTTATGAATGTTGTAATTTTGATTGAGTTATGTTATTGATGAGATTAGCTCATGTATAGGTGCTAATCAAGGTAAAGGAGCCTCAAGTGATCAAGGAAATCCGTTTAATCAAGGTGAGTTTATAGGGGGTAACATGGGCGGGTCAAGAGTGGCTTAGTGTTCTCGGATTGCATCCGTGCAAGAGAGTAACGACTAAGTGCACTAGTTGAGTAGCTTAGATAGAATTATTAGGTTCACCTAATAATTATATCTATGGTTGATGTTTAGCTTAGGCATGATTATTACATTGCTAGTAATCTTGTCTATGGATGGTTTAGCTTAGACACTTTGGGTGTCTATGTGTATATGTATCATTGAAATGTGATTAAAGTAGCTTAGGCATAGGAGTATGTCTATGGTTAGCTTAGACATGATTACTAGGGTTGGCCTAGTAAGTTATGTCTATGGTAATTAAGAGTCGGATCCGAGAGTATGTAAGCAACCGTTAGGTTGAAAGACAAGAAATGTGATGTTATGCCCAAATATATTATGCTATATTATTCGCCTATAACTCACTAAGTGTAAAAGCTTACCCCCATGTTGTTTTATGTTTTAGGAACGAAAGGTCATCGAGAAGGTAAAGAATCCATTTGAGGGTAGCGGAGCATTGGCAATAGAGTAAGTGGTAATGCAAGTCTCTATTTTGAATCATGCTCTATTGGTACCGCTTATCAACGCCAAGTCTTTTGTAATTGATATTTATGCTTCCGTTAAGTTTGGGACCAAATGATGTGTTTCAATTGTGTTAACATGTTTTCTTGATTCAAAAGATCTTAGTAATGTCGAATGATGCTTGAAACTGGTTTAGTCAAGTTTAAATATGTGATATGATGATACAATGTGTTTTGAGTTGGTGAATTGGTCAAATTGTGGTTTTGTAATTAAGTTGCAGATCAGTCCCAGCTCGAGTGTTATGTCGTGCCGCGATAATCTGTGCCGCGCCGCGACATTTAACTTGATTTGGTAACAAAAAGGCAGCTAAGTTTGAGATAAAATTACTTTATATGTCGCGCCGCGACAATTGGAGTCGCGCCGCGGCAAATGACTGGACCTGGGCAGACTCCAATTTAAAAAAAAAAAAAAAATTCTATCGTGTAAAGGCGTTAAAAGTTGGTATCAGAGCTGTGGTTTAAGGGACTTGGATAACCCACGATAGGGATTATCTAGGCTTAAACCATTGTTGTTAAAGGATAAGCGGTTTAGGACTTGCATGATAGTTAAGGTTGAATGATTGTGCTATGCTCCATAGGATAGAGTTGTTGACGAGACTTGTAGTGTGATGTTAAGATCGTGGTTGATTTAAACAAAGAGTTTAATACTCACTAACCATGGGTCATGATAGACTAAGTGCGTAATAAGATGAGGTAATGACGACCGGCCATTGCCATTACTTCATTTTAGTACGCATGAACGTCTACTATGGTCATGGTGAAATGAGTTAGGAATTCTTTCGGTTTTCTTGGTTATGATACGTTGATGATGCATATATTTGAACTAATGAGTTGGACGTCTTGTTTCAGAATGGCTATCGTGTCCCCAAACAGAAGTAATGAGGAGGACGATGAGTACGTCCACACCCCGTCAATGGAGTCTATAGAAGGATCACACTCTGAATCCGAAGGGGTTACGATGACAAGTGATATCTTGGGACAAATAGGCCAAGCTTTGATACGATACATCCCAACCCTTTTAGAGAAGATTAAGACATTGATTAATGATCAATTGGACGAAAAGTTAAAGACTCTTATGACCAATAAGCCTACTTTAAGAGGAGAAGGGGGAAGTGGGGTAGGCCAAGAAGAGGCAGAAGCCCCTAGAAAGAAAGATGAGCGCTTTGAGTACAAGAATTTTGCTAATTTTCATCCACCGGAGTTTCATGGTAAGGTTGATCCGATTATTAGTCAAAGGTGGATCGATGAGTTAGAAGAAACATTTATGTTATGCGAATGTCCTGAGCATTTAAAAGTAATCTACGCGACTTATCAAATGAAAGGAAGTGGTTATGAATGGTGGAATTTTATAGTTAAGTCTCTTGGGTGGGATGTAGCAACGAGTTTTTCATGGGAGAAGTTTAGAGGAATGTTTATGGATCAATTTGCTCCACCCGCCGAAGTTAGTAGGTTGAAGTCCGAATTCATGAACATAGAGCATGGGAGTAAATCGGTGACCGAGTTTAATGCCGAGTTTAATGATAAGTTTCGTTTTTGCCCAGACTTTGTGTCAAGTCCTAAGTTGATGATGGATCACTATCATGAGAAGTTAAACCCCGAAATTAGTGAGTTTATAGATAAGGGCACGTATAAGACCTTAGTCGAAATGATGAATAGGGCTCTTGTAAGAGAACATGAACTTAGGAAGAAGGCCGCGTTTAAGCGGAAGTTAGATCAAGACTCAATATCAATGCAAAGTATGAGCCCGAAGAAGGGTAAGTTTAATTCCGAATCTCCTCACAAATCAAAAGGGGGTTTCATGTCGGGAAAGAATGGTGGTAAAGAAGTGAATTCATGTAATAGGTGTGGTAAGAATCATGCGGGTGAATGTAAAGCGGGTACTACCGATTGTTATTCATGTGGGAGGCCGGGTCATAGAGCCGCCGAGTGTCCTAAGAAGGGAAAACAATGTTACTATTGTTTTGAAAAGGGTCATTTTCAAGCCGAGTGTCCGGAGTATAAGAAAGACTTGGTAAGTGGTAGTGTTAAGAAAGAGGTTAAAACGGAATCAAAGACTAGTGATAGCCGACCGAGAGCCCGAGCTCATCAGATTACCGCACTCGAAGCGAAGGAGTCCTAAAATGTGGTGTCAGGTACCTTTATTGTAAATTCTAAAGCTTCGCATGTTTTGTTTGATTCCGGTGCTACGCGGTCGTTTGTTTCTTATTCTTTTTGTAAACATTTTGACATGACCCCAAGTATGTTAGAGCATCCTTTAGAGGTTGAGATAGCGAATAATAAAACCGTTATGGTGTATAGTATCATTAAGGGATGTGAAATTATTTTGGATGATGAAAAGTTTGTCATAGATTTGATACCCATGCATATGGGAGAATTTCAGATAATTGTGGGTATGGATTGGTTAGATGAAAACGAGGGGATAATTTTGCGTCGTAAGAAAATTGTGTTAGTTCAATCACCAAGTGGGAAAGTTATATGGATTTACGAGGAACGGGCTAGACGTGCTATTCCTATATGCACGTATGCTAGAGCTAAAAGATTTTTGTCTCATGGGTGTTGTGCGTTTTTGGCATATGTGGTAGATGATTCAAAGAAGGTTGTTGAAATAAGTGATGTACCGATAGTTGATGAATTTCCGGATGTGTTTCCGAACGAGTTGCCCGGTGTACCTCACGAACGAGAAGTAGAGTTTAGAATAGATTTGATTCCCAGAGCCACGCCAATTGCCAAAGCGCCTTATCGATTAGCCCCGTCGAAAATGAGGGAAATGATGACTCAACTACAAGTTTTGATAGATAAAGGTTTTATACGTCCTAGTAGTTCACCTTGGGGAGCCCCGGTGTTGTTTGTAAAAAAGAAGGATGGGACAATGAGAATGTGTATAGATTATTATGAATTGAATAAGGTCACTATTAAGAATAAATATCCATTGTCGAGGATAGATGATTTGTTTAATCAATTACAAGGTGCATGTTTCTTTTCAAAGATAGATCTAAGGTCGGGTTATCATCAATTAAAGGTGAGGGAAGAAGATATCCCTAAAACGGCTTTTCGTACGAGGTATGGTCATTATGAATTCGTGGTTATGCCTTTTGGGTTAACTAATGCTTCGGCCGCATTTATGGATTTGATGAATAGGATTTGTCGACCGATGCTCGATAGGTTTGTGATTGTATTTATTGATGATATTTTGGTGTATTCTAAAGGGAAAGAGGAGCATGCGGTGCATTTACGACAAGTATTAGAGACTTTAAGAAGAGAAAGTTTGTTTGCTAAATTCTCTAAATGTGAGTTTTGGCATAGTGAAGTTCAATTTTTGGGACATGTCATTAATAAGAAGGGTATTTGTGTCGATCCGACAAAGATTGAAGTGATAATGAGATGGGAACCACCTACGAATCCTATCGAAGTTAGGAGTTTTCTAGGTTTAGCAGGGTATTACCGACAGTTTATACAAGATTTTTCTAGAATAGCCACCCCACTCACAAAGTTGACCCGTAAAGATGTGCCATAGAGATGGGAAGAAAAGCAAGAACAAGTGTTCCAACTCCTTAAGGAAAAACTTGTTCAAGCTCCTATACTAGTTTTACCGGAAGGGAATGAGAATATGACAGTTTATTGCGATGCTTCTAAGAAAGGTTTAGGGTGTGTGCTAATGCAAAATGGGAAATTCATAGCTTATGCTTCCCGACAATTGAAAGAACATGAAAAACGTTATCCCAACCATGATTTGGAATTAACGGCCGTGGTTTTTGCTTTGAAAATTTGGCGTCAATATATTTATGGTGTTAAGTTCTCTATTTATACCGATCATAAGAACTTGAAGTATTTATTCAATCAAAGAGATCTAAATGATAGGCAAAGGAGAGGACTCGACTTGGTGAAAGATTATGATTGTGAAATTTTGTATCACCCCGGGAAGGCTAACGTAGTGGCGGATGCTCTTAGTAGGAAGTCGAGTCACTGATCGATTAAGATAACGAGTTTGGCTATGGTGATATCACCTCAAATATTTGATAGTATACGAGTTGCACAAAGTGAAGCATTATCCCCTGAAAACGTGAGAAAAGAAAGGATCAAAGGGCAAGTTGGTGATTTTGTGGTAGATACTCGTGGTCTAAGGCTTAGATATGGGAGAATTTGGGTACCTTTACAAAGTGGTGTTAGAAGTGAGCTCCTTGACTTAGCTCACAAATCTAAATATTCGATTCACCCCAGTGCTACGAAAATGTATAGAGATCTAAGGAAAGACTATTGGTGGCTGGGAATGAAGAGGGATATAGTTAAGTATGTGCATAAATGTCTTACTTGTCTTCAAGTGAAAGCCGATCATCAAATGCCTTACGGTAAGATGCAACCATTAGAAGTACCGGTTTGGAAATGGGAACATATTACAATGGATTTAGTGACTAAGTTGCCTAAGACCCCTCGACAACACGACGCAATTTGGGTTATTGTTGATAGATTGACTAAGAGTGCGTTATTTTTGACAATAAGAGAAGCTTCATCATCGGAAGCAATGCCTAAGTTATATATGAAGGAGGTTGTTGCAAGACATGGAATACCGGTTTCCATTATTTCTGACCGTGACACTCGATTCACCTCACGATATTGGAGAAAGTTTCAAGAAGAGATGGGCACTAAGTTGCATGTGAGTATCGCGTTTCACCCACAAACGGATGGCCAAAGTGAACGAACTATCCAAACTCTTGAGGATATGTTAAGAGCATGCGTCATTGATTTTGGTGGTAGTTGGGATACTCATCTACCTTTAGTGGAATTTTCATATAATAATAGTTATCACACTACTATCGGAATGGCGCCTTATGAGATGTTGTATGGAAGGAGATGTAGAACCCCAATATGTTGGGGTGAAGTGGGTCAAAGGGAATTAGGAAGCACGGAAGTAGTACAACAAACAACCGAAATGATAGATCAAATTCGTGAAAGAATGAAAGCGGCACAAGATCGACAAAAGTCTTATGTAGATAAAAGAAGGAAGCCGATAGAATTTCAAGTGGGTGATAAGGAAATGCTTAAAGTTTCCCCGTGGAAGGGTATTATTCGCTTTAGAAAAAGGGGAAAATTGGGTCCAAGATTTGTGGGACCATTTGCGATAGTGGCGAAAGTCGGGAAGGTAGCCTATCGTTTGGCCTTGCCCGATGAATTGAGTAATATACATGACACGTTTCACGTGTCACAATTGAGAAAGTGTTTGGCGGATGAATCAACTTATGTCCCATTGAACGAGATTGAAGTTGATGATAAGTTAAGATATGCGGAAAAGCCAATAAAGATTTTGGATCATAAGGTGAAGCAATTAAGAAATAAGTCAGTTTTGTTATTGAAAGTGTTATGGCAATTTAGAAAGGGCTCCGAATGTATGTGGGAACCCGAAGAATGGCTTATGAAGTATTATCCCTCGTTGCATCAAGAATGGTTCGCGAGGACGCGAACAATCCAAGAGGGGGAGTGTTGTAACATCTCAATTATTTAAGGTATTATTTTATGTAATTTTATTATTATATACATGGATGGTATGATTTTGTATAAATAAATGGACAAGAGTTAAGTTTGTTAGTTAAGTTAGAAGGGACTAGAGATGAAAAGTTAGAATTAAGGACCTCCCACATTATAGTTTTGGTGGGGAGGGTAGAAGGTGCAATTTAGCAAAATTAATTTAATTAAGAGGAAAACACTGTAAACTCATGTTCAGTTGCAAAAAAATAAAATACAGTGTGTGTGTGTGTGTGTGCTTGTGTCGACCCAAACAAGGAGAAGGAAGAGAAGGCCTCAAATGAAGAAATTGTGTTCATGCAATTGAAATTTTGTGAAGTCTAAGGCACTCTAATCATCCTAGCAAGTTTTAATTCTTCAAATTTCTCTTCTTAGTGCACAATTAGGGTTCTTGAACCCCTAGAGACAAGGTATGAATGTTTATGTCTAAGTATTACTATTATTGGGTGTTTGTGACGAATCTTAAGCTTAAAGTTTGTTGTTTGTTGAAAATGTGCACACTTGATTGATTTAAAACGAATTTGTTAGTGATTTTGGAAGTAAGTTCATGTATGAACTTGCATTTTAAGTATATGTGATGAATATGGTAAATTTGGTGATGTTCTAGCTTAGATTCAAGTCATGCACACTAGGTGTTTGATGAAATACCTCAATGAAATGTTTATGTGTTCTAGTTGATAATTATGAAGAAGAAAGTTCATGTATGAATTGTTGTTATTGTTGTAAGTCATGGAATTTGGATAATTGATGATTTAGGGTTGCTAGTAATGGAAATGGATTTATGTACATTTGATGTTAATGGAAGATTTGAAGGAATTGCATGTTATGCTTATAAAGAGATGAACTAGAGATTTGTATGATTAAGGAAATGATGTTGGCTTGATAATGATGTTATATTGGAAAAGGTAAGTTAAAATGCTATGTATGTAAGTGTTTATGTGTACGTGGTAGCAAATAGGGGGTTAAGTCAATGTATAAGTATATGAAGGTGTGAAAGTTTATGAATGTTGTAATTTTGATTAAGTTATGTTATTGATGAGATTAGCTCATGTATAGGTGCTAATCAAGGTAAAGGAGCCTCAAGTGATCAAGGAAATCCGTTTAATCAAGGTGAGTTTATAGGGGGTAACATGGGCGGATCAAGAGTGGCTTAGTGTTCTCGGATTGCATCCGTGCAAGAGAGTAACGACTACGTGCACTAGTTGAGTAGCTTAGATAGAATTATTAGGTTCACCTAATAATTGTATCTATGGTTGATGTTTAGCTTAGGCAAGATTATTACATTACTAGTAATCTTGTCTATGGATGGTTTAGCTTAGACACTTTGGGTGTCTATGTGTATATGTATCATTGAAATGTGATTAAAGTAGCTTAGGCATAGGAGTATGTCTATGGTTAGCTTAGACATGATTACTAGGGTCGGCATAGTAAGTTATGTCTATGGTAATTAAGAGTCGGATCCGAGAGTATGTAAGCAACCGTTAGGTTGAAAGACAAGAAATGTGATTGTTATGCCCAAATGTATTATGCTATATTATTCGCCTATAACTCACTAAGTGTAAAAGCTTACCCCCGTGTTTTTTTATGTTTTAGGAACGAAAGGTCATCGAGAAGGTAAAGAACCCATTTGAGGGTAGCGGAGCATTGGCAATAGAGTAAGTGGTAATGCAAGTCTCTATTTTGAATCATGCTCTATTGGTACCGCTTATCAACGCCAAGTCTTTTGTAATTGATATTTATGCTTCCGTTAAGTTTTGGGACCAAATGATGTGTTTCAATTGTGTTAACATGTTTTCTTGATTCAAAAGATCTTAGTAATGTCGAATGATGCTTGAAACTGGTTTAGTCAAGTTTAAATATGTGATATGATGATACAATGTGTTTTGAGTTGGTGAATTGGTCAAATTGTGGTTTTGTAATTAAGTTGTAGATCAGTCCCAGCTCGAGTGTTATGTCGCGCCGCGACAATCTCTGCCGCGCCGCGACATTTAACTTGATTTGGTAACAGAAAGGCAGCTAAGCTTGAGATAAAATTACTTTATATGTCGCGCCGCGACAATTAGAGCCGCGCCGCGGCAAATGTTTGGACATGGGCAGACTCCAATTTAAAAAAAAAAAAATTTTTTTTCTATCGTGTAAAGGCGTTAAATTAATGGCTTTGCCGAGCCACCATAGTCTCTGTAGACGGCACTTGGGTGATATTTGTGTGTTAGTTTTTGGTGACATGATTAGTATGACGGTTCCTGTATACTATCGCCTGTAGTTAGTGTGGAGTCCCCAAAATAATTAAGGATTTAATTATGAAAAAACTGTAATTTATTTGCACTAAAATGTTATGTGCAGCCAGCACAAGTTTGTTTATGTATAGACAGCAAATATTGCTATGTCAAGTGTTCAGTATGTTGCCTAGTCTACCAGCATAAGGTAGAGTGTATTTTTCGAATCAGCACATGATGAGTACTCAGCAATTCAAGAATATCAAGTGACTCAGCATAAGAAGAACCAGTAAACCTGGTAAGCAGCATACAACACAAGACAACCATGCTCCATTACAAGCATGGTGGTTTTCCGAGTGGTCTACATCAATTGTACTATTCAACAGAAGCCAAAGACAAAGTTGAACAGGAAAGGACACGCGTCGGTGGCTGACAAGTGACCTTACAAGACCACGTGGGAATGCAGAAGTTTAACGCATGTGCAGACATGTGTTATACTTTGTCAACACCTAGGGAACACAACATTCTATTTGTTTAAATAAATAGTGGTGCCAAACCGAATTGGGGTGTTCCTGCAAATAGCTACCAAAGAGGAAAGAGGAGAGCACCGTCTCTGATGCAGTTGTCCCCACAAGTATAGACATCCTATGTACCAGTGGACAATAGAACCATTACACGGTTAATAGGACTACTATAAATTGTTGTATCCACTATTGTAACAACTAGTGGTGTGGGTTTATTTATTTAGAGTCCAAAACGTGTAATAGCATTAAGTTTATCCTCATAGCTATACTTAGGTAAATCTGTATCAACCAACTATCATTCCACCAAGGATAGTTGTAATTCTTTGTGATTTAATCAATAAAGAATAACAGTTGAAAAATTACCTTTGACTCTATTTAAATTACATGCTTGAATACTAAACTGTGTTTAATTGGTTAGTTATTTAAAAAAAATTGTATTCACCCCCCTCTACAATACTCCTGTTGTTAATCAAGGGACCAACAACTGGTATCAGAGCCTCAGTCTTGATAATTTAATATCTTGGATCTGAATTCTCTCATGGCTGCATACTCAAATACAGCTTACCTTGAAAATGGATCATCCAATAGATCACCCAAATTTGATGAAGATGTGTATGAAACTTGGAAGGCAAGGTTCATGCTTCACCTGGAGTCTATTGACCCACTTATGCCTGGTATTGCCACAGATGGGCCATTTGTCCCAACTGAGACTATTGATAGCATCCCAGCTACTGCTGACACTCCTGTCATTCCTGGCAGAGAGGTTGTTCTCACTCCAGCCAAATGGGATGCTGAGGACAAACATCGTATTGGACTTGACCCTTAGATCAGAACTCTGTTAGCTATAACTTTACCTAACCACCTGTTCAAACTGATTAAGGGAAAGCTGAATGCTAAGCTTATGTTAGACTATCTAGATGTTACTTATGAAGGCATGGATGAGGTTAGGCAGAACAAGATTATTGCTTTAAAAAGAGAGTATGAAATGTTCTTTGCCTATAAGAATGAGACCCTTAAGCAAACCTTCAGTAGGTTTAACTCCTTAGTTGCTGACCTACTAACTTTAAAAATCACATATACTGTTTTTGAACAAGTAAACAAATTCATTGACTCACTGTCTACTAAATGGAAACCTGTCACTGACCCCTTAAGAACCACCCAGACCTTAAAGAACTTTAACATGTCCTCTCTTTATGGTACACTTTGGAACCATGAGAAGGCAGAAGCTAAATTTGAACTGAATTTAAAAGAAAACTTTAAGTCTGCCCCCACCACCTCAAAATCCTCAAAAACTGATGATACTGCTCTTATTGCTGCTGCTAAAAGGAAAGCTCAAAAAGCTTTACTGGTTCAAAATTTGATGGCAGAAGATGAGTCAGCTGAAGATGAGGTGGATAGTGGTACTGGGTCTGAAGAAAGTAGTGATGATGAAGATGATGTGGAAGGGTTTGCTGAAGGTATGGCTTTGCTGGCTAGGCAGTTCAAAAGGTTCAATCGTAATAGAACTAGCAAGCCATACAAAGGGAGTAAGAAACCAAGTGCTAGGTATATCAGCAAATCAGTCAAGAGGCCTAAATCTGAGTGTTACAATTGTGGGAAGGTTGGACATTTTGCTACTGAATGCATGTCCAGGAAACCTTCAACATCACATGCTAACTCCTTCTCAAAACCTGATAAATACAAGAACAAGTACAAAGCTATGAAGGCTCGGATGAAGGAAAGTGCAAAGGCTGATAAGAAGGGAAAGAAGCCAGAAAATGTTCTAGTTGCTGAGCATCATGATTGGGATGAAACCAGCTCTTCTTCATCTTCTGACAGTGATACTGATGATGATGATGCTGGTTATGCTTCTGGTAAAATGCTGTGTTTGATGGCCAAGGAGGTCGAGGAGTCTGATGAGGATGATAATGGTAGTATGTTTTTGGCTGATATGAGGGAAGCTGATCGGAAAAGGGATTCACCTCAATGGAAATCTGAAATGCTGTATAAGGTTGATAATTTTCGAACTTATACTGATGATGAAAAAGCTGAAATGTTTGACTACCTAAGAGTTGATTTATGTAGAGGCAGTAAACGTGAATAAGTTTTGAAAAATGATAACAAATCTTTAAATAATAAACTTAAAAGCAAAACTGATGAAATTAAGATCTTGAAGGATGAAATTTCAAAACTTGAAAAACAAAATTTTGCTTTAAAGTCTCTTCACGTTGAGGCAGCAGATGTTAAGAACCAGCTAAACGACCTCAAGAAGGTCGTTGCTTCATGGTGTACATCTGCTCAACGCACAGCTAAGTGTGTAAATGAGCAGGTGCCTGCCCAAGTTGAAGCTTTCTTTGCTGGTGACTATGATGCTGCTCCTGCTCTCGCAGAAGTTACTTACATGGACCCCATTCTTGAAACAGATCCTGAAGCTGTCTTGCCAAATACCTTTACCAAGATAGTGGATAATGCTAAAAACGAACATATATTTCATAGCATTATCCCTCAAAAAAGACAAGCTTTTAGTTGCAATTGTTCTATTTACAAGTAATATCCGTTTAAATAATAAAAGGTGAAGACAAAAGACAGATTCGACGATTTGAAAACGCAAATGACCAAAAAGCTAAAAAGTACAAAGTACAATCAAAGTGGTTCAAATTATTGATAAGAAACGTCTAAAAGTTACAAGAGTACGAGCCGCAAAACGCAAAATACAAGATATTAAATTATACGCAAGGACGTTCGAAAATCCGAAACCGGGACCAGAGTCAACTCTCAACGCGACGCAACGGACTAAAAATTACAAGTCAACTATGCACATGAATATAATATAATATATAATTAATTCTTGAAAATTATATATATATTATATTATATATTAAAACCGTCGGCAAACAAGAAAACAAAGTATGTGAGCTGGATTCCTGCTCCATGCGATCGCATGGCCTGGAGGCCTAATTCCCATGCGATCGCATGGCCTACTTTTTCTGGCCACATTCCTATAAAAGGCGCAGTTTCAGTCGAATATGATACACAATCTTTTTCTATCCTCTCTATCTCTCACGTAATATATATATATATATATATATATATATATATATATATATATATATATATATATATATATATATATATATATATATATATATATATATATATATATATATTATAATTTTAATTTAATAATAATAAGGGTATGTTAGCGAATGTTGTAAGTGTGTAAGTCGAAATTCTGTCCGTGTAACGCTACGCTATTATTAATCATTGTAAGTTATGTTCAACCTTTTTAAATTAATGTCTCGTAGCTAAGTTATTATTATGCTTATTTAAATTGAAGTAATCGTGATGTTGGGCTAAAATATTAAAGACGGGGTAGTTGGGCTTTGAACCATAATTGGGGTTTGGACAAAAGAACGATACTTGTGGAAATTAGACTATGGGCTATTAATGGGCTTTATATTTGTTTAATTGAATGATAGTTCTTTAATTTAATATAAAGATTTACAATTGGACGTAATTATAAATAACCACATACACTCGATCGGGCACGATGGGCAGGATATTTATAAGTACTAATAATCGTTCATTTAACCGGACACGGGAATGGATTAATAGTCAATAGACTCATTAAAACAGGGGTGAATTATGTACAAGGACACTTGGCGTAATTATAGTTTAAGTCCCCAATTAGTTGGAATATTTGACTTCGGATATAGGGATAATTTGACGAGGACACTCGCACTTTATATTTATGACTGATGGACTGTTATGGACAAAACCAGATGGACATATCGAATAATCCAGGACAAAGGACAATTAACCCATGGTAATAAACTAAAATCAACACGTCAAACATCTTGATTATGGAAGTTTAAATAAGCATAATTCCTTTATTTCATATTTTATCGCACTTTTTTTTACTATCATTTTATTTAATTGCACTTTTAATTATCGTACTTTTTAATTATCGCAACTTTTATTTACTTTCAATTTATTTATCGCACTTTTAATTATCGCACTTTAATTATTGTCATTTACTTTACGCTTTAAATTAAGTTTTATTTTTAATATTTTACATTAGGTTTTAACTGCGACTAAAGTTTTAAAATCGACAAACCGGTCATTAAACGGTAAAATCCCCCTTTTATAATAATAATACTACTTATATTTATATATATATTTATATACAAATTTAGTTTTAAAAATATAGCGTTAAACTTGGTTAGTTCCCTAAGGACGAACCGGACTTGCTAAAAACTACACTACTGTACGATTAGGTACACTGCCTATAAGTGTTGTAGCAAGGTTTAGGTATATCCACTTTATAAATAAATAAATAACTTGTGTAAAATTGTATCGTATTTAATAGTATTTCCTAGTAAAAATTAATAGTATTTTGTACCCCTTCGCTTTAACATCAAGTATTTTTGGCGCCGCTGCCGGGGAAAAACAACGCCGAAAGCGCAACGCTATAAAAAAAGATTTTTATTAAGTTTTAATTTCTTTTTGTAAAAATACGTTTTAAATATTAAAAATATAAAAATATAAAAGAAAAAACAATATATATATATATATATATATATATATATATATATATATATATATATATATATATTTTTTTAAGAGTTTGTTTAAAATATATAAAATTATAAAATATTTCTATTTCTATTTTAATTTGTAAAAATATAAGTTTTTATTTATTTTATATAAATATTTTATATAATTATAAAATAGAAATTTAAAATATATATATGTATATATATATATATATATATATATATATATATATATATATATATATACACGGGCCACTACACTGTAGCAGCCCAATATTTGAACTAGATCCACAGGTCATGCGACCGCATGAAATTTTAACTAGCACTCCATGCGATCTCATGGAGTGATTTGACAGGCCTGGTACCTTAGTTAAATCGAATTAGGGTTTAATTTATATATAATTATTATTAAATTATTTAGATTTAGGGTTAATTAAAATAATAATTAGTTTAATTTAGTTTTATTTTTACTTTTAATTAGTTTTATTAAGTTTAATTAAATATATAAACATAATACTTTTATATAAATAATATAAAAAAAATATTTTTATAAAAAAATTGTATTTTTATTACTTTAGTTTTATTTTTATTTTTGTATTTTTTTAATTAGTTTAATTCGTAATTATATATTTTTCGTTCGTAATTAGTTTTAAATATAGTATATGCCGTAGTTATTTTTTTTATTTCTAGATTTTTAGGCTTTGCTGTAAAATCCCTTAAGTGCTTTTTCTTTAGATTAAGATTTAGGAGCTTTAGAATTTTGCGACACCGTTTTTAGTACTTTTTAAGTTATTTCCGTTTTGGATATAGAATTCCTTTTAAGCTTTAATACCTTTAGACGTAAGTTTTTATATTTAGTTTTTAGACTTTTAAGTTTCGACGCTTTACTTTCTTTTTATTATTTTTCGAAGCTTATATTTTTCGACCTTTTATTTTATTTTTTGACATTTTTCGACTCACTCTTTTTCTTTCTTATTTCTCGACGCTCTAGTCTTTAGGATATAGAATTTTCTATTTCTTCTCTAAAATTTCTTTAAATTTCGACGAAAAATTATTTTAAGTAGTTAAATTGCTAGATATTCAAAATTTTCTGGTTCGTATTAATAGTTGGATTTGTTAGTGGCGAGTTGTGGGCTTCCGATTTAAAGGGTCCTGGCTACCTGCTGCATCTATTGGCTATTCGAAACGTGGGCAAAATCAGAATAGTCTAGTAATTTGATAACTTATATAATTTTTTTTATAACTAATAGGATATTCAGTGAATGCACCGAGCAAAACGTTCACCACCTTTTATACGTTCACCACCTGTAACTCGATCAAAACATCTAGCCAATATTGTCGCCGTTGATTTTTCTTTAGAATCGTCATCCAGTAGACCAAGTACTCCAATTCAAATTTCCGATAATCCATTTTTTGAACCCGACCTCACAATTGAGAACCCGAAGGATATTCAAGGACAATTCAGAGATCCTGAATCACTAATCATTCCTCCTGAACAACAAATCACTCATCCAGAGATTGTCGAGGAACAAACCATTAAATCAAAATCCTCTAGTGATTCAGATTCAACAAATTCAATCATAGAAAATCTAGAACCTCTAAGTATGGAAGACCGAATGAGAGCTAAACGCACTGGCCAAGGTCATGCAATTACTCAACCAGACATTAATGCGCCAGATTATGAAATCAAAGGACAAATCCTACACATGGTAACTAATCAATGCCAATTTAGTGGTGCGCCGAAGGAAGATCCAAACGAACATCTTCGTACCTTTAATAGGACCTGTACTCTATTTAAAATTAGAGAAGTGGAGGATGAACAGATCTATCTCATGTTATTTCCCTGAACTTTAAAGGGAGAAGCCAAAGATTGGTTAGAATCGTTACCTGAAGGGGCGATTGATACATGGGATGTTTTAGTTGAAAAATTTCTTAAACAATTCTTTCCGGCATCTAAAGCCGTGAGACTTCAAGGAGAAATAGTTACGTTCACACAAAAGCCAAATGAAACTCTATATGAAGCGTGGACAAGATTTGGAAAGTTGTTGAGAGGATGTCCGCAACATGGTTTAGACACTTATCAAATAGTACAAATATTCTACCAAGGATGCAACATCACTACAAGAAAAGACATCGATATAGCAGCTGGTGGTTCCATTATGAAGAAAACCACAACTGAAGCTTACAAAATTATTGATAACACTGCTTTCCACTCACATGAGTGGCATCAAGAAAAAGATATCGTTAGATCATCTAAAGCGGCTAGAGCCGATTCTAGCCATGACTTTGATTCCATTTCCGCAAAGATAGATGCTGTCGAGAGACGAATGGAAAAGATGACTAAAGATATTCACTCAATACGAATTAGTTGTGAGCAGTGTAGAGGACCACATTTGACAAAAGATTGTCTAAGTATTGAACAAACAATGGAACAAAGAGAGAATGTTTCATACATGAACCAAAGGCCTGAAAATAATTATCAACCGCCAAGACCAATCTACAATCAAAATCAGAATTATAACCGAAATGTTCCATACAACAACCAACAAGGTCCTAGCAATCAACAAGTATCTAACAATACTTACAATCAACAAAGACCTATTTTTCAAAATAAACCACCACAAATCGATGATAAAAAGCCAAATTTAGAAGATATGATGTCGAAGCTAGTTGAATCTCAAACTCAGTTTTTCACATCTCAGAAACAAACCAATGAACAAAATGCCCAAGCATTTAGAAATCAACAAGCTTCAATCCAAAATCTGGAACAAGAAGTAAGCAACCTAGCAAGGTTGATAGGTGAAAGAAAACCGGAAAGTCTACCTAGTGATACAAATGCTAACCCCCGGAATGAAACAGCTAAAGCCATTACCACAAGAAGTGGTATTACACTTAAACCACCTGAAATACCTGTAATTTCTGATGACTCTATTCCTACTCCACAAGAACCACAACCTGAGCAAGATAAGGAAACAAAACCGGTAGTTGAAAAGGTTAATGAAGATAACACAGTTAAGGCTAAACCTTATGTTAAACCATATCAACCACCACTTCCTTACCCGAGTAAAATGAGAAAAGAAAGAATTGAAGCCGAGCAATCTAAATTCTTGGATATGTTTAAACAAATAAATGTAAATCTTCCTTTCATTGATGTAATTTCAGGAATGCCTAGATATGCTAAATTTCTGAAAGATCTAATCACAAATAGAAAGAAAATGGAAGAACTCTCAGCTGTTACTATAAATGCTAATTATCTTGCAGTGCTGTTGAATAAGATACCTGAAAAACTCTCAGATCCATGAAGTTTCACAATTCTATGTTTTCTTGGTAGTCTTAGTTCAATAGAAGCATTGGCAGATTTAGGTGCTAGTATAAATCTAATGCCGTATTCACTATACGCTAAACTAGATCTCGGAGAATTGAAACCAACATGAATAAGCATACAACTAGCCGATCGATCAGTAAAATATCCTAGAGGGATAATGGAAATCATGCTAGTTAAAGTTGGTACTTTAGTATTTCTAGTAGATTTTGTTATTCTAGACATGGAAGAAGATTCTCGAGTTCCTCTCATATTAGGAAGACCATTCTTAAACACGGCCAAAGCAATAATAGATGTGTTCGGTAAGAAACTGACCCTAAGTATAGAGGACGAGAGTGTTACCTTTTCTGTTAATAGAGCCATGCAACAACTGCATTCTGCAGATGATACATGTTATTATATTCAAACTATAGATTCACATGCAGAATTGTTAGAAGAATTTCCAGAATTACAAGGAACAGGAGAATGTTCTTTAGGAGAAGGAACTAAACCAATTGATGAAGCTGAAATGTTAGCCGCACTCATGGCTAATGAATATGAACCAACAATAGAAGAAATTCAAATGCTAAAAAGAAGAAGACAGATATCGATATAAATCATCGATAGAAGAATCACCGACATTAGAGTTAAAGCCACTTCCAAACCATTTGAAATATGCTTATTTACATGGTGAATCTGAATTACCTGTAATAATATCGTCTTCTCTTACTGAAAATGAAAAATCTCAACTCATTTATGTGCTAAAAGCTCATAAACCAGCTATTGCATGGAAGATTCATGATATTAAAGGTATAAGTCCTTCGTATTGCACACATAAAATCCTTATCGAAGAAGGTCATAAAACGTATGTGCAATGCCAACGAAGACTAAATCCTAATATGCAAGATGTTGTTAAGAAAGATATTATTAAACTGCTAGATGCAGGTTTAATTTATCCAATCTCTGATAGTCCATGGGTAAGCCCAGTTTAATGCGTACCTAAGAAGGGTGGCATGACTGTCATCACAAATGAGAAAAATGAGCTTATTCCTACTAGGACTGTAACAGGATGGCGTGTTTGTATAGATTATAGAAAATTAAATGACGCCACCAGAAAAGATCACTTTCCCTTACCTTTCATTGATCAAATGTTGGAAAGGTTAGCCGGAAACAGTTACTATTGTTTTCTTGATGGTTTCTTCAGATATTTTCAAATTCCAATAGCACCCGAGGACCAAGAGAAAACCAAGTTCACGTGCCCTTATGGTACTTTTGTGTACAAACGCATGCCATTTGGACTTTGCAACGCCCCTGCAACCTTTCAAAGGTGCATGATGGCGATTTTTCACGACATGATAGAAGAATGCATGGAAGTTTTCATGGATGACTTTTCAGTCTTCGGTGATACATTTGAATCATGTCTAGTTAATCTTGAACGAATGCTAATTAGATGCGGGCAATCAAATCTAGTACTTAATTAGGAGAAATGCCATTTCATGGTTAAAGAAGGCATCGTTCTTGGTCATAAAATTTTAAAGGAAGGAATTGAAGTGGATAGAGCTAAAGTAGATGTAATTGCTAAACTTCCGTATCCCACCAATGTTAGAGGAGTTTGGAGTTTTCTAGGGCATGCCGGTTTTTACCGACGTTTCATAAAAGATTTTTCTAAAATTGCCACTCCTATGAATAAACTCCTAGAAAAAGATGCTCCATTCATCTTTTCAGATGAATGCATCAAATCTTTTAATATTCTTAAAGAAAAACTCACTAATGCGCCGATCATGATAACTCCAAATTGGAATTTACCGTTTGAACTCATGTGCGATGCAAGTGATTTTGCAATGGGAGCCGTTTTAGGACAAAGGATTGAAAAACAATTTCAACCTATTTATTACGCTAGTAAGATGTTACAAGGAGCACAAACAAATTATACAACTACTGAAAAAGAACTCCTTGCTATTGTCTTTGCTTTTGACAAATTTCGTTCAAATCTCGTTCTAGCTAAAACGGTGGTCTATACTGACCATTCTGCTCTTAGATACCTATTTTCAAAACAAGATGCTAAACCAAGATTAATTCGTTGGATCTTACTTTTACAAGAGTTCGATATTGAAATCCGAGACAAAAAGGGAGCAGAAAATCTCGCCGCTGATCATCTTTCTCGTCTTGAAAATCCTGAATTAGAAGTTCTAAATGAATCGGCCATACAAGATAACTTTCCTGATGAATATCTATTGAAGATAGATTATAGTGAAATTCCATGGTTTGCAGACTATGCAAACTACTTAGTATGTGGATTCCTTGAAAAATGGTTGTCGTACCAAAAACGAAAGAAATTCTTTAGTGATATAAAACACTATTTCTGGGAAGATCCACATTTGTTTAAAAGTTGTCCCGATGGAATAATACGCCGATGTGTATTCGGGGATGAAGCCAGTCAAATCTTAAACCATTGTCACACAGGACCAACAGGAGGGCATTATGGGCCTCAACTTACAGCAAGGAAAGTTTATGATGCTGGGTTCTATTGGCCTACAATTTTCAAAGACGCACACCTTCTTTGCAAATCCTGTGATGCATGTCAAAGGGCCGGAAAAATAAGTCAACGTGATGAAATGCCACAAAATGTCATTCAAGTATGTAAAGTATTTGACGTTTGGGGTATTAACTTTATGGGTCCATTTCCAAAATCTCATAATAATCTCTACATTCTCGTTGCTATTGATTATGTATCTAAATGGGCGGAAGCACAAGCTCTCCCAACTAACGATGCACGAGTTGTAGTCAACTTTTTAAAACATTTTTTTGCAAGGTTTGGAACACCGAAAGCTTTAATAAGTGATCACCCGTCCCTTTGAAGCCGGGGCCCCATGTTTGGAAGCTTCACTCAAACAGGGTGCAGGTTCGAGTCCCGGGGGGAGCAATTCCCTCGGAGTAAAACCTTCGGGTTAGACTTATGCTTGCCACTCATGGGGTATTCGGTGGAGGTGATTTACAGGCATCCGGCTATTACGGGGTTGGCTTGGTGGGTTGCCAAAGGCAACACAGGGTTAAGGTGTCCCTGCCAATCTACACTTTTTTTTTCACTCTAGTGATCGGGGTACTCATTTTTGTAATAATCAACTTGAGAAAGTTCTCAAAAGATATGGAGTAACTCATAAAATTTCAACCGCTTATCATCCACAAACAAGTGGACAAGTTGAAAATACCAACCGAGCTTTAAAACGTATTCTAGAGAAAACCATAGGATCAAATCCGAAGGAATGGTCCATGAAATTGGAGGATGCACTCTGGGCTTTTAGAACAGCCTACAAAACTCCAATTGGAACCACACCTTTTAAACTCGTTTACGGAAAAGCATGTCATCTTCCAGTAGAAATTGAGCACAAAGCATTTTGGGCTTTGAAAACATGTAATCTTGATTTGCATGAAGCCAGACGTCAACGGTTAAGTCAGCTAAACGAATTAGAAGAATTAAGACATGAAGCATACGAAAATTCGTTAATCTATAACGAAAGAATGAAGAAATGGCATGATAAAAGAATCAGAAGTTCAAAAGAACTTAAAGAAGGAGACAGAGTTCTTCTTTTCAATTCACGATTCAAGCTATTTCCTGAAAAATTGAAATCAAGATGGTCTGTACCATTCATAGTCAAAAGAGTTTTCCCATACGGAACAGTAGAATTAATAAATTCAAATGGGATTGAATTTAAAGTTAATGGTCACAGAGTTAAACATTACATAGATAATCTAATGGAAGTTGAAGATGAAGTTAATCACAATTTCGACACCACAGCTAACTAAGTGTGGGAAGGTTCGAATCTTTTTAGGATAATAGTTATTTCTGTTAGAGTTAGATATTCTATTTTCGTGTAGTTTCCGAGAATGGAATCCGAATGGTCTTTCCCTAGCAGACCCTAAAGAACTAGTCTTCTCCCTTCATTCTGAATTTTTATTTTTTTAGGTTTTACGAGATGAAGAATTCCTTTGATCTGAACCATGGTCTAATGCTACTCGCTATGATTACTAAACGTAATAATGACACACTTTTGAGTGAACTGGTATCATTTATAAGAGGTAAAATGGACGGAGTAAGAAAAGAACTCAGGAAAGATCATCATAAGATACATTTTGGTAAAGGAAAATCAAAATCCGCAACAAAAAGAAGAGCACGACACCTTGAAAGATGTTATAAATGCGGAAAATGGTCACACGAAGGTAAATGTTCAAATAATCAAACATATTCAAATACCGAATTTGTTACTCTATGCAGAGAAGGACCATTTATATGTTTAGAAGAAAAGATATTGAAGAATCGAGGTTACGCTTATGTAGCTATGGAGAACCAAATCACACAACTCTCTTATGAGTCAGCTAAAGCATGTCTCTGAGAATTCTTTCTCATAGGTAAGTATGTACAGTTTTTATTTTTATTGCTTTTAACCTTTTGATAATAAACGCTGAATCGTTCGCTATAAAGTATTAAATTGGTATTCAATAAAATTAGGTATGCGTAACCGAAATTATTGATATCGCACAAAAATTTATTACATCACTGCGAAATTTACCGTTTATTCTTAAGGTATAAATATCTTTAATCAATCAACCCAAAATATTTCAAAAATTCGTCAGGAGTAAAACTAGGTTATGGAATCGAAATTACTTTACCGAAAAGAGGGGCATATATTTTTGATAATATTTGATTGATTAAAGTAGGATAAAAGACCAAAAAGATTTTTAATTTTATTTTTTTTACCATGTTTTTAAAAATTAATATATAAATATTAATTTATTATTGTAAATCTTTTTAAATCAATATATTTAAGTTTTTAAATATTTTCAAAATTAATATTTTCAATATAAAGTTTGTAAAATTTATGTATAAAAATATTAATGATATTTGAATTTTTAATTTTATGCATTTTAAATTTAAGTTTGGTGTGAATTTAAAAACAAAAATTTACTTTATTTCATTAAGTTAAAAATTTGATATTTAAAAATTCGTCGTGAGTTGAAAACTAGGTCGTTGAACCGAAATTGCTTTACCCAAGGGAGGGACGAGAAATTTTATTATCATTATTTTTAATCTTATTGAATTAAAGTATGCTAAAAATATTTAAAAAATCCAAAAATCTTTGCTTTTAAAACGACGCTTTGAAATGACAAATTTTTAAAATTTTGTCGAGGGACGAACTAGGACATCGTTCCGAAATGCCCTCATCCTAAAAAAGAGAAAACAAAATTTAAAAATTAATTTATTAATTGTTTCATTAGTTAAAGGTTTTTATATATAAAAAAAAATCAGACCCCATGCGATCGCATGGGGTTTCCTCTTAAACCTCATGCGGTCGCATGAGGCCAAAAAACTGGGCAGATCATAAAAGTCAGTCGAGTTCTGCTCTTCCCACAAACACACACATACACAACCGAAAATACTCCCAAAATCACCCCTAAATTCGCCATTTTTCACCAAAATTCATCAAATTTCTCACTATAATCTGCTTTAATCATGAATTTGTTAAGAAGTTTTTCAAGAAAGGTAACAATTACACCCCTATACCTCTTTAAATTTGATTTTTAGTGTTCTTGAGCTATAATTTACCTAATTTGATTTTGTTAATTTCTAGTGTAATTAGAGTTAAATTGTTAGTACATTATGCATGTATAACTTAGATTGATGCTATTTAACATGATTTGAAGCCAAAAACTTCAAAATTTTTAGAAATCCAGAGTTTGTGTTCTTGAGCAATTTGGGGCTTTTTGATATAAACAGGTTATGGCCAATTTTTGTCATGAATTATTGCTAAATTAAGTAGTGTAACATGTTTAGGTAGCTAAATGATCCAAACTTTGATCCTAAACATGATTTTTGAGAATTAAAGTGGACTTTTTAGGTCTAAAATTCATGAACTTGATTAAATTGATGTAAATGCCATTTGAAACTTGTTTAATTGCTAGTAATGGTTATTTTAACATGTTATTTGAGTTGAATGCTTATGAACTTTGTAAAAATTTTCATATATGCTTATTTGAAAAAGTGTAGAATTGTTAAAATTGTGAGAATGTGTATAAGTTTAATTTTGATTAAACATGTTATTGTAATTGTTTCAAGTTGTTATTTTGCTAACACTAATGCATATTTGGATGCACAAATTTTGTGTTTAATGTGTTTTGCAAAGATTTATCGATACTGATGGTGCATCATCATCATCTAGGCAACCTGCTCCAGAACCTGAACCAGAAATGCAATATGAACCGGAGCAACAACAGGAACAACAACAACCTGATCAACACGTACCATACTATGATCCGCAACAAGAATATGTTAATGCCTACGTAATTTTTCCGATTCATCCGATAGTAGAACACCCAACGATTTATGAAGAACAGTTGCATCCTAATTTGAGATTTGATCGAAGCTGGAGAGATTACCCGACGTACCAAAGTAACAAATTTAAACTAGTAACGAAAAATGTAGAAGTGCTGAGGGTAATCGATTGGGAGCCTTTGGAAAGGTTCCAACTAGTTAACTCAGTTAGGCAGCATCTGATCCAAAGGTATGGCAGCTCTTCTTTTCCCGATTGAGAACGTTTATTCACCATTCGTAGGCCTGTATATAAGGAATGGTGTGTTGAGCTTATGAGTACTATTTCACTTAATGCGGATGTAGTTAGGTTAGATGATAGAAGTTTTCTTAGATTTTTACTTGGCCGCAGGATGTACAGGATGTCCATGCTGGACATGGACAGGACTTTACAGATTTAGACTCCTGGTGAATTACTCCTACCCGATTGTACAAATTTGATTTGTCATGGGGAGCGGGTAGATAGGAATTTTGACGCGGACGCCGTCTGGAGGCGTATGTCAAATTATAATGTTTTTTCGCTAGGAGGAAGACACTCCTATTTAGATATTAACAAAGCAGAGCTACGTATTATACATAGATTTTTAGCTAATTCGATTACACAAAGAGGTAAAAACAAGGAGAAGATGACCTTACACGATTTATTTACCTTAATTGTATTCGAAACCCTAGAAGCTTTGTTAATATCCCCTACTGTGTTGGTTTTTATCTGTCCAAAATAGTGGCAGGAATACAGGACGGGGGAATAATAGGAGGAGGTATATTTGTTACTCTCATTGGAGAGTATTTGGGTGTAGATAGGGATCAAGGGGGTCCACTGATGGTGTGTAGGGAACAGGTTGATACTTTAGGATTGAAAGTCTATCAGGGTGCAAAGGTATTAAAGAGCAGACGCAATCAGGCAATACCATATGATGGCCGTCATCCACAGGTAGAGAGAGGTTCAGATGAGGAAATAGAGGAACCGGATGACATTAGGGATGTCATTAGGGAGGCTATGACTAACGTCTATCATCGTATAGATGAGGTAGAAATGACAAACGAGGCTAGACATAGTCAGTTCGAGCAGTGGCACGCCGAGAATGTGTATGAGCATTCCAGGCAACGACAGCATGATAGATGGCACTATCATCAGCATCAGATCATGAGCCAGCTATCACCACAGGTACCAAATAACTACGTACCGACCCGACCTGCTTACTATCCTCCACACCAGCCCGATATGCGACCACCATTTACTCTCTACGACCCTAACCAGGCCTATCAGTACACCTATAACCAACCATGGGACCCACCCGATGATATGAACTAGAACCCCTATCCAGATTGATATAGTTCCCGTTAGTGATTTTTATCTTTTTATTATTTTTATTTATTTATGTTTAAACATATAATATTGTGATACTTTTATGTAAGTTTTAACATTTTTATTATGTTGTACTAATATTTCATATTTGATTTGAAAGTGGGATGTTAAGTCCCATTTCAAATTACCATGCATGTTATTATTTGTATGAATGTATATTGTCAATTGTACACAACAGGGTAAAACAGCGCATTTTCAAAGACTGGCATTAAGTTCAGCAAAAGCTACTAATTTTGACGACAAAACGGAAAACAAATGTGACGTAACAACAAGACGGAATGAACAAATGATGTGCACCATTTATCATTCAACAAATAAACGCCAATATGTTTGAAAACTTTGGTAAAATTTAATAATTTTTCTACGCTAATCACCCTCAATAATTTAAATTATTACTGATTTCTTGCAAATGAGGGCATTGCAAGATCTTAATTGTGGGAAGGGTTTAAATTCTTTTGAATTTTTAAAATTTTAAATTAAAACACTTGGTTACCATTAAAAATACTAGTAACGCAGTAGTTGTATTAGAATCTAGTGCTCTCTGATAATAAAGAACAGCCCTAGTCTTATATACTGACTACCCAATTCTAGTAAAATTTTTCAAAATTTTCAAATAAATGAATTCAGAATCATGTTTATACATATTTATGAACGATAAAACTAGCTGTTAACACCGAAATTATTGTTACCTCGAAAAGAACATAAATTGAAAAACAACCTAAAATGTTAGAATTCATTTAAAATGGAATAGAGGAAAATAAAAAGGCAAATAAAGGAAAATAAAATCCAAGTGTGGGAAAAATTTACCAAGTTATTTAGAACATATGTCACATATTTTTGTACAAATAATTAATGATACTTTTATTTTGGACAAAATTAACTGTTTTACCAGAAAAATTGTAATATATTTGAAAGAAAGATGGATCTACACGATGAATCAATTCCATCATTAAAAGGAAGTAAAGTCTTCCGAAAATGACACGCGCTTCTTGATTTAGGTCAGGAAGTTGTCGTCCAGACCAGTTGTAGAGTCTACGAAAAATCTTGAAAAGTTTTCTCAAAAATCAGCTGGAAATCCACTGACCTCAGCAGCAAACAGGGTCGCCAAGTGGTCAGACTTATGCTAACCATGAGAGGATCTGTCTCGTACAATGGGGGGCGCCATGCAAATTAGCTTATAAGACTAATGAATCAGATCTCCAGAAAGGATAATCTCCTTAAAGATCAAAAATAAGCTTTTAAGACTGATATTACTCAATCCTTGAGATTGACTTTTAAAGATTGAGAATTACAAACTCATGGAATTCGATGATATCTAAACTCGAGCTTGAACGAGAAAATATTTTGATCAAAATTACAAACCGATTTGTTTTCTGAAAACCCATTTTCAATGCGTTCATTACCATTGAATGTAAAATCCTAGGAATTCACCTGGAATTCATTAGGTCACCTGAACCAAATTGGGTGTCAACCATAAGAACGGTGGTTGCATAGCATGGTCAAAGACATGACCTTGTGCCAGACCCAAAAACTATAGGGTGATCTTTACTATTGCTCCTACAAATGATAGTAATTGCATCTGACACGTTATAGACCATAATTGAAAGCATGTCACGGGACATTGCCTTAACAGTTGCTTGTTCAACGATTTCCTTTACAACCGGACGGTAGTTTACCGAAAGGTAATATACGGAGCAAGTTTACTAGACGTGTTGCTTTCCCAATACAAGGTTAGCAAGTGGGTGACACAAAACCATAAATTTTGAGCTAAAATTTTCAAATCTAAAACCCACAAAATCCACAGAAACATTTTGTAAAACACCGGTAAATGGTTATTCCGGAAAACTTATCTAGGGTAAAAGCTAGATTGAATTTTAAAAAGATCAAATGTTTTTATAAAGATCCAATTTCCTAAAGGATCTAAATTTTCATAGTCATGTGGGACTATAAACCACATCGTTACTATCATTGTTCATACCGCCGTATAGAAATCACTGATGTACAAAGTGTGAAGAATAAAGAAGTGATTCTAGCATGTTTTTATTTCAAGACTATATTGCTTGAGGACAAGGAACGCTCAAGTGTGGGAATATTTGATAATGCTAAAAACGAACATATATTTCATAGCATTATCCCCCAAGAAGGACAAGCTTTTAGTTGCAATTGTTCTATTTGCAAGTAATATTCGTTTACATAATAAAAGGTGAAGACAAAAGACAGATTCGACGATTTGAAGATGCAAATGACCAAAAAGCTAAAAAGTACAAAGTACAGTCAAAGTGGTTCAAATTATTGATAAGAAACGTCTAAAAGTTACAAGAGTACGAGCTGCAAAACGCAAAATACAAGATATTAAATTGTACGCAAGGACGTTAGAAAATCCGGAACCGGGACCAGAGTCAACTCTCAACGCGCGACGCAACGGACTAAAAATTACAGTCAACTATGCACATGAATATAATATAATATATAATTAATTTTAAAAATTATATATATATATATATATATATATATATATATATATATATATATATATATATATATATATATATATATATATGAAAACCGACGGCAAACAAGAAAACAAAGTATGTGAGCTGGATTCCTGCTCCATGCGATCGCATGGCCTGAAGGCCTAATTCCCATGCGATCGCATGGCCTACTTTTTCTGGCCACATTCCTATAAAAGGCGCAGTTTCAGTCGAATATGATACACAATCTTTTTCTATCCTCTCTATCTCTCACGTAATATATATATATATATATATATATATATATATATATATATATATATATATATATATATATATTATAATTTTAATTTAATAATAATAAGGGTATGTTAGCGAATGTTGTAAGTGTGTAAGTCAAAATTCTGTTCGTGTAACGCTACGCTATTATTAATCATTGTAAGTTATGTTCGACCTTTTTAAATTAATGCCTCATAGCTAAGTTATTATTATGCTTATTTAAATTGAAGTAATCATGATGTTGGGCTAAAATATTAAAGACGGGGTAGTTGGGCTTTGAACCATAATTTGGGTTTGGACAAAAGAACGATACTTGTAGAAATTAGACTATGGGCTATTAATGGGCTTTATATTTGTTTAATTGAATGATAGTTCGTTAATTTAATATAAAGATTTACAATTAGACGTAATTATAAATAACCACATACACTCGATCGGACACGATGAGCTGGATATTTATAAGTACTAATAATCGTTCATTTAACCGGACATGGGAATGGATTAATAGTCAATAGACTCATTAAAACAGAGGTGAATTATGTACAAGGAAACTTAGCGTAATTATAGTTTAAGTCCCCAATTAGTTGGAATATTTGACTTCGGATATAGGGATAATTTGACGAGGACACTCGCACTTTATATTTATGACTGAGGGACTGTTATGGACAAAAACCAGATGGACATATCGAATAATCCAGGACAAAGGACAATTAACCCATGGTAATAAACTAAAATCAACACGTCAAACATCATGATTATGGAAGTTTAAATAAGCATAATTCCTTTATTTCATATTTTATCGCACTTTTATTTACTGTCATTTTATTTAATTGCACTTTTAATTATCGTACTTTTTAATTATCGCAACTTTTATTTACTGTCAATTTATTTATCGCACTTTTAATTATCGCACTTTAATTATTGTCATTTACTTTACGCTTTAAATTAAGTTTTATTTTTAATATTTTACATTAGGTTTTAACTGCGAATAAAGTTTTAAAATCGAAAAACCGGTAATTAAACAGTAAAATTCCCCTTTTATAATAATAATACTACTTATATTTATATATATATTTATATACAAATTTAGTTTTAAAAATATAGCGTTAAACTTGGCTAGTTCCCTGAGGACGAACCGGACTTACTAAAAACTACACTTCTGTACGATTAGGTACACTGCCTATAAGTGTTGTAGCAAGGTTTAGGTATATCCACTTTATAAATAAATAAATAACTTGTGTATAATTGTATCGTATTTAATAGTATTTCCTAGTAAAAATTAATAGTATTTTGTACCCCTTCGCTTTAACACCAACAGTTAAGGTAAAAAGGTCTTAACAAATAAGTTTGTCAGACCTACTGAGATCCCACCACCGTTCATGAAAGAAATTTTAGAGGATGAAGTAAAAGCCAAGAAAACCAGTACTTCAATTGATGAAACTACTGATCCCTCAAGCATTTACTACATGACTCTAAAGGAAAGACACATTAAAAGGGAAATCACTGAAAACAATCAAAGAAAGTTAAAATCAATTGATTCCCCTTCGTGTTCAAATTCCACCAATGCTGATCCAGCTGATGAAAATTGTACTGGTTAACCAGGAGCTGCTGACAAGCCAGCAAAACGCAATACTGGCAAATCAAAGGCAGCAATCAAGATTCTCAAGAATCGACCAGCATCAGCTGACGGGTCAGTAACTTCCCACACTGACTCGTCGAACAAAGGCAAAGCAGTATACCATGATTATGGTACTGGTTCTAAAATGAAAGCTGCCCTTAAGGGAAAAGCTAAAGTGAACCAAATTGTGGAATCAAGTGCTGGGTCATCTATCACTGAGATAATGACTGTCAAGCTTGACCAGCTCATAGCTGCCGTATCTGAAAGTAGACCTGATCTTATTGCACCCATTTACTCAGTATATGACCAGTCACCGATACCAAATGTGAGAAAATGCTACAAGTGTGGCAGCAAGTTTCACTTAGTTAACCGGTATACTCTAACCCTAACCCCATCTGCTGCTGCCTCTTCAAGCAAACCAGCAGACATGAAGAGATCATCAAAGATGACCCTTCCAAAACCCATCCTTGAATGGGTTCCCAAAAAGAACTAATCTCTTAGCTAATGTGCAGGGCATTCAAAACAAGCAAATCTGGTATCTCGATAGTGGTTGTTCGAGACATATGACCAGATGTAAGTCCCTGCTGATGGACTATCAAGAAAAGGATGGTCCAGTAGTATCATATGGAGATAATTCATTGGGTTACACAAGGGGTTTTGGTACTTTAACAAATGGGAATGTTACATTTTCAAATGTAGCATATGTCGTTGGGCTTAAATATAATCTACTCAGCATAAGCCAACTGACAAGCAAAAGTAAGATAGTCCAGTTCAGAAGGAAGATTGGCACTATTTTTTATAAGACAGGGAAGCCACTGCTAACAGCAAAAAGACATGAGAACATGTATCAAATTGACATGAACACAGCAGTCACAACAACTGATACTTGTTTTTATTCAAAGGCACCAGACAACCTCAAGTGGTTATGGCACAAGAGACTCTCACATCTCCACTTCAAAGATATTCATAAGTTATCTAGTAAAAGTTTGGTGTCTGGGCTACCCACAATGTCTTATGTGAAGGACAGATTATGTCCTGGATGTGAAAAAGGGAAGCATCACCATGCCTCATTCAAATCAAAGCAGATTTCATCTGTTGAGAAACCATTTCACCTTATTCATATGGATCTTTTTGGTCCTGTTAATATAGCCAGCTGTAGTGGGAAGAAGTATACACTGGTGATTGTTGATGAATATTTCAGATACACTTGGGTGTTCTTTTTGAAGCAAAAGAGTGAAGCTGCTGATGAAATTATCAATTTTATCAAAAGAATGGAACTACTGAATGGGCAACTGGTGAAGCAGCTTAGAAGTGATCATGGTACAGAATTCAGAAATGCAACATTGGAAGAATTTTGTGCTGACAAAGGTATTTCACAGAACTTTTCTGCTGTGAGAACACCTCAACAGAATGGTGTTGCAGAAAGAAGAAACAGAACTCTCAATGAAGCAGCAAGATCTATGTTGGCTGAGTCTGGGCTGAAAAATTCTTATTGTGCAGAAGCTGTGAACACTGCATGTTTTACTCAGAATAGATCTTTAATAGTGAAAAGACATGAGAAAACTGCTTATGAAGTTCTCAAAGGCAGAAGACCCTCAATTTCATTTCTTCATGTATTTGGCACTCCCTATTTTATTCTAAACAATATGGATCAGCTAGGCAAGTTTGATGCTAAGGCTGATGAAGGTATATTTTTAGGATATTCCAACATGTCAAAGGCATACAGGGTTTTTAATAAAAGAAGGGGCTGTTTTGAAGAATCCATTAATGTTACATTTGATGAAACTGCCCCTACTTCATCTTCTGGTCAAGAAGATGAGGAGTTACTATTTGAAGAGCCAAATCAGCAAGCTCTTGATGATGAAGAAGAACCAGCAGCAAATTCCTCACCAATCCATATTGTTGGGTTCTCTGATGATGAGATGGAACACTATGTTCCATCTGTGTCTAAACCATGTGGACCTACTGGCTCTACTGAAGTTTTACAACTGGAGCATAGGTCTACTGGTTCTGAAGGATCTCAAGCTGGTACTGGTTACACTCATAATGAACAGCTGTCTCCCACTGCTGCTCATTCCTCTGAGCCAGCTGATGATCAAGATGATGTGTGTTCCACAACAAGCTCACCTTTTCATAACACTAGTTGGACAAAGGAGCATCCAATTGAACAAGTTATTCGTAATCTGGCAAGCGGTGTTAAAACAAGAAGACATGCAACCAGCAACTTTTGTATCCATGTAAACTTTGTATCTACCATTGAACCTACATGTCCTGATGAAACAATCAAAGATCTAAGCTGGGCAGGAGCTATGCAAGAAGAGATCTCCCAGTTTGATAGGAATAAGGTTTGGACATTGGTACCTAAACCTGATGATGAAACTAAGAAGATCATTGGTACCAAGTGGGTCTTCAAGAATAAAATGGATGAAGATGGGATTGTGATTAGAAATAAAGCTAGATTGGTAGCTCAGGGTTTCAAACAGGAAGAAGGACTGGATTATGGAGAGACATATGCTCCAGTGGCTAGGATGGAAGCTATCAGATTGTTCTTGGCATATGCTACTAAGATGAACTTTAGGGCATTCCAGATGGATGTTAAATCTGCATTTCTAAATGGAAAGCTGCAAAAAGAAGTTTATGTCAAACAGCCTCCTGGTTTTGTAAGCTGGAAATATCCAGACCATGTCTACAAGCTAGACAAAGCTCTTTATGGCCTCAATCAGGCACCAAGAGCATGGTATGAGACACTTCATGTGTATCTCACTGGTATAGGTTTTAAAGTTGGAACAATTGATACCACTCTGTTCTCAAAAGAGATAGATGGTGATCTCTTACTGGTACAGATATATGTGGATGATATTATTTATGGATCTAAAAATGAGAAACATTGTCAAGATTTTTCAAAACTGATGTTAAAGACATATAAAATGAGCTTACAAAGAGATTTGCAATACTTTTTAGGATTGCAAATTAAACAACTTGATGATGGAATTTTTATAACTCAAGATAAATATATCAAAGATATGTTAAAGAAATTTGGTCTGACCTGTTTAAAAGATATAGGGACCCCAATGGCAGCATCTATTAAAATAGATGCTGATCCCAATAGTGAACCAGTCAATATCACTGAATATAGAGGTATGATTGGATCCCTACTCTACTTATAGCCAGCAGACCAGATATTATGTTTGCCACATGTCTCTGTGCCAGATATCAAGCTGATCCTAAAGAGTCACACTTGCTAGGAGTAAAAAGGATATTTAGGTATCTGAAAGGTACTGCTAAACGTGGTCTTTGATATCCCAAAAACCAGGATTTTGAGCTAATTGGGTATTCAGATGTTGACTTTGCAGGATGTAAAATAGACAGGAAAAGTACTACTGGTGGTTACCAGTTACTGGGTGGTAGGCTAGTCAGCTGGACGAGCAAAAAGCAAAATACTGTGTCCACATCTACTGCTGAGGCAGAATATGTTTCTGTTGGCAGTTGTACTGCTCAAGTACTATGGATGCAAAGCCAGCTGAAGGACTATGGTGTTCATGTTACAAAAACTCCAATCTACTGTGACAACACAAGTGCTATTTCTATTACCAACAATCCCGTGATGCATTCTAGAACAAAGTACATTGACGTTCGATATCATTTCATAAGGGATCATGTTCAGAAAGGAGATGTGGAGCTACATTTTATTTCAACAGACCAGCAGTTAGCAGATCTTTTCACAAAGCCCTTAGATGAGAAACGTTTTAACTATCTCATCTCTGAGCTGGGTATGCTTGAACTTTAAAATAAAAGGCAACTTTGTTGGTGTGCTGGCTCTACAACATGTAGGGCAAACCAGTAAGTCGCAAATTCTTTCACTTACTGTCTACATGTCAAAAAGTCAGCACAACAAGGTCTTTTATATCATGGTTATTCAATGTTCAAAACGAAATAATAAATAGCTCACAATACTTAAATGATACCTTAAACCTAAAACTCATTTACTCCCAATGATTTAAAATTAAATTCATTACATATTAAATGTCATAAAGAATTTTTGTATTTAATACAAAATTTATCTTATGGTTTTTAACTTCAAATTGATTTGAAAATTGCTGCATTTAATGCTTAATGGGAGGTATGAGTATTCAAGCTGATTAAACATCATGTCAACAGTCTGTGTCTCCTCGAAAATGTGCCAGTCTGTCACATCTGCCCACGCGCCTACATATGACAGTTGCCATTTTCTCTCTCCTGCACTTTTTCCACCAATCCGAAAGGTTAAATAAGGCGATCAATTCCACATAATAACCTTCGGTTATTAACTCTTTGATTTACCTTTCAAATACACACTCTTCTCTCTAAAAATCTCAAATCTTCAAATATTTCATACATTCATCTTCAACATTTTATCAATGGCAGAACAATAACACCAATCATTACCTACTGAGAATCAGCCAGAGGAACAACAACAGCAACAACAAGCGGTGGAACCACAACAACTGGAACAACACCCTCCACCGGTCATTGAGGAACAAGCTGTACAGGGTCCACTATTCAATCTTCACCCCAACATGATCAGGGCTGCTAATGCACCAGAGCATACAATGATTCGCCTTTCCAGAGGTAATGCAGCACATGCTCTCTCTATTCCCTAGTCTAAAGCCAACATTGGCTATTAGGCTTTGATCGACTACATCAGGCGATGCCCCTTGGCGAGATCCATCACCGGAGTTCCTTCTCGCCTCTATCCGGCCTGTTTAGCGAGATTTTGGTATACTGCCACCATGGCCACCACTCAACAGAATGCTCCTTGTATTTGTGGCATGGTGACTGAAACCCTAAACTGCTCGATCACCGTTGATGCCATCCGTCGTGCCCTTCAATTACCCGGTGGTCCATTTGTTAATTCACTGACAAGCGATGATTTGAGGAGGGAAGTGCTGGAGACAATCGGATATGCTGGTCCAATTGCTCATACGCCGCTAAGGAAGAACATGTCACCGCTGTGGTATTACTTTTTCGGGCTGCTGACTCAGTGTATCAGCCAGAAGTCTGGAAGTTTTGATCAGTGCTCAGATTTTGAGCTAAAGATTGGTCACGACATGTTATTTAACTGTAATATTGATTACGCCGGTGAAATCTATTTGAGGCTAAGGGAAATGGTGCTTGCACCTAAACAAACACATCTAATCCCCTTTCCAAGGTTCTTGAACCTTGTTTTTGAAAATGAGCTGGGTGAAGCTTACCAACAGATTGCTGATCAATCATTCGACCTGCCTCCAAAACAAGGGGGAATGTCAAAAGATGCTCCTGCTGCTCCATATACTGGTTTAACACCAGGCATGCTCGAGTATCTCACTGCTCGGGGTGGAGTAAACCCAACGACTGCCTCTGGTGCTGCACCAGCTGAGGGGGAGGGACCTCAGCGAAAGCCAACTGTGAAAAGAAAGAAGCCAGCTACCTCAACTAGTACAGCCACCATCTCACGTACTGGTAAAGCAGTAGTTGTATTAGAATCTAGTGCTCTCTGATCATAAAGAACAGCCCTAGTCTTATATACTGACTACCCACTTCTAGTATTGGAATCCGTTGCTTAACTATTTCTTGGTAACAGGCAAATCCAAATGAGCTAAAGCTAGCTCCAAGCAAACCACATGAGGGATTGCCCCAGTCTCAACTGCTGCTTCTGCAAAGAAAGCTGCTATGGAACATGGTGCGTCTCTAGACCAAACAGTAGAAATCTCTAACTTAATTAAAAATATTTTAACTGCTGACTTGAAAAATGAAAGTGGAGTTAAAGGCACAACCTTTACTCCCAAGATGACTGGTTTTAAAACTAGTGTTAAGAAGAGTAGCAACCCATACTCTTCTAACCAGGCACTTTCACATTTTTCTAAAATGAACATCATGCAATATTCTCTGCTGACAGTACAACCAGCAGAGAACATAACTGACCCCCAAAGCAGTCTTGAGCTGGTTCCTCATCGTGTTGAATCAGCTCAGGCCACTGCACAACCTAAATGTTACTTGGATCATGCTAAGAGTCTCACTCCTACATCATTACCAGCCAGAACTCTTACAATATCTGGGTCAACATGTGTTGCCAATGAGTCAGCAGAGTCACAGCTGTACTTATAGACACCTAACTCTGTCTCAATCGAAGGGCTGACTAAATCACCAGTCTGTCCCCAGAGACCAACAACAGATGCAATTGTTAAGTCACATTTATTTGGTTCTACAGTTGTTAACATAAAATGTTCTTTTGTTTCAGTTCTTAGCAGGGTAGATGAACAGGCAGAGGGGGAGCAAGAAAAGGATGTTATTATTTCTACTGATGAGCTCTCTGTTTCTGCTACTGGTGTTGGTGCTACTGATTTGTCTACTGGTGGTACTGATACTCGTACTGTTGCTTCTACTACTGCCGGCTCTACTGGAGATAATGTGGATGCTGGTTCCACTGTGCTTACTGGTAATGAGGAGTTAGCTACTGCTGATATTTCTGCCACTCCTCCTACTGTCTCTGGTATTGCTACTTCAACCACTGATTCTGTAGTGGTTGAGGAGATGATAATGGAACCTCCTCCTGTACTTGAAAAAGTCATTGGTAATATTGTTAAGGTGGTTCTTGATGTTGATATTTCTAGCACTACCACTGTTACCTCTCCAACTGCTTCTATTGAGGAGATTATCACAGGTAGTGACCAAGATGACGTGGTGCTTAATAATAATAATAATAATAATAATAATAATAATAATAATAATAATAATAATAATAATAATAATAATAATAATAATAATAATAATAATAATAATAATAATAATGGAAATGGGAACAAAATATATACCCTCCTAAAAAGAAATGCTCCAGACGGGACTCGAACCCGTGACCTCCCGCTCACCCACAACACCACAAACCACTCCGCTGCTTCTACCTTTCCGTATATAATCCCAGATAAAACTATTTAACCCATTTATTTTCATTTCGGCCCAATAACACAAAAGGGAACACATCCCAACTTTCCTAGTCCAAAGAGGACTCCTTCGGCCCAACTGAAAAGGAATACTTGGCCCAAGTGTAAAAAGGATCCCAAGTCCAATTATCAAATGATGGCCCAACTAATAGGTTAACCCACACTTGATTACGACTGTCAAGATAAAAAAAAATTAAAACCCTTGAGTGTTTCGGTTCATATGAGTCGTTCATAACTGCAACAATAATCGGGTAACAAACCAAGGAAATCAACAAGTTTACGATCAGGCAGTAGGAATAACGGTGGTGTGGTTTTGAGCCGAAGACTAGTAGCAACAATTAGGTGATCTTCAATTCGTGTCTGGGTATGTATGCGTGACATGAACCATGAATAAATCGAGACAGAAAAATCATCATCCTATCGATCATATTCTTCAACTATTCATCATCTTCTCCACCATCAACATCATGTACGTCACCATCATTTTAACACTTCAAGGTTAGTTTGTTTTGTTTCACGACTATTTTAAACAACAAAGATTGCACAGTAACTGAGGTATTTTTGAATGTGTTTTGTCAAGTTGTTTAATGATTTTTGTTCGAGCAAGAAATAAACAGAAGTGATAACGTGTAGTAGGTGATTGTTGGGTTTTATGAAAAAAAAAAATAAGAGAGGAAGAGAAGAGAAGAGTGACAGATTATGGAGGTGATGGTGAGGTTGTGAGTGGTGGATGTTCCGGCGGTGGCCCATGGTAGTGGAAGTGGCCGATGATTAATGGGTGTTGCAGGGTGGTAGTGTGGCCGGTTGTGTTTGCAGGTGATGGTCGAAGTTGGTTCACGGTGGTGGGTGGTGACCGTGGGAGAAGGCCGAAGATGGTGATGCTCCCGGTGGTGGTAGTTGTCGTGGAGGTGGTGATTCTTGGTGTACTTCACGATTACAAAGTTTTAGAGAGAGAGAGAAATATAGGGAGAGATATGGAGAGAAAGAGGGATTATGAAGGGTGGCGGTATATGGTTGTTTTTCGGTGAGACTGGTTCTTGGCGACGGCAGTGAAGGGTGGAGACGGATGGTGGTAATGGACATGAAATAGAAATGGGTGAAGGTTTCTGATTTCAATCATATATGTATATATCTTATATATATATATATATATATATATATATATATATATATATATATATATATATATATATATAAGATATATACATAAACTTATATAATATTAATAATAACTAATTAATAATAATAAATTACTCAATCACATGGAGAATAGAAGGGGAGACAGTAATATACAGTTCAGTAGCCGGGTAAACCTACAGGCATTTTTTCTCCCGGAGTGCTATCGTGTCCATTGCTAAACATTTAATATATAAATGTGTTTCTAGAAATCCCAATTTTCAATTTAAGTCCATTTATTTATTCTGGTCATTACCTGTTTGAAACCTGATAAAAAAGATGCGTCTACTATTTATTTTTAATTCCAAATAATCTGTACAGAGTATTAAAATTCAACTCATCAAAGTAAAAATATTTTTACTAAATCTAAACTTTACATAACTTAATTATAGACCAATATTTAATTCCAACTGCTCATAAGTTCAAGTCTTAAACTTGTTAATATCGTTCATAAATATTGACCTGTCATTCGAGCTCGATCCCAACTTAAAATTAAATATTTTTAAAATTAATAAAATAGATTCTAAATATGTTTTTAATAAAGCTAAAATTGATACAACCTATTTTCGGATCATCGTTTATTCTAAAATCACGTAAGTTCCTTTTTAACTCATTTACTATCAACCGAATAACAATTGAGCGTTACCGTCGTTTACTAAATATCTTTGAAACTATATAATTATATATTCTACATATTTTATTTACATATAGATACTTTTTATGTATTATTATTATTATTATTATTATTTTTTAAATTATTTTAACAATTACTATATATAATATTTCATTTTATTGTATATACTTGTATATATATATATATATATATATATATATATATATATATATATATACCTCTAAATACATGCATATTTATTTACAAGCAATCGTATCGTGAGTCGTCGGGAATAGTCGAGGTTAAATGATTGTATGAAAACAGTTCCAAATTTTGAGACTCAACATTACAGACTTTGCTTATCGTGTCGAAATCATATAAAGATTAGGTTTAAATTTGGTTGGAAATTTTCAGGTCGTCATAGTAGTTACCCGTTAAAGAAATTTTGTCCCGAAATTTGAGTGAGGTGGTCATGGTTAACAATAAAAATGTTTTCATGACGCATACGAGTTAGAAATTTGAGTTTTATCATCAGTGGGCAATATAGATAAAACAATTTGATTTTGTGAAGAGTACGAGTGAAGTTATCATAAAAGAGTGAAATGAATAAATGGATATTCATCTTATCTTTTGACATAGTCACGTTTGAATTTAGAAAATAATAGGGTGCATCTTAACTTTTGACGTTGTCTTGGTTGAATTCCGGAATTTAAGGGATTTAAAGAAATCTTTGAAATCCGAATAAGATTTGATTCTTCGGTGAATAAGAAAATTTAGATCTCTTTAATTAAATGCGAGCATTTGTCTTGATTGCTCTATCTGATATTTTCACTATAAATTATTTCCTCCGTTCTATTATTTTCACCACTCCAATACTTTCTTTCTTAATCCATGATTCCAAGAATTGTGAAAATGCTTAATCCAGTTCTGATCCTTGATATTTTTCTGACTATCGCTTCTGTCATTCTTCTTTTTCATTTACCACCGGAGGAATCTATTCACTTCTATTATTACCTTGGGGTGATACTATTCTTAATTACACCATGTCTTTATATTGCTATTCGTATTAATATCCACGATTTGTAACCTCCGTATTGTCATTGGGTTTAATATTTTCTTTTATATTTTAGAGCTCTTTGCCTTTTTATTCTTTTCTCGACCTCTAGTAAAGCGAGTAATGGTCCAGAATTCGTAAGTATGGAGTTTCGAATAAACATAGTTAATGTTCTAAGATGGAAATTGTAATGGCACGATCTTGATTTGTCAAAGTACCAGAATTCAATAGAAAAGATAGAACTTTCAGGAAGATATGTTCTCGATATGTTTGGAGATTAGGTAGAATGTAAGAGTCGTGTAACATGGCACATGATGACTTTATGGTCTGTGAATCATCACGTTCCATTAGAAACTCAGCATGACTTACTGTAATATAATCACGTTGATCAAGTGTCATTATGTTATACTAACTCATGCTTCAGTTCCTGACACTACTTCAAAAATATTCATATTTTAAATTTGAATTTTTCAGAATTTAGAAGCTAAAACAGTTTCCTTTCTGATGTAACACTGATATCGCGAAGAGATAAATGATTTCAGATAAGAATAGTTATGAAAATATCTTCAAAAATATCGAGGATATTTATAATGAAAGATACTATGATATCTTAGAATTTCTAATATCGATGGATGATGATGAAGATTTGTCCGTAAAGATTTAGAGTAAGGAGCAAGATATTCGCTAAAGACTTCAGCAGGCATTGAATCATTTGGATTCTTTGAAGGGAGGTTTAGTCTTTGTGATTTGTCCACGGCTTCCTTCATAGTTTCGCATAATCCGTATTTTGGTACTTAATTTTCTATTGAGCATTTTCCAACAATCCATTCTTTATTATCATACCTTCAACGGTTAAGGTCGTTTACAGTTTTTATTGCTTCCTTCAACTTTTTCAATGTTCAGAGTATTGATTCGTAGACTGGGTGCTTTTCAGAATTTCATAATGGAAGATCATAATTCTAAGAGATGAATATTATACATATAATTGTTGATGTAGACATACTGTGAGTTTTCAAAGTACTGATTGTTGATTCCCGGTAATTGGTATGGTAGTTATCATTACAAGATGCAGATGAGTATATGATAGGGTTTCAATGGATAAATATAGTGATTTATCGGAGAGGTTTAAGCCAAGGAGCAACGAGGTTGCTGGTAAGTTTACTGCTAATGTGGTGTAATATAAACGGTTCCCCGATAACGATGACGAAAGGAAAACTTATATATCGAGGTTATAATATGGCTAATTCGAATGAAAGTCGAAGTTGATTTGCTGAAACTATGACAAACTTGGCTAATTTGAAAAAGAATTGCAGTGTTATTTTCGGTAATAACAATGCCAAAGGAGCTAGCACAAATACGTGTTAAACGTTTACTTAGGTTCCAAGAATTTTTCAGGTGCATAACTATGTTCATAAATCTTTTCTTCCGTAGATGAAGTGCGGTTGGTTCATGTAAAGACCCGTCCTTATCCACCTAGACGAAGTCATCAACATTTGGTCCCATTGCAATGATCGACTCCAAGTAATGTCTTTAAAATGAGCAAATGCACAACGAAAGACTTAATTCGTACCTGAGAATAAACATGCTTAAAAGTGTCAACCAAAAGGTTGGTGAGTTCATAGGTTTATCATAACAATCATTTCAATATATTAATAGACCACAAGATTTCCGTTTATAAATATATGTACACTCGCAAGTGTATAAAAGTATTCTATAAGTTGTAGGCACCCGGTAACAAGCCTTAACGTTCATGTTTTACCCTCTGAAGTACACCAGATCAGGTGTGTTTAAAATAACCTCGAAGTACTAAAGCATCCCATAGTCAGGATGGGGTTTGTCAGGCCCAATAGATCTATCTTTAGGATTCGCGCCTACCGTACATAGACAAGTAGTTTAATGTTACCAAGCTAAGGGTATATTTCTGGTTTAAACCCACATAGAATTAGTTTTAGTACTTGTGCCTATTTCGTAAAACATTTATAAAATAGCGCATGTATTCTCAGCCCAAAAATATATATAAAAAGGGAGTAATGAAACTCACTATACTGTATTTTGTAGTAAAAATACATATGACTTCATTTAACAAGTGTAGATTTGATCTCGAATTCACGAACCTATATCATTTATATATATTAACACATATATTTGTAATCGAACAAATTTATTATATCTTAAATTATATATTATATATATTTAATTTGTATGTATCTTTAAAAATGACTAATATTTATATAGTTATATTAATATTTATATATGATTAATATTATATTAAAAATACATCATTTGTCATATATGAATATTTATATCAAAAAATATGTTTATAATATGTATTATTATTATAAGTATAATTTTTATATACATAATATCTATTTGTTGTAAAAATAATAATAATGATAATACTAGTAATAAAAATAATGATAATAATAATAATGATAATAATTTTTTTAATAATAATAATACTTAATAATAATAATAATAATAATAATAATAATAATAATAATAATAATAATAATAATAATAATAATAATAATAATAATAATAATAATAATGAAAACTACCTTTAAAGTTTTTCTAAAAATAAATGCCCACGCCCGGGCTCGAAACCATGACCTCCCGCTCATCCAAATCTCCTCTTAACTGTTCTACTATCTATGCCTTTTGTTTTAATTACGGAATTTAATTACTTATATCCCGTATGTAATGCATTATCTTAGTTTCAGCCCACCAGAAACAGAGATCTCGGCCCAACATATGAAAAGTATTATGGCCCGATGGAAAGAAAAATGGCAGCCCAATCGTTATAAACAAACACAGCCCAACAGCTCTTGTAACCCATTTAACAAATCAAAAGGCCCACTATATATTCGAAAATCATTCCAGTTGTGGATCTTGAAGTTAGAATACAGCTTACACAACAATTGATACTTCAACGATTATTATTATTATAGCATCATCATCCTGTCATCCTTACATCATGTTCCACTATCGTAATTATAAAGACAGCTTACGGCAACTTTAATAATAATACTGTGTATGAATAAATAATTAAATATGATCATATGTACCATCTTTTTTTTGGTGATTTCATTATCATCATTTGACATCGTTCATCATCATCATCATCTTTGTATTAAAACAGAAACAAAATGAAAATGAGTAGCTGCAGTAGCAGCTGGAAAACAAGTGGGTTTACGAAAAGAGAGTAAGGTTGAGTAAGAACATGAAACAGAAGAAGGAAGCTGTAGCAGTAGTAATCCGAAGTGAAACAGAAAAATAGAAATAGTTTAAATGGGTTGGGTTCACGTATGAAATAAGAAAATGGTGATGATTTGGGTTTCATCGATTAGAAACAGAATACACATAGGAACTGAAATAAAGAAAAGAGATGATGGTTGTGAGGTGGGTTTGTATAGGATTTTGTGTTTTAAATAGAAGGAGAGATCATAAGTAAATGGGTTTGTTTACAACAGAAATCAGAAACAGAAGTAATAATTTTTGCAGTAATTGTAGAAGTTTTAATAGGTGACGATTTGGTGGTGATTGAACTCAACAGAAAAATAGAAAGATAGTGCAGCAGTAGTCTTGTTCGCTAGTCACTTGGGTCTGATTGAATAGTTTGTGTGTGTGAGATTAAGATCCAACAGCAGCCATAAAACCCTGAATATTAGCATGGTTTATGAGTAGCAAACAATGAATGGTGATGATTATGGTTTCGGTTGTACAAAAACAAGACAGTCCCAAATTAGCAACAACAACAAGAGTATAAAGGTGTTCTAGTAGATTATGCTTGATGAGGGTGGTGATCTTGTAGAAGAAGTAACAAGATGATTCGGTTAGATTAAGTTCGACCCAGTTATGTGGTGGTGATGGCTTGAGTGTTTGGTGGTGGAACCATGGTTTGATAATTCATAAAAGAAGGAAAGAAAAAGATAAAGAGAGAGATGAAAGAAATGAATGAGTTTAGAAGAGAGAGAGAGAGAGAGAGAGAGAGAGAGAGAGAGAGAGAGAGAGATAAAGAAAAAGGGATAGAGAGTTGATCTCGATATGCATGTGTACATATAAATCATACAAATTTTTTAAAAAAGCAGGAGCAATCAAACACGGTGAATTCAATGAATTTAATCAATTAAGCACAATAACTTCATTCAATAATATCAATATCTTCAATCACGGTTGAATTTAATAATAATATTATTATAATGATCATAATATAAAAATGTGTGATATGTTAGCCGTCGCCTTTCACGGACTGAATTTCATTCTCCGTCGTTAATCAGTGGCGAATACAAATATTCAGAAAGATCCCATATTTTTAAATTTACTATATTTATTTATTTTGATCATTATAGTATAAAATTCAATCATTAATTATTAAACAAAAAGTAACTCACTGTCCACTCCCGATCCTAGGTAAAATATAAAAATATTTAAAACTTATCAAATAGTTCTTAAATACATTTTTAATAAGTCTATAATTAATTGAACTCAGTTTAAGATCACCGTTTATTTTAGAATCATATAAGTTCGAATTTAACTTGCTTAATATCAATCGAAACATCAAACGAGTATTACTATCAGTTAATATTTATTTTTAATATACTTTTATTTATATATTGATATGTTTTAGATAATAGTTATTATAATATCATATTTTTATTTTATTTTACATAATATATTTTTAATAACAACAACATATAATATTTCAAATTATATTATATTTCCAATTATTATTTATATATATATATATATATATATATATTCACACATATCTATTTACAAATAGTTGTTCGTGAATCGTCGAAACTGGTCGAGGTCTAATGAATGAAATAAAATAGTTCAAAAATTTTGAGACTCAACCTAATAGACTTTTCTTATTGTGTCAAAGATATTAAATCATATCGAGAGTTTCGTTTAAAATTAGTCGAAATTTTTCGGGTCGTGACAGTTCATCCTCTCGATCGAGGTGTTTTCAAGAATCATGAAATGTTTGAATGCAGATTGTAATCGTCAAGATACAAATGAGGTTTAAGATGAAATCAAGTGGCAAACTTGAAGAACTGTTTAGTTTCATATCTTATAATCAATATTTAATTCATTTTTAATTGTCCAATGTTGGTAGTCCACAGTTGATAGTCCACAGTTAACAGTCCAATAATTTATATATAGCTTAATATATAATATTCAAATTAATTAATACGTATCGTGACCAGTGTACATGTCTTAGACTTGATCACAACTCAAAGTATATATATTATTGTAGAATCAACCTCAACCCTGTATAGCTAACTCAAGCATTACTGCATTTAGAGTGTCTATGGTTATTCCAAATAATATATATAGATGCGTCGATATGATATGTCAAAACCTTGTATACGTGTCCCGATATTTAAAGTGCATAAATTAAATAACAAAAATTAAATAACGATAAATAAAGTGCGTAAAGTAAATAAAAGAAATTAAATGACGATAAATAAAATTGCGAGAATATAAATTGCGATAATTAAATTGCGATAAATAAAATGTAATCAGTTAGTTAGGAACAGTTAGCTAGGAACAGTTAGCGTGGATTCTTAACAAAATTTCTCATAGTTAATTTGTTTGTTTCTAACAAATTTTATTTTGTCATATGTTTTCTTCATTATGCCACTTGTTGGATTCTGATAGGTCAAAATCCATATGGTTATTCTATGGTGAACGGATACGTATAACGGTGGTTGTAAGTAGGATAGTAAATGACTGTTGAATCAGCTTCGACGAATGTACAGTGTAACTTATTAATGTGAAATCTAAATATTCCTCGAGTATTACCTACCCATTAAAATATTTTCACCATTACAGTTTGTACGAAAGAATTTTTAATTACAATCTTTATGAAAACATATATACATATATATTTTCTTCAGATGTAATAATGGATTTAATGAGTTAATATGATATTAAACTCATTTGGTTTACGGTTAGAACTAGAGTACATAATCTCTAAAACATTAGAGGTTACATAACCATCATGTCGAACTAAGATAAATGATGTAGAACGTCATGTAGAACGATGATTATTCTCGAGGTACAGAATGAGATGTTGAGGCATGTAATGTTGAAACTTGGGTTGTTGGTGGTACTGTTGGTGCCGGTGATGTTGCTGAAGCTGGTAAATTTTGCACCATATTCTCCAAATTTATTTCTCGAGCGCGAAGTTCGTTGACTTCTTCTATTATCCCTGGATGATTGTCGGTTGGAACGAGTGAATGAATAAGGTTTAGAATCTGAGATAGTATGTAATCATGACGAGATATTCGAGAGATGAGGGTGAAAATGGTATTTCGGACTGGTTCACCGGTAAGTGCTTCAGGTTCTTCGCCAAGGGGTGAATTTGGTTGATGGAAAGGATTACCTTCTTTTTGTCTCCAATGATTAAGTAGGCTACGAACCCATCAAATGAATTGGTTGATTCATTCTGGTGACACTGCTTTCGGAGCTTAGGTGAAACTCCATATCAGAATAGCTTTCAGAATCCGAGGAATTCGAACTGGTTGAGGGATCCATCTCGTACAAAGAAAGATTTTTGATATGAAATAGATTATAGGATGTAGATTATTACCCTGCAATACATGATTTACATATTCATATATAATACTAAAATCCCATAAGTTACAGAGGAATCTACGGAAGCTGTCAGGCAAAGGTAATAATAACAGATACGCTAAGATATGAATTTATCTATACACTGTCTATGCAATAGAGGCAGTAAGATGTGTCTAGCATTTTAAGGATGATAAGCAAATAATTTTCGACAAGAAATAATAAGCAAAACTTTTGACATGCAGACACGGTCGAAGCCCAGACTCACTAATGCATCTAAACAACTATCAGTTAGACACACTTATGCAAGACCTGGTTCGCTAAGACCACCTCTCTGATACCAACTCTAATGACCCGTCCTAATCCATCTGGACGAATACATTACATTTGGTTACAACGCGAGGTACTTGACCTCTATATGATACATTTTACAAACATTGCATTCGTTTTTAAAAGACAAACTTTCATTACATCGAAAGTTGATGGCATGCATACCATTTCATAATATATCCAACTATAATTGACTTAATAATAATCTTGATGAACTCAGTGACTCGAATGCAACGTCTTTTGAAATATATCATGAATGACTCCAAGTAATATCTCTAAAATGAGCAAATGCACAGCGGAAGATTTCCTTAATACCTGAGAATAAACATGCTTTAAAGTGTCAACCAAAAGGTTGGTGAGTTTATTAGTTTATCGTAATCCATTATTTCCATAATTTTAATATACCACAAGATTTCATTTTTCATAAATAACATTACACTCGCAAGTGTATAAAATCCATTCGTATGATGAACACCTGGTAACCGACATTAACATAATGCATATAGAATATCCCCCGCATACTCGCAAGTATGCCATAATATTGGCAATCGCAATCACCATTTAAATCGAAGTACTAAAGCATTCCAAATTCCAGAATGAGGTTTGTTAGGCCCATAGATCTATCTTTAGGATTCGCGTCAATTAGGGGCCATTTTCCTAATTCTTAGGCTACCAGAATTGAAGGGGCGATATTCGGTTTAATAATCCAACCATACAATGTAGTTTTAAGTACTTGTGTCTATTTCGTAAAACAGTTATAAAAGCGCATGTATTCTCAGTCCCAAAAATATATATTGCAAAAGCATTTAAAAAGGGAGCAAATGAAAACTCACAATACTGTATTTTGTAGTAAAAATACATATGACGACATTGAGCAAGTGTAAGGTTGGCCTTGGAGTCACGAACCTATATCATTTATATATATATCAACACATATACTGGTAATCGAGTAAATTTATATATATTATTTTAATTGTTATTTTAGTAACTTATATGTTTCATTAATTAACTTAATTAACTATATTTATTTGATATACTTTAAATAAATAATTAGTATTTATTTTAAAATATCAATATAGTTTTGTTATATATAATAAGTATATTTTTATATATATAATATTTATTTGGTAAAATAATATTAATAATAATAATTAAAAGTTGTATTTGTTTATAGTATTAATATTAATAATAATAATACTAATAATAATAACTTTAGTAATAATAATAAAAATAATAATAATGTCTAGAAATAATACTTAATAATAATAATAATAATAATCCTAATAATAATAATAAAAATAATAATGTTAATAGTACTTAAAAAAATATACTAATGATAATAACGTCTTTAATACTTATAAATATAAATATGATATTAATAATAATAATTATAATTCTAACAATCATAATAATAATAATCATAATAATAACAATAATTAATAGTACACATAATAATGATAATAATAATAATAATAATCATAATAATAATGTTAATAATAATAATAATAATAATACTTATCATAACAATAACAATGATAATAATAATAATAATTAGTATTAACAATAATAATAATAATAATAATAATAATAATAATAATAATAATAATAATAATAATAATAATAATAATAATAATAATAATAATAATAATAATAATAATAATAATAATAATAGAAATGGGAACAAAATATATACCCTCCTAAAAAGAAATGCTCCAGACGGGACTCGAACCCGTGACCTCCCGCTCACCCACAACACCACTAACCACGCTGCTTCTACCTTTCCGTATATAATCCCAGATAAAACTATTTAACCCATTTATTTTCGTTTCAGCCCAATAACATAAAAGGGAACACAACCCAACTTTCCTAGTCCAAAGAGGACTCCTTCGGCCCAACTGAAAAGGAATACTCGACCCAAGTGTAAAAAGGATCCCAAGTCCAATTATCAAATGATGGCCCAACTAATAGGTTAACCCATACTTGATTACGACTATCAAGATAAAAAAATTAAAACCCTTGAGTGTTTCGGTTCATAGGAGCCGTTCATGACTGCAACAGTAATCGAGTAACAAACCAAGGAAATCAACAAGTTTACGATCAGGCAGTAGGAATAACGGTGGTGTGGTTTTCAGCCAAAGACTAGTAGCAACAATTAGGTGATCTTCAATTGGTGTCTGGGTATGTATGCATGACATGAACCATGAATAAATTGAGACAGAAAAATCATCATCCTATCGATCATCATCTTCAACTATTCATCATCTTCTCCACCATCATCATCATGTACGTCACCATCATTTTAACACTTCAAGGTTAGTTTGTTTTGTTGCACGACTATTTTAAACAACAAAGATTGCACAGCAACTGAGGTATTTTCGAATGTGTTTTGTCAAGTTGTTTAATGATTTTTGTTCGAGCAAGAAATAAATAGAAGTGATAACGTGTAGTAGGTGATTGTTGGGTTTTACGAAAAAAAATAAGAGAGGAAGAGAAGAGAAGGGTGACAGATTATGGAGGTGATGGTGAGGTTGTGAGTGGTGGATGTTCCGGCGGTGGGCCATGGTAGTGGAAGTGGCCGATGATTAATGGGTGTTGCAGGGTGGTAGTGTGGCCGGTTGTGTTTGCAGGTGACGGCCGAAGGTGGTTCACGGTGGTGGGTGGTGACCGTGGGAGAAGGCCGGAGATGGTGATGCTCCCGGTGGTGGTAGTTGTCGTGGAGGTGGTGATTCTTGGTGAACTTCACGATTACAAAGTTTTAGAGAGAGAGAGAAATATGAAATGTCCCGTTCTTATTGATTAAAAACGTTCCATATTAATTGATTTCGTTGCGAGGTTTTGACCTCTATATGAGACGTTTTTCAAAGACTGCATTCATTTTTAAAACAAACCATAACCTTTATTTCATAAATAAAGGTTTAAAAAGCTTTACGTAGATTATCAAATAATGATAATCTAAAATATCCTGTTTACACACGACCATTACATAATGGTTTACAATACAAATATGTTACATCGAAATCAGTTTCTTGAATGCAGTTTTTACACAATATCATAAAAACATGGACTCCAAATCTTGTCCTTATTTTAGTATGCAACAGCGGAAGCTCTTAATATTCACCTGAGAATAAACATGCTTTAAACGTCAACAAAAATGTTGGTGAGTTATAGGTTTAACCTATATATATCAAATCGTAACAATAGACCACAAGATTTCATATTTCAATACACATCCCATACATAGAGATAAAAATCATTCATATGGTGAACACCTGGTAACCGACATTAACAAGATGCATATATAAGAATATCCCCATCATTCCGGGACACCCTTCGGATATGATATAAATTTCGAAGTACTAAAGCATCCGGTACTTTGGATGGGGTTTGTTAGGCCCAATAGATCTATCTTTAGGATTCGCGTCAATTAGGGTGTCTGTTCCCTAATTCTTAGATTACCAGACTTAATAAAAAGGGGCATATTCGATTTCGATAATTCAACCATAGAATGTAGTTTCACGTACTTGTGTCTATTTTGTAAATCATTTATAAAACCTGCATGTATTCTCATCCCAAAAATATTAGATTTTAAAAGTGGGACTATAACTCACTTTCACAGATTTTTACTTCGTCGGGAAGTAAGACTTGGCCACTGGTTGATTCACGAACCTATAACAATATATACATGTATATTAAAGTATGTTCAAAATATATTTACAACACTTTTAATATATTTTGATGTTTTAAGTTTATTAAGTCAGCTGTCCTCGTTAGTAACCTACAACTAGTTGTCCACAGTTAGATGTACAGAAATAAATCGATAAATATTATCTTGAATCAATCCACGACCCAGTGTATACGTATCTCAGTATTGATCACAACTCAAACTATATATATTTTGGAATCAACCTCAACCCTGTATAGCTAACTCCAACATTCACATATAGAGTGTCTATGGTTGTTCCGAAATATATATAGATGTGTCGACATGATAGGTCGAAACATTGTATACGTGTCTATGGTATCTCAAGATTACATAATATACAATACAAGTTGATTAAGTTATGGTTGAAATAGATTTGTTACCAATTTTCACGTAGCTAAAATGAGAAAAATTATCCAATCTTGTTTTACCCATAACTTCTTCATTTTAAATCCGTTTTGAATGAATCAAATTGCTATGGTTTCATATTGAACTCTATTTTATGAATCTAAACAGAAAAAGTATAGGTTTATAGTCCGAAAAATAAGTTACAAGTCGTTTTTGTAAAGGTAGTCATTTCAGTCGAAAGAACGACGTCTAGATGACCATTTTAGAAAACATATTTCCACTTTGAGTTTAACCATAATTTTTGGATATAGTTTCATGTTCATAATAAAAATAATTTTCTCAGAATAACAACTTTTAAATCAAAGTTTATCATAGTTTTTAATTAACTAACCCAAAACAGCCCGCGGTGTTACTAAGACGGCGTAAATCCGGTTTTACGGTGTTTTTCGTGTTTCCAGTTTTTAAACCATTAAGTTAGCATATCATATAGATATAGAACATGTGTTTAGTTGATTTTAAAAGTCAAGTTAGAAGGATTAACTTTTGTTTGCGAACAAGTTTAGAATTAACTAAACTATGTTCTAGTGATTACAAGTTTAAACCTTCGAATAAGATAGCTTTATATGTATGAATTGAATGATGTTATGAACATAATTACTACCTTAAGTTCCTTGGATAAACCTACTGGAAAAGAGAAAAATGGATCTAGCTTCAATGGATCCTTGGATGGCTCGAAGTTCTTGAAGCAGAATCATGACACGAAAACAAGTTCAAGTAAGATCATCACTTGAAATAAGATTGTTATAGTTATATAAATTGAACCAAAGTTTGAATATGATTATTACCTTGTATTAGAATGATAACCTACTGTAAGAAACAAAGATTTCTTGAGGTTGGATGATCACCTTACAAGATTGGAAGTGAGCTAGCAAACTTGAAAGTATTCTTGATTTTATGTAACTAGAACTTGTAGAATATATGAAGAACACTTAGAACTTGAAGATAGAACTTGAGAGAGATCAATTAGATGAAGAAAATTGAAGAATGAAAGTGTTTGTAGGTGTTTTTGGTCGTTGGTGTATGGATTAGATATAAAGGATATGTAATTTTGTTTTCATGTAAATAAGTCATGAATGATTACTCATATTTTTGTAATTTTATGAGATATTTCATGCTAGTTGCCAAATGATGGTTCCCACATGTGTTAGGTGACTCACATGGGCTGCTAAGAGCTGATCATTGGAGTGTATATACCAATAGTACATACATCTAAAAGTTGTGTATTGTACGAGTACGAATACGGGTGCATGCGAGTAGAATTGTTGATGAAACTGAACGAGGATGTAATTGTAAGCATTTTTGTTAAGTAGAAGTATTTTGATAAGTGTATTGAAGTCTTTCAAAAGTGTATAAATACATATTAAAACACTACATGTATATACATTTTAACTGAGTCGTTAAGTCATCGTTAGTCGTTACATGTAAGTGTTGTTTTGAAACCTTTAGGTTAACGATCTTGTTAAATGTTGTTAACCCAATATTTATAATATCAAATGAGATTTTAAATTATTATATTATCATGATATTATCATGTATGAATATCTCTTAATATGATATATATACATTAAATGTCTTTACAACGATAATCGTTACATATATGTCTCGTTTAAAAATCATTAAGTTAGTAGTCTTGTTTTTACATATGTAGTTCATTGTTAATATACTTAATGATATGTTTACTTATCATAGTATCATGTTAACTATATATATATCCATATATATGTCATCATATAGTTTTTACAAGTTTTAACGTTCGTGAATCACCGGTCAACTTGGGTGGTCAATTGTCTATATGAAACATATTTTAACTAATCAAGTCTTAACAAGTTTGATTGCTTAACATGTTGGAAACATTTAATCATGTAAATATCAATCTCAATTAATATATATAAACATGGAAAAGTTCGGGTCACTACAAAATATAGGGAGAGATATGGAGAGAAAGAGGGATTATGAAGGGTGGCGGTATATGGTTGTTTTTCGGTGAGACTGGTTCTTGGCGACGGCAGTGAAGGGTGGAGACGGATGGTGGTAATGGACATGAAATAGAAATGGGTGAAGGTTTCTGATTTCAATCATATATGTATATATATATATATATATATATATAAACTTATATAATATTAATAATAACTAATTAATAATAATAAATTACTCAATCACATGGAGAATAGAAGGGGAGACAGTAATATACAGTTCAGCAGCCGGGTAAACCTACAGGCATTTTTTCTCCCGGAGTGCTATCGTGTCCATTGCTAAACATTTAATATATAAATGTGTTTCTAGAAATCCCAATTTTCAATTTAAGTCCATTTATTTATTCTGGTCATTACCTGTTTGAAACCTGATAAAAAAGATGCGTCTACTATTTATTTTTAATTCCAAATAATCTATACAGAGTATTAAAATTCAACTCATCAAAGTAAAAATATTTTTACTAAATCTAAACTTTACATAACTTAATTATAGACCAATATTTAATTCTAATTGCTCATAAGTTTAAGTCTTAAACTTGTTAATATCGTTCATAAAAATTGACCTGTCATTCTAGCTCGATCCCAACTAAAAATTAAATATTTTTAAAATTAATAAAATAGATTCTAAATATGTTTTTAATAAAGCTAAAATTGATACAACCTATTTTCGGATCATCGTTTATTCTAAAATCACGTAAGTTCTTTTTTAACTCATTTACTATCAACCGAATAACAATTGAGCGTTACCGTCGTTTACTAAGTATCCTTGAAACCATATAATTATATATTCTACATACTTTATTTACATATAGATAATTTTTATGTATTATTATTATTATTATTATTTTTAAATTATTTTAACAATTACTATATATGATATTTCATTTTATTGTATATACATGTATATATATGTGTATACATATATATATATATATATATATATATATATATATATATATATATATATATATATATATATATATATATATATATACACCTCTAAATACATGCATATTTATTTACAAGCAATCGTATCGTGAGTCGTCGAGAATAGTCGAGGTTAAATGATTGTATGAAAATAGTTCCAAATTTTGAGACTCAACATTACAGACTTTGCTTATCGTGTCAAAATCATATAAAGATTAGGTTTAAATTTGGTTGGAAATTTCCGAGTCTTCACAAATACCAGTGGTTCAAAACCTTCGGGTGAAGGTAAAAATGATGGTGATCACGGTGACGAGTCAGATTCTAACCTTCCACCTCCACCACCCCACGGAGGTACTTCTTTGTTAGCTGCTAGTGATCGCCCCTCAACCAGCAGTTTTAATGCTGATGAGGTGGCTGCCATCTCCACTCTGGCTGTCTAAAAAACGTTAGCCAAAGTTACACTAGATCTACAAAGCACCATTCGCTCTGCTATTGTTGATATAATGACTGAATCCATATGTAGAGCTGGGGAGGTTACCACTTCTACCATTGAAAATCAGCTCAAACAAGTATGTGCTTTTGCTGATCTAGCGGTGGGAGCTATTGTCAAACAATATGAAGAAGATGAGGAACTCAAAAGGCGAATCATCTCTCATAATGAATATGCTGATCATATTGCCTGTCTTCAAACTGATCTTGATGCTGCTAATCGAAGGAATCTTTTTCTTAATGAAGAGAATCGGGTACTGACAGAGAGGTTGGATTCGCAGGAACAGCAAATGGCTAATATGGTTCCTGTCTCCGCTTATCTTCAATTGGTGGAGACTATGCAACAAATGGCTGCCTGATGTTATGCGAGGTGTATATAAAATAGTATTATTTTTACAACGTAATACTATTAAATATGATACAATTTTACACAAGATATTTATTTATTTATAGAATGGATATACCTAAACCTTGCTACAACACTTATAGGCAGTGTACCTAATCGTACAGTAGTGTAGTTTTTAGTAAGTCCGGTTCGTCCACAGGGAACTCTTAAACAAGCTTAACGCTATATTAGTTTTAAATTTATAAAAATACAAATATATATATAAGTGATATTATTATTATAAAAGGGGGTTTTTACCGTTTAATGACCGGTTTGTCGATTTTTAAAACTTTCGTCGCAGTTAAAACCTAATGTAAAATATTAAAAATAAATATAACTTAATTTAAAGCGTAAAGTAAATAACGATAATGAAATTACGATAAATAAAAGTGGATAAAATAAAATTACGATAATTAAAGAGTACGATAATTAAAAGTGCAATTAAATACAATGACAATAAATAAAGTGCGATAATTAAAAGTGCAATTAAATATGAAATAAAAGAATTATGCTTATTTAAACTTCCATAATCATGATGTTTGACGTGTTGATTTTTAGTTTATTCCCATGGGTTAATTGTTCTTTGTCCTGGATTATTCAATATGTCCATACAGATTTGTCCATAATAGTCCATCAGTCATAATCATAAAATGCGAAAGTCTTCGCCAAATTATTCTTATTCCCGAAGTCAAATATTCCAACTAATTGGGGATTCAAATTGTAACAAGGTTTTAATACTTTGTTTAATGAATACACCAGGTTATCGATTGCGTGTAAACCAAGGTTTTACTACTTTGTTAACAATTACACCAATTACCCTTGAATGTAATCCACCCCTATTTCAACAAGTCTACTAACTATTAATCCAGTTCTGTGTCCGGTAAAATGAACAATTATTGGTATTTATAGATATCCCGCCCACCGTGCCCAGTCAAGCGTATGTGGTTATATATAAATACGTCAAATTATAAGTCTATATATTAAATTAACGAGGTATCATTTAGTTAATATAAAGCCCATTAACAGCCCATAGTCTAATTGTCCAAACCCCAATTATGGTACAAAGCCCAATTACCCAATCTTAATATTTTTAGCCCAATATCATGATTACTTCGTCTTAAATAAGCATAATAATAACTTAGCTACGAGACATTAAATTAAAAATAACATTAACCATAACTTACAGTGATTAAAAATAGCGTAGCGTTACACGGACAGAATTTCGACTTACACCCTTACAACATTCGCTAACATACCCTTATTATTAGAATTTAAAATTAAAATTAAAATATAATATATATATATATATATATATATATATATATATATATATATATATATATATATATATATATATATATATATATATATATATATATATATATATATATATATATATATATATATATATATATATATATATATATCTTTACGTATGAATGAGAAGAGAAAAAGATGTGTTTATTTTGGCCAAAACACGTTGAATTTATAGGACCTGGGCTGGATTTTTCAGCCATGCGATCGCATGGAATTAACTCTTCCAGGCCATGCGATCGCATGGCCAGCTGGTGAAGTTCACATGCCTTTGTTTTCTTGCTTGCCGACGTTTATAAATAATAATATAATATATAAATAATTATAAGAATTATTTAAATATTATATTTTATTTATGTGCATAGTTAACTTGTAATTTTTAGTCCGTTGTGTCGAGCGTTGGGAGTTGACTTTGGTCCCGGTTCTGGTTTTTCGAACGTCCTTGCGTACAATTTAATATCTTGTACTTTGCGTTTTGCGTCTTGTACTTTTGTAATTTTGAGACGTTTCTCATCAATAATTGGAACCACTTTGATTGTACTTTGTATTTTTGAGCTTTTTGGTCGTTTGCGTCTTCAATTCGTTGAATCTGTCTTTTGTCTTCACCTCTTATTATTTAAACGAATATCACTTGTAAATAGAACAATTGCAACTAAAAGCTTGTCTTTCTTGAGGGATAATGCTATGAAATATATGTTCGTTTTTAGCATTATCAAATATTCCCACACTTGAGCGTTGCTTGTCCTCAAGCAATATAGTCTTGAAATAAAAATGCTAGAATCACTTCTTTATTCTTCACACTTTATACATCAGTGATTTCTATACGGCGGTATGAACAATGGTAGTAATGATGTGATTTACAGTCCCACATGACTATAAAAATTTAGATCCATTAAGAAAATTGGATCTTTATGAAAACATTTGATCTTTTGAAAATTAAATCTAGCTTTTACTCTAGATAAGTTTTCCAGAATAACCCTTCACCGGTGTTTGCAAATTATTTTTGTGGGTTTGGTGGGTTTCATATTTGAAAATTTTAGCTCAAAACTTGTGGTTTTGTGTCACCCACTTGCTAACCTTGTATTAGGAAAGCAACACGTCCAGTATACTTGCTCCGTATATTACCTTTCAATAAACTACCGTCCGGTTGTAAAGGAAAGCGTTGAACAAGCAACTGTTAAGGCAATGTCCCATGACATGCTTTTAATTATGGTCTATAACGTATCGGATGCAATTACTATCCTTGGTAGGAGCAATAGTAAAGCACACCCTTATAATTTTCTGGTCTGGCACAAGGTCCTGTATTTGACCATGCTATGCAACCACCGTTGTTACGGTTGACACCCGATTTGGTTCAGGTGACCTAATGAATTCCAGGTGAATTTCTAGGATTTTACGTTCAATGGTAATGAACGCATTGAAAATGGGTTTTCAGAAAACAAATCGGTTTGTAATTTTGATCAAAATATTTTCTCGTTCAAGCTCGAGTTTAGATATCATTGAATTCCATGAGTTTGTAATTCTCAATCTTTAAGGTCAATCTCAAGGATTGAGTAATATCAGTCTTTAACAGTTGATTTTTAATCTTTAAGGAGATTATCCTTTCTGGGGGTCTGATTCATTAGTCTTATCTAGCTAATTTGCACGGCATCCTCCCCATTTTACAAGACAGATCGTCTCATGGTTAGGATAATTCTGACCACTTGGCGACCCTGTTTGATGCTGAGGTCCGTGGATTTCCTGCTGATTTTAGTGATGACTTTTCTAGATTTTTCGTCAACCTACAGCTGGTCTGGACGACAACTTCATGACCTAAATCAAGAAGCGCGTGTCTTTTTCGGAAGACTTTACTTCCTTTTAATGATGGAATTGATTCATCGTGTAGATCCATATTTCTTACAGTAAATCGGGTAAAACTGTTTAGTTTAGTCCAAAGCAAAAGTATCTTCAATTATTTGTTACAGAAATATGTGATATATGTTTAAAATAACTTAGTAATTTTTCCCACACTTGACTTTTTATTTTCTTTTATTTGCCTTTTTATTGTCCTCTATTCCATTTTAAATGAATTCTAACATTTTGGTTGTTTCTCAATTTATGTCCTTTCCGAGGTAACAATAATTTCGGTGTTAACACCTAGTTTTATCGTTCATAAATATGTATAAACATGATTTTGAATTCATTTAATTGAAAATTTTGAAAAATTTTACTAGAATTGGGTAGTCAGTATATAAGACTATGGTTGTTCTTTATTATTAGAGAGCACTAGATTCTAATACAACTACTGCGTTACTAGTATTTTTAATGGTAACCAAGTGTATAAGTCAAAAAAATTTTAAAATCCGAAAGAATTTAACCCCTTCCCACATATAAGATCTTGCAATGCCCTCATTTGCAAGAAATCAGTAACAATTTAAATTATTGAGGGTGATTAGCGTAGAAAAATGATAAAATTTTACCAAAGTTTCCAAACATATTGGCGTTTGTTTTAAAAGCAAAGATTTTTGGTTTTTTTTTTTTTTATGTTTTTGGCATACTTTAATTCAATAAGATTAAAAATAATGATAATAAAATTTCTCGTCCCTCCCTTGGGTAGAGCAATTTCGATTCAACGACCTAGTCTTCAACTCACGACAAATTTTTAGAAATCAATTTTTAACTTAGCGAAATAAAGTAATTTTTTTTTTTAAATTCACACCAAACTTAAATATAAAATGCATAAAATAAAAAATTCATATTAATAATAATTAAAAATTCACATCAAACTTATATTATATATTTTTTTATACATACAAACTTATATTAAAAATATTAATTTTTCAAATATTTATAAACTTAAATATATTGATTTTTTTTAAAAAAGTTTACAATATTAGTTTAATATTTATATATTAAAAACAAAGTAAAAATAAAAATTTAAAATCTTTTTGGTCTTTTATCCCACTTTAATCAATCAAATATTATCAAAAATATACGCCCCTCTTTTCGGTAAAGTAATTTCGGTTTCATAACCTAGTTTAACTCATGACGAATTTTTGAAATATTTTGGGTTGATTGATTAAAGATATTTATACCTTAAGAATAAACGGTAAATTTCGCAGTGATGTAATAAATTTTTGTATGATATCATTAATTTCGGTCGTAAGACCTAATTTTATTGAATACCAATTTAATACTTTATAGCGAACAATTTAGCGTTTATTATCAAAAGGTTAAAAATAAAAATAAAAATGAAAACTGTACATACTTACATGTGAGATAGATTTCTTAGTGATATGCTCTAGCCCACTCATAATATAGTCGGACTAATTGGTTTTCCATAGCTACATAGGCGTAACCTCGAGCATTCAACGTTTTTTCTTCGAAACATATGAACGGTCCATATCTGCATAAAGTAGCGAATTCGGTATTGGAATATGTCTGATTCGTCGAACATTTTCCTTCGTGTGACCATTTTCTGCATTTGTGACATCTTTCAAGGTGTCATGCTCTTCTTTTCGCAGCGGATTTTGATTTTCCTTTACCAAATTGTAACTTATTATTTTCGTTCCTGGATTCTTTTCTTATTCCGTCCAATTTACCTCTGATTAATGATACTATTTCACTTGGAAGGGTGTCATTATTACGTTTAGTGATCAAAGCATGTAGCATTAGACCATGGTTTAGTTCACCGGAAGTCTTCATCTCGTAAAACCTAAAAAAAATAAAAATTCAGAATGGAGGGAGAAGACTAGTTCTTTAGGGTCTGCTAGGGAAAGACCATTCGGGTTTCATTCTCGGAAACTACATGAAAACAGAACATCTAACTCTAACAGAAATACATATTATCCTTTAAAGACTTGATTCTCCCCACACTTAGTTAGCTATGGTGTCGAAATTGTGATTAACTTCGTTGTCGACTTCCATTGGACTATCTATGTAATGTTTAACTCTGTGACCATTAACTTTAAATTCAATCCCATTTGAATTTATTAACTCTATTGTTCCGTATGGGAAAACTCTTTTGACTATGAATGGTCCAGACCATCTTGATTTCAATTTTCCAGGAAATAGCTTGAATCGTGAATTGAAAAGAAGAACTCTATCTCCTTCTTTAAATTCTTTTGAACTTCTGATTCTTTTATCATGCCATTTCTTCATTCTTTCCGTATAGATTAATGAATTTTCGTATGCTTCAAGTCTTAATTCTTCTAATTCGTTTAGTTGACTTAATCGTAGACGTCCGGCTTCATGTAAATCAAGATTACATGTCTTCAAAGCCCAAAATGCTTTGTGTTCAATTTCTACTGGAAGATGACATGCTTTTCCGTAAACGAGTTTAAAAGGTGTGGTTCCAATTGGAGTTTTGTAGGCTATTCTAAAAGCCCAGAGCGCATCCTCCAATTTAATGGACCATTCCTTCGGATTTGATCCTACGATTTTTTCTAGAATACGTTTTAAAGCTCGGTTGGTATTTTCAACTTGTTCACTTGTTTGTGGATGATATGCGGTGGAGATTTTATGAGTTACTCCATATCTTTTAAGAACTTTCTCAAGTTGATTATTACAAAAATGAGTACCCCGATCACTTATTAAAGCTTTCGGTGTTCCAAATCTTGCAAAACGACGTTTTAAAAAGTTGACTACAACTCGTGCATCATTAGTTGGGAGAGCTTGTGCTTCCGCCCATTTAGATACATAATCAATGGCAACGAGAATGTAGAGATTATTATGAGATTTTGGAAATGGACCCATAAAGTCAATACCCCAAATGTCAAATACTTCACATACTTGAATGACATTTTGTGGCATTTCATCACGTTGACTTATTTTTCCAGCCCTTTGACAAGCATCACAGGATTTGCAAAGAAGGTGTGCGTCTTTGAAAATTGTAGGCCAATAGAATCCAGCATCATAAACTTTTCTTGCTGTGAGTTGTGGCCCATAATGCCCTCCTGTTGGTCCTGTGTGATAATGGTTTAAGATTTAACTAGTTTCATCTCCGAATACACATCGGCGTATTATTTCATCGGGACAACTTTTAAACAAATGTGGATCTTCCCAGAAATAGTGTTTTATATCACTAAAGAATTTCTTTCGTTTTTGGTACGACAATCCTTTTTCAAGGAATCCACATACTAAGTAGTTTGCATAGTCTGCAAACCATGGAATTTTATTATAATCTATCTTCAATAGATATTCATTAGGAAAGTTGTCTTATATGGCCGATTCATTTAGAACTTCTAATTCGGGATTTTCAAGACGAGAAGGATGATCAGCGGCGAGATTTTCTGCTCCCTTTTTGTCTCGGATTTCAATATCAAACTCTTGTAAGAGTAAGATCCAACGGATTAATCTTGGTTTAGCATCTTGTTTCGAAAATAGGTATCTAAGAGCAGAATGGTCGGTATAGACCACCGTTTTAGCTAGAACGAGATATGATCAAAATTTGTCAAAAGCAAAGACAATGGCAAGGAGTTCTTTTTCAGTAGTTGTATAATTTGTTTGTGCTCCTTGTAACGTCTTACTAGCATAATATATAGGTTGAAATTGTTTTTCAATCCTTTGTCCTAAAACGGCTTCCATTGCAAAATCACTTGCATCGCAAATTAGTTCGAATGGTAGATTCCAATTTGGAGTTATCATGATCGGCGCATTAGTGAGTTTTTCTTTAAGTATATTAAAAGATTTGATACATTCATCTGAAAAGATGAATGGAGCATCCTTTTCTAGGAGTTTATTCATAGGAGTGGCAATTTTAGAAAAATCTTTTATGAAACGTCTGTAAAAACCGGCATGCCTAAAAAACTCCTAACTCCTCTAACATTGGTGGGATGTGGAAGTTTAGCAATTACATCTACTTTAGCTCTATCCACTTCAATTCCTTCCTTTGAAATTTTATGACCAAGAACGATGCCTTCTTTAACCATGAAATGGCATTTCTCCCAATTAAGAACTAGATTTGATTGTTCGCATCTAATAAGCATTCGTTCAAGATTAACTAGACATGTTTCAAAAGTATCACCGAAGACTGAAAAGTCATCCATGAAAACTTCCAAGCATTCTTCTATCATGTCGTGAAAAATCACCATCATGCACCTTTGAAAGGTTGCAGGGGCGTTGCAAAGTCCAAATGGCATGCGTTTGTAAGCAAAAGTACCATAAGGGCACGTGAACGTGGTTTTCTCTTGATCCTCGGGTGCTATTGGAATTTGAAAATATCGGGAAAAACCATCAAGAAAACAATAGTAACTATTTCCGGCTAATCTTTCCAACATTTGATCAATAAAAGGTAAGGGAAAGTGATCTTTTCTGGTGGCGTCATTTAATTTTCTATAATCAATACAAACACGCCATCCTGTTACAGTCATATTAGGAATAAGCTCATTTTTCTCATTTGTGATGACAGTCATGCCACCCTTCTTAGGTACGCATTGAACTGGGCTTACCCATGGACTATCAGAGATTCGATATATTAAACCTGCATCCAGCAGTTTAATAATTTCTTTCTTAACAACATCTTGCATATTAGGATTTAGTCTTCGTTGGCGTTGCACATACGTTTTATGACCTTCTTCCATAAGGATTTTATGTGTGCAATACGAAGGACTTATTCCTTTAATGTCATGAATCTTTCATGCAATGGCTGGTTTATGAGCTTTTAGCACAGAAATGAGTTTAGATTTTTCATTTTCAGTAAGAGAAGACGATATTATTACAGGTAATTCAGATTCACCATGTAAATAAGCATATTCCAAATGGTTTGGAAGTGGCTTTAACTCTAATGTCGGTGGTTCTTCTATCGATGATTTATATCGATATCTGTCTTCTTCTTTTAGCATTTGAATTTCTTCTGTTGTTGGTTCATATCCATTAGCCATAAGTGTAGCTAACATTTCAGTTTCATCAATTGGTTCAGTTCCTTCTCCTAAAGAACATTCTCCTGTTCCTTGTAATTCTGGAAATTCTTCTAACAATTCTGCATGTGATTCTATAGTTTGAATATAATAACATGTATCATCTGCAGATTGCGGTTGTTGCATTGCTCTATCAACTGAAAAGGTAACACTCTCGTCCTCTATACTTAGGGTCAGTTTCTTACCGAACACGTCTATCATTGCTTTAGCCGTGTTTAAGAATGGTCTTCCTAATATGAGAGGAACTTGAGAATCTTCTTCCATGTCCAGAACAACAAAATCTACTGGAAATACTAAAGTACCAACTTTAACTAGCATGTTTTTCATTATCCCTCTAGGATATTTTATTGATCTATCGGCTAGTTGTATGCTTATTCTTGTTGGTTTCAATTCTCCAAGGTCTAGTTTAGCGTATAGTGAATACGGCATTAGATTTATACTAGCACCTAAGTCTGCCAATGCTTCTATTGAACTAAGACTACCCAGAAAATATGGAAATGTGAGACTTCCTGGATCTGATAATTTTTCTGGTATCTTATTCAACAGCACTGCAGAACAATTAGCATTCATAGTAACAGCCGAGAGTTCTTCCATTTTCTTTCTATTTGTGATTAGATCTTTCAAAAATTTAGCATATCTAGTCATTTCTGAAATCACATCAATGAAAGGAAGATTTACATTTATCTGTTTAAACATATCCAAGAATTTGGATTGCTCGGCTTCAAGTCTCTCTTTTCTAATTTTACTCGGGTAAGGAAGTGGTGGTTGGTATGGTTTAACATAAGGTTTAGCCTTAACTGTGTTATCTTCATTAACCTTTTCAACTACCGGTTCTTTTTCCTTATCTTGATCAGATTGTGGTTCTTGTGGAGTAGGAATAGCATTATCAGAAATTACAGGTATTTCAGGTGGTTTAAGTGTGATACCACTTCTTGTGGTAATGGCTTTAGCTGTTTCATTCCGGGGGTTAGCATTAGTATCACTAGGTAGACTTCCCGGTTTTCTTTCACCTATCAACCTTGCTAGGTTGCTCACTTCTTGTTCCAGATTTTGAATTGAAGCTTGTTGATTTCTAAATGCTTGAGCATTTTGTTCATTGGTTTGTTTCTGAGATGTGAAAAATTGAGTTTGAGATTCAACTAGCTTCGACATCATGTCTTCTAAATTTGGCTTTTTATCATCGGTTTGTGGTGGTTTATTTTGAAAAATAGGTCTTTGCTGATTGTAAGTATTGTTAGATACTTGTTGATTGATAGGACCTTGTTGGTTGTTGTATGGAACATTTCGGTTATAATTCTGGTTTTGATTGTAGTTTGGTCTTGACGGTTGATAATTATTCTGATAATTATTTCCAGGCCTTTGGTTTATGCATGAAACATTCTCTCTTTGTTCCATTATTATTTCAATACTGAGACAATATTTTGTCAAATGTGGTCCTCCACACTGCTCACAACTAATTCGTATTGAGTGAATATTGAAATGTCCCGTTCTTATTGATTAAAAACGTTCCATATTAATTGATTTCGTTGCGAGGTTTTGACCTCTATATGAGACGTTTTTCAAAGACTGCATTCATTTTTAAACAAACCATAACCTTTATTTCATCAATAAAGGTTTAAAAAGCTTTACGTAGATTATCAAATAATGATAATCTAAAATATCCTGTTTACACACGACCATTACATAATGGTTTACAATACAAATATGTTACAACAAAATAAGTTTCTTGAATGCAGTTTTTACACAATATCATACAAGCATGGACTCCAAATCTTGTCCTTATTTAAGTATGCGACAGCGGAAGCTCTTAATAATCACCTGAGAATAAACATGCTTAAAACGTCAACAAAAATGTTGGTGAGTTATAGGTTTAACCTATATATATCAAATCGTAACAATAGACCACAAGATTTCATATTTCAATACACATCCCATACATAGAGATAAAAATCATTCATATGGTGAACACCTGGTAACCGACAATAACAAGATGCATATATAAGAATATCCCCATCATTCCGGGACACCCTTCGGATATGATATAAATTTCGAAGTACTAAAGCATCCGGTACTTTGGATGGGGTTTGTTAGGCCCAATAGATCTATCTTTAGGATTCGCGTCAATTAGGGTGTCTGTTCCCTAATTCTTAGATTACCAGACTTAATAAAAAGGGGCATATTCGATTTCGATAATTCAACCATAGAATGTAGTTTCACGTACTTGTGTCTATTTTGTAAATCATTTATAAAACCTGCATGTATTCTCATCCCAAAAATATTAGATTTTAAAAGTGGGACTATAACTCACTTTCACAGATTTTTACTTCGTCGGGAAGTAAGACTTGGCCACTGGTTGATTCACGAACCTATAACAATATATACATATATATCAAAGTATGTTCAAAATATATTTACAACACTTTTAATATATTTTGATGTTTTAAGTTTATTAAGTCAGCTGTCCTCGTTAGTAACCTACAACTAGTTGTCCACAGTTAGATGTACAGAAATAAATCGATAAATATTATCTTGAATCAATCCACGACCCAGTGTATACGTATCTCAGTATTGATCACAACTCAAACTATATATATTTTGGAATCAACCTCAACCCTGTATAGCTAACTCCAACATTCACATATAGAGTGTCTATGGTTGTTCTGAAATATATATAGATGTGTCGACATGATAGGTCGAAACATTGTATACGTGTCTATGGTATCTCAAGATTACATAATATATAATACAAGTTGATTAAATTATGGTTGGAATAGATTTGTTACCAATTTTCACGTAGCTAAAATGAGAAAAATTATCCAATCTTGTTTTACCCATAACTTCTTCATTTTAAATCCGTTTTGAGTGAATCAAATTGCTATGGTTTCATATTGAACTCTATTTTATGAATCTAAACAAAAAAAGTATAGGTTTCTAGTCGGAAAAATAAGTTACAAGTCGTTTTTGTAAAGGTAGTCATTTCAGTCGAAAGAACGACGTCTAGATGACCATTTTAGAAAACATACTTCCACTTTGAGTTTAACCATAATTTTTGGATATAGTTTCATGTTCATAATAAAAATCATTTTCTCAGAATAACAACTTTTAAATCAAAGTTTATCATAGTTTTTAATTAACTAACCCAAAACAGCCCGCGGTGTTACTACGACGGCGTAAATCCGGTTTTACGGTGTTTTTCGTGTTTCCAGGTTTTAAATCATTAAGTTAGCATATCATATAGATATAGAACATGTGTTTAGTTGATTTTAAAAGTCAAGTTAGAAGGATTAACTTTTGTTTGCGAACAAGTTTAGAATTAACTAAACTATGTTCTAGTGATTACAAGTTTAAACCTTCGAATAAGATAGCTTTATATGTATGAATCGAATGATGTTATGAACATCATTACTACCTTAAGTTCCTTGGATGAACCTACTGGAAAAGAGAAAAATGGATCTAGCTTCAATGGATCCTTGGATGGCTCAAAGTTCTTGAAGCAAAATCATGACACGAAAACAAGTTCAAGTAAGATCATCACTTGAAATAAGATTGTTATAGTTATAGAAATTGAAACAAAGTTTGAATATGATTATTACCTTGTATTAGAATGATAACCTACTGTAAGAAACAAAGATTTCTTGAGGTTGGATGATCACCTTACAAGATTGGAAGTGAGCTAGCAAACTTGAAAGTATTCTTGATTTTATGAAACTAGAACTTTTGGAATTTATGAAGAACACTTAGAACTTGAAGATAGAACTTGAGAGAGTTCAATTAGATGAAGAAAATTGAAGAATGAAAGTGTTTGTAGGTGTTTTTGGTCGTTGGTGTATGGATTAGATATAAAGGATATGTAATTTTGTTTTCATGTAAATAAGTCATGAATGATTACTCATATTTTTGTAATCTTATGAGATATTTCATGCTAGTTGCCAAATGATGGTTCCCACATGTGTTAGGTGACTCACATAGGCTGCTAATAGCTGATCATTGGAGTGTATATATCAATAGTACATACATCTAAAAGCTGTGTATTGTACGAGTACGAATACGGGTGCATACGAGTAGAATTGTTGATGAAACTGAACGAGAATGTAATTGTAAGCATTTTTGTTAAGTAGAAGTATTTTGATAAGTGTATTGAAGTCTTTCAAAAGTGTATAAATACATATTAAAACACTACATGTATATACATTTTAACTGAGTCGTTAAGTCATCGTTAGTCGTTACATGTAAGTGTTGTTTTGAAACCTTTAGGTTAACGATCTTGTTAAATGTTGTTAACCCAATGTTTATAATATCAAAAGAGATTTTAAATTATTATATTATCATGATATTATGATGTACGAATATCTCTTAATATGATATATATACATTAAATGTCGTTACAACGATAAACGTTACATATATGTCTCGTTTCAAAATCATTAAGTTAGTAGTCTTGTTTTTACATATGTAGTTCATTGTTAATATAATTAATGATATGTTTACTTATCATAATATCATGTTAACTATATATATAACCATATATATGTCATCATATAGTTTTTTTTACAAGTTTTAACGTTCGTGAATCACCGGTCAACTTGGGTGGTCAATTGTCTATATGAAACATATTTCAATTAATCAAGTCTTAACAAGTTTGATTGCTTAACATGTTGGAAACATTTAATCATGTAAACATCAATCTCAATTAATATATATAAACATGGAAAAGTTCGGGTCACTACAGTACCTACCCGTTAAATAAATTTCGTCCCGAAATTTTAAGCTGTTGAAGGTGTTGACGAATCTTCTGGAAATAGATGCGGGTATTTCTTCTTCATCTGATCTTCATGCTCCCAGGTGAACTCGGGTCCTCTACGAGCATTCCATCGAACCTTAACAATTGGTATCTTGTTTTGCTTAAGTCTTTTAACCTCACGATCCATTATTTCGACGGGTTCTTCGATGAATTGGAGTTTTTCGTTGATTTGGATTTCATCTAACGGAATAGTGAGATCTTCTTTAGCAAAACATTTCTTCAAATTCGAGACGTGGAAAGTGTTATGTACAGCCGCGAGTTGTTGAGGTAACTCAAGTCGGTAAGCTACTGGTCCGACACGATCAATAATCTTGAATGGTCCAATATACCTTGGATTTAATTTCCCTCGTTTACCAAATCGAACAACGCCTTTCCAAGGTGACACTTTAAACATGACCATCTCTCCAATTTCAAATTCTATATCTTTTCTTTTAATGTCAGCGTAGCTCTTTTGTCGACTTTGGGCGGTTTTCAACCGTTGTTGAATTTGGATGATCTTCTCGGTAGTTTCTTGTATAATCTCCGGACCCGTAATCTGTCTATCCCCCACCTCACTCCAACAAATCGGAGACCTGCACTTTCTACCATAAAGTGCTTCAAACGGCGCCATCTCAATGCTTGAATGGTAGCTATTGTTGTAGGAAAATTCTGCTAACGGTAGATGTCGATCCCAACTGTTTCCGAAATCAATAACACATGCTCGTAGCATGTCTTCAAGCGTTTGTATCGTCCTTTCGCTCTGCCCATCAGTTTGTGGATGATAGGCAGTACTCATGTCTAGACGAGTTCCTAATGCTTGCTGTAATGTCTGCCAGAATCTTGAAATAAATCTGCCATCCCTATCAGAGATAATAGAGATTGGTATTCCATGTCTGGAGACGACTTCCTTCAAATACAGTCGTGCTAACTTCTCCATCTTGTCATCTTCTCTTATTGGTAGGAAGTGTACTGATTTGGTGAGACGATCAACTATTACCCAAATAGTATCAAAACCACTTGCAGTCCTTGGCAATTTAGTGATGAAATCCATGGTAATGTTTTCCCATTTCCATTCTGGGATTTCGGGTTGTTGAAGTAGACCTGATGGTTTCTGATGCTCAGCTTTGACCTTAGAACACGTCAAACATTCTCCTACGTATTTAGCAACATCGGCTTTCATACCCGGCCACCAAAAATGTTTCTTGAGATCCTTGTACATCTTCCCCGTTCCAGGATGTATTGAGTATCTGGTTTTATGAGCTTCTCTAAGTACCATTTCTCTCATATCTCCAAATTTTGGTACCCAAATCCTTTCAGCCCTATACCGGGTTCCGTCTTTCCGAATATTAAGATGCTTCTCCGATCCTTTGGGTATTTCATCCTTTAAATTTCCCTCTTTTAAAACTCCTTGTTGCGCCTCCTTTATTTGAGTAGTAATGTTATTATGAATCATTATATTCATAGATTTTACTCGAATGGGTTCTCTATCCTTCCTGCTCAAGGCATCGGCTACCACATTTGCCTTCCCCGGGTGGTAACGAATCTCAAAATCGTAATCATTCAATAATTCAATCCACCTACGCTGCCTCATATTCAGTTGTTTCTGATTAAATATGTGTTGAAGACTTTTGTGGTCGGTATATATAATACTTTTGACCCCGTATAAGTAGTGCCTCCAAGTCTTTAATGCAAAAACAACCGCGCCTAATTCCAAATCATGCGTCGTATAATTTTGTTCGTGAATCTTCAATTGTCTAGACGCATAAGCAATCACCTTCGTTCGTTGCATTAATACACAACCGAGACCTTGCTTTGATGCGTCACAATAAATCACAAAATCATCATTCCCTTCAGGCAATGACAATATAGGTGCCGTAGTTAGCTTTTTCTTCAATAACTGAAACGCTTTCTCTTGTTCATCATTCCATTCAAATTTCTTCCCTTTATGCGTTAATGCAGTCAAGGGTTTTGCTATTCTGGAAAAGTCTTGGATGAACCTTCTGTAGTAACCAGCTAGTCCTAAAAACTGGCGTATGTGTTTCGGAGTTTTCGGGGTTTCCCACTTTTCAACAGTTTCTATCTTTGCCGGATCCACCTTAATACCTTCTTTGTTCACTATGTGACCGAGGAATTGAACTTCTTCCAACCAAAATGCACACTTTGAAAACTTAGCGTACAATTCTTCCTTCCTCAATACTTCTAACACCTTTCTCAAATGTTCACCGTGTTCTTGGTCATTCTTTGAGTAAATAAGTATGTCATCAATGAAAACAATGACAAACTTGTCAAGGTATGGTCCACACACTCGGTTCATAAGGTCCATGAACACAGCTGGTGCATTAGTTAAACCAAACGGCATGACCATAAACTCGTAATGACTGTAACGTGTTCTGAAAGCAGTCTTTGGAATATCATCTTCTTTCACCCGCATTTGATGATACCCGGAACGTAAGTCAATCTTTGAATAAACAGACGAGCCTTGTAGTTGATCAAATAAGTCGTCGATTCTCGGTAGTGGGTAGCGGTTCTTGATGGTAAGTTTGTTCAACTCTCGGTAGTCGATACACAACCTGAATGTACCATCTTTCTTCTTGACAAACAAAACAGGAGCTCCCCACGGTGATGTGCTTGGTCGAATGAAACCACGCTCTAAAAGTTCTTGTAATTGGCTTTGCAGTTCTTTCATCTCGCTGGGTGCGAGTCTGTAAGGAGCACGAGCTATTGGTGCAGCTCCTGGTACAAGATCTATTTGAAATTCAACGGATCGATGTGGGGGTAATCCCGGTAATTCTTTCGGAAATACATCGGGAAATTCTTTTGCAATGGGAACATCATTGATGCTCTTTTCTTCAGTTTGTACTTTCTCGACATGTGCTAGAACAGCATAGCAACCTTTTCTTATTAGTTTTTGTGCCTTCAAATTACTAATAAGATGTAGCTTCGTGTTGCCCTTTTCTCCGTACACCATTAAGGGTTTTCCTTTTTCTCGTATAATGCGAATTGCATTTTTGTAACAAACGATCTCCGCTTTCACTTCTTTCAACCAGTCCATACCGATTATCACATCAAAACTCCCTAACTCTACTGGTATCAAATCAATCTTAAATGTTTCGCTAACCAGTTTAATTTCTCGATTTCGACATATATTATCTGCTGAAATTAATTTACCATTTGCTAATTCGAGTAAAAATTTACTATCCAAAGGCGTCAATGGACAACTTAATTTAGCACAAAAATCTCTACTCATATAGCTTCTATCCGCACCCGAATCAAATAAAACGTAAGCAGATTTATTGTCAATAAGAAACGTACCCGTAACAAGCTCCGGGTCTTCCTGTGCCTCTACCGCATTAATATTGAAAACTCTTCCACGGCCTTGTCCATTCGTGTTCTCCTGGTTCGGGCAATTTCTAATAATGTGGCCTGGTTTTCCACATTTATAACAAACTATATTGGCATAACTTGCTCCGACACTACTTGCTCCGCCATTACTCGTTCCGACACCATTTGTTCCTTTCGTTCTATTAACCCCTGGTCCGTAGACCTCACACTTCGCCGCGCTATGACCATTTCTTTTACACTTGTTGCAAAATTTGGTGCAGAACCCCGAGTGATTCTTTTCACACCTTTGGTATAGTTGCTTCTGATTGTTGTTGTTGTTGCGGTTATTATTGTTGTTGGGATGATTGTTGTAGTTGCTGTTGTTGTTGTTGTTGTTGTTGTTGGGCCATTTGTTGTAGTTGCGATTGATGTTGCGATTGTTGGGATAATTGTTGCGATTATTGTTGTAATTGCTGTTGTTGTTGTATTGGTGATTCTTATCACCGTTTTCCTCCCACTTTCTTTTGACTTGCTTCACATTGGCCTCTTCAGCAGTCTGTTCTTTAATTCTTTCTTCAATCTGGTTCACTAGTTTGTGAGCCATTCTACATGCCTGTTGTATGGAGGCGGGCTCGTGTGAACTTATATCTTCTTGGATTCTTTCCGGTAATCCTTTCACAAACGCGTCGATCTTCTCTTCCTCATCTTCGAATGCTCCCGGACACAATAGGCACAATTCTGTGAATCGTCTTTCGTACGTGGTAATATCAAATCCTTGGGTTCGTAACCCTCTAAGTTCTGTCTTGAGCTTATTGACCTCGGTTCTGGGACGGTACTTCTCGTTCATCAAGTGCTTGAATGCTGACCACGGTAGTGCGTACGCATCATCTTGTCCCACTTGCTCTAGATAGGTATTCCACCATGTTAACGCAGAACCTGTGAAGGTATGCGTAGCGTACTTCACTTTGTCCTCTTCAGTACACTTACTTATGGCAAACACCGATTCAACCTTCTCGGTCCACCGTTTCAATCCGATCGGTCCTTCGGTTCCATCAAATTCCAAAGGTTTGCAGGCAGTGAATTCTTTGTAGGTGCATCCTACACGATTTCCTGTACTGCTAGATCCAAGGTTATTGTTGGTATGTAGCGCAGCCTGTACTGCGGCTATGTTTGAAGCTAGAAAAGTACGGAATTCCTCTTCATTCATATTCACGGTGTGTCGAGTAGTCGGTGCCATTTCCTTCAAAATAGTTAAATGGAACAAGTTAATCATACAGAATATTAAGAGTAGTTAATAGTATTTCGTAGCATAATATGAACTCATTTATAAAAGCTTTTTCTTCATATTAGCGTTTTATAAGTTTAAATTCGGGTAGTACCTACCCGTTAAGTTCATACTTAGTAGCTAATATACAATTCAACTACTACAATTCTATATGAAAAACTGATTGTAATAATATTTCGCGTTCAAACTTTTATACAATATTTTACAAACTTACAATACCGCTTATTTTACATAAAGCATGAAATATAGCACACAATAACTTTGATACAAGATAGTTGTGAAGACAATTCTAGCTAGTACACAAGTCGTTCGGCAAAGGCAATAAAGACACGTAATTCATACGTCCAGAAACAAGTCATGCATTCTGGTTTTACTAGGACTACTTCCCATCCTTGGTCTTGTGCAACATAACCGTTATGGCCGTTGATAAGACAGCGTGTTGTAACGTCATCAAAGGGACGAGGGTTACGTAATGTCCAACAGTCCCGTAATAATCTAAAAACCTCATTTCTTACCCCAATTACCGACTCCGTCACTTGAGGAAACGTTTTGTTTAATAGTTGTAGCCCGATGTTCTTGTTCTCACTTTGGTGAGACGCGAACATTACTAATCCGTAAGCATAACATGCTTCTTTATGTTGCATGTTAGCCGCTTTTTCTAAATCACGAAGTCCAATATTCGGATATATTGAGTCAAAATAATTTCTTAACCCGTTGCGTAAAATAGCATTTGGGTTCCCCGCAATATATGCGTCAAAGTAAACACATCGTAACTTATGGGTTTCCCAATGTGATATCCCCCATCTTTCAAACGAAAGTCTCTTATAAACCAAGACATTCTTGGAACGTTCTTCGAATGTCTTACAAACTGATCTCGCCTTAAATAGTTGTGCCGAAGAATTCTGGCCGACTCTAGACAAGATTTCATCAATCATGTCTCCGAGTAGGTCTCTTAAAATATTGGGTTGTCTATCCATTTTGTGTTTTTAAACTGTAAAATAGACAAGAGTTAGATTCATAAAAAAAATACTTATTAATACAAGCAATTTTTACATATATCATAAAGCATAAGAACACTATATTCCATATATTACACCACACGAATACAACTATCTTATTCCGACTCGCTCGTTTCTTCTTCTTCGGTTTTGGTTCGTTTTGCCAAGTTTCTAGGGATATATGATGTTCCCCTAATACGAGCCGTCGTTGTCCACATTGGTTTAGAAAAACCTGGTGGTTTAGAGGTTCCCGGGTCATTGTTACAACTTAAGGACTTCGGGGGTTGACGATACATATAAAGTTCATCGGGGTTGGAATTAGATTTCTCTATTTTTATGCCCTTTCCCTTATTATTTTCTTTTGCCTTTTTAAATTCAGTTGGGGTAATTTCTATAACATCATCGGAATTCTCGTCGAAATCCGATTCATCGGAGAATTGGTAATCCTCCCAATATTTTGCTTCCTTGGCGGAAACACCATTGACCATAATTAACTTTGGTCGGTTGGTTGAGGATTTTCTTTTACTTAACCGTTTTATTATTTCCCCCACCGGTTCTATTTCTTCATCCGGTTCCGATTCTTCTTCCGGTTCCGATTCTTCTTCCGGTTCCGACTCTTCTTCCGGTTCCTCTTCGGGAACTTGTGAATCAGTCCACAAATCATTCCAATTTACATTTGACTCTTCATTATTATTAGGTGAGTCAATGGGACTTGTTCTAGAGGTAGACATCTATCACATAATATCAAACACGTTAAGAGATTAATATATCACATAATATTCATATGTTAAAAATATATAGTTTCCAACAAAAATGTTAAGCAATCATTTTTAAAGAAAACACGGTCGAAGTCCAGACTCACTAATGCATCCTAACAAACTCGATAAGACACACTAATGCAAATTTTCTGGTTCTCTAAGACCAACGCTCGGATACCAACTGAAATGTCCCGTTCTTATTGATTAAAAACGTTCCATATTAATTGATTTCGTTGCGAGGTTTTGACCTCTATATGAGACGTTTTTCAAAGACTGCATTCATTTTTAAACAAACCATAACCTTTATTTCATCAATAAAGGTTTAAAAAGCTTTACGTAGATTATCAAATAATGATAATCTAAAATATCCTGTTTACACACGACCATTACATAATGGTTTACAATACAAATATGTTACAACAAAATAAGTTTCTTGAATGCAGTTTTTACACAATATCATACAAGCATGGACTCCAAATCTTGTCCTTATTTAAGTATGCGACAGCGGAAGCTCTTAATAATCACCTGAGAATAAACATGCTTAAAACGTCAACAAAAATGTTGGTGAGTTATAGGTTTAACCTATATATATCAAATCGTAACAATAGACCACAAGATTTCATATTTCAATACACATCCCATACATAGAGATAAAAATCATTCATATGGTGAACACCTGGTAACCGACAATAACAAGATGCATATATAAGAATATCCCCATCATTCCGGGACACCCTTCGGATATGATATAAATTTCGAAGTACTAAAGCATCCGGTACTTTGGATGGGGTTTGTTAGGCCCAATAGATCTATCTTTAGGATTCGCGTCAATTAGGGTGTCTGTTCCCTAATTCTTAGATTACCAGACTTAATAAAAAGGGGCATATTCGATTTCGATAATTCAACCATAGAATGTAGTTTCACGTACTTGTGTCTATTTTGTAAATCATTTATAAAACCTGCATGTATTCTCATCCCAAAAATATTAGATTTTAAAAGTGGGACTATAACTCACTTTCACAGATTTTTACTTCGTCGGGAAGTAAGACTTGGCCACTGGTTGATTCACGAACCTATAACAATATATACATATATATCAAAGTATGTTCAAAATATATTTACAACACTTTTAATATATTTTGATGTTTTAAGTTTATTAAGTCAGCTGTCCTCGTTAGTAACCTACAACTAGTTGTCCACAGTTAGATGTACAGAAATAAATCGATAAATATTATCTTGAATCAATCCACGACCCAGTGTATACGTATCTCAGTATTGATCACAACTCAAACTATATATATTTTGGAATCAACCTCAACCCTGTATAGCTAACTCCAACATTCACATATAGAGTGTCTATGGTTGTTCCGAAATATATATAGATGTGTCGACATGATAGGTCGAAACATTGTATACGTGTCTATGGTATCTCAAGATTACATAATATATAATACAAGTTGATTAAGTTATGGTTGGAATAGATTTGTTACCAATTTTCACGTAGCTAAAATGAGAAAAATTATCCAATCTTGTTTTACCCATAACTTCTTCATTTTAAATCCGTTTTGAGTGAATCAAATTGCTATGGTTTCATATTGAACTCTATTTTATGAATCTAAACAAAAAAAGTATAGGTTTCTAGTCGGAAAAATAAGTTACAAGTCGTTTTTGTAAAGGTAGTCATTTCAGTCGAAAGAACGACGTCTAGATGACCATTTTAGAAAACATACTTCCACTTTGAGTTTAACCATAATTTTTGGATATAGTTTCATGTTCATAATAAAAATAATTTTCTCAGAATAACAACTTTTAAATCAAAGTTTATCATAGTTTTTAATTAACTAACCCAAAACAGCCCGCGGTGTTACTACGACGGCGTAAATCTGGTTTTACGGTGTTTTTCGTGTTTCCAGGTTTTAAATCATTAAGTTAGCATATCATATAGATATAGAACATGTGTTTAGTTGATTTTAAAAGTCAAGTTAGAAGGATTAACTTTTGTTTGCGAACAAGTTTAGAATTAACTAAACTATGTTCTAGTGATTACAAGTTTAAACCTTCGAATAAGATAGCTTTATATGTATGAATCGAATGATGTTATGAACATCATTACTACCTTAAGTTCCTTGGATGAACCTACTGGAAAAGAGAAAAATGGATCTAGCTTCAATGGATCCTTGGATGGCTCAAAGTTCTTGAAGCAAAATCATGACACGAAAACAAGTTCAAGTAAGATCATCACTTGAAATAAGATTGTTATAGTTATAGAAATTGAAACAAAGTTTGAATATGATTATTACCTTGTATTAGAATGATAACCTACTGTAAGAAACAAAGATTTCTTGAGGTTGGATGATCACCTTACAAGATTGGAAGTGAGCTAGCAAACTTGAAAGTATTCTTGATTTTATGAAACTAGAACTTTTGGAATTTATGAAGAACACTTAGAACTTGAAGATAGAACTTGAGAGAGTTCAATTAGATGAAGAAAATTGAAGAATGAAAGTGTTTGTAGGTGTTTTTGGTCGTTGGTGTATGGATTAGATATAAAGGATATGTAATTTTGTTTTCATGTAAATAAGTCATGAATGATTACTCATATTTTTGTAATCTTATGAGATATTTCATGCTAGTTGCCAAATGATGGTTCCCACATGTGTTAGGTGACTCACATGGGCTGCTAAGAGCTGATCATTGGAGTGTATATACCAATAGTACATACATCTAAAAGCTGTGTATTGTACGAGTACGAATACGGGTGCATACGAGTAGAATTGTTGATGAAACTGAACGAGAATGTAATTGTAAGCATTTTTGTTAAGTAGAAGTATTTTGATAAGTGTATTGAAGTCTTTCAAAAGTGTATAAATACATATTAAAACACTACATGTATATACATTTTAACTGAGTCGTTAAGTCATCGTTAGTCGTTACATGTAAGTGTTGTTTTGAAACCTTTAGGTTAACGATCTTGTTAAATGTTGTTAACCCAATGTTTATAATAACAAAAGAGATTTTAAATTATTATATTATCATGATATTATGATGTACGAATATCTCTTAATATGATATATATACATTAAATGTCGTTACAACGATAAACGTTACATATATGTCTCGTTTCAAAATCATTAAGTTAGTAGTCTTGTTTTTACATATGTAGTTCATTGTTAATATAATTAATGATATGTTTACTTATCATAATATCATGTTAACTATATATATAACCATATATATGTCATCATATAGTTTTTTTTACAAGTTTTAACGTTCGTGAATCACCGGTCAACTTGGGTGGTCAATTGTCTATATGAAACATATTTCAATTAATCAAGTCTTAACAAGTTTGATTGCTTAACATGTTGGAAACATTTAATCATGTAAACATCAATCTCAATTAATATATATAAACATGGAAAAGTTCGGGTCACTACAAATATCTTTAGTCATCTTTTCCATTCGTCTCTCAACAGCATCTATCTTTGCGAAAATGGAATCTAAGTCATGGCTAGAATCAGCTCTAGCTGCTTTATCTAACGATATCTTTTTCTTGGTGCCACTCATGTGAGTGGAAAGCAGTGTTATCAATAATTTTATAAGCATCAATTGCGGTTTTCTTCATAATGGAACCACCAGCTGCTATATCGATGTCTTTCCTTGTTGTGATGTCGCTTCCTTGGTAGAATATTTGTACTATTTGACAGGTGTCTAAACCATGTTGCAGACATCCTCTTAATAACTCTCCAAATTTTGTCCATGCCTCATATAGAGTTTCATTTGGCTTTTGTGTGAACGTAACAATTTTCCTTGAAGTCTCACGGCTTTAGATGCCGGAAAGAATTGTTTAAGAAATTTTTCAACTAAAACGTTCCATGTATCAATCGCCTCTTCAGGTAACGATTCTAACCAATCTTTGGCTTCTCCCTTTAAAGTCCAGGGAAATAACATGAGATATATCTGTTCATCCTCCACTTCTCTTATTTTAAATAGAGTGCAGATCCTATTAAAGGTACGAAGATGTTCATTTGGATCTTCCTTCGGCGCACCACTAAATTGGCATTGATTAGTTACCATGTGTAGAATTTGTCCTTTGATTTCATAATCTGGCGCATTAATGTCAGGTTGAGTAATTGCGTGACCTTGGCCAGTGCGTTTAGCTCTCATTCGGTCTTCCATACTTAGAGGTTCCAGATTCTCCATAATTGAATTTGTTGAATCTGAATCACTAGAGGATTCTGATTTAATGGTTCGTTCCTCGACAATCTCCGTTTGAATGATTGGTGGTTCCGGAGGAAAGATTAGTGGTTCAGGATCTATGAATCGTCCCTGAATATTCTCCGGATTCTCAATTGTGAGGTCGGGTTCAAAAAATGGATTATCGGAAATTTGAATTGGAGTAATTGGTCGACTGGATGACGATTCTAAAGAAAAATCAACGGCGACAATATTTGCTAGATGTCTTGATCGAGTTACAGGTGGTGAACGTACAAAAGGTGGTGAACGTTTTGCTCCGTGCATTCACTGAATATCCTATTAGTTATAAAAATAAGAAAAATTATATAAGTTATCAAATTAATAGACTTTTCTGATTTTGCCCACGTTTTGAATAGCCAAAAGATGTAGCAGAGGGGCAGGATTCGTTTGGTCTCAATATAATTGAGTACTGTTTGGCTCCAATAACCTGGTCCACGTACAAATCCAACTATTACTACGAACTAGAAAATTTTGATGTCTATCAATTTAACCACTTAAAATAATTTTTCGTAATTTAAAGAAATTTTAGAGAAGAAATAGAAAAAAAAAACTAAGTCCTAAAACTAGAATGTCGAGAAATAAGAAAGAAAAAGAGCGCGTCGAAAAATATCAAAAAATACAAGGCGTCGAAAAATAAAAAAAAAAGTAGCGCGTCAAAACTTAAAAAGGAACTAAAAAATAAGAATTAAAAGTTGCGTCTAAAAATATTAAAGCTTAAAAGGAATACTATATCCCAAATGGCAATAACTTAAAAAGGTACTAAAAACTTAGAACAACGTCCCAAATTCTAAAGCATCTAAATCTTAGTCTAAAGAAAAAGCACTTAAGGGATTTTACGGCAAAGCCTAAAAATCTAGAAATAAAAATAACTATGGCAAAAACTATAACTTAAAACTAAATACGAGCGAAAAATACAAATATTACGCTAAAATAAATTAAAAGTTACAAAATATAAAAATAATCTTAAAGTTGTAAAAAGTACAATTTTTCTAAAAATATTATTTTTATATTATTTATTTTATAAAAGTATTAATTTTATAATTTAATAAAACTAATTAAACTAAAAATACAAATTAATAATAAAAACTAAACTAATAATTAAAAACTAAAAACCTAATTAGGGTTTATATTCATAATTAATATTAATTAAAACCCTAATTCGATACAGCTAAGGTATCAGGCCTGTCCAGTCAACTCATGCGATCGCATGAGTTTTCTGTTCTGGAGCCATGCGATCGCATGGGCCTTGGATCCGGGCCAAATGCTGGGCTGCTACAGTGATCGGGCCGAGAGTTTTTTTTATATTTTTCTTTTTCAGTTTTCTATTTTAAATATATATATAATATTTATATAACTTAAATAAAAATTTAATTTTAAAAACTAAAATAAAATAAAAATAAAGAAACTTTATAATTATATATATATATATATATATATATATATATATATATATATATATATATATATATATATATATATATATATATATATATAACGAGCTCTTAAATATATATATATATTTTGTTTTTCTTTTATATTTTTGTATATTTAAAACGTATTTTTACAAAAAATGTATTTTTATAAAATTAAACTAAAAATTAATAAAAATCTTTTTTTTATATATATAGCGTTGCGCTTCCGGCGTGTAAGCAGAATTGTCCCCGGCAGCGGTGCCAAAAATACTTGATGTTATGCGAGGTGTATATAAAATAGTATTATTTTTACAACGTAATACTATTAAATATGATACAATTTTACACAAGATATTTATTTATTTATAGAATGGATATACCTAAACCTTGCTACAACACTTATAGGCAGTGTACCTAATCGTACAGTAGTGTAGTTTTTAGTAAGTCCGGTTCGTCCACAGGGAACTCTTAAACAAGCTTAACGCTATATTAGTTTTAAATTTATAAAAATACAAATATATATATAATTGATATTATTATTATTATAAAAGGGGGTTTTTACCGTTTAATGACCGGTTTGTCGATTTTTAAAACTTTAGTCGCAGTTAAAATCTAATGTAAAATATTAAAAATAAATATAACTTAATTTAAAGCGTAAAGTAAATAACGATAATGAAATTGCGGTAAATAAAAGTGAGATAAAATAAAATTGCGATAATTAAAGAGTACGATAATTAAAAGTGCAATTAAATACAATGATAATAAATAAAAGTGAGATAATTAAAAGTGCAATTAAATATGAAATAAAAGAATTATGCTTATTTAAACTTCCATAATCATGATGTTTGACGTGTTGATTTTTAGTTTATTCCCATGGGTTAATTGTTCTTTGTCCTGGATTATTCAATATGTCCATACAGATTTGTCCATAATAGTCCATCAGTCATAATCATAAAATGCGGAAGTCTTCACCAAATTATTCTTATTCCCGAAGTCAAATATTCCAACTAATTGGGGATTCAAATTGTAACAAGGTTTTAATACTTTGTTTAATGAATACACCAGGTTATCGACTGCATGTAAACCAAGGTTTTACTACTTTGTTAACAATTACACCAATTACCCTTGAATGTAATCCACCCCTATTTCAACAAGTCTACTAACTATTAATCCAGTTCCGTATCCGGTAAAATGAACAATTATTGGTATTTATAGATATCCCGCCCACCGTGCCCAGTCAAGCGTATGTGGTTATATATAAATACGTCAAATTATAAGTTTATATATTAAATTAACGAGGTATCATTTAGTTAATATAAAGTCCATTAATAGCCCATAGTCTAATTTCCACAAGTGTCATTCTTTTGTCCAAACCCCAATTATGTTACAAAGCCCAATTACCCAATCTTAATATTTTTAGCCCAACATCATGATTACTTCGTCTTAAATAAGCATAATAATAACTTAGCTACGAGACATTAAATTAAAAATAACATTAACCATAACTTACAGTGATTAAAAATAGCGTAGCGTTACACGGACAGAATTTCGACTTACACCCTTACAACATTCGCTAACATACCCTTATTATTAGAATTTAAAATTAAAATTAAAATTAAAATATAATATATATATATATATATATATATATATATATATATATATATATATATATATATCTTTACGTATGAATGAGAAGAGAAAAAGATGTGTTTATTTTGGCCAAAACACGTTGAATTTATAGGACCTGGGCTGGATTTTTCAGCCATGCGATCGCATGGAATTAACTCTTCCAGGCCATGCGATCGCATGGCCAGCTGGTGAAGTTCACATGCCTTTGTTTTCTTGCTTGCCGACGTTTATAAATAATAATATAATATATAAATAATTATAAGAATTATTTAAATATTATATTTTATTTATGTGCATAGTTAACTTGTAATTTTTAGTCCGTTGCGTCGAGCGTTGAGAGTTGACTTTGGTCCCAGTTCCGGTTTTTCGAACGTCCTTGCGTACAATTTAATATCTTGTACTTTGCGTTTTGCGTCTTGTACTTTTGTAATTTTGATACGTTTCTCATCAATAATTGGAACCACTTTGATTGTACTTTGTACTTTTGAGCTTTTTGGTCGTTTGCGTCTTCAATTCGTCGAATCTGTCTTTTGTCTTCACCTCTTATTATTTAAATGAATATCACTTGTAAATAGAACAATTGCAACTAAAAGCTTGTCTTTCTTGAGGGATAATGCTATGAAATATATGTTCGTTTTTAGCATTATCACTGCCCTACAAGCAGATGTTAGGGCCACTGTTAATCAAATGGTCATGGGTGTTGCAAGAAATGAAGTTAGAGCTTCAAATCTGTGTCTCTGACAATATGGTGTAGATCCTGGTGCCCATCTTTCTCCTGCTGATGCTGACTGGAACAACTTTACTTTTTCAGTTCCTGAGTCAGATAGTGACCTTGATGCACATGTTTCCCCTGATCACCCTTCTGCCCCTGCTGATGACAAAAAGGGGGAGAAGAAGTCTAAAAAGAAGTCCAAAAAGAGAAAACAATATGAAGGGGAACATGAGCATGAAAAGATTCCTAAACAGCAAATGAGAGATGGTGATGATGATGGTACTGGTACTGATCAAGGTGCTGGCACTAAGCCCAGCAACGCTCATACTGAAGCTGGTGTACAGGCAGTTGGTGAATCTCAACCCAGTGTGTCTGCCACATCAGTGGATGATATTGGTTCTGGCAGTAAGCCCAGTGATATTTCTGAGCTGGCTGTTGCTGAATCTTTTGTTGTCTCTCAAACGATTGAAAGGAAAATGAAAAGAAAACTGGAGAGACATCAGAAGAGACAACAAGATTTAAATGATGCCGTTAATGCCAAATGGGAGGCTTATGTTGCTCGTAAACAACACAGAATTGAACATAGAAGAAGCCTGGACCCAGACAAATTGGATATTAATGATGAACTAATCAGCATTAAAAAGTACAAAAAAGATGCTCGTAAAAGAAATGCTAAGTTCATGGTAAAGTATGACAAGAAAAGGGCAAAGCTGTATGTTGAGCGAGCAGACAGGATCAAATGAATGACTCCTGAAGAAATGAAAGATTATCTACAATCTACTGAGTCAGGAGGAGTAAGAGCTGACGTGTTCATGAAATGGCTAGATGCAATGTTAGAAACTAGCTCATCTTCTCGACCAGCATCTTCTGCTCAGCCAGCTACACAACAACAGCCAGCAGAAATAACAGACCTTGATGTTGATAATGTTAAGGGGGAGCATCTTGCTATTTTTCCCTATCTGCCTCCACAAGAACCAGTATCAATACAAGAACCATCAGCTGAACCCATTCCAATCGACAGATAAAGGGTGAAATCTGCTCCTAGGGACAACCAGCCCCTAAGGAAAGGACCCTTATTTGAGGCAGCTGATGAAGATACTGTGGCAGGTGTGCCAGCTGATACTAATCAGTCACATGGTACTGAAGACACAGCAAGGAGTGCTGTGACAGAAGACCCAGCCAGTAGTGTGCTGCTGGGTGAAATAAGTGTTGAAGACCCAGCCAAGGCGGCTGTGCTGGGTGCTAAACAAGATGATGATATTGTTGATCCTGCTAACTTCACAGTCTGGGGTAGAGGAGATCACTTATTTGTTCAATCACCTATCTCTCCCCGGACTCTTGCTTATTTTAACAGAACACATGATGAACGTATTAATCAGTTTTCAGTGAGTTCTTCAGGCATATCAGAATCAATCATGTATCCTCCATCTTCCCCAAAACCTCATGATAAACACACAACTTGGGAAGATGACTCAGTTGCCCAAGGTAAGCCAAATCTAAGAAAGATGAATCCAGATGAAAGAGAGGCTTACAGGCTGGAGATCACTGTACCTGAATTGTTTGAGCAAAGACAAGCAGCTATTTCTGAAAGGATACGCCAAGTTAGATTGCTGCATCATCCTCTTGATCAGCCATTCTACATCACTGCCTTAACTTATGGAATTAAAATTGGCGTGTATCTAAATAACAGTGGTCAAAGGCTACATACTGATGAAGAGAAAGCTCAATTTCATGAGGCTCGGCAACTGGGTATGGATCTAAGGCAGTATCGTGATGCCCTTAGAACTGATGAGGGAAGGAAAATGATTGAAACAGCAAAGTCCCTGAATATTACTGCCGATGATTATCTTTTGGGCTTAGAAGTTTAAAGGCAAAAAAGGGAGGATGTTGATGCTGAATATGCTGAAAGGGTAAGGCTTCAGGAAGTAGAAGCTAAATTGGCTGATGATAGAAAGCAAGAGGCTGAGTCCCTCAAGCTAGCCAAAGCTATTGTTAAGGAACAAGATAAAGCTCTTGATGAACTGGAACCTACTGAGAAAGCACCTGCTACTGCTCCTATAGAAACTGAACGAACAATTGAGGTATCTGATCACTATTATAGGAGAAAGTATGGTGATGTACTGACCAGGAGATTAAATCCCAGCAAGATCATCAAAGTGCACAGAGGTACAAAAAGAGCTTTCAGTATCAGCAGGGAAGATAACATTCAAGAGAGGGTAGACTACACTGATTTGAGAACCTTCGGATTCAGTGAATGGATGGAGATATTGGAGTACTTCATTGGTAAAGTTGAAAGTGGTATTAAAAAGACATTGAAGCCAGAACTCTAAGAGCTCTTCAACAAAGCAACAAAATTTGGGAATGCACCAGTAGTAAACGTAGAAGAAGTTCTTTCTCAAAAGCCTAAAAGAAAGAAATCTACTGGTGAAGGCCCACACAGAAGATATCCCATCATTCTGCATCCTCATGTTCCAGTTTATGATCCTGCTGAGCTGCCTTACCTGTTCCCTGAAGCCTGGGCTGCCTTGAAAGTGAAAGAAGAAGAGCTATCTGGTGATGAACTAGAAAAAGATAAAGATAAAGACAGATAGCCTTCTAGTGCTCAAATTGTATATTTTGTTGCTTCATTTTTCATTATGATGTTTTGTAATTACTGTATATACTCTGTTGTAATGAAGATGAAATGAGTTAATCTTCAAAATCATATCAAGTTATAAGATATAGATAACTCAGCAAAAGATCCCAAAAACAAACTTAAAAGGGACAAATTCACTGCCTATTTTTCTTTAGGTCCCTCAGTACTGGCTTTAGTGTTTTCTCTAAATGTCATAAGCTTTGCCATCATCAAATAGGGGGAGATTGTTGAGTCCCCAAAATAATTAAGGATTTAATTATGACAAAACTGTTATTTATATGAACTAAAATGTTATGTGCAGCCAGCACAAGTTTGTTTATGCATAGACAACAAATATTGCTATGTCAAGTGTTCAGTATGCTGCCTAGTCTACCAGCACAAGGTAGAGTGTATTCTTCGAATCAGCACATGATGAGTACTCAGCAATTCAAGAATATCAAGTGACTCGGCATAAGAAGAATTAGTAAACCTGGTAAGCAGCATACAACACAAGACAGCCATGCTCCATTACAAGCATGGTGGTTTCCCGAGTGGTCTATATCAATTGTACTATTCAACAGAAGTCAAAGACAAAGTTGAACAGGAAAGGACACGCGTCGGTGGCTGACAAGTGACCTTACAAGACCACATGGGAATGCAGAAGTTTAACGCATGTGCAGATATGTGTTATACTTTATCAACGTCTAGGGAACATAATATTCTATTTGTTTAAACAAATAGTGGTGCCAAACCAAATTGGGATGTTCCTGCAAATAGCTACCAAAGAGGAAAGAGGAGAGCACGCTCTCTGATGCAGTTGTCCCCACAAGTATAGACATCCTATGTACCAGTAGATAATAGAATCATTACACGGTTAATAGGACTACTATAAATTTTTGTATCCACTATTGTAACAACTAGTGGTGTGGATTTATTTATTTAGAGTCCAAAATGTGTAATAGCGTTAAGTTTATCCTCATAGCTATACTTAGGTAAATCTGTATCAACCAACTATCATTCCGCCAAGGATAGTTGTAATTCTTTGTGATTTAATCAATAAAGAATAACAGTTGAAAAATTACCTTTGACTCTATTTAAATTACATGCTTGAATACTAAACTGTGTTTAATTGGTTAGTTATTTAAAAGAAATTGTATTCACCCCCTCTACAATACTCATGTTGTTAATCAAGGGACCAACAGTTAGTTGTACTCACTTAGCTTCGTGCTAATTCCCTTCCATCTCCTCCCTGCAGGTTGTTAGATTTTGTAGATTATACAATTTGGGGAGAAGACGGGCATGGTGACGTTATGTTTGACAGGATTTAACTCTGATGTGTCCTACTTTATTTAAACAGTGATATTTTGTAAACATAATGTAATTACGTCTTTTCAAATTAAATATGTATTTTAATATAATGACACGTGACATCGGTTCGAACTGTAATAATGTTATTTACCAGTTATGTCGTATTTGATTAACATAATGCTTCCGTCACGTATTAAAAAAAAATTTTTTTAGCGATGTCACACCACTCCCTATCTTTAACATCTTTAATAGAACTTCTATCCTCCACATCAGTACAAAATCCTTTAACGTTTATTTCACTAACCCCTCCCTATCTTAGACTACTCTTATCCATGACAGTAGTCGTACAACCACATTGTGTCACATCAGTGTCACCTCACCAACTTCTTTCTATCACTTAACTCATCACACTCCCTAGATCCATGAAACTTGTCATACAACCACATCAGCCCCACTTTTAATATTTCTTAATTAACTATTATTAATATTATTATTATTATTATTATAAATCGTATTTATATAAAAATAATAATTAAAAGAATTCAAAATAAAAATTATATTAACATTAAAATTTTCATTAAAATAAAAGCGCACATTACATTAAAAAAATAAGTACAAATAAAATTAAAAAACAATACATAGTTAAAGAAAATACAAATTTAAAAAAACATAGAATGTATTCTTCATCATCGTCGGACGTGTACTCCTTGGCGTATTTCTTGGTGAGCTTGTTACGATATTTCATGATCAAATCATATTGTTCTGGAGGAATTTCGGTAAGAACCAGTTGAGATAGAAGTCTTAAACCGTCAAACTTTGTACGCATTTGTGCTTTCTTTCGTAACTCCTTCATAGTAAGCCTTGTAGCAGTCATGGAATCTATAAAACACGAGCTCGATCTTCTTTCGAAGAATAACTAGAAGCCGCATCCGAAGAACCAAAACTTCTAACACTTTTGGAACTATCACGACCTCGAGGATGACAGATAGGATCTCCTCGGAATAAAGGCTCCAAATTTGGTACATTTGTGTTTGGTGTCGAAATCAGGTTTGATCTTCTAGATTAACCGTTTCGGGTTCTCGGCATTTGTTATTGAAGCCTTCGTAAGTTAAAAATTGAGGACAATCTTTTACACTTCTCCAAGCTTCTTCATATACAAATGACCTCGTCGTTTGAATTAATATTTTTTCGCATGTTTCATATATCCGCGTCCGACTGTCCGCTTTGCCAATGTTTTGAAAGCTTTTCGTAAATTGCAATGAAAAAATTGATGTCTTTATACATCTTACACCATTTTCCGGTTAATTGATCTTGTCAGCGAGGCTCGTTTACCAAACTGTTGTACTCTGCTCGTACGGTGGCCCAAAATGTGCCGGTAGTTTGAGAGTTTCCGACTATGTTGTTTTCAAAAGCGCACCCCAAAATTACACCAAATTCGACTTTCATGTTCGGACCACATAGCCTTTGCGCATTTTACTTTTCCACCCGACTCGGGTGTTTGCGTTTCTTCAACTTCTTCGGCCTCAAATTGATTTTCTTGGACCGCATCCGGCTCGAGTTGAGAATTTTATGACGGTGTGCTAATTGGTTTATTAACATTTTGTTGATACACGGGTTAGTGGGGGTTTCTGAATTGTGGTTGGGGTGCGTAACCGCCGAAATGTTGTGGCGGTCCGTACCCCGCGAAACCGATATTATGTTGGAAAATTTAGTTGAGTGAAATTTTGTTGAGGAAAATGTTGTCGGGTGAAATTTTGCTGAGGGAAAGGCGATGATCTCGACATTGGAATGAAAATATTGTGTTGCGCGGTATCTTGGAGTATCGAACGCCACGTATCGTTACCGACATTGTTTGAAGGTTTCTCGGCAGTTTCATATTGTTTTGGTTTGGTGGTTTTTTTTTTTTTTTTTTTTTAATATTTTTGAGTTGGAATGAAATAGTGTTTGAAATGATATAGTATTTGTAGTATTTAGAATCAGATAGTGTTTAAAATGAGGTAGTGTTTATATAGGAAATAAAAAGTTTTTAAATAAAAAATAAAAATAAATATATCCGTTTGATTTTAACGGCTATATTTATTTATTATTTTTTTAATTCAAAAATGTCATATACTACGTTTTAAAACATTCGTTGCACAACATATTGAACCGCGTCAGTTCAACGGCAGCCCAAACTGCACGATCTAGCATTGGCGCCATTGAACCACGCCACCAACAGTGGCCCAACGGCGTACCGATAATAGTGGTCTTACACTTAAACCTCAAACTTTTTCTATTTTAAATTATTATTTAAATACAATAAATAAATAAATAAAACATTATTTAAACACTTTACTAAATATAATAAAAAAATTACGTTAATATAAATTAAACATTACATAACTAAATAAGATATTGCATTGATAGTTAAAAATAAACACAATAAACTAAACTAATTATTTCGAACAATATAATCATCGGGGAGTGTCCAAATGTGTTCGATCAAATTGTTGCGAAGGACATGATGCGCTGTACGATCTCGCAACTTTCGTGACATGCGATCTTGCATTTCAATTCTTTCCGTCCATGTATGTCGCGACAGGCTTTCTCGGTTTCGGAGATACTCTTCTTAGAGGCCGCATATGTTACGTTGTATTCGGTTATCATGTTGTGAAGTATAACACAAGCGTACATGATTCTCCGTATCTTATTGATACTTGGTCTTGCCGGGTGCTTTAGTATTGCCTAACGAGCTTGAAGTACCCTGAAAGCTCGTTCGTCCTTTTTTCTCGTGGCTTCTTGAAATTTTTTTAGCTTTAAATTTTTCTTGGCTCAATTGAACATTTATACGGCTTGACAAGTATTGCCCATTCTGGGTATATGCCATCTACCAGGTAATATCTGTTATTAAATTCGCGCCCGTTGACATTGAACCGGACCTTTGGAGCTCTACCATCCAATACATCTTCGAAAAATCTAATTCATCTAGAACATTGATATCATTGTTCGAACCGGCTGGACCAAAGAAAGCGTGTCAAATTCACAAATTGTACGAGGCAACCGTTTCGAGCATTATTGTTGGTCCTTCGTGATCCCCCCTGGTGTAATGACCTTGTCACGCAACCGGACAATTTTTCAAGGCTAATGCATGCAATCGAGACTACCCAACATCCCTGGAAAACCGTGCATCTCCAAATGCTTAGCATGCAATCGACGAACATCTTCTTAAGTTGGTTTTCTTAAATACTCTTGCGAAAACAGATGAACAATACATTTACGATAATTCTTCACCCATCATATGAAGTTTGCTGCCCCATATGTAAATATTCTAAATGCATCGGGCGCAATTCCTTACGCCAATTGACGTATGGCCGAAGTACACTTTTGATAAATATTGAAACTAAGTTGACTCATAAAAACCTAACGTTGTTCAAAAAATCAAAATAACAACGTCTCGGTTGAGCAGTTGTAATAGCATGACAAATACAAAGAAATAAAGACTTGCTCATTCGGTAGCGTCTTCTATAATAATCGCTAGGAAAAATTAGAGTATCAGAAAAATAGTCATTGTACAAACATTTTCTGGTATCAATCCCGATCTCTTCGTAATCGACGCCTTCTAATAATTCTTCGAAAATTTTCAGCTTCATCTTCTTCTTCCATTAAATAGAGCAAATCGAGTGCATTAAGCGCATTGTAAGCCCCTTCAATTAACTGTTGATCGGAATCAGACTGTGCACTATCGCTAACGCTTTGAGAATTAAAAAAAGGATGATACAATATCTTTTATTTGTTTGTGAAAGATGAGAAAGATGAGAAACTGTTTTAATTTGTGTGAGTAAATGGTTTGGAGTGTGTATATTTATAAAGTATATATAATAAAAACAAAAACATCAAATGGTTCAATGGTTCAAAACTACAAGTGGGCTCCACCTCCACCGTGAGAGGTTCATTGCAGGCGTCACTGGCGAAGCCTCTCAAGGATTGCTGCCTATCTTCGTGGCTCAGTCACGATCGCTAACGGAGTTGAATGTCACAAGATAGGGAACGATCTAATATCTATGCTACTTTTTATAAGTTGTCTTTTTTTGAGTTTTTGTGTAACTGTTGTACATATTCTACGACATTAAACACAAGTATATGCTACGTTTACATATGTGGTTTGAAAAATGAGTAATAAATGAAAAGATGGAAATACTCGAAATGGGCATTGTTTGGACCCCTAAAATGGAGAATACATTTATACCGGAAAATTAGCAATGGATAAAGAAGAGCACAAAGACGGGATTCGAATCCGTGGATTTTAACATAAGCACAAGTTGTATCTGCATTTTGCTAAACACTCCTCAAACGTTCATATCGTTCACTGTTTCAGTTTCTTTGTCGTTTAAAATTTGTAATTTCATTAATCCTTTAATCCAACTTTATAATGGACCAAAGAGGGATTCTTTTGTAATGGACCAAGTCATCAGTTAATGGCTAGCTTTGTTATTCAATATAATTCCATTGTTTTTGCCAAAAAAAAAAAAAAAGAACACAAAGAAAATTGGGTTCGATGGAACACTATTTGTTATTGTAGAATGGCTTTCAAAGAAAAATGAGCACGCGATTGAAGGTAATTAGCATTCAGTACATGATACTTTGATCAGAAATTAGTATTTTTGGCATTAGTTATTGAGTATTTTACACCTTAGACTCTTTTTAACGCAGCGCTATCGCACCGGATTTTCCACCATCACGCCTGAACGGCGCCGCAACGCGGCGTGATTGGACGGATTTTGGGTCGGCGCCATGGCTGCTTCACGGAAGAGATGAGAAGCGTGATTTGGTGGTTGACGAATGGTGGCTCTCCACGTGGTTTATTGCCTTTTTCTAATTTGTTTTCTAATTTTATGCTTATGATATTGATTAAATCTGGTGCTATTGAAATTGAATTGATAAAAAAACTCCCGATCTGCAATTGGATTGAAGGAAGAAGATGGGTTTAGACTATTTACAAAATTAGTCCCTATACTATGTATTAGTTTATATAAATAGAGTGTAGTTTAAATTTTGTTAGTATATTTTATAATTTATAATTTATAAATTATATTTATGTATTTAAATTATACTCATATTTATATGTTATATAAATTAATTAATTATTGACAGTTAAAAAATAAAAATAAATAATACATAACTTACTCAAAAAATGAAAAATAAATAAAAAAATGTGGGACCAATAACTCCCATCACGCCTACCATTACAAACTCCATCATGCCATCACCCCATCACCTCTTCCACATCAGCACTATACCCCACAAAAAATCCCATCACCCCCGGCACCATTAAAAACAGTCTTAGTTCAAATTGTTACCGGAGCTTTAATGGTAATCATGAATACCTTTGTAAATCTGGATGTAATGTAATGAGGGGTAGTTGATAGTGCCCAAATGTAAATGTATATTGTGTTGGTAGCTGATGAGGATATAGTCCAAAGATATTGATGAGAATATTAAATATTTCAACAAAAATAAAAGTGAAAGGACCACTTTTAAGTATAGAAATTAATACACTTTCAAATAGCCATAAATTGTCCTTTTAAGAATTTATCTAATGACCTAATTACAAACTCATGAACCAGATCTACAAACACCTTTTTAGGTTTAGAAAGGCTTATTTGGAGCCACAATTGGTCTTCATTATCTTCAAATGCAGCAACAATTTTTTTTGCTTATTAATAGCACATTGGATCATTAGTTACAGATCCATTAAATCTACAAGTAGTAAATAATTGCAATGCTATGGCGAGTTATATAAAAATAATTAAAATTTTTAAAAAAGAGTAAAAGTCTTTAACAAATCATTTTCAAACCAAAGATGCAAAAACCTAAAGAAAAAAGTTAACAAAAAGAAGGGGCAAAAGGCAAAGTACAATAAATGAATAAACATCAGTTAAAAATTTTACAGTCATCTAAAAAGCTAAAAACAGAAGATATTAGCAGATAAACCTACATTACGTTACATCATACGGAGTATGATTTATAAACACCATAAACAACCACACGCGCCACCGTGAATTTAACTTAAACTGTTACAGTTTTTGAAAAAACCGCACGTGCACACACATTAACATTACCAGAACTACTACGTCTAATTTTAACATCGGAAACCAAATATTGTTGCCGGAATCTTGAAATAAAAGCTTCTACTTTCTCATTTAACTCATCGTTCGACAATAAACTCGAACACTTCTCATCATCAAAATCGTCATTTTCTTCTTCCTTAAGATCAAATTCACTTCCTTTTACCTCATTAGCTTTCATCTCAGTTACACCGTCGTTAACCACCGTCGTCGGCGGCGGTGTCGTGACGGAATCTTCTCCAGAATGAGATTTTAGAGGTGGGTTTGAAGTGTTTTTTGGTGGGTATGTGGAAGTAAAAAGAATAGCAATTAACAAGAGGTTAAGTGCAAGGAACACCCACATATGCCAGGTTTTAAATATTGATAACACGGTGGCGCGTTCAAGACACGCGATGATTACTGCCATGCCGGCGGCGAACCACACAGCTTGTAGTTGGTCTTTGTTGGTTTTGTTACCGTCTTCTATTTGTTTCGGGTGCATTGTGGGGTTGTACGTTGTGGATCTATGAGAAAATGAAATGAAGTTTTTGAGTAGTGTGTTTTTTTCTGTTTTATTGGATAAAAATTTGGAGGTATCTCCTTTTCTTTGTTTGGTTTTATAGAAAGAAATAGGAGGAATTTTCAATTTAAGAAATTTTGAAAGTTTTTAAATGTGAAGCATGAAAGAGTGTGAGGACGCATGCATTGGGGGATGGAGCGCCTTTGTCGAAAAGGAGGGTTAATTATCACGTGATGAAGCACGTGAGTTTGGGTAAAAGGAGGCAACAAAACATTCTTACCCTTGTCTTGTTGCTTTCGTCATCCAAACTTTTTATTTCCCATTACGAGTTTTCTTATTAGTATGTATCGTAGTATTTTGATTTGTAACAAAGCGTACACTTTTGCGTGTCTCCGATATGCTCATGGGCAGTCATGGCTTCATTACTCCGCAGTCCGCACATATTATTATCTGTATTGTGTCGCGGTGACTTGGATCCCTGCACTATACATCTGAGCGCCAAGGTACTGCCCCGTCTTAATTGTTTTTAGACAAAAAACACATAGTTTAGGAAAAAATACCTGTTACACTTATCTTTATCCTAACTTTATATTTTTACGGTTTTACCCTTACCTTTTACCTATCTTTTTGTCCTGCATGATAAAGTAGGGGTACGAACGATTTTTATCACATTATGCTTATTCATGTATGGAAGTGAACAATTAATTTGAAACATCCAAAAATAGAATAATAGACTATAAATTTGAAACGTAGACAGTATAAGTGCATACATTAGGGTGCTATTATACCATTGGATAGCATCTTATCTATATTTAAGTCGGTTCTTATCATATATCATGAAAGTTTATTATTGGAAGGATAGTTAGAATTTATTGATGTTTTTTTTTTTTTTGAACGGCTGGTTAGTTGGTTACTGACTCACGCACCCGAAGGAGGAAACCTACTCTCGAATCTTCGCACAACCTTATTTCAGGAGGTGAATCCGACCGGTTTTGTCTGAGGACCCCACCCACCAGAAGTGGAATGTTGACTCAGCCATATGGGAGAAAACCTCCCCTCCCAGGATTCGAACCTGCACCACTAGGTGGATACAATCTCTGCACAACAGGGAGTGGCCACCCAGGCTATGCCCGGATGGTTAGAATTTATTGATGTATTATACAAATTTCTTAAACTATTCTTGTATGATGTATTATACAAATTTTTTATTAGAATTTATTGGAGGGTATCTTTGTAAAAAACATGAAATAATGGTGGATGAAAAGAGAAGTGAAAATATCACTCCCATTCAATTGGATATCCATGTGTATCCGATCCTACAATTTTTCTATGGATACAAGCTCTACACGTTTTCCATATGTATTACATAATACACACTTTTGGACGAATTTCATTCTCACAAGCACTCTCCTTTTCACAGTTTTCGGGTATGGTTCCATGAATACTAAATCCTACAAATCTTTAGCCAACGATATAGTATGCTTGAACGATGGTGGACAAAACATTTAACTACTCTCTCAAGATCGCCAATATCTCGGCTAAGATTTTTGACAGTAATTCACTTGCTAGTTAAATTCTGTAGTCCTTAAACCCTCTTTTATTACTCTCAAATATATCTTTTATGCTGTGTAAAAATATGCTTATGTCAATCTGTGTAACTTAAATGTTACTAATATCCTATTTCATCATATCAACTTAGATTTTAATGAATATATAAGAGATTTTATTGATTAAGAAAAATTAAAAGGAAATCCAAAAAAAAATTTACCTACTTAAAATGAACACTTTCGTGGTGGCCACTTAATTTAGAAATAGTCAAGGAGTGATAGTGCTTAGCTGAGTACACTAGTGTATATGGTCGAAATACTCGCATTCTTGAGTAACCCGAACAAATAAGACCTTCTACCTTTTAAAATTAACACCTTATCTATGACGAAAAGAGTAACAAACAAACTTTTAGATCAATCCCAACGGAATACAAGTCCTCACTGGCCTGAATGCCTGACTCGAGGGCGTCTAAGGGATTCAGGCCGCCCTCGCCTCACTCCAGAGAACCACCATGGTTTTCGTGTTTTTAAAGTCTTTGAGAACAAGCTAGATTAGAAAATGTGACCGTTTGTTTACGTTGTAAATTTACAACGGATAGTTTTTCTTTAATCTAATAAATATTTATTATTATTATTATTACTTATTTACTATAATAATATTGATTTCAATATCATTTCTACAAATAATATATCTTTTTCTTTCTAAATTTCTCTCTTAGTTTCAATTACTAAATTATTTTTATAACAATATTAGTCGCAATCGCAATTGTAATGATGATTCGACAAATGTAGCGCAATACGTGTGTGAGATTGGCAAGGTACCACAAAACGGTTATGGGATGATTACTTTTCCGACACGCCAATTTTTTCGGCAGATTACTTCCGTAGACGATTTAGACAAGCCACTGTTTATCCGTATCTTTCAAGGTATAATAAATTACTCTCACGCACTTATTCCTTATTAGTTTACTTACTTTCGTAAAAAAACGTGATGCTACTGATTCACGTGGATTTAAAGTTTAAAAATGTACATCGGATATATGACAATTAGCGTACCGTACTACCCCCGATTTATTTAAAGAGTATTTACATATGGGTGAACAAACACAATATGATTGTTTTGATAATTTTTGCAAATGTGTGTTTGAGTTATATGCGCCGATGTATTTGCAAAAAACGAATGCACAAGATGTGCAACACTTGATATCAAAACATTAAGAATTACATGGTTTCATGGGAATGCTATGAAGCTTCGAGTGTATGCATTGGTTTGGGGAAATCTTCCTACTAGTTGGCAATGACATTATACACGATGTGTGATATCGACTAAAAAGTCACGTTTTTATCTCCGATATTAGCCCCATTTATAATAAAGTAATTGGCCTTATCATAAAAAATATAAAAAAAATTGCTTTATTTGGTAGATTATGTTATTATGGAGACTACGTTTCAAGAATCACTAAAAATGGATGAAAACGAGGAAAAATGAGCAAATCCAGCTAAGACGGTTTACTCGCGTTTAAATAACTTATTATGTAAAGTTTGTAAAAGTTGAGTTATTTAACTACATGTTTTAGGATATTCTATACGAACTCGTGGACGCAAGAATCGCTTAAAACGGACAAGAAACGAATAAGTTAGAGCGAAATCGATTAAAATTCGAGCCCAGGAAGTCCTCCACACGACCTGCCAAGTCACCCGTGTATATTACCCGTGTATCGCTGATATTTTTGCCCCACACGGGCTGCCCAATCCACACTACCCTTGTACGCGGCTGGCCAATCTACAGTACCCTTGTACAAGGGTTGTTGCATAAGCTTTTTGGCTATAAAAGGAGGTGTTTGTTTCTCCTTTCATCATCAATCAACAATCAATTCAATTCCAAACACATTCAAATTTCACACACTTTTACCCTCTAGCACTAGCTAGAGTCTCTCTCTAATTTCTATATCTACATTAATTATGAGATTTATGTAATAATTAGGAGAAAAAACTAGTTTAGCAATGTAACGCTTTGAATCTTTTGAAGAAAATACAAGTATTATTCGGCACGCAAAGTTTATCGGTAATATCTATCTTTTCTTTTACTAATTTGTCATAATGTTCTTGTTTGATGTTTGTGATTTATTGATGATAAAAATGTTTATTACCATGATGTGTGAGTAATTACTTGTTGTTTACCATGATTTAATAATGTTTGTCCATGATTTTAGACCTCTTTATAATTATCGTCATTCCACCAATAAATGTGATTAAACCTCTTTTATAAAGATGTCAGTTAAAAGGGTAATTAATTATCTGCGACAAGACATTGGTAAAGAGTATAAGACTCGGGAAAATACTGCTTCAACAGTAAAGTAGTGTGCCGATATACTATAGAATCACTTGAGCACGGTCAATGTTAGAAGCTATGGAACCACTATAAGTGTAGTACATTATGAAAACTTTATAAGAGAAGTACATTCTAGGAAACGTTGCGAGTGAAGTACATGGTGGATAACTAAGGGTTTTATTGAGTAGACTTAAGCAAGGGCTGGTTTAAATCATAAATGATAATTTGACACACTACAATACAAACTTAGTTTATAAATCTTTAGGAAAGACGAAGAACAATTAAGAGTTCTAGTTCGTCTATAAACCTTTAGATTTCACCAAATCATTGATATAAAGGAATTTGATACATAATCAAAACCATTCACTTGGATGAAACTAAGGTGTTAAGAAATGTTGGATGTTATATGAATATGACTATGCTACATTTTTCGAGTGCCCGAGGTATGTGTTGCATCCAAGAGAGGCCGCTCATATCCTTAATCGGATAAGCTTCGAGAGTTGAGCATAGTACATCCAATCAGAATCACGATAATTTAGTTTCTCGTGACATACTAATCGAGTAATCAATTAGTAGGGAATCTAGTGTTTACACCATGGTATATCTATCCAAGGAGTGTCTCGTAATCACCCCAAAACTATGTTATCCTAAATCACGGGGAACCACGTCTTCCTTGCCCTTAGTTGTTGCATGCTAGCTAGCTTATTTTAATTTTATTGCTTTAATATTTTAGATATAATTATAAAAATAAATCAACCCAACTATAGCCTTTTCACAATTTGATATTCCGGATGAAGTGGTGCCTAGAATATACCGGTTGGACTTGGTTGTTGGATTTTTCGAACACTCGCCAATTTATTGGGTTCAAATGGATCCTGCTGATTTGTGAAAACGTAGTTATATTTTATCAATATAAATGAATCAGCTATTAGACTACATACAACTACGGGTAGCGTACTCGACCGTGTAGCTATATATAGAAAATGGCAAAATCTAAGATCATTCCAAGGACAATTCTAAAGCAATTCAAGATTGTACTTAAGAATGATTAATCTACTTAGCAAATTAAAAATAAAGCAAGTAAAAGATTTTGATTGGTTGTCATTTAACGATCGACAAATCAAGAAACAGTGATAATTAAGAAAGTAATGTTTTTATCTGTTTGTTGGGGGAGAATGTGGGTTAACATGAGATTATGCTTAATAAATATAATAATCTTAACCCATAACAAGAAGTGTTTTGATGATGACATATACATATAATTAAAGATGATGGTAGACATCTTGACATAAATCATCAAGTTCACTAATCCACACTTGATCTAGTAAAAGACCAAAAACTAAAGAAAGCTTAAAATGAAAAACAGTGAACACGGCTGAACCACGGTCGACCGCAGGTCAGACCGTGGAAATCTGCACCCAGATTTGTGAATCAGGGATGCACGGTCGACTCCACGGCTGACCGTGGGTCGACCGCAGAAACCTTCTGTCCGGTTTTTGATTGAAAAATGTTTAACCACTTTCGAGCATCTATACTTTATAAAACCTATTCAAACATGCTTAGGATAGTTGCCTTCTTCATTTCCAAAGGTGTTTTGGTCACTAGAACACTAATCTTGGTTAATCACGCCTAATGACACCTTAATGACAATTAAGCCTATATTAAGGATTACACATAAGTGTTATAAGAATACATGTACATCTAAAATGTATCTAGACATTCTTAGGATGGTCACCAAGTCCCAACCAGGAATTGCTCTTTCCTTGTACATGTGTTGGATATTAATGTATGCTTATACATTAATCTTGCAAATGCCACTTTGCAAGTAAAACTTACTTGTCTTAGTTTAATGCTATGTTATGCTTAATTCTAAGATTAATTTAATGATCTCTTGCTAGTTCTTACAAGAATATTACTTGACTACTTGTTATTAGTACATGTATATTATTTAACTAAGTGCTAAGTGCTAAATGATAAGTAGTAAGTTAATATGTGTATGTATCAAACTTGTCTTGCTATTTGTTACAAGTTGGAACTAGTATTTGGACTACTTCAATATATGCATGTGTTACTTGGATAAATTATAAAATGTCATAATCTAGTAAACTTAAAAGACAATGAAATATTAACACACATAGGTTTGCTTAAATCTAAAATTAACTTTATGAATAAGTTTAAACTTGATTAACTTGATGTCATGCAGCATGCTTAATCGTTACTACATGCTTAATTTATCAAGATATCATTAACACACTTAATTAATTATAAACTAGTTCAAATTTGAATACTAGCATGCTTTGTGATTAAAGTGGGTTTGTGTCATCAATGACATGTTGACCAACCAATAGAGATTTAGTAAATGTGTTAAATACAAATAAAGGATTATGACAAAACTGAGATTGCCACAAATGATTATCATGTCTTGTATCCAAGAATGTTAGACTTTCCACTTTGGACATGATAAGTCACTATCAAAGCAATTCATCCAATGTAAATGGACATTTAATACATATAGTACTTGTATAGTGTGACGACCCGGAAATTTCTGACCAAATTTAAACTTAATCTTATATGATTCCGACACGATAAGCAAAGTCTGTTAAGTTGAATCTCAAAATTTTGAACTATGTTCATGTATTTATTTAACCTCGACCAAATTTCGACGATTCACGAACGATTATATAAATGGATATGAATATGTATATATGTATATGTATATATATATATATATATATATATATATATATATATATATATATATATATATATATATATATATTAAACTTGAAAACTTTAACAAAGTATTAAATGTATAATACTTTACATTAAGCGTATTTGTCTCAATATATGCTTAATATATTCATCTACGGAATTAAAAGATATTTATCAAATCTCTTATAGATTGTGTTATTGTTACGGGTCTCTGTTGTGAGGTCCACTGTGATTTAAGAAAACTTTTCTTTTTAACGATATTCGAAATAAATGGTAGTGTAATCTACAAGTGAGAACAAAGTGTCAAATAACATGAATTAGACAAAAGTAGTAGAGATTCCTGCTTAATTTTCAATGCATGCTTTACAATATTTTTCCTCGTGATTCTTGATAAGTTAATTATTTAACTATCATAATATTTAATGTAAGAAAACGTTTTCAATATAATAGAATTTTTATTATTAAAATGTTTTGTTAAAAGAAGGTAATTTTGATATAAAACTTTTCGATATTATTAAATATATTTTTATAGGTAACGAAAAGATGATTTATAGAAGCAAATGACCAAAACACTCAAATGATTAAGTTATACTTCGGGTAATATAGTTTATCATTGATTAAGTCTAATTATTGATAAATGTACACGTCGCAAAATGTAAGTACGCGTTTTCTTAGTGTACGAAAGGACGTTCGAGAAAGCGGAACCGGGACATAAGTCGAGTGTCAACGTACAAAACAACGGAGCTAAAGTTACAAGTCAACCATGCACGAGTGATGTGTGCGAGGTGTACTAGGAAATAGTATTATTTTTACAACGAAATACTATTAAATACGATACAATTTCACACAAGATATTTATTTATTTATAGAATGGATATACCTAAACCTTGTTACAACACTTATAGGCAGTGTACCTAATCGTACAGTAGTGTAGTTTTTAGTAAGTCCGGTTCGTTCCACAGGGATACACTTAAACAAGCTTAACGCTATATTAGTTTTAATCTTATAAAAATACAAATATATATATAAGTAATATTATTATTATTAAAGGGGGGTTTTTTTTTACCGTTTAATGACTGGTTTGTCGATTTTTAAAACTTTAGTCGCAGTTAAAACCTAATGTAAAATATTAAAAATAAATATAACTTAATTTAAAGCGTAAAGTAAATAACGATAATGAAATTGCGATAAATAAAAATGCGATAAATAAAAAGTATGACAATTAAAGAGTATGATAATTAAAAGTGCAATTAAATACAATGACAATAAATAAAAGTGCGATATTTAAAAGTGCAATTAAATATAAAATAAAGGAAATTAAATATGAAATAAAGGAATTATGCTTATTTAAACTTCCGTAATCATGATGTTTGACGTGTTGATTTTTAGTTTATTCCCATGGGTTAATTGTTCTTTGTCCTGGATTATTTAATATGTCCATACGGATTTGTCCATAATAGTCCATCAGTCATAAATATAAAGTGCAAAAGTCTTCGTCAAATTATTCTTATTCCCGAAGTCAAATATTCCAACTAATTGGGGATTCGAATTATAACAAGGTCTTAATACTTTGTTTAATGAATACACCAGGTTATCGACTGCGTGTAAACCAAGGTTTTACTACTTTGTTAACTATTACACTAATTACCCTTGAATGTAATCCACCCCTGTTTCAACAAGTCTACTAACTATTAATCCAGTTCCGTGTCCGGTAAAATGAACAATTATTGGTATTTATAGATATCCCGCCCACCGTGCCCAGTCAAGCGTATGTGGTTATATATAAATACGTCAAATTATAAGTCTATATATTAAATTAACGAGGTATCATTTAGTTAATATAAAGCCCATTAATAGCCCATAGTCTAATTTCCACAAGTGTCGTTCTTTTGTCCAAACTCCAATTATGGTACAAAGCCCAATTACCCAATCTTAATATTTTTAGTCTAACATCATGATTACTTCGTCTTAAATAAGCATAATAATAACTTAGCTACGAGACATTAATTTAAAAATAACATTAACCATAACTTACAGTGATTAAAAATAGCGTAGCGTTACACGGACAGAATTTCGACTTACACCCTTACAACATTCGCTAACATACCCTTATTATTAGAAATTAAAATTAAAATTAAAATTAAAATTAAAATATAATATATATATATATATATATATATATATATATATATATCGTATGATAGAGAGAAAGAAAAAGATGTGTTTATTTTGGCCAAAACGCGTTGAATTTATAGGACCTGGGCTGGATTTCATAGCCATGAGATCGCATGGCTTTTGTGCCTCAAGGCCATGCGATCGCATGGCCAGCTGGGAGAAGTCACATATCTTTGTTTTCTTTCTTGCCGACGTTTATAAATAATAATATAATATATAAATAATTATAAGAATTATTTAAATATTATATTTTATTTATGTGCATAGTTAACTTGTAATTTTTAGTCCGTTGCGTCGAGCGTTGAGAGTTGACTTTGGTCCCGGTTCCGGATTTTCGAACGTCCTTGCGTACAATTTAATATCTTGTATTTTGCGTTTCGCTTCTTGTACTCTTGTAATTTTGAGACGTTTCTAATCAATAATTGGAACCTCTTTGATTGTATTTTGTACTTTTGAGCTTTTTGGTCGTTTGCGTCTTCAATTCGTCGAATCTGTCTTTTTTCTTCACCTTTTATTATTTAAACGAATATCACTTGTAAATAGAACAATTGCAACTAAAAGCTTGTCCTTCTTGAGGGATAATGCTATGAAATATATGTTCGTTTTTAGCATTATCAACGAGAATATAATATAATATATAATTAATTAATATAAATTATATATTAAATATAAAATAATATGTCGACAAACAAGAAAATAAATCAGGTGTGAGCTGGTTCAGGGAGCTCCACGATCGCAAAGCTGTAAGGCACAAAAGCTCCACGATCGCGGAGCAGTCAAAATCAAAAATGTACTATAAAAAGGCCAGTTTGTTTGACGAATTACACACCTCAATCTATATCTCTCGCTCTCTGTAACATACATAAATATATATATATATATATATATATATATATATATATATATATATATATATATATATATATATATATATATATATATATATATATATATATATATATATATATATATATATATATTATTATTATTATTATTATTATTATTATTATTATTATTATTATTATTATTATTATAATTATTAAGATTAATATTATTATTAATCTTATAGTTAGGAGTAATATTATTAGTATTATTATACATAAAATATTACGACGAGGTTATGCCCAAACGATTTCAAAACAAGTCTTCGAGTAAGTCAAAGCTAAGGAAATTATGGGTTATAGCTATGAAGGTTATGGGTAATGTTCGTGGGTATTGTTCGTGAGGTCAACCTAACGTTTATCATTTCCGTTGCGTCTACGTACTTTCCTGCAATATTGAATCACAATATTGATACGTGAGCATTCATATCTTATCTTTTATATATTAATAGTGTATCCATGTCTAGTGCTCGAGTATATATGATTATGCATGCTTGTATGCTTAATTTTGTCGTTATATAGTTTATGATGAATCACGAATTTAATACATATGCTACTGATATATAGTATATGATATGCATGTCGTTGGAAAGCTATCGAAAAATTAATAACTTTTCATTTAGAAATCGCGTGATTTCGATGAACGGATTAAAAGCTATGGTCAACTGAATTATGATTGACGTTAATTGAAATTGTGTTTGAAACTGTAAATTAATATTTAAACAACTTATCTATGAGATTGATAAATGGGATTTTTATATATTACTAATCGAGTAAATGAATTTCTATATAAGGCACGTTTTGTTTTGTTGATCAATTGTCAAAATTGACTGTCTTATCATGTTTTTAAGCTTTATAAACACTATAATCTGATTTTACAAGTATTGGAAAACTATGTGAAATAATAAAACATGTTTGATTGCCATGATAATTCAAGTATAACATAGCTCCTGAAATAAATAATATTTTGAGTTTGATAAACTATAAATTCGTTCAATTATCAAGACTTATACGATGTTAATAAACATGTATAGATTTAAAGATCATATTGGGTCAGGTTGACTTTTGAGATGACTTTTGTTAACTTTTATATATCGGTCTCGAGCATTAGGATTGTGATACACTATGACCAGACCTAGCTTGTTAGACATGTATTGACCAACATATGTTCTCTAGGTTGAGATCTACGGTTATTTTGCATTCCGAGTTTCGGTCACATTTCGGTGAATGACCTTATGTGCTGCTAAGGTGAGTTTCATATGCTCCCTTTTTAATTGATTTTGAAATCTATATTTTTGGGCTGAGAATACATGCACTTTATTTTAAACGCAATGGATACAATTACATACTAAATTCTACACCGAGTTTGAACCGAAAATCCGTTAGCTTTAGTAACTAGTAACTGCCGGTTATAAGAACTGGTGGGCGCGAATAGTTGTATATGGATCCATAGGGTTTGACATCTCCATCTGTTCCAGGTATAGAAACCCTAGCCCGAACTATAAAATAGATGTATGCTATTTGAGGTTAGTATATGTTGGATTGCGTGTATTGTACATGTTGGTTGCATGTATGTTAAAACATGGGTACTTATTATAACGTTAAAGCTTAGTTACCAGGGTGCTCAATCTTGTAAAATAATTTGATAAACGTTTCTGGATGAAACAACTGAAATCTTGTGATCCACCTTTATATACAGATTATGCGCAACATTAAAACTATGAACTCACCAACCTTTGTGTTGACACTTTTAAGCATGTTTATTCTCAGGTTCCTAGAAGTCTTTCGATGTTTGCTTATACCTTATACAAGCTATGTGCATGGAGTCATACATGCTTTACTCGAGAAAACTTTGCATTCACAAAATCATCACCATGTATCTTATTTTGACTGCATTGACCACGGATGTATTATGGTAAACTATTATTTATGGTGATTGTCTATATGTAGAAATCATCAGATGTCGAAAACCTTGGAATTTGATATTCAATTATGGTGTGCCTTTTCAAAAGAATGCAATGTTTACAAAACGTATCATGTAGAGGTTAGTACTCACCGTGAAATCGATGAATGATGTATTCGTCCAAAGGGATTTGGATGGATCATCACATATAGTGTAGTGACCCGAACTTTTCCATGATTATATATTATATGAGATTATATTTACATGAATAAATGTTTCCAACATGCTAAGCAATCAAACTTGTTAAGACTTGATTACTTGAAACGGATTTTGTGTTAACGTTTGACCACCCAGTTTGTCCGATGATTCACGAACGTTATAACTCGTATATGACATGCTAATATATATATATGGACATATAGATATGTTTAACATGATGAAATGATATTTAAGTATCTCATTATGTATATTAAGTTTTCAAAACATATCTATATGTAACGATTATCGTTGTAATAACGTCTTACTATTTATATATCATATTAAGATATATTAATACATTATGTTATCATGATAATGTAACAATTTACCATCTCATTAGATATATTAACAATGGGATTATTTACATTTAATGCAATCGTTAACTTAAAGGTTTCAAACTAACACTTACATGTAACGACTAACGATGACTTAACGACTCCGTTAAAATGCATTTACATGTAGTGTATTAAGATGTAATATTACACTTTTGAAAGACTTCATGACACATATCAAATTACTTCTACTTAACAAAAATGCCTACAATTACATTCTCACTCATTTTCATCAACAATTCTATTCTTATGCACCCGTATTCATACTCGTATAATACACAGCTCCTAGATGTATATACTATTGGTATATACACTTCAATTATCAACTCTTAGCAGCCTTAATGAGTTATCAAATTTTACAAGAAAACAAACTTACACATCCTTTATATTTAATCCATGAGTCACGACTAAAAACACATACAAACACTTTCATTCTTCTATTTTCTTCATCTAATTGATATCTCTCAAGTTCTATCTTCCAGTTCTAAGTGTTCTTCATAAATTCTATAAGTTCTAGTTTCATAAAATCAAGAATACTTCCAAGTTTGCAAGTTTACTTCCAAGCTTTCTAATCCATTCCAAGCAATCATCTAGGAACAAGAAACCTTTGTTATTTACAGTAGGTTATCTCTCTAATTCAAGGTAATACTCATATTCAAACTTGGATTCAATTTCTATAACTATAACAATCTTAATTCGAGTAGAAATCTTACTTGAATTTGTTTTCGTGTCATGATTCTACTTCAAGAACTTCCAAGCCATCCAAGATCCTTTGAAGCTAGATAAATTCTTGTCACTTCCAGTAGGTTTACCTACTAAACTTGAGGTAGTAATGATGTTCATAATATCATTCGATTCATATATATATAACTATCTTATTCGAAGATTTAAACTTGTAATAACTAGAACATAGTTTAGTTAATTCTAAACTTGTTCACAAACAAAGTTAATCCTTCTAACTTGACTTTTAAAATCAACTAATCACATGTTCTATATCTATATGATATGCCAACTTAATGATTTAAAACCTGGAAACACGAAGAACACCGTAAAACCGCACATACGCCGTCGTAGTGAAACCGGGGCCTGTTTTGGGTTAGATAATTAAAAACTATGATAAACTTTGATTTAAAAGTTGTCCTTCTGGGAAAATGATTTTTCTTATGAACATGAAACTATATCCAAAAATCATGGTTAAACTCAAAGTGGAAGTATGTTTTTCAAAATGGTCATCAAGACGTCGTTTTTCGACTGAAATGACTACCTCTACAAAAACAACTTGTAACTTGTATTTCCGACTATAAACCTATACTTTTTCTATTTAGTTTCATAAAATACAGTTCAATATGAAACCATATCAAGTTGATTCACTCAAAACGGATTTAAAACGAAGAAGTTATGGGTAAAACAAAATTGGTTAAAAATGGTTAATTTAACTACGAGATGAATTGACAAAAATCTATACTAACCATATCCTAACTAACTTATATTGTATTATACATGTATTCTAACATATATTATGTAATCTTGATAGACCATAGACACGTAGACTATGTTTTGACATGTCATATCGACGTCATATATATATATTATTTGGAACAACCATAGACACTCTATATGCGGTAATGTTCGAGTTAGCTATACAGGGTTGAGGTTGATTCCAAAATAATATATATACTTTGAGTTGTGATCGAGTCTGAGACTTGTATACACTGGGTCGTGGATTGATTCGAGATAATAGATATTGATTTATTTCTGTACTACTAACTGTGGACAACTAACTGTGGACTACGAACGTTGGACTGTTAACTTAACAAACTTAAATTGTTAAAACATAATAAAATATATTGTGAATATATTTCGATCATACTTTAATATATATGTATATATTTTTTATAGGTTCGTGAATCAACCCGTGGCCAAGTCTTATTTTCCGACGAAGTGAAAATACGTGAAAGTGAGTTATAGTCCCACTTTTAAAATCTAATATTTTTGGGATGAGAATACATGCAGGTTTTATAAATGTTTTACAAAATAGACACAAGTACTTAAAACTACATTCTATGGCTGGATTATTAAACCGAATATGCCCCTTTTAGTCTGGTAATCTAAGAATTAGGGAACAGACACCCTAATTGACGCGAATCCTAAAGATAGATCTATCGGGCCCAACGAGCCCCATCCAAAGTACCGGATGCTTTAGTGTTCGAAGGTTGTCCCGGAATGATGGGGATATTCTATATGCATCTTGTTAAGGTCGGTTACCAGGTGTTCACCATATGAATGATTTTTATGCAGATTGCTTTATGCATGCATGTTGTTTATGAGAAATGGAAATATGAAATCTTGTGATCTATTATTACAATTTGATAAATATATAGGTTAAACCTATAACTCACCAACATTTTTGTTGACGTTTAAAGCATGTTTATTCTCAGGTGATTATTAAGAGCTTCCGCCGTTGCATGCTAAATAAAGACAAGATTGGAGTCTGCATACTTGTATAATATTGTTTTAAAACTGCATTCGAAGACTTAAGTTGATTTGTAATATTATTGTAAACCATTATGTAATGGTCGTGTGAAAATGCTATATGTTAGATTATCATTATTTGATAATCGTCGTAATATTTTTAAACCTTTATCGATAAAATAAAGGTTATGGTTTGTTTTAAAAATCGAATGCAGTCTTTGAAAAAAGTCTCATATAGAGGTCAAAACCTCGCAACGAAATCAATTAATACGAAACGTTTATAATCAATATGAACGGGACATTTCATATAGGATGTTGGTTATATTTTGCAGGTGTTAAATGAAGTAAAGTGTCCAAAGAGTGATGTCCAAAATTGATTCAAACGGCTATACAAAAGATATATGTTTTGGATTGAAGCACGCGCGGTCGACCCGCGGTCGACCATGAGTCAAGCCACAGATAGGGCTGACCTTTTTATCTCTCCATATAAATAGCAAGACTTGGAGAACTTTGAAGACTTGGACCTCTTGCATGCTACAACTTAAATTCATCAGAGAATCACAAGAACATAATACTTCTACATATGTTTGTGATTAAAGCAAGAGAAGTTTTATAATCTTATAGATTATAAAAGGGGTCATTGTAAACTTACTTTCAAATTCTTATCTTTGTGAATTTACATAGTGTTGTATTAATTCTTAGAATTGTCTTAGGATTGTCATCACTGAAAAAGGGGGAGTCTTTGTACTTTGTAATTAGAGGCATATGCTAGCTGATAGTGCTCTAAGTGAACATGGGTATAACAAAGGAAATCCATGCGATTGCATGGCTCCCAATTGATGGTCAGGTCTATAAAAGGCGCCAGAATTCAGATGAATTACACACACCACAATTCAATATCTCTCTCCCTCTGTATAATATATATATATATATATATATATATATATATATATATATATATATATATATAATATAAATATTAGTTTAGTTTTATATTAGTTAGTTTGGGTAATGTAACGGTTATTTTACGGGTTTTAAAGTCGGAACTCTGTCCCTGTAACACTACGCGATTAATAATTACTGTAAGCTAATTTCTCCTTTTTAAATTAATGTCTCGTAGCTAAGTTATTATTATGCTTATTTAAGCCGAAGTAATCGTGATGTTGGACTAATATTAAGACGGGGTTATTGGGCTTTGGACCATAATTGGGGTTTGAACAAAAGACCGACACTTGTGGAAATTGGACTATGGGCTATTAATGGGCTTTATATTTGATTAACTAAATGATATCTTGTTAATTTAATATAGAGATTTATAATTTGACGTATCTATATATAACCACATACGCTTGACTGGGTACGGTAGGCGGGATATGTATAAATACTAATAATTATTCATTTGACCGGACACGAGGATGAATTAATAGTCAATGGACTCATTAAAACATGGGTGGATTACATTCAAGGGAAATTGGTGTAATTGTTAATAAAATATTAAAACCTTGGGTTACACGCAGTCGATAACCTGGTGTAATCATTAACAATGTATTAAAACCTTATTACAGTTTAAGTCCCCAATTAGTTGGAATATTTGACTTCGGGTATAAGGTTAATTTGGCGAAGACCCTCGCACTTTATAATTATGACCGATGGACTATTATGGACAAAACCAGATGGATATATCAAATAATCCAGGATAAAGAACAATTAACCCAGGGTAATAAATTAAAATCAAAACGTCAAACATCATGAGTACGGAAGTTTAAACAAGCATAATATATTTTATTTCATATTTTCTCGTACTTTTATTATTGTTATTTATTTTATCGTTAGTTAAATATCGTCATTTACTTTACACTTCGCTTAAAATATAAAATCGACAAACCAGTCATTAAATGGTAAAACCCCTATTTTATAATAATAATAATTGTAATATATATATTTTTATTTTGTACAAATATAGTTATATAAAAATATAGTGTAAAATAAGCCGTCCCCCTGTGGAACGAACCGGACTTACTAAAAACTATACTACTCTACGATTAGGTACACTACCTATAGTGTTGTAGCAGAGTTTAGGTATATCTCATCTGTAAATAAAAATAATAAAACTTGTGTAATTTATATCGTATTCCGTAATAAAAATAATAGTATTTCATATACACCGCTGCACACATCACTAGCTTAGCTATCATCTTCCTTAAAGGGAACCGGGGAGTTGATTAATCTCATTGGAAATTAATACTTGTCCAAGTTGAAGACAAGTTGATCTAAGTTTGAGGTAATCCTTCAAAGGTATAGAGGATTAGGTTTGTGGTCTAAGGAGAAGTACAAGGCTTGTAAATTGGATCTCCATCGGATTTGGAGAAAAGTGCTTAGTGAAGCAACAAATCCTGATTAGTGAATCGGGAAGTGGATTAAGGTGGATTAGTTAACATCTACCCGAACCTCTATAAATCCTTGTGTTTATGCTCTTTACTTTACTTTTCGCATCATTACAAACATAAACACACGACACATTAGTTTGAGTTGACTAACATGATCATGTATCGTTCATATCATATTGATCATTGAAAAAGTTTTTTTTAAAATCGTCTTAAGTAACTATTAATCCCCCCTCTAGTTACTTACACTTTTTAAATTTAAAAAGTAAATAAATGAAAGAAAATAAGATAGGTTGTAATTCAGATTAAACAAGATGCTCATCTAGATCTTTTACCCTCAGTGTTGAATGATTTGTAATTAAGACCTAATTAAATGACTACTCATGCAATTTACTCGAACAGTTCACCAAAAGTTCTCTTGCGCAACCACTCAAACTTAATTACACGGTGCAGAGTTCCCTGTCTGAAAGGACCCGTCCTAATCCACCTGGACGAAGTCATCAACATTTGGTCCCATTGCGATGATCGGCTCCAAGTAATGTCCTTATATTGAGTAAATGCACAGCAGAAGACTTAATTCGTACCTAAGAATAAACATGCTTTAAAGTGTCAACCAAAAGGTTGGTGAGTTCATTGGTTTATCATAACAATCATTTCAATATGTTAATAGACCACAAGATTTCATAATCATAAACATAATACACTCGCAAGTGTATGTAAAGCATTCTAAGTGGTTGAGCACTTGGTAACCATACTTAACATTTAATCAACGTCACATATTCCCTTTATTATGAAATCTCACTACACCGTACCAAGTGTAGTCACCAAAACGAAGTACTGTGCAACCGTTGAATACTGGTCATCCAGTCCGGTTGGGGTTGTCAGGCCCGATAGATCTATCAACAGGATTCGCGTTTACAATACCCATGTAAATAGTAGTTACCAAGCTACAGGGAAATATGCCAGTGGTACAACTCAACGTAGAATATATTTTTAAGTACTTGTGTCTATTTTGTAAACATTTATAAAAGCAGCGCATGTATTCTCAGCCCAAAAATATATATTGCAAAAGCAATTAAAAAGGGAGCAAATGAAACTCACTTTTGCCTTGAAGGTATTTAATTCGACTTGGTCTCCGATAGATATCACGAACCTAACCATATATATAATATATCAACATATTTTCTTTTTAAGTAATCGTTACATATATATATATACTTTTAATATTTTTCTTAGTCCGTAGTTAGCAGTCCGATGTTAGTGGTCCACAATTAGTTGCTTAAATAAAATAAATAAAGACCCCATCATATTCGTATTGATCAGAATTAATCTCGACCCATGGTACCATGTTGTCAAATGACGTGTTGCGTACATAAAGTACCGTGTTGTCAAATGACGTGTTGCGTACAATCATGAGGTCTTATGATTAATCTTCTCGTGTTGTTTACGGGTGGTCCTGAAATATATAAAATCAAATCATAAGTAATTATATATAAAATATCATATTAATTAGAAAAGATATGATTAATTTACTTTTTCTCCAAATATTTTCGTAGCTAAACTAGCTTCGGATACCCAATCTTGTTTTAGTCGTAGTTTCTTCATTACAACTCCGTTTTTGTTGGTTCAACTTGCCACTTCCTTGGATCGAGTCAAAATTTAAGAATATGAACTGAAAATACCTTAGTTTGTATTCGAAATTATAGGTTATAGGTCAAACTTTGGTGAAACTTATGAAATTGATCATTTTCCATCATAAAAACAACATTTAATGATCATTTTTCTAAAAATACTTACACTTTGAGTTAAACCACGAAATTTTTATGTGTTAACATATTCATACGAAATATCATTTTTCCAGAACATGAACTTCTAATTCAAAGTTCAAGATGGTTTTTAATTATCCAACCCAAAACAGCCCCCGGTTGCAATCCGACGACGTAGATTCAGTTTTTAAGATGTTCTTTGTAAAACCAAGTTATATCTTGTTAAATTGGCATATCATTATGATATATTACAGGTCTTGAAGTGTTTTAAAAGTCAAGTTAGAAGGATCTATTTAGTTTACGAACAAGTTTGAAATCATTCAAACTATGTTCTTGTTGTTAAAATTTTATATCACAAAATAAGATAGCTATATGAATATGAATATGAATTGAATAAGATTATGAACAAGGTTACTACCTCAATTTACTTGGACAAAGTTACTACAAAAGATAAGAAATAATCTTGGAATCAAAGAGTGGTTGAGTTAGATCAAAAGGTTGGAAGTAAACTTCTTCAAATGGGTGGTTATTTTGATATGTTCTTGAAAGAGTTTTCTTATGGTGTTTAAGGCTTGTAATTGAAGCTAAATGATGGGAAAAATGCTTGGAGATGATCAAGTATAAATTTAGGAGTATTTTGAGAGAGAAATGAGGGTGTAGGTATGAGAAAATGGAGTGAAGAAATGGTGTTCATTTATAAAAACGTTTTTAGTTTATAAAAAAAGAAAAGGATTCCTAATTTTGTTTTCTTACTAATAATTCACACTACTTGACAAATTCTAGTTACCTCATATCTAGGGCAGTAATAATGTTGATTAGGATGCTGATTTGATGTGTATATACCAATAGTAAATACGTATAGATGCTGGGTATGATACGGGTACATATACCCTAGATATACGTATAGAAATCTTGAGGAAACGGAACGAGAATTCAAATATAGCTATCTTTTGTGAATATACTTATATTGTTTTATGTATTTAAGTTCTTAAAAAAGTGATTAAATACATTATATATATACGATACATGTATAAGCATTATAGATTATAAGTATATATATCAAAGAATGTTACGTATAGTTATCGTTTTGAAAACTTAAGTTAGTAGTTTCAAAATATACTTATAACTCATTGTCATTAGTACACAATGAGATGTTAAACCATCCTTAGATCATGTTAAATATATATAAATACATATATATACACAAACGTATAATTATCGTATGTTATATAGTTCGTGATATCATCGGTCATATTGGACGGTCAAACGTTGTGTAAAACTCTTTTCAAAAACACAAGTCTCAACAATTTGGATTGCTTATCATGTTGGTATGGTTTAATTTATGTAAATATTAATCTCATAAGTATAATTTGGTCGGAAAATTCCTGGTCATTACAGTACCTACCCGTTAAAGAAATTTCGTCCCCGAAATTTGATAGAGGTTGTTATGAATAACAATAAGAAGGTTTTCATGACAAATATAAGGTGATAATGGAGTTTTATCATCATTGAGTAATGTAGATAAAACGATTCGATTATGCGAAGAATATAAATGAGACTATCGTAAAAGAGTGAGATGAGTAAAATATATTCGTCTTAACCAATGACGTAGTTATGATTGATTTCCGGGATTTAAGGGATTTAAAGAGAATCTTACGTAATAAGATTTGGTTCTTTGGTGATTAAGGAAATCAGGATCTTCTTTGATTATATGCAATAATCTGTTTCGATTGCTCTGTCGGATATTTCACTATAAATTCACCCCTTCGTTTCCTTATTTTCCACGACTCACACCTTCTATTCTTTCTCCCTTGATTCTTATTTTAAAGCATTCATCAATATGCTCCATCCAGTCCTGATTCTTGATATTCTCCTAACTTTTATATCTGTCATTCTTCTTTTTCATCTACCACCAGAAGAATCTATTTACTTCTACTATACTCTTGTGTTTATAGTGTTTCTAATTCTCCCGTGTCTCTATATTGCTATCTGCATCGATATACACGGTTTGTAATTTCGGGGTTGTTATCGAAGTTTATATTCTTCATTATTTTTCGAAGCTTCATGCTTTCGTTTTCTCTTCCCGACTTCGAGTCAAGCGAGTAATGGTCCGAAATTCGTAGATATGAAATTCAGAATGAACATAGCTAATGCTCTAAGAAGAAAATGGTAATAGAACGATTTTGATTTGTTAAATTACCAGAATACCCTGGAGAAGACCGAGTCATCCAGAAAAATATTCTCTTGATATGTTTAGAGATTAGATAGAATGTAAGAGTCGTGTAAATGGCACATGATGACGGTACTGTAAATCATCATGCTTCATTAGAAACTCAGCATGACTTACTGTAATATAATGACGTTGATCAAGTGTCATTATATTATACTAATCCATGCTTCAGTTCCCAACACTACTTCAAAACATTCATATTTTAAACTCGAAGGTTTCAGAATTTAGAAACTAACACAGTTTCTTTTATGTTGCAGATATTACGGAGAGATAAATGATCTCAGATAAGAATAGTTGTGAAAATATCGCCAGAAATATGGAGGATATTTATAATAGAATATACGAGAATATCTTAGAATTTCTAATATCAATGGATGATGAATAAGATTTGTCTGTGAAGGTTTAGAATGAGAAATAAGATGTTTGCTAACGATTTCAGCAGGCACAGAATCATTTGGATTCTTTGAAGGCAAACTTATTCTTTGTGATTTGTCCACGGCTTTCTTCATAGTTTCACATAATCCGCTTTTCGGTACTAAATTTTCTATCGAGCGTTCCTAACACTCCTTTCTTTATCATCAAACTTTTGGCCATTAAGATCATCTACAATATGCTGCTTCGTCAGCATTTTCAAAGTTAACTGATCTGGGTCATCGGTTATCAAACCGAGGTAGTTTTAGGAGAATTATGTTTTTAGAATGATTAATCGCTGATGGTAATATTGTGGAATATAAAAGGTTCCCCAGTAACAATAAAGAGTACGCATATATATCGCGGTTATAATAAAGTTATTTCGGATGAAAAGTCGGAGTTGACTTGCTGGAGCAGTGACAAAATTAGCTACTTTGGAAAGGGATTGCAAAACGATCTTCGGTAATAACAATGTCAAAGGAACTAGAACAGATACGTGTCAAACGTTTACTCATTTTCTGAGGGTTTTTCAGGTGCATAACTATATGCATCAATCTTTTCTTCCGTAGATGAAGTGCGGCTGGTTTATCCTCTCGATTGAGGTGTTTTTAAGATTCATGATAGATTTGAACGCTGATTGTAATCGTCGAGATACAATGAGGTTTAAGATGAAATCAAGTGGCAATCTTGAAGAAATGTTTAGTTTCATATGTTATAATCAATATTTTAATTCATTTTAATTGTCCAATGTCATTAGTCCACAGTTGATAGTCCACAGTAACAGTCCAATAATTCATATATAGTTTAATATATAATATACTAATTAATTAATACGTGTCGTGACCCGTATACCTCTCAGACTCGATCACAACTCAAACTATATATATTATTGTAGAATCAACCTCAACCCTGTATAGAGAACTCGATCATTACTACATATAGAGTGTCTATGGTGATTCCAAATAATATATATAGATGCGTCGATATGATATGTCAAAACATTGTATACGTGTCCCGATATTTAAAGTGCGTAAAATAATTACAGAAATTAAATGACGATAAATAAAAGTGCGATAAATAAACTGCGATAAATAAAATGTAATCAGTTAGCTAAGAACAGTTAGCTGGAACAGTTAGCGTGGATTCTTAACAAAATTTTTCATAGTTAATTTGTTTGTTTCTAACAGATTTTATTTTGTCATATGTTTTCTTCATATGCCACTTGTTGGATTCTGGGAAGTCAAAATCCAAATATGAAATTGAATGAAAATGGTTATTCTGCAGTGAACGGATACGTATATCGGTGGTTGTAAGTAGGATAGTAAATGACTGTTGAATCAGCTTCGACGAATGTACAATGTAACTTATTAAGATGAAATCTAATTATTCCTCGGGTATTACCTACCCGTTAAAAAAAAAATTTCACCATTAATATTTTGTACAAAAGAACTTTTAATTACAATCTTTATGAAAACATATATACATATATATTTTCTTCAGATGAAATCATGAATTTAATGAGTTAATATGATATTAATCTCATTTGCTTTTCGGTTTGAGCTAGAATAAGAAATCTCTAAAACTTTTTGAAACCACATATTCTTCGCAGAATATCAATGAAGTTATGGATCAATACTTCATCGTTCATTATTGTTGGTACTCCTTGGTATCTATGGTGCGTATGATGTTGATGTTTGTGGGACAGATTATGATGTCGAGACGTGTGATGCGGATGTTGTTTGTTAGTGGTGATGATGGTATTGTTGATGTTATTGATGGTGGTGCTGATTATGCTGTTGGTGCTGCTGCTGGTGTTTGCAACCTTCGCACCATGTTCTCCAAAGCCGTCACGAGAGCGCGAAGTTCGTTAACTTCTGCTAGTACACCGGGATGATTGGCGGTTGGAGCGAGCGAATGAACAAGATTTTTAATATGGGATAGTATATAATCGTGACGAGATACTCTAGAAATGAGAGAGAAAATGGTGTTTCGAATAGGTTCGCCGGTAAGTGCTTCAGGTTCATCGCCAAGAGGGCAAATTGGTGGATGGAATGGATCACCTTCTTCTTGTCTCCAGTGATTTAGTATATTACGAACCCATCCCCAATTCATCCAGAATAGATGATGGGAAATTGGTTGATCCATTCCGGTGACGCTGCTTTCGGAGCCCGAATGGAAATCCATATCGGCATAACTGTCGGAATCTGAAGAATTCGAACTATATGCGGAATCCATCTTGTATAATGGGGAAAATGAATTTTTGGTATGGAATAGATTATAGGAGTTAGATTTGGTACTCTTCAATACATAATTTACATATGTATATATAATACCAAAATCCCGTAAATTACGGAGAATCTTTGAAAAGATATCAGTCAAAGTTCGCAATAACAGATATGCTAAGATAAGAATTCGTCTATACACTATCAATGCAGTAAATGCAGTAAAACGTGTCTAGACTTATGAATGATAAGCAGGTAATTTCCTAAGGATGATAAGCAGATGATTTCCGACTAGAAATGATAAGCAAAACTTTTGACATGTAGACACGGTCGAAGTCCAGACTCATTAATGCATCCTAACAACTACTAGTTAGACACACTAATGCAAGACCTGGTTCACTACGACCACCGCTCTGATACCAACTGAAAGGACCCGTCCTAATCCACCTGGACGAAGTCATCAATATTTGGTCCCATTGCGATGATCGGCTCCAAGTAATGTCCTTATATTGAGAAAATGCACAGCGGAAGACTTAATTCGCACCTGAGAATAAACATGCTTTAAAGTGTCAACCAAAAGGTTGGTGAGTTCATTGGTTTATCATAACAATCATTTCAATATGTTAATAGACCACAGATTTCATAATCATAAACATAATACACTCGCAAGTGTATGTAAAGCATTCTAAGTGGTTGAGCACTTGGTAACCATACTTAACATTTAATCAACGTCGCATATTCCCTTTATTATGAAATCTCACTACACCGTACCAAGTGTAGTCACCAAAACGAAGTACTGTGCAACCGTTGAATACTGGTCGTCCAGTCCGGTTGGGGTTGTCAGGCTCGATAGATCTATCAACAGGATTCGCGTTTACAATACCCATGTAAATAGTAGTTACCAAGCTACAGGGAAATATGCCAGTGGTATAACTCAACGTAGAATATATTTTTAAGTACTTGTGTCTATTTTGTAAACATTTATAAAAGCAGCGCATGTATTCTCAGCCCAAAAATATATATTGCAAAAGCAATTAAAAATGGAGCAAATGAAACTCATTTTTGCCTTGAAGGTATTTAATTCGACTTGGTCTCCGATAGATATCACGAACCTAACCATATATATAATATATCAACATATTTTCTTTTTAAGTAATCGTTACATATATATATACTTTTAATATTTTTCTTAGTCCGTAGTTAGCAGTCCGATGTTAGTGGTCCACAATTAGTTGCTTAAATAAAATAAATAAAGACCCCATCGTATTCGTATTGATCAGAATTAATCTCGACCCATGGTACCATGTTGTCAAATGACGTGTTGCGTACATAAAGTACCGTGTTGTCAAATGACGTGTTGCGTACAATCATGAGGTCTTATGATTAATCTTCTCGTGTTGTTTACGGGTGGTCCTGAAATATATAAAATCAAATCATAAGTAATTATATATAAAATATCATATTAATTAGAAAAGATATGATTAATTTACTTTTTCTCCAAATATTTTCGTAGCTAAACTAGCTTCGGATACCCAATCTTGTTTTAGTCGTAGTTTCTTCATTACAACTCCGTTTTTGTTGGTTCAACTTGCCACTTCCTTGGATCGAGTCAAATTTTAAGAATATGAACTGAAAATACCTTAGTTTGTATTTGAAATTATAGGTTATAGGTCAAACTTTGGTGAAACTTATGAAATTGATCATTTTCCATCATAAAAACAACATTTAATGATCATTTTTCTAAAAATACTTACACTTTGAGTTAAACCATGAAATTTTTATGTGTTAACATATTCATAAGAAATATCATTTTTACAGAACATGAACTTCTAATTCAAAGTTCAAGATGGTTTTTAATTATCCAACCCAAAACAGCCCCCGGTTGCAATCCGACGACGTAGATTCAGTTTTTAAGATGTTCTTTGTAAAACCAAGTTATATCTTGTTAAATTATCATATAATTATGATATATTACAGGTCTTGAAGTGTTTTAAAAGTCAAGTTAGAAAGATCTATTTAGTTTGCGAACAAGTTTTAAATCATTCAAACTATGTTCTTGTTGTTAAAATTTTATACCACAAAATAAGATAGCTATATGAATATGAATTGAATAAGATTATGAACAACGTTACTACCTCAATTTACTTGGACAAAGTTACTGCAAAAGATAAGAAATAATCTTGGAATCAAAGAGTGGTGGAGTTAGATCAAAAGGTTGGAAGTAAACTTCTTCAAATGGGTGGTTATTTTGATATGTTCTTGAAAGAGTTTTCTTATGGTGTTTAAGGCTTGTAATTGAAGCTAAATGATGGGGAAAATGCTTGGAGATGATCAAGTATGAAGTTAGGAGTATTTTGAGAGAGAAATGAGGGTGTAGGTATGAGAAAATGGAGTGAAAAAATGGTGTTCATTTATAAAAACATTTTTAGTTTATAAAGAAAGAAAAGGATTCCTAATTTTGTTTTCTTACTAATAATTCATACTACTTGACAAATTCTAGTTACCTCATATCTAGGGCAGTAATAATGTTGATTAGGATGTTGATTTGATGTGTATATACCAATAGTAAATACGTATAGATGCTGGGTATGATACGGGTACATATACCCTAGATATACATATGGAAATCTTGAGGAAACGGAACGAGAATTCAAATATAGCTATCTTTTGTGAATATACTTATATTTTTTTTATGTATTTAAGTCCTTAAAAAGTGATTAAATACATTATATATACGATACATGTATAAGCATTATAGATTATAAGTATATATATCAAAGAATGTTACGTATAATTATCGTTTTGAAAACTTAAGTTAGTAGTTTCAAAATATACTTATAACTCATTGTCATTAGTACACAATGAGATGTTAAACCATCCTTAGATCATATTAAATATATATAAATACATATATATACACAAACATATAATTATCGTATGTTATATAGTTCGTGATATCATCGGTCATATTGGACGGTCAAACGTTGTGTAAAACTCTTTTCAAAAACACAAGTCTCAATAATTTGGATTGCTTATCATGTTGGTATGGTTTAATTTATGTAAATATTAATCTCATAAGTATAATTTGGTCGGAAAATTCCGGGTCATTACACTGTCACCCAAGACCTTTTCGTTTGTGTCTGAATAACTTAACTAGATTAAAGATTCAATTAACAATTATGCCAGCGTTCGATGCACACAATTGAAGCATATATTGTCTAAACTTTGGGTTTAAATTACCCATTGGTCCAGTTTAGCACACAATCAATTAAGACAAATCAATGTATTAAATAAATGAGAGTTCTCCCAATTAAACAGATGCATCAATTATGTGAACCCTAACTTCTAAACCATTATTTTTGAACTCTAATTTCTAACCCCTTACAAAAAAACTTTAATTACAGCATTATATATGATGCACGTTATCATTTATTTTTTCGAGCATTGATATAACCAAAACGGACGGTTTTATTTATGCGGTGTCGTTAGGCCGCAAGGCATCAGAATCAGCTATCGAGAGGTGAGAGCAATAGTTTTAAATTTATATTTAGCAGGCCTAAATCGTACTACTCCTTATTATGGTGAGTAAGGAAAGTATGACCTAGGGTCGAATTTTTAAGATATCAGTAGAATCGAACCTATAACTAAAGCTTAAGATAATCCTAAAGTGAAGGAGTAGTGGTTTGTTACCTAATTTTGGGTTTTCTAGTTAATAAGATAAAGTAAAGTAAATGCGATAAAATTTGTAATTCTAGATAAGGTTAAAGCAAGTGCATACTATGGTTTAGTCAGTTACTTTGCCGAGGTTATGGAATGTTGGTCATGAATAGGTAGTGACCTTGTATTCATTACACTGGTCCTAACGCTCCTGTCATAAGACATGTCACTGGATAATGCGTTAGGCTTGAAGATTCTGAATAGACAGCAATGGCGCTTACCCCGATGCCCGTGCAGTCTTACTACATGCATACACATTCAGACGGCTCATCCAATTGAGCGACTCGGTTGGGTGACGTATTAACATTCCATAAAGGTCTAAACTTTCTTAAGCATAATAGAATACAAGGTATTCCATATTCGAGAGATGTGATGTGCTTTGATGCTTTCGTTAATGATTAGGTTTACAAAGATAGTGAGGCCCTTAAAAAGAGTTCAACCATAAAGAACACCATGGCCAAGTCGATTTGACTTCTATGAACATGTTCGGTTACCCTAACGGTCCAATCACTTATGTGTTTAAACAAACAATTCCTTATGTTGGTTAGTGATCCAATATTAATATTCAAATGTTAACCACTTTGTTTTGATGATGACACTAAGTCTTGTGTGCTTAAACAACGTATAGAACAACACAAGTTCACAAGCCTACACTATCTCCAGCAAAAAACCAATTAGCAATAATAAAATTGGCAAAAATAAAACACGGCCGATCCACGGTCGACCGTAGGCCTGACCGTGGATGCCCTGTACAAACATTTTTTAAACAATTTTTAGAAATATGATCCACGGTCGACCTCACGGCTGACCGTGGATCGACCGCAGTTCTTTCTATTACCAAATCCATTCACTTTGAGTTAGACCACTTTGAGGCATATATAATTTACAAAACCTTTCTAAATATACTTAGAATAGTTGTGTGATGACCCATAAAATTTCACATTAATAAATTAATTACAGGATAAAATATTTCCAACACGATAAGCGAACCTATTATGTTGAGTCTTAAAACTTTTTAAACTAGTTTACACATTCAATTACCCTTTGACCATTCCCGACGATTCACGAACAACAATTTTTAAATGGATATATATATATATATATATATATATATATATATATATATATATATATATATATATATATATATATAACGATTTAAAAAAAATAATAATTTAATTATATATTTTATATAAATAACTCGATATATATCATTGAAACTGGCGAGATAGTCTTTGGACAAAAATGTGGGACTTTTTATTTTTTACTTTTGATAAACATGCATATCTATATATATATATAATCGATCTGCGAGCACACCTAAAAACATACAACTATATTTTTACTCCGCATCATTCATCATCTTCATTATTATTATTATCATCATCTTCATTATTATTATTATTATTATTATTATTATTATTATTATTATTATTATTATTATTATTATTATTATTATTATTATTATTATTATTATTATTATTATTATTATTATTATTATTATTATTGTTAACGGGACATCAAATAACAGTCTGTGAAAACATGAAGTCTAAATAATTAGAAAATTTATGTCGACATGTAAACAGTGAAAGATGGCTAAGACATCCTCCACGTTTTTAAAGTTTTATTATTCGACTATATTATTAATTATTATTATTATATTATATTTATTATATCATTATAAAATTTAGAAATATCTATATAAACATTCACGCATGTATGGAGATAGTTAGTCTCCGATTGTTTTTATTTTTTTATTTTATTTATATTTTAATTATCATGGTTATTATTATTATTATTATTATTATTATTATTATTATTATTATTATTATTATTATTATTATTATTATTATTATTATTATTATTGTTATTATTATTATTGGTAATAGTATTTTTAAGATACAAATAATAATATACTACGACGGAGGTTAGTAAAAGATATGAAATTCGTAAGTTTAAAAAAAAAGAAATTATCTTTTTATCTAAATTAGAAATGCTATATATTACATTTTTATATTACTTATATTGTAATACTTGGGACGGGACGGACATGCTTTTTATAGTCGTTGTATGAAACTTAGACTCAAAATAAATATTTATAGTTAAAAATAAAAAGTAAAATTTTATATATCCTTTACCCGTCTTTTATTAATAATAGATTATAAAGTATCGATCCACGTTATATAAAGATAAAAATGACAGCACATAAGTACATGTATATGTCATGGGTTGGATTTTTTTGCTACTTTCACATGGGAAGTAGTAAAGAAACAAGATCACTGGTTAATAATTTTTCCCCACATAAGAATGAATAAAGGAAACACGTCGAGACAAATTGCTTTATGCATGTGTGATGTTGTTTTAATTATATATACTCTAGTCAGTTTCAAGTTGAGAAACACTCACCCACACAAACCTAGATATATGCTCTATATTATTTATACTTCAAATTATATTGTAAAAACCCAGTATCGAATTCAATTACTACCATACAATTAATATAATTCTCAAACCATTATTTGCTATCTTCCACCAAGAGAGAATATATAGTTGTCACAAGTTTTGATCAATGCTGGAAAAATTTGGTTTTAACAATTCATATACCTTGTGGACTACATTTGCTCTTGCTACATACACGTGTCTTACATTCAAAATTGATTATCTTATATAATAGTATGGTACTGTAACAAGTAATACGCGGGTGTTTTATTTTGGGTTTCAAAATGGTTTTTTAGCTAAGGAGATTATGGGTATTGTTCGGGGGTATTGTTCGTGAATCAAAGGCCAACTTTGCACTTATCATTTCCATTACGTCTGCATAAATTACCTACAATATTGAATCTCAATATTGAACAAGTGAATTTATAGATCCCTTTTTAAATGCTTAAATATTTTTGGGCTGAGAATTCATGCGCTTTATTTTAAACGCAATGGACACAAGTACATACTAAATTCTACACTGAGTTCGAACCGAAAATCCCTTAACTTTGGTAACTAGCAACTGCCAGTTATAAGAACTGATGGGAGCGAGTAGTTGTATATGGATCTATAGAGCTTGACATCCCCGTCCGTTCTAGGTATAGAGACCCTAGCCTGAACTATAAAGCAGACGTATGCTATTTGAGTTTAGTACACGTTGGTTTACATGTATTGTACATGTTGGTTGCATGTATGTTAAAACAGGGGTACTTATTATATATACGTTAAGTTTAGTTACCAGGGTGCTCAATTTCGTAAAATATTTTGATAAACGTTTTGGATGAAATAACTGAAATCTTGTGATCCACCTTTATATACAGAGTATGCGCAATATTAAAACTATTAACTCATCAACTTTTGTGTTGACACTTTTAAGCGTGTTTATTCTCAGGTTCTTAGAAGTCTTCCGCTGTTTGCTTATATGTTATACAAGCTATGTGCATGGAGTCATACATGCTTTATTCGAGAAAACTTTGCATTCACAAAATCATCACCATGTATCTTATTTCGACTGCATTGTCAACGGATGTATTACTGTAAACTATTATTTATGATGATTGTCTATATGTAGAAATTATCAGATATCAAAAACCTTGAAATTAGATATTCATTTATGGTATGCCTTTTCAAAAGAATGCAATGTTTACAACACGTATCATGTAGAGGTCAAAACTTCACTATGAAATCAATGAATAACGTACCGTATCAATAGCAATTTTGGCAGGTCGTTACAGTTGGTATCAGAGCTTGAGGTCATAGGGAACCAGATTTTACATTAGTGTATTTAACTGGTAATTGTTAGGATGCATTAGTGAGTCTGGACTATGACCGTATTTGTTTTTACCGATTTTTGCTTATCATTTCTTGTCGGAAATTACATACTTATCATTCTTAATTCTAGACACATTTTCCTGCATTTATTGCATAGATAGTGTATAGAAGAATTCATATCTTAGCATATCTGTTACTGTAAACTTTGCCTGACATCTTCCGAAGATTCCTCGGTAATTTATGAGATTTTGGTATTATATATACATATGTAAATTATGTATTGAAGAATACCAATCTAAATCCTATAATCTATTTCATATCAAAAATCATTTCCCTGATTATACAAAATGGATCCCGCATCTAGTTCAAATTCCCTAGATTCCGATAGCTCTTCCGATATGGAATTCTACCTGAGCTCCGAAAGCAGTGTAACCAGAATGGATGAACCAATTAGCCATCATCTATTCTGGATGAATTGGGGATGGGTTCGCAATCTACTTAATCATTGGAGACAAGAAGAAGGTGATCCCTTCCATCCACCACATTTCCCTCTGGGCGAAGAACCTGAAGCACTTACCGATGAACCAATCCATAACACCATTTTCACCCTCATCTCCAGAATAGCTTGCAACGATTACATAATATCTACTATTCTAAATCTTATTCATCCGCTCGTCCGAACCGCCAATCATCCCGGTGTAATAGAAGAAGTTAACGAGCTTCGCGCTAGAGTAGTGGCTTTGAAGACTATGATGCGCAACTTGCAGGCATCGCAAGCAACACTGGCATCAACAGTACCACCATCATCAACACCAACAGTACCATTACCACCACCAACAACAACGTCCACATAACATGCCTCAACATCACAATCTGTACCTCGAGCATCAATATCATACGCACCATAGGTACCAAGGAGTACCAACAACAACAAACGATGAAGTATTAATTCATCACTTCATTGAAGAAGTATTCTGCAGAGAATATGTAGTTTCTAAAAGTTTTAGAGATTACTTATTCTAGTTCTAACCTTAAACCAGATGAGTAGATGGATAGAGATGATAGAGGAAACCCTGACAAGAATGGTGTGTGATTTACAAGCTAGACTTATTATACAAACGCCACCAGCAGTACCACCAGCATCACCATCAGTATCACTAACACTAGCAACACATGTAACACCACAAGCTCTACTAGCTCCATAACCACCGACGATATCGACACCACAATCACCAATGGATATATTAAAATAACGGGTTATGTAGTATTAACTCATTACTTCCAAAGAATTTATATATTATGTATATATGAATTTTGCAAACCATAATATATCTTCTCGTACTAAGCTATTACGTATGAATTTTAAAGGGTAAGTACTACTCGGTTAATTCATATTACTAATATGCTATGATGTACATCCTTCGTTAACGACTTAACCATCGTTAACTACAATCTCTGTTTCAACTCAATGAATTTCATTTCATGATAAACCAAGTGTATTAATCAATTACATGTTTGGTTTTACACTTTCATTCTCGATGTTCTCGAAACTTTCCAGAAAACATCATTCGTACCTTGCAAAATTCACAAGAATTCCACGAGCACCAACATCCTTCACCAAGGAATATCAATAAGAATAAATAATGAAGTATTGATTACATTAGTAAAATAATCCGCAAAGATTATGTAATCTCTAAATGTTTCAGAGATTATTCATTTCTAAATCCAGCCGAAAATCAAATGAGCTTAATATGATATTAACTCATTAAATCTGTATTACATTTAAAAAAATATATACATACATATATTTTCATAAAGACTGTAATAAAAATTCTTTTGAACAAAATATTACTTATAAAATCTTTAACGGGTTGGTAATACTCGAGAAATATATAAGTTCATAATTAATATGTTACACTGTATATTCTTCAATTTAGATTCAAAAATCATTAACTATACTCACTACCTTCAAATCGATACACAATCATTTCATACAAATTCAATTATATATTCTGATTTTGACAAAACAGAATTCAGGTCAAGATTTAATGGGTGACATCACTCTTAGATCCCTACATTGTGACGACCCAGAAATTTTCGATCAAATTTAAACTTAATCATTGAATGTTTCCGACACGATAAGCAAAGTCTGTAATGTTGAGTCTCAATAAGTTTGAACTGTTTCATATATTCAATTGACCTTCGACTGCCCTCGACGATTCACGAACAATTAATTGTAAACAGATATGTGTGTAAGTATATATAAATAATAATTCGAAAAATAATTTGAAGTATTATATGTTGTTGTTATTAAAAAAAAATTAATAAAATAAAAATATGATATTATAATAATTTTTATTTAAAACATAACTTTATATAAATAAAGTAAATTAAAAATAAATATTAAATAATTGTAATACTCGTTTGATGTTTCGATTGATATTAAACAAGTTAAATTCAAACTTATGTAATTTTAAAATAAATAGTGATTCGAAAATGAGTTCTATAAATTTTAGGGTTACTAAAAATGTATTTAGGATATACTTATTAAATTTTAAAACTTTTATATTTTACTTGGGGTTGGGAGTGAATAATTAATGTAATTTTTATTTAATAATTAATGACCGAATTTTATACCATACTGACTAACATAAATAAATATAGTTAATATAAAAATATGGGATTTTTTTTAAAACTTTTATCCGCCACTGATTAACAACGGACCACGATATACCCACTCCATAACAACTTTCGGTATGAAATGCCAAATGAATGGCAGCTGAACTGTTAACCACTGTACAATCAATTTTACTTTTACTATTATGATTATTACTCTAGTGTTATATTTAATTAATAATATTACTATATATATATATATATATATATATATATATATATATATATATATATATATATATATATATATATATATATTTGAGTTATATAGCACCAATCATATATCTAATCCAATTTGTTTGCTGTCTATTTTCATCGAATATTACCACATCAATTCATCATTTTTTTCTCTATTATTACCCACTAGTTCACAACCACTACTTATTATGTATACATATACGTTAAATGCATGACAACCCACCACCATATTTTTTTAAATCAAATTTAACCCCTCTTCCATTTCTCAGTATCTTTGTTTTCACTCTCTTTCATTTTCTTTCTATTACTTCTCCTAATAGTTTTTGTCATAAATAATAAAATTAAAAATTTAAAGGTTACATCCACAATCACTCGATCCAAAGAGTTCTTTTCTATTTTCTTTTACTTTGACCATGTTAAACAAATTGACCTCACAATAGAGTACTTGTTAATTAATTTGCAAATGGATTATTTCTATAAATCTGGGCAGAGTAGGACACAGCTGTTAGTAACCAATTTTTCTTCTTGATCAACCCCACACTCCACCGAAATTCATCTTAAATTCCCACTAAGACTTATTTTAATTTTGTTACTTGTCCTTTTTCTTTTTGCTAGCTTATGCCCATGTGATAAAGTAGAAGATGATTGCTTTTATTGAATCATTGTGTTGCTGTCTAATATTCGTATAAAAAAAAGAACAAAAGCAAACAAACATCAAAACCCCAATCACCACACTAAAACACCCTTATCATCATTTAAACACCATCTTTAAATTGTACTCTTTCTTCTCCATCACCTGTTTCTTCCACGACACCCATGAATCACCATAAAAGCTTCTTGCTCCTACAACTATTTTCTGTTTAACTCAAGCCACAGTCACTATGGAAACCCATCACCATCACCGGAAGTAGCTGCCGTAGCAGCCGTAAAACACAACCATAAGATCACCAGGAATAACCTTACTCTCTCTCTCTCTCTCTCTCTCTCTCCTTTGCTCTCTCTCTCTACTATTCTAATCCGAGAACCTTCATAACCGTTGAGTTTTCTTTTGTTGATCTTTCTATTTCGAATTTCTGTTAGGAACCGGATATTACCACCATCGTTGCCACCCATCAACCACCACCCAATACCACCTTAAACCATCACTGCTAATGCTCGATGTTTATGCTTTTTGAATCGAAACCCGTGTGATGAAGATGATGAACAGTGACGGAGGAAAATGATGACGACCGTATTAGCGTATAACTACGATGATCATGATGTTACGGATGTGATGATGATGCAGTGATAATCAAAAATGATGATGCTTCATGACGATGATGATGATATAATGATATAATGGTGATGATAATAATAATTGATAAATAAAGAAGAAGCAGAAACAGAAAGGGATTTAATAAAATTTAAATGGGATAGAAATCAGGAAAACTTAAATGGAAGTATGGTTAAGAGTGTTTGGGTGTAACGAAAGGTCAGGGGTTCAATCCCATCTTACTGCAAATTTTTTTGTTATTTAATCTATACATGGGCTCGTATTATAATAGCCTTTGGGCCGTAGGAATGTTGGGCCGATTTATAACTTGCATTTCTTGTTGGGCCAAAATGGAACAGAAACAAGTTAAATATATTTGGCTATGGCATTATTACAGAAAAACCGAATTGGTCGAATGGTTTAAGGTGGTTGCGGTTAAGCGAGAGGTCATGAGTTTGAGCGTGGTCGTGGGCATTTCTTTTTAGAACGATTCTTTTTAAAGGGGTATACATTCTTTTTCTTTCTAATTATTATTATTATTATTATTATTATTATTATTATTATTATTATTATTATTATTATTATTATTATTATTATTATTATTATTATTATTATTATTATTATTATTATTATTATTATTATTATTTGTTAATCTTAATTATTATTATGCTAATTATTAGTAAAGTTGTTATCAACTTATCATTATCATTATTATTAATATTCTAATTATTGTTATTATTAGTGATTGTTATTAATACAAGTATTATAGTTATTATTATTATTATTACTAAAATAAGTATTAGTTACCATTTATTATTTATCATAAATAGAATTACAAATATGATTATTATTATTGTTATTACTAATATTATTATCATTTCCAGTATTATTATTAAGTAGTAATGTTATTAATATTATCATAGTATTATTATAAGTATTACTAAAAACATAATTATTACCATTTTAGTATTATTATCAGAATTATGATTATGATTGTTATTAGTATGAAAATAATAGGAATTACTATTATTTTCGTAAATATTAGCATTTGTATCTTTCTATAAATAATAGAATTATTAATATTAACATAAGTATTATTATTTGCATTATCACGAGTATTATTATTATGTAATTACCAAAATCAGTAACATAGCTATCATTAACAGTAAAATTAATATTTTACAATTATAATTATTAATATCACTATAATTATCATTAATAGGATTATTAATATTAAGTATTATAATTACTATCATTTTTACCGATATTAATATTATTTTGGTTTTATTATAACTACTATTATTAATAAACAAATATATATGTTAAAAATATATTTAATACATATAACATAACTAAAATTAATAACAAAATGAATATATGAAACATATATATATATTATTAAAAGTATATATCTAATAAATTTATATATATATTGTTCGGTTACAACTATGTATATTAATATATATACAAATAATATAGGTTCGTGAATCCGAGGCCAACCCTGCATTGTTCAATATCGTCATATGTATTTTTACTACAAAATACAGTATTGTGAGTTTCATTACTCCCTTTTTAAATACTTTTGCATTATATATTTTTGGGACTGAGAATACATGCGCTTTTATAAATGTTTTACGAAATAGACACAAGTAATCGAAACTACATTATATGGTTGAATGTTCGAAGCGGAATATGCCCCTTTTGCTTGGTAGCCTAAGAATTAGTAAACCGATCTACTAATTGACACGAATCCTAAGGATAGATCTATTGGGCCTAACAAACCTCATCCGTTGTAGCGGATGCTTTAGTACTTCGATGTTGTTTTTGTCCGATGGATGTCCCGGAATGATAGGGAATATTCTTATATGCATCTTGTTAATGTCAGTTATTAGGTGTTCAATCCATATGAATGATTTTTGTCTCTATGCATGGGACGTATATTTATAAGAAATGGAAATGAAAATCTTGTGGTCTATTAAAATGATGAAAATGAATGATTATGATAAACTAATGAACTCACCAACCTTTTGGTTGACACTTGAAAGCATGTTTATTCTCAGGTATGAAAGAAATCTTCCGCTGTGCATTTGTTCATATTAGAGATATTACTAGGAGTCATTCATGACATATTTCAAAAGACGTTGCATTCGAGTCATTGAGTTCATCAAGATTATTATTAAGTCAATTATAGTTGGATATATTATGAAATGGTATGCATGCCGTTAACTTTCGATGTAAGGAAAGTTTGTCTTTTCAAAACGAATGCAATGTTTGTAAAATGTATCATATAGAGATCAAGTACCTCGCGATGTAACCAAATGTAATGTATTCGTCCAGATGGAATAGGACGGGTTATTAGAGTTGGTATCAGAGCGGTGGTCTTAGCGAACCAGGTCTTGCATTAGTGTGTCTAACTAGTAGTTGTTTAGATGCATTAGTGGGTCTGGACTTCGACCGTGTCTGCATGTCAAAAGTTTTGCTTATCATTTCGTGTCGAAAATTACCTATTTATCATTCTTAGGAAATCACTTGCTTATCATTCTTAGTCTAGACACATACTACTGCATTGACTGCATGATTAGTGTATAGACAAAATTCGTATCTTAGATTATCTGTTACTGTAAACTTTGCCTGACAGCTTTCGAAAATTCCTCCGTAATCTACGGGATCTTCTGTACTATACATAAGCATTCTATGTAATTAGAATATAATTTGATATCAAAAAATCATTTCATATCGAAAACCCTTTATCTAACCGTGCAAGATGGAACTCGTAACTAGTTCAAGTTCTTCGGAACTGTAGTGACCCGAACTTTTCCATGTTTATATTATTAAATGAAATTGTTATTTATATGATTAAGTGTTTCCAACATGTTAAGCAATCAAACTTGTTAAGAAACTCGAAACGATATATATAACGATTATCGTTATAACAACGTCTTATTAAATACATATGAATCATATTAAGATATTGATACACTATGTTTAATCATGATAAATGATAAGTAAAAATATCATTAAGTGTATTAACAATGAACTACATATGTAAAAACAAGACTACTAACTTAATGATTTCGAAACGAGACATATATGTAACGATTATCGTTGTAACAACATTTAACTGTATATATATCATAATAAGATATACTAATATATCATAATATCATGATAATGTAATAATTTAACATCTCTTTATATATAATAAACAATGGGTTAATAACATTTAACAAGATCGTTAACCTATATGTTTCAAAACAACATTTACATGTAACGACTCAGTTAAAATGTATATACATGTAGTGTTTTAATATGTATTCATACACTTTTTAAAGACTTCAAGACACTTATCAAAATACTTCTACTTAACAAAAATGCTTACAATTACATCCTCGTTCAGTTTCATCAACAATTCTACTCGTATGCACCCGTATTCGTACTCGTACGATACACAGCTTTTAGATGTATGTACTTTTGGTATATATACTCCAATGATCAACTCTTAGCAGCCCATGTGAGTCACCTAACACATGTGGGAACCATAATTTGGCAACTAACATGAAATATCTCATAAAATTACAAAAATATTAGTAATCATTCATGACTTATTTACATGTAAACAAAATTACACATCCTTTATATCTAATCCATATACCAATGACCAAAAACACCTACAAACACTTCCATTCTTCAGTTTTCTTCATCTAATTAATCTCTCTCAAGTTCTATCTTCAAGTTCTAAGTGTTCTTCATAAATTCTATAAGTTCTAGTTTCATAAAATCAAGAATACTTCCAAGTTTGCTAGCTTACTTTCAATCTTGTAAAGTGATCATCCAACCTCAAGAAATCTTTCTTATTTACAGTAAGATATCTTTCTAACATACTCATATTCAAACTTTGATTCAATTTCTATAACTATAACAATCTTATTTTGAGTGGAAATCTTACTTGAACTTGTTTTCGTGTCATGATTCTGCCTCAAGAACTTTCAAGCCATCCAAGGATCCTTTGAAGCTAGATCTATTTTTCTCATTTCTAGTAGGTTTATCCACAAAACCCAAGGTAGTAATTATGTTCATAACATCATTCAATTCATATATATAAAACTACCTTATTCGAAGGTTTAAACTTGAAATCACTAGAATATAGTTTAGTTAATTCTAAACTTGTTCGCAAACAAAAGTTAATAGTTCTAACTTTACTTTTAAAATCAACTAATCACATGTTCTATATCTATATTATATTCTAACTTAATGATTTAAAACCTGGAAACACGAAAAACACCGTAAAACCGGACATACGCCGTCGTAGTAACACCGCGGGCTGTTTTGGGTTTGATAATTAAAAACTATGATAAACTTTGATTTAAAACTTGTTCTTATGGGAAAATGATTTTTCTTATGAACATGAAACTATATCCAAAAATCATGGTTAAACTCAAAGTGAAAGTATGTTTTTCAAAATGGTCATCAAGACGTCGTTCTTTCGACTGAAATGACTACCTCTTACAAAAACGACTTGTAACTTATATTTCCGACTATAAACCTATACTTTTTCTGTTTAGATTCATAAAATAGAGTTCAATATGAAACCATATCAATTTGATTCACTCAAAACAAATTTAAAACGAAGAAGTTATGGGTAAAATAAGATTGGATATTTTTTGATTGTTGTAGCTACGGGAAATATTGTAACAATTCTATACAAATCATATCCTAGCTAACTTATATTGTATTATACATATATTATAATATATTATGTAATCTTGGGATACCATAGACACGTATGCAAATGTTTTGACATATCATATCGACCCATCTATATATATTATTTGGAACAATCATATACACTCTATATGCAGTAATGTTAGAGTTCGCTATACAGGGTTGAGGTTGATTCCAAAAATATATATACTTTGAGTTGTGATCTAGCCTGAGATGTGTATACACTGGGTCGTGGATTGGGTCAAGATAATATATATCAATTTATTTCTGTACATCTAACTATGGAAAACTAGTTGTAGGTTACTAACGAGGACAGCTGACTGAAAATATTTAAAACACTAAAATGTATTAAAAATGTTGTAAATATATTTTGAACATACTTTGATATATATGTACATATTTGTTATAGGTTCGTGAATTGACCAGTGGCAAAGTCTAACTTTCCGACGAAGTAAAAATCTGTGAAAGTGAGTTATAGTCCCACTTTTAAAATCTAATATTTTTGGGATGAGAATACATGCAGCTTTATAAATGTTTTACAAAATAGACACAAGTACATGAAACTACTTTCTATGGTTGAATGATCGAAGCCGAATATGCCCCTTTTGCTTGGTAGCCTAAGAACTAGGGAACATCACTAATTTTGAGAATTAGTGCACGCCTAAGTGACGCGAATCCTAAAGATAGATCTATTGGGCCTAACGAACCCCATCCAAAGTACCAGATGCTTTAGTACTTTAAGTTTTATATCATGTCCGATGGATGTCCCGGAATGATGGGGATATTCTTATATGCATCTTGTTAATGTCGGTTACCAGGTGTTCACCATATGAATGATTTTTATCTCTATGTATGGGATGTATATTGAAATATGAAATCTTGTAGTCTATTATTACGATTTGATAAATATATAGGTTAAACCTATAACTCACCAACATTTTTGTTGACGTTTAAAGCATGTTTATTCTCAGGTAATTATTAAGAGCTTCCGCTGTTGCATGCTAATATATGGACAAGATTTGGAGTCAACATGCTTGTATAATATTATTTAAAACTGCATTCGAAATTTACTTTGTTGTAACATATTAATATTGTAAACCAATATGTATTGGTAGTGTGTAAGTGTGATATTTTTTAGATTATCATTTCTGATAATCTAGGTGGCGTCCTTTTAACCTTGTCGATAAAATAAAGGTTATGATTTGTTTTTAAAAACGAATGCAGTCTTTGAAAAACGTCTCATATAGAGGTCAAAACCTCGCAACAAAATCAATTAATATGGAACGTTTATAATCAATATGAACGGGACATTTCAGTTGGTATTAGAGCGTTGGTCTTAGAGAACCAGAAATTTGCATTAGTGTGTCTTATCGAGTTTGTTAGGATACATTAGTGAGTCTGGACTTGGACCGTGTTTTCTTTAAAAACGATTGCTTAACACTTTTGTTGGAAACTATATGTAATTATTATGTGATATATTAACCTCTTAATATGTTTGATATTGTGTGATAGATGTCTACCACTAGTACAAATCCCATCGACTCACATGATAATAATGAATAGTCGAATATACTTTGGGAAGATTCACAAATTCCCGAAGAGGAATCAGAAGAGGAGGAACCGGAAGAGGAGGAACTGGAAGAGGAGGAACCAGAAGAAGAGGAACCGGAAGAGGAGGAACCGGAAGAAGAAGAGGTTCCGGAGGAAGAAATATTGATACCTACAGTAAATCAATTAAATAAAAGAAAATCCTCAACCAACGGACCAACGTTAAAAATGGTCAATGGTGTTTCCGCCAAGGAAGCAAAATATTGGGAAGATTACCAATTTTTCGATGAATCGGATCCCGATGAGGATTTCGATGATATTATAGAAATTACCTCGACCCAATTTAATAAAGCAAAAGAAAATAATAAGGGAAAAGGTATAAAAATAGAGAAACCTGATTCCAACCCCGATGAACTTTATATGTATCGGCAACTGTGATGACCCGAAAATTTTCGACCAAATTTAAACTTAATCTTTATATGTTTTCAACACGATAAGCAAAGTCTGTAATGTGAGTCTCAAAGTTTTTGAACTGTTCTCATGAATTCATTTGACCTTCGACTAGTTCCGACGATTCACGAACCACTAATTGTAAATAGATACATAAATATTTAAACATATGAATATATATAATAACAAATTGAAATATAATTTGAAATATTATATGTTGTTGTTATTAAAGCTAAGTAAATATAAAATAAAATAAAAATATGATATTAAGATAATTAATATTTAAAACATATCTATGTATATAAATAAAGTATATTAAAAATATATTTTGTGATTTCAAATTTATTTCGTAAACAATGGTAACGCTCAATTGTTATTAAATGAATAGCAAATGAGTTAATAAGGAACTTATGTGATTTTAAAATAAATGGTAATCCGAAAGTGAGTTATATAAGTTATAGGCTTATTAAAAGTATATTTAGGATCAAATTATTTAATTTTAACACTTTTTATATGAGAGGGACAGTGGATGTAATTTTTATTTATTAAATTAATGACTGAATTTTATACCATCATGACCAAAATAACTAAAACTATTTAATTTAAAAATGTGGGATTTTGCTGTGTACTTTTATCCACCATTGATTAACGACTAAGAACAAAATTCAGTCCGTGAAGGACGACGGCTAACTTAATCACACGTTTATTATTATTATTATATTATTTATATTATTATATTTCTGTTCTATTACACATCCGTGAATTAAAATAGACACGTATTGTGCCCAAATTGAAAATTGATGTCCTCGTTCCATTCAATCCCTTCTTTTCAATCCACTAGCTTAACTAATATTTATTATATATTCATACATACTCCTACAATTTAAGAATCATCACACCCACTTGTGATTATTACTGCACGTTTCCATTCTCATATGATTGATATATTACTTTATTTTATTATAGTATTATATATTATATATCAATATCAATATCAATATTATGTATATATGAGGATACATGCACTTCAAATGAACCCCCACCAACATTCATTCCCTGAAAGACTACCGAAATTCACTCAAAACCTTGCTTGTCGTTCTTGTTTATGTCGGGCACCATACCATCACAACTCGCCATCCAAAACCATATTAAGCCACCATTTTTTTTCTCTCACCATTATAACGATACCATGCTCGACCCACCACCACCATTGACAACCATCATAACCGTGAAACCATCTCAATCTCTCTTTCTTTCTCCTTTTTTTGTTGAAACAGAAACAACCATGTGAACCACCACCTTCAACCATTTAAAACTACCACCATCAAAACACCACCAAAAACCGCTGGAAGTATCACTGTCATGCTACTGTGTTGCTGCAGTTCAAGCGACAAAAATAATGAAGATGAAACTGTTATGCAGCTACTCGCTAATCCTTCTTCTTTCTTTTCTATTTTTTTTCCGAATTCTTCGTGAAGTGCTTCTGGAATTACTTCTGATCGAATCAGGCTGTTGTACTTTTGATTTTCTATTTAAAACCCGAAATCCAATTAAAGATAATGAAAGAAATTTGATAAATTTGGTAACGATGATCTTGATCTATAAACCGAAGACGACCCCACCTTTTTGTTTCCGGTCGTGAACCAGAAAAAGCACGAAGCATTTGTTTTATTGGATACTGTATACGGCTGCCTTTTTTTGTTATACGCCTTATATGTTTTTTTTAAAACCGAATCCTTATACAAACCATCGGACCATCTTTAGGCTACTAGTACAACTTGGGCCTGTTTCAATTCCTACTGTTGGGCCGTAACATTGTTGGGCTGTGTTTGTTGATTGGATTGAAAAATGTTGATGAGGTACATGATATACGAATATTGGTTAAAACAATTAAGGTGTGAATTAATCCAGAAATCTCAAAGCAGTGTAATGGTTGATGGTGTTTGTGAGGTGTTACTAGTTTAGCCGAGAGGTCACAGGTTCAATCCTGGCCTGCAGCTTTTTTTCTTTAAAATAAGAAGATGAATCAGACAGCTATAGATATTGGATATATATTTATGGGTTGGGTTGTAATCAGAATGAAAGAACAGAAGGATGGTTAGGGGTGTTGTTGGTTAAACAAGAGGTCTTGGATTCAAGCATAGGCATGGGCATTATTTTTTTTGGAAAGCCTTTAAATGAAGGTAGTATTTTATTATCAATATTATTATTATTATTATTATTATTATTATTATTATTATTATTGTTATTGTTATTATTTATATCATTATTATTATTATTATTACTATTACTATTACTATTATTATTATTATTATTATTATTATTATTATTATTATTATTATTATTATTATTATTATTATTATTATTATTATTATTATTATTATTATTATTATTATTATTATTATTGTTATTATCATGATGATTAGTTTTAATATTAATAAAAGGATCTTAGTATTTAAAAGTCTTAAATTAGATATTAGTAAAAGTATGATTGGATTATGAAAATAATATAAATATAAACTATCATACTAAAAACAAATATGATATAAGAATGAATATGTATATGTTACGATAGATTTTAGTTACTTTTACAAAATTTATGAAGTTATAAAGATAAGTATATAAAATATATAAGTCTTTTATTATTATTATTATTATTATTATTATTATTATTATTATTATTATTATTATTATTATTATTATTATTATTATTATTATTATTATTATTATTATTATTATTATTAGTATTATTATTATTATTATTATTATTATTATTATTATTATTATTATTATTAATATAAAGTATGATTATTATTATTATCACGAATATGAATATTATTATTATTGTTGTTACGAAAATAACAAAAACTATTATTATTATCATTAATATTAGTATTAGTATCATTGTAGACTTATTATTATTATTAACAAAAGTATTATTATAAAAATTATCATTTGTAATAAGATCGTTATAATAAATACTATTACTAAGTATTATGTATTATTATTAAAAATTATTATTTTCATTATCATTACTATTTTTAACAAACAAATGAAATATGTACATATAAAATATTTGATACATGTAACTTGACAAAAGTTATATTTTTTTTAGTAATAATGAAATATATAAATTAATACTATAAAAATTATATCACTAATAATAATATATATATTTGTTCGATTACAATTATGAATATTAATAAATACACAAATGATATAGGTTCGTGAATCCGAGGCCAACCCTGCATTGTTCAGTTTCGTCGTATGAATATTTTTACTACAAAATATTCGATTGTGAGTTCATTTGCTCCCTTTTTACTTATTACATTTTTGGGCTGATAATAGATGCAAATGCTTTATTAACTATTTTACAATATTTATATGCGTGAGTTCATTTGCTCCCTTTTACTCTTTACATTTTTGGGACTGAGAATACATGCGCTGTTTTTACAACTGCTTTATTAAATGCTTTTGAAATATATTTTGAACTGTGAATACATGAAATACTTTTATAAATATTTGACGAGATAGACACAAGCAAAACATTCCTCGAGTGAATTATTATGCAGACAGAAGTTCTGCGGATTATTATTGAATTATGTGGACATGATAATTGCCACCATTGAATTATGTGGACATGATAATTGCCACCATTGAATTATGTGGACATGATAATTGCCACCAATTGATATGAATGTTATGTATCGAGAGAATGATTTTTATACACAGGTTATGTGTATTATATTTTGTACACAAGATATGTGTACGGTTACTATGATTTATGAAAATGGTTTCGTACACGAGAAAGATGTACTGTATTTAAAAGATATAGCATGTACATTACAGGTGGGTATAGGATTCGGGCCCATTTGTACCATGCATCATTTAAATTTTGTGGTCTATCAAAATGATGAATTTTATTGTTTTAAGATAAACCTATGAACTCACCAACCTTTTGGTTGACACTTGAAAACATGTTTATTCTTAGGTATGAAAGAAATCTTCCGCTGTGCATTTGCTCATTGTAAGGACATTACTTGGAGTCAATCATCGCTCTGGGATCAAATGTTGATGACTTCGTCCAGATGGATTAGGATGGGTTATCACAGCAACGTCCGTATTTCCTAAATTGTAACAATAACCCGGGAACCTCTAAACCACCAGGTTTTTCTAAACCATTGTGGAAAACGATGGCTCGTATTAGAGGAACACCATATATCCCTAGAAAATTAGGAAAACGAACCAAGTCCGAAGAAGAAGAAACCAGTGATTCCGATTACAGGGTTGTAATCATGTTGTGTATTATGTGTATTGTAGTGTGCTTGTCCTTTTATGTTCTATGTAAAAATTGCTTGTATTGTTTGTTAATTATCTTTTACGAATCTAATCCTTGTCTATTTTACACTATAAAAACAAAATGGACGTTAAGGGTAGACAACCGAATATTTTAGAAGACCTACCAGAGGATATGATTGAGGAAATCTTATCTAGAGTCAGTCAGAATTCATCAGCACATTTAGTTATGGCGAAATTAACTTGTCAAACATTTGAAAGACTTTCCAGAAATGCCTTAGTTTATAAAAGGCTTTCCTTTGATAGGTGGGATATATCACATTGGGGAGACCGTAAGTTACGCCGTGTTTTCTTTAAAGCGTTAAATGCGGGGAACCCAAATGCAATTTTACGCTACGGGTTAAGAACCTATTTTGACTCAACATATCCCAACATAGGATTTCATGAGTTAGAAAGAGCTTCTAACATGCAACATAAAGAAGCATGTTATGCTTACGGGTTAATAATGTTCGCTTCTCATCAAATTGAGAAAAAGAACATTGGGTTGCAACTTTTAAATAAAACATTCCCACAAGTGACGGACTCAGTAGTTGAGATGAGAAACAAGGTTTTTAGATTGTTACGAGGCTGTTGGGCATTATGAAACCCTCGTCCTTTTGACAACATTACAACATACTGCTTAGCCAATGGTCATAACGGTTACTTTCCACAAAACCAAGGATGGAAAGTCGTCTTAGTAAAACCAGAATGCATGACTTGTTTCTGGACTTATGAATTACGTGTCTTTATTTCTTTTGCTGAACAACTTGCGTATTAACTAGAATTGCCTTTATAGCTGTCGAGTAGCAATGTTATTATGTGTTATATTTCATCCTATATGTATAATAACGATATTGTAAGTTTGTAATATTTTGTATAAAGTTTAAACGCAAAATTTTATTGTAATAAGTTTTTCATATAGAAGCGTAGTAGTTAAGTTGTATAGTAGCTAGTAAGTATGAACTTAACGGGTAGGTACTACCCGAATTAAAACTATAAAATGCTAATATGAACAAAAAGCTTTTATAAATAAGTTCATATTATGCTACGAAATACTATTGACTACTCTTAAATTCTATATGATTAACTCAATTCTTTTGGCTATTTTTGAAGGAAATGGCACTGCAACTCGTCAGAATTTGAACATGAGTGAGGAAGACTTCTGTGTTTTCCTTGCAGCAAACATAGCCGCAGTACAGGCTGCGATGCAAAATAACAATAACTCTGGATCTAGCAGTGGAACTAATTCCACAAGAAATCGTGTAGGATGCCCCTACAAATAATTCACTGCCTGCAAACCTTTGGAATTTGATGAAATCGAAGGGCCAATTGGATTGAAACGGTGGACCGAGAAGGTCGAATCGGTGTTTGCCATAAGTAAGTGTACTGAAGAGGACAAATTTAAGTACGCTACGCTTACCTTCACAGGTACGGCGTTAACATGGTGGAATACCTATCTTGAGCAGGTAGGACAAGATGCTGCTTACGCACTACCGTGGTCAGCATTCAAGCAATTGATGAACGAGCAGTACCATCTTAGAAACGAGGTCAATAAGCTCAAGGCAGAGCTTAGAGAATTACGAACACAAGGGTTCGACATTACCACGTATGAACGACGATTCACAGAGTTGTGCCTATTATGTCCAGGAATGTTCAAAGATGAAGAAGAAAAGATTGACGCGTTTGTAAAGGGTTACCAGTAAGGATTCAAGAAGATGTGAGTTCACACGAGCCCGATTCCATACAGAAGGCAAGTCGAATGGCTCATAAACTCATAAATCAGATTAAGGGGAGAATTAAAGAACAGGCGGCCGAAGAAGCCAATACGAAACAACTCAAGAGGAAGTGGGAGGAAAACAGTGACAAGAGTCACCAGTACAACAACGACAACAACAATTACAACCACAATCGCAACAACTATCCCAACAACCGCAACATAGATCGCAACAACAACAATCGCAATCCCAACAACAACAACTACAACAAACGTCCCAACAACAACAATTACAATAACCGTCCCAACAACAATAACAACTGCAACAACAACAATAATCAGAAACAGCAATGCCAAAGGTGTGAAGAGAATCACCCGGGGTTCTACACAACAGGGGAATACTAATGGGCAGGGCCGCGTAAGAGTTTTCAATATTAATACGGCAGAAGCGCAGGAAGACCTGGAGCTTGTTACGGGTACGTTTCTCATTGACAATAAATCTGCTTATGTTTTATTTGATTCGGGTGCGGATAGAAGCTTTATGAGTAGAGATTTTTGTGCTACACTAAGTTGCTCACCGACGCCCTTGGATAATAAATTTTTACTCGAATTAGCAAGTGGTAAATTAATTACAGCGGATAATATATGTCGAAATCGAGAAATAAAACTGGTTAATGAAACATTTAAGATTGACTTGATACCAGTAGAGTTAGGGAGTTTTGATGTGATAATCGATATGGACTGGTTGAAAGAAGTGAAAGCAGAGATCGTTTGTTACAAAAATGCAATTCGCGTTATACGAGAAAAAGAAAAACCCTTAATGGTGTACGGAGAAAAGAGCAACGCGAAGTTAAACCTTATTAGTAACCCGAAGGCACAAAAACTAATAAGAAAAGGTTGCTATGCTGTGCTAGCACACGTCGAGAAAGTCAATTCAAAAGAAAAGAACATCAATGATGTTCCCGTCGCAAAAGAATTTTTTGATGTATTTCTTAAAGAATTACCAGGACTACCTCCACACCGATCCGTTGAATTTCAAATAGACCTTGTACCGGGAGCTGCACCAATAGCTCGTGCTCCATACAGACTCGCACCTAGTGAAATGAAGGAACTTCAGAGCCAATTACAAGAACTTTTAGATCGTGGTTTCATTTGACCAAGCACATCACCGTGGGGAGCTCCTGTTTTGTTTGTCAAGAAGAAGGATGGTACATTTAGATTATGTATCGACTACCGAGAGTTGAACAAACTTACCATCAAGAACCGCTACCCACTACCAAGAATCGATAACTTATTTGATCAACTACAAGGCTCGTCGGTTTATTCGAAGATTGATTTACGTTCTGGGTATCATCAAATGCGGGTGAAGGAGGATGATATTCCAAAGACTGCTTTTAGAACACGTTACGGTCATTACGAGTTTATGGTTATGCCATTTGGGTTGACTGACGCACCAGCTGTGTTCATGGACCTCATGAACCGAGTGTGTGAACCATACTTTGACAAGTTTGTCATTGTTTTCATCGATGACATACTTATTTACTCAAAGAATGATCAAGAACATGAAGAACATTTGAGAAAAGTACTAGAGTTGCTGAGGAAAGAAAAACTGTACGCTAAGTTTTCAAAGTGTGCATTTTGGTTGGAAGAAGTTCAATTCCTCGGTCACATAGAGAACAAAGAAGGTATTCAGGTGGATTCAGCAAAGATTGAAACTGTTGAAAAGTGGGAAACCCCGAAAACTCCGAAGCATATACGCCAATTCTTAGGACTAGCTGGTTACTACAGAAGGTTCATCCAAGATTTTTCCAGAATAGCAAAACCCTTGACTGCATTAACGCATAAAGGGAGGAAATTTGAATGGAAGGATGAACAAGAAAAGGCGTTTCAATTGTTAAATAAAAAGTTAACTACAACACCTATATTGTCATTACCTGAAGGGAATGATGATTTTGTGATATATTGTAACGCCTCAAAGCAAGGTCTCGGTTGTGTATTAATGCAACGAACGAAGGTAATTGCTTATGCGTCTAGACAATTGAAGATTCATGAGCAGAATTATACGACGCATGATTTGGAATTAAGCGCGGTTGTTTTTGCATTAAAGACTTGGAGGCACTACTTATATGGGGCCAAAAGTATTATATATACCGATCACAAAAGTCTTCAACACATATTTAACCAGAAACAACTGAACATGAGACAGCGCAGGTGGATTGAATTGTTGAATGATTATGACTTTGAGATTCGTTACCACCCGGGGAAGGCAAATGTGGTAGCCGACGCCTTGAGCAGAAAGGACAGAGAACCCATTCTAGTAAAAGCTATGAATATAATGATTCACAATAACCTTACTACTCAAATAAAGGAGGCGCAACAAGGAGTTTTAAAAGAGGGAAATTTAAAGGATGAAATACCCAAAGGATCGGAGAAGCATCTTGATATTCGAGAAGACGGAACCCGGTATAGGGCTGAAAGAATTTGGGTACCAAAATTTGGAGATATGAGAGAAATGGTACTCAGAGAATCTCATAAAACCAGATACTCAATACACCCTGGAACGGGGAAGATGTACAAGGATCTCAAGAAACATTTTTGGTGGCCGGGTATGAAAGCCGATGTTGTTAAATATGTAGGAGAATGTTTGACGTGTTCCAAGGTCAAAGCGGAGCATCAGAAACCATCAGGTCTACTTCAACAACCCGAAATCCCGGAATGGAAATGGGAAAACATTACCATGGATTTCATCACTAAATTGCCAAGGACTGCCCGTGGTTTTGATACTATTTGGGTAATAGTTGATCGTCTCACCAAATCAGCACACTTCCTACCAATAAGAGAAGATGACAAGATGGAGAAGTTAACACGATTGTATTTGAAGGAAGTCGTCTCCAGACATGGAATACCAATCTCAATTATCTCTGATAGGGATGGCAGATTTATTTCAAGATTCTGACAGACATTACAACAAGCACTAGGAACTCGTCTAGACATGAGTACTGCCTATCATCCACAAACTGATGGGCAGAGCGAAAGGACGATACAAACGCTTGAAGACATGCTACTAGCATGTGTTATTGATTTCAGAAACAGTTGGGATCGACATCTACAGTTAGCAGAATTTTCCTACAACAACAGCTACCATTCAAGCATTGAGATGGCACCGTTTGAAGCACTTTATGGTAGAAAGTGCAGGTCTCCGATTTGTTGGAGTGAAGTGGGGGATAGATAGATTATGGGTCCGGAGATAATACAAGAAACTACCGAGAAGATCATCCAAATTCAACAACGATTGAAAATCACCCAAAGTCGACAAAAGAGCTACGCTGACATTAAAAGAAAAGGTATAGAATTTGAAATTGGAGAGATGGTCATGCTTAAAGTTGCACCTTGGAAAGGCGTTGTTTGATTTGGTAAACGAGGGAAATTAGACCCAAGGTATATTGGACCATTCAAGGTTATTGATCGCGTCGGACCAGTAGCTTACCGACTTGAGTTACCTCAACAACTCGCGGCTATACATAACACTTTCCACGTCTCGAATTTGAAGAAATGTTTTGCTAAAGAAGATCTCACTATTCCGTTAGACGAAATCCAAATCAACGAAAAACTTCAATTTATTGAAGAACCCGTCGAAATAATGGATCGTGAGGTTAAAAGACTTAAGCAAAACAAAATACCAATTGTTAAGGTTCGATGGAATGCTCATAGAGGACCCGAGTTCACCTGGGAACGAGAAGATCAGATGAAGAATAAATACCCGCACTTATTTCTAGAAGATACGACAACACCTCCAACTGCTTAAAATTTTGGGACGAAATTTATTTAACGGGTAGGTACTGTAGTGACCCGAACTTTTCCATGTTTATATATATTAAATGAAATTGTTATTTACATGATTAAGTATTTTCAACAAGTTAAGAAATCAAACTTGTTAAGACTTGATTAATTTAAATAGGTTTCATATAGACAATTGACCACCCAAGTTGATCGGTGATTCACGAACGTTAAAACTTGTAAAAACTATATGATGACATTTATATGATTATATATATAGTTAACATTATATTATGATAAGTAAGTATCTCATTAGGTATTTTAACAATGTGTTATATACATAAAATTGAGTTTATTGAATTAAGAAACTCGAAACGATATATATAACGATTATCGTTATAACAACGTCTTAATAAATACATATGAATCATATTAAGATATTGATATACAATGTTTAATCATGATAAATGATAAGTAAACATGTCATTAAGTGTATTAACAATGAACTTGAAAGGACACATCCTTATCCACCTGGACGAAGTCATCAAAATTTGGTCCCATTGCGATGATCGACTCCAAGTAATGTCCTTAAAATGAGCAAATGCACAGCGGAAGACTTAATTCGTACCTAAGAATAAACATGCTTAAAAGTGTCAACCAAAAGGTTGGTGCGTTCATAGGTTTATCATAACAATCATTTCAATATATTAATAGACCACAAGATTTCATAATCATAAACATAATACACTCGCAAGTGTATGTAAAGCATTCTAAGTGGTTGAGCACTTGGTAACCATACTTAACATTTAATCAACGTCGCATATTCCCTTTATTATGAAATCTCACTACACTGTACCAAGTGTAGTCACTGAACAAAGTACTGTGCAACCGTTGAATACTGGTCGTCCAGTCCGGTTGGGGTTGTCAGGCCCGATAGATCTATCAACAGGATTCGCGTTTACAATACCCATGTAAATAGTAGTTACCAAGCTACAGGGAAGTATGCCAGTGGTACAACTCAACGTAGAATGTATTTTAAGTACTTGTGTCTATTTCGTAAATATTTATAAAAGCAGCGCATGTATTCTCAGCCCAAAAATATATATTGCAAAAGCAATTAAAAAGGGAGCAAATAAAACTTACCATACTGTATTTTGTAATAAAAATACATATGACTTTATTGAACAAGTGTAGGGTTGGTCTCGGATTCATGAACCTATATCAATTATATATCTATTAAAACATGATAGAGTTTACATAATTTCATTTATTTATATATTATTTATATAGTTGTAGTTATATATAATTTATACTAAATTCCATTTAAAACATATATTTATAGTATATCTTAAATTACATGTCATATATTTACTTTGTATATATATTTAAAATGATCAGTATCTATACATTTAGTTATGTTAATATATCTATATATATGTATATATATGATTAGTAATATTTTTAAGAAATATCATTAGTTTGTTATATGTAAGTATTTATATAGTAAATGTTAATATTTTTGATATATAGTTATATGAAATCTTAATAAAATTCTAGTATATGGAATAAGTATATTTAATGTACAAAATATTTATTTGTTAAAACGATGATCTTGAAAATAATGATTTACCAATAATAATAATATTTTATTTAATAATGATAATACTAATAACACAAAAAAAATGTGATAATGATAATAATGATACTACTAATGTTAATAATAATAATAATAATAATAATAATAATAATAATAATAATAATAATAATAATAATAACCTAAATTAAGTTTTAATAAATATAATAACTTTAATAAAAAAATGTTAATTTTTGGTAAAAGGGATAGTTTAAAATGAAAATTTTGATAATTTTAATTAAAATGTTACTTGTAATAATAATAATACTTAATACTAGTAAATGTTAATGATAATCATAATAATAATAATAATAATAATAGAAATAAAATAAGAAAGTATACCCCTTAAAATCCTTGAGTAAAAAGAATTGCTGCGGACGGGACTCGAACCCATAACCTTCCGCTTATACGCACACACTCTAACCGTTGGGCTGATGCCCAGTTTCTGTTTTAAAACCGAATCCCTATGTGTTTAACTTAGATTTATTTATGTTTTATTTTCTTCAACCTCTTCTTCTTCTCTACACCCATCGACCGGAGCACCAAATCCCAATCTCAAATAAATGTTTAATTTATCTTTGTATCATAAATGGAAATGATTTGTATGTAAAATAATCAGACACCAAAAAAAAATAAAAAAAATAAAACAATAGCAGATGCTATAAACTGTCGTGAAATAATTTTTTTTTTAAACTCAATTCGTGATTTTTGACTTCGAGACGTTTTTAGATTATAATCATAACACGAAGAAGATTTTAAATCATTCCTGTAAACTTTATGAATCCTCAATTGTTCTTGAAACATCAAGTTTAATTCGAATTTTGCTATGAACTCAGTTGTTGACTTTTTATTTTAAAAACTTTGACCTCTAAATTCATGTTTGATAATTGAAATTGGAAGTTGAAACTTTATAATGAGTACGTTTAGATAGTTCTTAATAAAACTGCAATTCAAGATTTTTCAGTTTCATTAAAAATCGAAAATAAAAAAATAGTTCATACGAACCCAGTACCCATCTGGGTGTTCTTCAGCTTTTTTTTTTTTTAAGAAATTCAATTTTCTTTGCTGCAGTTATAATCGATGTTTAATGTAAATAATGAAATAAGTAAAACTTCACGAGGCAACAGAAATAAAGATATCGATATGTTCAGATAGTGATAATTGATATGTATCTAGTTTTATAGACAATATATCACGAGAGAACAGAAGAAATATTCACAAGTTGAAAAGATAGGAACTATCTTGGTTTTATTAGCTGTATAAGTTTTTATATAATTAATATATTTTGGTAATTCTATTATAAATAGCAATAATATAGATAATAGTATTAATAATACAAATACTAATAATAATAATAATAATAAAAGAAATAACAATAATAATAACAATTTTTTTTACTAATGATAATATTAATAATAATACTTACAATAATACTAATGTTTGATAATATTATTAATACTATTAAATGATATTAATAATAATTGTATAACAATTTATACATATCATTTTCATATTTATATTATAATATTATTAATACTGGTATTAATATTTATTTTTAATATTACTACTGGAAGTAATATTAATACAACAACTATAATCTTGCTTGTAATAAAATTTAATGTACTAACCTTATTAGTTCTGTAATACTTATTTTTTAATATCATATTTGAATATTTAATATTTATATACAATATTAATTAGGTATAGAAGTCATATATGTATATATCTAGATTCATTTTAATAATAGCTTAATCATTTTGTGTTTTACTTTACATTTTCAATTCAAAGGATTATATTGAAATTTATTAATTCAAGATATTATATATACTTATATTTATTTTTATATACATATCTTATATATATTCATTCTTATTTACAACAGTTGTTCGTGAATCGTCGGGACTAGTCAGAAGGTCAAATGGATAAATAATACAGTTCAAAGATTTTAAGACTCAACATTACAGACTTTGCTTATTGTGTCAAAAATATTAAATCGTATCGAGAGTTTGGTTCAAAATTAGTCGAAATTTTCCGGGTCGTGACAGTACCTACCCGTTAAAGAAATTTCGCCCCGAAATTTGAGTGAGGTCGTCATGGCTAACAATAAAAGTGTTTTCATGACGAATATGAGTTGATAAAAGAGTTTTATCATCATTGATTAATATAGATAAAACGATTCGATTACTCAAAGAGTACGAATGAAGCTATCACTAAATAGTGAAATGAGAAAGACAAATTTCATCATAACGTTTGACTAGTCATGGTTGAATTTTTGGAAAATAAGGTTCGTCTTAACGTTTGACGTTGTCTCGATTAAATTCCGGAATTCAAAGGATTTAAAGAAAATCTTCGGAATTTAAAAGATTCGATTCTTCGGCGAATAAGGAGATCAAGATCTCTATAATTAGATACGGTGATCTGCCTCAATTACTCTGTCTGATATTTCTATTATAAATTAAACTCTTCCTTCCCATTATTCTCACCATTCCTATACTTCATTTCTTAGTTCATATATCCAAAAGATTATAAAAATGCTTAATCTGGTTCTAATCCTTGTCCTTCTTCTGTCAATCACTTCTGTCTTCCTCCTTTTTCATCTACCACCAGAGGAATCTGCTTTCTTCTACTTTGCCCTTGGGGTTATAGCGTTCTTAATTCTCCAGTGTCTTTATGTTGCGATAAACATTGATATACACGGTTTGTAATTTATGTGTTGTTATCGGATTTTATATTCTCCCCTATATTTCGAAGCTCTATGCTTTTGTTTTCTCTTCTCAACTTCAAGTCAAGCGAATAATGATCCAGAATTCGTAAATATAGAATTTCGAATGATTATAATGTTCTAAGCAGGAAGGAACGTGATAGCATGATTTGATTTTCAAATTTATCAAAATTACTGAAGATAGAACTATCAAGAATATATTCTTCTTGATATGTTCGGAGGTTATGTAGAATGAAAGAGTTATGTAACATGACACATGATGATGGTATAATCTACTGTGAACCATCATCACATTTCATTAGAGACTCAGCATGACTTACTGTAATATAATCACGTTGGCCAAGCGTCATTATATTATACTAACTCATGCTTCAATTCCCAACACTTCTCCACAATTCATTCATAATTTATACTTAAATTTTACAGAAGTTCCCAATATAATGTAATACCGAAAACACGCAGAGGTAGATAATTTCGGGCAAGAATATTTATGAAAATATCCTCAGAAATATTGAAGATATTTTATGATGATATTTTGGAATTTCTAAGTTCGAAGGTTGATAAAGAAAAATTTTCCGCAAGATTTTAACATGACTTTGGAGCAAGATTTTCTCTAAAGATTTCATCGGATCCAGAATTACCTGGATTTTTTGAATATATGGTTTAGTCCTTGTATTTATCCTTGGTCTCCTTCATGGTGTGCTCAATCCGATTTTCAGTACCAAATTTTTTTTTTCGAGCGTTCCTAACACTTCCTTCTTTATCATCAAACTCTTGGCTATTCAGGCCATCTACAATTTTACTGTTTCATCTGCATTTAATGCTACGATATCTGAATCATTGGTTATCAATCTGAGATGTTTTCAGGAGAATTGTGTTTTTAGATGATTAAACGCTGATGGTAGTATGGTTGAATATAAAAGGTTCTCTGGTAATAATAAGTGAGCACGCATATATATCAAGGTTATAATAAGGTTGTTTCGGACAAAAAGTCAAAGTTGACTTGCTGGAGCTGTGACTAAATTGGCTAATTTGGAAAGGGATTGCAAAGTTATTTTTGGTGATAACAATGCCAAAGGAGCTAGCACAGATACGTGTTAAACGTTTACTCAGGTTCCGAGTGTTTTCAGGTGCATAACCATATGCATAAATCTTTTCTCCCGTAATCCTCGATTGAGGTGTTTTCCAGAATTATGAAAGGTTTGAACGTAGATTATAATTGTCAAGATACAAATGATGTTTAAGATGAAATCAAGTGGCAAACTTGAAGAATTGTTTAGTTTCATATGTTATAGTCAATATTTTAATTCATTTTAATTGTCCAATGTTGGTAGTCCACAGTTGATAGTCCACAGTTAGCAATTCAATAATTCATATATAGTTTAATATATAATATTCGAATTAATTAATACGTATCGTGACCCGTATTCGTCTCAGACTCGATCACAACTCAAACTATATATATTATTGTAGAATCAACCTCAATCCTGTATAGCTAACTCCAGCATTACTGCATATAGAGTGTCTATGGTTATTCCAAATAATATATATAGATGCGTCGATATGATATGTCAAAACCTTGTATACGTGTCCCAATATTTAAAGTGTGTATAATAAATAACAGAAATTAAATGACGATAAATAAAATTGCGAGAATTAAAATTGCGATAAATAAAATGCGATAAATAAATTGCGATAAATAAAATGTAATCAGTTAGCTAGGAACAGTTAGCTAGGATTTTGTTAGCGTAGATTCTTAACAAAATTTTCTCATGGTTAATTTGTTTGTTTCTAACAAATTTTATTTTTGTCCAATGTTTTCTTCATTATGCCACTCGTTGGATTCTGATAGATCAAAATCCAAATATGAAATTGAATTAAAAGGGTTATTCTGCGGCGAACGGATACGTATATTGGTGGATATAAGTAGGATGGTAAATGATTTTTGAATCAGATTCGAAGAATGTACAATGTAACTTATTAATGTGAAACCCAAATATTCCTCGGGTATTACCTACCCGTTAAAATATTTTCATCATTAATAGTTGGTACAAAGGAATTTTTAATTACAATCTTTATGAAAATATACATACATAAATATATTTTCTTCAGATGTAATCATGGATTTAATGAATCAATAAGATATTAAACTCATTTGATTTATCGTTAATACTAGATTACATAATCTCTAAAACTTTAGAAATTACATAATCGCCATGTCGAGCGAAGATAATCGATGTAGAACGATATGTAGAACGAAGATAAAGTAGATAGAATGATACGTAGAACGATGATTATGCTCGAGGTACAGAATGAGATGTTGAGGCATGTGATGTTGAAACTTGGGTTGTTGATGGTAGTGATGGTACTGGTGATGTTGTTGATGGTGGTACCGTTGCTGCCGGTGATGCTGCTGGTGCTTATGGTATTGAGGCTTGCGATGTGGACGTTACTGGTGGTACTGGTGTTGCTGATGGTGCTTGTAATCTTTGTACCATACGTTCCAAAGCCACTACTCGAGCGCGAAGCTCGTTGACTTCTTCTATTACACCGGGGTGATTGTCGGTTCGGACAAGCGGATAAATAAAATCTAGAATTTGATGTAGTATATAATTGTGGCGAGATACTCTAGAAATGAGAGAGAAAATGGTGTTTCGGACAGGTTCGCCGGTAAGTGCTTCAGGTTCTTCACCCAGAGGTGAATTCGATTGGTGGAAGGGATCACCTTCTTCTTGCCTTCAATGATTAAGTAGACTACGAACCCATACCCATTTCATCCAGAATTGGTGATGACTAATTGGTTGATCCATTCCGGTTACACTGCTTTCGGAGCTTGAGTGGGACTCCATATCGGAATCCGAGGGCTTGAACTAGTGGTGAGTTCCATTTTGCTCGGTTAGATACAGAGTTTTTGGTATGAAATGAATTTCGGATATCGGATGATATTCTAATTACATAGAATACCTATACATAGTACAGGAAATCTCGTAGATTACGGAGGGAATTAAGGAAACGCGTCAGACAAGACTTAATGTGATGGGATGTGAATTTGTCTGTACACAGTCTATGCAATAATTGCAATAAGACGCGTCGAGACTGACAATGATAAGTAGATATTTTTTCGACAAATGGTGGTAAGCAAAAACATTTGACATGCAGACCAGGTTCAAGTCCAGACTTATTAATATTACCTAACAACTACTAGGTCGAAGTCCGGACTCACTAATGCATCCTAACAACTACTAGTTAGACACACTAACTCAAGACCTGGTTCACTACGACCACCGCTCTGATACCAACTGAAAGGACCCGTCCTTATCCACCTGGACGAAGTCATCAACATTTGGTCCCATTGCGATGATCGACTCCAAGTAATGTCCTTAAAATGAGCAAATACACATTGGAAGACTTAATTCGTACCTGAGAATAAACATGCTTAAAAGTGTCAACCAAAAGGTTGGTGAGTTCATAGGTTTATCATAACAATCATTTCAATATATTAATAGATGATAATGCTAAAAACGAACATATAATTCATAGCATTATTCCTCAAGAAAGACAAGCTTTTAGTTGCAATTGTTCTATTTACAAGTGATATTCGTTTAAATAATAAAAGGTGAAGACAAAAGACAGATTCGACGAATTGAAGACGCAAACGACCAAAAAGCTCAAAAGTACAAAAGGCAATCAAAAAGGTTCCAATTATTGATAAGAAACGTCTCGAAATTACAAGAGTACAAGATTCAAAACGCAAAGTACAAGATATTAAATTGTACGCAAGGACGTTCGAAAAGCCGAAACCGGGACATGAGTCAACTCTCAACGCTCGACGCAACGGACTAAAAATTACAAATCAACTATGCACATAAATATAATATAATATTTAAATAATTCTTATAATTATTTAATATATTATATATATTTATAAATCCGTCGGCAAGAAAGACTCCAAAGTATCTGAGCTGTAATTTCAAACTCCGCGACTCGCGGAGTTTGAAGGCCAAAAAGGTCGCGAGTCGCGGAGCCCCAATTTCAGAAAATCCCTATAAAGCTCGCGCATTCTGATCGTAATCTATCATCTTTTTCTTCTTCTCCTCATACGTAAAAAATATATATATATATATATTTATAATTTATATTTTAATTTTAATTATAATTCTAATAATAAGGGTATGTTAGCGAATGTTGTAAGGGTGTAATTCGAAATTCTGTCCGTGTAACGCTACGCTATTTTTAATCATTGTAAGTTATGTTCAACCTTTTTACATTAATGTCTCGTAGCTAAGTTATTATTATGCTTATTTAATCCGAAGTAATCATGATGTTGGGCTAATTACTAAAATTGGGTAATTGGGCTTTGTACCATAATTGGGGTTTGGACAAAAGAACGACACTTGTGGAAATTAGACTATGAGCTATTAATGGGCTTTATATTTGTTTAACTAAATGATAGTTTGTTAATGTTAATATAAAGATTTACAATTGGGCGTCCCTATAAATTACCATATACACTCGATCGGACACGATGGGCGGGGTATTTATATGTACGAATAATCGTTCATTTAACCAGACACGGGAATGGATTAATAGCCACTAGAATAATTAAAACAGGGGTGAAATTATGTAAAAGGACACTTGGTATAATTGATAACAAAATATTAAAACCTTGGGTTACACTCAGTCGACATCCTGGTGTAATTATTAAACAAAGTATTAAAATCTTGTTACAGTTTAAGTCCTCAATTAGTTGGAATATTTAACTTCGGGTATAAGGATAATTTGACGAGGACACTCGCACTTTATATTTATGACTGATGGACTGTTATGGACAAAAACCAGACGGACATATTAAATAATTCAGGACAAAGGACAATTAACCCATGGGCATAAAACTAAAATCAACACGTCAAACATCATGATTACGGAAGTTTAAATAAGCATAATTCTTTTATTTCATATTTAATTTCCTTTATTTTATATTTAATTGCACTTCTAATTATCGCATTTTTATTTATTGTTATTGTATTTAATTGCACTTTTAATTATCGTACTTTTTAATTATCGCAAGTTTATTTTATCGCACTTTTATTATTCGCAATTTCATTATCGTTATTTACTTTATGCTTTAATTTAAGTCTTGTATTTATTTTTAATATTTTACATTTGGTTTTAACTGCGACTAAAGTTTTAAAATCGACAAACCGGTCACTAAACGGTAAAAACCCCCTTTATAATAATATTACTTATATATATATATATATATATATATATATATATATATATATATATATATATATATATATATATATATATATATATATATATATATATATATATATTTGTATTTTTATAAAAGTAAACTAATATAGCGTTAAGTTTTGTTTAAAAAGATTCCCTATGGAACGAACCGGACTTACTAAAAACTACACTACTGTACGATTAGGTACACTGCCTATAAGTGTTGTAGCAAGGTTTAAGTATATCCGTTCTCTAAATAAATAAATATCTTGTGTAAAATTGTATCGTATTTAATAGTATTTTTTGCTAAAATTAATAACTATTTTATACCACTCCGCTACCACATCACGTATTTTTGGCGCCGCTGCCGGGGACTATCTTAAAAGCCGGAAGCGCAACGCTATATATAAAAAAAAAGGATTTTTACTTTTAGTACGTTTTTGTAAAAATACGTTTGAAATATTCGAAAATATAAAAAAAAAAAAAAACAGAAAATTTGTATATTTTTAAGATTTTGTTAAATATTTAAGTTTTATAAAGTATCTTTAGTTTGTAAAAATATAAGTTTTTATATATAACTTTTAGATTATAAAACAGAAAATTATAAAACAGAAAATAGAAAATAAAAAAAATAAAAAAAAAGAAAAACGCTTCGAGTTTTAAACTGTTTCAGAGTTGAAATTCTGAACCCCGCGACTCGCGGGGTTTACTGCCTTGAATACCGCAACTCGCGGAGAAAACCTGACACGCGACAGAAGCCCTAATCCTGCATTTATTACGAGGTAATTAATTATTATTATTATTATTATTTAACCCTAATTATTATTATTATTATTATTATTATTATTATTATTATTATTAGTTTTATTTTAACTTTTACTTTTTATTTAATTTATGTATTTAGTATTAATTAGTTTAATTAATTTGTAAAATTAGTAGTTTTAATAAATAAATAATATAAAAATAATATTTATAAAAATTGTATTTTTTTACAACTTTTTGTATATTTTTATATTTTGTCCCTTTTTAATCGTTTTAACGTAATATTTGTATTTTTCGCTCATATTTAATTTTAAACTTAGTCTTTGCCATAGTCATTTTTACTCCTAGATTTTTAGGCTTTGCCGTAGAATTCCTTAAGTGCTTTTTCTCTAGACTAAGATTTAGGTACTTTAGAATTTTGCGACGCCTTTTTAAGTTTTAGTTTCTTTTTAAGTTAATTCCATTTGGGATTTAGTTTTTCTTGTAAGCTTTAATATTTTTAGACGACTTTTACCTATGTATCAATTATCATTCCAATTAGTAATCTCAATTTGCGATTATAATTTTAAGTTAGTTGTAGTAATAAGGTTAGGTTAGTCAAGTATTTTTAAGTTTTTATAAGTTTCTTTTATTTTTCCGTCACCTTTTATTTTTCAACCATTTTTCTTTTTCAATTTTTTTTCCGACGAACTCTTTTTCTTTCTTATTTCTCGCTATTCTAGTTTTAGGACATAGATTTTTATTCTACTTCTTATCTAAATTTCTTAAAATTACGAAAATTTATTTTAAGTGGTTAAATTAATGGACATCAAAATTTTCTGGTTCGTAGTAATAGTTGGATTTGTACGTGGACCGGGTTATTGGAGCCAAACAGTCCTCAATTATATTGAGACCAAACGAATCCTGCCCCTCTGCTGCATCTTTTGGCTATTCGAAACGTGGGCAAAATCAGAAAAGTCTATTGGTTGGATAACTTATTATAATTTTTCTTTCCTCTTAAAAACTAATAGGATATTCAGTGAATGCACCGAGCAAGACGTTCACCACCTTTTGTACGTTCACCACCTGTAACTAGATCAAGACATTTAGCAAATATAACCGCCGTTGATTTTTCTTTAGAATCGTCATCCAGTCGACCAAGTACTTCAGTTCAAATTTCCGATAATCCATTTTTTGAACCCGACCTCACAATTGAGAATCCTGAGAATATTCAGGAACGGTTCGTAGATCCTGAACCACTAAACTTTCCTCCGGAACCACCAATCATTCAAACAGAGATTGTTGAGGAACGAACCATTAAATCAGAATTCTCTAGTGATTCCGATTCAACAAATTCAATTATGGAAAATCTGGAACCTTTAAGTATGGAAGACCGAATGAGAGCTAAACGTACTGGCCAAGGTCACGCAATTACTCATCCAGACATTAATGCGCCAGATTATGAAATCAAAGGAAAAATTCTACACATGGTGACTAATCAATGCCAATTTAGTGGTGCGCCGAAGGAAGATCCAAATGAACATCTACGTACCTTTAATAGGATCTGCACACTATTTAAAATCCGAGAAGTGGAGGATGAACAGATATATCTTATGTTATTTCCCTGGACTTTAAAGGGAGAAGCCAAAGATTGGTTGGAATCGTTACCTGAAGGGGCGATTGATACATGGGATGTTTTAGTTGAAAAATTTCTTAAACAATTCTTTCCTGCATCTAAAGCCGTAAGACTTCAAGCAGAAATTGTTACGTTTACACAGAAGCCAAATGAAACTCTATATGAGGCATGGACAAGATATGGAAAGTTGTTAAGAGGATGTCCGCAACATGGTTTAGACACCTGTCAAATAGTACAAATATTCTACCAAGGATGCGACATCACTACAAGGAAAGACATAGATATAGCAGCTGGTGGTTCTATTATGAAGAAAACCGAAACTGATGCTTACAAAATTATTGATAACACTGCTTCCCACTCACATGAGTGACACCAAGAAAAAGATATCATTAGATCATCTAAAGCAGCTAGAGCCGATTCTAGCCATGACTTAGATTCCATTTCCGCAAAGATAGATGCTGTGGAGAGACGAATGGAAAAGATGACTAAGGATATTCACTCAATACGAATTAGTTGTGAGCAGTGTGGAGGACCACATTTGACAAAAGATTGTCTCAGTATTGAATTAACAATGGAACAAAGAGAGAATATTTCATACATAAACCAAAGGCCTGGAAATAATTATCAGAATAATTATCAACCGCCAAGACTGATTTACAATCAAAACCAGAATTATAACCGAAATATTCCATACAACAACCAACAAGGTCCTAGCAATCAACAAGTATCCAATAATACTTACAATCAGCAAAGACCAAATTTTCAAAACAAACCACCACAACAAACCGATGATAAAAAGCCGAATTTAGAAGATATGATGACGAAGCTAGTTGAAACTCAAACGCAGTTTTTCACATCTCAAAAACAAACCAATGAACAAAATGCTCAAGCATTTAGAAATCAACAAGCTTCTATTCAAAATCTGGAACAAGAAGTAAGTAACCTAGCAAGGTTAATAGGTGAAAGAAAACCGGGAAGTCTACCTAGTGATACAAATGCTAACCCCCGGAATGAAACAGCTAAAGCCATTACCACAAGAAGTGGTACAACACTTAAACCACCTGAAATACCTGTAACTTCTGATGAAGCCATTCCTACTCCACAAGAACCACAACCTGATCAAGATAAGGAAAAAGAACCGGTAGTTGAAAAGGTTAATGAAGATAACACAGCTAAGGCTAAATCTTATGTTAAACCATACCAACCACCACTTCCTTACCCGAGTAAAATGAAGAAAGAGAAACTTGAAGCCGAGCAATCCAAATTCTTGGATATGTTTAAACAGATAAATGTAAATCTTCCTTTCATTGATGTGATTTCAGGAATGCCTAGATATGCTAAATTCTTGAAAGATCTAATCTCAAATAGAAAGAAAATGGAAGAACTCTCGGCTGTTACTATGAATGCTAATTGTTCAGCAGTGCTGTTGAATAAGATACCAGAAAAACTATCTGATCCAGGAAGTTTCACAATTCCATATTTTCTGGGTAGTCTTAGTTCAATAGAAGCATTGGCAGACTTAGGTGCTAGTATAAATCTAATGCCGTATTCACTATACGCTAAACTAGACCTTGGAGAATTAAAACCAACTAGAATAAGCATACAACTAGCCGATAGATCAATAAAATATCCTAGAGGGATAATGGAGAACATGCTAGTTAAAGTTGGTACTTTAGTATTTCCAGTAGATTTTGTTGTTCTGGACATGGAAGAAGATTCTCAAGTTCCTCTCATATTAGGAAGACCATTCTTAAACACGGCTAAAGCAATGATAGACGTGTTCAGTAAGAAATTGACCCTAAGTATATAGGATGAGAGTGTTACCTTTTCAGTTGATAGATCAATGCAACAACCACAATCTGCAGATGATACATGTTATTATATTCAAACTATAGATGCACATGCAGAATTATTAGAAGAATTTCCAGAATTACAAGGAACAGGAGAATGTTCTTTAGGAGAAGGTAATGAACCAATTGATGAAGCTGAAATGTTAGCTACACTTATAGCTAATGGATATGAACCAACAACAGAAGAAATTCAAATGCTAAAAGAAGAAGACAGATATCGATATAAATCATCGATAGAAGAACCTCCGAAATTAGAGTTAAAGCCACTTCCAAACCATTTGGAATACGCTTATTTACATGGTGAATCTGAATTACCTGTAATAATATCGTCTTCTCTTACTGAAAATGAGAAATCACAACTCATTTCTGTGTTGAAAGCTCATAAACCAGCCATTGCATGGAAGATTCATGATATTAAAGGAATAAGTCCTTCGTATTGCACACATAAAATCCTTATGGAAGAAGGTCATAAAACGTATGTGCAACGCCAACGAAGACTAAATCCTAATATGCAAGATGTAGTTAAGAAAGAGATTATTAAACTGCTAGATGCAGGTCTAATTTATACAATCTCTGATAGTCCATGGGTAAGCCCAGTTCAATGCGTACCTAAGAAGGGTGGCATGACTGTCATTACAAATGAGAAAAATGAGCTTATTCCTACTAGGACTGTAACAGGATGGCGTGTGTGTATTGATTATAGAAAATTAAATGACGCCACCAGAAAAGATCACTTTCCCTTACCTTTCATAGATCAAATGTTGGAAAGATTAGCCGGAAATAGTTATTATTGTTTTCTAGATGGATTTTCCGGATATTTTCAAATTCTAATAGCACCCGAGGACCAAGAGAAAACCACATTCACGTGCCCTTATGGTACTTTTTCTTACAAACGCATGCCATTTGGACTTTGCAACGCCCCTGCAACCTTTCAAAGGTGTATGATGGCGATTTTTCACGACATGATAGAAGAATGCATGGAAGTTTTCATGGATGACTTTTCAGTCTTCGGTGATACATTTGAATCATGTCTAGTTAATCTTGAACGAATGCTTATTAGATGCGAACAATCAAATCTAGTACTTAATTGGGAGAAATGCCATTTCATGGTTAAAGAAGGCATCGTTCTTGGACATAAAATTTCAAAAGAAGGAATTGAAGTGGATAGAGCTAAAGTAGATGTAATTGCTAAACTTCCACATCCCACCAATGTTAGAGGAATTAGGAGTTTTCTAGGGCATGCCGGTTTTTACCGACGTTTCATAAAAGATTTTTCTAAAATTGCCACTCCTATGAATAAACTCCTAGAAAAGGATGCTCCATTCATCTTTTCAGATGAGTGTATCAAATCTTTTAATATTCTTAAAGAGAAACTAACTAATGCGCTGATCATGATAACACCAAATTGGAATCTACCATTTGAACTAATGTGCGATGCAAGTGATTTTGCAATGGGAGCCGTTTTAGGACAAAGGATTGAAAAACGATTTCAACCTATATATTATGCTAGTAAGACGTTACAAGGAGCACAAACGAACTATACAACTACTGAAAAAGAACTCCTTGCTATTGTCTTTGCTTTTGACAAATTTCGATCATATCTCGTTCTAGCAAAAACGGTGGTCTATACCGACCATTCTGCTATTAGATACCTATTTTCGAAACAAGATGCAAAACCAAGATTAATCCGTTGGATCTTACTTTTACAAGAGTTTGATATTGAAATCCGAGATAAAAGAGGAGCAGAAAATCTCGCCGCTGATCATCTTTCTCGTCTTGAAAATCCTGAGTTAGAAGTTCTAAATGAATCGGCCATACAAGACAACTTTCCTGATGAATATCTATTGAAGATAGATTATAAAGAAATCCCATGGTTTGCAGACTATGCAAACTACTTAGTTTGCGGATTCCTTGAAAAAGGATTATCGTACCAAAGATGAAAGAAATTCTTCAGTGATATAAAACACTATTTCTGGGAAGATCCACATCTATTTAAAAGTTGTCCCGATGGAATAATACGCCGATGTGTATTTGGAGATGAAGCTAGTAAAATATTAAACCATTGTCACACAGGACCAACAGGAGGGCATTATGGGCCTCAACTAATAGCAAGAAAAGTTTATGATGCTGGATTCTATTGGCCTACAATTTACAAAGATGCACACCTACTTTGCAAATCCTGTGATGCTTGTCAAAGGGCCGGAAAAATAAGTCAACGTGATGAAATGCCACAAAATGTCTTCCAAGTATGTGAAGTATTTGACATTTGGGGTATTGACTTTATGGGTCCATTTCCAAAATCTCATAATAATCTATATATACTCGTAGCCATTGATTATGTATCTAAATGGGCGGAAGCACAAGCTCTCCCAACTAACGATGCACGAGTTGTAGTCAACTTTTTAAAACGTCTTTTTACAAGGTTTGGAACACCGAAAGCTTTAATAAGTGATCGGGGTACTCATTTCTGTAATAATCAACTTGAGAAAGTTCTTAAAAGATATGGAGTAACTCATAAAATCTCCACCGCATATCATCCACAAACAAGTGGACAAGTTGAAAATACCAACCGAGCTTTAAAACGTATTCTAGAGAAAACCGTAGGATCAAATCCGAAGGAATGGTCCATTAAATTGGAGGATGCACTCTGGGCTTTTAGAACAGCCTACAAAACTCCAATTGGAACCACACCTTTTAGACTTGTTTATGGAAAAGCATGTCATCTTCTAGTAGAAATTGAACACAAAGCATTTTGGGCTTTGAAATCATGTAATCTTGATTTACATGAAGCTGGACGTCTACGATTAAGTCAACTAAACGAATTAGAAGAATTAAGACATGAAGCATACGAAAATTCGTTAATCTATAAAGAAAGAACGAAGAAATGGCATGATAAAAGAATCAGAAGTTCAAAAGAATTTAAAGAAGGAGACAGAGTTCTTCTTTTTAATTCACGATTCAAGCTATTTCCTGGAAAATTGAAATCAAGATGGTCTGGACCATTCATAGTCAAAAGAGTTTTCCCATACGGAACGATAGAATTAATAAATTCAAATGGGATTGAATTTAAAGTTAATGGTCACAGAGTTAAACATTACATACATGGTCCGATGGAAGTCGACAACGAAGTTAATCACAATTTCGACACCACAGCTAACTAAGTGTGGGGAGAATCAAGTCTTTAAAGGATAATATGTATTTCTGTTAGAGTTAGATTGTCTGTTTTCGTGTAGTTCTCGAAAATGGAACCCGAATGGTCTTTCCCTAGCAGACCCTAAAGAACTAGTCTTCTCCCCCCATTCTGAATTTTTATTTTTTTTAGGTTTTTACGAAATGAAGACTGCCTGTGAACTAAACCATGGTCTAATGCTACACGCTTTGATCACTAAACGTAATAATGACATACTACCGAGTGAATTAGTATCAGTAATCAGAGAAAGAATGGACGGAGTTAGAAAAGAATCCAGATGCGAAGATAATAAGTTACAATTTGGTAAAGGAAAATCAAAATCCGCAGCGAAAAGAAGAGCACGACACCTAGAACGATGTCACAAATGCGGAAAATGGTCACATGGAGGTAAATGTTCAAATAATCAAACATATTCAAACACTGAATTTGTTACTTTATGCAGAGACGGACCGTTCATATGTTTAGAAGAAAAGACACTGAATGCTCGAGGTTACGTCTATGTAGCCATGGAAAACCAATTAAACCGACTATCTTATGAATGGGATAGATCATATAACTAAGAAATCTATTTCACAGGTATGTCTGTACAGTTTTTATTTTTATTTTTATTTTTAACCTTTTGATAATAAACGCTAATTTGTTCGCTAAAAAGTATTAAATTGGTATTGAATAAAATTAGGTTTGGCGACTGAAATTATTGATATCATTCAAAAATTTATTACATCACTGCGAAATTTAACGTTTATTCTTAAGGTATAAATATCTTTAATCAATCAACCCAAAATATTTCAAAAATTCGTCATGAGTTAAATTAGGTCTTGGAACCGAAATTACTTTACCGAAAAGAGGGGCGCATATTTTTGATAATATTTGATTGATTAAAGTGGGATAAAAAGCCAAAAAGATTTTTAATTTTATTTTTACCATGTTTTTAAAATTAATATATAAATCTTAAATTAATATTGTAAACTTTGTAAAAACAATATTTTCAAAATTGTAAATATTTGAAAAATTAATATAAGTTTGGTGTGAATTTATAATATGAATTTTTAAATTAAAATGGTGTGAATTTTTAATTATTAAAATATGAATTTTTAATTTTATGCATTTTAAATTGTAAGTTTGGTGTGAATTTTTAATATTAATTTTGAATTTTATATTTAAATTGTGTGAATTTAAAAACAAAAATTTACTTAATCTCATTAAGTTAAAAATATGATTTTTAAAATTCGTCGTGAGTTGAAGACTAGGTCTTTAAACCGAAATTGCTTTACCTGAGGGAGGGATGCGAACTTTTATTATCATTATTTTTAATCTTATTGAATTAAAGTATGCCAAAAACATTGAAAAAACCCAAAAATCTTAGCTTTTAAAACAATCGCTACAAAAAGACAAATTTTAAAATTTTGTCGAGGGACGGACTAGGACATCGATCCGAAACGACCTCGTCCTAAATAACAAGGGAAACAAAATTTTAAAATTAAGTACTTAATTGTTTTATAAGTTAATGATTATAAAAAAAAAAAAATATATCAAACTCCGCGACTCGCGGAGTTTGAAGGGTTATTCACCGCGAGTCGCGGAGGGACTAAAAATCAGAAAAAAATATAACCGCAGAACAGATCAGTCCCCAACCCACAAAAACTAAAAACCTGCGAAAATACTGCCGAAAATAAACGAAAAAACACCCCCAAAATCACAATTTTTAACCGTTAATCACCAAATCTTTTACTAAAATCATGTTGAGAAGGATGCTATCTAGGAATTACTCAAGAAAAACGGTAAATTTCTACACCTAAACACCATTTAATCCGAAATTTGGTGTTCTTGAGCAATTTTTTCCCCAATTTGATTTTGATGCTTTTTAGTGTAATTATGCTTAAATTGTTTATGTATTATGCTTGTATAACCTAGATTGATGCTGTTTAACATGATTAGAAGCCTTAAACTTCAAATTTTGAGTAATCTAGGGTTTGTGTTCTTGAGCAAATTTGGGGCTTTTTGATATAAACAGGTTATGGCCGATTTTTGTCATGAATTGTTGCTAAATTAAGTAGTGTAACATGTCTAGGTAGTTAAATGATCCAAACTTTGAGCCTAAACATGATTTTGAGAATTAAAGTAGACTTTTTCAAGTCTAAAATTCATGAACTTGATTTTTGAAAGATAATGCCATTTGAAACTTGTTTAATTGCTAGTAATGATTATTTTGACATGTTATTTGAGTTGAATGCTTATGAACTTGGCGAACATTTTCGTATATGCTTATTTGAAAAAGTGTAGATTTGATAAAAATGTGAAAATGAGCTTAAGTTTGATATAAATTGATCATGTCATTGTAATTATTTTGATTGATGATTTTGCTGACACTAATGCATATTTGGATGCACAAAAATTGTGTTTGATGTGTTTTGCAGACTGAAAGGGGTGAATCTTCATCACAAGCCCGCAATGCTCCTGCTGAGAATGCGGAACAACAGGAGGTGGATAACTACTACAAGCAGGATATACCTCATCCAGTCATGACCTTTTCTGATATGCACTTAGAAGAGTTGCACCCGAACCTGAGATTTGACAGACTTTGGATAGATTATCCAAAATATTAAAGGGGTTTGCATACTCTTCATTCTAAGGTTGTTGAGGTACCGAGGGTCATAGAATGGGGGCCCTTAGAAGCTGTAGAATTGGCCGGGCCAATTAGGGAATTACTTGTACAGAGGTATGGTAATTCTACTTTTAATGACTGGGTACGTTTATTCACCATGCGTAGACCTGTATATAAAGTATGGTGTGAAGAATTGTTGTGTAGTATAGAGTTGAATGATCGGGTAGCTAGTTTAACCGATCGTTCTTTTATTAGATTTTTGTTAGGCGGTTCGATGCGCCACATGTCTTTACTAGACATGGCTCAGGCTTTACGTATATATACGCCTGAGGAGTTAGCATCTGCCGATTGTAGAGGGTTGATACTAAACGGTAGAAAGATAGATGAAAATTTTGATACACACGGTGTGTGGAGTCAAATGACAATCCATCACCGTTTTAAAGGGGGAAATTACTCTTATTTGGATATAGATAGAGCCGAATTAAGAGTGATTCATAGGTTTTTAGCTAATTCGATTACACAAAGGGGTAAGAACAAGGAAAAGGTAAATGAACAGGATTTGTTTTACCATATGTGTATTCGAGACCCACAAAGCGCTGTAAGTATACCGTATTGTGTGGGTTATTATTTATCAGCTATGGTTCGGGGGATGAGACCGAATAGCATAATAGGAGGTGGTATTTTTATTACTTTGATTGGTGAATATCTCGGTGTGGATATAAGTCGGGGGGGATTATTAGTAGAAGAACCAGAACCCCGCGATACTATAGGTTTAAATGTATACCATGGTGCGAAAGTTTTGAAGAGGCGAAATAACGCCGCAGTACCATACCATGGTAGACATCCACAGGTTGAGAGAAACCAACAGCAAGGTAATGTAGGAGGGGGAAATGAGATGCAAGAAATGCAAAGGTTTATAGCTTCTCAGGAAAACGAAAATGCTAGACAGAGAGCATTTGAAGATTGGAAAGTTCATCAGAACCAAATCATAGCTCATTGCCAACATATAGGTAGAAACTATATTCCTACACCGAAACCCATCTTCCCTCCCTGGTCTATAGAGATGCAGCCACCGTATCCTACATATAACCCTGCCGAAGCATTCTATAGCACCTATGGTTATGCCTGGAACCCCTATTGGTACCAGTATCATCCATAGTATACTTAGTTTTTTTTTTTTTTATTTTGTAATTTGTAATGATTGATACGTTTAATACTTTTGTTAATATTGTAATCATTTTTATAATTGTCTAACTTTTATTCTTAGATTTTAATAATTTTTGAATGTGGGGTAATATACCAAACTTCAAAAATATGTATATATGTTTGCAGTTTATCTTATGTACACAACAGGGTAAAACAACGCATTTTCAAAGACTGGCATTAAGTTCAGCAAAAGCAACTAATTTTGACGACAAGATGCAAAATATATGTGAAATAACAACAAGACGGAATGAACAAATGATGTGCACCATTTATCATTCAGCAAACAAACGCCAATATATTTGGAAACTTTGGTAAAAATTTAATCATTTTCACACAAATCACCCTCAATAATTTAAATTATTCCTGATTTCTTGCAAATGAGGGCATTGCAAGATCTTAAGTGTGGGAAGGGGTTAAATTCTTTCGGATTTTAAAATTTTTTACTTTATACACTTGGTTACCATTAAAAATACTAGTAAAGCAGTAGTTGTATTAGAATCTAGTGCTCTCTGATAATAAAGAACAGCCCTAGTCTTATATACTGACTACCCAATTCTAGTAAAAATTTTCAAAATTTTCAATTAAATGAACTCAAAATCATGTTTATACATATTTATGAACGATAAAACTAGGTTTTAACACCGAAATTATTGTTACCTCGGAAAGGACATAAATCGAGAAACAAACCAAAATGTTAAAATTCATTTAAAATGGAATAGAGGACGATAAAAAGGAAAATAAAAGCCAAGTGTGGGAAAATTTACCAAGTTATCTTAAACATATGTCACATATATCTGTAACAAATAACTGAAAATACTTTTGCTTTGGACTAAACTAAACTGTTTTACCCGATGAAAGAAAAGAAGAGATGGATCTACATGATGAATCAATTCCATCATTAAAAGGAAGTAAAGTCTTTCGAAAAAGAAACGCGCTTCTTGATTTAGGTCATGAAGTTGTCGTCCAGGCCAGCTGTAGGTTGACGAAAAATCCAGAAAAGTCATCACTAAAATCAGCAGGAAATCCACGGACCTCAGCATTAAACAGGGTCACCAAGTGGTCAGATTTATCCTAACCATGAGAAGGATTTATCTCGTACAATGGGGGGCACCATGCAAATTAGCTGGATAAGACTAATGAATCAGATCCCCAGAAAGGATAATCTCCTTAAAGATTAAAAATCAGCTTTTAAGACTGATATTACTCAATCCTAGAGATTGACCTTAAAGATTGAGAATTCAAACTCATGGAATTCAATGATATCTAAACTCGAGCTTGAACGAGAAAATATTTTGATCAAAATTACAAACCGATTTGTTTTCTGAAAACCCTATTTTCAATGCGTTCATTACCATTGAACGTAAAATCCTAGGAATTCACCTGGAATTCATTAGGTCACCTGAACTAAAACGGGTGTCAACCGTAAGAACGGTGGTTGCATAGTGGTCAAAGACAGGACCTTGTGCCATACCGAAAAATTATAAGGGTGAGCATTACTATTGCTCCTACCAAGGATAGTAATTGCGTCCGACACGTTATAGACCATAATTAAAAGCATGTCAGGGGACATTGCCTTAACAGTTGCTTGTTCAACGCTTTCCTTTACAACCGGACGGTAGTTTACCGAATGGTAATATACGGGACAAGTGAACTGGACGTGTTGCTTTCCAAATACAAGGTTAGCAAGTGGGTGACACAAAACCATAAGTTTTGAGCTAAAATTTTCAAAACTGAAACCCACCAAACCCACAAAAATATTTTGCAAACACCAGTAAAGGGTTATCCCGGAAAACTTATCTAGGGTAAAAACTAGATTTAATTTTCAAAAGATTAAATGTTTTCATAAAGATCCAATTTCCTTAATGGATCTAAATTTTTATAGTCATGTGGGACTGTAAACCATATCATTACTACCTTTGTTTATACCGCCGTATAGAAAATCACTGATGTACAAAGTGTGAAGAATAAAGAAGTGATTCTAGTATTTCAAGACGATATTGCTTGAGGACAAGCAACGCTCAAGTGTGGGAATATTTGATAATGCTAAAAACGAACATATAATTCATAGCATTATTCCTCAAGAAAGACAAGCTTTTAGTTGCAATTGTTCTATTTACAAGTGATATTCGTTTAAATAATAAAAGGTGAAGACAAAAGACAGATTCGACGAATTGAAGACGCAAACGACCAAAAAGCTCAAAAGTACAAAAGGCAATCAAAAAGGTTCCAATTATTGATAAGAAACGTCTCGAAATTACAAGAGTACAAGATTCAAAATGCAAAGTACAAGATATTAAATTGTACGCAAGGACGTTTGAAAAGCCGGAACCGGGACATGAGTCAACTCTCAACGCTCGACGCAACGGACTAAAAATTACAAATCAACTATGCACATAAATATAATATAATATTTAAATAATTCTTATAATTATTTAATATATTATATATATTTATAAATCCGTCGGCAAGAAAGACTCCAAAGTATCTGAGCTGTAATTTCAAACTCCGCGACTCGCGGAGTTTGAAGGCCAAAAAGGCCGCGAGTCGCGGAGCCCCAATTTCAGAAAATCCCTATAAAGCTCGCGCATTCTGATCGTAATCTATCATCTTTTTCTTCTTCTCCTCATACGTAAAATATATATATATATATATATATTTATAATTTATATTATAATTTTAATTATAATTCTAATAATAAGGGTATGTTAGCGAATGTTGTAAGGGTGTAAGTCGAAATTCTGTCCGTGTAACGCTACGCTATTTTTAATCATTGTAAGTTATGTTCAACCTTTTTACATTAATGTCTCGTAGCTAAGTTATTATTATGCTTATTTAATCCGAAGTAATCATGATGTTGGGCTAATTACTAAAATTGGGTAATTGGGCTTTGTACCATAATTGGGGTTTGGACAAAAGAACGACACTTGTGGAAATTAGACTATGAGCTATTAATGGGCTTTATATTTGTTTAACTAAATGATAGTTTGTTAATGTTAATATAAAGATTTACAATTGGGCGTCCCTATAAATTACCATATACACTCGATCGGACACGATGGGCGGGGTATTTATATGTACGAATAATCGTTCATTTAACCAGACACGGGAATGGATTAATAGCCACTAGAATAATTAAAACAGGGGTGAAATTATGTAAAAGGACACTTGGTATAATTGATAACAAAATATTAAAACCTTGGGTTACACTCAGTCGACATCCTGGTGTAATTATTAAATAAAGTATTAAAATCTTGTTACAGTTTAAGTCCTCAATTAGTTGGAATATTTAACTTCGGGTATAAGGATAATTTGACGAGGACACTCGCACTTTATATTTATGACTGATGGACTGTTATGGACAAAAACCAGACGGACATATTAAATAATTCAGGACAAAGGACAATTAACCCATGGGCATAAAACTAAAATCAACACGTCAAACATCATGATTACGGAAGTTTAAATAAGCATAATTCTTTTATTTCACATTTAATTTCCTTTATTTTATATTTAATTGCACTTCTAATTATCGCATTTTTATTTATTGTTATTGTATTTAATTGCACTTTTAATTATCGTACTTTTTAATTATCGCAAGTTTATTTTATCGCACTTTTATTATTCGCAATTTCATTATCGTTATTTACTTTATGCTTTAATTTAAGTCTTGTATTTATTTTTAATATTTTACATTTGGTTTTAACTGCGACTAAAGTTTTAAAATCGACAAACCGGTCATTAAACGGTAAAAACCCCCCTTTATAATAATAATATTACTTATATATATATATTTGTATTTTTATAAAAGTAAACTAATATAGCGTTAAGCTTTGTTTAAAAAGATTCCCTGTGGAACGAACCGGACTTACTAAAAACTACACTACTGTACGATTAGGTACACTGCCTATAAGTGTTGTAGCAAGGTTTAAGTATATCTGTTCTCTAAATAAATAAATATCTTGTGTAAAATTGTATCGTATTTAATAGTATTTTTTGCTAAAATTAATAACTATTTTATACCACTCCGCTACCACATCAATAGACCACAAGATTTCATAATCATAAACATAATACACTCGCAAGTGTATGTAAAGCATTCTAAGTGGTTGAGCACTTGGTAACCATACTTAACATTTAATCAACGTCGCATATTCCCTTTTTTAAGTACTTGTGTCTATTTCGTAAATATTTATAAAAGCAGCGCATGTATTCTCAGCCCAAAAATATATATTGCAAAAGCAATTAAAAAGGGAGCAAATGAAACTCACCATACTGTATTTTGTAATAAAAATACATATGACTTTATTGAACAAGTGTAGGGTTGGTCTCGGATTCATGAACCTATATCAATTATATATCTATTAAAACATGATAGAGTTTACATAATTTCATTTATTTATATATTATTTATATAGTTGTAGTTATATATAATTTATACTAAATTCCATTTAAAACATATATTTATAGTATATCTTAAATTACATGTCATATATTTACTTTGTATATATATTTAAAATAATCAGTATCTATACATTTAGTTATGTTAATATATCTATATATATGTATATATATGATTAGTAATATTTTTAAGAAATATCATTAGTTTGTTATATGTAAGTATTTATATAGTAAATGTTAATATTTTTGATATATAGTTATATGAAATCTTAATAAAATTCTAGTATATGGAATAAGTATATTTAATGTACAAAATATTTATTTGTTAAAACGATGATCTTGAAAATAATGATTTACCAATAATAATAATATTTTATTTAATAATGATAATTCTAATAACATAAAAAAAAATGTGATAATGATAATAATGATACTACTAATGTTAATAATAATAATAATAATAATAATAATAATAATAATAATAATAATAATAATAATAATAATAATAATAATAACCTAAATTAAGTTTTAATAAATATAATAACTTTAATAAAAAAAATGTTAATTTTTGGTAAAAGGGATAGTTTAAAATGAAAATTTTGATAATTTTAATTAAAATGTTACTTGTAATAATAATAATACTTAATACTAGTAAATGTTAATGATAATCATAATAATAATAATAATAATAATAATAATAGAAATAAAATAAGAAAGTATACCCCTTAAAATCCTTGAGTAAAAAGAATTGCTGCGGACGGGACTCGAACCCATAACCTCCCGCTTATACGCACACACTCTAACTGTTGGGCTGATGCCCAGTTTCTGTTTTAAAACCGAATCCCTATGCGTTTAACTCAGATTTATTTATGTTTTATTTTCTTCAACCTCTTCTTCTTCTTCTCTACACCCATCGACCGGAGCACCAAATCCCAATCTCAAATAAATGTTTAATTTATCTTTGTATCATAAATGGAAATGATTTGTATGTAAAATAACCAGACATAAAAAAAAATAAAAAAAAATAAAACAATAGCAGATGCTATAAACTGTCGTGAAATAATTTTTTTTTTAAACTCAATTCGTGATTTTTGACTTCGAGACGTTTTTAGATTATAATCATAACACGAAAAAGATTTTAAATCATTCCTGTAAACTTTATGAATCCTCAATTGTTCCTGAAACATCAAGTTTAATTCGAATTTCGCTATGAACTCAGTTGTTGACTTTTTATTTTAAAAACTTTGTCCTCTAAATTCATGTTTGATAATTGAAATGGAAGTTGAAACTTTATAGTGAGTACGTTTAGATAGTTCTTAATAAAACTGCAATTCAAGATTTTTCAGTTTCATTAAAAATCGAAAATAAAAAAATAGTTCATACGAACCCAGTACCCATCTGGGTGTTCTTCAGCTTTTTTTATTTATTTAAGAAATTCAATTTTCTTTGCAGCATTTATAATCGATGTTTAATGTAAATAATGAAATAAGTAAAACTTCATGAGGCAACAGAAATAAAGATATCGATATGTTCAGATAGTGATAATTGATATGTATCTAGTTTTATAGACAATATATCACGAGAGAACAGAAGAAATATTCACAAGTTGAAAAAGATAGGAACTATCTTGGTTTTATTAGCTGTATAAGTTTTTATATAATTAATATATTTTGGTAATTCTATTATAAATAGCAATAATATAGATAATAGTATTAATAATACAAATACTAATAATAATAATAAAAGAAATAACAATAATAATAACAATTTTGTTTACTAACGATAATATTAATAATAATACGTACAATAATACTAATGTTTGATAATATTATTAATACTATTAAATGATATTAATAATAATTGTATAAAAATTTATACATATCATTTTCATATTTATATTATAATATTATTAATACTGGTATTAATATTTATTTTTAATATTACTACTGGAAGTAATATTAATACAACAACTATAATCTTGCTTGTAATAAAATTTAATGTACTAACCTTATTAGTTCTGTAATACTTATTTTTTTAATATTATATTTGAATATTTAATATTTATATACAATATTAATTAGGTATAGAAGTCATATATGTATATATCTAGATTCATTTTAATAATAGCTTAATCATTTTGTGTTTTACTTTACATTTTCAATTCAAAGGATTATATTGAAATTTATTAATTCAAGATATTGTATATACTTATATTTATTTTTATATACATATCTTATATATATTCATTCTTATTTACAACAGTTGTTCGTGAATCGTCGGGACTAGTCAGAAGGTCAAATGGATAAATAATACAGTTCAAAGATTTTAAGACTCAACATTACAGACTTTGCTTATTGTGTCAAAAATATTAAATCGTATCGAGAGTTTGGTTCAAAATTAGTCAAAATTTTCCGGGTCGTGACATATGTAAAAACAAGACTACTAACTTAATGATTTCGAAACGAGACATATATGTAACGATTATCGTTGTAACAACATTTAACTGTATATATATCATACTAAGATATATTAATATATAATAATATCATGATAATGTAATAATTTAACATCTCTTTAGATATAATAAACAATGGGTTAACAACATTTAACAAGATCATTAACCTAAAGGTTTCAAAACAACATTTACATGTAACGACTAACGATGACTTAACGACTCAGTTAAAATGTATATACATGTAGTGTTTTAATATGTATTCATACACTTTTTAAAGACTTCAAGACACTTATCAAAATACTTCTACTTAACAAAAATGCTTACAATTACATCCTCGTTCAGTTTCATCAACAATTCTACTCGTATGCACCCATATTCGTACTCATACGATACACAGATTTTAGATGTATGTACTATTGGTATATACACTCCAATGATCAGCTCTTAGCAGCCCATGTGAGTCACCTAACACATGTGGGAACCATCATTTGGCAAATAGCATGAAATATCTCATAAAATTACAAAAATATTAGTAATCATTCATGACTTATTTACATGTAAACAAAATTACACATCCTTTATATCTAATCCATATACCAACGACCAAAAACACATATAAACACTTTCATTCTTCAATTTTATTCATCTAATTGATCTCTCTCAAGTTCTATCTTCAAGTTCTAAGTGTTCTTCATAATTTCTATAAGTTCTAGTTTCATAAAATCAAGAATACTTCCAAGTTTGCTAGCTTACTTCCAATCTTGTAAAGTGATCATCCAACCTCAAGAAATCTTTCTTATTTACAGTAAGATATCTTTCTAATACAAGGTAATACTCATATTCAAACTTTGATTCAATTTCTATAACTATAACAATCTTATTTCGAGTGGAAATCTTACTTGAACTTGTTTTCGTGTCATGATTCTGCTTCAAGAACTTTCAAGCCATCCAAGGATCCTTTGAAGCTAGATCTATTTTTCAAATTTCTAGTAGGTTTATCCACAAAACCTGAGGTAGTAATGATGTTCATAACATCATTCGATTCATATATATATATAACTACCTTATTCGAAGGTTTAAACTTGAAATCACTAGAACATAGTTTAGTTAATTCTAAACTTGTTCGCATACAAAAGTTAATCCTTCTAACTTGATATTTAAAATCAACTAAGCACATGTTCTATATCTATATGATATGCTAACTTAATGATTTAAAACCTGGAAACACGAAAAACACCGTAAAACCGGACATACGCCGTCGTAGTAACACCGCGGGCTGTTTTGGGTTTGATAATTAAAAACTATGATAAACTTTGATTTAAAAGTTGTTCTTCTAGGAAAATGATTTTTCTTATTAACATGAAACTATATACAAAAATCATGGTTAAACTCAAAGTGGAAGTATGTTTTTCAAAATGGTCATCAAGACGTCGTTCTTTTGACTGAAATGACTACCTCTTACAAATATGACTTGTAACTTATATTTTTGACTATAAACCTATACTTTTTCTGTTTAGATTCATAAATTAGAGTTCAATATGAAACCATAGCAATTTGATTCACTCAAAACGGATTTAAAACGAAGAAGTTATGGGTAAAACAAGATTGGATATTTTTTTATTGTTGTAGCTACGGGAAATATTGTAACAATTCTATACAAATCATATCCTAGCTAACTTATATTGTATTATACATGTATTCTAATATATTATGTAATCTTGGGATACTATAGACACGTATGCAAATATTTTGACATATCATATCGACCCATCTATATATATTATTTGGAACAACCATAGACACTCTATATGCAGTAATGTTAGAGCTAGCTATACAGGGTTGAGGTTGATTCCAAAAATATATATACTTTGAGTTGTGATCTAGCCTGAGACGTGTATACACTGGGTCGTGGATTGGGTCAAGATAATATATGTCAATTTATTTCTGTACATCTAACTATGGACAACTAGTTGTAGGTTACTAACGAGGACAGCTGACTGAAAATATTTAAAACATTAAAATGTATTAAAAATATTGTAAATATATTTTGAACATACTTTGATATATATGTACATATTTGTTATAGGTTCGTGAATCGACCAGTGGCCAAGTCTTACTTCCCGATGAAGTAAAAATCTGTGAAAGTGAGTTATAGTCCCACTTTTAAAATCTAATATTTTTGGGATGAGAATATATGCAGCTTTATAAATGTTTTACAAAATAGACACAAGTACATGAAACTACTTTCTATGGTTGAATGATCGAAGCCGAATATGCCCCTTTTGCTTAGTAGCCTAAGAATTAGGGAACATCACTAATTTTGAGAATTAGTGCACACCTAAGTGACGCGAATCCTAAAGATAGATCTATTGGGCCTAACAAACCCCATCCAAAGTACCGTATGCTTTAGTACTTCGAGTTTTATATCATGTCCGATGGATGTCTCGGAATGATGGGATATTCTTATATGCATCTTGTTAATGTCGGTTACCAGGTGTTCACCATATGAATGATTTTTATCTCTATGTATGGGATGTATATTGAAATATGAAATCTTGTGGTCTATTATTACGATTTGATAAATATATAGGTTAAACCTATAACTCACCAACATTTTTGTTGACGTTTAAAGCATGTTTATTCTCAGGTGATTATTAAGAGCTTCCGCTATTGCATGCTAATATATGGACAAGATTTGGAGTCAACATGCTTGTATAATATTGTTTAAAACTGCATTCAAAATTTACTTTGTTGTAACATATTAATATTGTAAACCAATATGTATTGGTAGTGTGTAAGTGTGATATTTTTTATATTATCATTTCTGATAATCTAGGTGGTGTCCTTTTAACCTTGTCGATAAAATAAAGGTTATGGTTTGTTTTTAAAAACGAATGCAGTCTTTGAAAAACGTCTCATATAGAGGTCAAAACCTCGCAACGAAATCAATTAATATGGAACATTTATAATCAATATGAACGGGACATTTCAGGAACCCGACAGCTAATCCGACATGGATGTTCACCTAAGCTCCGAAAGCAGCGTCATCAGAATGAACTCAACCAATCAGCCATCCCCAATTCATCTGATGGGTTCGTAGTTGACTTAATTAATGGAGACGCGAAGAAGGCGATCCCTTCCACCAATCGAATTCACCTCTTGACGATGAACCTGAAGCGCTTACCGGCGAACCTATTCGAGACACCATTTTCTCTCTCATATCCAGAGTATCTCATCACGATTATATATTATCTCAAATTCTAAACCTTATTCATCCACTCTTTCCGACCGACAATCATCCCGGAATAATGGAAGAAGTCAACGAGCTTTGCGCTCGAGTAATCAATTTGGAGAATATGGTGCAAAACTTACTAGCTTCAGCAACATCACCAGCACCAACAGTACCACCAACATTAACACCAGTACCACTAACAACCCAAGTTTCAACATCACATGCCTCAACATCTCATTATGTACCTCGAGCATAATCATCGTTCTACCAATCGTTCTACATCATTTATCTTCGTTCTACATGACGATTTTGTAATCTCTAATGTTCTAGAGATTATATATTCCTGTTCTAACGGTAAATCAAATGAGTTTGATATCATATTGACTCATTAAATCCATGATTATATCTGAAGAGAATATATATGTAAGTATATTTTCATAAAGATTGTAATTAAAAATTCTTTTGTACAAACGATTAATGGTGAAAATATTTTAACGGGTAGGTAATACCCGAGGAATATTTAGATTTCACATTAATAAGTTACACTGTACATTCTTCGAATCTAATTCAACAGTCAATTACTATCCTACTTACATCCACAGATATATGTATCCGTTCATCGCAGAATAACCATTTTCATTCAATTTTATATTTGGATTTTGACCTATCAGAATCCAACAAGTGGCATAATAAAGAAAAACATTGGACAAAATAAAATTTGTTAGAAACAAATGAATTGACTATGAGAAAATTTTTATTAAGAATCCACGCTAACTGTTTCCAGCTAACTGTTCCTAGCTAACTGATTACATTTTATTTATCGTAGTTTATTTATCGTAATTTAATTATCGCAAATTTATTTATCGTCATTTAATTTCTGTTATTTACTTTACGCACTTTAATTATCGTCATTTAATTTCTGTTATTTATTTTACGCACTTTAAATATCGAAACACGTATACAAGGTTTTAACATATCATATCGACGCATCTATATATATTATTTGGAATAACTATAGACACTCTATATGCAGTAATGATCGAGTTAGCTATACAGGGTTGAGGTTGATTCTATAATAATATATATACTTTGAGTTGTGATCGAGTCTGAGACATGTATACAATTGGTCACGATACATATTAATTAATTCGAATATTATATATTAAACTATATATGAATTATTGAATTTCTAATTGTGGACTGCTAACTGTGGACCGCCAACATTGGACAATTAAAATGAAATAAAATATTGATTAGAACATATGAAACTAAACATTTCTTCAAGTTTGCCACTTGAGTTCATCTTAAACCTCATTTGTATCTTGACGATTACAATCTGCATTCAAACCTTTCATAATTCTTGAAAACACCTCAATCGAGAGGATGAACCAACCGCACTTCATCTATAGAAGAAAAGATTGATGCATATAGTTATGCACCTGAAACTACTCGGAACCTAAGTAAACGTTTAACACATAGCTGTGCTAATTCCTTTAGTGTTATTATTACTAAAAATAACTTTGCAACTCCTGATCAAGATAGCCAGTTTTGTCACAGCTCCAGCAAGTCAACTTCGACTTTTCGTTCGAAACAACCTTACTATAACCTTGATATATATGCGTGCTCTATTATTGTTACCGGGGAATCTTTTATATTCCACAAAATTACCAGCAGACGTATCAGCAACCTCGTTGCTCCTTGGTTTAAATCTCTACGACAAATCAATATATTTATCTATTGAAGTCTTATCATGAACTCATCGGTATCTTGTAAGGATAATTACCATACCAAGTACCGGAAGGCATCAATCGATAATCTCGAAATTCTCAGCGATTCTACGACAACAATATATATATATATATATATATATATATATATATATATATATATATATATATATATATATATATATATATATATATATATATATATATATATATATATATATAAATATAACCTCTATCTCCTGGATTTACGAATTTCAATTCTGAATTCCTGAAAAGCACTGTAACTTACAAATCAGATCTCTGAGTTCTGAAAAAGCTGATGAAGTAGAGAAAATTGAAGACTGCCTTAACAGTCAAAAGTTTAATGATAAAGATTGGAGTGTTGAAAAAGCTCACAGATTTTGATAAACAAATTGAGTAAACCATGAAGGAGACTCTGAACAAATCACAAGGACTAAACTTGTACATAAAGAATCCTGATGATTCTATTTCTGATGAAATCTTTAGCGAATACCTTACTCCTTAATCACTTTAAATCATTGTGAACTAATTTCTTCATCACAATTTGATTCTAAAATTCTAAGATATTATCGTATCTTTCATTATTAATATCCTCAATATTTCTGAAGATATCTTCATAAATATTCTTGTCTGATATTAATTATCTCTCCGCGCTATCTGTGATATATCAAAAAAGGAAACTATTTTAGTTTCTAAATTCTGAAAAATTCGAATTCAAATTATGAATGTTTTTGAAGTAGTGTTGGGAACTTAAGCATGAGTTATTATAATATAATGACACTTGATCAACGTGATTATATTACAGTAAGTTATGCTGAGCTTCTAATGAAACGTGATGATTCACAGACTATAACGTCATCATGTGCCATGTTACACAACTCGTACATTCTATCTAATCTATAAACATATCAAGAACATATTTTCTTGAAAGTCCTATCTTTTCTCTTGAATTCTGGTAATGTAACCAATCAAGATCGTGCTGTTACAATCTCTCTTTTAGAACATTAGTCATGTTCATTCGAAACTTCATACCTACGAATTCTGGACCATTATTCTCTTGACTTAAAGTCGGAAAGAGAAAACAAAAGTGTGGAACTCCAAAATATAAAGGAAACGAAAGGAGTAGACTTATAGTGAAATATCTGACAGAGCAATCGAAACAAATCATCGCATTTAATCAAAGAGGATCCTAATTACCTTAATCACCGAAGAATCAAATCTTATATAGATTACAAAGATTTTCTTTTAAATTCCTTGAATTCTAGAAATCCACCTCAACTACGTCAAAAGTTAAATCTCTATCTCAATCTTTTGTGATAGCTTCACTCGTACGCTTCAAATAATCGAATTATTTTATCTATATTAGTCAATAATGATAAAACTATATTTATCAACTCATATTCATCATGAAAACAATTTTATTGTTAGCCATGACGACCTTACTCAAATTTCGGGACGAAATTTCTTTAATGGGTAGGTACTGTGACGACCCGGAAATTTCCGACCAAATTTAAACTTAATCATTGAATGTTTCCGACACGATAAGCAAAGTCTGTAATGTTGAGTCTCAATAAGTTTGAACTGTTTCATATATTCAATTGATCTTCGACTGCCCTCGACGATTCACGAACAATTAATTGTAAATAGATATGTGTGTATGTATATATAAATAATAATTCGAAAAATAATTTGAAGTATTATATGTTGTTGTTATTAAAAAAAAAATTAATAAAATAAAAATATGATATTATAATAATTTTTATTTAAAACATAACTTTATATAAATAAAGTAAATTAAAAATAAATATTAAATGATTGTAATACTCGTTTGATGTTTCGATTGATATTAAACAAGTTAAATTCAAACTTATGTAATTTTAAAATAAATAGTGATTCGAAAATGAGTTCTATAAATTTTAGGGTTACTAAAAATGTATTTAGGATATACTTATTAAATTTTAAAACTTTTATATTTTACTTGGGGTTGGGAGTGAATAATTAATGTAATTTTTATTTAATAATTAATGATCGAATTTTATACCATACTGACTAACATAAATAAATATAGTTAATATAAAAATTTGGGATTTTTTTTAAAACTTTTATCTGCCACTGATTAACAACGGACCACGATATACCCACTCCATAACAACTTTCGGTATGAAATGCCAAATGAATGGCTGCTGAACTGTTAACCACTGTACAATCAATTTTACTTTTACTATTATGATTATTATTCTAGTGTTATATTTAATTAATAATATTACTATATATATATATATATATATATATATATATATATATATATATATATATATATATATATATATATATATATATATATATTGAGTTATATAGCACCAATCATATATCTAATCCAATCCGTTTGCTGTCTATTTTCATCGAATATTACCACATCAATTCATCATTTTTTTTCTCTATTATTACCCACTAGTTCCACAACCACTACTTATTATGTATACATATACGTTAAATGCATGACAACCCACCACCATATTTTTTTTAAATCAAATTTAACCCCTCTTCCATTTCTCAGTATCTTTGTTTTCACTCTCTTTCATTTTCTTTCTATTACTTCTCCTAATAGTTTTTGTCATAAATAATAAAATTAAAAATTTAAAGGTTACATCCACAATCACTCGATCCAAAGAGTTCTTTTCTATTTTCTTTTACTTTAACCATGTTAAACAAATTGATCTCACAATAGAGTACTTGTTAATTAATTTGCAAATGGATTATTTCTATAAATTTGGGCCGAGTAGGACACAGCTGTTAGTAACCAATTTTTCTTCTTGATCAACCCCACACTCCACCGAAATTCATCTTAAATTCCCACTAAGACTTATTTTAATTTTGTTACTTGTCCTTTTTCTTTTTGCTAGCTTATGCCCATGTGATAAAGTAGAAGATGATTGCTTTTATTGAATCATTGTGTTGCTGTCTAATATTCGTATAAAAAAAAAGAACAAAAGCAAACAAACATCAAAACCCCAATCACCACACTAAAACACCCTTATCACCATTTAAACACCATCTTTAAATTGTACTCTTTCTTCTCCATCACCTGTTTCTTCCACGACACCCATGAATCACCATAAAAGCTTCTTGCTCCTACAACTATTTTCTGTTTTACTCAAGCCACAGTCACTATGGAAACCCGTCACCATCACCGAAAGTAGCTGCTGTAGCAGCCGTAAAACACAACCATAAGATCACCAGGAACAATCTTACTCTCTCTCTTTCTACTATTCTAATCCAAGAACCTTCATAACGGTTGAGCTTTCTTTTGTTGATCTTTCTATTTCGAATTTCTGTTAGGAACCGGATATTACCACCATCGTTGCCACCCATCAACCACCACCCAGTACCATCTTAAACCATCACTGCTAATGCTCGATGTTTATGCTTTTTGAATCGAAACCCACGTGATGAAGATGATGAACAGTGACGGAGGAAAATGATGACGACCGTATTAGCGTATAACTACGATGATCATGATGTTACGGATGTGATGATGATGCAGTGATAATCGAAAATGATGATGCTTCATGACGATGATGATGATATAATGATCTAATGGTGATGATAATAATAATTGATAAATAAAGAAGAAGCAGAAACAAAAAGGGATTTAATAAAATTTAAATGGGATAGAAATCAGGAAAACTTAAATAGAAGTATGGTTAAGAGTGTTTAGGTGTAATGAAAGGTCAGGGGTTCAATCCCATCTTACTGCAAAATTTTTTGTTATTTAATCTATACATGGGCTCGTATTATAATAGCCTTTGGTCCGTAGGAATGTTGGGCCGATTTATAACTTGCATTTCTTATTGGGCCGAAATGGAACAGAAACAAGTTAAATATATTTGGCTATGGTATTATTACAGAAAAACCGAATTGGTCGAATAGTTTAAGGTGGTTGCGGTTAAGCGAGAGGTCATGAGTTTGAGCGTAGTCGTGGGCATTTCTTTTTAGAACGATTCTTTTTAAAGGGGTATACATTCTTTTTCTTTCTAATTATTATTATTATTATTATTATTATTATTATTATTATTATTATTATTATTATTATTATTATTATTATTATTATTATTATTATTATTTGTTAATATTAATTATTATTATGCTAATTATTAGTAAAATTGCTATCATTATCATTATTATTAATATTCTAATTATTGTTATTATTAGTGATTGTTATTAATACAAGTATTATAGTTATTATTATTATTATTACTAAAATAAGTATTAGTTACCATTTATTATTTATCATAAATAGGATTACAAATATGAATATTATTATTGTTATTATAAGTATTACTAAAAACATAATTATTACCATTTTAGTATTATTATCAGAATTATGATTATGATTGTTATTAGTATGAAAATAATATGAATTACTATTATTTTCGTAAATATTAGCATTTGTATCTTTCTATAAATAATAGAATTGTTAATATTAACATAAGTATTATTATTTGTATTATCACGAGTATTATTATTATGTAATTACTAAAATCAGTAACATGGCTATCATTAACAGTAAAATTAATATTTTACAATTATAATTATTAATATCACTATAATTATCATTAATAGGATTATTAATATTATTATCTCAATAGTAATATTAAGTATTATAATTACTATCATTTTTACCGATATTAATATTATTTTGGTTTTATTATAACTACAATTATTAATAAATAAATATATATGTTAAAAATATATTTAATACATATAACATAACGAAGATTAATAACAAAATGTATATATGAAACATATATATATTATTAAAAGTATATATCTAATAAATTTATATATATATATATATTGTCCGGTTACAACTATGTATATTAATAAATATACAAATGATATAGGTTCGTGAATCCGAGGCCAACCCTGCATTGTTCAATATCATCATATATATTTTTACTACAAAATACAATATTATTAGTTTCATTACTCTCTTTTTAAATGCTTTTGCAATATATTTTTTTGGGACTGAGAATACATGCGCTTTTATAAATATTTTACGAAATAGACACAAGTAATCGAAACTACATTATATGGTTGAATGTTCGAAGCCGAATATGCCCCTTTTGCTTGGTAGCCTAAGAATTAGTAAACTGGTCTACTAATTGACGCGAATCCTAAAGATAGATCTATTGGGCCTAACAAACCCCATCCGTTGTAGCGGATGCTTTAGTACTTCGATGTTGTTTTATCATGTCCGATGGATGTCCCGGAATGATAGGGGATATTCTTATATGCATCTTGTTAATGTCGGTTACCAGGTGTTCAATCCATATGAATGATTTTTGTCTCTATGCATGGGACGTATATTTATGAGAAATGGAAATGAAAATCTTGTGGTCTATTAAAATGATGAAAATGAATGATTATGATAAACTAATGAACTCACAAACCTTTTGGTTGACACTTGAAAGCATGTTTATTCTCAGGTATGAAAGAAATCTTCCACTGTGCATTTGCTCATATTAGAGATATTACTTGGAGTCATTCATGACATATTTCAAAAGACGTTGCATTCGAGTCATTGAGTTCATCAAGATTATTATTAAGTCAATTATAGTTGGATATATTATGAAATGGTATGCATGCCGTCAACTTTTGATGTAAGGAAAGTTTGTCTTTTCAAAACGAATGCAATGTTTGTAAAATGTATCATATAGAGGTCAAGTACTTCGCGATGTAACCAAATGTAATGTATTCGTCCAGATGGATTAGGACGGGTTATTAGATACATATTTCAAAGCTATACTTTGACTTCTAAACTGTGCTAGAACATCACTTCTATTCATAAAACCCAGAAAAATATTTGTATCATTTAAGATTCTAAAACATCATATGTATATTGACGATTACAATCTACGATCAAAACCCTTCATGATTCTTGAAAACATCTCAAATTAGAAACAATCGAGAGGATGATCCAACCACATGTTATATACGAAAAGAAAGACTTATGCATATAGTCATACACCTGGAAAACTCCCGGAACCTAAGTAGAAGTTTAACACGAATCTGTGATCCATTAGCGATGTTATTACCGAAAATAACCTTGAAATCCCTTTTTCAAAGTATCCAGTTTTATCACACTTCCAACCAGTCAACTTGACTTTTTAGATTAACCTTATTATAACCTTAAAATATACGTTTGCCCTCTTTATCATTGTTTCCGGGGAACCTTTTACATTCCACCATATAAATAGTAAACGTATCAACAACTTCATTACCCTTTGACTTAAGCCCTCCGAAAGGTCACTATATATATTCATTGAAACCCTATCAGGTATTCATCTGCATCTTGTAACGGTAGTTGCCATACCAAAAAGCTTCAATCATTATTCTCGAATTTCACAGCGATTCTACGCCAACAGTTATATATATGCATATAACATCTATCTCCTAGACTTACGTACTTCAATTTTGAATTTCTGAAAAGCACTCCAAACTACGAATTAGTTCTCCGAATTTTGGAAAATGTTGATGAAGCAACAAAAACTGTAAATAACCTTAACAGTCAAAAGTTTAATGATAAAGAGTAGTGTGTTGAAAAAGCTCAGAAAATTAGAAAATTTGGTACTAAAAAAAATGGATTGATCAAACCATGAAGGAGGCTATGAACAAATCACAAAGACTAAACTTGCCTTCAAAGAATCTAAATGATTCAGTGTCTGCTAAAGTCTTTAGCGAACACCTTGCTCCTTATTCTAATCCTTTGCAGACAAATTTTCTGCATCATATTTTGATTCTAGATATTTTAAAATTATAAAATATCGTCGTATCTTTCGGTATAAAATTCCTGGAGATGTTCTGAAGATATCTTCATAACTATCATTGCCTGAGATTATTTATCTCTTTGCGCTATATGTGTTACATCAAAAAGGAAACTGTTTTAGTTTCTAAACTTCTAAAACCTTCGAGTTTAAATTATGAATATTTTTGGAGAAATATTGGGAATTGAAGCATGAGTTAGTATAATATAATGACGTCGGGCCAACGTGGTTATATTACAGTAAGTCATGCTGAGTTTCTAATGGAACGTGATAAAGGTTCACAGATCATACCCTCATCAAGTGCCATGTTACATCACTCTTTCATTCTATTTAACCTCTAAACATATCAAGAAAATATTTTTCTTGATGATTCTGTCTTTTCCGTGATTTTCTGAAAATTTAACAAGTCAGATCGTGCTATTACCATTTCTTTCTCAGAACATTAGTTATGTTCATCCGCAACTTCATACTTACGAATTCTGGACCATTACTTGCTTCACATAAAGTCGAGAAGAGAAAACAATAACACAAAGCTTCGAAATATAAAGAGGAGTATAAATCACAGTAAATAGAAGACATCATTAACAGTAGATGTTGATATCGGCTAAAAAGTCACGTTTTCACCCCGGTATTAAGGCCCAAAAACAATAAAGTTCCAAACTTTATCACCAAAATACCCGCTTCGTCAGTAAATATTGAAGAACAAGTAATTACGAATACAGTGCAAAAAAGAATCAAGATAAACGGAGCTAAAATGAATATTCTAGAGCGAAAACGGTGAAAGACAAGAAATCAAGTTACGATACAGCAAATCAGCAAGCCAAACGGCTTGCCAAATGGGCTGCCAAACGGACTGCCAGTATGGCAAACGGCCTGCCATACGCCCTCAGCAAACAGCCTCGTTAAACGGGCTGGTCTGGCAAATGGCCCCTGCAAACGGCTTGCCAAATGGCATGTCAGCCATTTTCAGGGAAATTTATGGTTTATTTAAAGGGCATTTGTCATTCATTCCAACACACACTTCAATTCACTTCTTTCTCTCTCTTGTACAATACTAGTCATACTTTCAAGGTCTTCGACTCCGTGCGGGAAACCTAGTACCCGGAGAAGAACATCGAAGATTGTATTAGGAGCCGTCTGGGGTCTTGAAGTTGTCACTTTTGTATTCAGAACTCGTTTAATCTACTGGTACTCCTATCCTTTATCTTTATATAATGTCTTCTATCATTATGCTTTGTGATACTATTTCCATGATTAGCGAGTAGCTATCTTTAGTGTATGTTATGACGTAATCAGCTATAATGTCGAAACTATATTATGGTTTGTGTATGTTGTCGAAATGCTTTCCGATTATGCTTTGAACTCAATCACTTTTCCAAATAATAGAACATAGTTATTGGCTCTGTTATTGGGAAGTCGCGAACCCCGATTCAGAGTACACTATTTGTGTCACCCCTTGGTAAGAGAAGTGTATCAGATACAACGTGAGTTTGACTGAGGTACACCAGTTGTAGTAAGTCCACCGAGCCTTGGATTCCGACTGAGGACTCTTTCTTAGTGAAACATCTAACTAGACCCCTAGTGCATTGTCGGTCCTAGACCATCCTAGTGTAGTCACCAAGCATATAAACTTCATACGTGTACGCTGAAGCACAACGGTTGTTGTAAGCTGTACCTCTGCTAAGTAAGGCCATGGAACACGGTTAGTGTTGACTAGTACACTTCACCATAACGCGATCTCAAGCATTGCACCCCGCTTGAGGGATTCTTAGTTAATTAAGGAACTGTTTTTTCGAACACATAAAGGATTGGACCGTTAGGATAATCGAACATATTCATGGAAGTCAGCCTGACTTGGCCATGGTGTTCTTTATGGTTGAACTCTTTTAAAGGCCTAACTATCTTTTAAACCAATCATTAACGAAAGTATTAAGGCACATCGCGTCTCTCGCATATGGAAAACTATGTATTCTATTATACTTAAGATAGTTTAGACCATTTCAGAATGTTAATACGTCACCCAACCAAGTCGCTCAATTGGATGAGCCGTCTGAACGTGTATGCCTGTAGTCAGACTGCATGGGCGTCGGGGGTAAGGGACATTGCTGTCTATTCAGAATCTTCAAGCCTATCGCATTACCCAGTGGCATGTCTTATTACAGGGGCATCTAGGACCAGTGTAGTAAATATAAGGTCACTCCCTATCCATGAGCCAGCATTCCATAATATCGGGAAAGTAACTGATGAAATCATAGCATGCACTTGTTTTAGCCTTATCTGTAACGACCCAGATTTTTCCGATCATTTTATACATATGAGATTAATATTTACATAAATTAAACATTACTAACATGATAAGATATCCAAATTGCTGAGTCTTGTGTTTTTGAAAAGAGTTTTACACAACGTTTTACCGTCCAATTTGACCGATGATATCACGAACTATATAACATACGATAATTATACGATTGTGTACATATATGTATTTATACATATTTAACTTGATTTAAGGATGGTTTAACATCTCATTGTGTATTAATAACAATGAGTTATAAGTATACTTTGAGATTACTAACTTAAGTTTTCAAAACGATAACTCTACGTAACGTTCTTTGACATATATACCTATAACTTATAATGCTTATACAAGTATCGTATAAATATGTATTTAATCACTTTTAAAGGGCTTATATACATAAAACAATATAAGTATATTTACAAAAGATAGATATATTTGAATCCTCGTTCCGTTTCCTCAAGATTTCTACAAGTATATCTAGGGTATATGTACCCGTATCATACCCAGCTTCTATACAAATTTACTATTGGTATATACACATCAAATCAACATTCTAATCAGCCCTATATTCTGCCCTCAAAGAGAGGTAACCTTAATTAGATGCTAGCATGGAAATTTACACAAGATTACAACATAAAAATTTGTCTTTGTCTCCCCCATTTCACGCCATATATGGCCTTTCCCCATTTCAGTTCCAGTTCAATTTTCTACTTCTATTTCCTAGCTAAGCACACACACTTTCATAAGCCTTAAACACCTTAAACATCTCAGCAAATAACCATGAAGACCTAGCCTCAAAAACAAGCTTTAATCATCATAAGAAAGTTTAATCAAGAACATATCAAGATAACCTTCCAAGTGTACAAGTTAACTTCCAACCTTTCAATCCAACTTCACCACTCTTTAGGATCAAGATTATTTCCTATCTTTTCCAGTAGCTTTATCCAAGTAACTTGAGGTAGTAACCTTGTTCATAATCTTAGTCTATTCATATTCATATAGCTATCTTATTTTGAGTCATAAATTATAACAACAAGAACATAGTTTGATTGATTTTAAACTTATTCGCAAACTAAATAGATCTTTCTAACTTGACTTTTAAAACACTTCAAGACCTGTAATATATCATAATGATATGCTAACTTAACAAAATACAACTTGTTTTTACAAAGAACACCTTAAAACTGAATCTACGTCGTCGGAGTGCAACCGGGGGCTGTTTTGGGTTGGATAATTAAAAACTATTTTAAACTTTGAATTGGAAGTTCATATTTTAGAAAAATGATATTTCTTATAAATATGTTAACACATAAAAATTTCATGGTTTAACTCGAAATGTAACTATTTTTATAAAATTGATCATCTAGATGTTGTTTTGATCACTTTCATAAGATTCACCCAAGTTTGACCCATAACCTGTGATTTCGAATGTAAACCAAGGTATTTACAGTTCATATTCATAAATAATGACTCGATCCAAGGAAGTGGCAAGTTGAATCAACAAAAACGGAGTTGTATTGAAGAAACTACGACTAAAACAAAATCGGGTATCCAAAGCTAGTTTAGCTACGAAAATATTTTGACTAAAACCAAAATAATCATATCTTGGCTAATTAACGTGATATTTTATATATATTTACTCATGATTTGATTTTACATATTTCAGGACCACCCGTAAACAATACGAGAAGATTAATTATAAGACCTCATGATTGTACGCAACACGTCATTTGACAACACGGTACTTTATGTATGCAACACGTCATTTGACAACAAGGTACCATGGGTCAAGATTAATTTTGATCAATACGAATACGATGGGGTCTTTATTTATTTTATTGAGCAATTAATTGTGGACCACTAACATCGGACTGCTAACTACGGACTAATAGATATTAAAAGTATTATAAGTATATATATGTAACGATTATTTGAAGAGAAAATATGTTGATATATTATATATATGGTTAGGTTCATGATATCTATCGGAGACCAAGTTGTGTTAAATATCTTCAAGGCAAAAGTGAGTATATAGTCCCACTTTTAAACTCTAAATATTTCGGGATGAGAATACATGCATTTTATGATTTACATTATGGACACAAGTGATTAAAAATATATATTCTACGTTGAGTTGTACCACAGGCATACTTCCCTGTAACTTGGTAACTACTATTTACATGCGGTATTGTAAACGCGAATCCTGTTGATAGATCTATCGGGCCAGACAACCCCAACCGGACTGGACGACCAGTATTCAACGGTTGCACAGTACTTCGTTTCGGTGACTACACTTGGTACGGTGTAGTGAGATTTCATAATAAAGGGAATATGCGACGTTGATTAAATGTTAAGTATGGTTATCAAGTGCTCAACCACTTAGAATATTTTTATTAAAACGTTTATGTATATTAAATCTTGTGGTCTATATTTATAATGCTGCTAGCATTAAACCTATATTTCACCAACTTTATGTTGACGTTTTAAGCATGTTTATTCTCAGGTGATAATTAAAAGCTTCCGCTGCATTATGCCGAATTTAAGCAGGATTTGAAGTATGCATATTTTTGTCAAAAATAAAACTGCATATCGGAAGATTTGTAATGTGAAATATGTTGGAAATCGTATTGTTATTATCAAATGTAAATTTGTAAAACTAAGATTATCACTAAACGGTAATCATTATTATGCTGTTTGAACCTTTGATTATAATAAAGGTTATGGTTTGTATTATAAAAACGAATGCAGAGTATGAAAAATGTCACATATAGAGGTCAATACCTCACAATGACACCAATAAGTATGTGACGTTTATAACCGATATGAACGGGATACTACAGGTGGTATCAGAGCGTTGGTCTTAGAGAACCAGAAAATTTGCATTAGTGTATCTTATCGAGTTTGTTAGGATGCATTAGTGAGTCTGGACTTTGACCGTGTCTGATTTCGAAAACTATTGCTTATCCTTGTTGGTTAAAAATTAATATGTAAATTTTATGTGGTACTAACGTGCTAGTTGTTGTGTGATAGATATCTGGCTTAAAACTTGTTATCACATTCAGCGACTCCGAACCAGAATCCTCAGATAGTGTTCCAATCATTAACCTATCCGATGATGAAAATGACACCTTTGGGGAAGACTCAAAATTCCCGGATGAATCAATTGAAGAGGAATCGAAAATTGATCCTGAGGAGGAAGAAATACAGGAAATTACGAAAGACAAGTTCGAACGAGGAAAGAAACGAAAGGCTACTGAATTGGAAAATCCAAATCCCGAATTTAGGGAGGATGTTGTGGCACCAACTCCACCAGACACTTCCACCCCTATTCTCGCTATTCCTATTAGTTCTATTCCGGCATTCAGTTCTTCGGCCCCTTCGCCAAAAAGCAGGGAGACAGCCAGGATGAGCGTTAAGCGATTTCTTGAACACAAACGTTTTGGGATATAGGCTAAATGATGCGCTGTTGTTTTAAACCATGGAATCATATAACGTTTTGTATAATATTACTAGTGTAGTTTGCTTGATGTTTGATGTAAGATAAGCATATGTAATATAGTGAAGTGTGAAATGCAATAATTTTCCATGGTTGAGTATTATTTGGATGGTAGTAATTGATTTTCGTACTAAGCTATTAAGTATGAACTTTAACGGGTAGGTACTACCCTAGATAAAATTATAAAACGCTAATAAGAAGAAAAGGCTTTTATAATAATAAATGGTTCATATTATTAATAAGCTACGATGTACTGTAAATACACACTACATCTATAATATTCCATGTGAATAATTATTTTTTTCATTTTTATAGAAGAAAATTGTGCGATTGAATCGAATGACGGAACAAGAAGTAGAGGGACTCATCAATCAGCGAGTGAACGACAGAATGTTATGGGTCGAGGCTGCAAGAGCTGCTGCAGTTAACCCAAATCCTCGTGTGGGATGCACCTACAAAACTTTTCAAGGTTGTAAGCCTTCATCATTCAGTGGAACAGAAGGACCGATCGGTTTAACCCGGTGGATCGAAAAAATGGAGTCTGTGTTTAAAATTAGTGGTTGTATTGAAAAGGACATGACCAAGTATGCATCGTGCACCTTACAAGATAGTGCACTCACATGGTAGAAAAACTATGTGAAGGCCGTAGGAGGAGATGTAGCTTATGATACTCCATGGGAAGAATTCAAAACAATGCTAATCAACGAGTATTGTCCAAGGAACGAGGTTAGGAAGTTGGAAACTGAATTACGAAGCCTGAAAGTTATTGGTACTGAACTCACCAACTACAATCAGCGATTTATGGAATTAGCTTTGCTATGTCCCGAATTGGTACCAACCGAAGAACGAAAGATAGAACTGTACAAAGATGGTTTGCCTAAAAATGTCAAGGCAAATGTTACAGCATCGAAACCCAAGACTATTCATGAAGCCATCACCATGGCAAACAAGTTGATGGACCAGATTATTCTGGATAAGAACACCGATGTCAAGACATCGGAAAACAAAAGAAAGTGGGAAGGTAATCATCAACAATCCAACAAGAAACAAGAAACCACGCAAGGTGCGGGTAGTGGTTCAAGCTCAGGTTACAAAGGACGAAATCCTTTATGTAACAGATGCCACAAACATCACTCTGGTTATTGTAATGTGGTGTGCAACAATTGTAATCGAAGGGGTCATCTTACTGAAGATTGTAGGGTTCCCGTTACAAATACAAATGGCACCAAGACTCCTGCCACCAATGCAAATAGAACTGCCTTGGCCACTGTTACTTGTTATGGGTGTGGGAAACAGGGTCATTATAAGAGCCAGTGCCCGAATTCAGAGAAGAATAACGGATCTGTACTTGGAAGAGCATTTATTATTAATGCTAGAGAGGCGTGTGAAGACCCAGAGCTTGTTACGGGTACGTTTACCATTAATAACTTATCAGCATCTATTATATTTGATACTGGTGTCGATAAAAGTTATATGTGTAGAGACTTTTACGCTAAATTGAATTGTTCATCATTACCTCTAGATGCTAAGTACATGATTGAGTTAGCTAATGGTAAACCAATTAAAGCCGATAAAATTTGCCGTGATTGTAAAATAAATTTAGCCGGAGAAACGTTTAAAATTGATTTGATACCCGTAGAATTAGGAAGTTTTGATGTAATAGTCGGCATGGACTGGATGTCCAAAATAGGAGCTGAAGTTATGTGTGCCAAGAAGGCAATTCGCATTCCTCGTAAGGATAAAACGCCAGTAATGATTTATGGAGAAAAGAGTAACTCAAAGCTAAAACTCATTAGCTGTTTGAAAGCCCAAAAGGGCTTGAAGAAAGGGTGCTATGCTATCTTAGCACATGTTAATAAAGTTGAAACGAAGGAAAAAGAGAAGAGCATCAACGACGTGCCTGTAGCAAAAGATTTTCCTGAAGTCTTTCCGGAAGAGTTGCCTGGATTACCTCCATTTAGATCTGTAGAATTTCAAATAGATCTAGTACCAGGAGCTGCACCAGTGGCTCGTGCTCCATACAGACTTACACCATATGAGATGAAAGAGTTACAAAGCCAGTTACAAGAACTACTGGACCGTGGTTTTATTTGACCGAGCACTTCACCGTGGGGAGCTCCGATTTTATTTGTCAAGAAGAAATATGGATCCTTCCAAATGTGTATTGATTACCGTGAATTAAATAAGTTAACTATCAAGAATCGGTATTCACTACCAAAAATTGACGACTAATTTGATCAACTGCAAGGATCATGTGTTTATTCAAAAATCGACCTAAGATCGGACTATCATCAACTACGCGTCAAAGAAGAAGATATTCCGAAAACTGCTTTCCAGACACGCTACGGTCATTACGAATTTTTGGTCATGTCGTTTGGATTGACGAATGCGCCAGCTGTATTCATGGACCTCATGAATCGAGTTTGTAGTCCGTATCTAGATTAGTTTGTTATCGTTTTCATTGACGATATTCTTATCTATTCCAAAAATGAGCAAGAGCATCAGCAGCATTTAAGGATGGTATTAGAATTGTTAAGAAAAGAACAGTTATACGCCAAATTTTCTAAGTGTGCATTTTGGTTGAAAGAAGTGCAATTTCTTGGCCACGTTGTTAGTAGCAAAGGAATTCAGGTTGATCCAGCTAAAATTGAGGCCATTGAAAAATGGGAGACTCCTAAGACACCAACACAAATACGTCAAATTTTGGGTTTAGCCGGTTATTATAGAAGGTTTATTCAAGATTTTTCCCAAATAGCAAAACCATTAACAGCGTTAAAGCAAAAAGGGAAGAAGTACGAATGGACTTCTGAGCAGGAGAGTGCATTTCAATTACTGAAGAAGAAGTTGACTACGGCACCTATTTTATCGTTACCTGAAGGGAACGATGATTTTGAGATATATTGTGATGCTTCGCGACAAGGTTTTGGTTGCGTCCTTATGCAATGAAAGAAAGTTATTGCGTACGCATCCCAACAATTGAAGATTCACGAGCAAAATTATACGATGCATGATCTAGAACTGGGAGCAGTAGTGTTTGCATTGAAGATATGGAGACACTACTTATATGGGGTTAAATGCACTGTGTTTACTGATCATAAAAGCCTTCAACATATTTTCGATTAAAAACAGCTAAACATGAGGCAACGTAGGTTGGTCGAGCTGATAAACGACTATGATTGTGAGATTCGCTATCATCCCGAGAAAGTGAATGTAGTGGCCGACGCTCTAACCAGAAAGGAACGAGAGCCAATTCGAGTACGAGCAATGAACATAAAAATTCGCATGAATCTCAACTCACAAATCAAAGAGGCTCAACGAGAAGCTCTTACTAAGGAAAACATAGGAAATGAAATAATGAAGAAGTATGAAAAGCAACTCGTTATATGGGAAGACGGAATTCGATATTTTTCAAAACGTATTTGGGTACCAAAGTCGGGTGGATTAAGGAAGTTGATATTGAACGAGGCACATAAGACAAGATACTCGATACATCCTGGAGTTGGAAAGATGTATCAAGATCTTAAGACGCATTATTGGTGGCCTAATTTAAAGACAGACGTTACAACATATGTCGAGGAATGTTTAACTTGTTCCAAAGTCAAAGCAGAACACCAGAAGCCGTCAGGGTTACTTCAACAACCAGAAATCCCAGAATGGAAGTGGGACGGAATTACCATGGATTTTATCACGAAGTTACCCAAGACTGCATGGGGTTATGACACCATTTGGGTAATAGTTGATCGTGTCACCAAATCTGCACATTTCTTGCCTATAAAAGAAACGGATAGAATGGAGAAACTATTACGATTATAAATAAAGGAAATTGTTTCAAGGCATGGAATACCTATTTCCATTATATCCGATCGTGATAGTAGATTTACATCAAAGTTCTGGCAATCACTACAGGAGGCCCTGGGAACTCGTTTGGATATGAGCACCGCATATCATCCGCAAACTGACGGCCAGAGTGAAAGAACAATTCAGACTCTTGAAGACATGCTCAGGGCATGTGTGATCGATTTTGGAAACAGATGGGATAAATATCTACCATTAGCAGAATTCTCGTATAATTATAGTTATCATGCGAGCATTAAAGCAGCACCATTTGAAGCACTGTATGGAAGGAAGTGTAGATCCCCTATCTGTTGGAATGAAGTAGGATATTGACGATTAACTGGTCCCGAGATCATACACGAAACTACTGAGAAGATAGTACAAATTAAGGAGAGATTGAAAACAGCCCGTAGACACCAAAAGAGCTACGCTGATGTCCGAAAGAAACCATTAGAGTTTCAGATCAGTGACATGGTTATGCTAAAGGTGTCACCTTGGAAAGGTGTAATACGTTTCGGCAAAAGGGGTAAACTGAACCCAAGGTATGTAGGCCCGTTCAAGATCATCGAACGCATTGGACCGGTAGCTTATCGACTTGAGTTACCACAACAACTCACCGGAGTACATAATACGTTTCACGTTTCAAACCTTAAGAAGTGTCTTGCAAAGGAAGACCTCATCATTCCTCTTAAAGAAATCCAAGTCAACGAGAAACTACAATTCATAGAAGAACCAGTCGAAATCATGGACCGTGAAGTTAAACAGCTCAAGCAGAGCAACATACCAATCGTTAAGGTTCGTTGGAATGCTCGAAGAGGTCCCGAGTTTACTTGGGAATGAGAGGATCAGATGAAACAAAAGTACCCACATTTGTTTCCCGACAACGCAAAATAGGTAAAACTTTAAATTTCGGGACGAAATTTATTTAACGGGTAGGTACTGTAACGACCCGGATTTTTTCGATCGTTTTATACATATGAGATTAATATTTACATAAATTAAACATTACTAACATGATAAGACATCCAAATTGCTAAGTCTTGTGTTTTTGAAAAGAGTTTTACACAACGTTTGACCGTCCAATTTGACCGATGATATCACGAACTATATAACATACGATAATTATATGATTGTGTACATATATGTATTTATACATATTTAACTTGATTTAAGGATGGTTTAACATCTCATTGTGTATTAATAACAATGAGTTATAAGTATATTTTGAGATTACTAACTTAAGTTTTCAAAACGATAACTATGCGTAACGTTCTTTGACATATATACCTATAACTTATAATGCTTATACAAGTATCGTATAAATATGTATTTAATCACTTTAAAGGGCTTATATACATAAAACAATATAAGTATATTTATAAAAGATAGCTATATTTGAATCCTCGTTCCGTTTCCTCAAGATTTCTACAAGTATATCTAGGGTATATGTACCCGTATCATACCCAGCTTCTATACGTTTTTACTATTGGTATATACACATCAAATCAACATTCTAATCAGCCCTATATTCTACCCTCAAAGAGAGGTAACCTTAATTGGATGCGAGCATGGAAATTTACACAAGATTACAACATAAAAATTTGTCTTTGTCTCTCCCCATTTCACGCCATATATGGCCTTTCCCCATTTCATTTCTAGTTCAATTTTCTACTTCCATTTCCTAGCTAAACACACACACACTTTCATAAGCCTTAAACACCTTAAACATCTCAGAAAATAACCATGAAGACCTAGCCTCAAAAACAAGCTTTAATCATCATAAGAAAGTTTGATCAAGAACATATCAAGATAACCTTCCAAGTGTACAAGTTTACTTCCAACCTTTCAATCCAACTTCACCACTCTTTAGGATCAAGATTATTTCCTATCTTTTCTAGTAGCTTTATCCAAGTAACTTGAGGTAGTAACCTTGTTCATAATCTTATTCGATTCATATTAATATAGCTATCTTATTTTGAGTTATAAATTATAACAACAAGAACATATTTTGAATGATTTTAAACTTGTTCGCAAACTAAATAGATCTTTCTAACTTGAATTTTAAAATACTTCAAGGCCTATAATATATCATAATGATATGCTAACTTAACAAAATACAACTTGTTTTTACAAAGAACACCTTAAAACTGAATCTACGTCGTCGGAGTGCAACCGAGGGCTGTTTTGGGTTGGATAATTAAAAACCATTTTAAACTTTGAATTGGAAGTTCATATTTTAGAAAAATGATATTTCTTATAAATATGTTAACACATAAAAATTTCATGGTTTAACTCAAAGTGTAACTATTTTTATAAAAATGATCATCTAGATGTTGTTTTGATCACTTTCATAAGATTCACCCAAGTTTGACCTATAACCTGTGATTTCGAATGTAAACCAAGGTATTTACAGTTCATATTCATAAATAATGCCTCGATCTAAGGAAGTGGCAAGTTGAATCAACAAAAACGGAGTTGTATTGAAGAAACTACGACTAAAACAAAATTGGGTATCCGAAGCTAGTTTAGCTACGAAAATATTTTGACTAAAACCAAACTAATCATATCTTGGCTAATTAACATGATATTTTATATATATTTACTCATGATTTGATTTTACATATTTCAGGACCACCGGTAAACAATACGAGAAGATTAATTACAAGACCTCATGATTGTACGCAACAAGTCGTTTGACAACACGGTACTTTATGTACGCAACACGTCATTTGACAACACGGTACCATGGGTCGAGATTAATTCCGATCAATACGAATACGATGGGGTCTTTATTTATTTTATTGAGCAACTAATTGTGGACCACTAAGATCAGACTGCTAACTACGGACTAATAGATATTAAAAGTATTATAAGTATATATATGTAACGATTATTTGAAGAGAAAATATGTTGATATATTATATATATGGTTAGGTTCGTGATATCTATCGGAGACCAAGTTGTGTTAAATATCTTCAAGGCAAAAGTGAGTATATAGTCCCTTTTTTTTTTTAAACTCTAAATATTTCGGGATGAGAATACATGCATTTTATGATTTACGTTATGGACACAAGTGATTAAAAATATATATTCTACGTTGAGTTGTACCACTGGCATACTTCCCTGTAACTTGGTAACTACTATTTACATGTGATATTGTAAACGCGAATCGTGTTGATAGATCTATCGGGCCTGACAACCCCAACCGGACTGGACGACCAGTATTCAACGGTTGCACAGTACTTCGTTTCGGTGACTACACTTGGTACGGTGTAGTGAGATTTCATAAGAAAGGGTATATGCGACGTTGATTAAATGTTAAGTATGGCTATCAAGTGCTCAACCACTTAGAATATTTTTATTAAAACATTTATGTATATTAAATCTTGTGGTCTATATTTATAATGCTGCTAGCATTAAACCTATATCTCACCAACTTTATGTTGACGTTTTAAGCATGTTTATTCTCAGGTGATAATTAAAAGCTTTCGCTGCATTATGCCGAATTTAAGCAGGATTTGGAGTATGCATATTTGTGTCAAAAATAAAACTGCATATCGGAATATTTGTAATGTGAAATATGTTGGAAATCGTATTGTTATTATTAAATGTAATGTTTGTAAAACTAAGATTATCGCTAAACGGTAATCATTATTATGCTGTTTGAACCTTTGATTATAATAAAGGTTATGGTTTGTATTATAAAAACGAATGCAGATTTCGAAAAATGTCACATATAGAGGTCAATACCTCGCAATGACACCAATAAGTACGTGACATTTATAACCGATATGAATGGGACACTACATTATCTGAATTACAAATTTTATCGTATGTACTTTGTTTTACTTACTTAATCTAGAAAACCCAAAATTAGGTAATCAACCACTACTCCTGCACCTTAGAATTATCTTAAGATTTAGATATAGGTTTGATTCTACTGATATCTCAAAAATACGACTCTAGGTCATACTCCCTTACTCATAATATGGAGTAGTACGATTTAGGCCCCGCTAAATATAAATTTAAAACTAGTATCCACTTTTGATAGTCAGAGCTGACGCGTTGCGACCTGACGACATCGCACAAATAAAACCGTCCGTTTCGGCCATATCATTATGGAACATAAAGTTTTTGGCGCTGCTACCGGGGAACTGGTATCAGACAATACTGCTCTCTATCAAACTCATTCACTAGCATTTAAGTGGTGTCTAAGAAAGACAATTATACACGAACTTGGTTGTTGGATTTTACGAACAGTCTCCAATTATATTGGAACCAAAAGGATCCTGCCTCTCCGTAGTCAGCCTAGCCACTTGGTTTGTTGAATAGTTCGTGCGAAGTTCTGTTATCGAAATACCAGGGAATCAGTAGCAAGAACCAAAAACATATCTATAATTAGGATAATTAGAATACCTTAGCTTAGAATACCTTAGACTACCTTAGATTACCTTAGATTACTTTAGATTAATCATTAGATCGCCTTAGACTAAATTAGGAACCTAGTTTATCTGTTTAAAATTTAAAACAACAAAAAGAGGCATAGCCAGTGTATGAGCCAAACCCGATCTAGTCCAGGGCCGTTGTTATTCGTACCTGATCCAGACGCCATAATCTCTAAAGCACGCAAGGAAGCAAGAATCAGAAAACAAATGGCGTTACGCGTTACTTTAGCAGAAAACACTAAACCCTCGATTGAAGGTCGAGGAGGACCAATCAGATTTCCAGAGATTCAAGGACACTCGTTCGAGTTAAAACATCACATCATACAACTCATCCAAAATGGCTGTCAATTCCATGGATTACCGAATGACGATCCTAATTCTCACCTCGATAAATTCATATCTCTTTCGAATTCCTACAAGCAGCCAGGGATAGGACAAGATATAGTCCGGCTATACTTGTTCCCCTATTCTCTCACTCGTCATGCATATACATGGTTTGAAGGACTGGAAAAAGATTCCATCACGTCTTGGATGGAGATGGCTACTAAATTCCTAACCAAATATTTCCCTCCTTCTAAACAAACCAAGCTTAAGAATGACATCATTAACTTCAAACAAAGTTATGATGAATCTCTTTACACTGCATGGGAGCAATTCAAAACCCTGCTGAAGAAATACCTCAATCACCAGTTAGAACGGTCAGCCCAAATATGCACCTTCTACAATGGTCTTACGGTAAATCATAGGACGACGATTGATGCCGCCGCTCAAGGAAATCTGATGAACCAAACCACGGATGAAGCATGGGAGTTGCTCGAGAACATGACAATGCATCATCATGACTGGAACAGTGGTGAAACAACTTCATCATCTGCACCACTCTCCTCACTTAATAATCAAACAGAGGCCATCAAATCCCTCACAGATAAGATGGAGTCTCTTGCCAAACAACTCGGAGAATTGAACGCAGTCGCAACAAGTTAACCAGGTCCAGGCATGTGTTAATTGTACCAACCCGCAACCCACTGCAGAATATCAAGTTGAGTACGAAAACCCTGACGGTTCAGTCTGTTACGTTCAATACCCAGCTCGTCAATCGAATCTCGGATTCAATCAACAACCTAGGGTTAACCAATTCCAAAGAAACAACCAACCTCTTCGCTATCGTTACCCACCTTATCCACCCCAACAATCTCAATTGACCTACGATCAACTACTTCCACTCACTAGTCCACCAGCTGAGGAAAATTCCCCAACCACTCAAATTACAAAAGTAGCCAACCCCACTCTCGGAGTTGATGATCAGTTGACACAGTTCATTCAAGGACAACAACAGCTAAATCATAGAACTACATCTAGACAAGACCAGACAGAGATAATGAGAAATCAACTGGCTCTTCTCAAAAGTCTAGAAATGCAGCTCGGACAGTTATCACAATGCCTTGAAACCCGACCCCAGGGAAGGTTACCTAGTAATACTATCCAAAATCCCCACATAGAGGAAGCTAAGCAAATGGACTCAGTAATCCCAGGAGAAGAACCACGGAGAAGGTCAGCTATAATCAAGAAAAAATCAACGTATACTCAGCAGTTGTCTACCGCAACTCCGGTTCGTGTACCCTATCCTGGAAGGTTACAGGAGGAACCATCTAAGCTTGATTCCTTCAAACTTGATGGAAGATTCCTGGACACCGTGTCCAAAGTGCCTAATCAAAAGAGATATATCCGAAGGCTTTTTTCTACAAAGGAAAAGATACCAGATTCTAACAAAATTCCACTGACAGCAGTACTAAGAAACTCTCTACTACAGAAGCTAGGAGATACGGGCTGCTTCATTTTTCCGTGTTCAATCTACCAATCTGGAACCATTCATGCGCTAGCAGATTTAGGAGCAAGTATCAACCTAATCCCCTACTCTCTCTATAAGTGATTAGAGTTAGGAGACTTATCACCAACCAAAATGACAATCCAACTTGCCGATCACACAATTCGATATCCTAAGGGCATAGTTGAAAACGTCTTGGTGAAAGTCGACAAATTCTTGTATCCTACGGAATTCGTAGTGATGGATATTCAGGAAGACCTACACACACCAATAGTGTTAGGGAGACCTTTCATGAATACAGCTAGGACAGTTATTGATGTGCACAATCAAACCTTGATCTTACGATCACATGGGGAGAGTGTTACCTTCAAAATTGACCAACCTACCGATATTTCTGGACAGGAAGAGATGTTTGCTATTTTCACCAGACGGATCACTTCCGATGATGAGTCTCCACCACCAGCCAAAGATATCGAGATGGGTGTCGAGTCACAGCCTGTTGACGACCCAGAAATGGAAGAAGAGGATCCCAGCGAAGAAATGGAGGAAGAGAAAGAACCTGAGGGGGAAGAGGAAATGGAAGACGTAAAAGAAACTACGATAATACCAAGCCTGGAGCGTCATGAAGAATTAATGAGGCTTGAGACTAAAGATCACAGTTTAATCATTTGCTTCAAGAAGAAGACTGACAAGGTTGACGTTAAAGACATAAAAATTGATCCCGAAAGTGTCAAGGTGAAGAACCAAAATACTGAAGAAACCCGTTCATCTGACGAATCTTCAGACGATTATTCTACCAATGATAACGAGGAAGAGCCACATGAAGACATTCTGGATAAATCATATTCTTCATCCGAATCAGGTCAAGAGGAGCCGGACACTTCTTCAGATCGAATTCCAATCATATCCACTCACGCCGACATGATAACATTCATCAATGACAACGAAGAATTTGAAGAGATTCTGGAAGCCATCCATAAATCAACAATTGATTATATGCTACGCTTAACCAAAAGAATCACGGCTATCAAGAACAAATACGATCGTTATCTCCAGAGAGTTAACAACAATGCTGAAATCCTAGAAGAACGCATTCAAGACTTTATCAATACCCTTCACAATCATATCTACCGCGAAGAAAGGCAACGGGAGCACGACTCAGTAGTTCACACTATTCTAGAGACGAGATTTTGTCGAGATCAGAAGATCATTTACTCTAAGGTTTACAACGCCTTAGCCGGATCTGCACTTCCGTTCTCAGCAAACCAACGAGCGCTACTGACTCTCATTCGGAAGCATATGGATCTTTCCACCGGACACCCGACTTATCACTCCGACTTGTAAATGATCAAGGATATTCACAGCTTTTTCGCTCTCTTAGAGAAGGATAATTTTGAAAGCACACCAGAGAGGCTAGTAATTTACGTAACAATTGATCACCACGCCGATCTAATTATCAAAGAGTTACAAGACGCAGTCACAGAGGAAGTAAGACGCAACAATCCGTTCTCTCATCTTGAACCAGACCAAGTCGACGTTGCCACCTACGTTACAAAGCAAATAGCACGTATCTTTTAAGAATCCACGGATCCTATTTTCACATTCAAAACTGGATGTAGGGAGATATACTCAAAGAAGGTGACATTGATGCTTGGGTCAGGGCTGCTCTTCACTTCTTTTTAGCTTTGCCTTTTGACTACTCTGTGCAAAGCCATTGACTCCTACTGTAGAGACCACCGATCAAAAGATTTTGAAATATTAAAGATACAATTTCTGACACTATTTGAAGATCTCCTTAATGAGCATCCTAATAGAGTGATAATCACCACCAGCACTGCATCAATGATCAACATTCATGGGTCAATCAGTAGAGCAGTGGATCATATTCTTATCGAACTTCAAGATTTGTTACGAGCCGAAACCGCGCATTATCTTTCTTTCAGAAGATCTTCAAGAGAAGTACCGGACCTGTTACCACTTTTGGTCCGACACTTTCTCGGGATTTATCCACCAAGACTCACATTCCCTCGAGAAGACCAAGATCACAACTACCAGAGGGGAATGATGACTTTTTGAGCATCACTAAGGTCGAGCCAACGGCCTTAAACAAAAGCGCTTCTCGGGAGGCAACCCGTATAATAAAGTAGAGTAGAAGAATAAAGGATTGCAAGTGAGCCGATGAATGAAGGACGAAACTTCCAGGCCAGCCAGCTCTTCACAAGCAACCATGTCTGGTGGGGGTACCCTTTCTTTCCACTACTAGCTCAAATTTTTATGCCACATCCTAAGCTTATCACTAAGTGTGGGATCCCAACCCAGATTAACACTAAACGAATAATCTCAAAACTTCAACTAAAACTCCTAAGTGTGGGATACACTAGGAACATTGAGGACAATGTTCGTTTAAGTGTGGGATGTTGGTATAATTCTTTTTATGCTGTATTAAAATAACCCATTACAAAGATTCCAAGTTTTTTAAAGCCAAATTTCAAATTTTTAACAAAAGAAAGCCTTTTCGAAAAAGTATTTTTGAAAACCTGAAACGTTTGTAAATAAAAATAAGGCTTAAATAAGGTGGAAATCTTGTTAGGACGAACCGAATCTCTAAAAGAGCATTGCATGACTAGGCATTATTGACCTAAATTGATTATGGTGAGGCACCCCAAATAAGACCAGCATTCATCTTTAATGCTTCACTATTTTCCGTTGAGAGTGCCGATGTTTGTGCTCGGAATCAGAACTTGCTTTAGATCTGCATTTCCAAGTAACGAAATGTGATTCGGTTATAATCAGAAGAGCTAGCCATTTGTCAAATAACCATCTCACACTTCCGCTACTTCTACCACACCGCCTCATCCACATCATCTTTACTATCACTCAAAAATCTAGAAAATGCGATTCCTTCCGTATACCCAATGTTATGAACTTCTCAAGTATCACGGCAAAGGTCTTGAAAAAGTTTACCTGCAAAAAGTTTCTCGAAATGAAATCTCCAAAAAAATAAAAAAAAATAAATAAATTTTTCAAAGTTCTGAGAAGAGGAGCAGAACTTATAAAGAGAAACGCCGAAGAAGAATTTTACCGCAAATACCTATCACTTCAAAAAGAAGAATAGTTCAAAAGTGCTTCTCAAAAATACCAGCACTCATATCTATCTTAAATTTTCCGAAATAAAAGTCTTTTGAGACTATGTTACCCTTTTTCACCCTTTAAAACAACTTCACCACCACTCCAAAATTCCTTCCCATCATTGAAAAATGACCTAGAAGCTATGGTTACTACCGTTTTCACACTAGTAGTAAGGGTTTGAGTCTTTATCAAGCCTATGACGATGAGTACAACATGACTGGCTATGAGTTAAATTCATTTCTTAGATTTATAGGAAACCTTAAATACTTGAGTGATTTGAGTGACCCGTGAAAGCTAGTCTAAGTCGTGTAACCTCCTCGCATGCTTGCAGAGATAGTTTCAATCCTAGCATAGATGACTCACCTTATCTTTCGCTCTTATAATAAAAAGTAAACCACTTAGGCTATTAGAAAATAAACTCCGAAAAGATTTCTTGAAGTAAAAATGAGAAGTTTGCTTGAGGACAAGTAAAGTCTAAGTGTGGGATATTTGATATCGGCTAAAAAGTCACGTTTTCACCCCGGTATTAAGGCCCAAAAATAATAAAGTTCCAAACTTTATCACCAAAATACCCTCTTCGTTAATCAATATTGAAGAACAATTAATTACGAAGACGGTGCAAAAAGAATCAAGAGAAACGGAGCTAAAACGAAGATTCTAGAGCGAAAACGGTGAAAGACAAGAAATCAAGTTACGATCCAGCAAATCAGCAAACCAAACGGCTTGCCAAACGGGCTGCCAAAAGGCCTGCCAGTATGGCAAACGGCCTGGCATACGCCTTCAGCAAACGGCCTCGTTAAACGGGCTGGTCTAGTAAACGGCCCCTGCAAACGGCTTGCCAAACGGCCTGCCAGCCGTTTGCAGGGAAATTTTTAGTTTATTTAAAGGGCATTTGTCATTCATTCCAACACACACTTCAATTCACTTCTTTCTCTCTCTTATACAATATTAGTCATACTTTCAAGGTCTTCGACTTCGTGCGGGAAACCTAGTACCCGGAGAAGAACGCCGAAGATTGTATTAGGAGCGGTCTGGGGTCTTGAAGTTGTCACTTTTGTATTCAGAACTCGTTTAATCTACTGGTACTCCTATCCTTTATCTTTATATAATGTCTTCTATCATTATGCTTTGTGATACTGTTGCCATGATTAGTGAGTAGTTATCTTTAGTGTATGTTATGACGTAATCAGTTATAATGCTGAAACTATATTATGGTTTGTGTATGTTGTCGAAATGCTTTCCGATTATGCTTTGAACTCAATCGCTTTTCCAACTAATAGAACATAGTTATTGGCTCAGTTATTGGGAAGTAGCGAACCCCGATTCAGAGTACACTATTTGTGTCACCCCTTGGTAAGAGAAGTCTATCAGATACAACGTGAGTTTGACTGAGGCACACCGGTTGTAGTAAGTCCACCGAGCCTTGGATTCCGACTGAGGACTCTTTCTTAGTGAAACATCTAACTAGACCGCTAGTACATTGTAGGTCCTAGACCATCCTAGTATAGTCACCAAGCATATAAACTTCGTACGTGCACGCTGAAGCACAACAGTTGTTGTAAGCTGTACCTCTGCTAAGTAAGGCCGTGGAACATGGTTAGTGTTGACTAATACACTTCACCATAACGCGGTCTCAAGCATTGCACCCTGCTTAAGGGATTCATAGTTAATTAAGGAACTGTTTGTTCGAACACATAAAGGATTGGACCGTTAGGATAACCAAACGTATTCATGGAAGTAAGTCTGACTTGGCCATGGTGTTCTTTATGGTTGAACTCTTTTAAGGGCCTAACTATCTTTTAAACCAATCATTAACGAAAGTATTAAGGCACATCGCGTATCTCGGATATGGAAAACCATGTATTCTATTATACTTAAGAAAGTTTAGACCATTTCAGAATGTTAATACATCACCCAATCGAGTCGCTCAATTGGATGAGCCGTCTGAACGTCTGTAGTCAGACTGCACGGGCGTCGGGGGTAAGGGACGTTGCTGTTTATTCAGAATCTTCAAGCCTATCGCATTACCCAGTGACATGTCTTATGATAGGGGCGTCTAGGACCAGTGTAGTAAATATAAGGTCACTGCCTATCCATGAGCCAACATTCCATAATACCGGCAAAGTAACTGATGAAATCATAGCATGCACTTGTTTTAGCCTTATCTGAATTACAAATTTTATCGTATTTACTTTGTTTTACTTACTTAATCTAGAAAATCCAAAATTAGGTAATCAACCACTACTCATGCACCTTAGAATTATCTTAAGATTTAGATATAGGTTCGATTCTACTGATATCTCAAAAATACGACTCTAGGTCATACTTCCCTTACTCATAATAAGGAGTAGTACAATTTAGGCCCCGCTAAATATAAATTTAAAATAGTATCCACTTTTGATAGTCAGAGCTAATGCGTTGAGACCTGACGACATCGCACAAATAAAACCTTCCGTTTCAGCCATATCAGATGTCAATAATTATGGAAAGACAGATGCAAGGAAGGATTATGAAAACCACTACCCCAAGATCGAAGTAGAAGTAAACAGATTCCTCCACTGGGAGTTGGAATAGAAGGATGATTGTGGTGATAGTCAGAATGAGATCAAGGATTAGAACTGAATGAAGCATTTTCACAATCTTTTAAATGTATGAAATGAGGAAGAAGATGTAGGAGTGATGAAGATAATGGTTCGGAAGAGGTTGGTTTATAGCGAAATAACGGACATAGCAATCGAGGCAGATTACGCATTTAATCAAAGAAAATCATAATTTCCTTAATCACCGAAGAATCAAATCTTATATGGATTACAAAATCTTATTTAATTTCCTTGAATTCCGAAAATCAACCGTGACTACGTCAAAAGTTCAGACGAACCTTTGATTTCATCATTTCACTCTTTTGCGATAATTTCTCTCATGCGCTACAAGTAATCAAATTGTTTTATCCATATTACTCAATGATGATAAAATTCTAAATTTCAACTTATATTCTTCATAAAAATATTCTTACGATCAACCATGACGACCTCTGTCAAAATTTCAGGACGAAATTTTCTTTAACGAGGAGGTACTGTGATGACCCAGAAAATTTCACATTAATAAATTAATTACAGGATAAAATGTTTCCAACACGATAAGCGAACCTATTATGTTGAGTCTTAAAACTTTTTGAACTAGTTTACACATTCAAGTACCCTTTGACCATTCCCGACGATTCACGAATAACAATTTTTAAATGGATATATATATATAACGATTTAAAAAAAATAATTTAATTATATATTATATATAAATAACTCAATATATATCATTGAAACTGGTGAGATAGTCTTTGGACAAAAATGTGGGACTTTTTATTTTTCACTTTTGATAAACATGCATATATATATATATATATATATATATATATATATATATATATATATATATATATATATATATATATATATATAATCGATCTGCGAGCACACCTAAAAACATACAACTATATTTTTACTCCGCATCATTCATCATCTTCATTCTTATTCTTATTATTAATGTTGTTATTATTGTTAACGGGACATCAAATAATAGTCCGTGAAAACATAGTCTAAAAAATTCGAAAATTTATGTCGACATGTAAACAGTGAAAGATGGCTAAGACATCCTCCACGTTTTTAAAGTTTTATTATTATACTATATTATTAATTATTATTATTATATTGTATTTATTATATCATTATAAAATTTAGAAATATCTATATAAACATTCACACATGTATGGAGATAGTTAGTCTCCGATTGTTTTTATTTATTTATTTTATTCATATTTTAATTATTATGGTTATTATTATTATTATTATTATTATTATTATTATTATTATTATTATTATTATTATTATTATTATTATTATTGTTATTATTATTGGTAATAGTATTTTTAAGATACAAATAATAATATACTACGATGGAGGATAGTAAAAGATATGAAATTGGTAAGTTGTAAAAAAAAGAAATTATCTTTTTATCTAAATTAGAAATGTTATATATTACATTTTTACATTACTTATATTGTAATACTTGGGACGGGACGGACATGCTTTTTATAGTCGTTGTATGAAACTTAGACTCAAAATAAATATTTATAGTTAAAAATAAAAAGTAAAATTTTATATATCCTTTACCCGTCTTTTATTGATAATAGAGTATAAAGTATCGATCCGTGTTATATAAAAACAAAAATGACAGCACATAAGTACATCTATATGTCACGGGTTGGATTTTTTTTTTCTACGTTCACGTGGGAAGTAGTAAAGAAACAAGATCACTAGTTAATAATTTTTCCCCACATAAGAATGAATAAAGGAAACACGTCGAGACAAATTGCTTTATGCATGTGTGATGTTGTTTTAATTATATATACTCTAGTCAGTTTCAAGTTGAGAAACACTCACCCACACAAACCTAGATATATGCTCTATATTATTTATACTTCAAATTATATTGTAAAAACCTAGTATCGAATTCCAATTACTACCATACAATTAATATAATTCTCAAACCCTTATTTGCTATCTTCCACCATGAGAGAATATATAGTTGTCGCAAGTTTTGATCAATGTAGGAAAAATTTGGTTTTAACAATTCATATACCTTGTGGACTACATTTGTTCTTGCTACATACACGTGTCTTACATTCAAAATTGATTATCTTATACAATAGTATGGTATTGTAACAAGTAATACGCGGGTGTTTTATTTCGGGTTTCAAAATGGTTTTTTAGTTAAGGAGATTATGGGTATTGTTCGGGGGTATTGTTCGTGAATCAAAGGCCAACTTTGCACTTATCATTTACATTACGTCTGCATAAATTACCTACAATATTGAATCTCAATATTGAACAAGTGAGTTTATAGATCCCTTTTTAAATGCTTTAAATATTTTTGGGCTGAGAATACATGCACTTTATTTTAAACGCAATGGACACAAGTACATAATAAATTCTACACTGAGTTCGAACCGAAAATCCCTTAACTTTGGTAACTAGTAACTGCTAGTTATAAGAACTGGTGGGCGCGAGTAGTTGTATATAGATCCATAGGGCTTGACATCCCCGTCCGTTCCAGGAATAGAGACCCTAGCCTGAACTATAAAGCGGACGTATGCTATTTGAGTTTAGTACACGTTGGTTTACATGTATTGTACATGTTGGTTGCATGTATATTAAAACAGGGGTACTTATTATATATACGTTAAGTTTAGTTACCAGGGTGCTCAATTTCGTAAAATATTTTGATAAACGTTTTGGATGAAATAACTGAAATCTTGTGATCCACCTTTATATACAGAGTATGCGCAATATTAAAACTATTAAATCACCAACCTTTGTGTTGACACTTTTAAGCATGTTTATTCTCAGGTTCTTAGAAGTCTTCCGCTGTTTGCTTATACGTTATACAAGCTATGTGCAAGGAGTCATACATGCTTTATTCGAGAAAACTTTGCATTCACAAAATCATCACCATGTATCTTATTTTGACTGCATTGTCAACGGATGTATTATTGTAAACTATTATTTACGGTGATTGTCTATATGTAGAAATCATCAGATGTCAAAAACCTTAGAATTAGATATTCATTTATGGTGTGCTTTTTCAAAAGAATGAAATGTTTACAAAACGTATCATGTAGAGGTCAAAACCTCACTATGAAATCAATGAATACTGTACCACGTCAATAGCGATTTTGGCGGGTCGTTACAAGTTGCCTTCTTTTTTTCAAAAGGTGTTTTGAACCAAAAGATGTTAATCTTGATTAATCACACCTAATGGCACCTTAATGACGATTTAACTTGAAATAAGATTAAACACACAAGTGTTATATCTTTTTATCCTATTACATAATATCATTTAAACATACTAATAATGGTCAAAGTCCCAATTAAACAGGTGCTCTCCCATTAGTTTTAAGTACCATCGTATGTATGTAAATGTAATTAGTTTGGGCTAGTCAAGGTTGTAACAAGGATCATGAATTTCCAACTAGATTCAAACTAGTTCAATTAAGATGTAACAAGGTTCTAAAGAGCTAGATACTTCCAACAAAGAAAAGACAAATGGTTAAAGTCATAGATTATGAAATTTGGATGGTTTCTAATTGTCATGGAGCTGAAATTCAGCATTGACCTCTTTTGAAATCAATGACAAAAGCCTCAAGAGAAGATGCTTTCCTCATTTGCAAGCAACCAATGGAGCTAGATACTTACATTAATGTGTTGACAAATTATTGAAAACTTGGGATATGAAGTTTGGAGTATTATGGTTTGTCATAAGATTAGATGTTGACACATGCATATAAGTCTTACAAGAAGAATTTTGGAAGGTTGCTATTTGTCAAGTAACATATGCATACTTACCTCTTTTGGATAAGCAAGATTATGACAATGATAAACTACGAAAAAGATGTTATCCTTATTTGATGAATGCTTCCAAGATTATTACAAGTATCTTGGAAATTTTGATTAGATGTTTCAACGGTTTTATGTGCCAATACCTTACATCTCTATTTCCTATTTAAACAAGGTTTGAAGACATATGAAGACCACCTCTTTCAAACATACTTTTAAAGTCATATCAACTAATCTCCCAAGCCTCAAGCACAAATCTATGGAGAGATTATAAGAGAGAAAGAGAGATTCTACTTACACTAATTAGAATTGTAATGTAAACTTTATGCTTAATATTTGTATCTTTAAGTTTACATTGTGAGATACTTCCTTGGAGGGGTTAAGGAAGTTAAATTGGTCTTGCGATAGCAAAACATCTATCTTACTTAATGATTCAACTTCCTTAAATGGATCTAGGAAGTTGATTAATTTCATTGAGAATTAATATTTGTCCAATGTAAAGACAAGTTTGATCTAAGTAATGTTGATGTGACCTTTTGAAGAACTATGAGTGATTGTCAGCTTAGCTATAAGTTTACTTGTGAGCTATCTTCTTAAAGGGATCTATAATTTAGTTGTGATTTCACTAGGTTAGAGCATTAGGATCTTGTGGTAAGAGCTTTTGGTGATTGTGAATCCTTCAAAGGGATGTAAGGGTTCATAAGTTGCGGCTTTTCGAAGAGCTAGTGTTGTATTCGGACACTCCACCGGGTTTGGGGTATCATAGTGAAGAAAAGTCTCAATCCGTAGAATAGGGGAGTAGATTTAGGAGGATTAGTTAACATCCTCTCGAACCACTATAAATCCTTGTGTTTGTACACTTACATTCTTTACATACTCACATTAACAAACACAAGCGCTTCCACACTTAAAACTTATTTTTAATTTTTAAAGATTTCGAAAAAAGTTTTAAGAAATCATTAAGGAACTATTCACTCCCCCTCTAGTTCCTTAAATTGGTATCAGAGCGGTTGCTCGAACTTTTGCTCTAAAAATGTTTTTGCTTGTGTCAAAAATTATTTTGTGCAAAAACCCGAGTTAAAAGCTCTTGGAACTAAACTCTTCATACTTTGGGGAAATCTTGTTCCATGGAACTTTATTGAAATGAGGAGTTTGTATATACAAAGTTCTCAACACGATAAAGGTCAAGTATGGGTTTGAAAAATTGAAGATGGGTCTCAAGAAGAACCTCAAAGGAAAGGTGTCATGGCAAATCAAGCTACATCAAATACAAATGAAACATGGAATGATGGTGAGCATGATTAAACTTGCCTTCTATGACAACACGATAGTGAGAGTCAAGGAAGGAACACGAATGCTCAAACTTACATCCATTACATTGAGAAAAAATACCACCATTCACATAGTGAGGTAAGCTGGTTTGCTTTTAGTAAGAATCTATAAATTAATAGGTGTATAAAGATTGTATACTCTAAATGTTGTGATAATTAACAAAATATTGATTAAAATGAAAAACTTGAACAAAGAAATAGCCTTTAAATAAACAAGTTAATTTAAAAAAAAAAAAAAAAATCAATCCCACTATAGGATCTCAACCATCCCGCTATGGGATCCTGTTCTGTTCAATTTTTTGTAAAATCACACCCGATTCCATTTAAGTATGTGAAGAAAAATGCGGGGTTAAGACAAAATCACAACTATAAGTACACAATAGAAGCACCTTGAAACTTGCCATGATACTTAGGTAAATGCAACGTATGTGATAATTTTTTTACTTGTGCCTTGAATCCTTGCATGAAAAATGACATGAGTTATTGCTTGATGTGTGCTTGATTAGTTGATCTTACAAGATAGAATACTTAGGTTGTTACACAACTTAGAGCCTTAAGTGATAGACATAATATCTAAGATTAGACTCTAAGCATCTTAATAAGTATTCTTGAAACTCATATAGTCAAACAAAAGGTTACTTAGTGGGAATATTAATTAGAGACTTAAATCATTAGCATCTGACCACTTGAAACAAGAAAAAGAATTTGTTCTTAGATAAAGTTGTGATATAGTAAAAATGATTTTTAAAGTCAAAGATACTAAATGATAAATCAACACTTGGCTTTAAAAGACACCTTGAGTGAACCTACCACAAGCTTTTCAAAAACAAACTTTATAAAACTCAACATAGTGCCAAACTAGTCGGCGGTCGAGCCTTCGGTCGACCGTGGATCGACCGCGTAGGCTCTGATCAAAATGTAATTTCGTAATTTTAAGATCGGCTGTGGTTTAACACTTTTAGATGATGAATCGTTTTAAAATGATTATAATACTAGTTTTACATTATTTATTGGCAAGATTTAAACATTTTCTAATGTGAAGCTATTTATTATCATTGAATGAAATTTGTTTAGATGTCAAGTTTTTAACCCATAAGTGATAGTGATTCTCAAACAACTATAAGTGTACATCAATTATTCTCACTCAAGACATAAACTTGGTTTATCAAATCTTAAAATATAAACATGTCTAAAAGGATAAACTCTAGTGTTTGATAAATGTACTAAAATGGGTTGGGGCGAGAATATTTAATGTTAACAACCCCGGACCCAACAAACATTGGGTACCACGTTTTGTGTCTCTAACAAGTTGTAGGTTTGTTAACAAGTGTGGTGGAAGACAATGTAATCACAAGTACTCAAAACACATGTTCATGATAAATACGTCACACCGAGCACAAAGAACATGATGATGTGATGTAATGTTTGATGGACATATTTGAAGTACCATTATCGGTAGAGGTAACATTTCTTGCAAATAAACGTGCTACTTGAATTCTAGCTTGCTATGTGCATATATCTTAACATGCTAGTTAGGTCACAACTTATTTGAAAGTAGAAACATATTATGCATATAATTGGGTAAATGTCTTATGTGCTTGCTAGTAAAATTAGAACTAAGATAAAAACATGTCAATATATGCATTGTATCAATACATATTCTTGTTAGATCTTAAGAACATAAAACTAATCACCCAAGATAAAATGTGATGGTCATTTAAGTGAATTCATCCTTGAGTTAAAATATAAAGGGTCATTCTCATTAAATTGCTTCAACAAAGCAAATACTCAAGAAAAGATTCTAACATTAAGAGAGGATAAATGACAAGATCACAAAAAGTATCATAACAAACAAATCTTATGAGACATCAATAGGAGACAAATTAGATCTTAAGTGTGTAGTCTAAGTTCTCCATTTTCTAGGTATAGTGTAGATTTCCAAAGTTCAACTTTGTAGTTTGTTGTATATGATTTCTATCATCTATGCTTAATGAGATACATTTGTGATGATAGAACTCATTCTAGGCTTACACATAAAAGATATTATTCTTGTCTAAATTGCTAGTAGTCATTCATAAAAATTGCCAGTTAAACGCATAAGCGTTTGTTGAGCTGTTAAAATGTCTAAAACGCACTTAGACATATTAGGACAGATGATTCTAAAGCTTTGAGGTTAAAAAACTTTAAGAATAATTCATTCTCTTAATTTCTAAACTAGGATTTGGTTAGCGTCAAACGAACACTTAGAACGAACAAATGAAGTGAAAAGTTTCACTAACCTTCTATACGTCAAAGAGTTAGATAATCTTATCCCACACAAATGCTTATTCAAACTCCTTGTCTTGAGTCTTAAACTTACACGTAATGAGATTGATGAAAGTATGATGAGTGTTCTCAAAGTCTTACTCAACTCATGAATTAAAGTAACTCTAAAATAACACTCTTAAATTAACCTAAAGAATACAATTAAAATTTTGGTATGATAAGTGTTAAGGCATTAGACACACCTATGTAAGAAATTAATGTTATATTATCACTTAGAATAGTTGCCTTTTTTTTTTCAAAAGAGTTTTGAACCAAAAGATGTTATTCTTGATTAATCACACCCAATGACACCTTAATGACGATTTAACTTGAAATAAGATTAAACACGCAAGTGTTATATATTTTTATCCTATTACATAGTGTCATTTAAACATACTAATAATGGTCATTAAAATCCCAATTATAGAGGTGCTCTACCATTAGTTTTAAGTACCATTGTATGTATGTAAATGTAACTAGTTCAAGCTAGTCAAGGTTGTAACAAGGTTCATGAAGTTCCAAATAGATTCAAACTAGTTCAATTAAGATGTAACAAAGTTCTAAAGAGCTAGATACTTCAATCAAAGAAAAGACAAATGGTTAAAGTCATGGATTATGAAGTTTGGATGGTTTCTAATTTTCATGGAGCAAAATTCAGCATTTACCTCTTTTGGAATCAATGACAAAAGTCTCAAGAGAAGATGCTTTCCTCATTTACAAGCAACCAATGGAGCTAGATACTTACATTCATGTATTGACAAGTTATTGAAGACTTGGATATGAAGTTTGGAGTATTATGGTTTGTCGCAAGATTAGATGTTAACACATGCATATAAGTCTTACAAGAAGAATTTTAGAAGGTTGCTATTTGTCAAGTAACACATGCATACTTACCTCTTTTGGATAAGCAAGATTATGACAATGGTAAACCAAGAAAAAGATGTTATCCTTATTTGATGAATGCTTCCAAGACTATTGCAAGTATCTTGGAACTTTTGACTAGATGCTTCAACAGTTTTATGTGCCAATACCTTGCATATCTATTTCCTATTTAAACAAGGTTTGAAGACATATGAAGATCACCTCTTTCAAACATACTTTCAAAGTCATATCAACTAATCTCCCAAGCCTCAAGCACAAATCTATGGAGAGATTATAAGAGAGAAAGAGAGATTCTACTTACACTAAGTAGAATTGTAATGTAAACTTTATGCTTAACATTTATATCTTTAAGTTTACATTGTGAGATACTTTCTTGGAGGGGTTAAGGAGATTAAATGGTTCTTGCGATAGGAAACATCTATCTTACTTAATGATTCAAATTCCTTAAAGGGAACTAGGAAGTTGATTAATTTCGTTAGGAATTAATACTTGTCCAATGTAAAGACAAGTTTGATCTAAGTAAGGTTGGTGTGACCTTTTAAAGAACTATGGGTGATTGTAAGCTTAGTGAAAGGACCCGTTCATATACATTATAAACGATTCACAATAGTTGATTACATCGCAAGGTATTTCACCTCTATATGATACATTTTACAAACATTGCATTCGTTTTTAAAAGTCAAACTTTCTTTACAACGAAAGTTGACGGCATGCACACCATTTCATAATACATCCAACTATAATTGTCTTAATAATAATCTTGATGAACTCAATGACTCGAATGCAACGTCTTTCAAAATATGCCATGAATGACTCCAAGTAATATCCTTAAAATGAGCTAATGCACAGCGGAAGATTTCTTTAATACCTGAGAATAAACATGCTTTAAAGTGTCAACCAAAAGGTTGGTGAGTTCATAGGTTTATCATAACAATCATTTCAATATATTAATAGACCACAAGATTTCCGTTTATAAATATATGTACACTCGCAAGTGTATAAAAGTATTCTATAAGTTGTAGGCACCCTGTAACAAGCCTTAACGTTCATGTTTTACCCTCTGAAGTACACCAGATCAGGTGTGTTTAAAATAACCTCGAAGTACTAAAGCATCCCATAGTCAGGATGGTGTTTGTCAGACCCAATAGATCTATCTTTAGGATTCGCGCCTACCGTACATAGACAAGTAGTTTAATGTTACCAAGCTAAGGGTATATTTCTGGTTTAAACCCACATAGAATTAGTTTTAGTACTTGTGCCTATTTCGTAAAACATTTATAAATCAGCGCATGTATTCTCAGCCCAAAAATATGTATAAAAAGGGAGCAAATGAAACTCACAATACTGTATTTCGTAGTAAAAATACATATAACGTCATTTAACAAGTGCAAGGTTGGACTCGGATTCACGAACGTATCAATATTGAGATTCAATATTGCAGGAAAGTACGTAGACGCAACGGAGATGATAAATACTAGATTGACCTCACGAGCATACCCATGAACCATACCCATCACCTCCATAGCTATAACCCATAATTTCCTTAGCTTCGACTCATTCAAAAAAACTATTTTGAAATCACTCGGACAGCACTCCGTCGTAATATTTTATGTATACTAATAATATCTTGAAATAATACAAAGAAAATATATATATGTAATTCGATTGAGAGAGTTTAGAGAAATATATTTTCAAGTTTCTATGAAATAATGAAACCTATTGAATTCTATTTATAACAGATTTTTGAATTATTAAAGTGAATTATTAAAGTATGAATTATTAAAATGAATTATTAAAGTATGAATTATTAAAGTGAATTATTAAAGTGAATTATTAAAGTATGAATTATTAAAGTATGAATTATTAAAGTGAATTATTAAAGTATGAATTATTAAAGTGAATTATTAAAGTATGAATTATTAAAGTTAAAGTAAAATAAAAGTAAAGTAAAGGTAAAGTTAAAGTATAGTAAAAGTATAAAACTATATACCTATAATACGTGTATAAATATATATAATATTAATTTAAATCGTTATATATATTTAATAAAATAAAATATAAATATCGTTATCTTTATCATACTGGTTAAGTAATGAGTTGTCAAAAGTAGTTCTAGATATTTATAAAAGATATATACGTTTTAATAATAAAGTTCTTTTTAAACTGAAAACGTTTTTTGTACTTTTGAAACTAAATCAAATAAATATGATAATTTTGTTTTCCAAAACTAAATATATTTAAGAATCATTTTGTTAAAAGGTTAAAATAATGGAAATCGTTATACCACAAAACATTTTAAAAAAGTAGAATTATATATATTCATAATAGGTTTCAAGTTTTTAAATTACAGTCTGTTGGTGAAGCATGGGATAAAGTCCAAAGGTTAAATAAACGTATGAAATCATCTTAATGAAAAATGTCGAGTTACTTAACTTGTCGATATCCAACATCTAAGTTATTTACACTCCACGTTCTTATTTTCATATTAAATAAAATGAAAGTTAACATAGTTATCTTATCAAGGTCACGAGGAAAATATTATAAAACATGCCTTGGAAATTAAACAGGAATTTCCACTAACCCTTGTCTAGTTCCCGTTAATTGACACATTTGTTCTTATTTATAAATCACTTTACCATTTTCCGAATGTTGTCAAAAAGAATAGATTTCTTAAATCACAGTGGACCTCATAACATAGGCCCGTAATCATATCATAATGTATCTGATAATTCAATCATTTGATATTATCTCTTAATTCTGTCGATAAATATATCGAAACAAATACGTTCATGTAAAGTATCATATATCTAATACTTTGTTAATGTTTTCAGTTAATATTATATATTATATATACATATCTATATACTCATAATTGTTCGTGAATCGTCGAACACTGTCAAAGGGTAATTGATTACATGAATGTAGTTCCAAACTTTTTGAGATTCAACATTACAAATTCTACTTATCGTGTCGGAAACATATAAAGGTTAAGTTTAAATTTGGTCGGAAATTTTCGTGTCGTCACAGTACCTACCCGTTAAAGAAATTTCGTCCCGAAATTTGATAGAGGTCGTCATGACTAACAATGAGAATGTTATTATAACGATTATAGAGTTTTATCATGTTCAAGAAGAATGGATAAAATAATTTGATTAATCAAAACGTGTGAGTGAAGTTATCGTAAATGAATGAAATAAGATAATAGTGATTCGTCGTATCTTTTGACGTCATCACGATTGATCTCCGAAAAGAAAATCTTTGTAATCTATATTGGATTTGATTATTCAGCGATTAAGGAAATTATGATCCTCTTTGAATTAATGCGATAATCCATTTTGATTTCTCTGTCGGATATTTCACTATAAATCCACCTCATTTGTTTTCTTACAACTCACACCTTCTCAACTCATATTTTAAAGTATTTGTCAATATGCTTCATCCAGTGCTGATTCTTGATATACTCCTCACTTTCATATCTGTCGCTCTTCTTTTTCATCTGCCTCCGAAAGAATCTATTTACTTCTACTATACTCTTGGTTTTATAGTGTTTTTAGTTCTCCCGTGTCTTTATATTGCTATATGCATTGATATATACGGTTTGTGATTTCTGGGTTGTTGTTGGGTTTTATATCTTCCCTTATATTTCAAAGTCCTTGCTTCTTCTATAATCATTGTCATCCCCAATTAATGCTCTCTTTTATTTACTGCGATTTATACCCCAATTTCTATTTCGGAGTTTTGTCCTTTCGTTTCTTCTTCTTGCGATTAAGCACCTCTTGTAATGGTCCAGAATTTGTGTATATGAATTTCGGAATGAACATTGTTAATGTTCTAAGAAGGAAATTGTAATGGCACGATCTTGACTTGTCAAATTACTAGAATACCTCGAAAAAGGCCGAATCATCAAGAAATATTTTCTTGATATTTTAGAGGTTAAAGAGAATACAAGAGTCGTGTAACATATCACATGATGATGTTATGATCTGTGAATCATCACGTTCCATTTAGAAACTCAGCATGACTTACTGTAATATAATCACGTTGATCAAGTGTCATTATATTATACTAGTTCATGCTTCAGTTCACAACACTACTTCAAAAATATTCCTATTTTAAATTCGAAAGTTTCAGAATTTAGAAACTAAAATAGTTTCTATTATGATGTAATACAGACAGCACGAAGAGGTAAATGATTTCAGATAAGAATAATTATGGAAATATCTTCAGAAATATGGAGGATATTTATAATGAAAGATACGATGATATCTTAAAATTTCTAATATCAGAGGATGATGAAGAATATTGTCCGTAAGGGTTTAGAGTCAGGAGCAAGGTATTCGATAATGACTTCAGCAGACACGGAATCATTTGGATTCTTTGAAGGTAGATTTCGTCCTTGTGATTTATCCACAGCCTTCTTCATGGTTTGCTCAATCCGTATTTTTCAGTACCAAATATTCTCTTTTTCTGAGCTTTGCCAACACACTACTCTTTATCATCAAACTTTTTACTGTTAAGGTCATTTATAGTTTTTGTTGCTTCATCAGTATTTCGAGAACTAGTTCGCAGTTTAGGGTGTTTTTCAGAAACTTCACATTCAAAGTATATAAGTCCAGAAGATAGACACGTATAATTGTTGGCGTAGACATGCTGCGAGATTTCAAAATACTGATTGCTAATTTCCGATGATTCGTATGGCAATTCTCGTTACAAGATGCAGATGAGTAAATGATGGGGTTTTGATAAATATAAAGATTTTTCGGAAAGTCAAATATCAATGAAGTTATTAATAAGTTTACTGCTAATGTGGCGAGATATGAAAGGTTCCCCGGTAATATTGATGAAGAGGTAATCATTATAATAAGGCTTATTCGATTGAACAATTGAAGTTAGTTTGCTGGAGCTGTGACAAAACCGTCTATTTTTAGAAGGGATTGAAAAGTTATTTTAGCTAGTAAATGCCAAAAGGTCTGACATGGATACATGTTAAATTATGACTTTGGTTTCAAGAGTTTTTCAGGTACGTAACTGTGGATAACATGTGGTTGGATCATCATCTCGATTGTTCATTATTTGAAGTGTCTTCAGGTATTTCGAAGGGCTTAAACACAGAATATAATCGTTAATATACATACGATGTTCTAACACAGTTTTGAAGTTAAAGTATAGCTTTGAAAGATGTAAGAATCTAAGAGTGATGATACCGGTTATAACTTGAATTGAATTCGGCGATTTCAAAATCAGAATATGTAATTAGATTTTTGAATGAGTATGGTTGTTTTGATTTCTATAAAAGAATGTATATTGTTGTGAAAGTAGGGAGTATAATGGATGATTTGCTGAATCAGATTCGAAGAATGTAACATATTAATTGTGAATTTATATCTCTCTCGGGTATTACCTACCCGTTAAAAAAATTTGTCACAATTAATATTTTGTACAAAAGAATTTTATTACAGTCTTTATGGAAATATATGTGTATATTTCTTCAGATGTAATATTGATTTAATGAGTTAATATAAAATTAAACTCACTTAATTTATGGTTAAGGCTAGGATAGATAATTTCTAAACTTTAGAAATTACATAATCGTCATAGAATGTTTTCCCAATGAAGTTATGAATCAATACTTCATCGTTGTGGTATTCCTTAGTATCTACAGGGTGTATGACGTCGATGCTCATGGGACAGATTGTGAAGTTGAGGTTTGCGATGCGGTTGTTGTTGGTGGTGGTAATGGTATTGTTGATGTTGTTGCTGGTGGTACTGGTTATGTTGTTGGTGCTGCTGCTGGTGTTTGTAACCTTTGCACCATATTCTCCAAAGCCACTACCCGAGCGCGAAGCTCGTTGACTTCTTCTATTACACCGGGGTGATTGTCGGTTCGGACGAGCGGATAAATAAGATCTAGAATTTGGTGTAGTATATAATCATGACGAGATACTCTGGAAATGAGAGAAAATGGTGTTTCGAACAGGTTCGCCGGTAAGTGCTTATGGTTCATTGCCAAGAGGGCAATGTGGTAGATGGAAAGGATCGCCTTCTTCTTATCTCCATTGATTAAGGAGGCTACGAACCCATCCCCAATTCATCCAGAATAGATGATGGCTGATTGGTTGATCCATTCCAGTCACACTGCTTTTGGAGCTTGAGTGGGATTCCATTTCGGAATCCGAGGAACTTGAACTGATGACGAATTCCATTTCGGACGATTTGATAAAGGATTTTTCGATACGAAATGATTTTTCGGCTATCGGGTGGTATTCTAACTACATAGAATATCTATATATATAGATCAAAAGATTTCATAGATTACGGAGGAATTTACGGAATATGTCAGGCAAAGTTTACGGTAATAGATACGATAAGATATGATTTAGCAGATACGCTAAGATATGAATTTTGTCTATACACTATTCATGCAATCAATGCAGCAAGATGTGTCTAGACTAAGAATGATAAGCAGGTAATTTCCTAAGGATGGTAAGTAGATGATTTCCGACTAAAAATGATAAACAAAACTTTTGACATGCAGACACGGTCGAAGTCCAGACTCACTAATGCATCTTAACAACTATCAGTTAGACACACTAATGCAAGACCTGGTTCGCTAAGACCACCGCTCTGATACCAACTGAAAGGACCCATTCATATACATTATAAACGATTCACAATAGTTGATTACATCGCAAGGTATTTCACCTCTATATGATACACTTTACAAACATTGCATTCATTTTTAAAAGTCAAACTTTCTTTACAACGAAAGTTGACGGCATGCACACCATTTCATAATACATCCAACTATAATTGTCTTAATAATAATCTTGATGAACTCAATGACTCGAATGCAACGTCTTTCAAAATATGCCATGAATGACTCCAAGTAATATCCTTAAAATGAGCTAATGCACAGCGGAAGATTTCTTTAATACCTGAGAATAAACATGCTTTAAAGTGTCAACCAAAAGGTTGGTGAGTTCATAGGTTTATCATAACAATCATTTCAATATATTAATAGACCACAAGATTTCCGTTTATAAATATATGTACACTCGCAAGTGTATAAAAGTATTCTATAAGTTGTAGGCACCCGGTAACAAGCCTTAACGTTCATGTTTTACCCTCTGAAGTACACCAGATTAGGTGTGTTTAAAATAACCTCAAAGTACTAAAGCATCCCATAGTCAGGATGGGGTTTGTCAGACCCAATAGATCTATCTTTAGGATTCGCGCTTAACGTACATAGACAAGTAGTTTAATGTTACCAAGCTAAGGGTATATTTCTGGTTTAAACCCACATAGAATTAGTTTTAGTACTTGTGCCTATTTCATAAAACATTTATAAATCAGCGCATGTATTCTCAGCCCAAAAATATGTATAAAAAGGGAGCAAATGAAACTCACAATACTGTATTTCGTAGTAAAAATACATATAACGTCATTTAACAAGTGCAAGGTTGGACTCGGATTCACGAACGTATCAATATTGAGATTCAATATTGCAGGAAAGTACGTAGACGCAACGGAGATGATAAACACTAGATTTACCTCACGAGCATACCCATGAACCATACCCATCACCTCCATAGCTATAACCCATAATTTCCTTAGCTTCGACTCATTCAAAAAAACTATTTTGAAATCACTCGGACAGCACTCCGTCGTAATATTTTATGTATACTAATAATATCTTAAAATAATACAAAGAAAATATATATATGTAATTCGATTGAGAGAGTTTAGAGAAATATATTTTCAAGTTTCTATGAAATAATGAAACCTATTGAATTCTATTTATAACAGATTTTTAAATTATTAAAGTGAATTATTAAAGTATGAATTATTAAAATGAATTATTAAAGTATGAATTATTAAAGTGAATTATTAAAGTATGAATTATTAAAGTATGAATTATTAAAGTGAATTATTAAAGTATGAATTATTAAAGTGAATTATTAAAGTATGAATTATTAAAGTTAAAGTAAAATAAAAGTAAAGTAAAGGTAAAGTTAAAGTATAGTAAAAGTATAAAACTATATACGTATAATACGCGTATAAATATATGTAATATTAATTTAAATCGTTATATATATTTAATAAAATAAAATATAAATATCGTTATCTTTATCATACTGGTTAAGTAATGAGTTGTCAAAAGTGGTTCTAGATATTTATAAAAGATATATACGTTTTAATAATAAAGTTCTTTTTAAACTGAAAACGTTTTTTGTACTTTTGAAACTAAATCAAATAAATATGATAATTTTGTTTTCCAAAACTAAATATATTTAAGAATCATTTTGTTAAAAGGTTAAAATAATGGAAATCGTTATACCACAAAACATTTTAGAAAAGTAGAATTATATATATTCATAATAGGTTTCAAGTTTTTAAATTACAGTCTGTTGGTGAAGCATGGGATAAAGTCCAAAGGTTAAATAAACGTATGAAATCATCTTAATGAAAAATGTCGAGTTACTTAACTTGTCGATATCCAATATCTAAGTTATTTACACTCCACGTTCTTATTTTCATATTAAATAAAATGAAAGTTAACATAGTTATCTTATCAAGGTCACGAGGAAAATATTATAAAACATGCCTTGGAAATTAAACAGGAATTTCCACTAACCCTTGTCTAGTTCCCGTTAATTGACACATTTGTTCTTATTTATAAATCACTTTACCATTTTCCGAATGTTGTCAAAAAGAATAGATTTCTTAAATCACAGTGGACCTCATAACATAGGCCCGTAATCATATCATAATGTATCTGATAATTCAATCATTTGATATTATCTCTTAATTCTGTCGATAAATATATCGAAACAACTACGTTCATGTAAAGTATCATATATCTAATACTTTGTTAATGTTTTCAGTTAATATTATATATTATATATACATATCTATATACTCATAATTGTTCGTGAATCGTCGAACACGGTCAAAGGGTAATTGATTACATGAATGTAGTTCCAAACTTTTTGAGATTCAACATTACAAATTCTGCTTATCGTGTCGGAAACATATAAAGGTTAAGTTTAAATTTGGTCGGAAATTTTCGGGTCGTCACACTTAGCTATAAGTTTATTTGTGAGCTATCTTCTTAAGGGGATCTAGAAGGTAGTTGTGATTCAACTAGGTTAGAGCATTGGGATCTTGTGGTAAGAGCTTTTGGTGATTGTGAATTCTTCAAAGGGATGTAAGGGTTCATAATTTGTGACTTATCGAAGAGCTAGTGTTGTATTCGGACACTCCACCGGGTTTGGGGTATCATAGTGAAGAAAACTCTCAATTCGTAGAATTGGAGAGTGGATTAAGGAGGATTAGTTAACATCCTCCCGAACCACTATAAATGCTTGTGTTTGTGCACTTACATTCTTTACATACTCATATTAACAAACACAAGCGTTTCCACACTTAAAACTTTTTTTTAATTGTTAAAGATTTCGAAAAAAGTTTTAAGAAATCATTAAGGAACTATTCACCCCCCTCTAGTTCCTTACACCTTAATTAACTAAGAATCCCTCAAGCGGAGTGCAATGCTTGAGACCGCATTATGGTGAAGTGTACTAATCAGCACTGACCAGGTTCCATGGCCTTACTTAGCAGAGGTACAGCTTACAACAACCGTTGTGCTTCAGCATGCACGTACGAAGTTTATTTGTTTGGTGACTACACTAGCATGGTCTAGCACCGACAATATACTATGGGCCTAGTTAGATGTTTCAGTATGAAAGAGTCCTCAGTTTGAATCCAAGGCTCAGTAGACTTACTACAACCGGTGTGCCTCAGTCAGACTTACATTGTATCCGATAGACTTCTCTTACTAAGGGGTGCCACAGATAGTGTACTCTGAATCAGGGTTCGCGACTTCCCAATAACAGAGCCGATAACTACGTTCTATTAGTTAGAAAAAATAGAGTTTAAAGCATAATCAGAAAGCATCTTGACAACCTACACAAACCATAATATTATTTCGGCATTATACCTGACTACATCATATCATATACTAAAGATAACTACTCGCTAATCATGGCAACGATATCACAAATCATAATACTGAAAGACATTGTATAAAGACAAAGGATAGAAGTATCAGTAGATTAAACGAGTTCCGAATACAAAATTGACAACTTCAAACTCCAGACCGCTCCTAATACAATCTTCGATATTTTTCTCCGGGTAATAAGTTTTCCGCACGAAGTAGCAGACCTTGAAAGTATGATTAATATTGTAAAAAGAGAGAAAGACGTGAATTGAAGTGTGTGTAAAAATGGATGACAAATGGCCTTTAAATAAAAGTGAAATTTGCCTGCATACGGATGGCAGACCGTATGGCAAGCCGTAGGACCTGCCCGTATGACCTGGCAAGCCGTTTGACCTGGGCGTATGAGTGACAGGCCGCATCCCCTTGTGGCAAGTCGTATGGCAAGAAGGATGGCAAGTCGTATGGCTTGCCCTTGTCTGCTGTTTTTGCTGGATCGTAACTTGATTTCCGGGGTCGTAACTTATCTTTCACCGTTTTTGCTCTAGAATTTTCATTTTAGCTCCGATTCTCTTGATTCTTTTTGCACCGACTTCGTAATCACTTGATCTTCACTTTTAACCGACAAAGCGGGTATTTTGGCGATAGAGCTTGGAACTTTATTGTTTTTGGGCCTCAATACCGGAGTGAAAATGTTACTTTTAGCCGATATCAAGCATTTTCCAGCCAAAATAATAATATTTAGCACAAAGTGTCTTTTTTAAATGTTCATATTTTCATGTGATCTTAATGTCAGAAATAAATTAAAAAAAAATGGAAAAAATTACTTCCTCCCACTTTCCCCCAAAAAAGTTCTTCTCCCTTGATTAAAATACTATATATATATTTCAAAGTTGTGATGTGGTCCAGCAGTTGGTGGTCTGCCTTATTTAGGGGAGGCCAGGAGTTCGACCCCCATGGCACCTTTCCCATATCGTTTGGGGGGTAAAGGGGAGGGGCTTAACTTGGCCGTGCCCTTGGATCGGTTTCAAGGTTTCCTCCCGAGCAACGATGGGGGCAGGGTTATTATCACTGCATCGGCATAGTCGAAATGGGAGATGATCGGAACGGGTAGTTTAGTCCCCCTCGGGTGATCCCAATCGCTGTTCAAAAAAAAACATTGCAAACCATGACATACTTCCTTAAATTATTATTATTATTATTATTATGAATTTCGATAATATATTCATTTTCATAAAATAATACTATTATTAAAATAAAAACACACTTAAATTAATAAAAATAAAACGATTACAATTTATTAAAAGTCCTAAAAAATTACAATAATTAACAAGTCCTAATACAATTACTACTTTATTTTAAAACCCTAAAACTTAAAACATACGATTTATTTCCATCGAGAATGTGGATGAGATGGATCATCTTCATATGTGTCAAATGATACATCATTATCATCAAATTTCAAATACGGAGAAATTCGATTTGAATGGAAGACGAGAGTTTCTTTTATACCGTTCCATTGTTCCTCGGTACAAAAGTAGAGAGCGAACAATTTCGGATACAGTCGTCGTCATAATATAACACTTCTGTATGTTCAAACGGCACATTTTGTTTTAAAAATTCAAATAACTCTTCTAAAGAAACGTTTCGAATGTCAATGTCTTCAAACGATATTTTAGAACCACGATTGTAATCGTAAAATTTGGATTCATAGTCGAATTCACTACCGTAATAAACATCGAACGAGATGATCATCGGGGGAATTGTTAACATTTTTGAAGATGTGTGTGAAGTGTGGGTTTTTTTATTTTGAAGTATTTTGAGTGTGTAGTGTTTTGATTATGCATATATATATATATATATATATATATATATATATATATATATATATATATATATATATATATATATATATATATATATATATATATATATATATATATATATATATATATGTTGGCAACGGTAAAAAAAACATAACAAAATCAAATAATTTCTCCTGCTTTGTGCTTATGGAAGAAAAGGAGGAGGACGACAGACCTGAGGGTGGTGGAGGGCAGCTGGAATACCATCAGCGCCCTCAGATGGAGGCAAGGAAGGCGGGGTGGATGGCGGCCGCTGGGAGTGGTCTTAGAAGCCTTGGGTTTACGAGATCTCAATTAGAATAAGACTATAAATTCAAGTAGGCAAGAAGAATTAAAATGAGGATATTAGAGATAATACTATCTTTATGTTTTCTGTATGGAATCATATGAGTGTTTTCCTGGAAGGAAAAACACTTAGATCTGGTTACAAAACGAAAGGGTGCAACACTTTGTTTTGGTGGGTAAAACTGTTAATCGAAAATGTGTGACTTTTAGTAGGAAAACCTGTAGGGATGCGTCTTTTGATCATACTTCCCCTTGAACCCCGCAAAGGAGCGCAATCCCTTTGATTGCCACTATATTCACGATAGTGTCTAGTAATTCTTACGAACATATACTCCGCACTTTTTAAACTTGCTGTTAAGTATTACAAAGTACTAGATAACTCTCAATTTCAAGTAAATTACAATTATATAAAATAATTGTTAGATAACAATAAAGTTACCAATAATATTTATTTGTCACTGACTCACTGGTGAATGAAAATAATGATAAAATATGGTGCAAATGATAAAATGTTTGACTTAACAATTACGAGCAACAGTGTATCGTTGCCTATGCGCGCACACACTACTATTTTTAATATAAATAGTTCGTTGCCTATGCGCGCGCACACTACTATTTTTAATATAAATAGTTCCTACGAGGTAAGAACTATTGTAAAATAAATTATTAAATTATTTAATATCGTAATAAAACGGTTTTGAATTTCCTTTATTTATAGATGTTATTAAGCGGTTAATTTGTAAGAAAAAAAATCTTTTTCATATCTAAAAAATATACAAAATCGATGGCACTATAGACAAATTTTATGTTCATTTAGGTAAGTATTTTTTGAGAACATTTACATATATTAAACTGGATAATTAATCGATCAAAGTTAAATAAAGTTTTAAATTACGAAAGTATCGTACGTTGCCAATCCGCAAGGAGTGGCACCAGAATACTCTTTACCAATAGTTTGATTTTGTTAATTTTTAACTACAACCTGATTATACCGGTTTGCAAGTAGCAAGCACGATTATTTTGTCTTGTGGATTAGTGTATCATCAGGTTACGACTAAAAGTTAGCGAGATCAGAAGTGCAGACAACTGTCAGTTTTGGAAACCGGCGAGAGAAAAAGTACTTGTCACCAAATCAATCCTCCAGCCGCCGAAAAGGAGAAGAAACAAGCTACTCGAATCCTACTACAATTGAAAGAATGGTCCATAGCAATCATGGCCAGTCCCACCACGAGAACGACATTGGAGATAGGCTATGGCCGCCTGATCAGCCCACACCTGCTAGATTGGGGGAAAGGAAGGTGCCGGAAGCCCTAACCGACAAAAAAGAGAAACCTTTGCAACCGTAGTCAAACCCACCAGGAGAACAGCGTTGGATAGAGGCCATTGTCATCAGATCTTCCGTCTACTACCAAAGAGAGGAAGAAACTAAATGACGGCAGGGAAGGAGAATGATACTTGCAAGTGAAAAGGTGAAGAAAAAAGGGTATAAGATCAACGAGCTTCCAGAGGCCAACGCCAGAAAATATTAAGGTTTCGGAGTATAACTTAGAGACAGTGGAGCGTACAAAATTTAAATAGAGAAGGATCTATAATTTTATTTTGGGACTTGCTAAACGTAGCCCTTAGGGCTATGTTTAAGCATGCCATGTATAATTTAGTTTGTTATTTATAACTCAAAGTTGTCATAAATAAACATTGATACTAATTTAAATAAGAAAAATATGCATTGAAAATGGATATTTATACTTTATAATTAATTCAATTAAATATATAAACATATACGGAGTATATAATAAGCTTAAACGTAATTTTAAGTGTTATAATTAGCAAATCTATATATATACTTTATTTATTAGATGATATGTTTAACGATAATGATAAGAAAATAAAAATTGGTTGGTAGTTCATTATTGACTTGACAAAGTGCATCTTTTTCATATATTAGAATTAAAATTAATAATCAACAGAAAAATTACGTCGTTGGTACCTGTGGTTTGTATATATTTTCATTAGAAAACCTAAACTTTATTTTTTGCATAGTTGGTACTTAGGTTTTGCTTAAGTTACGTGGTTTGTACCCCAACCTAACGTTCGTCAATAATTGATGGTTAACCCTTCACATTTGCCACACATGTGAGGGTAATTTCGTGTCTTTAATCATTTTAGTCCTTATAAAAAGACAACACATGTTCACTCTTGCTGTTGTAATTTTAATGAAATCAATCAAATGATACCACTAACTCTCAAAGTGTATATCTCATGATCGTATATGGAGTTATCTCAGAATTTTTACGAATTGATGAAAGAATGTGTCAATATGCGTTCGAAGCACTTGGCTCGGGGACTTCATGGTCAGCTGATCATAAAAGGGTTTGGTATTTCGACTTTTGTTCAGAACAATTAATTAACATGTAAGCTGGTTATGGTTTAATCGATGATACATCATTGGTGTTTGATGAAATTGAACTTAAAAACGTGTTTAGTTGGAATGCAATGATCGAGGTGTTAGTGAATTCGTGGTGGATCATGACTGCACAGAACGTCTTTGTGACAACTCAGAAATTTTTGACAAAATTTAAAATCTTTACATGATTTCATTTAACCTCGACAAAATCCGACGATTCACGAACGCCACGAACGCTTATATATATATATATATATATATATATATATATATATATATATGTGTATATATATATATATATATGTGTATATATATATATACATATATATATATATATATATATATATATATATATATATATATATATGTGTATATATATATATATATATACATATATATATATACATATATATATATATATATACATATATATATATATATATATATATATATATATATATATATATATATATATATATATATATATATATATATGTGTATATATATATATATATGTGTAGATATATATAGTGTATATATATATGTATATGTATATAAATATATATATATATATATATATATATATATATATATATATATATATATATATATATATATATATATATATATATATATATATATATATATATATATGTGTGTGTGTGTGTGTGTGTGTGTGTGTGTGTATTATAACTTGAAAACGTTAACAAAGCATTAAACATATAATACTTTACATTAAACGTAATTGTTTTAATATAATATTAGATATATTGTAATATATGTAAATATTAAATATTCAATATATTATTATATAATCTATGTTATATATTACATAAATTAATAATATGTAATATTAATTAAAAGTTAAATTATAGTTATCATTACTAATAATAAAGATATAATTATTATTACCACTAATACGATTAATATTATTATCATTATTGTTAGTATTAGTAAGATCATTATTAATATCATTATTATAATGATTATTATTATTACTAACTTTAGTATTAGTATTAACATTATTATTATCATTAATACTAGTATTATTATCATTATTAATATCAATACTATAATTAGTAGTAAAATTTTGATTTTAGTTATTATTATGATTATTATTTATTCATTATCATTATTAAAATAAGTATTATTATCATTTATTATTAATGATATTATTATTATTATTATTAACATGATTATTAATAAATAACATTATTCTTTTTATTTATATTATTATTATTATTGTTATTATTATTAATATAATAATAATTATTATTAATATTATTCATATAATTATTATTAATTAGTATGATTATTATTAATATATTTATTAATACTAATTATATAAATATAATTAAAAAAATCAGATACCTAATTTAGGTCGACATTATTGACCTGCTTTTTATCTACTTTTAAATTCTTTTTATTTTTTTCCCCTTTCTGTTCGTGTTCATGACACTAGGTCGGCTCAGCAATTCTACAAAACAACAAGTCGATCATATTTTAATCTTTGCTTCAATCATTTGATTACCTACCATCAATATTATAATTAGGGATTAGTTGCTATAATTTGAAAAACTAAACAGAAAACTCAGTATAAAACTCGATAACCTCTGTTCTTGACTCAATATACCAAAAGCCCGAATTCGAAATAATTTACAAAATCTAAAAATGTAGTGTTGTTAGGATTCGTCTAGTCAAACTTTTTGCAAAGATTGAGCTTCCAATTCCTCATAACGAATCCGAATTTTGGAGTCAAAGTTTTGGTTTTAAAAAGTCAAACATTTTTCTTCAAGCGAATTTGAGTAATCTGTTACAATTCAGGTTCAATCGATAATTCTAGTGTATTTTAATGATCATTTGAAAGATATTTTGTGTAGGAATTAGGGTATCAAAACATCCCAAGCTCAAAAATCAAAATTTTGTTCTTCATTTTATTTTTTTTCAAACAGCGACGGGCTGTTTTTCTTTATATATATATATATATATATATATATATATATATATATATATATATATATATATATATATATATATATATATATATATATATATATATATATATATATATATATTTTGTTATTGTTTGTTTGATTTAACAAAAGTACCCAACACTAGTTAATCTAAAATCAATTTTAAGTCCTAAATTGAAATTGAAATACGCGGTTATGATTTTGGTTTGAGTTTGATTCGATTATAATTGAAGAAGAAGAAGAAAATGGTAACTGGAAAATACGGGTTAAAAATAAATATAATACGAGTTATAACAAGAAAGCTGAAATGGAGCATTGGTTAGAGGTGGTGTCGGGTTAGCTAGAGGTCGCGAGTTCGAGCCCCGTCTTGAGCATTTCTTTTTGATAAACTTTCTAAAGGTAGTTTTCTTTATCAAAAGATATTATTATTATTATTGTTATTATTTCTAGTATTATAATTATTATTACTACTACTATAAGTATTAATTATCAATTATTATTATTATTATTATCATTATAAGTATTATTATTTATATTATAATGAGTATTATTATATTATTATTATGTAATTACTAAAGTTAACAGTAAAAATTAATATTTTTACAATTATTATTATTAATATTATTATTTTTATCACTAATAGAATTATTAACATTATTATCATTAATATTAAGAATTATCATTATCATTTTTGTTATTAGTATTATCATTATTAATAAATTTATTATTATTATTATTATTAGTAAATCATTATTATCAAAACTATCATTTTTATTGAAAACAACATTTTTAGTAAAATTATCATTTTTATTAAAGTTATCATTTTTATTCGTATCATTTTTATTAACAATACTTTATCAAATAAATACTTATATATAACATAAATATAAAAGAATATATATGTATTTATAGAAATATATAACAATTGAAATAATATATATAAACTTATTTGATTAAAAGTATATGTGTTAATATATATATACTAAATCGGTTTTGAGCAAAGTGCTTATCTTAAAGGAAGGTTTATTCTTGATGGATCCCTAATTGCAAATGAAGAGATCGGATTTCTAAAGCGAAAAAAGAAGAAAAGCCTTATTTTTAAAGTTGACTTTGAGAAGGCTTTTGATAGCCTAAGTTGGGATTTTCTGCTTGATATGATGAGTATGATGGGGTTTGGTCCACGTTGGAGGAAATGGATACATGCATGTCTAAAGTCGGCTTCGATCTCGATCCTGGTTAATGGTGCACCTACTAATGAATTTCTTATTGAGAGAGGAGTACGACAAGGGGATCCACTATCACCCTTCCTTTTTCTCATTGTGGCGGAGGGTTTAAATCTTCTTGTTAAAAGAGCATGTAGTGAAGGTCTTTTTAAAGGTTTAAATCTTCAGTTCTTGGACGATACGATATTTTTCGGTGATTGGCAACGTCAAAATTTTTGTAATCTAATGAAGACCCTGAAGTGTTTTGAAAATCTTTCGGGTCTTAAGATCAACTTTCATAAGAGTGTACTTTACGGTTTGGGGGTATCTTGTAGTGATGTTGCAAATTTAGACTCCAGGGTCGGTTGCAAAGTTGGTGAACTTCCATTCATTTACCTTGGTCTCCCGGTCATTAAAAACATGAACAAAGATCATAATTGGAAACCAGTGATTGAAAAATTTAACTCAAAGCTCGCCAATTGGAAAGCAAGATCGATTTCTTATGGTGGAAGATTAACGCTTGTTAAGTCGGTCCTTAGTAGTTTACCACTATACTATTTCTCCCTATTTCGTGCCCCCTTGAGTGTTATCAAAATTCTTGAGAGTATTAGGAGAAATTTCTTTTAGGGCGGGACGGGTGAGCGTTCTAAATTATCTTGGGTTAAATGGGATGAGTGACTTCTACCTTATGATGATGGGTGTCATAACCCGTCCTAAACCATAAGGACAAATATAATAACATATGATTTCATCGCGAGGTATTGACCTCTATATGCGACATTTTTCAATGAAAACTGCATTCGTTTTTACAATACAAACCATAACTTTTATTAAAATACAAGGTTTAAACCACATAATAATGATTATCGTTTAGCGATAATCTTAGCCTTACAAACATTACATGTGATGATAACAATATGATTTCCAACATATTTTACATTACAAATCCTCCGATATGCAGTTTTATTTTTGACACAAATATGCATACTCCAGATCTTGCTTAAATTCAACATGATGCAGCGGAAGCTTTTAGTTATCACCTGAGAATAAACATGCTTAAAACGTCAACATAAAGTTAGTGAGATATAGGTTTAATGCCTGCAGCGTTATAAATATAGACCACAAGATTTCATATATAAACGTTTTAATAAAAATATTCTAAGTTGTTGAGCACTTGATAACCATACTTAACATTTAATCAACGTCGCATATTCCCTTTATTATGAAATCTTACTACACCGTACCAAGTGTAGTCACCGAAATGAAGTACTGTGCAACCGTTGAATACTGGTCATCCAGTCCGGTTGGGGTTGTCAGGCCCGATAGATCTATAAACAGGATTCGCGTTTACAATACCTCATGTAAATAGTAGTTACCAAGTTACAGGGAAGTATGCCAGTGGTACAACTCAATGTAGAATATATATTTTCAATCACTTGTGTCCATAACGTAAATCATAAAATGCATGTATTCTCATCCGGAAATATTTAGAGTTTAAAAGTGGGACTATATACTCACTTTTGCCTTGAAGGTATTTAACTCGACTTGGTCTCCAATAGATATCACGAACCTAACCATATATATAATATATCAACATATTTTCTTTTCAAGTAATCGTTACATACATACATACATATATATATATACATACATATATATATATATATATATATATATATATATATATATATATATATATATATATATATATATATATACTTATAATACTTTTAATATTTTCTTAGTCCGTAGTTAGCAGTCCGATGTTAGTGGTCCACAATTAGTTGCTCAATAAAATAAATAAAGACCCCATCGTATTCGTATTGATTAGAATTAATCTCGACCCATGGTACCATGTTGTCAAATGACGTGTTGCGTACATAAAGTACCGTGTTGTCAAATGACGTGTTGCGTACAATCATGAGGTCTTATGATTAATCTTTTCGTGTTGTTTACGGGTGGTCCTGAAATATATAAAATCAAATCATAAGTAATTATATATAAAATATCATATTAATTAGAAAATATATGATTAATTTACTTTTTCTCCAAATATTTTCGTAGCTAAACTAGCTTCGGATACCCAATCTTGTTTTAGTCGTAGTTTCTTCATTACAACTCTATTTTTGTTGGTTAAACTTGCCACTTCCTTGGATCGAGTCAAATTTTAAGAATATGAACTGTAAATACCTTGGTTTACATTCGGAATCACAGGTTATAGTTCAAACTTTAGGTGAATCTTATGAAAGTAATCATTTTTGTCATAAAAACAATATCTAGATAAAAATATTTACACTTTGAGTTAAACCATGAAATTTTTATGTGTTAACATATTCATAAGAAATATCATTTTTCGAAGATATGAACTTCCAATTCAAAGTTTAAAATGGTTTTTAATTATCCAACCCAAAACAGCCCCCGGTTGCACTCCGACAACGTAGATTCAGTTTTAAGGTGTTCTTTGTAAAAACAAGTTGTATCTTGTTAAGTTAGCATATCATTATGATATATTACAAGTCTTGAAGTGTTTTAAAAGTTAAGTTAGAAGGATCTATTTAGTTTGCGAACAAATTTGAAATCATTCAAACTATGTTCTTGTTGTTAAAATTTTACAACACAAAATAAGATAGCTATATAAATATGAATCGAATAAGGTTATGAACAAGGTTACTACCTCAAGTTACTTGGACAAAGTTACTGCAAAAGATAAGAAATAATCTTGGAATCAAAGAGTGGTGGAGTTAGATCAAAAGGTTGGAAGTAAACTTGTATACTTGAAAGGATTATTGAAGTGTTCTTGAAAGGAATTTCTTATGATGATTAAGGCTTGTTTTGAAGCTAAATCTTCATGGTAACTTGCTGAATTGAAGTAGGTTCATTAAGGCTTGTAAGTAGGTGAATTAGAGAGTAATTTAGGAGTAAGAATGGTGACCTAAACATGGTATGGTGATGGCCTTTAAAAAATGTGGCCAAGGGGGGACAAGAACAAAAATGTAGTTTGTTATTTTGTATATTTAGTCAAGCTAACTTCCAATTCCTAATTAACTCTCCTTGAGGGAAGCAACAAGGGCTGATTAGGTGTTGATTAGGATATTTATTTGATGTGTATATACCAATAGTAAATACGTATAGAAGCTGTGTATGATACAGGTGCATATACCCTAGATATACGTATAAAAATCTTGAGAAAACGGAAGGAGGATTCAAATATAGCTATCTTTTGTAAATATACTTATATTCTTTTATGTATAAAAGCCCTTTAAAAGTGATTAAATACATATCTATACGATACATGTGTAAGCATTATAAGTTATATGTATTTATGTCAAAGAACGTTACGTATAGTTATCGTTTTGAAAACTTAAGTTAGTAGTTTCAAAATATACTTATAACTCATTGTTATTAGTGCACAATGAGATGTTAAACCATCCTTAGATCATGTTAAATATATATAAATACATATATATACACAAACATATAATTATCATATGTTATATAGTTCGTGATATCATCGGTCAAATTGGACGGTCAAACGTTGTGTAAAACTCTTTTCAAAAACATAAGTCTCAACAATTTAGATTTCTTATCATGTTGGTAAGGTTTAATTTATGTAAATATTAATCTTATAAGTATAGAACGATCGGAAAAATTCAGATCATTACAGTACCTACCCGTTAAATAAATTTCGTCCCGAAATTTTAAAGTTGTACCTATTTTGCGTTCTCGGGAAACAAATGTGGGTACTTTTGTTTCATCTGATCCTCTCGTTCCCAAGTAAACTCGGGACCCCTTTGAGCATTTCAACGAACCTTAACGATTGGTATGTTGCTCGGCTTGAGCCGTTTAACTTCACGGTTCATGATTTCGACTGGTTCTTCTATAAATTGTAGTTTCTCGTCGACTTGGATTTCTTCAAGAGGAATGGTGAGGTCTTCCTTTGCAAGACATTTCTTAAGGTTTGAGACGTGAAATGTATTATGTACTCCGGCGAGTTGTTGTGGTAATTCGAGTCGATAAGCTACCGGTCCGATGCGTTCGATGATCTTGAACGGGCCTACATACCTTGGGTTCAGTTTACCTCTTTTTCCAAAACGTATTACACCTTTTCAAGGTGACACCTTTAGCATAACCATGTCACCGATCTGAAACTCTAATGGTTTCCTTCGAACATCGGCGTAGCTCTTTTGGCGACTACGGGCTATTTTCAATCTCTCCTTGATTTGTACTATCTTCTCAGTCGTTTTGTGTATGATCTCGGGACCAGTTAATTGTCAATCTCCTACTTCATTCCAACAGATAGGGGATATACACTTCCTTCCATACAGTGCTTCAAATGGTGCAGCTTTAATGCTCGCATGATAACTATTATTATACGAGAATTCTACTAATGGTAGATATTTATCCCATCCGTTTCCAAAATCGATCACACATGCCCTAAGCATGTCTTCAAGAGTCTGAATTGTTCTTTCACTCTGCCCGTCAGTTTACGGATAATATGAAGTGCTCATATCCAAACGAGTTCCCAGTGCCTCCTGTAGTGATTGCCAGAACTTTGATGTAAATCTACTATCACGATCGGATATAATGGAAATAGGTATTCCATGCCTTGAAACAATTTCCTTTATGTATAACCGTAATAGTTTCTCCATTCTATCCGTTTCCTTTATAGGCAAGAAATGTGCAAATTTGGTGAGACGATCAACTATTACCCAAATGGTGTCATAACCCCAGGCAGTCTTAGGTAACTTTGTGATGAAATCCATGGTAATACCATCCCATTTCCATTCTGGGATTTCTGGTTGTTGAAGTAACCCTGACGGCTTCTGGTGTTCTGCTTTAACTTTGGAACAAGTTAAACATTCCCCAACATATGTTGCAACGTCTGTCTTTAAATTAGGCCACCAATAATGCGTCTTAAGATCTTGGTACATCTTTCCAATTCCAGGATGTATCGAGTATCTTGTCTTATGCGCCTCATTCAATATCAAATTCCTTAATCCACCTAACTTCGGTACCCAAATACGGTTTGCAAAATATCGAATTTCGTCTTCCCGTATAACGAGTTGCTTCTCATACTTCTTCATTATTTCATTTCCTATGTTCTCTTTAGTAAGAGCTTCTCGTTGAGCCTCTTTGATTTGTGTGTTAAGATTCATGCGAATTTTTATGTTCATCGCTCGTACTCGAATTGGCTCTCGTTCCTTTCTGCTTAGAGCGTCGGCCACTACATTCGCTTTCCCGGGATGATAGCGAATCTCACAATCATAGTCGTTTATCAGGTCGACCCACCTACGTTGCCTCATGTTCAGCTGTTTCTGATCGAAATTATGTTGAAGGCTTTTATGATCGGTAAACACAGTGCATTTAACCCCATATAAGTAGTGTCTCCATATCTTCAATGCAAACACTACTGCTCCCAATTCTAGATCATGCGTCGTGTAATTCCGCTCGTGAATCTTCCATTGACGAGATGCATATGCAATAACTTTCTTTCATTGCATAAGGACGCAACCAAAACCTTGTCGTGAAGCGTCACAATATATCTCAAAATCATCGTTCCCTTCAGGTAACGATAAAATAGGTGCAGTAGTCAACTTCTTCTTTAGTAATTGAAATGCACTCTCCTGCTCAGAAGTCCATTCATACTTCTTCCCTTTTTGCGTTAACGCTGTTAATGGTTTAGCTATTCTGGAAAAATCTTGAATAAACCTTCTATAATAACCGGCTAAACCCAAAAATTGGCGTATCTGCGTTGGTGTCTTAGGAGTCTCCCATTTTTCAATGGCCTCAATTTTAGCTGGGTCAACCTGAATTCCTTTGCTACTAACAATGTGGCCAAGAAATTGCACTTCTTTCAACCAAAACGCACACTTAGAAAATTTGGCGTATAACTGTTCTTTTCTTAACAATTCTAATACCAACCTTAAATGTTGTTCATGCTCTTGCTCATTTTTGGAATAGATAAGAATATCATCAATGAAAACGATAACAAACTTATCTAGATACGGACTACAAACTCGATTCATGAGGTCCATGAATACAGCTGGCGCATTCGTCAATCCAAACGGCATGACTAAAAACTCGTAATGACCGTAGCGTGTCCAGAAAGTAGTTTTCGGAATATCTTCTTCTTTGACACGTAGTTGATGATAGCCAGATCTTAAGTCGATTTTCGAGTACACACATGATCCTTGCAGTTGATCAAATAAGTCGTCAATTCTCGGTAGTGGATACCGATTCTTGATAGTTAACTTATTTAATTCACGATAATCTATACACATCCTAAAAGATCCATCTTTCTTTTTAATAAATAAAATTGGAGCTCCCCACGGTGAAGTACTTGGTCATATGAATCCTCGGTCCAGTAATTCTTTTAACTGACTCTGAAGTTCTTTTAACTCGGACGGTGCAAGTCTATATGGAGCACGAGCAACCGGTGCAGCTCCTGGTAAAAGATCTATTTGAAATTCTACAGACCTGAAAGGAGGTAGTCCCGGTAATTCTTTCGGAAATACATCGGGAAAGTCTCTTACTACATTTACATCATTAATATTCTTCTCCTTTTCTTCAACTTTCTTTACATGTGCTAGGATGGTATAACATCCTTTTTCTAAGCACTTTCGAGCTTTCAAACAGCTAATGAGATTTAGGTTTGGGTTACCTTTATCTCCGTAAATCATTATCATTGATTTATCCTTTCGTGGAATACGAATTGCCTTTTCAGCACACACCACTTCGACTCCTACTTTGGACATCCAGTCCATGCCGATAATTACGTCAAAACTTCCTAATTCTATGGGTATCAAATCAATCTTAAATGTTTCTCCGGCTAAATTTATTTTACAATCACAGCAAATTTTATCGGCTTTAATTAGTTTACCATTAGCTAACTCAATCATGTACTTAGCATCTAGAGGTAATGATGAACAATTCAATTTAGCATAAAAGTCTCTACACACGTAACTTCTATTGGCACCTGTATCAAATATAATAGATGCTGATAAGTTATTAATGATAAACGTACCCGTAACAAGCTCCGGGTCTTCACACGCCTCTCTAGCATTAATAATAAATGCTCTTCCACGTGCAGATCCGTTATTCTTCTCTGGATTCGGGCACTGACTCTTATAATGACCCTCTTTCCCACACCCATAATAAGTAACAGTGGCCAAGGCAGTTCTATTTGCATTGGTGGCAGGAGACTTGGTGCCATTGGTATTTGTAACAGGAATCCTACAATCTTCAGCAAGATGACCCCTTCGATTACAATTATCGCACACCACATTACAATAACTAGAGTGATATTTGTGGCATCTGTTACATAAAGGATTTCGTCCCTTGTAACCTGAGCTTGAACCACTACCTGCACCTTGCGCGTTTTCTTATTTCTTGTTGGATTGTTGATGATTACCTTCCCACTTTCTTTTGTTTTCCGATGTCTTGACATCGGTGTTCATATCCAAAATAATCTGGTCCATCAACTTGTTTGCCATGGTGATGGCTTCATGAATAGTCTTGGGTTTCGATGCTGTAACATTTGCCTTGACATTTTTAGGCAAATCATCTTTGTACAGTTCTATCTTCCGTTCTTCGGTTGGTACCAATTTGGGACATAGCAAAGCTAATTCCATGAATCGCTTATTGTAGTTGGTGAGTTCAGTACCAACAACTTTCAGGCTTCATAATTCAGCTTCCAACTTCCTAACCTCGTTCCTTGGACAATACTCATTGATTAGCATTGTTTTGAATTCTTCCCAGGGAGTATCATAAGCTACATCTCCTCCTACGGCCTTCACATAGTTTTTCCACCACGTGAGTGCACTATCTTGTAAGGTGCACGATGCATACTTAGTCATGTCCTTCTCAATACAACCACTAATTTTAAACACAGACTCAATCTTTTCGATCCATCGGGTTAAACCGATCGGTCCTTCTGTTCCACTGAATGATGAGGGCTTGCAACCTTGAAAAATTTTGTAAGTACATCCCTTACGAGGATTTGGGTTAACTACAGCACCTCTCGCAGCCTCGACCCATAACATTCTGTCGTTCACTCGCTGATTGATGAGTTCCTCGATTTCTTGTTCCATCATTCGGTTCAATCGCGCCATAATCTTCAATAAGAATGAAAAAAAATAATTATTCACATGGAATATTATAGATGTAGTATGTATTTACAGTACATCGTAGCTTATTAATAATATGAACCAATTATTTTTATAAAAGCCTTTTCTTCTTATTAGCATTTTATAATTATATCTAGGGTAGTACCTACCCATTAAAGTTCATACTTAATAGCTTAGTACGAAAATTAATTACTACCACCCAAATAATACTCAACCATGGAAAATTATTGCATTTCACACTTCACTATTTTACATATGCTTATCTTACATCAAACATTAAACAAACCACACTAGTAATATTATACAAAATGTTATATGATCCCATGGTTTAAAACAACAGCGCATCATTTAACCCAAAACGTTTGTGTTCAAAGAAATCGCTTAAAGGTTATCTTGACTGTCTCCCTGCGTTTTGGCTGAGGGGCTGAAGAACAGGATGTCGGGATAGAACTAATAGAAATAGCGGGAATAGGGGTGGAAGTATCTGGTGGAGTTGGTGCCACAACATCCTCACTAAACTCGGGATTTGGATTTTCCAATTCAATAGCCTTTCATTTCTTTCCTCTTTCGAACTTGTCTTTTGTAATTTCCTGTATTTCTTCCTCCTCAGGATCACTTTCCGGTTCCTCTTCAATTGATTCATTCGAAAATTGTGAGTCTTCCCCAAAGGTGTCGTTTTCGTCATCGGATAGGTTAATGACTGGAACACCATCTGAAGATTCTGGTTCGGAGTCGCTGAATGTAATAATAAGTTCTAAGCCAGACATCTATCACATAACAACTGAAATGTCCCGTTCTTATTGATTAAAAATGTTCCATATTAATTGATTTCGTTGCGAGGTTTTGACCTCTATATGAGACGTTTTTCAAAGACTGCATTCATTTTAAAACAAACCATAACCTTTATTTCATCAATAAAGGTTTAAAAAGCTTTACGTAGATTATCAAATAATGATAATCTAAAATATCCTGTTTACACACGACCATTACATAATGGTTTACAATACAAATATGTTACAACAAAATAAGTTTCTTGAATGCAGTTTTTACACAATATCATACAAGCATGGACTCCAAATCTCGTCCTTATTTAAGTATGCGACAGCGGAAGCTCTTAATAATCACCTGAGAATAAACATGCTTAAAACGTCAACAAAAATGTTGGTGAGTTATAGGTTTAACCTATATATATCAAATCATAATAATAGACCACAAGATTTCATATTTCAATACACATCCCATACATAGAGATAAAAATCATTCATATGGTGAACACCTGGTAACCGACATTAACAAGATGCATATATAAGAATATCCCCATCATTCCGGGACACCCTTCGGATATGATATAAATTTTGAAGTACTAAAGCCTCCGGTACTTTGGATGGGGTTTGTTAGGCCCAATAGATCTATCTTTAGGATTCGCGTCAATTAGGGTGTCTGTTCCCTAATTCTTAGATTACCAGACTTAATAAAAAGGGGCATATTCGATTTCGATAATTCAACCATAGAATGTAGTTTCACGTACTTGTGTCTATTTTGTAAATCATTTATAAAACCTGCATGTATTCTCATCCCAAAAATATTAGATTTTAAAAGTGGGACTATAACTCACTTTCACAGATTTTTACTTCGTCGAGAAGTAAGACTTGGCCACTGTTGATTCACGAACCTATAACAATATATACATATATATTAAAGTATGTTCAAAATATATTTACAACACTTTTAATATATTTTGATGTTTTAAGTTTATTAAGTCAGCTGTCCTCGTTAGTAACCTACAACTAGTTGTCCACAGTTAGATGTACAGAAATAAATTGATAAATATTATCTTGAATCAATCCACGACCCAGTGTATACGTATCTCAGTATTGATCACAACTCAAACTATATATATTTTGGAATCAACCTCAACCCTGTATAGCTAACTCCAACATTCACATATAGAGTGTCTATGGTTGTTCCGAAATATATATAGATGTGTCGACATGATAGGTCAAAACGTTGTATACATGTCTATGGTATCTCAAGATTACATAATATACAATACAAGTTGATTAAGTTATGGTTGGAATAGATTTGTTACCAATTTTCACGTAGCTAAAATGAGAAAAATTATCCAATCTTGTTTTACCCATAACTTCTTCATTTTAAATCCGTTTTGAGTGAATCAAATTGCTATGGTTTCATATTGAACTCTATTTTATAAATCTAAACAGAAAAAGTATAGGTTTATAGTCAGAAAAATAAGTTACAAGTTGTTTTTGTAAAGGTAGTCATTTCAGTCGAAAGAACGACGTCTAGATGACCATTTTAGAAAACATACTTCCACTTTGAGTTTAACCATAATTTTTGGATATAGTTTCATGTTCATAATAAAAATAATTTTCTCAGAATAACAACTTTTAAATCAAAGTTTATCATAGTTTTTAATTAACTAACCCAAAACAGCCCGCGGTGTTACTACGACGGCGTAAATCCGGTTTTACGGTGTTTTTCGTGTTTCCAGGTTTTAAATCATTAAGTTAGCATATCATATAGATATAGAACATGTGTTTAGTTAATTTTAAAAGTCAAGTTACAAGGATTAACTTTTGTTTGCGAACAAGTTTAGAATTAACTAAACTATGTTCTAGTGATTACGAGTTTAAACCTTCGAATAAGATAGTTTTATATATATGAATCGAATGATGTTATGAACATCATTACTACCTCAAGTTTAGTAGATAAACCTACTGGAAGTGACAAGAAATGATCTAGCTTCAAAGGATCTTGGATGGCTTGAAAGTTCTTGAAGTAGGATCATGACACAAAAACAAGTTCAAGTAAGATTTTTACTCGAATTAAGATAGTTTATAGTTATAGAAATTGAATCAAAGTTTGAATATGAATATTACCTTGAATAAGAAAGATAACCTACTATATATAACAAAGGTTTCTTTATCTTAGATGATTACTTGGAATGGATTAGAAAGCTTGGAAGTAAATTAGTAAACTTGAAGGGATTTTTGAAGTGTTCTTGAAGTGTTCTTCCTATGATGATTATAGCTTGATTCTTGAAGTGATTTTTGATGAAGATGATGATTAACTACTGGAAAAATATGTTCATAATAGTGTGTGTGTGTGTTGAGAGAGAATTAGAAAGAGAATTGGAAGTGAAATGGAGTGAATGATGAGTGGTAATTGGTGAGTGGTGAGTGGGGTTAAAAGGAGTTCTAGTTAGTTGACTAGCTCATGGTAGAAGTTAAAATTGATTAGTCATACATGACATAATCAAGAGTGGAATCCCATGCTAGTTCCTATTGGTATATACCCATAGTAAGTACGTTTTGAAGCTGTGTATAATACGGGTAAGAATACGACTAGAATTCTTGATGAAAGAAAAGAATGAGAAAGTAATTGTAACCATTTTCGTTAAGTATGAGTGTTTTGATATATGTCTTGAAGTCTTCCAAAAGTATTTTAATATATCTAAATACACTACATGTATATACATTTTAACTGAGTCGTTAAGTCATCGTTAGTCGTTACATGTAAGTGTTGTTTTGAAACCTTTAAGTTAACGATCTCAATTAATGTTGTTAACCCATTGTTTATTATATCTAATGAGATGTTAAATTATTATATTATCATGATATTATGATATATTAATATATCTTAATATGATATATATACATTTAAATGTCGTTACAACGATAATCGTTACATATATGTCTCGTTTCAAAATCCTTAAGTTAGTAGTCTTGTTTATATGTATATAACTCATTGTTAATATACTTATGGAGATACTTACTTATCATAATCTCATGTTAACCATATGTATATCCATATATATATCGTCATGTCGTTTTTACAAGTTTTAACGTTCGTGAATCGCCGGTCAACTTGGGTGGTCAATTGTCTATATGAAACATATTTAAATTAATCAAGTCTTAACAAGTTTGATTGCTTAACATGTTGGAAACATTTAATCATATAAATATCAATCTCAATTAATATATATAAACATGGAAAAATTCGGGTCACTACAGTACCTACCCGTTAAATAAATTTCGTCCCGAAATTTTAAGCTGTTGAAGGTGTTGACGAATCTTCTGGAAATAGATGCGGGTATTTCTTCTTCATCTAATCTTCACGCTCCCAGGTGAACTCGGGTCCTCTACGAGCATTCCATCGAACCTTAACAATTGGTATCTTGTTTTGCTTAAGTCTTTTAACCTCACGATCCATTATTTCGACAGGTTCTTCGATGAATTGGAGTTTTTCGTTGATTTGGATTTCATCTAACGGAATATTGAGATCTTCTTTAGCAAAACATTTCTTCAAATTCGAGACGTGGAAAGTGTTATGTACATCCGCGAGTTGTTGAGGTAACTCAAGTCGGTAAGCTACTGGTCCGACACGATCAATAATCTTGAATGGTCCAATATACCTTGGATTTAATTTCCCTCGTTTACCAAATCGAACAACGCCTTTCCAAGGTGCAACTTTAAGCATGACCATCTCTCCAATTTCAAATTCTATATCTTTTCTTTTAATGTCAGCGTAGCTCTTTTGTCGACTTTGGGCGGTTTTCAACCGTTGTTGAATTTGGATGATCTTCTCGGTAGTTTCTTGTATAATCTCCGGACCCGTAATCTGTCTATCCCCCACTTCACTCCAACAAATCAGAGACCTGCACTTTCTACCATAAAGTACTTCAAACGGCGCCATCTCAATGCTTGAATGGTAGCTGTTGTTGTAGGAAAATTCTGCTAACGGTAGATGTCGATCCCAACTGTTTTCGAAATCAATAACACATGCTTGTAGCATGTCTTCAAGCATTTGTATCATCCTTTCGCTCTGCCCATCAGTTTGTGGATGATAGGCAGCACTCATGTCTAGACGAGTTCCTAATGCTTGCTGTAATGTCTGCCAGAATCTTGAAATAAATCTGCCATCCCTATCAGAGATAATAGAGATTGGTATTCCATGTCTGGAGACGACTTCCTTCAAATACAGTCGTGCTAACTTCTCCATCTTGTCATCTTCTCTTATTGGAAGGAAGTGTGCTGATTTGGTGAGACGATCAACTATTACCCAAATAGTATCAAAACCACTTGCAGTCCTTGGCAATTTAGTGATGAAATCCATGGTAATGTTTTCCCATTTCCATTCTGGGATTTCGGGTTGTTGAAGTAGACCTGATGGTTTCTGATGCTCAGCTTTGACCTTAGAACACGTCAAACATTCTCCTACGTATTTAGCAACATCGGCTTTCATACCCGGCCACCAAAAATGTTTCTTGAGATCCTTGTACATCTTCCCCGTTCCAGGATGTATTGAGTATCTGGTTTTATGAGCTTCTCTAAGTACCATTTCTCTCATATCTCCAAATTTTGGTACCCAAATCCTTTCAGCCCTATATCGGGTTCCGTCTTCCCGAATATAAAGATGCTTCTCCGATCCTTTGGGTATTTCATCCTTTAAATTTCCCTCTTTTAAAACTCCTTGTTGTGCCTCCTTTATTTGAGTAGTAATGTTATTATGAATCATTATATTCATAGATTTTACTCGAATGGGTTCTCTGTCCTTCCTGCTCAAGGCATCGGCTACCACATTTGCCTTCCCCGGGTGGTAACGAATCTCAAAGTCGTAATCATTCAATAATTCAATCCACCTACGCTGCCTCATATTCAGTTGTTTCTGATTAAATATGTGTTGAAGACTTTTGTGGTCGGTATATATAATACTTTTGACCCCATATAAGTAGTGCCTCCAAGTCTTTAATGCAAAAACAACCGCGCCTAATTCCAAATCATGCGTCGTATAATTTTGTTCGTGAATCTTCAATTGTCTAGACGCATAAGCAACCATCTTCGTTCGTTGCATTAATACACAACCGAGACCTTGCTTTGATGCATCACAATAAATCATAAAATCATCATTCCCTTCAGGCAATGACAATATAGGTGCCGTAGTTAACTTTTTCTTCAATAACTGAAACGTTTTCTCTTGTTCATCATTCCATTCAAATTTCTTCCCTTTATGCGTTAATGCAGTCAAGGGTTTTGCTATTCTGGAAAAGTCTTGGATGAACCTTCTGTAGTAACCAGCTAGTCCTAAAAACTGACGTATGTGTTTTGGAGTTTTCGGGGTTTCCCACTTTTCAACAGTTTCTATCTTTGCCGGATCCACCTTAATACCTTTTTTGTTCACTATGTGACCGAGGAATTGAACTTCTTCCAACCAAAATGCACACTTTGAAAATTTAGCGTACAATTCTTCCTTCCTCAATACTTCTAACACCTTTCTCAAATGTTCACCGTGTTCTTGGTCATTCTTTGAGTAAATAAGTATGTCATCAATGAAAACAATGACAAACTTGTCAAGGTATGGTCCACACACTCGGCTCATAAGGTCCATGAACACAGCTGGTGCATTAGTTAAACCAAATGGCATAACCATAAACTCGTAATGATCGTAACGTGTTCTGAAAGCAGTCTTCGGAATATCATCTTCTTTCACCCGCATTTGATGATACCCGGAACGTAAGTCAATCTTTGAATAAACAGACGAGCCTTGTAGTTGATCAAATAAGTCGTCGATTCTCGGTAGTGGGTAGCGGTTCTTGATGGTAAGTTTGTTCAACTCTCAGTAGTCGATACACAACCTGAATGTACCATCTTTCTTCTTGACAAACAAAACAGGAGCTCCCCACGGTGATGTGCTTGGTCGAATGAAACCATGCTCTAAAAGTTCTTGTAATTGGCTTTGCAGTTCTTTCATCTCGCTGGGTGCGAGTCTGTAAGGAGCACGAGCTATTGGTGCAGCTCCTGGTACAAGATCTATTTGAAATTCAACGGATCGATGTGGGGGTAATCCCGGTAATTCTTTCGGAAATACATCGGGAAATTCTTTTGTGACGGGAACATCATTGATTCTCTTTTCTTCAGTTTGTACTTTCTCGACGTGTGCTAGAACAGCATAGCAACCTTTTCTTATTAGTTTTTGTGCCTTCAAATTACTAATAAGATGTAGCTTCGTGTTGCCCTTTTCTCCGTACACCATTAAGGGTTTTCCTTTTTCTCGTATAATGCGAATTGCATTTTTGTAACAAACGATCTCTGCTTTCACTTCTTTCAACCAGTCCATACCGATTATCACATTAAAACTCCCTAACTCTACTGGTATCAAGTCAATCTTAAATGTTTCGCTAACCAATTTAATTTCCCGATTCCGACATATATTATCTGTGAAATTAATTTACCATTTGCTAATTCGAGTAAAAATTTACTATCCAAAGGCGTCAATGGACAACTTAATTTAGCACAAAAATCTCTACTCATATAGCTTCTATCCGCACCCGAATCAAATAAAACGTAAGCAGATTTATTGTCAATAAGAAACGTACCCGTAACAAGCTCCGGGTCTTCCTGTGCCTCTGCCGCATTAATATTGAAAACTCTTCCGCGGCCTTGTCCATTCGTGTTCTCCTGGTTCGGGCAATTTCTAATAATGTGGCCCAGTTTTCCACATTTATAACAAACTACATTGGCATAACTTGCTCCGACACTACTTGCTCCGCCATTACTAGTTCCGACACCATTTGTTCCTTTCGTTCTATTAACCCCTGGTCCGTAGACCTCACACTTCACCGCGCTATGACCATTCCTTTTACACTTGTTGCAAAATTTGGTGCAGAACCCCGAGTGATACTTTTCACACCTTTGGCATAGCTGCTTCTGATTGTTGTTGTTGTTGCGGTTATTATTGTTGTTGGAATGATTGTTGTAGTTGCTGTTGTTGTTGTTGTTGTTGTTGTTGTTGTTGGGCCGTTTGTTGAAGTTGCGATTGATGTTGCGATTGTTGGGATAATTGTTGCGATTATTGTTGTAATTGCTGTTGTTGTTGTATTGGTGATTCTTATCACCGTTTTTCTCCCACTTTCTTTTGACTTGCTTCACATTGGCCTCTTCAGCAGTCTGTTCTTTAATTCTTTCTTCAATTTGGTTCACTAGTTTGTGAGCCATTCTATATGCCTGTTGTATGGAGGCGGGCTCGTGTGAACTTATATCTTCTTGGATTCTTTCCGGTAATCCTTTCACAAACGCGTCGATCTTCTCTTCCTCATCTTCGAATGCTCCCGGACACAATAGGCACAATTCTGTGAATCGTCTTTCGTACGTGGTAATATCAAATCCTTGGGTTCGTAACCCTCTAAGTTCTGTCTTGAGCTTATTGACCTCGGTTCTGGGACGGTACTTCTCGTTCATCAAGTGCTTGAATGCTGACCACGGTAGTGCGTACGCATCGTCTTGTCCCACTTGCTCTAGATAGGTATTCCACCATGTTAACGCAGAACCTGTGAAGGTATGCGTAGCGTACTTTACTTTGTCCTCTTCAGTACACTTACTTATGGCAAACACCGATTCGACCTTCTCGGTCTACCGTTTCAATCCGATCGGTCCTTCGGTTCCATCAAATTCCAAAGGTTTGCAGGCAGTGAATTCTTTGTAGGTGCATCCTACACGATTTCCTGTTCTGCTAGATCCAAGGTTATTGTTGGTATGTAGCGCAGCCTGTACTGCGGCTATGTTTGAAGCTAGAAAAGTACGGAATTCCTCTTCATTCATATTCACGGTGTGTCGATTAGTCGGTGCCATTTCCTTCAAAATAGTCAAATGGAACAAGTTAATCATACAGAATATTAAGAGTAGTTAATAGTATTTCGTAGCATAATATGAACTCATTTATAAAAGCTTTTTCTTCATATTAGCGTTTTATAAGTTTAAATTCGGGTAGTACCTACCCGTTAAGTTCATACTTAGTAGCTAATATACAATTCAACTACTACAATTGTATATGAAAAACTGATTATAATAATATTTCGCGTTCAAACTTTTATACAATATTTTACAAACTTACAATACCGCTTATTTTACATAAAGCATGAAATATAGCACACAATAACTTTGATACAAGATAGTTGTGAAGATAATTCTAGCTAGTACACAAGTCGTTCAGCAAAGGCAATAAAGACACGTAATTCATACGTCCAGAAACAAGTCATGCATTCTGGTTTTACTAGGATTACTTCCCATCCTTGGTCTTGTGGAACATAACCGTTATGGCCGTTGATAAGACAGCGTGTTGTAACGTCGTCAAAGGGACGAGGGTTACGTAATGTCCAACAGTCCCGTAACAATCTAAAAACCTCATTTCTTACCCCAATTACCGACTCCGTCACTTGTGGGAACGTTTTGTTTAATAGTTGTAGCCCGATGTTCTTGTTCTCACTTTGGTGAAAAGCGAACATTACTAATTCGTAAGCATAACATGCTTCTTTATGTTGCATGTTAGCTGCTTTTTCTAAATCACGAAGTCCAATATTCGGATATATTGAGTCAAAATAATTTCTTAACCCATTGTGTAAAATAGCATTTGGGTTCCCCGCAATATATGCGTCAAAGTAAACACATCGTAACTTATGGATTTCCCAATGTGATATCCCCCATCTTTCGAACGAAAGCCTTTTATAAACCAAGGCATTCTTGGAACGTTCTTCGAATGTCTTACAAACTGATCTCGCCTTAAATAGTTGTGCCGAAGAATTCTGACCGACTCTAGACAAGATTTCATCAATCATGTCCCCGGGTAGGTCTCTTAAAATATTGGGTTGTCTATCCATTTTGTGTTTTTATACTGTAAAATAGACAAGAGTTAGATTCATAAAAAAAATTACTTATTAATACAAGCAATTTTTACATATATCATAAAGCATAAGCACACTATATTACTTATATTACACCACACGAATACAACTATCTTATTCCGACTCGCTTGTTTCTTCTTCTTCGGTTTTGGTTCGTTTTGCCAAGTTTCTAGGGATATATGATGTTCCCCTAATACGAGCCGTCGTTATCCACATTGGTTTAGAAAAACCTGGTGGTTTAGAGGTTCCCGGGTCATTGTTATAACTTAAGGACTTCGGGGGTTGACGATACATATAAAGTTCATCGGGGTTGGAATTAGATTTCTCTATTTTTATGCCCTTTCCCTTATTATTTTCTTTTGCCTTTTTAAATTCAGTTGGGGTAATTTCTATAACATCATCGGAATTCTCGTCGGAATCCGATTCATCGGAGAATTGGTAATCCTCCCAATATTTTGCTTCCTTGGCGGAAACACCATTGACCATAATTAACCTTGGTCGGTTGGTTGAGGATTTTCTTTTACTTAACCGTTTTATTATTTCCCCCACCGGTTCTATTTTTTCATCCAGTTCCGATTCTTCTTCCGGTTCCGATTCTTCTTCCGGTTCCGACTCTTCTTCCGGTTCCTCTTCGGGAACTTGTGAATCAGTCCACGAATCATTCCAATTTACATTTGACTCTTCATTATTATTAGGTGAGTCAATGGGACTTGTTCTAGAGGTAGACATCTATCACATAATATCAAACGCGTTAAGAGATTAATATATCACATAATATTCACATGTTAAAAATATATAGTTTCCAACAAAATTTGTTAAGCAATCATTTTTCAAGTAAACACGGTCGAAGTCCAGACTCACTAATGCATCCTAACAAACTAGATAAGACACACTAATGCAAAATTCTGGTTCTCTAAGACCAACGCTCGGATACCAACAGAAATGTCCCGTTCTTATTGATTAAAAACGTTCCATATTAATTGATTTCGTTGCGAGGTTTTGACCTCTATATGAGACGTTTTTCAAAGACTGCATTCATTTTAAAACAAACCATAACCTTTATTTCATCAATAAAGGTTTAAAAAGCTTTACGTAGATTATCAAATAATGATAATCTAAAATATCCTGTTTACACACGACCATTACATAATGGTTTACAATACAAATATGTTACAACAAAATAAGTTTCTTGAATGCAGTTTTTACACAATATCATACAAGCATGGACTCCAAATCTCGTCCTTATTTAAGTATGCTACAGCGGAAGCTCTTAATAATCACCTGAGAATAAACATGCTTAAAACGTCAACAAAAATGTTGGTGAGTTATAGGTTTAACCTATATATATCAAATCATAATAATAGACCACAAGATTTCATATTTCAATACACATCCCATACATAGAGATAAAAATCATTCATATGGTGAACACCTGGTAACCGACATTAACAAGATGCATATATAAGAATATCCCCATCATTCCGGGACACCCTTCGGATATGATATAAATTTCGAAGTACTAAAGCATCCGGTACTTTGGATGGGGTTTGTTAGGCCCAATAGATCTATCTTTAGGATTCGCGTCAATTAGGGTGTCTGTTCCCTAATTCTTAGATTACCAGACTTAATAAAAAGGGGCATATTCGATTTCGATAATTCAACCATAGAATGTAGTTTCACGTACTTGTGTCTATTTTGTAAATCATTTATAAAACCTGCATGTATTCTCATCCCAAAAATATTAGATTTTAAAAGTGGGACTATAACTCACTTTCACAGATTTTTACTTCGTCGAGAAGTAAGACTTGGCCACTGTTGATTCACGAACCTATAACAATATATACATATATATTAAAGTATGTTCAAAATATATTTACAACACTTTTAATATATTTTGATGTTTTAAGTTTATTAAGTCAGCTGCCCTCGTTAGTAACCTACAACTAGTTGTCCACAGTTAGATGTACAGAAATAAATTGATAAATATTATCTTGAATCAATCCACGACCCAGTGTATACGTATCTCAGTATTGATCACAACTCAAACTATATATATTTTGGAATCAACCTCAACCCTGTATAGCTAACTCCAACATTCACATATAGAGTGTCTATGGTTGTTCCGAAATATATATAGATGTGTCGACATGATAGGTCGAAACATTGTATACGTGTCTATGGTATCTCAAGATTACATAATATACAATATAAGTTGATTAAGTTATGGTTGGAATAGATTTGTTACCAATTTTCACGTAGCTAAAATGAGAAAAATTATCCAATCTTGTTTTACCCATAACTTCTTCATTTTAAATCCGTTTTGAGTGAATCAAATTGCTATGGTTTCATATTGAACTCTATTTTATGAATCTAAACAGAAAAAGTATAGGTTTATAGTCGGAAAAATAAGTTACAAGTTGTTTTTGTAAAGGTAGTCATTTCAGTCGAAAGAACGACGTCTAAATGACCATTTTAGAAAACATACTTCCACTTTGAGTTTAACCATAATTTTTGGATATAGTTTCATGTTCATAATAAAAATCATTTTCTCAGAATAACAACTTTTAAATCAAAGTTTATCATAGTTTTTAATTAACTAACCCAAAACAGCCCGCGGTGTTACTACGACTGCGTAAATCCGGTTTTACGGTGTTTTTCGTGTTTCCAGGTTTTAAATCATTAAGTTAGCATATCATATAGATATAGAACATGTGTTTAGTTAATTTTAAAAGTCAAGTTAGAAGGATTAACTTTTGTTTGCGAACAAGTTTAGAATTAACTAAACTATGTTCTAGTGATTACGAGTTTAAACCTTCGAATAAGATAGTTTTATATATATGAATCGAATGATGTTATGAACATCATTACTACCTCAAGTTTAGTAGGTAAACCAACTGGAAGTGACAAGAAATGATCTAGCTTCAAAGGATCTTGGATGGCTTGAAAGTTCTTGAAGTAGGATCATGACACAAAAACAAGTTCAAGTAAGATTTTTACTCGAATTAAGATAGTTTATAGTTATAGAAATTGAATCAAAGTTTGAATATGAATATTACCTTGAATAAGAAATATAACCTACTGTATATAACAAAGGTTTCTTGATCTTAGATGATTACTTGGAATGGATTAGAAAGCTTGGAAGTAAATTAGTAAACTTGAAGGGATTTTTGAAGTGTTCTTGAAGTGTTCTTCCTATGATGATTATAGCTTGATTCTTAAAGTGATTTTTGATGAGATGATGATTAACTACTGGAAAAATACGTTCATAATAGTGTGTGTGTGTGTGTGTGTGTGTGTGTGTTGAGAGAAAATTAGAAAGAGAATTGGAAGTGAAATGGAGTGAATGATGAGTGGTAATTGGTGAGTGGTGAGTGGGGTTAAAAGGAGTTCTAGTTAGTTGACTAGCTCATGGTAGAAGTTAAAATTGATTAGTCATACATGACATAATCAAGAGTGGAATCCCATGCTAGTTCCTATTGGTATATACCCATAGTAAGTACGTTTTGAAGCTGTGTATAATACGGGTAAGAATACGACTAGAAATCTTGATGAAAGAAAAGAATGGGAAAGTAATTGTAACCATTTTCGTTAAGTATGAGTGTTTTGATATATGTCTTGAAGTCTTCCAAAAGTATTTTAATACATCTAAATACACTACATGTATATACATTTTAACTGAGTCGTTAAGTCATCGTTAGTCGTTACATGTAAGTGTTGTTTTGAAACCTTTAAGTTAACGATCTCAATTAATGTTGTTTAACCCATTGTTTATTATATCTACTGAGATGTTAAATTATTATATTATCATGATATTATGATATATTAATATATCTTAATATGATATATATACATTTAAATGTCGTTACAACGATAATCGTTACATATATGTCTCGTTTCAAAATCCTTAAGTTAGTAGTCTTGTTTATATATATATAACTCATTGTTAATATACTTATGGAGATACTTACTTATCATAATCTCATGTTAACCATATGTATATCCATATATATATCGTCATGTCGTTTTTACAAGTTTTAACGTTCGTGAATCGCCGGTCAACTTGGGTGGTCAATTGTCTATATGAAACATATTTCAATTAATCAAGTCTTAACAAGTTTGATTGCTTAACATGTTGGAAACATTTAATCATATAAATATCAATCTCAATTAATATATATAAACATGGAAAAGTTCGGGTCACTACAACAACTAGCACGTTAGTACCACATAATATTTAAATATTAATTTTTAACCAACAAGGATAAGCAATAGTTTTCGAAATCAAACACGGTCAAAGTCCAGACTCACTAATGCATCCTAACAAACTCGATAAGACACATTAATGCAAATTTTCTGGTTCTCTAAGACCAACGCTCTGATACCACATGTCATAACCCGTCCTAAACCATAAGGACAAATATAATAACATATGATTTCATCGCGAGGTATTGACCTCTATATGCGACATTTTTCAATGAAAACTGAATTCGTTTTTACAATACAAACCATAACTTTTATTAAAATACAAGGTTTAAACCGCATAATAATGATTATCGTTTAGCGATAATCTTAGCCTTACAAACATTACATGTGATGATAACAATACGATTTCCAACATATTTTACATTACAAATCCTCCGATATGCAGTTTTATTTTTGACACAAATATGCATACTCCAGATCTTGCTTAAATTCAACATGATGCAGCAGAAGCTTTTAGTTATCACCTGAGAATAAACATGCTTAAAACGTTAACATAAAGTTGGTGAGATATAGGTTTAATGCCGGCAGCGTTATAAATATAGACCACAAGATTTCATATATAAACGTTTTAATAAAAATATTGTAAGTTGTTGAGCACTTGATAACCATACTTAACATTTAATCAACGTCGCATATTCCCTTTATTATGAAATCTTACTACACCATACCAAGTGTAGTCACCGAAACAAAGTACTGTGCAACCGTTGAATACTGGTCGTCCAGTCCGGTTGGGGTTGTCAGGCCCGATAGATCTATCAACAGGATTCACGTTTACAATACCTCATGTAAATAGTAGTTACCAAGTTACAGGGAAGTATGCCAGTGGTACAACTCAACGTAGAATATATATTTTCAATCACTTGTGTCCATAACGTAATTCATAAAATGCATGTATTCTCATCCCGAAATATTTAGAGTTTAAAAGTGGGACTATATACTCACTTTTGCCTTGAAGGTATTTAACTCGACTTGGTCTCCGATAGATATCACGAACCTAACCATATATATAATATATCAACATATTTTCTTTTCAAGTAATCATTATATATATATATATATATATATATATATATATATATATATATATATATATATATATATAAATATAAATATATATATACTTATAATACTTTCAATATTTTCTTAGTCCGTAGTTAGCAGTCCGATGTTAGTGGTCCACAATTAGTTGCTTAATAAAATAAATAAAGACCCCATCGTATTCGTATTGATCAGAATTAATCTCGACCCATGGTACCATGTTGTCAAATGACGTGTTACATAAAGTACCGTGTTGTCAAATGACGTGTTGCGTACAATCATGAGGTCTTATGATTAATCTTCTCGTGTTGTTTACGGGTGGTCCTGAAATATATAAAATCAAATCATAAGTAATTATATATAAAATATAATATTAATTAGAAAAGATATGATTAATTTACTTTTTCTCCAAATATTTTTGTAGCTAAACTAGCTTCGGATACCCAATCTTGTTTTAGTCGTAGTTTCTTCATTACAACTCCGTTTTTGTTGGTTCAACTTGCCACTTCCTTGGATCGAGTCAAATTTTAAGAATATGAACTGTAAATACCTTGGTTTATATTCGGAATCACAAGTTATAGTTCAAACTTTAGGTGAATCTTATGAAAGTAATCATTTTTGTCATAAAAACAATATCTAGATAAACATATTTACACTTTGAGTTAAACAATGAAATTTTTATGTGTTAACATATTCATAAGAAATATCATTTTTCTAAGATATGAACTTCCAATTCAAAGTTTAAAATGGTTTTTAATTATCTAACCCAAAACAGCCCCCGGTTGCACTCCGACAACGTAGATTCAGTTTTAAGGTGTTCTTTGTAAAAACAAGTTGTATCTTGTTAAGTTAGCATATCATTATGATATATTACAAGTCTTGAAGTGTTTTAAAAGTTATGTTAGAAGGATCTATTTAGTTTCCGAACAAATTTGAAATCATTCAAACTATGTTCTTGTTGTTAAAATTTTACAACACAAAATAAGATAGCTATAATCTTGGAATCAAAGAGTGGTGGAGTTAGATCAAAAAGTTGGAAGTAAACTTGTATACTTGGAAGGATTATTGAAGTGTTCTTGAAAGGAATTTCTTATGATGATTAAGGCTTGTTTTGAAGCTAAATATTCATGGTAACTTGCTGAATTGAAGTAGGTTCACTAAGGCTTGTAAGTAGGTGAATTAGAGAGTAATTTAGGAGTAAGAATGGTGAGATAAACATGGTATGGTGATGGCCTTTAAAAAACGTGGCCAAGGGGGGACAAGAACAAAAATGTAGTTTGTTATTTTGTATATTTAGTCAAGCTAACTTCCAATTCCTAATTATCTCTCCTTGAGGGCAGCAACAAGGGCTGATTAGGTGTTGATTAGGATGTTGATTTGATATGTATATACTAATAGTAAATACGTATAGAAGCTGGGTATGATACGAGTGCATATACCCAAGATATACGTATAAAAATCTTGAGAAAACGGAATGAGGATTCAAATATAGCTATCTTTTGTAAATATACTTATATTTTTTTATGTATAAAAGCCCTTTAAAAGTGATTAAATACATATCTATACGATGCATGTATAAGCATTATAAGTTATATGTATTTATGTCAAAGAACGTTACGTATAGTTATCGTTTTGAAAACTTAAGTTAGTAGTTTCAAAATATACTTATAACTCATTGTTATTAGTACACAATGAGATGTTAAACCATCCTTAGATCATGTTAAATATATATAAATACATATATATATACAAAACGTATAATTATCGTATGTTATATAGTTCGTGATATCATCGGTCAAATTGGACGGTCAAACGTTGTGTAAAACTCTTTTCAAAAACATAAGTCTCAACAATTTAGATTGCTTATCATGTTGGTAAGGTTTAATTTATGTAAATATTAATCTTATAAGTATAGAACGATCGGAAAAATCCGGGTCATTACAATGGGGGGTTAAACATTGGGTCGTTGTGTGCGAAAAATCTTGCACTTTTTGGGAAGTGGTTTTGGCGTGCTAAAACCGAGCCAAATTCACTTTGGGTTTCCTTTATTAAGAGCATTTATGGTTCTAATGGGCTACTTTGTAGTGACCTGCACATTTCCCTGTTTATATATATTAAATGAAATTGAAATTTATATGATTAAGTGTTTCCAACATGTTAAGCAATCAAACTTGTTAAGACATGATTAATTGAAATAGGTTTCATATAGACAATTGACCACCCAAGTTGACCGGTGATTCACGAACGTTAAAACTTGTAAAAACTATATGATGTCATATATATGGATATATATATAGTTAACATGATATTATGATAATTAAAAATATCATTAAGTATATTAACAATGAACTACATATGTAAAAAACAAGACTACTAACTTAATGATTTTGAAACGAGACATATATGTAACGATTATCGTTGTAACAACATTTAACTGTATATATATCATACTAAGATATATTAATATATCATAATATCATGATAATGTAATAATTTAACATCTATTTAGATATAATAAACAATGGGTTAACAACATTTAACAAGATCGTTAACCTAAAGGTTTCAAAACAACATTTACATGTAACGACTAACGATGACTTAACGACTCAGTTAAAATGTATATACATGTAGTGTTTTAATATGTATTCATACACTTTTGAAAGACTTCAAGACACTTATCAATGTACTTCTACTTAACAAAAATGCTTACAATTACATCCTCATTCAGTTTCATCAACAATTCTACTCGTATGCACCCGTATTCGTACTCGTACAATACACAGCTTTTAGATGTATGTACTATTGGTATATACACTCCAATGATCAGCTCTTAGTAGCCCATGTGAGTCACCTAACACATGTGAGAACTGTAATTTGGAAACTAGCATGAAATATCTCATAAAATTACAAAAATATTAGTAATCATTCATGACTTATTTACATGTAAACAAAATTACACATCCTTTATATCTAATCCATATACCAACGACCAAAAACACCTACAAATACTTTCATTCTTCAATTTTCTTCATCTAATTGATCTCTCTCAAATTCTATCTTCAAGTTCTAAGTGTTCTTCATAAATTCTATAAGTTCTAGTTTCATAAAATCAAGAATACTTCCAAGTTTGCTAGCTTACTTCCAATCTTGTAAAGTGATCATCCAACCTCAAGAAATCTTTCTTATTTACAATAAGATATCTTTCTAATACAAGGTAATATTCATATTCAAACTTTGATTCAATTTCTATAACTATAACAATCTTATTTCGAGTGGAAATCTTACTTGAACTTGTTTTCGTGTCATGATTCTGCTTTAAGAACTTTCAAGCCATCCAAGGATCCTTTGAAGCTAGATCTATTTTTCTCATTTCCAGTAGGTTTATCCATAAAACCTGAGGTAGTAATAATGTTCATAACATCATTCGATTCATATATATATAAAACTACCTTATTCGAAGGTTTAAACTTGAAATCACTAGAACATAGTTTAGTTAATTCTAAACTTGTTCGCAAACAAAAGTTAATCCTTCTAACTTGACTTTTAAAATCAACTAAACACATGTTCTATATCTATATGATATGCTAACTTAATTATTTAAAACCTAAAAACATGAAAAACACCGTAAAACCGGACATACGCCGTCGTAGTAACACCGCAGGCTGTTTTGGGTTTGATAATTAAAAACTATGATAAACTTTGATTTAAAAGTTTTTCTTCTGGGAAAATTATTTTTCTTATGAACATGAAACTATATCCAAAAATCATGGTTAAACTCAAAGTGGAAGTATGTTTTTCAAAATGGTCATCAAGACGTCGTTCTTTCGACTGAAATGACTACCTCTTACAAAAATGACTTGTAACTTATATTTCCAACTATAAACCTATACTTTTTCTCTTTAGATTCATAAAATAGAGTTCAATATGAAACCATAGCAATTTTATTCACTCAAAACGGATTTAAAACGAAGAAGTTATGGGTAAAACAAGATTGGATATTTTTTTGATTGTTGTAGCTACGGGAAATATTGTAACAATTCTATACAAATCATATCCTAGCTAACTTATATTGTATTATACATTTATTCTAATATACTATGTAATCTTGGGATACCATAGACACGTATGCAAATGTTTTGACATATCATATCGACCCATCTATATATATTATTTGGAACAACCATAGACACTCTATATGCAGTAATGTTGGAGTTAGCTATACAGGGTTGAGGTTGATTCCAAATATATATATACTTTAAGTTGTGATCTAGCCTGAGACGTGTATACACTGGGTCTTGGATTGGGTCAAGATAATATATATCAATTTATTTTCTGTACATCTAACTATGGACAACTAGTTGTAGGTTACTAACGAGGACAGATGACTTAATAAACTTAAAACATTAAAACGTATTAAAAATGTTGTAATTATATTTTGAACATACTTTGATATATATGTACATATTTATTATAGGTTCGTGAATCGACCAGTGGCCAAGTCTTACTTCCCGACGAAGTAAAAATCTGTGAAAGTGAGTTATAGTCCCACTTTTAAAATCTAATATTTTTGGGATGAGAATACATGCAGCTTTATAAATGTTTTACAAAATAGACATAAGTACATGAAACTACTTTCTATGGTTGAATGATCGAAGTCGAATATGCCCCTTTTTGCTTGGTAGCCTAAGAATTAGGGAACATCACTAATTTTGAGAATTAGTGCACGCCTAATTGATGCGAATCCTAAAGATAGATCTATCGGGCCCAACAAGCCCCATTCTAGAATTTGGAATGCTTTAGTACTTCGAAATTATCATGTCCGATAGGTGTCCCGGAATGATGGGGATATTCTATATGCATCTTGTTAATGTCTGTTACCAGGTATTCACCGTATGAATGATTTTTTTCTCTATGTATGGGATGTATTGAAATACGAAATCTTGTGGTCTATTATTTTGATTGATAAATATATAGGTTAAACCTATAACTCACCAACATTTTTGTTGACGTTTAAAGCATGTTTATTCTCAGGTGATTATTAAGAGCTTCCGCTGTTGCATACTAAAATAAGGACAAGATTTGGAGTCCATGCTTGTATGATATTATGTAAAAACTGCATTCAAGAAACTTATTTTTGATGTAATATATTCTTATTGTAAACCATTATGTAATGGTCGTGTGTAAACGGTATATTTTAGATTATCATTATTTGATAATCTACGTAATGCTTTTTAAACCTTTATCGATAAAATAAAGGTTATGGTTGTTTTAAAAATGAATGCAGTCTTTGAAAAACGTCTCATATAGAGGTCAAAACCTCGCGACGAAATCAATTAATATGGAACATTTATAATCAATAAGAACGGGACATTTCAGTTGGTATCAGAGCGTTGGTCTTAGAGAACCAGAAATTTGCATTAGTGTGTCTTATTGAGTTTGTTAGGATACATTAGTGAGTCTGGATTTCGACCGTGTTTTCTTTAAAAACGATTGCTTAACACTTTTGTTGGAAACTATATATTATTAACATGTAAATATTATGTGATATATTAACCTCTTAATGTGTTTGATATTGTGTGATAGATGTCTACCACTAGTACAAATCTCATCGACTCACCTAATAATAATGAAGAGTCGAATATAATTTGGGAAGATTCACAAATTCCCGAAGAGGAACCGGAAGAAGAGGAACCGGAAGAAGAAGAGGTTCCGGAGGATGAAATTTTGATACCTACAGTAAATTGATTAAATAAAATAAAATCATCAACCAACGGACCAAAGTTAAAAATGGTCAATGGTGTTTCCGCCGAGGAAGCCAAATATTGGGAAGATTACCAATTTTCCAATGAATCGGATCCCGATGAGGATTCCGATGATGTTATAGAAATTACCTCGACCCAATTTAATATGGCAAAAGAAAATAATAAGGGAAAAGGTATAAAAATAGAGAAACCTGATTCCAACCCCGATGAACTTTATATGTATCGGCAACGTCCGTATTTCCTAAATTGTAACAATAACCCGGGAACCTCTAAACCACCAGGTTTTTCTAAACCATTGTAGAAAATGACGGCTCGTATTACAGGAACATCATATATCCCTAGAAAATTAGGAAAACGAACCAAGTCCGAAGAAGAAGAAACCAGTGATTCAGATTAGAGGGTTGTAATCATGTTGTGTATTATATGTATTGTAGTGTGCTTGTACTTTTATGTTCTATGCAAAAATTGCGTGTATTGTTTGTTAATTATCTTTTACGAATCTAATCCTTGTCTATTTTACAGTATAAAAACATAAAATGGACGTTAAGGATAGACAACCAAAAATTTTAAAAGACCTACCAGGAGATATGATTGATGAAATCTTGTCTAGAGTCGGGCAGAATTCATCAGCACAATTAGTTACGGTAAAATTAGTTTGTCAAACGTTTGAAAGACATTCCAGGAATGCCTTAGTTTATAAAAGGCTTTCCTTTGAAAGATGGGGTATATCACATTGGGGAGACTTTAAGTTATGCCAAGTTTTCTTTAAGGCATTTAGTGCGGGAAACCCAGATGCAATTTTACGCTACGGGTTACGAACCTATTTTGACTCAACATATCCCAACATAGGATTTCATGAATTAGAAAGAGCTTCTAACATGCAACATAAAGAAGCATGTTATGCTTACGGGTTAGTGATGTTCGCTTCTTACCAAAGTGAGAAAAAGAACATCGGATTGCAACTTTTAAATAAAACCTTCCCACAAGTGACGGATTCAGTAGTTGGGGTGAGAAACATGGTTTTTAGATTATTACGGGGCTGTTGGACATTACGAAACCCTCGTCCTTTTGACGACATTACAACATGCTACCTAGCCAATGGTCATAACGGTTATTTTCTACAAGACCAAGGATGGGAAGTCGTCTTAGTAAAACCAGAATGCATGACTTGTTTCTGGACTTATGAATTACGTGTCTTTATTTCCTTTGCTGAACAACTTGCGTATTAACTAGATTTTTCTTCAAAACTGTCCTGTATCAAAGTGTACTATATTTCATGTTATATGTAGTATAGCGAAGTTGTAAGTTTGAAGAATATTTATATGTGATATATTATTATAATCATTTTTTCATATGGAATTGTAGTAGTTGAATTGTATATTAGCTACTAAGTATGAACTTAACGGGTAGGTAGTACCCGAATTTAAACTTATAAAATGCTAATATGAAGAAAAAGCTTTTATAAATGAGTTCATATTATGCTACGAAATACTATTGACTACTCTTAATATTCTGTATGATTAACTTGATTCAGTTTGCTATTTTGAAGGAAATGGCACCGGCGACTCGTCAGAATTTGAACATGAGCGAGGAAGACTTCCGTGTTTTCCTTACAGTAAACATAGCCGCAGTACAGGCTGCGATGGAAAATAACAATAACTCTGGATCTAGCAGTGGAACTAATTCCACAAGAAATCGTATCGGATGCTCCTAAAAAGAAATCACTGCCTGCAAACCTTTGAAATTTGATGGAACCGAAGGACCAATTGGATTGAAACGGTCAACCGAGAAAGTCGAATCGGTGTTTGCCATAAGTAAGTGTACTGAAGAGGATAAAGTTAAGTACGCTACGCATACCTTCACAGGTACTGCGTTAACGTGGTGGAACACCTATCTTGAACAGGTAGGACAAAATGCTGCTTACGCACTACCGTGGTCGGCATTCAAGCAATTGATGAACGAGCAGTACCTTCCTAGAAACGAAGTCAATAAGCTCAAGGCAGAACTTAGAGAGTTACGAACACAAGGGTTCGACATTACCACATATGAACGACGATTCACAGAGTTGTGCCTATTGTGTCCGGGAGCGTTCGAAGATGAAGAAGAGAAGATCGACGCGTTTGTAAAAGGGTTACCAGTAAGGATTCAAGAAGATGTGAGTTCACACAAGCCCGCTTCTATACAGAAGGCAAGTCGAATGGCTCATAAACTCATAAATTAGATTGAGGGAAGAATTAAAGAGCAGGCGGCCGAATAAGCCAACACGAAACAACTCAAGAGGAAGTGGGAGGAAAACGGTGACAAGATTCACCATAACAACAACAACAACAGCAACAACAATTACAACCACAATCGCAACAACTATTCCAACAATCACAACAATAACCGTAATCCTAATAATAACTACAACAAACATCCCAACAACAACAACTACTACAACAACCGTTCCAACAACAATAATAATCTCAACAACAACCTCAATAACAACAACGGCAACAAAAACCAAAATGCCAAAGGTGTGAAGAGTACCACCAGAATGGGTTCTGCACGATATTTTACACCAAGTGTAAAAGAACTGGCCATGGTGCAAAAAAGTGTGAGGTCTACGGACCAAAGTTTAACAGAACTAAAGGAACAAATAGTGGCGAAACAAGTAATGCCGCCTTTGTTTGTTATGGATGTGGAAAAACGGGCCACATTAGAAGTAATTTCCCGAATCAGGGGAATACTAATGGGCAGGGCCACGGAAGAGTTCTCAATATTAATACGACAGAAGCGCAGGAAGACCCGGAGCTTGTTACGTGTACGTTTCTTATTGATAATAAATTTGCTTATGTTTTGTTTGATTCGGGTGCGGATAGAAGCTATATGAGTAGAGATTTTTATGCTAAGTTAAGTTGCCCATTGACGCCTTTGGATAGTAAATTTTTACTCGAATTAGCAAACGGTAAATTAATTTCAGCAGATAATATATGTCGGGATAGAGAAATTAAACTAGGGGATGAAACGTTTAAAATTGATTTAATACCAGTCGAGTTAGGGAGTTTTGATGTAATAATTGGCATGGACTGGTTGAAAAAGGTGAGAGCAGAGGTCGTTTGTTACAAAAATGCGATTCGCATTATGCGTGAAAAGGTAAAAACCTTTAATGGTGTACGGAGAAAAGAACAACGCAAAATTAAATCTTATTAGTAGTTTGAAGGCACAAAAACTAATAAGAAAAGGTTGTTACATCATTCTAGCACACATCGAGGAAGTTAAACCTGAAGAAAAGAACATCAGTGATGTTCCCGCCGCAAAAGAATTTCCCGATCTATTTCTGAAAGATTTACCGGGATTACCCCCACATTGATACGTTGAATTTCAAATAGACCTAGTACCAAGAGCTACACCAATAGCTCATGCTCCATACAGACTCGCACCCAGCGAAATGAAAGAATTACAAAGTCAATTACAGGAACTTTTAGAGCGTTGTTTCATTCGACCAAGTACATCACCATGGGGAGCTCCTGTTCTGTTTGTCAAGAAGAAAGATGGTACATTCAAGTTGTGTATCGACTACCGAGAGTTGAACAAACTTACCATCAAGAACCGCTACCCACTACCGAGAATCGACGACTTATTTGATCAATTACAAGGCTCGTCGGTTTATTTGAATATTGATTTACGTTCTGGGTATCATCAAATGCGGGTGAAGGAGGATGATATTCCAAAGACTACTTTTAGGACGCGTTACGGTCATTACGAGTTTATGGTTATGCCGTTTGAGTTGACTAACGCACCAGCTGTGTTCATGGACCTCATGAACCTAGTGTGTGGACCATACCTTGACAAGTTTGTCATTGTTTTCAATGATGACATACTTATTTACTCAAAGAATGACCAAGAGCACGAAGAACATTTGAGAAAAGTGCTAGAGTTGGTAAGGAAAGAAAAACTGTACGCTAAATTTTCAAAGTGTGCATTTTGGTTGGGAAAAGTTCAATTCCTCGGTCATATAGTGAACAAAGAAGGTATTCAGGTGGATCCAACAAAGATTGAAACCGTTGAAAAGTGGGAAACCCGAAAACTCTGAAACACATACGCCAATTTTTAGGGCTAGCTGGTTATTACAGAAGATTCATCCAAGATTTTTCCAAAATAGCAAAACCCTTGACTGCATTAACGCATAAAGGGAAGAAATTTGAATGGAAGGATGAACAAGAGAAAGCGTTTCAATTGTTGAAGAAAAAGTTAACTACAGCACCTATATTGTCATTACCTGAAGGGAATATTGATTTTGTGATATATTGTGACGCCTCAAAGCAAGGTCTCGGTTGTGTATTAATGCAACGAACGAAGGTAATTCCTTATGCGTCTAGACAATTGAAGATTCACGAGCAGATTTATATGACGCATGATTTGGAATTAGGCGAGGTTGTTTTTGCATTAAAGACTTGGAGGCACTACTTATATGGGGTCAAAAGTATTATATATACCGACCACAAAAGTCTTCAACACATATTTAATCAGAAACAACTGAACATGAGGCAGCGTAGATGGATTGAATTGTTGAATGATTACGACTTTGAGAGTCGTTACCACCTGGGGAAGGCAAATGTGGTAGCCGACGCTTTGAGCAGAAAGGACAGGGAACCTATTCGAGTAAAAGCTATGAATATAATGATTCACACTAACCTTACTACTCAAATAAAGGAGGCGCAACAAGAAGTTTGAATACTGATAATGCTAAAAACGAACATATATTTCATAGCATTATTCCTCAAGAAAGACAAGCTTTTAGTTGCAATTGTTCTATTTACAAGTGATATTCGTTTAAATAATAAAAGGTGAAGACAAAAGACAGATTCGACGAATTGAAGACGCAAACGACCAAAAAGCTCAAAAGTACAAAAGACAATCAAAAAGGTTCCAATTATTGATAAGAAACGTCTCGAAATTACAAGAGTACAAGATTCAAAATGCAAAGTACAAGATATTAAATTGTACGCAAGGACGTTCGAAAATCCGGAACCGGGACCAGAGTCAACTCTTAACGCTCGACGCAACGGACTAAAAATTACAAGTTAACTATGTATATAAATATAATATAATATATAATTAATTATATTAATTATATATATATTATATATATATTATAAACCGTCGGTAAACAAAGAGCCAAACTCCTCTGAGCTGTAAAAGTAACCTCCGCGACTCGTGGAGTTTGAAGGCAAAATTGGCCGCGAGTCGCGGAGCCCCAAAATGAAAAACTGCCTATAAAGCCAACCGAATTCTGATCGCAAAAATCAATCTTTTTCTTCCTCATTCATACGTAAAATTTATATTTATATTTATAATTTATATTTTAATTTTAATTATAATTCTAATAATAAGGGTATGTTAGCAAATGTTGTAAGGGTGTAAGTCGAAATTATGTCCGTGTAACGCTACGCTATTTTTAATCATTGTAAGTTATGTTCAACCTTTTTACATTAATGTCTCGTAGCTAAGTTATTATTATGCTTATTTAAAACGAAGTAATCATGATGTTGGGCTAATTACTAAAATTGGGTAATTGGGCTTTGTACCATAATTGGGGTTTGGACAAAAGAACGACACTTGTGGAAATTAGGCTATGGGCTATTAATGGGATTTATATTTGTTTAACTAAATGAAAGTTTGTTAATGTTAATATAAAGATTTACAATTGGGCGTCCCTATAAATTACCATATACACTCGATCGGACACGATGGGCGGGGTATTTATATGTACGAATAATCGTTCATTTAACCGGACACGGGAATGGATTAATAGCCACTAGAATAATTAAAACAGGGGTGAAATTACATTCAAGGTTAATTGGTGTAATTGCTAACAATGTAGTAAAACCTTGGTTTACACGCAGTTGATAACCTGGTGTATTCATTAAACAAAGTATTAAAACCTTGTTACAATTCGAATCCCCAATTAGTTGGAATATTTAACTTCGGGTATAAGGATAATTTGACGAGGACACTCGCACTTTATATTTATGACTGATGGACTGTTATGGACAAAAACCAGACGGATATATTAAATAATCCAGGACAAAGGACAATTAACCCATGGGCATAAAACTAAAATCAACACGTCAAACATCATGATTACGGAAGTTTAAATAAGCATAATTCTTTTATTTCATATTTAATTTCCTTTATTTTATATTTAATTGCACTTCTAATTATCGCATTTTTATTGTTATTTTATTTAATTGCACTTTTAATTATCGTACTCTTTAATTATCGCAAGTTTATTTTATCGCACTTTTATTATTCGCAATTTCATTATCGTTATTTACTTTACGCTTTAATTTAAGTCTTGTATTTATTTTTAATATTTTACATTTGGTTTTAACTGCGACTAAAGTTTTAAAATCGACAAACCGGTCATTAAACGGTAAAAACCCCCCCTTTATAATAATAATATTACTTATATATATTTGTATTTTTATAAAAGTAAACTAATATAGCGTTAAGCTTTGTTTAAAGATTTCCCTGTGGAACGAACCGGACTTACTAAAAACTACACTACTGTACGATTAGGTACACTGCCTATAAGTGTTGTAGCAAGGTTTAAGTATATCCATTCTATAAATAAATAAATATCTTGTGTAAAATTGTATCGTACTTAATAGTATTTTCCACCAAAAATAATACTATTTCGTACATCCCGCTGCACACATCAAGTATTTTTGGCGCCGCTGCCGGGGAACTTTCTAAACGCCGGAAGCGCAACGCTAATATATAAAAAAAAAAAGAGATTTTTAGTTAACTTTTATTAAAATTCGTTTTTGTAAAAATACGTTTTAATTATTCAAAAATATAAAAAGAAAAACAAAAATATAAGTATTTTTAAGATTTTGTTAAATATTTAAGTTTTATAAGTTTCTTTATTTTTATTTTAGTTTATAAAAATATAAGTTTTATTTAAAAATCTTTTATTTATTTAAAAACAGAAAACAGAAAATAAAAAAAATAAAAAAAAATAAATAAAGAAAAACGCGTAAAATTTCAAACTGCTCCAGATCTGAAATTCTGAACCCCGCGACTCGCGGGGTTTGATGCAATAAATACCGCGACTCGCGGAGACTTTCTGACACGCGACAGAACCCTAATTCAGCATTAATTACGGGTTATTTAATAATTATTATTATTATTAACCCTAATTATTATTATTATTATAATTAATTTTATTTTAACTTTTACTTTTTATTTAATTTATGTATTTAGTATTAATTAGTTTTATTAAATTGTTAAATTAGTAGTTTTATTAAATAAAAAATATAAAAATAATATTTTTATAAAAATTGTACTTTTTACAACTTTTTGTATATTTTTATATTTTGTCCCTTTTTAATCGTTTTAGCGTAACTTTTGTATTTTTAGCTCATATTTAATTTTAAACTTAGTTTTTGCCATAGTCATTTTTACTCCTAGATTTTTAGGCTTTGCCGTAGAATTCCTTAAGTGCTTTTTCTTTAGACTAAGATTTAGGTGCTCTAGAATTTTGCGACGCCTTTTTAAGTTTTAGTTTCTTTTTAAGTTATTTCCATTTGGGATTTAGTTTTTCCTATAAGCTTTAATATTTTTAGACACCTTTTACTATGTATCAATTATCATTCCAATTAGTAATTTCAATTTGCGATTATAATTTTAAGTTAGTTGTAGTAATAAGGTTAGGTTAGTCAAGTATTTTTAAGTTTTTATAAGTTTCTTTTGTTTTTCCCGTCACCTTTTATTTTTCAACCATTTTTTCTTTTTCGACCTTTTTCGACGAACTCTTTTTCTTTCTTATTTCTCGCTATTCTAGTTTTAGGACATAGATTTTTATTCTACTTCTTATCTAAATTTCTTAAAATTACGAAAATTTATTTTAAGTGGTTAAATTAATAGACATTAAAATTTTCTGGTTCGTAGTAATAGTTGGATTTGTACGTGGACCGGGTTATTGGAGCCAAACAGTCCTCAATTATATTGAGACCAAACGAATCCTGCCCCTCTGCTGCATCTTTTGGCTATTCGAAACGTGGGCAAAATCAGAAAAGTCTATTGATTGGATAACTTATTATAATTTTTCTTTCCTTTTAAAAACTAATAGGATATTCAGTGAATGCACCGAGCAAGACGTTCATCACCTTTTGTACGTTCACCACCTGTAACTAGATCAAGACATTTAGCAAATATAACCGCCGTTGATTTTTCTTTAGAATCGTCATCCAGTCGACCAAGTACTTCAGTTCAAATTTCCGATAATCCATTTTTTGAACCCAACCTCACAATTGAGAATCCGGAGAATATTCAGGAACGGTTCGTAGATCCTGAACCATTAAACTCTCCTCCGGAACCACCAATCATTCAAACAGAGATTGTTGTGGAACGAACCATTAAATCAGAATCATCTAGTGATACCGAAACCCATCTTCCCTCCTTGGTCTATAGAGATGCAGCCACCATATCCTACGTATGACCCTGCCGAAGCATTCTATAGCACCTATGGTTATGCCTGGAACCCCTATTGGTACCAATATCATCCTTAGTTTACTTTTTTTTTTATTTTGTAATTTGCAATTATTGATATGTTTAATACTTTTGTTAATATTGTAATCATTTTTATAATTATCTAACTTTTATTCTTAGATTTTAATAATTTTTGAATATGGGGTAATATACCAAACTTCAAAAATATGTATATATGTTTGCAGTTTATCTTATGTACACAACAGGGTAAAACAACGCATTTTCAAAGACTGGCATTTAAGTTCAGCAAAAGCAACTAATTTTGACGACAAGATGCAAAATATATGTGAAATAACAACAAGACGGAATGAACAAATGATGTGCACCATTTATCATTCAGCAAACAAACGCCAATATATTTGGAAACTTTGGTAAAAATTTAATCATTATCACACTAATCACCCTCAATAATTTAAATTGTTACTGATTTCTTGCAAATGAGGGCATTGCAAGATCTTAAGCGTGGGAAGGGGTTAAATTCTTTCGGATTTTAAAATTTTTTATCTTAAACACTTGGTTACCATTAAAAATACTAGTAAAGCAGTAGTTGTATTAGAATCTAGTGCTCTCTGATAAAAAAGAACAGCCCTAGTCTTATATACTAACTACCCAATTCTAGTAAAATTTTTAAAAAATTCCAATTAAATGAACTCAAATTCATGTTTATATATATTTATGAACGATAAAACTAGGTTTTAACACCGAAATTATTGTTACCTCGGAAAGGACATAAATTGAGAAACAAACCAAAACATTAAAATTCATTTAAAATGGAATAGAGGACGATAAAAAGGAAAATAAAAGCCAAGTGTGGGAAAATTTACCAAGTTATCTTAAACGTATGTCACATATTTCTGTAACAAATAAACTAAAAATACTTTTGCTTTGGGCTAAACAAAACTGTTTTACCCGATGAAAGAAAAGAAGAGATGGATCTACACGATGAATCAATTCCATCATTAAAAGGAAGTAAAGTCTTCCGAAAAAGACACGCGCTTCTTGATTTAGGTCAAGAAGTTGTCGTCCAGACCAGCTGTAGGTTGACGAAAAATCTAGAAAAGTCATCACTAAAATCGGTTGGAAATCCACGGACCTCAGCATAAAATAGGGTCGCCAAGTGGTCAGATTTATCCTAACCATGAGAAGGATTTATCTCGTACAATGGGGGGCACCATGCAAATTAGCTGGATAAGACTAATGAATCAGATCCCCAGAAAGGATAATCTCCTTAAAGATTAAAAATCAGCTTTTAAGACTGATATTACTCAATCCTAGAGATTGACCTTAAAGATTGAGAATTCAAACTCATGGAATTCAATGATATCTAAACTCGAGCTTGAACGAGAAAATATTTTGATCAAAATTATAAACCGATTTGTTTTCTGAAAACCCTATTTTCAATGCGTTCATTACCATTGAACGTAAAATCCTAGGAATTCACCTGGAATTCATTAGGTCACCTGAACTAAATCGGGTGTCAACCGTAAGAACGGTGGTTGCATAGTGGTCAAAGACAGGACCTTGTGCCATACCGAAAAATTATAAGGGTGAGCTTTACTATTGCTCCTACCAAGGATAGTAATTGCGTCCGACACGTTATAGACCATAATTAAAAACATGTCAGGGGACATTGCCTTAACAGTTGCTTGTTCAACGCTTTCCTTTCAACCTGACGGTAGTTTACCGAAAGGTAATATACGGGACAAGTAAACTGGACGTGTTGCTTGTAGTGACCCGAACTTTTCCATGTTTATATATATTAATTGAGATTTATATTTACATAATTAAATGTTTCCAACATGTTAAGCAATCAAACTTGTTAAGACTTGATTAATTGAAATATGTTTCATATAGACAATTGACCACCCAAGTTGACCGGCGATTCACGAACGTTAAAACTTGTAAAAACGACATGATGATATATATATGGATATACATATGGTTAACATGAGATTATGATAAGTAAGTATCTCCATAAGTATATTAACAATGAGTTATATACATATAAACAAGACTACTAACTTAAGGATTTCGAAACGAGACATATATGTAACGATTATCGTTGTAACGACATTTAAATGTATATATATCATATTAAGATATATTAATATATCATAATATCATGATAATATAATAATTTAACATCTCATTAGATATAATAAACAATGGGTTAACAATATTAATTGAGATCGTTAACTTAAAGGTTTCAAAACAACACTTACATGTAACGACTAACGATGACTTAACGACTCCGTTAAAATGTATATACATGTAGTGTATTTAGATGTATTAAAATACTTTTGGAAGACTTTAATACATATATCAAAACACTCATACTTAACGAAAATGGTTACAGTTACTTTCCCATTCTTTTCTTTCATCAAGAATTCTAGTCGTATTCTTACCCGTATTATACACAGCTTCAAAACGTACTTACTATGGGTATATACCAATAGGAACTAGCATGGGATTCCACTCTTGATTATGTCATGTATGACTAATCAATTTTAACTTCTACCATGAGCTAGTCAACTAACTAGAACTCCTTTTAACCCCACTCACCACTCACCAATTAACACTCATCATTCACTCCATTTCACTTCCAAATCTCTTTCTAATTCTCTCTCAACACACCCACACTATTATGAACGTATTTTTCCAGTAGTTAATCATCATCTTCATCAAAAATCACTTCAAGAATCAAGCTATAATCATCATAGGAAGAACACTTCAAGAATACTTCAAAAATCCCTTCAAGTTAACTAATTTACTTCCAAGCTTTCTAATCCATTCCAAGTAATCATCTAAGATCAAGAAACCTTTGTTATATACAGTAGGTTATCTTTCTTATTCAAGGTAATATTCATATTCAAACTTTGATTCAATTTCTATAACTATAAACTATCTTAATTCGAGCAAAAATCTTACTTGAACTTGTTTTTGTGTCATGATCCTACTTCAAGAACTTTCAAGCCATCCAAGATCCTTTGAAGCTAGATCATTTCTTGTCACTTCCAGTAGGTTTACCTACTAAACTTGAGGTAGTAATGATGTTCATAACATCATTCGATTCATATATATAAAACTATCTTATTCGAAGGTTTAAACTCGTAATCACTAGAACATAGTTTAGTTAATTCTAAACTTGTTCGCAAACAAAAGTTAATCCTTCTAACTTGACTTTTAAAATTAACTAAACACATGTTCTATATCTATATGATATGCTAACTTAATGATTTAAAACCTGGAAACACGAAAAACACCGTAAAACCGGATTTACGCCGTCGTAGTAACACCGCGGGCTGTTTTGGGTTAGTTAATTAAAAACTATGATAAACTTTGATTTAAAAGTTGTTATTCTGAGAAAATGATTTTTATTATGAACATGAAACTATATCCAAAAATTATGGTTAAACTCAAAGTGGAAGTATGTTTTCTAAAATGGTCATCTAGACGTCGTTCTTTCGACTGAAATGACTACCTTTACAAAAACGACTTGTAACTTATTTTTCCGACTATAAACCTATACTTTTTCTGTTTAGATTCATAAAATACAGTTCCATATGAAACCATAGCAATTTGATTCATTCAAAACGGATTTAAAATGAAGAAGTTATGGGTAAAACAAGATTGGATAATTTTTCTCATTTTAGCTACGTGAAAATTGGTAACAAATCTATTCCAACCATAACTTAATCAACTTGTATTGTATATTATGTAATCTTGAGATACCATAGACACGTATACAATGTTTCGACCTATCATGTCGACACATCTATATATATTTCGGAACAACCATAGACACTCTATATGTGAATGTTGGAGTTAGCTATACAGGGTTGAGGTTGATTCCAAAATATATATAGTTTGAGTTGTGATCAATACTGAGATACGTATACACTGGGTCGTGGATTGATTCAAGATAATATTTATTGATTTATTTCTGTACATCTAACTGTGGACAACTAGTTGTAGGTTACTAACGAGGACAGCTGACTTAATAAACTTAAAACATCAAAATATATTAAAAGTGTTGTAAATATATTTTGAACATACTTTAATATATATGTATATATTGTTATAGGTTCGTGAATCAACAGTGACCAAGTCTTACTTCTCGACGAAGTAAAAATCTGTGAAAGTGAGTTATAGTCCCACTTTTAAAATCTAATATTTTTGGGATGAGAATACATGCAGGTTTTATAAATGATTTACAAAATAGACACAAGTACGTGAAACTACATTCTATGGTTGAATTATCGAAATCGAATATGCCCCTTTTTATTAAGTCTGGTAATCTAAGAATTTGGGAACAGACACCCTAATTGACGCGAATCCTAAAGATAGATCTATTGGGCCTAACAAACCCCATCCAAAGTACCGGATGCTTTAGTACTTCGAAATTTATATCATATCCGAAGGGTGTCCCGGAATGATGGGGATATTCTTATATATGCATCTTGTTAATGTCGGTTACCAGGTGTTCACCATATGAATGATTTTTATCTCTATGTATGGGATGTGTATTGAAATATAAAATCTTGTGGTCTATTATTATGATTTGATATCTATAGGTTAAACCTATAACTCACCAACATTTTTGTTGACGTTTTAAGCATGTTTATTCTCAGGTGATTATTAAGAGCTTCCGCTGTCGCATACTTAAATAAGGACGAGATTTGGAGTCCATGCTTGTATGATATTGTATAAAAACTGCATTCAAGAAACTTATTTTGTTGTAACATATTTGTATTGTAAACCATTATGTAATGGTCGTGTGTAAACATGATATTTTAGATTATCATTATTTGATAATCTACGTAAAGCTTTTTAAACCTTTATTGATGAAATAAAGGTTATGGTTTGTTTTAAAATGAATGCAGTCTTTGAAAAACGTCTCATATAGAGGTCAAAACCTCGCAACGAAATCAATTAATATGGAACGTTTTTAATCAATAAGAACGGGACATTTCAGTTGGTATCCGAGCGTTGGTCTTAGAGAACCAGAATTTTGCATTAGTGTGTCTTATCGAGTTTGTTAGGATGCATTAGTAAGTCTGGACTTCGACCGTGTTTACTTGAAAAATGATTGCTTAACAAATTTTGTTGGAAACTATATATTTTTAACATGTGAATATTATGTGATATATTAATCTCTTAACGCGTTTGATATTATGTGATAGATGTCTACCTCTAGAACAAGTCCCATTGACTCACCTAATAATAATGAAGAGTCAAATGTAAATTGGAATGATTCGTGGACTGATTCACAAGTTCCCGAAGAGGAACCGGAAGAAGAGTCGGAACCGGAAGAAGAATCGGAACCGGATGAAGAAATAGAACTGGTGGGGGAAATAATAAAACGGTTAAGTAAAAGAAAATCCTCAACCAACCGACCAAGGTTAATTATGGTCAATGGTGTTTCCGCCAAGGAAGCAAAATATTGGGAGGATTACCAATTCTCCGATGAATCGGATTCCGACGAGAATTCCGATGATGTTATAGAAATTACCCCAACTGAATTTAAAAAGGCAAAAGAAAATAATAAGGGAAAGGGCATAAAAATAGAGAAATCTAATTCCAACTCCGATGAACTTTATATGTATCGTCAACCCCCGAAGTCTTTAAGTTGTAACAATGACCCGGGAACCTCTAAACCACCAGGTTTTTCTAAACCAATGTGGAAAATAACGGCTCGTATTAGGGGAACATCATATATCCCTAGAAACTTGGTAAAACGAACCAAAACCGAAGAAGAAGAAACAAGCAAGTCGGAATAAGATAGTTGTATTCGTGTGGTGTAATATATGTAATATAGTGTGCTTATGCTTTATGATATATGTAAAAATTGCTTGTATTAATAAGTATTTTTTTTTATGAATCTAACTCTTGTCTATTTTACAGTATAAAAACACAAAATGGATAGACAACCCAATATTTTAAGAGACCTACCCGGAGACATGATTGATGAAATCTTGTCTAAAGTCGGTCAGAATTCTTCGGCACAACTATTTAAGGCGAGATCAGTTTGTAAGATATTTGAAGAACGTTCTAAGAATGCCTTGGTTTATAAAAGGCTTTCGTTCGAAAGATGGGGGATATCACATTGGGAAATCCATAAGTTACGATGTGTTTACTTTGACGCATATATTGCGGGGAACCCAAATGCTATTTTACGCAATGGGTTAAGAAATTATTTTGACTCAATATATCCGAATATTGGACTTCGTGATTTAGAAAAAGCGGCTAACATGCAACATAAAGAAGCATGTTATGCTTACGGATTAGTAATGTTCGCTTCTCACCAAAGTGAGAACAAGAACATCGGCCTACAACTATTAAACAAAACGTTCCCACAAGTGACGGAGTCGGTAATTGGGGTAAGAAATGAGGTTTTTAGATTGTTACGGGACTGTTGGACATTACGTAACCCTCGTCCCTTTGACGACGTTACAACACGCTGTCTTATCAACGGCCATAACGGTTATGTTCCACAAGACCAAGGATGGGAAGTAGTCCTAGTAAAACCAGAATGCATGACTTGTTTCTGGACGTATGAATTACGTGTCTTTATTGCCTTTGCTGAACGACTTGTGTACTAGCTAGAATTATCTTCACAACTATCTTGTATCAAAGTTATTGTGTGCTATATTTCATGCTTTATGTAAAATAAGCGGTATTGTAAGTTTGTAAAATATTGTATAAAAGTTTGAACGCGAAATATTATTATAATCAGTTTTTCATATAGAATTGTAGTAGTTGAATTGTATATTAGCTACTAAGTATGAACTTAACGGGTAGGTACTACCCGAATTTAAACTTATAAAACGCTAATATGAAGAAAAAGCTTTTATAAATGAGTTCATATTATGCTACGAAATACTATCAACTACTCTTAATATTCTGTATGATTAACTTGTTCCATTTGACTATTTTGAAGGAAATGGCACCGACTACTCGACACACCGTGAATATGAATGAAGAGAAATTCCGTACCTTTCTAGCTTCAAACATAGCCGCAGTACAGGCTGCGCTACATACCAATAATAACCTTGGATCTAGCTGTACAGGAAATCATGTAGGATGCACCTACAAAGAATTCACTGCCTGCAAACCTTTGGAATTTGATGGAACCGAAGGACCGATCGGATTGAAACGGTGGACCGAGAAGGTCGAATCGGTGTTTGCCATAAGTAAGTGTACTGAAGAGGACAAAGTGAAGTACGCTACGCATACCTTCACAGGTTCTGCGTTAACATGGTGGAATACCTATCTAGAGCAAGTGGGACAAGACGATGCGTACGCACTACCGTGGTCAGCATTCAAGCACTTGATGAACGAGAAGTACCGTCTCAGAACCGAGGTCAATAAGCTCAAGACAGAACTTAGAGGGTTACGAACCCAAGGATTTGATATTACTACGTATGAAAGACGATTCACAGAATTGTGCCTATTGTGTCCGGGAGCATTCGAAGATGAGGAAGAGAAGATCGACGCGTTTGTGAAAGGATTACCGGAAAGAATCCAAGAAGATATAAGTTCACACGAGCCCGCCTCCATACAACAGGCATGTAGAATGGCTCACAAACTAGTGAACCAGATTGAAGAAAGAATTAAAGAACAGACTGCTGAAGAGGCCAATGTGAAGCAAGTCAAAAGAAAGTGGGAGGAAAACGGTGATAAGAATCACCAATACAACAACAACAGCAATTACAACAATAATCGCAACAATTATCCCAACAATCGCAACATCAATCGCAACTACAACAAACGGCCCAACAACAACAACAACAACAACAACAACAACAACAACAGCAACTACAATAATCATCCCAACAACAATAATAACCGCAACAACAACAACAATCAGAAGCAGCTATGCCAAAGGTGTGAAAAGTATCACTCGGGGTTCTGCACCAAATTTTGCAACAAGTGTAAAAGAAATGGTCATAGCGCGGCGAAGTGTGAGGTCTACGGACCAGGGGTTAATAGAACGAAAGGAACAAATGGTGTCGGAACGAGTAATGGTGGAGCAAGTAGTGTCGGAGCAAGTTATGCCAATGTAGTTTGTTATAAATGTGGAAAACCGGGCCACATTATTAGAAATTGCCCGAACCAGGAGAACACGAATGGACAAGGCCGCGGAAGAGTTTTCAATATTAATGCGGCAGAGGCACAGGAAGACCCGGAGCTTGTTACGGGTACGTTTCTTATTGACAATAAATCTGCTTACGTTTTATTTGATTCGGGTGCGGATAGAAGCTATATGAGTAGAGATTTTTGTGCTAAATTAAGTTGTCCATTGACGCCTTTGGATAGTAAATTTTTACTCGAATTAGCAAATGGTAAATTAATTTCAGCAGATAATATATGTCGGAATCGAGAAATTAAACTGGTTAGCGAAACATTTAAGATTGATTTGATACCAGTGGAGTTAGGGATTTTTGATGTGATAATCGGTATGGACTGGTTGAAAGAAGTGAAAGCAGAGATCGTTTGTTACAAAAATGCAATTCGCATTATACGAGAAAAAGGAAAACCCTTAATGGTGTACGGAGAAAAGGGCAACACGAAGCTACATCTTATTAGTAATTTGAAGGCACAACAACTAATAAGAAAAGGTTGCTATGCTGTTCTAGCACACGTCGAGAAAGTACAAACTGAAGAAAAGAGCATCAATGATGTTCCCGTCGCAAAAGAATTTCCCGATGTATTTCCGAAAGAATTACCGGGATTACCCCCACATCGATCCGTTGAATTTCAAATTGATCTTGTACCAGGAGCTGCACCAATAGCTCGTGCTCCTTACAGACTCGCACCCAGCGAGATGAAAGAATTGCAAAGCCAATTACAAGAACTTTTAGAGCATGGTTTCATTCGACCAAGCACATCACCGTGGGGAGCTCCTGTTTTGTTTGTCAAGAAGAAAGATGGTACATTCAGGTTGTGTATCGACTACCGAGAGTTGAACAAACTTACCATCAAGAACCGCTACCCACTACCGAGAATCGACGACTTATTTGATCAACTACAAGGCTCGTCTGTTTACTCAAAGATTGACTTACGTTCCGGGTATCATCAAATGCGGGTGAAAGAAGATGATATTCCAAAGACTGCTTTCAGAACACGTTACGGTCATTACGAGTTTATGGTCATGCCGTTTGGTTTAACTAATGCACCAGCTGTGTTCATGGACCTTATGAACCGAGTGTGTGGACCATACCTTGACAAGTTTGTCATTGTTTTCATTGATGACATACTTATTTACTCAAAGAATGACCAAGAACACGGTGAACATTTGAGAAAGGTGTTAGAAGTATTGAGGAAGGAAGAATTGTACGCTAAGTTTTCAAAGTGTGCATTTTGGTTGGAAGAAGTTCATTTCCTCGGTCACATAGTGAACAAAGAAGGTATTAAGGTGGATCCGGCAAAGATAGAAACTGTTGAAAAGTGGGAAACCCCGAAAACTCCGAAACACATACGCCAATTTTTAGGACTAGCTGGTTACTACAGAAGGTTCATCCAAGACTTTTCCAGAATAGCAAAACCCTTGACTGCATTAACGCATAAAGGGAAGAAATTTGAATGGAATGATGAACAAGAGAAAGCGTTTCAATTATTGAAGAAAAAGCTAACTACGGCACCTATATTGTCATTGCCTGAAGGGAATGATGATTTTGTGATTTATTGTGACGCTTCAAAGCAAGGTCTCAGTTGTGTATTAATGCAACGAACGAAGGTGATTGCTTATGCGTCTAGACAATTGAAGATTCACGAACAAAATTATACGACGCATGATTTGGAATTAGGCGCGGTTATTTTTGCATTAAAGACTTGGAGGCACTACTTATATGGGGTCAAAAGTATTATATATACCGACCACAAAAGTCTTCAACACATATTTAATCAGAAACAACTGAATATGAGGCAGCGTAGGTGGATTGAATTGTTGAATGACTACGACTTTGAAATTCGTTACCACCCGGGGAAGGCAAATGTGGTAACCGATGCCTTGAGCAGGAAGGACAGAGAACCCATTCGAGTAAAATCTATGAATATAATGATTCATAATAACCTTACTACTCAAATAAAGGAGGCGCAACAAGGAGTTTTAAAAGAAGGAAATTTAAAGGATGAAATACCCAAAGGATCGGAGCAGCATCTTATTATTCGAGAAGACGGAACCCGGTATAGGGCTGAAAGGATTTGGGTACCAAAATTTGGAGATATGAGAGAAATGGTACTTAGAGAAGCTCATAAAACCAGATACTCAATACATCCTGGAACGGGGAAGATGTACAAGGATCTCAAGAAACATTTTTGGTGGCCGGGTATGAAAGCCGATGTTGCTAAATATGTAGGAGAATGTTTGACGTGTTCTAAGGTCAAAGCTGAGCATCAGAAACCATCAGGTCTACTTCAACAACCCGAAATCCCAGAATGGAAATGGGAAAACATTACCATGGATTTCATCACTAAATTGCCAAGGACTGCAAGTGGTTTTGATACTATTTGGGTAATAGTTGACCGTCTCACCAAATCAGCACACTTTCTGCCAATAAGAGAAGATGACAAGATGGAGAAGTTAGCACGACTGTATTTGAAGGAAGTCGTCTCCAGATATGGAATACCAATCTCTATTATCTCTGATAGGGATGGCAGATTTATTTCAAGATTCTGGCAGACATTACAGCAAGCATTAGGAACTCGTCTAGACATGAGTACTGCCTATCATCCACAAACTGATGGGCAGAGTGAAAGGACGATACAAACGCTTGAAGACATGCTACGAGCATGTGTTATTGATTTCGGAAACAGTTGGGATCGACATCTACCGTTAGCAGAATTTTCCTACAACAACAGCTACCATTCAAGCATTGAGACGGCGCCGTTTGAAGCACTTTATGGTAGAAAGTGCAGGTCTCCGATTTGTTGGAGTGAAGTGGGGGATAGACAGATTACGGGTCCGGAGATTATACAAGAAACTACCGAGAAGATCATCCAAATTCAACAACGGTTGAAAACCGCCCAAAGTCGACAAAAGAGCTACGCTGACATTAAAAGAAAAGATATAGAATTTGAAATTGGAGAGATGGTCATGCTTAAAGTCGCACCTTGGAAAGGCGTTGTTCGATTTGGTAAACGAGGGAAATTAAATCCAAGGTATATTGGACCATTCAAGATTATTGATCGTGTCGGACCAGTAGCTTACCGACTTGAGTTACCTCAACAACTCGCGGCTGTACATAACACTTTCCACGTCTCGAATTTGAAGAAATGTTTTGCTAAAGAAGATCTCACTATTCCGTTAGATGAAATCCAAATTAACGAAAAACTTCAATTCATCGAAGAACCCGTCGAAATAATGGATCGTGAGGTTAAAAGACATAAGCAAAACAAGATACCAATTGTTAAGGTTCGATGGAATGCTCGTAGAGGACCCGAGTTCACCTGGGAGCGTGAAGATCAGATGAAGAAGAAATACCCGCATCTATTTCCAGAAGATTCGTCAACACCTTCTACAGCTTAAAATTTCGGGACGGAATTTATTTAACGGGTAGGTACTGTAGTGACCCGAACTTTTCCATGTTTATATATATTAATTGAGATTTATATTTACATGATTAAATGTTTCCAACATGTTAAGCAATCAAACTTGTTAAGACTTGATTAATTGAAATATGTTTCATATAGACAATTGACCACCCAAGTTGACCGGCGATTCACGAACGTTAAAACTTGTAAAAACGACATGATGATATATATATATATGGATATACATATGGTTAACATGAGATTATGATAAGTAAGTATCTCCATAAGTATATTAACAATGAGTTATATACATATAAACAAGACTACTAACTTAAGGATTTCGAAACGAGACATATATGTAACGATTATCGTTGTAACGACATTTAAATGTATATATATCATATTAAGATATATTAATATATCATAATATCATGATAATATAATAATTTAACATCTCATTAGATATAATAAACAATGGGTTAACAATATTAATTGAGATCGTTAACTTAAAGGTTTCAAAACAACACTTACATGTAACGACTAACGATGACTTAACGACTCCGATAAAATGTATATACATGTAGTGTATTTTGATGTATTAAAATACTTTTGGAAGACTTCAAGACATATATCAAAACACTCATACTTAACGAAAATGGTTACAGTTACTTTCCCATTCTTTTCTTTCATCAAGAATTCTAGTCGTATTCTTACCCGTATTATACACAGCTTCAAAACGTACTTACTATGGGTATATACCAATAGGAACTAGCATGGGATTCCACTCTTGATTATGTCATGTATGACTAATCAATTTTAACTTCTACCATTAGCTAGTCAACTAACTAGAACTCCTTTTAACCCCACTCACCACTCACCAATTAACACTCATCATTCACTCCATTTCACTTCCAAATCTCTTTCTAATTCTCTCTCAACACACCCACACTATTATGAACGTATTTTTCCAGTAGTTAATCATCATCTTCATCAAAAATCACTTCAAGAATCAAGCTATAATCATCATAGGAAGAACACTTCAAGAATACTTCAAAAATCCCTTCAAGTTTACTAATTTACTTCCAAGCTTTCTAATCCATTCCAAGTAATCATCTAAGATCAAGAAACCTTTGTTATATACAGTAGGTTATCTTTCTTATTCAAGGTAATATTCATATTCAAACTTTGATTCAATTTCTATAACTATAAACTATCTTAATTCGAGCAAAAATCTTACTTGAACTTGTTTTTGTGTCATGATCCTACTTCAAGAACTTTCAAGCCATCCAAGATCCTTTGAAGCTAGATCATTTCTTGTCACTTCCAGTAGGTTTACCTACTAAAATTGAGGTAGTAATGATGTTCATAACATCATTCGATTCATATATATAAAACTATCTTATTCGAAGGTTTAAACTCGTAATCACTAGAACATAGTTTAGTTAATTCTAAACTTGTTCGCAAACAAAAGTTAATCCTTCTAACTTGACTTTTAAAATTAACTAAACACATGTTCTATATCTATATGATATGCTAACTTAATGATTTAAAACCTGGAAACACGAAAAACACCGTAAAACCGGATTTACGCCGTCGTAGTAACACCGCGGGCTGTTTTGGGTTAGTTAATTAAAAACTATGATAAACTTTGATTTAAAAGTTGTTATTCTGAGAAAATGATTTTTATTATGAACATGAAACTATATCCAAAAATTATGGTTAAACTCAAAGTGGAAGTATGTTTTCTAAAATGGTCATCTAGACGTCGTTCTTTCGACTGAAATGACTACCTTTACAAAAACGACTTGTAACTTATTTTTCCGACTATAAACCTATACTTTTTCTATTTAGATTCATAAAATACATTTCAATATGAAACCATATCAATTTGATTCATTCAAAACGGATTTAAAATGAAGAAGTTATGGGTAAAACAAGATTGGATAATTTTTCTCATTTTAGCTACGTGAAAATTGGTAACAAATCTATTCCAACCATAACTTAATCAACTTGTATTGTATATTATGTAATCTTGAGATACCATAGACACGTATACAATGTTTCGACCTATCATGTCGACACATCTATATATATTTCGGAACAACCATAGACACTCTATATGTGAATGTTGGAGTTAGCTATACAGGGTTGAGGTTGATTCCAAAATATATATAGTCTAAGTTGTGATCAATACTGAGATACGTATACACTGGGTCGTGGATTGATTCAAGATAATATTTATTGATTTATTTCTGTACATCTAACTGTGGACAACTAGTTGTAGGTTACTAACGAGGACAGCTGACTTAATAAACTTAAAACATCAAAATATATTAAAAGTGTTGTAAATATATTTTGAACATACTTTAATATATATGTATATATTGTTATAGGTTCGTGAATCAACAGTGGCCAAGTCTTACTTCTCAACGAAGTAAAAATCTGTGAAAGTGAGTTATAGTCCCACTTTTAAAATCTAATATTTTTGGGATGAGAATACATGCAGGTTTTATAAATGATTTACAAAATAGACACAAGTACGTGAAACTGCATTCTATGGTTGAATTATCGAAATCGAATATGCCCCTTTTTATTAAGTCTGGTAATCTAAGAATTTGGGAACAGACACCCTAATTGACGCGAATCCTAAAGATAGATCTATTGGGCCTAACAAACCCCATCCAAAGTACCGGATGCTTTAGTACTTCGAAATTTATATCATATCCGAAGGGTGTCCCGGAATGATGGGGATATTCTTATATATGCATCTTGTTAATGTCGGTTACCAGGTGTTCACCATATGAATGATTTTTATCTCTATGTATGGGATGTGTATTGAAATATAAAATCTTGTGGTCTATTATTATGATTTGATATCTATAGGTTAAACCTATAACTCACCAACATTTTTGTTGACGTTTTAAGCATGTTTATTCTCAGGTGATTATTAAGAGCTTCCGCTGTCGCATACTTAAATAAGGACGAGATTTGGAGTCCATGCTTGTATGATATTGTATAAAAACTGCATTCAAGAAACTTATTTTGTTGTAACATATTTGTATTGTAAACCATTATGTAATGGTCGTGTGTAAACATGATATTTTAGATTATCATTATTTGATAATCTACGTAACGCTTTTTAAACCTTTATTGATGAAATAAAGGTTATGGTTTGTTTTAAAATGAATGCAGTCTTTGAAAAACGTCTCATATAGAGGTCAAAACCTCGTAACGAAATCAATTAATATGGAACGTTTTTAATCAATAAGAACGGGACATTTCATTGCTTTCCAAATACAAGGTTAGCAAGTGGGTGACACAAAACCGCAAGTTTTGAGCTAAAATTTTCAAATCTGAAACCCACCAAACCCACAAAAATATTTTGCAAACACCGGTAAAGGGTTATCCCGGAAAACTTATCTAGGGTAAAAACTAGATTTAATTTTCAAAAGATCAAATGTTTTCATAAAGATCCAATTTCCTTAATGGATCTAAATTTTTATAGTCATGTGGGACTGTAAACCATATCGTTACTACCATTGTTTATACCGCCGTATAGAAATCACTGATGTACAAAGTGTGAAGAATAAAGAAGTGATTCTAGTATTTCAAGACGATATTGCTTGAGGACAAGCAACGCTCAAGTGTGGGAATATTTGATAATGCTAAAAACGAACATATATTTCATAGCATTATTCCTCAAGAAAGACAAGCTTTTAGTTGCAATTGTTCTATTTACAAGTGATATTCGTTTAAATAATAAAAGGTGAAGACAAAAGACAGATTCGACGAATTGAAGACGCAAACGACCAAAAAGCTCAAAAGTACAAAAGACAATCAAAAAGGTTCCAATTATTGATAAGAAACGTCTCGAAATTACAAGAGTACAAGATTCAAAACGTAAAGTACAAGATATTAAATTGTACGCAAGGACGTTCGAAAATCCGGAACCGGGACCAGAGTCAACTCTTAACGCTCGACGCAACGGACTAAAAATTACAAGTTAACTATGTATATAAATATAATATAATATATAATTAATTATATTAATTATATATATATATTATATATATATTATAAACCGTCGGTAAACAAAGAGCCAAACTCCTCTGAGCTGTAAAAGTAACCTCCGCGACTCGCGGAGTTTGAAGGCAAAATTGGCCGCGAGTCGCGGAGCCCCAAAATGAAAAACTGCCTATAAAGCCAACCGAATTCTGATCGCAAAAATCAATCTTTTTCTTCCTCATTCATACGTAAAATTTATATTTATATTTATAATTTATATTTTAATTTTAATTATAATTCTAATAATAAGGGTATGTTAGCAAATGTTGTAAGGGTGTAAGTCGAAATTCTGTCCGTGTAACGCTACGCTATTTTTAATCATTGTAAGTTATGTTCAACCTTTTTACATTAATGTCTCGTAGCTAAGTTATTATTATGCTTATTTAAAACGAAGTAATCATGATGTTGGGCTAATTACTAAAATTGGGTAATTGGGCTTTGTACCATAATTGGGGTTTGGAAAAAAGAACGACACTTGTGGAAATTAGGCTATGGGCTATTAATGGGATTTATATTTGTTTAACTAAATGAAAGTTTGTTAATGTTAATATAAAGATTTACAATTGGGCGTCCCTATAAATTACCATATACACTCGATCGGACACGATGGGCGGGGTATTTATATGTACGAATAATCGTTCATTTAACCGGACACGGGAATGGATTAATAGCCACTAGAATAATTAAAACAGGGGTGAAATTACATTCAAGGGTAATTGGTGTAATTGCTAACAAAGTAGTAAAACCTTGGTTTACATGCAGTTGATAACCTGGTGTATTCATTAAACAAAGTATTAAAACCTTGTTACAATTCGAATCCCCAATTAGTTGGAATATTTAACTTCGGGTATAAGGATAATTTGACGAGGACACTCGCACTTTATATTTATGACTGATGGACTGTTATGGACAAAAACCAGACGGATATATTAAATAATCCAGGACAAAGGACAATTAACCCATGGGCATAAAACTAAAATCAACACGTCAAACATCATGATTACGGAAGTTTAAATAAGCATAATTCTTTTATTTCATATTTAATTTCCTTTATTTTATATTTAATTGCACTTCTAATTATCGCATTTTTATTGTTATTTTATTTAATTGCACTTTTAATTATCGTACTCTTTAATTATCGCAAGTTTATTTTATCGCACTTTTATTATTCGCAATTTCATTATCGTTATTTACTTTACGCTTTAATTTAAGTCTTGTATTTATTTTTAATATTTTACATTTGGTTTTAACTGCGACTAAAGTTTTAAAATCGACAAACCGGTCATTAAACGGTAAAAACCCCCCCTTTATAATAATAATATTACTTATATATATATTTGTATTTTTATAAAAGTAAACTAATATAGCGTTAAGCTTTGTTTAAAGATTTCCCTGTGGAACGAACCGGACTTACTAAAAACTACACTACTGTACAATTAGGTACACTGCCTATAACTGTTGTAGCAAGGTTTAAGTATATCCATTCTATAAATAAATAAATATCTTGTGTAAAATTGTATCGTATTTAATAGTATTTTCCACTAAAAATAATACTATTTCGTACACCCCGCTGCACACATCAAATACCCAAAGGATCGGAGAAGCATCTTAATATTCGGGAAGACGAAACCCGGTATAGAGCTGAAAGAATTTGGGTACCAAAATTGGAGATATGAGAGAAATGGTACTTAGAGAAGCTCATAAAACCAGATACTCAATACATCCTGGAACGAGAAAGATGTACAAGGATCTTAAGAAACATTTTTGGTGGCCAGGTATGAAATCCGATGTTGCTAAATACGTAGGGGAATGTTTAACGTGTTCTAAGGTCAAAGCTGAGCATCAAAAACCATCAGGTCTACTTCAACAACCTAAAATCCTGGAATGGAAATGGGAAAACATTATCATGGATTTCATCACTAAATTGCCAAGGACTGCAAGTGGTTTTGATACTATTTGGGTAATAGTTGATCGTCTCACCAAATCAGCACACTTCCTGCCAATAAGAGAAGATGACAAGATGGAGAAGTTAGCATGACTGTATTTGAAGGAAGTCGTCTCCAGACATGGAATACCAATCTCTATTATCTCTAATAGGGATGGCAGATTTATTTCAAGATTCTGGCAGACATTACAGCAAGCATTAGGAACTCGTCTAGACATGAGTACTGCCTATCATCCACAAACTGATGGGCAAAGCGAAAGGACGATACAAACATTTAAAGACATGCTACGAGCATGTGTTATTGATTTCAGAAACAGTTGGGATCGACATCTACCGTTAGCAGAATTTTTCTACAACAACAGCTACCATTCAAGCATTGAGATGGCGCCGTTTTAAGAACTTTATGGTAGAAAGTGCAGGCCTCCGATTTATTGGAGTGAAGTGAGGGATAGACAGATTACGGGTCCGGAGATAATACAAGAAACTACCGAGAAGATCATCCAAATTCAACAACGGTTGAAAACCGCCCAAAGTCGACAAAAGAGCTACGCTGACATTAAAAGAAAAGATATAGAATTTGAAATTGGAGAAATAGTCATGCTTAAAGTTGCACCTTGGAAAGGCGTTGTTCGATTTGGTAAACGAGGGAAATTAAATCTAAGGTATATTGGACCATTCAAGGTTATTGATCGTGTCGGACCAGTAGCTTACCGACTTGAGTTACCTCAACAACTCGCGGCTGTACATAACACTTTCCACGTCTCGAATTTGAAGAAATGTTTTGCTAAATAAGATCTCACTATTCCGTTAGATGAAATCCAAATCAACGAAAAACTTCAATTCATCGAAGAACCCGTCGAAATAATGGATCGTGAGGTTAAAAGACTTAAGCAAAACAAGATACCAATTATTAAGGTTCGATGGAATGCTCGTAGAGGACCCAAGTTCACCTGGGAACGAGAAGATCAGATGAAAAAGAAATACCCGCACTTATTATCAGAAGATACGTCAACACCTCCAACTGCTTAAAATTTCGGGACGAAATTTATTTAACGGGTAGGTACTGAAGTGACCTGAACATTTCCATGTTTATATATATTAAATGAAATTGATATTTATATGATTAAGTGTTTCCAACATGTTAAGATGTGATTAATTGAAATAGATTTCATATAGACAATTGACCACCCAAGTTGACCGGTGATTAACGAACGTTAAAACTTGTAAAAACTATATGATGTCATATATATGGATATATATATATATAGTTAACATAATATTATGATAAGTAAAAATATCATTAAGTATATTAATAATGAACTACATATGTAAAAAAACAAGACTACTAACTTAATGATTTCAAAACGAGACATATATGTAACGATTATCGTTGTAACAACATTTAACTGTATATATATATATATATATATATATATATATATATATATATATATATATATATATATATATATATATATCATACTAAGATATATTTATATATCATAATAACATGATAATGTAATAATTTAACATCTCTTTAGATATAATAAACAATGGGTTAACAACATTTAACAAGATCGTTAACCTAAAGGTTTCAAAACAACATTTACATGTAACGACTAACGATGACTTAACGACTCAGTTAAAATGTATATACATGTAGTGTTTTAATATGTATTCATACACTTTTGAAAGACTTCAAGACACTTATCAATGTACTTCTACTTAACAAAAATGCATACAATTACATCCTCGTTCAGTTTCATCAACAATTCTACTCGTATGCACCCGTATTCGTACTCGTATAATACACAACTTTTAGATGTATGTACTATTGGTATATACACTTCAATGATCAGCTCTTAGAAGCTCATGTGAGTCACCTAACATATGTAGGAACCATCATTTGGAAACTAGCATGAAATATCTCATAAAATTACAAAAATATTAGTAATCATTCATGACTTATTTACATGTAAACAAAATTACACATCCTTTATATCTAATCCATATACCAACGACTAAAAACACCTACAAACACTTTCATTCTTCAATTTTCTTCATCTAATTGATCTCTCTCAAATTCTATCTTCAAGTTCTAAGTGTTCTTCATAAATTCTATAAGTTCTAGTTTCATAAAATCAAGAATACTTCCAAGTTTGCTAGCTTACTTCCAATCTTGTAAAGTGATCATCCAACCTCAAGAAATCTTTCTTATTTACAGTAAGATATCTTTCTAATATAAGGTAATACTCATATTCAAACTTTGATTCAATTTCTATAACTATAACAATCTTATTTCGAATGGAAATCTTACTTGAACTTGTTTTCGTGTCATGATTCTGCTTCAAGAACTTTCAAGCCATCTAAGGATCCTTTGAAGCTAGATCTATTTTTCTCATTTTCAGTAGGTTTATCCACAAAACCTGAGGTATTAATGATGTTCATAACATCATTCGATTCATATATATAAAACTACCTTATTCGAAGGTTTAAACTTGAAATCACTAGAACATAGTTTAGTTAATTCTAAACTTGTTCGCAAACAAAAGTTAATCCTTCTAACTTGAATTTTAAAATCAACTAAACACATGTTATATATCTATATGATATGCTAACTTAATGATTTAAAACCTGGAAACACGAAAAACACCGTAAAACTGGACATACGCCGTCGTAGTAACACCGCGGGCTGTTTTGGGTTTGATCATTAAAAACTATGATAAAATTTGATTTAAAAGTTGTTCTTATAGGAAAATGATTTTTCTTATGAACATGAAACTATATCCATAAATCATGGTTAAACTCAAAGTGGAAGTATGTTTTTCAAAATGGTAATTAAGACATCGTTCTTTCGACTGAAATGACTACCTCTTACAAAAACGACTTGTAAATTATATTTCTGACTATAAACCTATACTTTTTCTGTTTAGATTCATAAAACATAGTTCAATATAAAATCATAGCAATTTGATTCACTTAAAAAGGATTTAAAACGAAGAAGTTATGGGTAAAACAAGATTGGATATTTTTTTGATTGTTGTAGCTACGAAAAATATTGTAACAATTCTATACAAATCATATCCTAGCTAACTTATATTGTATTATACATGTATTCTAATATATTATGTAATCTTGGTATACCATAGACACGTATGCAAATGTTTTGACATATCATATCGACCCATCTATATATATTATTTGGAACAACTATACACACTCTATATGCAGTAATGTTGGAGTTAGCTATACAGGGTTGAGGTTGATTCCAAAAATATATATACATTGAGTTGTGATCTAGCCTGAGACGTGTATACACTGGGTCGTGGATTGGGTCAAGATAATATATATCAATTTATTTTCTGTACATCTAACTATGGACAACTAGTTGTAGGTTACTAACGAGGACAGCTTACTTAATAAACTTAAAATATTAAAACGTATTAAAAATGTTGTAATTATATTTTGAACATACTTTGATATATATGTACATATTTGTTATAGGTTCGTGAATCGACCAGTGGCCAAGTCTTACTTCCCGACGAAGTAAAAATCTGTGAAAGTGAGTTATAGTCCCACTTTTAAAATCTAATATTTTTGAGATGAGAATACATGCAGCTTTATAAATGTTTTACAAAATAGACACAAGTACATGAAACTACTTTTTATGGTTGAATGATCGAAGCCGAATATGCCCCTTTTTGCTTGGTAGCCTAAGAATTAGGGAACATCACTAATTTTGAGAATTAATGCAAGCCTAATTGACGCGAATCCTAAAGATAGATCTATCGGGCCCAATAAGCCCCATTCTGGAATTTGGAATGCTTTAGTACTTCAAAATTATCATGTCCAATGGGTGTCCTGGAATGATGGGGATATTCTAAATGCATCTTGTTAATGTCGGTTACCAAGTGTTCACCGTATGAATGATTTTTATCTCTATGTATGGGATGTATTGAAATATGAAATCTTGTGGTCTATTATTTCGATTGATAAATATATAAGTTAAACCTATAACTCACCAACATTTTTGTTGACGTTTAAAGTATGTTTATTCTCAGGTGATTATTAAGAGCTTCCGTTGTTGCATACTAAAATAAGGACAAGATTTGGAGTCCATGCTTGTATGATATTATGTAAAAACTGCATTCAAGAAACTTATTTTTGATGTAATATATTCTTATTGTAAACCATTATGCAATGGTCGTGTGTAAACGGTATATTTTAGATTATCATTATTTGAAAATCTACGTAATGCTTTTTAAACCTTTATCGATAAAATAAAGGTTATGGTTGTTTTAAAAATGAATGCAGTTTTTGAAAAACGTCTCATATAGAGGTCAAAACCTCGCGACAAAATCAATTAATATGGAACGTTTATAATCAATATGATCGGGACATTTCATACTTCCCCCTACTAGCCTTTCCGGGTCGGTAGGGGTGAGTAGTGTGTGGTCCAATATTTTACGTGCAGGTGTTATGATTGAGAAGATGGGCATTGAATTTGCTTCCTCATTTTCGAAAGTTATTGGTGATTGATCGAACACATCATTTTGGGATGACTCATGGCTTGGCGGTATACCTTTGAGGCAAAAATTCGCTAGGCTATTCCACTTGGAAGAAGATCCGGGTGCTAATGTTCATGATAGAGTTACGTGGAACAATCGACATGTGGTATGTAATTTTAGATGGAGACGGGCTGTTTCGGGGCGTGCTTGTAATGAGCTCGTCTCTCTTCATGCAATGCTAAATGCTTATGTGAAACAAGATAAGGCTATAGATTCGTGGATTTGGAACCTAACAGGGAACAGGTTATTCACAACGAAAAAGTTAGCAAGTTTCATCGATGGGAAATTACTTGATAATGGGTCGAACGCTCGAGTTGATGAATTCTTAAAAAATCGTTTGGTTCCTAGTAAAGTGGCAATCTTCATATGGAGCGCGCTAAAAAGACGGATTCCGGTACGTGTTGAACTTGATAAAAGAGGCATAGATTTGGATTCCGTTAGGTGTCCTTTATGTGATGATGATATCAAAACTATTGAGCATTCTTTGATTTTTTGTCGTCATGCAATGGAAATTTGGGTTCGAGTCTACAAATGGTGGGGCCTAGGAGCGGTTTCAAACTTGAGTATAAGCGAATTATTTCATGGTAATTGTAATCGATCCTTAACTCCACTATGGGCGGGCATTTGGCAATCTATCGAGTGAACGTGCGGTTACTTGATTTGGAAGAATCGTAATCAAAAGGTGTTCTCTAATTCCTCATGTTGCGGATCTACGGGGTTAATGGAAATTCAACTTAAGTCCTTTGAATGGATCTCTAATCGGATTAAAAGTCGAAGGCTTAATTGGCTAGGTTGGATCTCGGATCCATGGTCTTGTCTTGTGTAGCGTAACATTTTAGTAGTTGTTATCTCTGCAACTTTGCCTTTGTCATGTTGTATATGCGATTAGCTACTCTATAGTCGATTCTCGATTGTGGTTGTTGTACGGGTTTCCCCCCTTAGTGGGCTTGTGTTAATTCATTTTGCTTTTCGAAAAAAAAATATAGGTTCGTGAATCCGAGGTCAACTCTACATTTATTCAATGCCATCATACGCATATTTACTACAAACTATCATATCGTATCGTGAGTTCATTTGCTCCCTTTTAATCTATATTTTTGGGCTGAGAATACATGCACTATTTTTATAACTGTTTTACACGTTAGACACAAGTACTCAAACTTTTATGCTATATACGTGCTTTGTCATGCTAAATCCCCACCGTAATATCGTTAATTACTGAGGTATAAGATGCAAACTTAGTTATTTTGAGTAGCGCTACTGAGAGTGACGTCTCTAACTATTTGACTGATGGTCTTTGGTTACATAATAATGATTCAACTGACACTGACTGTTCAAGGTGTCGAGGGGTAAACTTTTGTCTAGTAGCAATATTACAAACAACAACTCTTTCGATTGATATATTTGGTATTAATCAACTTTAAACTGAAATCTTGTGGTCTAATACTATATTGAACTATTGATTTATGACAAATCTATGAACTCACTCAACCTCGTGTTGAATTTTTAAGCATGTTTATTCTCAGGTACTTAAATATTGCTTCCACTGTATATCTGCTGCTTTGATGATGATTTCTTGCCATGCTTGGAGTCTTCATGCATTACTTACCAATTCATTTAAAAACATTTAATGCTCTAAATACAATGTAATCTATTTATCTTCTGCTGCAAAACTCAATAAAACGTCTCATATAGAGTCGTTCTTGTTTATACAACTGTGATTTGATATAATTAGTCACAAATACCCCAGACCCTATTTGGTGGTGTGACAGATTGGTATCAGAGCAGTTTGTTGTAGAGAACCAGAATTGCATTTTATGTGTGCCTTATACAATTAGGTACATTAGCAATGTAGGACTACAACTTTCCTTGACCATTGTGCCTTTAATTGTTAAATGCTACACTATACCTTAGAAACTATGCTTATTAAATTCTTTAATCTTCTTTAGAATGCTAAGCCAATCTAAGAATTCTGCTCACTCTCCTAAGTACTATCCAATTCCGCCACCATATTTAAATACGACACCATGATTTATGAAATTCTCGACATTCCTTTGCCATCTATCATGGTTTTGTGTATTATATATGTATTACATGAAATATTATCCATGATTCTTGAAATCTCTACTATTCATATTCATTACTTTCAAAATCTTTGCTTTCTTGTTATTTTTTATCATTGAGTTTTCTTGACGAGTGGCGTCAATGAAACTCTAGAATGGAAGGGTTTGGATTACCGATTTAAAGGATCCTATAGCTCAAGCCCCTAGACCTGAATAGGCCATTACTAATTGAAAATCTTTAATCGAAAGATTATCAGATCACATACTTATCATTTTTATCTCGACACGTCATACCGCAATTATTGCATAAATGGAGTATAGACACATCATATCTTATTGTAACTTATCATATCTATCCCAATAGAATTTGTCTAACACTTTTCCTAAATTTCCTCCGTAAATTACGGAAATCTTTTTGCTATATATACCTATTCAAGGAGACGAATATATTATTCAGTATCCAACACCCATCTCATATCAAACCCTATTCCAAACACATAATATGGATTTCTCACCTGATTCCTCAAATTCCGCTAGCTCCGAAGATAGCGTGACGGGAGCACACCCACCGATCAGTTACCGTGATTTCTTCAGAAAATGGGGATGGGTTCGCAAAATACTCACTCTATGGAGAAATGAAGAAGGTACTCCTTATCACAAGCCAAACTTACCACCAAACGTCGGAGTACTCGATCCGTTTACCGGCGAACCTGTTCGCAATACCGTTTTCACTCTTTTCGCAAGGATTTTCCACCTCGAAGGTCGACTCGATGTAGCCCAAGACAGTATTCGTCCTCTACTCCCGAATTCTAACCAGATAGGGTTATTAAAGAAGTTAGAAGACTATGAACTAGATATCAAGAATTGACAAACCTTACGAAAGAATGGGTAGAACTAATTCAAAGACTTGAGCGTAAAGTAGAAACCCTGGAGGAAACGGTACACGATTTAGAAGTGATAGTGCTCTAAATGAACATATATTTAGTATCAATATCCTTCCAATATGTAAAGCTTTTAGTTGTAATTGTTCTATTTTTATATAATATTCGTTTAAATAAATAAAGTGCGAAGACAAAAGAAGAAAATGACAATTTGAAGACGCAAATGACCAAAAAGCTCAAATGTACAAGATATAATTCAAGTGGTTCTATTTATTGATAAGAAACATCTAAAAATGACAAGAGTACGAGCCGCAGAACGCAAAGTACATGATATCTCCGCGTACGAAAGGACGTTCGAAAATCCGAAACCGGGACCTGAGCCAACTATCAACGCGCGACGCAACGGAGCTAAAATTACAAGTCAACTATGCACAAGAATATAATATAATATATATATAATTAATATAAATTATATATATTATATATATTTAAATAAAACTTCGGCAAACTAGAAAACAAAAGCATATGAGCTGGATCAGAGGGCCATTCGATCGCATGGCCAGAAGGCACAAAATCCATGCGATCGCATGGAGGTCAGAACCTGACCAAGTGCTATAAAAGGCGACGTTTTCAGCGAATTATGTACACCATATTTCATTTCTTTCTTTCATTCTCTGTAAACATAATATAATATATATATATATTTATATCATAATTTTAATTTAAGTTAATTTTAATAATAAAGTTATGGTTTAGTTGAGTTATTGTAAGAAATGTTTTACGGGTTTTAAAGTCTAAATTCTGTCCGTGTAACGCTACGGGATCAAATACAACTGTAAGCTATGTTCTTCCTTTTTAAATTAATGTCTCGTAACTAAGTTATTATTATGCTTATTTAAGCCGAAATAATCGTGATGTTAGACTAAATATTAAGACGGGGTTATTGGATTTTGTACCATAATTCGGGTTTGGACAAAAGACCGACACTTGTGGACATTGGACTATGAACTATTAATAGATGGGGGTATTGTCTAATCGAATGACAACTCATTGGAATCTGTCAAACCTATCTTCAAATTAGTTAATCTAATAATTATTAAATGATTATGCATGTCCTATTTAGTGACATTTATACGACATCTTTTATGATCATTTAATTAATTATTCGGGTTGGGTAATTGATTATTTAAACTGATCAAGTGGGTAAATTAATGTTCATATCTTATTAAAACAGGGGTGGATTACATAAAAGGGTAATTGGTGTAATTGTTAACAAAGTATTAAAACCTTGGATTATACGCAGTCGATAACCTGGTGTAATCATTAAACAAAGTATTAAAACCTTGTTACAGTTCAAATCCCTAATTAGTTAGAATATTTGACTTCGGGAATAAGGTTAATTTGACGAGCATTTTATAATTATGAAAGATGGACTTATGGACAAAAACCAGATAGGTATCAAATAAATTCAGGACAATGGACAATTAACCCAGATAAATAAATTAAAATCAAAACGTCAAACATCATAATTACGGAAGTTTAAATAAGCATAATACTTTTATTTCATATTTCATTGTACCTTTATTTATTGTCATTTTAATTACTGCAATTTACTTTATCGCAATTTAAATTCTGTCATTTATATTATCGTCATTTATCTTTACGCTTAAAATATAAAATCCACAAACCAGTCATTAAACGGTAAAAACCCCCTTTTTTAATAATAATAACAATACTATATAACTTATAAATATATTTATATACAAATATAGTTTAAAACATATATAGCGTTAAACTTAGCCAGCTCCCTGTGGAACGAACCGGACTTACTAAAAACTACACTACTCTACGATTAGGTACACTGCCTATAAGTGTTGTAGCAAGGTTTAGGTATATCCCATCTATATAAATAAATAAAACTTGTGTAAATTGTATCGTATTTCGTAATAAAAATAATACTATTTCATACTACACATCGCACACATCAAGTTTTTGGGGCCGCTGCCGGGGACTCGGTGAAAAACGCTATATTTTATTAAACTATATTATTGTAAAAATATATTATTTCTTATTTCGTAAAAATATTTTGTATTATTAATAAGTGTTAAAAAAATAATAAAAAGAAAAAAAAATATATATATATATATATATATATATATATATATATATATATTTAAGATTTTGTCTATAATAAGTATTTTTATTTTTTAAATTTTTAATTATAAGTCTATTTTAATTTATATAAATCTTATATTTTGAAAACAAAAAATCAAATAAAAATGAATAAATTAGAATTGGGCCGAACCAAATTTAGCCCGAAATCAATTCTGGTATCCTGGGCCATGCGATCGCATGAAACCAGTGTTGTAATCTCATGCAACCGCATGAAGTGAACTGACAGGCCAGAAACCTTAACCATATTAATTACGCTAAGGTTTTTATTATTAATTATAATTATTATTTAATCATTTAGGGTTTTAATTAATTTATTATTTAGTTTTAATTTTAGTTTTAATTTGTTTTATTAAGTTTTAATTATATAAATTTAATAATTTTATAAGATATAATATAAAATAATATTTTTTATAAAATTGTATTTTTATAGCTGTAGTTTTATTTTTATATTTTGTATCTTTTTATTCGTTTAATCGTAATTTGTATATTTATCATTCGTAATATATAGTTTTAAGTTTAGTATTTTGCCGTAGTTATTTTTATATTTCTAGCTTTTAGGTTTTGCCGTAAAATCCCTTAAGTGCTCTTTCTTTAGATTAAGATTTAGACGCTTTAGAATTTTACGACATCACTTATCGCTTTAGTTTTAAATAGATTTTAGTGCCTAATTAAGTAATTTCCGTTTTCTGTTTAGAATTCCTTTTAAGCTTTAATACCTTTAGACGCAACTTTTTAGATTTATTTTTTAGACTTTTAAGTTTCGACGTTTTTCTTTCTTCTTTTTATTTTTCGACGTTTGTTTTTCGACTTTTTATTTTTCGACGCGCTTTTTCTTTCTCATTTCTACGCTCTAGTTTTTAGAACATAGAATTTTCTTTATTTTTTTAAACTTCGACGGAAAAATTATTTTAAGCGGTTAAATTGATAGACATCCAAAATTTTCTGCTTCGTAGTAATAGTTGGATTTGTTAGTGGCTGAGTTGTGGATTTTCCGACTTAAAGGATCCTGGCTCCCTGCTGCATCTTTTGGCTATTCGAAACGTGGGCAAAAGCATAAAAGTCTATTAATTTGATAACTTATATAATTTTTATTTTTATAACTAATAGGATATTCAGTGAATGCACCGAGCAAAACGTTCACCACCTTTCATACGTTCACCACCTGTAACTCGATCAAGACATCTAGCTAATATTGCCGCTGTTGATTTTTCTTTAGAATTATCATCTAGTCGAACAAGTACTCCAATTCAAATTTTCGATAATCCATTTTTTGAACCCGACTTCACAATTGAGAACCCGGAGGATATTCAAGGACAATTCCAAGATCCTGAACCACTAATCATTCCTCCTGAACCACAAATCGTTAAATCAGAATCTTCTAGTGATTCAGATTCAACAATTTCAAATATGGAAATAATGGAACCTCTAACTATGGAAGACCGAATGATAGCCACACGCACGGGCCAAGGTCACGTCATTATTAAGCCAGACATTAATGCGCCAGATTATGAAATCAAAGGACAAATCCTACACATGGTAACTAATCAACGCCAATATAGTGGTACGCCAAAAGAAGATCCAAACGAACATCTTCGAACCTTTAATAGGATCTGTACTCTATTTAAAATCAGAGAAGTTAAGGATGAACAGATGTATCTCATGTTATTTCCCTGAACTTTAAAGGGAGAAGCCAAAGATTGGTTAGAATCATTACCTGAAGGAGCGATTGACACATGGGATGTTTTAGTTGAGAAATTTCTTAAAAGATTCTTTCCGGCATCTAAAGCCGTGAGACTTCAAGGAGAAATTGTTACGTTCGCCCAAAATCCAAATGAAACATTATATGAGGCGTGGACAAGATTCGGAAAGTTGTTGAGAGGATGTCCTCAGCACGGTTTAGACACTTATCAAATAGTACAAATATTCTACCAAGGTGTCGAAGTTGCTACACGAAAAGACATCGACACAGCAGCTGGTGGTTCCATTATGAAGAAAACCGCAACCAAAGCTCACAAAATTATTGATAACACAGCCTCCCACTCACATGATTGGCATCAGGAAAAAGATATATTTCGTTCATCTAAAGCGGCTAGAGCCGATTCTAGCCATGACTTTGATTCCATTTCTGCAAAGATAGATGCTTTCGAGAGACGAATGGAAAAGATGACTAAAGATATTCACGCAATACGAATCAGTTGTGAGCAATGCGGTGGAACACACTTAACGAAAGATTGTCACATTGAGCAAACGATGGAACAACGTGAGAATGTTTTCTACATGAACCAAAGGCCGGGAAATAATTACCAAAATAATTATCAACGGCCAAGGCCAAACTTCAATCGAAATCAAAACATTCTTTACAATCCAAATGGGCTAAACAATAACTCGTACAACCAACAAGGTCCGAATAACCAACCAACTCAAAACAACACTTTCAATCAACAAAGACCTGGCTTGTGTAAACCACCACAACAAATCGAAGAGAAAAAGCCAAATCTGGAAGAAATGATGGCAAAGCTAATGGAATCTCAAACACAATTTATTACATCTCAAACCCAAACGAATGAGAGGTTTGATCAGTTATTAAGAACTCAACAAGCTTCCATTTTGAATCTAGAAAAACACGTAGGTACTCTTGCTAGCATGATGAGTGAGAGGGAATAAGGAAAGCTACCGAGTAATACTGGAGTAAATCCTCGGAATGAGAATGTTAATATGGTGTCAACGAATTCTAAAAAACCAGCACCAGAAGATGGGAAGGTTTTAGATGTGAGTAACAATGAAGAAGTTACAACACCACCACCACCCGGGTATGTAAAGCTAGTGGTGGCACCATACAGACCACTCATCCCATTTTCAAGAAAAGGAGTTGAGTATGAGCAAGTGATAGGTAATAAAGTTTGTGATACCATTGGAAAGAAGAAGAATAATAAGAAATTGCAAGAAATAAAAACCGTAGAAGTAAACCCGGTGAAGACAGTTCCACCAAAAGTTCCACCCAGGTTGGGTGATCCGGGTGAATTTATTGTTCCTTGTATACTTAGTGATTGTGTCATGTATGATGCACTAGCAGATTTAGGTGCAAGTGTGAGTGTTATGCCTCTTTCATTATATAAGAGATTAGGTTTAGGTAAGTTAAGTCCAACGGAAATGAGTGTTCAACTCTTTGACCAAACCATTAAGCACCCAGTTGGAATTGCTGACAACCTACCCGTTCAAGTGGGTAATTTAAAATTTCTAGTCGAATTTATTGTCATTGACATAGAAGAGGACTCAAACGTTCCTATAATTTTAGGTCGACCATTCTTAGCATCCACCGAGGCGTTATTTTATGTAAGAAAGGGTAGAATGACACTTAGTGATGGTGACAAATCGATCACCTTTGTGAGTCGAAAGGCTAAATCTCCACCAACAAAAATCGTTGAACCAACAAAAATGATTGGTAAGAACCATATTGTTTTACCAACTCCAACGGTAGTGCTTAACAATAATAAAATGCCTAAGTGTGGGGAAGATGAAGTAAAACCTAATGATGACCTGATAACAAAGAACCCCGTTGTTGATACGAAATTAAATGACCCAGTTATTAATAGTTCAATGAAGAAACTTATTTGTTATAACCCGTCCTTATCCAGCTGGACGAAGTCATCAACATTTGGTCCCATTGCGATGATCGACTCCAAGTAATGTCCTTAAATTGAGCAAATGCACAGCGGAAGACTTAATTCGTACCTGAGAATAAACATGCTTTAAAGTGTCAACCAAAAGGTTGGTGAGTTCATAGGTTTATCATAACAATCATTTCAATATTTTAATAGACCACAAGATTTCATAATCATAAACATAATACACTCGCAAGTGTATGTAAAGCATTCTAAGTGGTTGAGCACTTGGTAACCATACTTAACATTTAATTACGTCGCATATTCCCTTTATTTTGAAATCTCACTACACCGTACCAAGTGTAGTCACCGAAACGAAGTACTGTGCAACCGTTGAATACTGGTCGTCCAGTCCGGTTGGGGTTGTCAGGCCCGATAGATCTATCAACAGGATTCGCGTTTACAATACCCATGTAAATAGTAGTTACCAAGCTACAGGGAAGTATGTCAGTGGTACAACTCAACGTAGAATGTATTTTTAATTACTTGTGTCTATTTCGTAAACATTTATAAAAGCAGCGCATGTATTCTCAGCCTAAAAATATATATTGCAAAAGCAATTAAAAAGGGAGCAAATGAAACTCACCTAATGTATTTTATAGTAAAAATACATATGACGACATTGAACAAGTATAGGGTTGGCCTTGGATTCACGAACCTATATCATTTGTATATCTATTAACACCAAATAGTAATCGAACAAGTTAATATATATTATTATTAATAATATACTTGTTATTTTATACGTTATATAGATAAATTTATATTTAATCTATACAATTTATATAACTAATACTTATCATATTAAATTTTAATATAGTTATGATAAAAATTCTAATAATAATAATAATGATAATTTTAATAATAAAAATGATAATTTTTAATAAAAATGTAAATTTTAATAAAAATACTAAATTTAAAAGTGATGATACTTTTAGTAATAATTATAATAAAAATAATACCACTATCATTAAAAATAATAATGATAATGATAATAATAATAGAAATGGGTAATCAGTAAACTACCTCATGGAAGTAATCCTAAAAATATGCCCAAGCCCGGGTTTAAACCCGCGACGTCCCGCTAACCCGATAACACTGCAAAACCACTCCTCCATTTTTATTCTTCTAATTAAACTCGTAACTCATATATAGTTAACCCAATTATAAATTGGTTTTCATTTTCTTCTTCTTAACAAATAAATTAATCGAGGCTAATAACAACTAACGATCATCCTCAACTAACTATCATCATTCTCGTTTATTACCTTCACTTATCTAATATATATATATGCCATCATCATAACATTTATCGTTATCATCACCAAATTTATCATCAATTTATTTGATCTAACGTGTAGAGGTGGTTTCGTCCCAAATAAAAAGACATGAACACGGTGGTTCAACATTCGGCCCAAATTAACCATAACCAACTTCACAGTCCATTAATTAATTCAAGTCCATTGTCCAAGCTAAATCAAATTCACAGCCCAAAATCTAAGTCCATTAGACCGTCCGTTTCTAGTGCATCTATAGATTGGATTCTTTTTTTTTCTTCTATAAACCGTTATTTAAAACTCCAATATGTCACCCATGACATAGTTGTCGGCCACTTTCACAATTTGTTCCACATGTAACTTTATAAAGTGTAGCAATATTTAATTCTAAGTTGACACACCTCAAACTAATTATGTGGTACACCACCGAAAAATAATCCCATAAATAAATGATCAAGTGGCCTCCTTTTTGTGTTTGCCCGTTGGAACAAGAAAGATAATACTCATCATCGAGTTACTTTTTGAACATAAGCAAAGTAATTGGAGTTTGATGATTACTTGGTTTTCGAGAACTATCAGCGAGTAAAAATAGGTTTGTTTAAATGACAAAGGTAGTATCGATAGAAACCAATGGTTTACTTGGTGACGGTTTGGTGATAAAAGGTGGTGGCGTTCGGTTTTTCTTTGTCTCGAACAGGAACATAGTGGCTGTTTTAATGATGGTGTTGGTGGTTAAATGGGTGTCGAGTAATGAAAATATAATCAGGATAGTAGTTTCACAATGGTGTAACAAAAATAATAATAATAATAATAAAGGTGGTGGTCGATTCTAGTTGCAACAGAAGAAGCTTGTGAAGCATTGTGGTGATGGGTGGTGATTTAAAGGTGGCCGGTGTGGTAGTTGTTTAAGAAGGTTGTGGTGATCACGATGATGGTTAACCGTAGGTGGTGGTGATCGTGGTAAGAGGTGGTGATGGTGGCGATTGTTATGGTGATGGTGGTGTTCTAGTTATTTGCAAAAGAAAACAAGAACTTAACTTAAGCTCGAGCTATTTTAATGTTATAAAAGAATTAGATGAAGATAATAATACATATGTTATTTTGGTGGGGATATGTAGTGGTCTCGTGTTCGAATCACAATAGAAAAGAGGGTGATAAAGAAAAGAGAGATATAGAGATATAATAGGGTGGCGGTTTTTGGTTGAAACAACAAATGGGTTCTTTGGTTTGAAATAGATTACATGAAGTTCCAAGGTGAAGATTATGGTTTGGTAATGATGGTAGTGACGGTGGCCGGAGGAGACGGCTGTAGGTGGTACTAACGGTGGTGATGGATGACCGGCGGTAGGGAGGTGTTGGTGAGGGTTTGATGGGTGTTCGTGCTCATGGGTTTCTTGTATGTGTAAGTGATATAGGTTATATGCATATGTATATGCATTTATGTATGTTTATTAGAGAAGAGGTTAAAGTAGCACAGAATAATAATATGATATCAATAATTGACATTCAATCAAGCAATTTAAAACAGTATATTCATATTGCATTCACGGATCTAATTAATCTGTATAATTCTAAAGTGGAAACGCAACTTTTCAATATATCTACCAATATCCATATGTCATTTAGCTATCTATTATCATATATAAGTTAAAATCCAACTGTCATCTACCTGTTTAATATCATATACTAATACTAGTACTAGTACTAGTACTAGTACAATTAATAAGAAAGAAGTAAATGATATACTAATAAGAATTAATAACCATTTAAATATATCAAGCTTTATATCTATCTATTTATTATATTAGATTAATAATAATCATAATACATATATTATTATTAATATTTATGAAAGTAATAATAATAATATTCATAATCTTGTATTTACATTTATTATATTATCATTACCTATTATTAATTATGTAATATTCATATAACATATTCGAATATTTAATTCAATATTCATATTTATTTACAAAAAAGTTGTTCGTGAATCGTCGGGGACAGTCACAGGGTAAATGAACAGTTCAAAGGTCAAATGCATACATGGACACAGTTCGAAGTTTTTGAGACTTCAACATTACAAATTTTGCTTATCTTGTTGGAAACATGTAAAGATCAAGTTTAAATTTGGTCGAAATTTTCGGGTCGTCACAGTACCTACCCGTTAACGAAATTTCGTCCCGAAATTTGATTGAGATGGTCATGGCTGACAATAGGTATGTTTTCATGACTCACATGAACTGATAAATAGAATTTTATTACCATTTAGTAATATGGATAAAATATCTCGATTATGTGAAGAGTACGAGTGAAGCTATCGCAAAAGAGTGAAATGAGTAAATGTAGATTCGTCATATCTTTTGACGTAGACATGTTTGATTTCCAGAATTCAAGGGCTTTAGAGAAAATCTTTGTAATAAGATTTGATTCTTAAGGAAATTAGAATCCTATTTGGTTAACTTCGATGATCTATTTCGATTGCTCTGTCGGATATTTTTACTATAAACTACTCCCTTCGTTTCCTTTATATTTTAGAGTTCCATACTTTTGTTTTCTCTTCCCGACTTTAAGTCAAGCGAATAATGGTCCAGAGTTCGTACGTATGAAGTTTCGAATGAACATGACTAATGTTCTAAGAAAGAGTGTAATAGCACGATCTTGATTGGTTAAATTACCAGAATTCAAGAGAAAAGATAGAAATTTCAAGAATATATGTTCTTGATATGTTTAGAGATTAGATAGAATATAAGAGTCATGTAACATAGCACATGATGACGTTATAATCTGTGAATCATCACATTCCATTAGAAACTCAGCTTAACTTACTGTAATATAATCACATTGATCAAGTGTCATTATATTATACTAACTCATGCTTCAGTTCCCAACACTACTTCAAAACCATTCATAATTTAAGTTTGAATATTTCAGAATTTAGAAACTTGAACAGTTTCTTTTATGATATAACACAGATAGAGCGGAGAGATAATTAATATCGAACAAGAATATTTATGAAGATATCTTCAGAAATATTGAGGATATTTATAAGGAAAGATACGATAACATCGTAGAATTTTAAATTCAAAGTGTGGTGAAGAAATTCATTCACAATGGTTTAGACCGATTTAGGAGTAAGGTATTCGCTAAAGATTTCATCAGAAACAGAATCATCAGGATTCTTAATGTACAAGTTTAGTCCTTGTGATTTGTTTAGAGACTCCTTCGTAGTTTGCTCAATCAATTTTTCAGTACCAAATTTTCTATCGAGCGTTCCCAACATTCCATTCTTTATTATCAAACTTTTGACCATTTAGACCATCTACAATTTTGCTGATTTCTCTGCTTTTAATGCTACCATATCTGAATCATTGGTTATCAATTCAAGGTGATTTCAAGAGAATTGTGTTTTTAGATGATTAAACGTTGATGGTAATATGGTGGAATATAAAAGGTTCTCCGGTAACAATAAAAGAGCACATATATATCAAAGTTATAATAAGGTTGTTTTGAACGAAAAGTCGAAGTTGAATTGCTGGAGCTGTGACAAAATTGGCTACTTTGAAGAGGGATTGTAAAGTTATTTTCGGTAATAACAACGCCAAAGGAGCTAGCACAGATACATATTAAACGTTTACTCAGGTTCCGAGTGTTTTCAAGTGCATAACTATATGCATCAATCTTTTCTTCTCGTAGATGAAGTGCGGTTGGTTCATCCTCTCGATTAAGGTGTTTTCAAGAATCAGTAAAGGGTTGAACGCAGATTATAATCGTCAAGATACAAATGAGGTTTAAGATGAAATCAAGTGGAAAACTTGAAGAATTGTTTAGTTTCATATATCATAATCAATATTTTAATTCATTTTAATTATCCACTGTTGGTAGTCCTCAGTTGAGTAGTCCACAGTTAGCAGTTCAATAATTCATATATAGTTTAATATGTAATATTCGAATTAATTAATACGTATCGTGACCCGTGTACATGTCTCAGACTCGATCACAACTCAAACTATATATATTATTGTAGAATCAACCTCAACCCTGTATAGCTAACTCCAGCATTACTGCATATAGAGTGTCTATGGTTATTCCAAATAATATATATAGATGCGTCGATATGATATGTCAAAACCTTGTATACGTATCTCGATATTTAAAGTGCGTAAAATAAATAACAGAAATTAAATGACAATAAATAAAATTGTGAGAATATAAATTGCGATAAATAAAATGTAACCGGTTAGCTAGGAATAGTTAGCTAGGAACAGTTAGCGTGGATTCTTAACAAAATTTCAATTAGTTAATTCGTTTGTTTCTAACAAATTTTATTTTGTCCAATGTTTTTTTTCATTATGCCACTTGTTGGATTCTGATAAGTCAAAATCCAAATATGAAATTGAATGAAAATGGTTATTTTGTGGTGAACAGATTCGTATATCGGTGAATGTAAGTAGGATAGTAAATGACTGTTGAATCAGATTCGCAGAATGTAACGTAGAACTGATTAATGTGAAATCTAAATATTCCTCGGGTATTACCTACCCGTTAAAATATTTTCACCATTAAAAGTTTGTACAAAAGAATTTTTAGTTACAATCTTTATGAAAATATACTTGCATATATATTTTCTTCAGATGTAATCATGGATTTAATGAGTCAATATAATATTAATCTCATTTTCTTTTCGGCTTGAGTTAGAATAGGTAATCTCTAAAACTATTAGGAACCACATATTCTTCGAAGAATATTAATGAAGTTATGGATCAATACTTTATCGTTCATTGTTGTTGGTACTCCTTGGTATCTATGGTGCGTATGACGTTGATGCTCGAGATAAAGATTGTGATGTGGAGGTGTGGGATGCGGATTTTTGATGCTGGTGGTGGTTGTACTGGTTATGCTGCTGATGTTGCTGATGGTGGTACTGTTACTGCTGGTGCTTGTAATCTTTGCACCATATTCTCCACATTGATTACTCGAGCGCGAAGCTCGTTGACTTCTTTCATTATTCCGGGATGATTGTTTGTCAGAACAAGCGGATGAATAAGGTTTAGAATTGTGGGTAGAATATAATCGTGTTGAGCTACTCTGGAAATGAGAGAGAAGATGGTATTACGAACAGTTTCGCCGGTAATTGCTCCAGGTTCTTCGTCAAGAGGTGAATTCGATTGGTGGAAAGGGTCATCTTCTTCGCGTCTCCATTGATTAAGTAGGCTACGAACCCATCAGATGAATTTGGGGATGGCTGATTGGTTGAGTCGTTCTGATGACACTGCTTTCGGAGCTTAGGTGAAACTCCATATCGGAATCCGAGGGACTTGAACTAGTGGTGAGTTCCATTTCGTACGATTAGATAAAGGATTTTCGATATGAAATGATTTTCGGTTATCGGATGATATTCTAATTACATAGAATATCTATGTATAGTACAGAAGATCCCGTAGATTACAGAGGGAATTAAGGAAACGTGTCAGACAAGGTTTAATGTGATGGGATATGAATTTGTCTATACACTATCTATGCAATAATTGCAATAAGACATGTTGAGACTGAAAATAATAAGTAGATATTTTTCGACAAATGGTGGTAAGCAAAAACATTTAACATGCAGACCAGGTTCAAGTCCAGACTTACTAATATAACCTAACAACTACTAGGTCGAAGTCCAGACTCATTAATGCATCCTAACAACTACTAGTTAGACACACTAATGCAAGACCTGGTTCGCTACGACCACCGCTCTGATACCACCTGTGATAACCCGTCCTTATCTACCTGGACGAAGTCATCAACATTTGGTCCCATTGCGATGATCGACTCCAAGTAATGTCCTTAAATTCAGCAAATGCACAGCGAAAGACTTAATTCGTACCTGAGAATAAACATGCTTTAAAGTGTCAACCAAAAGGTTGGTGAGTTCATAGGTTTATCATAACAATCATTTCAATATTTTAATAGACCACAAGATTTCATAATCATAAACATAATACACTCGCAAGTGTATGTAAAGCATTCTAAGTGGTTGAGCACTTGGTAACCATACTTAACATTTAATTACGTCGCATATTCCCTTTATTATGAAATCTCACTACACCGTACCAAGTGTAGTCACCGAAACGAAGTACTGTGCAACCGTTGAATACTGGTCGTCCAGTCCGGTTGGGGTTGTCAGGCCCGATAGATCTATCAACAGGATTCGCGTTTACAATACCCATGTAAATAGTAGTTACCAAGCTACAGGGAAGTATGTTAGTGGTACAACTCAACGTAGAATGTATTTTTAAGTACTTGTGTCTATTTCGTAAACATTTATAAAAGCAGCGCATGTATTCTCAGCCCAAAAATATATATTGCAAAAGCAATTAAAAAGGGAGCAAATGAAACTCACCTAATGTATTTTGTAGTAAAAATACATATGACGACATTGAACAAGTATAGGGTTGGCCTTGGATTCACGAACCTATATCATTTGTATATCTATTAACACCAAATAGTAATCGAACAAGTTAATATATATTATTATTAATATACTTGTTATTTTATACGTTATATAGATAAATTTATATTTAATCTATACAATTTATATAACTAATACTTATCATATTAAATTTTAATATAGTTACGATAAAAATTCTAATAATAATAATAATGATAATTTTAATAATAAAAATGATAATTTTTAATAAAAATGTAAATTTTAATAAAAATACTAAATTTAAAAGTGATGATACTTTTAGTAATAATTATAATAAAAATAATACCACTTTCATTAAAAATAATAATGATAATGATAATAATAGAAATGGGTAATCAGTAAACTACCTCAAGGAAGTAATCCTAAAAATATGCCCAAGCCCGGGTTTAAACCCGCGACGTCCCGCTAACCCGATAACACTGCAAGACCACTCCTCCAATTAAACTCGTAACTCATATATAGTTAACCCAATTATAAATCGGTTTTCATTTTCTTCTTCTTAACAAATAAATTAACCGAGGCTAATAACAACCAACGATCATCCTCAACTAACTATCATCATTCTCGTTTATTACCTTCACTCATCTAATATATATATGCCATCATCATAACATTTATCGTTATCATCACTAAATTTATCATCAATTTATTTGATCTAACATGTAGAGGTGGTTTTGTCCCAAATAAAAAGACATGAACACGGTGGTTCAACATTCAGCCAAAATTAACCATAACCAACTTCACAGTCCATTAATTAATTCAAGTCCATTGTCCAAGCTAAATCAAATTCACAGCCCAAAATCTAAGTCCATTAGACCGTCCGTTTCTAGTGCATCTATAGATTGGATTCTTTTTTTTTTTTTCTATAAACCGTTATTTAAAACTCCAATATGTCACCCATGACATAGTTGTTAGCCACTTTCACAATTTGTTCCACATGTAACTTGATAAAGTGTAGCAATATTTAATTCTAAGTTGACACACCTCAAACTAATTATGTGGTACACCACCGAAAAATAATACCATAAATAAATGATCAAGTGGCCTCCTTTTTGTGTTTGCCCGTTGGAACAAGAAAGATAATACTCATCATCGAGTTACTTTTTGAACATAAGCAAAGTAATTGGAGTTTGATGATTACTTGGTTTTTGAGAACTATCAGCGAGTAAAAATAGGTTTGTTTAAATGACAAAGGTAGTATCGATAAAAACCAATGGTTTACTTGGTGACGGTTTGGTGATAAAAGGTGGTGGCGTTCGGTTTTTCTTTGTCTCGAACAGGAACATAGTGGCTGTTTTAATGATGGTGTTGGTGGTTAAATGGGTGTCGAGTAATGAAAATATAATCAGGATAGTAGTTGCACAATGGTGTAACAAAAATAATAATAATAATAATAATAATAAAGGTGGTGGTCGATTCTAGTTGCAACAGAAGAAGCTTGTGAAGCATTGTGGTGATGGGTGGTGATTTAAAGGTGGCCGGTGTGGTGGTTGTTTAAGAAGGTTGTGGTGATCACGATGATGGTTAACCGTAGGTGGTGGTGATCGTGGTAAGAGGTGGTGATGGTGGCGATTGTTATGGTGATGGTGGTGTTCTAGTTATTTGCAAAAGAAAACAAGAACTTAACTTAAGCTCGAGCTATTTTATTGTTATAAAAGAATTAGATGAAGATAATAATACATATGTTATTTTGGTGGGGATGTGTAGTGGTCTCGTAGTTTTTGAATCACAATAGAAAATAGGGTGATAAAGAAAAGAGAGATATAGAGATATAATAGGGTGGCGGTTTTTGGTTGAAACAACAAATGGGTTCTTTGGTTTGAAATAGATTACATGAAGTTCCAAGGTGAAGATTATGGTTTGGTAATGACGGTAGTGACGGTGGCCGGAGGAGACAGCTTTAGGTGGTACTAACGGTGGTGATGGATGACCGGCGGTAGGGAGGTGTTGGTGAGGGTTTGATGGGTGTTCGTGCTCATGGGTTTCTTGTATGTGTAAGTGATATAGGTTATATGCATATGTATATGCATTTGTGTATGTTTATTAGAGAAGAGGTTAAAGTAGCACAGAATAATAATACGATATCAATAATTGACATTCAATCAAGCAATTTAAAACAGTATATTCATATTGCATTCACGGATCTAATTAATCTGTATAATTCTAAAGTGGAAACGCAACTTTTCAATATATCTACCAATATCCATATGTCATTTAGCTATCTATTATCATATATAAGTTAAAATCCAACTGTCATCTACCTGTTTAATATCATATACTAATACTAGTACTAGTACTAGTACAATTAATAAGAAAGAAGTAAATGATATAATAATAAGAATTAATAACCATTTAAATATATCAAGCTTTATATCTATCTATTTATTATATTAGATTAATAATAATCATAATACATATATTATTATTAATATTTATGAAAGTAATAATAATAATATTCATAATTATATTTAATCTTGTATTTACATTTATTATATTATCATTACCTATTATTAATTATGTAATATTCATATAACATATTTGAATATTTAATTCAATATTCATATTTATTTACAAAAAAGTTGTTCGTGAATCGTCGAGGACAGTCACAGGGTAAATGAACAGTTCAAAGGTCAAATGCATACATGGACACAGTTCGAAGTTTTTGAGACTTCAACATTACAAATTTTGCTTATCTTGTTGGAAACATGTAAAGATCGAGTTTAAATTTGGTCAAAATTTTCGGGTCGTCACATTATTAAACGGATTCGCGATGATAGAACCAAAGGGAACTTTAAGTTATGTAACCGGTTAGTATCCAATTTATCGCCTAAAGAAAGGCGAAACTAGTTGAATTTATGGATATTGCACAGGAATCCGACCAATGGCTTAAAGCAAAAGTCACAGATATGCAAGTTGATTATGGTCCAAGAGAAATTAACAATGAAGTTAATCACAATTTCGACACCACAGTTACCTAAGTGTGTGGAGATTCAAATGTTCTAAAAAGAAAATGATGTCTAGAGTTAGTTGTTCTGTTCTCGTGTAGTTCCGAGAATGGAATCCGATTGGTCTTTTCCGCTAGCAGACACTAAAGAACTAGTTTTCTCCCCCCATTCTAAATTTTTGTTATGTAGGTTTTGTATTAAATTAATATGCGTTTTTAAATTTAAGTTTTGTGTGAATTTAAAAACAAAATTTACTTTATTTCATTAAGTTTAAAAAATGATTTTTAAAATTCGTCGTAAGTTAAAGACTAGATCATAGAATCGAAATTGCTTTACCCAAAGACGGGGCGAAAAATTTTGTTATCACTACTTATATTACTGATCTAAAGTATGCCAAAAAAAAAATTTAAAAACCCTAAAATCTTTGTTTTTAAAACAATCGCTTTAAAACGACAAATTTTAAATTTTGTCGAGGGACGGACTAGGTAAACATACCGAAACTACCTAAAGTAAAAGGAAACAAAATTTTTTAAAAAAATTATTCATTTAAATTGTTTTAATAAATAATGTTTTATAAATATATATATATATATATATATATATATATATATATATATATATATATATATATATATATATATATATATATATATATATATATATATATATATATATATATATATATATGTTTGTAGTTTATCTTATGTACAAAACATGGTAAAACATCGCATTTTCAAAGACTGACATTAAGTTCAGCAAAAGCTATTAATTTTGACAGCAAGACGTAAAATATCAAATGTGATATAAAACAATATGTTTGCAAACTCGGTATTTTTTTTAATCATTTTTCTACGCTAATCACCCTCATGAATTTAAATTTTTATTGATTTCTTGCAAATGAGAGCATTGCAAGATCTCAAGTGTGGGGAAGGGTTATAAATTCTCTCGGGTTTACACTTGATTTAATTGCCAAATTTTATGAGAATTTGAAAAAATTTCAACTAAATGAATTCAAAATCATGTTTATACATATTTATGAACGATAACACTAGGTGTTAATGCCGAAATTATTGTTACCTCGGAGAGAACATAAATGAAGAAACAATCCAAAATGCTTGAATTCATTTAAAATGGAATAAAGGAGAATAAAAGGCAAAGAAAAAGCCAAGTGTGGGAAGAATTTACCAAGTTCTTTAAAACATATATCACATATTTTGTACAAGATTATTGCAGGTACTTTTGTTTTGGACTAAACTAATCAGTTTTACCCGATTTACTGTAATATATTTGAAAGAAAGATGGATCTGCACGATGAATCAATTCCATCATTAAAAGGAAGTAAAGTCTTCCGAAAAAGACACGCGCTTCTTGATTTAGGTCAGGAAGTTGTCGTCCAGACCAGCTGTAGGTAGGGATGGCAATGGATACCCGATCCAGTGGATATCCATCTGATCTACCCGATTATTCGTGGATATGGACGATCTAAATGGATATGGATATGGATGTGGATGAAAAAATTTCATCCATGGATGAACCCGCTTTCACCCGAATTAATTAAATATATAAATTTATCACTCAAATTAGTATCATTTATGTAGTGATATTTCATTAATTATATTCATATTCACCTTTCTTTATATTTTTTCTAAAAATATAACTTTTTTCTTATATTTTGTTTTGTTTAAATAATCAAATGTATTTATCGCATTTTGGTGGTTCAAATGTGATTCCATGTAACTAAAAGTAAGCAACTTACATGTTGATATCTTTACACGTTTAATAGGTTATCTATTGAATATTTGTTATATAGATTAGTAAAATGTGACTTTCGGTCGCATAAACTATTAAAAATATTACTTTTATCGTATATAGTGAACCACCGCTTATAATTGTTAAAATTAAAATAAATTTAAACGGATATGGATAAGTATCCATTAACCCGCTTCACCCGACGGATATGGATATGGATGGATGAAAAGTAAAAAAAAAAAATAAATGGATATGGATATGGATACGGCCTCACCCGATCCATATCTGATCCATTGCCATCCCTAGCTGTAGGTTGACGAAAAATCTAGAAAAGTCATCTCTAAAATCAGTAGGAAATCCACGGACCTCAGCATCAAACAGGGTCGCCAAGTGGTCAGACTTATCCTATCCATGAGAGGATCTGTCTCATAAAATGGGGAGGGCGCCGTGCAAATTAGCTTGATAAGACTAATGAATCAGACCCCCAGAAAGGATAATCTCCTTAAAGATCAAAAATCAACTTTTAAGACTGATATTACTCAATCGTTGAGATTGACCTTAAAGATTGAGAATTCAAACTCATGGAATTCGATGATATCTAAACTCGAGTTTGAACGAGAAAATATTTTGATCAAAATTACAAACCGATTTATTTTCTGAAAACCTATTTTCAATGCGTTCATTACCATTGAACGTAAAATCCTAAGAATTCACCGGAATTCATTAGGTCACCTGAACCAAATTGGGTGTCAACCGTAAGAACGGTGGTTGCATAGCATGGTCAAAGATAGGACCTTGTGCCAGACCGAAAAATTATAGGGTGATCTTTACTATTGCTCCTACAAAGGATAGTAATTGCATCCGATACGTTGTAGACCATGAACATCTGCATGTCATTAGACATTGCCTTAACAGTTGCTTGTTCAACATTTTCCTTTACAACCGGACGGTAGTTTACCAAAAGGTAATATACGGAACAAGTAAACTGGACGTGTTGCTTTCCCAATATAAGGTTAGCAAGTGGGTGACACAAAACCGTAAGTTTTGAGCTAAAATTTTCAAATTTAAAACCCACAAAACCCACAAAAATATGTGAAGGGTTATTCCGGAAAACTAATCTAGGGTAAAAGCTAGAATTTTCAAAAGATCAAATGTTTTCATAAAGATCCAATTTCCTTAAAGGATCTAAATTTTCATAGTCATGTGGGACTGTAAACCACATCGTTAATATCATTATGTATACAGCTGTATTAAAATCACTGATGTATAAAGTGTAAGAATAAAAAAAGTGATTCGAGTGAAGTGTGATTTTATTTCAAGTTATGTATTGCTTGAGAACAAGCAACGCTCAAGTGTGGGGATATTTGATAGTGCTCTAAATGAACATATATTTAGTATCAATATCCTTCCAATATGTAAAGCTTTTAGTTGTAATTGTTCTATTTTTATGTAATATTCGTTTAAATAAATAAAGTGCGAAGACAAAAGAAGAAAATGACGATTTGAAGACGCAAATGACCAAAAAGCTCAAATGTACAAGATATAATTCAAGTGGTTCCATTTATTGATAAGAAACGTCTAAAAATGACAAGAGTACGAGCCGCGGAACGCAAAGTACAAGATATCTCCGCGTACGAAAGGGCGTTCAAGATATCTCCGCTAAAATTACAAGTCAACTAGGCACAAGAATATAATATAATATATATATATATAATTAATATAAATTATATATATTATATATATATTTAAATAAAACGTCGGCAAACTAGAAAACAAAAGCATATGAGCTGGATCAGAGAGCCATGCAATCGCATGGCCAGAAGGCACAAAATCCATGCGATCGCATGGAGGACAGAACCTGTCCAAGTGCTATAAAAGGTGACGTTTTCAGCGAATTATGTACACCATATTTCATTTCTTTATTTCATTCTCTGTAAACATAATATATATATTTATATCATAATTTTAATTTAAGTTAATTTTAATAATAAAGTTATGGTTTAGTTGAGTTATTGTAAGAAATGTTTTACGGGTTTTAAAATCAGAATTCTGTCCGTGTAACGCTACACGATTAAATACCACTGTAACCTATGTTCTTCCTTTTTAAATTAATGTCTCGTAACTAAGTTATTATTATGCTTATTTGAGCCGAAGTAATCGTGATGTTATACTAAATATTAAGACGGGGTTATTGGATTTTGTACCATAATTTGGGTTTGGACAAAAGACCGACACTTGTGGACATTGGACTATGAACTATTAATAGATGGGGGTATTGTCTAATCGAATGACAACTCATTGGAATCTATCGAACCTATCTTCAAATTAGTTAATCTAATAATTATTAAATGATTATGCATGTCCTATTTAGTGACGTTTATACGACATCTTTTACGATCATTTAATTAATTATTCGGGTTGGGTAATTGATTATTTAAACTGATCAAGTGGGTAAATTAATGTTCATATCTTATTAAAACAGGGGTGGATTACATACAAGGGTAATTGGTGTAATTGTTAACAAAGTATTAAAACTTTGAATTATACGTAGTCGATAACCTGGTGTAATCATTAATCAAATTATTAAAACCTTGTTACAGTTCGAATCCCTAATTAGTTGGAATATTTGACTTCGGGAATAAGGTTAATTTGACGAGCATTTTATAATTATGACCGATGTACTATTATGGACAAAAACCAGATAGGTATCAAATAAATCCAGGACAAAGGACAATTAACCAAGATAAATAAATTAAAATCAAAACGTCAAACATCATGATTACGGAAGTTTAAATAAGCATAATACTTTTATTTCATATTTCATCGTACCTTTATTTACTGTCATTTTAATTACTGCAATTTACTTTATCGCAATTTAAATTCTGTCATTTATATTATCGTCATTTATCTTTACGCTTAAAATATAAAATCGACAAACCGGTTATTAACCGGTAAAAACCCCCTTTTTTAATAATAATAACAATACTATATAACTTATAAATATATTTATATACAAATAGAGTTTAAAACATATATAGCGTTAAACTTAGCCAGCTCCCTGTGGAACGAACCGGACTTACTAAAAACTACACTACTCTACGATTAGGTACACTGCCTATAAGTGTTGTAGCAAGGTTTAGGTATATCCCATCTATATAAATAAATAAAACTTGTGTAAATTGTATTGTATTTCGTAATAAAAATAATACTATTTCATACTACACCTCGCACACATCAGGAAGCTAGGCTCACATCTACTACCCAAGTACCACAAGCAATACCAACAGTAACCGCAACACCACCAGCAGTATCGTCAACATCACCAGCACCAACGGCACTACCAGAATCAGCAACAGCCTCAAAGTACCACCAACATCATCAACACAGTAAGCATTATAAGCACCAGCAGTTGCATCAGTATCAGCAATAGCATCAGCACCATCAGCTTCATCAACAACAACATCCGCATCACAAGCCTCAACATCACAATCTATGCCACGAGCATCATCATCATACACACCATAGATACCAAGGAATACCAGTAACAATAAACGATGAAGTATTGATTCATAACTACATTGAAGAAATACTCTGCAGAGAATATGTAGTTTCTAAAAGTTTTTGAAGATTATTTATTCTTGTTCCAACCTCAAATCAGATGAGATTAATATGATATTAACTCATTAAATCCATGATTTACATTCGAAGAAAATATATATGTGAGTATATATTCAAATTCTTTTGATAAACTATTGATGTTAAAAATATTTTAACGGGTAGGTAATATCCAAGAGATATTTAGAATTCACATTAATATGTTACACTGTACAATCTTCAATTCTGGTTCAGCAGACATTAACTATCCTACTCACATCCACAAATATATGTATCTGTTCACCGAAGAACAACCATTTTCATTCAAATTCAATTGGACATCCAAAGCTTTAGCAGGAGTCATCTTCCTAAGATCACTACATTCGTAAATTATATTCATTCGCATTCTTATCACATCAACCACCGAAACCATCATTCATTACTTTTGAGATTTACCACATTTCTAGTTACATCCTACGCTTAAACACTTCAACTCCAAATTCTTGAAAACACCTCAGAACTATAACCAATGATTCAGATTCGTTAAACTTTGAGAATGCTGACGAAGCAGCAAAAGCTGTAGAGGGTCTTAATGACCAAAAGCTTGATAATAAAGAATGGTGCGATGGAGAAGCTCAAAAGAAAACTTGGTACCCATAAAGGAGGTTGTTGACAAATCACGAAGATTAAACCTATACATAAAGAATCTAGATGATTCGATTTCTGATGGGTATCATCGAAGATCTCTTTACGCATTCTAAATTTCTACAGAAGAATTTTCCTCGATTATAAATTTTAAGAAATCATCGTATCTTTCGTTATAAATATCCTCTATATATCTCTGAAGATATATTCATAACGATTCTTGTCCGCAATTAATTATCTCTTTGCGATATCTTTATTACATCATAAAGGAAACTGTTTTAGTTTCTATATTCTATAAAATTCAAGTTTAAATGTTATGAAGTGGTGTTGGGAATTGAAGCATGAGTTAGTATAATATAATGACATCAGGCCAACGTGATTATATTACAGTAAGTCATGCTAAATTTCTAATGGAAGATGATGATTCATAGACTTTATAATCATCATGTGCCATGTTACACGACTCTTACATTCTACTTAACCTCCGAACATATCAAGAACATATATTCTTAATAGTACTATCCTCAGTAATTCTGGTAATTTAATAAATCAAATCATGATACTACGTTCCTTTCTTCTTAGAACATTAGGTTCATTCGAAACTTCATACCTACGAATTCTGGACCATTACTTGCTTTACAAAAGCATGAAGCTTCGACATATAATGGAAAATATAAAGCCCGATAACAACAGTGAAATTACAAACCGTGTATATCAATGCGTATAGCAATATAAAGACACGGGAGAATTAAAAACACAATAAATCCAAGAGCATAGTAGAAGTAAACTGACTCTTCGGGTGACAGATGAAAAAGAAGAACGATAGATATAAAAGTCAGGACTATATCCAGAATTAGAACTGGATGGAGCATATTAATAAATCTTTTGGAAGTATGAATTGAGGAAATAAAGTATAGAAGTGGTGAAGATAATGAAACGGAAGAGGCTAATTTATAGCGAAATTTCAGACACAGCAATCGAGGCAATTCACCGCATTTAATAAAAGAAAATCCCAAATTCCTTAATTACCGTAGAATCAAATCTTATAAATATTTCGAAGATTTCTTTAAATCCCTTGAATTCCGGAAATCAACTTTAGCTATGTCAAAAGTTAAGACGAACATTTAATTTTCTCATTTTACTCTTTTGTGATAGCTTCGCTTATACTCTTCCTATAATCAAATTGTTTTATCCATATTATTTAAAGTAGATAAAACTCTATTTTTCAACTCATATCCATCATTCTTGTTGTAAACAATGACGATCTCTATCAAATTTCATAACCGTAATTTTCACGAACTCCTCTCTGTTTTGTCTGCCCTAATATTGTGGCATAAACGCTCAAGGTTTAAATAAGCTCAATATTATTCATAACACATATCATGTATCCAATTTACTGAAATGAATTATAAAATATCATCAATCCTTTTGAGAAAACTTAATCAATGACACTCTTGTTAATCCTTTATATAACCTCCGCATTAATGATAAAATGCACTTCATAGAAGAACCTATAGAAATTACGGTTCGTATGATTTAAACTCTTGAAAACAAAACAATATTCTATCCATTGAAATTCACGCAAGGCTCCGAGTATACCTGGGATCGTGAAGACCAAATAAAACGAAATTATCCTCACCTGTTTACAAATAACGCCGACTGATGGCAACAACTAAATTTCGGGAAGAAATGTCTATTAACAGGGGGATACTGTGACAACTCGGAAATTTTCGACAAAATTTAAAATCTTTACATGATTTCATTTAACCACAACAAAATCCGACGATTCACGAACGCTTATATACATGTGTGTATTATAACTTGAAAACGCTAACAAAGCATTAAACATATAATACTTTACATTAAACGTAATTGTTTTAATATAATATTAGATATATTGTAATATATGTAAATATTAAATATATTATTATATAATCTATGTTATATATTACATAAATTAATAATATGTAATATTAATTAAAAGTTAAATTATAGTTATCATTACTAATATTAAAGATATAATTATTATTACCACTAATACGATTAATATTATTATCATTATTGTTAGTATTAGTAAGATCATTATTATTATCATTATTATAATGATTATTATTATTACTAACTTTAGTATTAGTATTAACATTATTATTATCATTAATACTAGTATTATTATCATTATTAATATCAATACTATAATTAGTAGTAAAATTTTGATTTTAGTTATTATTATGATTATTATTTATTCATTATCATTATTAAAATAAGTATTATTATCATTTATTATTAATGATATTATTATTATTATTATTATTATTATTATTAACATGATTATTAATAAATAACATTATTCTTGTTATTTATATTATTATTATTATTGTTATTATTAATTATTAATATAATTATTATTATTATTAATATAATTAATATTATTAATATAATTATTATTAATTAGTATGATTATTATTAATATATTTATTAATACTAATTATATAAATATAATTAAAAAAATCAGATACCTAATTTAGGTCGACATTATTGACCTGCTTTTTATCTACTTTTAAATTCTTTTTATTTTTTTCCCTTTCTGTTCGTGTTCATGACACTAGGTCGACTCAACAGTTCTACAAAACAACAAGTCGATCATATTTTAATCTTTGCTTCAATCATTCGATTACCCACCATCAATATTATAATTAGGGATTAGCTACTATAATTTGAAAAACTAAACAGAAAACTCAGTATAAAACTCGATAACCTCTGTTCTTGACTCAATATACCAAAAGCCAGAATTCGAAACAATTTACAAAATCTAAAAATGCAGTGTTGTTAGGATTCGTCTAGTCAAACTTTCTGCAAAGATTGAGCTTCCAATTCCTCATAACGAATCCGAATTTTGGAGTCAAAGTTTTGGTTTTAAAAAGTCAAACATTTTTCTTCAAGCGAATTTGAGTAATCTGTTATAATTCAGGTTCAATCGATAATTCTAGTGTATTTTAATGATCATTTGAAAGATATTTCGTGTAGGAATTAGGGTCTCAAAACATCCCAAGCTCAAAAATCAAAATTTTGTTCTTCATTTTTTTTTCAAACAGCGACGGGCTGTTTTTCTTTTTTTTATATATTTTTTTTGGTTGTTTGTTTGATTTAACAAAAGTAACTGACACTAGTTAATCTAAAATCAATTTTAAGTCCTAAATCGAAATTGTAATACACGGTTATGATTTTGGTTTGAGTTTGATTCGATTATAATTGAAGAAGAAGAAGAAAATGGTAACTGGAAAATACGGGTTAAAAATAAATATAATACGAGTTATAACAAGAAAGCTGAAATGGAGCATTGGTTAGAGGAGGTGTCGGGTTAGCTAGAGGTCGCGAGTTCGAGCCCCGTCTTGGGCATTTCTTTTTGATAAACTTTCTAAAGGTAGTTTTCTTTATCAAAAATTATTATTATTATTATTATTATTATTATTATTATTATTATTATTATTATTATTATTATTATTATTATTATTATTATTGTTATTATTTCTAGTATTATAATTATTATTATATTATTATTACTACTATAAGTATTAATTATCAATCATTATTATTATCATTATCATTATAAGTATTATTATTTATATTATAATGAGTATTATTATTATTATGTAATTACTAAAGTTAACAGTAAAATTAATATTTTTACAATTATTATTATTAATATCATTATTTTTATCACTAATAGAATTATTAACATTATTATCATTAATATTAAGAATTATCATTATCATTTTTGTTATTAGTATTATCATTATTAATAAAGTTATTATTATTATTAGTAAATCATTATTATCAAAACTATCATTTTTATTGAAAACATCATTTTTAGTAAAATAATCATTTTTATTAAAGTTATCATTTTTATTCGTATCATTTTTATTAACAATACTTTATCAAATAAATACTTATATAACATAAATATAAAAGTATATATATACGTATTTATAGAAATATATAACAATCGAAATAATATATATAAACTTATTCGATTAAAAGTATATGTGTTAATATATATACTTGATATAGGTTCGTGAATCCGAGGTCAACTCTACATTTGTTCAATGCCGTCATATGCATATTTACTACAAACTATCGTATCGTATCGTGAGTTCATATGCTCCTTTTTATCTATATTTTTAGGCTGAGAATACATGCACTATTTTTATAACTGTTTTACACGTTAGACACAAGTACTCAAACTTTTATGCTATATACGTGCTTTGTCATGCTAAATTCCCACCGTAATATCGTTAATTGCTGAGGTATAAGATGCAAACTTAGTTATTGTGAGTAGCGCTACTGAGAGTGACGTCTCTAGCTATTTGACTGATGGTCTTTGGTTACATAATAATGATTCAACTGACACTACCGTTCAAGGTGTCGCGGGGTAAACTTTTGTCTAGTAGCGATATTACAAACATCAACTCTTTCGATTGATATATTTGGTATTAATCAACTTTAAACTGAATTCTTGTGGTCTAATACTATATTGAACTATTGATTTATGACAAACCTATGAACTCACTCAACCTCGTGTTGACTTTTTAAGCATGTTTATTCTCAGGTACTTAAATATTGCTTCCGTTGTATATCTGCTGCTTTGATGATGATTTCTTGCCATGCTTGGAGTCTTCATGCATTACTTACCAATTCATTTAAAAACATTTAATGCTCTAAATACAATGTAACCTATTTATCTTCCGCTGCAAAACTCAATAAAATGTCTCATATAGAGTCGTTTTCGTTTATACAACTGTGATTTGATATAATTAGTCACAAATACCCCAGGCCCTATTTGGGGGTGTGACAGTCTTTGATGAAATGCCTCAAGGGATGTTGTTTCTTGGAACTCTATGATGTCCGGTTATTTTCGTAATGGGTTGATAGAGAAGACTGTTGAGGTATATGCTTTGATGGTGAGATGTTTTGAGTGTGCTACACATGTGTATTCTTTCACTTGTGTGATGAAAGCCTGTGCTAGTCTTAGAAATTTGAAACTGGCTTTGCAAGTGCATGGTTTAGGTAAAAAGTTTGAGTTTTTATGTGATAATTCTGTTCAATCGTGGATGATTGATATGTACATTAAGTTTGGCAATGAAGAAGAAGCCATAACGTTATTTAAACAAATGAAGGCTGTTCTCCTGTTGCCTCTGATCACTTAACTCTAGCAACTGTTGTTGGTGCTTGTTTTAATTTGAAGGATATTGACTTTGGAATCTAAATCCATTGCATATTCATTTAGAATTGGTATGGGTTCTTTAACCTCCAATAGCAAATGTATTTAAATAGAATAACATAATTAAAAGGACGAAATTACCCTCACATGCATGGCACATGTGAGGTGAAAACCATCAACTATTGACGAACGTTAGGTTAGGGTACCAACCACGTAACTTAAGCAAAACCTAAGTACCAACTATGCAAAAAATAAAGTTTAGTTTTTCTCATGAAAATGTATACAAACCACAGATACCAATAGCGTAATTTCTTCTAATCAATAATAATAATGTATGTATGATAATAACAATAATACTAATACTAATAATAATAATATAATATTTATAATAATTACGGAGTAATAATTGATGAATTAGACAACTATATGATTATAATCACAATTAATAATTTAATTATAAACATAATTTAGTAATTTATATTTTACACAATGGAAAGGGATGTTCGTTAGCGGTTCCACAATTGCGCATGTGCAGCTTGTGTGGTGGAAACCGATATTGAAGCTGATGGAACTTTGGGGAAAGCCAAACGGGAAAGTTGCACCATTAAATTTTAGTTGGCTATTCAACATTTGCCGATGTGATATTCTTAGAATGAGATATACTAAGTGTGATATCCCTTATGGTGGAATATGATAATTCTTTTAAGATTATGATTGTCTGTTTTGACAATGATTGTCGCTTTTGAAAATGTTCGATATGGATGCATTATTATCTCTTGTATTGATTTGGAGATAATGTCAGCGGCATGAAGATGAGAATCTTGAAGTTGTCGTCGAGGAAGCGGATGAGAATCTTGAAGTTGTCGTCGAGGAAGCGTGTATTTCGCTTATCTTAACAATATGGAAGCATAGTTATCTTATTCTATCCAAAATGTGAAGATTTGTTGATTTTATTTTGGTTAAAAGAATGGATATGGTTGCTTAGTCCCACATTAGTGGATGGAAAAAATATGTGTGACTTTTCTAATTATAAATGTAAAAGATTGTTGTCCCACATAAGTGGGTGGAAGAAGTTGGAGGTGAACTCAATGGTTATAAAAGGGCTTCATGGGATTAATTCCAACTTGGATAAATCAATATTTGATTAATTTCTTTCTTTCTCTTGTCTAAAAGTTGTATTAGTCAAATCTTTGGAGACTGTAGCTGGCTTAAGAGAGTTGTCTATGTCATTGTAACAATTTATGATATACTGAATTTTCTTTATTTGAGGGCCCGTGATTTTTCTCCGGTTTTAAAGTTGCACGTTAAATTATTAAATTCTTGAATCTTTATTTCTTTAATGTATTTCATTAATCGTGTGTTAGAAATTAGTGAGGCTATTAACATCTACTTCTTCCCAATCAATTATACAAAAGATTTCTTAAGAAAAAAACATTTGCCATGACATTTACAAACCTCAAATTAGTTGAAACATTTACAAACATTAAACAAAAAATAAACAACAAAACAAAAGTTAAAGTCAAAGTTTTCTAACGTATATTAACTCGTTACCTATTTTGCCATTCCGATAAGGGTTTATATACCAATGTTGTTCACGTCTTACAAATCCAAAATTGTAAGTAAAGATATAACTGAAATCAGTAACGAGTAACAACGAAACGAACACCCGGATCTAAACGAAAACCAGTTATGTAAATCGTTGTTTGAAATGATGCGATGTCGCCAAGTTTTCATTTGTATAAGCCTGAACCAGCACAGTCAAGAAACAGATCTGATATAGATTTCCATCGTTGGGGTGATCGCTACGGGTAGATTGTGTTGCTTACCTTTGATTCGTCCTCCAGATTGTATCGAAAAGTCGTATCGAAGTGTCAGTTGCTTCATGGTAAATGTAACTAGCATATATCAGGTGAAGACCTTGGTTAGGAGTTTATTTTGATGCTTTCATCAAATTATTAGGGTTTATATTAGAATTTATGACGGTAAAATATGAAGATGAAGGACTGAGTCAAATAAGAATGAAATAATTTTTGTTTTTAACCTTACAGAGAAATAGATAAATTGTTAAGAAAATGGAGTGAGTAAAATTATGCAAGTGTGTGTTTGTAGACAAATGAGAAAAAAAAAAATAAGATAAATTGTTAGGCTAGTTTATGTTTAGCTGAAGTTACATGTTAAAAAAGAGAAAGAGAATGTAAATGTAAATGTAACAGGTTAAAAGAGAATGTAAATGTAACAGGTTAAAAGGATGATATAATGACAATTTTACTCTTACATGCATGACACATAGGGATGGAAAATGGACCCGTATTCGACGGGTAAACTTGAAACCCGACACTTTTGGGATGGGTTCGGGTCCAGGTATTCCGGTCTTGAGCCGGGTATGAGGATGATTTTATTTATTTTGGGTTCAAGTATAGGGATGAGTTTAGATACAAACCAGCATACTCGACCCGTATACCCAACCAATATACCTGTATACCTAATCCGAAGGGAATTTCAATTTTATTAATAACAATAATATAATTTAATAATTATAATATAAGCTAATGTGGTATTGTACTATTTGTATATATTATTTAAATTTAGTATTCAATTAATAGCATTATTGAAACATAAATTGAATTAAGTGAATGGTAAATGATAATGACTAACTGGGATATTCAATACCTACAAGAAAATCTGATAATCCTAAAGTTAGTAAGTAAATGTGGATCCCCGTTTACTTATGGAAAACCCCGATAACCCGACAGAGTAAGTAAATGGGGACCCGAAGCCCAACCCAATGCCATCATTGACCGGAGTTAATGGAGAAAATTAATGATCGTTAGATAGTTGGACTATTCATGCAAAATTTGCAAAGTATTGAACTATTCATGTAAAAAAAATTGGACTATGCATGATTTTTTGATAAATCACAAGGAGTATCCGTGTATTTTTGGGTAAATATAACTAACAAAAAACCATTGCTTAGTGTCTGCCTGCTCAATCTCATCTCCTCACACCACTTTCTACTTTGTAACCATATTTGAGATAAAAATTTACATTAATTATACAAATTCTGATCATGTATTCAGATTCCGTATGAGATTCATCATCACATTTCATATTCAGCTTAAAAATAAGATCAATATATCACTATATCAAGCAGATACCTTCGATTGATTAATTTCAATATCTGTTGTATTCTGTGTGTAATAAAGAGAGATATGGGAGTGTGTGGATCAAAAGCAAAAGGATGTGTACCTATACGTCATCATAAACACCGTGATAATAATAATAATGGTGACGAAATTACGCCCAAATTCAACTCAATTACACGTCATCATAATGGACGAAGACGTAGGAAACGAATCGGTAAGAAATCTAAATCGGATCCTAATCGTTATTCATCAAGGAGTAAAATCGATCCATCTGCTATTGCATCATCCAATTCAATCGATCGTCGTTCTTATCGTAACCCTACATTTCAAGGTATTCACACAAACCCTAAAATTATGCTAATAGTTATTTTGTTGTTGCTGATTGATGATTTGGTAGCTTGCTGCTTATGTTAGTAAGTAGAGTTTCAATTAATAGTACTCCTGTAATTCAATATGATGATTATCATTGAAATTAGGCTGATAGTTATGCTACATCGTGAATGAACTAGCTATGTGTGTGTGTGTGTGTGTGTGTGTGTGTGTGTGTTTAGTGCCTGTTTATAAGTAAGTTTTAGCTTGAATAAGCTAAGAAAGTAACCAATGAGGTTTTTATAGTATTGGAATAGACATACTTTGTTCTGAAATGAGCTTTTTATGAGTTTATTAATTATTAATTCATGATATATATAAACCATGTGGTGTTATTAGGGAATTCAGATTCTTGGTATGACTCGCCTGCTGGGCTCGATTCTGATGGTGATGAAGATTTCTACAGCACTCAAGATGGTACGAGTTTCTTTTATTATTTGTTTATATAGTCATATCAGTCGATGAATCTATCCTTTTTTTGGTAAAGGGCTATACTTTTGATGAAAATGGTATATCTTGTTACATACTCACCACCAAAACATTATCTTAGTGTATCTTATTACAAGCTTTTTCTTGATTATCTTGCTGCTTATTAATTACACAGATAATTTATCTCAAAGCAGTTCAATTAGTGCATCAGTAACTCCAAGATTCTCTGATCATGTCAATGGTGCTACGTTCTCAACAACTAATTCACTAACCAAACACGGTGAAACTGCACCATCTTCCATAGATGGAGTGTCTAATGTATACGATGGGGGAATTTTACAAAATAATTGCCTCCCGTGTCTTACATGCACGACCTCAACAGATGTAAAAAGTAGTAAATCACAGTGTTCGAGTCCTCCTCCAAGTGCAAAGAAGAAAGTTACTTCTATGCTTTCTTTTAAATGGAGAGAAGGCCAATCCAATATTTCCATATGTAAGACTCATTCTTTTCTTATATCATATTGATATGTTTGATTGCCATTATTAACTTACAAATTGGACGGGTTAAATGTACCTGTTACCTTCTAACTGGTTCCATCACTGTTGTTTCTTTGCATTTTTTTATTTATGGCGGTTAAAAGTTTTGTCTTGCTGTTGTTGTTTTCTATTTTAGTTTCCCCAAAGGCTGTGCTTCAAAGGCCAACAGCTGGTTCTCAAGTTCCATGTTGTCCGATTGACAAGAAAATGTCTGATTGCTGGTCACCACTTGAGCCAAGTACTTTTAAAGTCCGGGGGCATAATTATTTAAGGTATAACATTGATATTATGTTTATGTTCTCGAATGCAGGTGAAACTGTGGGGGTATGTGGTCGGTTAGATAATTGTTTAAAACTGGTAAATACGATACAATTGTCTTTCTATTATATTATATAATGAACTGATATATTCAATTTTATTTCTGATGTTAACATAAACTATAACACAGGTGTGATTCTATTATTCTAAACTATAACTATAATGAAGGCTTTGCATACAATTGGGCTGACTTTTCGTACTGTTTTCCTGTTCATCCATTAGTAGTAGCATCTAAACCTAGTTGACCCATTTCTAGATAACTAACGTGGAAATGCTCCCCTGCATTCTTCTAGTTATGCTATCTTGACCACTTTTCATATAGAAGTACATCATATGTAATTTTTCATATGTGATACTTGTCGAATACGGAGCTTGATTTGGATAGTGAACCAATCTACGAAATTTTACTATTATGTTGTGTGGTCATCATTTTTAATAATACAGATTTGCTAGAAAACGTAGTTAGGATGGATAAGCAATGAGGAAATAAATTTTTCGTCTGGTTTTTTAACTTGTAATATTTTTCAAGTTTCAATGAATGTGATCCACAATGTGGACCATGTTGAAGATTTTGTTTCTTGAAATTATCATTGGTCTTAAGTGCATGCTGTTTCTTCTATTTGTTCAGAGATAAAAAGAAAGAAAATGCTTCCAATCAAGCAGCTTTTCATCCAATTGGTGTTGATGTATTCTTATCTCCACGTAAGATTGATCATGTTGCACGTCTTGTTGAACTTCCAACCGTCGAATCATCTGGAAAAGTACCCTCTCTACTTGTTGTAAATCTTCAGGTATAGCTTTCTACTCTTTTTTTTTTTTTTTTTTTTTTTTTTAACAAGTTAAATATGTTTGAATAAAGAACACACGAACACAGTTAAGCTAAACTCTATGGTCATAGTCTAAATGACTGTCTTTTAGCTTCCTAATCTGTTGGAAGATTAATAGTTCATGAAATAGGGACCTTTTGATGTATTGATGGCAATATGGGTGGGTCATGCTGACCGGTGAACACACATTTTTACCAGGAACTATTCAAAATAATGCCTCACTTCTAAAATATAAAGCAATCTAGGAGATTGTAAACACTGCATTTCAACAATCAACAACAATTAAAAAGAAAAAAAAAAGTGCAAACGGGTGACGTTTAACATGTTTTCTTTTTGGTTATCCTATATTATTAACTTAATTACCCGTAAACAATTAATGAACTTTCTGTAGCATGTTATCTCTGAATTTGATCAGATACCCCTTTATCCTCCTGCACTATTTCAATCAGAATATGATGGAGAAGGAATGAGTTTCGTTTTTTATTTCAAGCTCTCTGAAAACTATGAGGACCTTCCACTCCATTTTCAAGAAAACATCAGGGTATAATAGTCATTATCTATATTGGCTTGTAGTCTTGTTAAATTATCTTAAGTCTCACAGTATTGTGATTTGAATTTGTTACAGAAAATGATCGATGATGAGGTGGAAAGGGTTAAAGGTTTTCCAGTAGATTCAATAGCACCATGCAGGGATAGATTAAAGATCTTGGGCCGATTGACCAACTTAGACGATCTTCAATTAAGTGCAACCGAAAAAAAGCTCATGAACGCGTACAATGAAAAGCCGGTCCTTTCACGTCCCCAGCATGAATTTTATCTGGTAATTCTTTTCAATATGTAATTATATTATATATATTTATATTATATTTCAATATCTGGTAAACCTTTTTAAATGATTTTTCTGTGAAGTACACCAAATGTTATATGCTTTCTACATCTGGGAATTGACAGGGAGAAAACTACTTTGAGATTGATTTGGACATGCACAGATTTAGTTACATATCAAGAAAAGGTTTTGGAGCATTTCAAGATCGATTGAAACATTGTACCCTTGATTTCGGCCTCACCATTCAGGTTTGGTATCCCCAAAACATATTTCGTTTTTAACTTGTTGCTTTTAGCATAAAATCAAAGTTTTAATCTTCGATACATACAGGGCACAAAGGCTGAAGAATTGCCTGAATGCATATTATGCTGCCTCCATTTGAAAGAGATTGATTACAATAATTACAACCTCCTGGGACTTTGATTCTCATTTTACTTCTTGGGGCCCTTATATTCATCAAAAGGTATTCCAATAATATGCATATGTTGAAATAAAATTGGTATAAAAAATGATGTATATTTTTTTAAATAGATATTGGAATGCAGTTGATCATAATAATGTTGTTGAAACGTTCTTTGTTATGAACCGACCTTTTCTTTTAGGCGAAAAAAAAGAAGCACGTGTATCAGTTGTTCAACGACTTCTGTAGCTTACCAATCATGTACTAAAGCATCGGAGATCAAACAAGTAATGGTAATACTGTTTTCATAGTGCTGTATGCGGCTGATTACAGATGAACATGATGGAGAAGTCTGGTGATAGATGGGAATGTTATAATTACAAGCCGTTGAATGAGGCGTAATACTCTATGCATAGAGCTTTAACATTTGTTTGGTTTCTTTCAACGGAAGTTAATATATGAACATGGTTACCATGAAACAGTACACTACCATTCTGTTACTACACAACCTAACCCGTCTGACTCATCCATTCAATATTGACAACTTGAATAAACAATCTGCTTCAAACAGATTAAAAAAATGTCCCAAAAAATCGCACATTAATAGTAAAATGGGGTCAAATTACAAATTTGTTTCGGATTATCAGAAGTTTTCAACGGATATATCTAAAAATAAAATACACAATTTAATAAAAACGATGATGTTTCACAGTATATAAACCGTGATCTAAAAAACTTGGTCATGACTGAAAATTTTCAGGACGCCATGAAATGTGCCCTTAGTCACTTGCCTCAAAAAACCGGTCATGACTGTAAAAATTCTGGTGGCGAATTAAAAATTGACAATGACCGTTGTTTCATGCAATTAGCAAATTCGCAAAGTCCCTCTCGAATTTTGAGGATATTTTTGCAATTTTATTAACTTTTTGACATATTGTTATATTTTATTAAATAAATTGGCGTTTTGGTGATTAGCCAGATTTTTATGATATTAAACTCCTCGCAAATTACTTAAAATTTAGTTCCCTTTTGTCATTTATGCATACATCGTATATTCATATATTTTTTGAAGTTCTTGAACAAATTAAAAAAGTTTACATATAAAAAGTAGACAAGTCCAAATTCTACACACAAGGTCCATGTGAACACACAAAAAAACAATTAACGACTTCAAGTCTCACTCTTCTTGAGCAAGCAAACAAAACACGTACCCAACACAACTTTAGCACACCTTATTCATTAAATAAAAACACTTGCCCATTCATTTCATCTCATTTCATTTCAACCAAACCAAAAACAAACCCAACCACAAAACTCTACCAAAAAACACCATGAACTACAAATTTAGTACGGGAGAAATGTTGGGCCAACTAGGTTCAATTCTTGCTAGTGTTATGTTCGTTTGGGCAATCATTCAACAATACTTTCCGTACAACATTCGAAACTTCATCGAAAAATACTCGCAACGATTTTTAACTCTTTTCTACCCGTACATCCAAATCACTTTCAACGAATTCACCGGTGAACGTTTCAAACGTAGCGAAGCTTATTCGGCTATCGAAACTTACTTAGGCATCACATCTTCTACGCAAGCAAAACGTCTTAAAGCCGATATCATCAAAAATAACACACAACCACTTTCGTTATCCATGGACGACCACGAAGAAGTTTCGGACGACTTTAACGGTGTTAAAGTTTACTGGTCTTCAGGCAAAAACATCTTAAAAACACAAACGTTTTCATTTTATCCAAACACGGACGAAAAACGTTACTACAAGCTCACGTTCCATAAACGACATAGAGAATTAATCGTTGGTGATTACTTAAATCATGTCCTTAAAGAAGGTAAAGATATTAAAGTGAGAAACAGATTAAGAAAGCTTTATACAAATAATGGCGCGCAATGGAGTCATGTCGTTTTCGAACATCCTGCTTCGTTTCAAACGTTAGCGTTAGACCCGATTAAAAAGAAAGAAATAATCGATGATTTAACGACGTTTAGTCAAGCAGAAGAGTTCTATAATCGAATCGGTCGAGCTTGGAAACGGGGCTATCTTCTTTACGGGCCACCGGGTACGGGTAAATCCACTATGATTGCAGCTATGGCTAATTACTTAAACTACGATATATACGATCTTGAGTTAACGGCCGTTAAAGATAACACCGAGTTAAGAAGATTGTTGATTGAAACTTCTAGTAAGTCGATAATTGTGATCGAAGATATTGATTGTTCAATGGACTTAACGGGACAACGAAAGAAAGATAGTAAAGAAGAAGAACCGGATGATCAAAACGACAATAATAAGAAGGCGATGAAAGGTGTTAATGAACAAAACGAGTCGAAAGCGAGTAAAGTTACGCTTTCGGGTTTGTTGAATTTTGTGGACGGGTTATGGTCAGCTTGTGGTGGTGATAGGTTGATTGTTTTTACAACTAATCATGTTGAAAAACTTGATCCTGCTTTGATAAGAAGAGGACGAATGGATAAGCATATTGAGTTGTCGTATTGTGGGTTTGAAGCGTTTAAGGTTTTGGCTAAGAATTATTTGTGTGTTGAGAGTAATGAAATGTTTGATAAGATTCGTGTTTTGTTGGATGAGGTGGAGATGACGCCAGCGGATGTTGCGGAGAATTTGATGCCGAAAACAAGTCCGGTTGATGTTGAAGGATGTTTGAAGAGTTTGATTGATGCTTTGGAGAAAACAAAAGAAGATGAGATTAAGAAGAAGATTAGTGAAGAAAATGAGAAGATTAAAGTGGTTGAAAATGGTGGTTAGTGGATGTTGAAGAACATTTGGTGATGTCCGGCGGTTTTTGAGGTTGTGCCGGGAAGATGCGGTGATGTTTGGATAAGGTCAACGGTTGGTTTGGAGTTGATTGTTTTGACCAGGAATAGTTTTTGGTCTAGAGAATTTTTATTTTTATTTGGTAAAGTTTCCATCGACTTTGTTTTGTGATGGGAATAGTCCTTGGAATAGTTTTTGGTCTAGAGAATTTTTATTTCTTTTTTTATTTTTATTTGGTAAAGTTTCCATCGACTTTGTTTTGTGATGGGAATAGTCCTTGTAATTTAGGGGAACGAAGTGAAGGGGTACACCTTGGATTGTTGGTAACATTGAATTAAAAAAAAATTGACATTCCGTTGTTAGAATCTTGTCATTTTTTTTATTGCTCGGGAAGAGACTGGGACCGGTTCTGGATCTACTAAAATAAAATAATGTCTTATTTTGTCTGCAACTTCGCAGATTTAGAAATGGTGCTTCTAAGTGTTGTAGACATGATTAAGTTATTTTACGAACATAAAAACAAACAAACTTCACTATTCAGCATATAGACCTTTAGGTCACAAATTCTTTACAGACATGGTTAACATATTTTCAGACAAAAAGATCTTTAAAAAAAAAGCAACTTACCTTTAACATGATTTATAAGTCCGTCTGTCCGTCCAGTGTCAACATTGTTTTAAGATTTTCTAGAAATTTGGTGTTTAAAAAAAAAGAGATTTTCTAAAAACTTGGAAGTGTGCATTGTTGGGTTAATTAATTGGTTTTTTACTATAAGTTTTATTTATTATGTTTTGTTAATTATTAATGTAATGTAATGCTATGTAGTTTAGTTTCCTGATTTGGTATATACCTTTGACCAAAAATTTAGAAAATTGGGTAATTAGTAGAATACGTGAGTGTGTACGTTTGTTTATTTTGAGTTTTAATAGGACGTTACAATGGACATGGTTAATTAGTACTTGTTACTTACTTTTATATATTATTTGTTTATTATGAATAAAGTTACAGAGATCGAGTTTTACTCCTTTTTCTTTCTAACATTTTCACTGTCCCTTATTTTGTTTATTTAATTTTATGTATTTGTGAGGTTTTGAGGGCTTGTGATCCAACATGCATAAAGATGGCAATGGCATGATAGACAATAGTAAAAAATGACCAAGTAAAAGTCTTTTCAATGCTAAATGACATTTTTCATCTTTGTCCATTATAAATAGTACACGTAGAACATGTCGGTCCTTGAACATGTCAGTCAGACTAGAAGAATGAGATGCTTTATTGAATGGTTTTTCGTCCAAGTTGAGCTTTTTACAATGATTAACAACTAAGCCTTACATTTAGAGCATTTGAGTACAAATAACTATGATCAAGTTCTTGTTGTTAATATGTCGTTCTCTAGATCACTAGACGTTTAACACGACGTTTAGAGCGCATACGGGGTGGACAAGATAGTGTTCCGGTCTGGAACGTTGCTACTTTACATCACGCCTCTTCCAAGCAGCGTTCTCATCATTATTCCTAACAGTGTTGATGAGACGTTAATTATTATTTTTAAATTTTTATATTTATTTTTCAGTGGTTGCATTTTATTCGACTTTTTAGTCGTATTTTGTGTTTGGTTGTAGCAAGAAGATGGGAAATGAACCGGAAGATGGAAGGCAACTCGCAAGAAAGAAGATTATAGTGTACAAGATGAGATTGTCCATGAAGAAGCATAGCAAATAAGTTAACTTTATTTTTTTAAATATTTTATGAGCTAATTTTAGATATGCTAATTTATAATGAGTTTTTATTTCCTTTGTATTTTACTTTTTGAAATTAAAATCATCATTGTATTAAACTAAATAAATTAACTTGTTATTTGTTTTTCAACTAATTTTTTACTTTATTTGATTAAATTATTCAAAATTCTAAAATATCTCCTTAACGTCGTCTCACTCTTCAATTTTAGTCGGACATTGTTTCAATGAACACCATCCGTGACTCAGTCCATCACTCCTCATGGTTTGCTATTAGTTACATTAACAACTTCGTTTAGGATGCTTAAGTACTTGTTTTGCTAAATTAACTAGCTAGCCAAATCATTGTGGAAATCTGCAACCTTAATAGACATTTATTTATATGTATAATTACGACAAAAAGCAGAATATATTATGTACGAGTATTACATTATGGTCAATAGGCCTACCTTCGCTTCATTTCCATCTTCTTCAACTAAAATACAAAAACCATTGTCGTTTCTCTTAGACATAAAGCATTCAAACAAAATGCATTAGTACGGGAAAAGAATCTAAAAACCATATTATTATTATATTTTATGAACCATCTTTCCATATACAAGTGGACCAAATATTCACGTAGATTATAATTGGAATTATCCTACCTTGTAAACTGTTGCAGATGCATTATTTTAGTATCAATTATTTCGATGTCTTCGAGTCAAGAAAACAATCTTGTCTTCATGCAGAATGTTGTTATTATTATAAAACATTCTAAAGGATGGAGTTAATAATGTTTATAACATATAAAGTCTGACTAGATTGTTGCTCATGATATTAGTGGATCTCTTAATGGTCCTCTAAAACACGTCCTATATCTCTATATTGAGAAAGATATGAAATATGAGGAAATACAAAGATTTCAGCGCTCAAGTTTTGAATAAATTGATTAAAAAAAAAAAAAACACACTTCACTTACAGAATTACAACATTACACTCAACTGTTAGTGGCCTGCTTCTCTTAGCGAGAGGTCAGGAGTTCGACTCTGCTGGACTACAACATTGCACTCAATGTTATTCCTGACCTGAAGTATCCACCCAGGTCACCTTTCGCTTCGTGTGGGGGCAGCGGGAAGGGGGTTTTTACCGGCCATGCCCTCCTTACTAAATTACAGAAAATTGGGTTTCCTTTATACATCATCTAAAATTCTTAATTAAAAAAAAAAAAAAAAAAAAAAAAAATCTTATACATAGAGCGCGAGACAACTTCTCTCGATGAGGCGATTCCCTTTCCCTACTTCACCTTTCACGCCGACCACCGGTCCGACAAAACAACCCAGGATCCACACTTTCAAACCCAAATTTCGCGATGACATTGAGGAGGGTGAATGGATCGATTCGCCAATCAATCAAAATAACTACCATCGACATCGTGACCTTATTCGCAGGTATGGATCTGCTACTAAATCTTCACACAATCAACACGCTTCATTCCCCAACAATATTCCAATCCGTAATCGATCTCAACCCTCTAACCCTAATAATGAAACCTCCATCATGTTCTTTAATTTCCCTGATCATTGGAATCAATTAGATCTCCTGGTATTCTTCAAAAGATATGGACAAGTGACGGATCTTTACATTCCGATCAGGAAAACGTTAAGGAATGGAAAAAGCTTTGGATTTGTTCGTTTCGCAGATATTGTTGATATAGATTACCTGCTCAAACGTTTGAATTCCATTAATCTTCACGGTCAATGGTTGAGGGCGTATAAAGCACATGAAAGAACAGGTAAATCCATAGGTACCGAAGCTCTACCATTCAAGCAGCCTGCTCAGCCTTCATCCTCTCACTTTATCCCACAACATAGCAAACCTAAACCAAAATATGCTCCCAAATCTTCTGCCAACCGTGAACCCAAATCTCAGTATGTTCCTAAACCGGCTGTCAATACACAGAATGGCTCTACACATACTGATACAACTGATAAAGACAATTCTGTACCAGTGCAACAAAATCATACTAAAGATAATTCTGTACCAGTGCATCAAAATCACACTCACATTCCCCCTAACCCGGCCACTATACCACGTCTGCTTGAATTGGAAGAAGAAGAACTGAACCAGCAGGTATTATCTAATGCAATAATAGGCGAAATTTTGAACATAGATTTAATTGAGGATTTTCCTGTTCTATGCACAGCAGAAGGCCTTTCAAAATTTAATATAAAATATCTAGGTGGGCTTGATGTTTGTCTAACTTTTGAAGATAAATGCACCATTGATAATATTCTTAGCAACGAAGACCATATTCTAAAACAATGGCTAAAGAATATTCGTCGTGTGCAATCGAAACCATTTCAATCGGCTAGGTTGTCTTGGCTTACTATTAAAGGTGTTCCTATCAGTTGTTGGTCAGAAAAGAACTTCAGGAAGATAGCGAATTGGTACGGTCCCGTTCTCGACACTTATAATTGTTCGTTTAATGGTAATCAAAATTTGGTTTGTGGTAAGGTTTTAGTTAAACTTTGGGGTCAAGAGGGTCTTATAAATACCTTAGTAAGTGTTAAAATCAAAGAAGAAGGTATATTTTATGTGCAAGTCATTGAGGATGTTAAAGGTATTGTGGAAATTGAGATGGAAGAATCGGATCCAAGTATTGATCTCACAGATTCAAATAGTAACCATGATATCAACAAAGACTCTTCGCCGGAAAACTCTGATGATGAAATTGACGATGACTGGCCGCTGGAAGGTAATAATCATAATTCCAACGAAAAAGATCAAGGGTCTAAAGTTTTTGCCACGTCAGATAATTTTTTTGATATAAACGATGAAAGGAATAAGCATAAACCTACCACTCCAGTTAATGTTAGTGACGACACCGGCTCCTCAATTCCCCAGAATAATGAAGCTGATATTGAAAATGGGAAAACGAATGGTACTGTAATTGAAGAATCTTCTAACGAGGCTTCCACCAATGATTCGACTCCCTCTCCCACAGATCATAACTCAAATCAAGATAGAACCCATGATCCAAGCCCAAATGAACCTACTTTTCCTGTCAAAGTCACGGCCCAGAATAGCAAGGCTGACCCAAACGAAAAATTGGGCTTGGCAAACTCATGTTTTGAAAAAGATTTTACCACGTTCATATTTAACTCTGGAATTAGCAAACCGTCTGTTGAAAAATCACCTGATCAGTGTTATGCTCCTAAAGATCACCCATGTAAAAAGCGTAAAACCTCAAGTAAATCTTCAATTGAATCTTGGACTAACATTAGAAATTGGAATGCTTCATCCAAATTCTTAAACGTCAAATCCCTTGCAAGAAGACCAAGAAAGAAACATTCGGTTCGTAGGGCTGTTTCAAATTCCAGATTGAGTCAGAAAAGCTATAAGGGTCATCAATCACTCTCTGAAAAGTCTTTAAATTGCGAGGAGGTCGGTGATATCTTGGGCTTGACGAGGAAAAAAGCTTCTAACAGGAACTAAGGTACACTCTTTAGGTACTCTCATAACTTTCGTGTTCTTTTTTAATTTTATATAATGAAGATACTATCTCTCAACATTAGAGGCTTAGGGTATGATGATAAAAAGAAATTCAATTGGTTTAAAAAAATTTGTTTTCAAAATAAACCTAACATAATTGCTTTGCAAGAAACTAAAGTAGATAAAATTTCTGAACAATGGATTGAAAAAATTTGGGGAAGCTGTGATTATCTCTATGCCTTTAAAAAATCAAAAGGGAATTCGGGTGGGATTCTAACGGTTTGGGATCCGAATATTTTTAAGGCTAACCAAGTTGTCGAACGAGAGTCCTATATTGCGATAAAAGGACATTGGCAGGATATAGGTACCGAGCTCATATTGATTAACACTTATGGTCCCCAAGCTGAAAAGGATAAAAAAGTCATGTGGAATGATCTTTCGGAGGCAATGAAATATGATAATGCTATGTGGGTTATTTTTGGGGATTTCAATGAGGTCAGGTTTGCAACTGAAAGAAAAAATACCGAGTTTTGTGAAAGGAGAGCCAGAATGTTTAATGACTTCATCAAAGATAATTCTCTCCTCGATTTACCTCTTGGAGGTAGAACTTATACTCGCATTAGTGATAATGGTACAAAATTCAGCAAACTCGACAGATTTTTGGTTTCGGAGCAATTCATCCAACAATGGCCGAATGCGAACGTATTGGTTCTTGACAAGAAACACACTGATCACTGCCCTCTGCTATTAAAAGATGGTGACATAGATTTTGGACCAAAACCGGTTAAAGTTTTTGATGAGTGGCTGAAACAAAAAGAATCTTATGATGTGATAAAAGCCGCATGGAATTCAAGCATCAACTCTAATAGACCCGACATTGTTTTTCGAGAAAAACTAAAGATTGTCAAGAAAGATCTTCGAAAATGGTTTTCTACATCTTACGGTAAACTAAATGTCGAAATAGAGGAATTATCGAATGCCATAAATGATTGGGAAAAGAAAGCAGAAACGTCCGATCTTAGTGAGGAAGATCTAGGTAATTGGATGAAAGATCGAGATCTTCTCGCGCAAAAAGAGAATACGCAAATTGAGATGCTCAAACAAAAAGCAAGATTTAAATGGGCATTAGAAGGAGACGAAAACAGCAAATTCTTCCATTCCTACATCCGGCGGCGGCACCACAAAAATAACATCCATGGAATCAACAAAGCTGGGGTATGGACTTCTAACCCGACTGATATTAAAAATGAAGCTTTTAATTTTTTTCAGGGTCTTTTCGAGAAATCCAATTCCGAGGGATGGATGCTTCATAATTGGGACGGTTCTAAACTTGAAGAAAGCATGGCCGAATCTCTTGAGTCTAGATTTTCAGAATCAGAAGTGCTAGAAGCTATCAAGGGGTGTGGAAAAAATAAAGCCCCCGGGCCAGACGGATTCAATATTCTTTTCTACACTCTATTCTGGGATATTATTAAGGGAGACCTTTTAAAGGCCATTCATTGGTTTTGGGAATCGGAGCAAATTTCTAACGGGTGTAATGCGTCCTTCATCACTCTTATCCCAAAGGTTAAAGATCCTCTCAACTTTTCTCATTATCGTCCTGATAATGCTAAAAACGAACATATATTTCATAGCATTATTCCTCAAGAAAGACAAGCTTTTAGTTGCAATTGTTCTATTTACAAGTGATATTCGTTTGTATAATAAAAGGTGAAGACAAAAGACAGATTCGACGAATTGAAGACGCAAACGACCAAAAAGCTCAAAAGTACAAAAGACAATCAAAAAGGTTCCAATTATTGATAAGAAACGTCTCGAAATCACAAGAGTACAAGATTCAAAACGCAAAGTACAAGATATTAAATTGTACGCGAGGACGTTCGAAAATCCGGAACCGGGACCAGAGTCAACTCTTAACGCTCGACGCAATGGACTAAAAATTACAAGTTAACTATGTATATAAATATAATATAATATATAATTAATTATATTAATTATATATATTATATATATATATATATATTAAAAACCGTCGGCAGAGAAAACTCCAAGGACTGAGCTGTAAAATTAACCTCCGCGACTCGCGGAGTTTGAAGGGGATTTTGCCGCGAGTCGCGGAGCCCCAAATTTCAACTCTGGCTATAAAGCAAACCGAATTCTGATCAAAATTTCATATTCTATTTTCTCTCTTCTCTATCTATACGATATATATATATATATATAATTTATATTTTAATTTTAATTTTAATTATAATTCTAATAATAAGGGTATGTTAGCGAATGTTGTAAGGGTGTAAGTCGAAATTCTGTCCGTGTAACGCTACGCTATTTTTAATCATTGTAAGTTATGTTCAACCTTTTTATATTAATGTCTCGTAGCTAAGTTATTATTATGCTTATTGAAAACGAAGTAATCATGATGTTGGGCTAATTACTAAAATTGGGTAATTGGGCTTTGTACCATAATTGGGGTTTGGACAAAAGAACGACACTTGTGGAAATTAGACTATGGGCTATTAATGGGCTTTATATTTGTTTAACTAAATTAAAGTTTGTTAATGTTAATATAAAGATTTACAATTGGGCGTCCCTATAAATTACCATATACACTCGATCGGACACGATGGGCGGGTTATTTATATGTACGAATAATCGTTCATTTAACCGGACACGGGAATGGATTAATAGCCACTAGAATAATTAAAACCAGGGTGAAATTACATTCAAGGGTAATTGGTGTAATTGTTAACAAAGTAGTAAAACCTTGGTTTACACGCAGTCGATAACCTGGTGTATTCATTAAACAAAGTATTAAAACCTTGTTACAATTCGAATCCCCAATTAGTTGGAATATTTAACTTCGGGTATAATAATAATTTGACAAGGACACTTGCAATTTATATTTATGACTGATGGACTGTTATGGACAAAAACCAGACGGACATATTAAATAATCCAGGACAAAGGACAATTAACCCATGGGCATAAAACTAAAATCAACACGTCAAACATCATGATTACGGAAGTTTAAATAAGCATAATTCTTTTATTTCATATTTAATTTCCTTTATTTTATATTTAATTGCACTTCTAATTATCGCACTTTTATTTATTATTATTTAATCGCACTTTTAATTATCGTACTTTTTAATTATCGCAATTTTATTTTATCGCATTTTTATTATTCGCAATTTCATTATCGTTATTTCCTTTACGCTTTAATTTAAGTCTTGTATTTATTTTATATTTTTACATTAGGTTTTAACTGCGACTAAAGTCTTAAAATCGACAAACCGGTCATTAAACGGTAAAAACCCCCCTTTATAATAATAATATTACATATATATATATATTTGTATTTTTATAAAAGTAAACTAATATAGCGTTGAGCTTTGTTTAAAGATTTCCCTGTGGAACGAACCGGACTTACTAAAAACTACACTACTGTACGATTAGGTACACTGCCTATAAGTGTTGTAGCAAGGTTTAAGTATATCCATTCTATAAATAAATAAATATCTTGTGTAAAACTGTATCGTATTTAATAGTATTTCCTGCTAAAATTAATAACTATTTTATATACACCTCGCATAACATCAAGTATTTTTGGCGCCGCTGCCGGGGACTATCTTAAAAGCCGGAAGCGCAACGCTAATATAAAAAAAAAAAAAAAAAGATTTTTAGTTACTTTTATTAAAAGTCGTTTTTGTAAAAATACGTTTTAAAAATTCGAAAATATAAAAAGAAAAACAAAAATATAAGTATTTTTAAGATTTTGTTAAATATTTAAGTTTTATAAGTTTCTTTATTTTTATTTTAGTTTATAAAAATATAAGTTTTATTTTAAAATCTTTTATTTATTTAAAAACAGAAAACAGAAAATAAAAAAAAATAAAAAATATATAAAAACGCGTAAAAAATTCAAACCTGTCAACTGAATTTCTGAACCCCGCGACTCGCGGGGTTTAAAGCTTTAATTGCCGCGACTCGCGGAGCCTTTCTGACAGGCGACAGGAAGCCCTAAACCTGCATTAATTACGGGTTATTATTAATTATAATTATTATTTAAACCTAATTATTATTATTATTATTATTAGTTTTATTTTTATTTTTACTTTTTATTTAATTTATGTATTTAGTATTAATTAGTTTTATTAAATTATAAAATTAGTAGTTTTATTAAATAAATAAAAATAATATTTTTATAAAAATTGTACTTTTTACAACTTTTTGTATATTTTTATATTTTGTCCATTTTTAATCGTTGTAGCGTAATATTTGTATTTTTAGCTCATATTTAATTTTAAACTTAGTTTTTGCTATAGTTATTTTTACTCCTAGATTTTTAGGCTTTGCCGTAGAATTCCTTAAGTGCTTTTTCTTTAGACTAAGATTTAGGTGCTTTAAAATTTTGCGACGCCTTTTTAAGCTTTAGTTTCTTTTTAAGTTATTTCCATTTGGGATTTAGTTTTTCCTGTAAGCTTTAATATTTTTAGACCTTTTACTATGTACCAATTATCATTCCAATTAGTAATATCAATTTGCGATTATAATTTTAAGTTAGTTGTAGTAATAAGGTTAAATTAGTTAAGTATTTTTAAGTTTTTATAAGTTTCTTTTATTTTTCCGTCACCTTTTATTTTTCAACCATTTTTTTTTTCTTTTTCTACCTTTTGCGACGAACTCTTTTTCTTTCTTATTTCTCGCTATTCTAGTTTTAGGACTTAGAATTTTTTCTACTTCTTATCTAAATTTCTTAAAATTACGAAAATTTATTTTAAGTGGTTAAATTGATAGACATCAAAATTTTCTGGTTCGTAGTAATAGTTGGATTTGTACGTGGACCGGGTTATTGGAGCCAAACAGTCCTCAATTATATTGAGACCAAACGAATCCTGCCCCTCTGCTGCATCTTTTGGCTATTCGAAACGTGGGCAAAATCAGAAAAGTCTATTGATTGGATAACTTATTATAATTTTTCTTTCCTTTTTAAAAAAAAAAAACTAATAGGATATTCAGTGAATGCACCGAGCAAGACGTTCACCACCTTTTGTACGTTCACCACCTGTAACTCGATCAAGACATCGTTTAACAAATATAACCGCCGTTGATTTTTCTTTAGAATCGTCATCCAGTCAACCAAGTACTTCAGTTCAAATTTCCGATAATCCATTTTTTGAACCCAACCTCACAATTGAGAATCCAGAGAATATTCAGGAACGGTTCGTAGATCCTGAACCATTAAACTTTCCTCCGGAGCCACCAATCATTCAAACAGAGATTGTTGAGGAACGAACTATTAAATCAGAATCATCTAGTGATACCGATTCAACAAATTCAATTATGGAGAATCTGGAACCTTTAAGTATGGAAGACCGAATGAGAGCTAAACGCACTGGCCAAGGTCAAGCAATTACTCATCCAGACATTAATGCGCCAGATTATGAAATCAAAGGACAAATTCTACACATGGTGACTAATCAATGCCAATTTAGTGGTGCGCCGAAGGAAGATCCAAATGAACATCTACGTACCTTTAATAGGATCTGCACACTATTTAAAATCCGAGAAGTGGAGGATGAACAGATATATCTCATGTTATTTCCCTGGACTTTAAAGGGAGAAGCCAAAGATTGGTTGGAATCGTTACCTGAAGGGGCAATCGATACATGGGATGTTTTAGTTGACAAATTTCTTAAACAATTCTTTCCTGCATCTAAAGCCGTAAGACTTCAAGCAGAAATTGTTACGTTCACACAAAAGCCAAATGAAACTCTATATGAGGCGTGGACAAGATATGGAAAGTTGTTAAGAGGATGTCCGCAACATGGTTTAGACACCTGTCAAATAGTACAAATATTCTACCAAGGATGCGACATCACTACAAGGAAAGATATAGATATAGCAGCTGGTGGTTCTATTATGAAGAAAACCGAAACTGATGCTTACAAAATTATTGATAACACTGCTTCCCACTCACATGAGTGGCACCAAGAAAAAGATATCATTAGATAATCTAAAGCAGCTAGAGCCGATTCTAGCCATGACTTAGATTCCATTTCCGCAAAGATAGATGCTGTGGAGAGACGAATGGAAAAGATGACTAAGGATATTCACTCAATACGAATTAGTTGTGAGCAGTGTGGAGGACCACATTTGACAAAAGATTGTCTCAGTATTGAATTAACAATGGAACAAAGAGAGAATATTTCATACATAAACCAAAGGCCTGGAAATAATTATCAGAATAATTATCAACCGCCAAGACCGATTTACAATCAAAACCAGAATTATAACCGAAATATTCCATACAACAACCAACAAGTTCCTAGCAATCAACAAGTATCCAATAATACTTACAATCAGCAAAGACCTAATTTTCAAAACAAACCACCACAACAACCCGATGATAAAAAGCCGAATTTAGAAGATATGATGACGAAGCTAGTTGAAACTCAAACACAGTTTTTCACATCTCAGAAACAAACCAATGAACAAAATGCTCAAGCATTTAGAAATCAACAAGCTTCTATTCAAAATCTGGAACAAGAAGTAAGTAACCTAGCAAGGTTAATAGGTGAAAGAAAACCGGGAAGTTTACCAAGCGATACAAATGCTAACCCCCGGAATGAAACAGCTAAAGCCATTACCACAAGAAGTGGTACAACACTTAAACCACCTGAAATACCTGTAACTTCTGATGAAACTATTCCTACTCTACAAGAACCACAACCTGATCAAGATAAGGAAAAAGAACCGGTAGTTGAAAAGGTTAATGAAGATAACACAGTTAAGGATAAACCTTATGTTAAACCATACCAACCACCACTTCCTTACCCGAGTAAAATGAAGAAAGAAAAACTTGAAGCCGAGCAATCCAAATTCTTGGATATATTTAAACAGATAAATGTAAATCTTCCTTTCATTGATGTAATTTCAGGAATGCCTAGATATGCTAAATTCTTGAAAGATCTAATCTCAAATAGAAAGAAAATGGAAGAACTCTCGGCTGTTACTATGAATGCTAATTGTTCAGCAGTGCTGTTGAATAAGATACCAGAAAAACTATCTGATCCAGGAAGTTTCACAATTCCATGTTTTCTGGGTAGTCTTAGTTCAATAGAAGCATTGGCAGACTTAGGTGCTAGTATAAATCTAATGCCGTATTCACTATACACTAAACTAGACCTTGGAGAATTGAAACCAACCAGAATAAGCATACAACTAGCCGATAGATCAATAAAATATCCTAGAGGGATAATGGAGAACATGCTAGTTAAAGTTGGTACTTTAGTATTTCCAGTAGATTTTGTTGTTTTGGACATGGAAGAAGATTCTCAAGTTCCTCTCATATTAGGAAGACCATTCTTAAACACGGCTAAAGCAATGATAGACGTGTTCGGTAAGAAACTGACCCTAAGTATAGAGGATGAGAGTGTTACCTTTTCAGTTGATAGAGCAATGCAACAGCCACAATCTGCAGATGATACATGTTATTATATTCAAACTATAGATGCACATGCAGAATTATTAGAAGAATTTCCAGAATTACAAGGAACAGGAGAATGTTCTTTAGGAGAAGGTAATGAACCAATTGATGAAGCTGAAATGTTAGCTACACTTATAGCTAATGGATATGAACCAACAACAGAAGAAATTCAAATGCTAAAAGAAGAAGACAGATATCGATATAAATCATCGATAGAAGAACCTCCGAAATTAGAGTTAAAGCCACTTCCAAACCATTTGGAATACGCTTATTTACATGGCGAATCTGAATTACCTGTAATAATATCGTCTTCTCTTACTGAAAATGAGAAATCACAACTCATTTCTGTGTTGAAAGCTCATAAACCAGCCATTGCATGGAAGATTCATGATATTAAAGGAATAAGTCCTTCGTATTGCACACATAAAATCCTTATGGAAGAAGGTCATAAAACGTATGTGCAACGCCAACGAAGACTAAATCCTAATATGCAAGATGTAGTTAAGAAAGAGATTATTAAACTGCTAGATGCAGGTTTGATATATCCAATTTCTGATAGTCCATGGGTAAGCCCAGTTCAATGCGTACCTAAGAAGGGTGGCATGACTGTCATTACAAATGAGAAAAATGAGCTTATTCCTACTAGGACTGTAACAGGATGGCGTGTATGTATTGATTATAGAAAATTAAATGACGCCACCAGAAAAGATCACTTTCCCTTACCTTTCATAGATCAAATGTTGGAAAGATTAGCCGGAAATAGTTACTATTGTTTTCTAGATGGATTTTCCGGATATTTTCTGTAGTGACCCGAACTTTTCCATGTTTATATATATTAATTGAGATTGATATTTACATGATTAAACATTTCCAACATGTTAAGCAATCAAACTTGTTAAGACTTGATTAATTGAAATAGGTTTCATATAGACAATTGACTACCCAAGTTGACCGGTGATTCACGAACGTTAAAACTTGTAAAAACTATATGATGACATATATATGGTTATATATATAGTTAACATGATATTATGATAAGTAAACATATCATTAAGTATATTAACAATGAACTACATATGTAAAAACAAGACTACTAACTTAATGATTTTTAAACGAGACATATATGTAACGATTATCGTTGTAACGACATTTAAATGTATATATATCATATTAAGATATATTAATATATCATAATATCATGATAATATAATAATTTAACATCTCATTAGATATAATAAACAATGGGTTAACAACATTAATTGAGATCGTTAACTTAAAGGTTTCAAAACAACACTTACATGTAACGACTAACGATGACTTAACGACTCCGTTAAAATGTATATACATGTAGTGTATTTAGATGTATTAAAATACTTTTGGAAGACTTCAAGACATATATCGAAACACTCATACTTAACAAAAATGGTTACAGTTACTTTCCCATTCTTTTCTTTCATCAAGAATTCTAGTCGTATTCTTACCCGTATTATACACAGCTTCAAAACGTACTTACTATGGGTATATACCAATAGGAACTAGCATGGGATTCCACTCTTGATTATGTCATGTATGACTAATCAATTTTAACTTCTACCATGAGCTAGTCAACTAACTAGAACTCCTTTTAACCCCACTCACCACTCACCAATTAACACTCATCATTCACTCCATTTCACTTCCAAATCTCTTTCTAATTCTCTCTCAACACACCCACACTATTATGAACGTATTTTTCCAGTAGTTAATCATCATCTTCATCAAAAATCACTTCAAGAATCAAGCTATAATCATCATAGGAAGAACACTTCAAGAATACTTCAAAAATCCCTTCAAGTTTACTAATTTACTTCCAAGCTTTCTAATCCATTCCAAGTAATCATCTAAGATCAAGAAACCTTTGTTATATACAGTAGGTTATCTTTCTTATTCAAGGTAATATTCATATTCAAACTTTGATTCAATTTCTATAACTATAAACTATCTTAATTCGAGCAAAAATCTTACTTGAACTTGTTTTTGTGTCATGATCCTACTTCAAGAACTTTCAAGCCATCCAAGATCCTTTGAAGCTAGATCATTTCTTGTCACTTCCAGTAGGTTTACCTACTAAACTTGAGGTAGTAATGATGTTCATAACATCATTCGATTCATATATATAAAACTATCTTATTCGAAGGTTTAAACTCGTAATCACTATAACATAGTTTAGTTAATTCTAAACTTGTTCGCAAACAAAAGTTAATCCTTCTAACTTGACTTTTAAAATTAACTAAACACATGTTCTATATCTATATGATATGCTAACTTAATGATTTAAAACCTGGAAACACGAAAAACACCGTAAAACCGGATTTACGCCGTCGTAGTAACACCGCGGGCTGTTTTGGGTTAGTTAATTAAAAACTATGATAAACTTTGATTTAAAAGTTGTTATTCTGAGAAAATGATTTTTATTATGAACATGAAACTATATCCAAAAATTATGGTTAAACTCAAAGTGGAAGTATGTTTTCTAAAATGGTCATCTAGACGTCGTTCTTTCGACTGAAATGACTACCTTTACAAAAACGACTTGTAACTTATTTTTCCGACTATAAACCTATACTTTTTCTGTGTAGATTCATAAAATACAGTTCAATATGAAACCATAGCAATTTGATTCATTCAAAACGGATTTAAAATGAAGAAGTTATGGGTAAAACAAGATTGGATAATTTTTATCATTTTAGCTACGTGAAAATTGGTAACAAATCTATTCCAACCATAACTTAATCAACTTGTATTGTATATTATGTAATCTTGAGATACCATAGACACGTATACAATGTTTCGACCTATCATGTCGACACATCTATATATATTTCGGAACAACCATAGACACTCTATATGTGAATGTTGGAGTTAGCTATACAGGGTTGAGGTTGATTCCAAAATATATATAGTTTGAGTTGTGATCAATACTGAGATACGTATACACTGGGTCGTGGATTGATTCAAGATAATATTTATTGATTTATTTCTGTACATCTAACTGTGGACAACTAGTTGTAGGTTACTAACGAGGACAGCTGACTTAATAAACTTAAAACATCAAAATATATTAAAAGTGTTGTAAATATATTTTGAACATACTTTAATATATATGTATATATTGTTATAGGTTCGTGAATCAACAGTGGCCAAGTCTTACTTCTCGACGAAGTAAAAATCTGTGAAAGTGAGTTATAGTCCCACTTTTAAAATCTAATATTTTTGGGATGAGAATACATGCAGGTTTTATAAATGATTTACAAAATAGACACAAGTACGTGAAACTACATTCTATGGTTGAATTATCGAAATCGAATATGCCCCTTTTTATTAAGTCTGGTAATCTAAGAATTAGGGAACAGACACCCTAATTGACGCGAATCCTAAAGATAGATCTATTGGGCCTAACAAACCCCATCCAAAGTACCGGATGCTTTAGTACTTCGAAATTATATCATATCCGAAGGGTGTCCCGGAATGATGGGGATATTCTTATATATGCATCTTGTTATTGTCGGTTACCAGGTGTTCACCATATGAATGATTTTTATCTCTATGTATGGGATGTGTATTGAAATATGAAATCTTGTGGTCTATTATTATGATTTGATATATATAGGTTAAACCTATAACTCACCAACATTTTTGTTGACGTTTTAAGCATGTTTATTCTCAGGTGATTATTAAGAGCTTCCGCTGTCGCATACTTAAATAAGGACGAGATTTGGAGTCCATGCTTGTATGATATTGTGTAAAAACTGCATTCAAGAAACTTATTTTGTTGTAACATATTTGTATTGTAAATCATTATGTAATGGTCGTGTGTAAACAGGATATTTTAGATTATCATTATTTGATAATCTACGTAAAGCTTTTTAAACCTTTATTGATGAAATAAAGGTTATGGTTTGTTTTAAAATGAATGCAGTCTTTGAAAAACGTCTCATATAGAGGTCAAAACCTCGCAACGAAATCAATTAATATGGAACGTTTTTAATCAATAAGAACGGGACATTTCAGTTGGTATCCGAGCGTTGGTCTTAGAGAACCAGAAAATTTGCATTAGTGTGTCTTATCGAGTTTGTTAGGATGCATTAGTGATTCTGGACTTCGACCGTGTTTTCTTTAAAAATGATTGCTTAACATTTTTGTTGGAAACTATATATTTTTAACATATGAATATTATGTGATATATTAATCTCTTAACGTGTTTGATATTATGTGATAGATGTCTACCTCTAGAACAAGTCCCATTGACTCACCTAATAATAATGAAGAGTCAAATGTAAATTGGAATGATTCGTGGACTGATTCACAAGTTCCCGAAGAGGAACCGGAAGAAGAGTCGGAACCGGAAGAAGAATCAGAACCGGAAGAAGAATCGGAACCGGAAGAAGAATCGGAACCGGTGGGGGAAATAATAAAACGGTTAAGTAAAAGAGAATCCTCAACCAACAGACCAAGGTTAATTATGGTCAATGGTGTTTCCGCCAAGGAAGCAAAATATTGGGAGGATTACCAATTCTCCGATGAATCGGATTCCGACGAGAATTCCGATGATGTTATAGAAATTACCCCAACTGAATTTAAAAAGGCAAAAGAAAATAATAAGGGAAAGGGCATAAAAATAGAGAAATCTAATTCCAACCCCGATGAACTTTATATGTATCGTCAACCCCCGAAGTCCTTAAGTTGTAACAATGACCCGGGAACCTCTAAACCACCAGGTTTTTCTAAACCAATGTGGAAAATTACGGCTCGTATTAGGGGAACATCATATATCCCTAGAAACTTGGCAAAACGAACAAAAACCGAAGAAGAAGAAACAAGCGAGTCGGAATAAGATAGTTGTATTCGTGTGGTGTAATATATGTAATATAGTGTGCTTATGCTTTATGATATATGTAAAAATTGCTTGTATTAATAAGTATTTTTTTTTATGAATCTAACTCTTGTCTATTTTACAGTATAAAAACACAAAATGGATAGACAACCCAATATTTTAAGAGACCTACCCGGAGACATGATTGATGAAATCTTGTCTAGAGTCGGTCAGAATTCCTCGGCACAACTATTTAAGGCGAGATCAGTTTGTAAGACATTCGAAGAACGTTCCAAGAATGATTTGGTTTATAAAAGGCTTTCGTTCAGAAGATGGGGGATATCACATTGGGAAATCCATAAGTTACGATGTGTTTACTTTGACGCATATATTGCGGGGAACCCAAATGCTATTTTACGCAACGGGTTAAGAAATTATTTTGACTCAGTATATCCAAATATAGGACTTCGTGATTTAGAAAAAGCGGCTAACATGCAACATAAAGAAGCATGTTATGCTTACGGGTTAGTAATGTTCGCTTCTCACCAAAGTGAGAACAAGAACATCGGGCTACAACTATTAAACAAAACGTTCCCTCAAGTGACGGAGTCGGTAATTGGGGTAAGAAATGAGGTTTTTAGGTTATTACGAGACTGTTGGTCATTACGTAACCCTCGTCCCTTTGACGACGTTACAACACGCTGTCTTATCAACGGCCATAACGGTTATGTTCCACAAGACCAAGGATGGGAAGTAGTCCTAGTAAAACCAGAATGCATGACTTGTTTCTGGACGTATGAATTACGTGTCTTTATTGCCTTTGCTGAACGACTTGTGTACTAGCTAGAATTATCTTCACAACTATCTTGTATCAAAGTTATTGTGTGCTATATTTCATGCTTTATGTAAAATAAGCGGTATTGTAAGTTTGTAAAATATTGTATAAAAGTTTGAACGCGAAATATTATTATAATCAGTTTTTCATATAGAATTGTAGTAGTTGAATTGTATATTAGCTACTAAGTATGAACTTAACGGGTAGGTACTACCCGAATTTAAACTTATAAAACGCTAATATGAAGAAAAAGCTTTTATAAATGAGTTCATATTATGCTACGAAATACTATTAACTACTCTTAATATTCTGTATGATTAACTTGTTCCATTTGACTATTTTGAAGGAAATGGCACCGACTACTCGACACACCGTGAATATGAATGAAGAGGAATTCCGTACTTTTCTAGCTTCAAACATAGCCGCAGTACAGGCTGCGCTATATACCAACAATAACCTTGGATCTGGCAGTACAGGAAATCGTGTAGGATGCACCTACAAAGAATTCACTGCCTGCAAACCTTTGGAATTTGATGGAACCGAAGGACCGATCGGATTGAAACGGTGGACCGAGAAGGTTGAATCGGTGTTTTCCATAAGTAAGTGTACTGAAGAGGACAAAGTGAAGTACGCTACGCATACCTTCACAGGTTCTGCGTTAACATGGTGGAATACCTATCTAGAGCAAGTGGGACAAGATGATGCGTACGCACTACCGTGGTCAGCATTCAAGCACTTGATGAACGAGAAGTACCGTCCCAGAACCGAGGTCAATAAGCTCAAGACAGAACTTAGAGGGTTACGAACCCAAGGATTTGATATTACCACGTACGAAAGACGATTCACAGAATTGTGCCTATTGTGTCCGGGAGCGTTCGAAGATGAGGAAGAGAAGATCGACGCGTTTGTGAAAGGGTTACCGGAAAGAATCCAAGAAGATATAAGTTCACACGAGCCCGCCTCCATACAACAGGCATGTAGAATGGCTCACAAACTAGTGAACCAGATTGAAGAAAGAATTAAAGAACAGACTGCTGAAGAGGCCAATGTGAAGCAAGTCAAAAGAAAGTGGGAGGAAAACGGTGATAAGAATCGCCAATACAGCAACAACAGCAATTACAACAATAATCGCAACAATTATCCCAACAATCGCAACTACAACAAACGGCCCAACAACAACAACAACAACAGCAACTACAACAATCATCCTAACAACAATAATAACCGCAACAACAACAACAATCAGAAGCAGCTATGCCAAAGGTGTGAAAAGAATCACTCGGGGTTCTGCACCAAATTTTGCAACAAGTGTAAAAGAAATGGTCATAGCGCGGCGAAGTGTGAGGTCTACGGACCAGGGGTTAATAGAACGAAAGGAACAAATGGTGTCGGAATGAGTAATGGCGGAGCAAGTAGTGTCGGAGCAAGTTATGCCAATGTAGTTTGTTATAAATGTGGAAAACCGGGCCACATTATTAGAAATTGCCCGAACCAGGAGAACACGAATGGACAAGGTCGTGGAAGAGTTTTCAATATTAATGCGGCAGAGGCACAGGAAGACCCGGAGCTTGTTACGGGTACGTTTCTTATTGACAATAAATCTGCTTACGTTTTATTTGATTCGGGTGCGGATAGAAGCTATATGAGTAGAGATTTTTGTGCTAAATTAAGTTGTCCATTGACGCCTTTGGATAGTAAATTTTTACTCGAATTAGCAAATGGTAAATTAATTTCAGCAGATAATATATGTCGGAATCGAGAAATTAAACTGGTTAGCGAAACATTTAAGATTGATTTGATACCAGTAGAGTTAGGGAGTTTTGATGTGATAATCGGTATGGACTGGTTGAAAGAAGTGAAAGCAGAGATCGTCTGTTACAAAAATGCAATTCGCATTATACGAGAAAAAGGAAAACCCTTAATGGTGTACGGAGAAAAGGGCAACACGAAGCTACATCTTATTAGTAATTTGAAGGCACAAAAACTAATAAGAAAAGGTTGCTATGCTGTTCTAGCACACGTCGAGAAAGTACAAACTGAAGAAAAGAGCATCAATGATGTTCCCATTGCAAAAGAATTTCCCGATGTATTTCCGAAAGAATTACCGGGATTACCCCCACATCGATCCGTTGAATTTCAAATAGATCTTGTACCAGGAGCTGCACCAATAGCTCGTGCTCCTTACAGACTTGCACCCAGCGAGATGAAAGAACTGCAAAGCCAATTACAAGAACTTTTAGAGCGTGGTTTCATTCGACCAAGCACATCACCGTGGGGAGCTCCTGTTTTGTTTGTCAAGAAGAAAGATGGTACATTCAGGTTGTGTATCGACTACCGAGAGTTGAACAAACTTACCATCAAGAACCGCTACCCACTACCGAGAATCGACGACTTATTTGATCAACTACAAGGCTCGTCTGTTTATTCAAAGATTGACTTACGTTCCGGGTATCATCAAATGCGGGTGAAAGAAGATGATATTCCAAAGACTGCTTTCAGAACACGTTACGGTCATTACGAGTTTATGGTCATGCCGTTTGGTTTAACTAATGCACCAGCTGTGTTCATGGACCTTATGAACCGAGTGTGTGGACCATACCTTGACAAGTTTGTCATCGTTTTCATTGATGACATACTTATTTACTCAAAGAATGACCAAGAACACGGTGAACATTTGAGAAAGGTGTTAGAAGTATTGAGGAAGGAAGAATTGTACGCTAAGTTTTCAAAGTGTGCATTTTGGTTGGAAGAAGTTCAATTCCTCGGTCACATAGTGAACAAAGAAGGTATTAAGGTGGATCCAGCAAAGATAGAAACTGTTGAAAAGTGGGAAACACCGAAAACTCCAAAACACGTACGCCAGTTTTTAGGACTAGCTGGTTACTACAGAAGGTTCATCCAAGACTTTTCCAGAATAGCAAAACCCTTGACTGCATTAACGCATAAAGGGAAGAAATTTGAATGGAATGATGAACAAGAGAAAGCGTTTCAGTTATTGAAGAAAAAGCTAACTACGGCACCTATATTGTCATTGCCTGAAGGGAATGATGATTTTGTGATTTATTGTGACGCATCAAAGCAAGGTCTCGGTTGTGTATTAATGCAACGAACGAAGGTGATTGCTTATGCGTCTAGACAATTGAAGATTCACGAACAAAATTATACGACGCATGATTTGGAATTAGGTGCGGTTGTTTTTGCATTAAAGACTTGGAGGCACTACTTATATGGGGTCAAAAGTATTATATATACCGACCACAAAAGTCTTCAACACATATTTAATCAGAAACAACTGAATATGAGGCAGCGTAGGTGGATTGAATTATTGAATGATTACGACTTTGAGATTCGTTACCACCCGGGAAAGGCAAATGTGGTAGCCGATGCCTTGAGCAGGAAGGACAGAGAACCCATTCGAGTAAAATCTATGAATATAATGATTCATAATAACCTTACTACTCAAATAAAGGAGGCGCAACAAAGAGTTTTAAAAGAAGGAAATTTAAAGGATGAAATACCCAAAGGATCGGAGAAGCATCTTAATATTCGGGAAGACGGAACCCGGTATAGGGCTGAAAGGATTTAGGTACCAAAATTTGGAGATATGAGAGAAATGGTACTTAGAGAAGCTCATAAAACCAGATACTCAATACATCCTGGAACGGGGAAGATGTACAAGGATCTCAAGAAACATTTTTGGTGGCCGGGTATGAAAGCCAATGTTGCTAAATATGTAGGAGAATGTTTGACGTGTTCTAAGGTCAAAGCTGAGCATCAGAAACCATCAGGTCTACTTCAACAACCCGAAATCCCGGAATGGAAATGGGAAAACATTACCATGGATTTCATCACTAAATTGCCAAGGACTGCAAGTGGTTTTGATACTATTTGGGTAATAGTTGATCGTCTCACCAAATCAACACACTTCCTGCCAATAAGAGAAGATGACAAGATGGAGAAGTTAGCACGACTGTATTTGAAGGAAGTCGTCTCCAGACATGGAATACCAATCTCTATTATCTCTGATAGGGATGGCAGATTTATTTCAAGATTCTGGCAGACATTACAGCAAGCATTAGGAACTCGTCTAGACATGAGTACTGCCTATCATCCACAAACCGATGGGCAGAGCGAAAGGACGATACAAACGCTTGAAGACATGCTACGAGCATGTGTTATTGATTTCGGAAACAGTTGGGATCGACATCTACCGTTAGCAGAATTTTCCTACAACAACAGCTACCATTCAAGCATTGAGATGGCGCCGTTTGAAGCACTTTATGGTAGAAAGTGCAGGTCTCCGATTTGTTGGAGTGAAGTGGGGGATAGACAGATTACGGGTCCGGAGATTATACAAGAAACTACCGAGAAGATCATCCAAATTCAACAACGGTTGAAAACTGCCCAAAGTCGACAAAAGAGCTACGCTGACATTAAAAGAAAAGATATAGAATTTGAAATTGGAGAGATGGTCATGCTTAAAGTTGCACCTTGGAAAGGAGTTGTTCGATTTGGTAAACGAGGGAAATTAAATCCAAGGTATATTGGACCATTCAAGATTATTGATCGTGTCGGACCAGTAGCTTACCGACTAGAGTTACCTCAACAACTCGCGGCTGTACATAACACTTTCCACGTCTCGAATTTGAAGAAATGTTTTGCTAAAGAAGATCTCACTATTCCGTTAGATGAAATCCAAATCAACGAAAAACTTCAATTCATCGAAGAACCCGTCGAAATAATGGATCGTGAGGTTAAAAGACTTAAGCAAAACAAGATACCAATTGTTAAGGTTCGATGGAATGCTCGTAGAGGACCCGAGTTCACCTGGGAGCGTGAAGATCAGATGAAGAAGAAATACCCGCATCTATTTCCAGAAGATTCGTCAACACCTTCAACAGCTTAAAATTTCGGGACGAAATTTATTTAACGGGTAGGTACTGTAGTGACCCGAACTTTTCCATGTTTATATATATTAATTGAGATTGATATTTACATGATTAAACATTTCCAACATGTTAAGCAATCAAACTTGTTAAGACTTGATTAATTGAAATAGGTTTCATATAGACAATTGACTACCCAAGTTGACCGGTGATTCACGAACGTTAAAACTTGTAAAAACTATATGATGACATATATATGGTTATATATATAGTTAACATGATATTATGATAAGTAAACATATCATTAAGTATATTAACAATGAACTACATATGTAAAAACAAGACTACTAACTTAATGATTTTTAAACGAGACATATATGTAACGATTATCGTTGTAACGACATTTAAATGTATATATATCATATTAAGATATATTAATATATCATAATATCATGATAATATAATAATTTAACATCTCATTAGATATAATAAACAATGGGTTAACAACATTAATTGAGATCGTTAACTTAAAGGTTTCAAAACAACACTTACATGTAACGACTAACGATGACTTAACGACTCCGTTAAAATGTATATACATGTAGTGTATTTAGATGTATTAAAATACTTTTGGAAGACTTCAAGACATATATCGAAACACTCATACTTAACAAAAATGGTTACAGTTACTTTCCCATTCTTTTCTTTCATCAAGAATTCTAGTCGTATTCTTACCCGTATTATACACAGCTTCAAAACGTACTTACTATGGGTATATACCAATAGGAACTAGCATGGGATTCCACTCTTGATTATGTCATGTATGACTAATCAATTTTAACTTCTACCATGAGCTAGTCAACTAACTAGAACTCCTTTTAACCCCACTCACCACTCACCAATTAACACTCATCATTCACTCCATTTCACTTCCAAATCTCTTTCTAATTCTCTCTCAACACACCCACACTATTATGAACGTATTTTTCCAGTAGTTAATCATCATCTTCATCAAAAATCACTTCAAGAATCAAGCTATAATCATCATAGGAAGAACACTTCAAGAATACTTCAAAAATCCCTTCAAGTTTACTAATTTACTTCCAAGCTTTCTAATCCATTCCAAGTAATCATCTAAGATCAAGAAACCTTTGTTATATACAGTAGGTTATCTTTCTTATTCAAGGTAATATTCATATTCAAACTTTGATTCAATTTCTATAACTATAAACTATCTTAATTCGAGCAAAAATCTTACTTGAACTTGTTTTTGTGTCATGATCCTACTTCAAGAACTTTCAAGCCATCCAAGATCCTTTGAAGCTAGATCATTTCTTGTCACTTCCAGTAGGTTTACCTACTAAACTTGAGGTAGTAATGATGTTCATAACATCATTCGATTCATATATATAAAACTATCTTATTCGAAGGTTTAAACTCGTAATCACTATAACATAGTTTAGTTAATTCTAAACTTGTTCGCAAACAAAAGTTAATCCTTCTAACTTGACTTTTAAAATTAACTAAACACATGTTCTATATCTATATGATATGCTAACTTAATGATTTAAAACCTGGAAACACGAAAAACACCGTAAAACCGGATTTACGCCGTCGTAGTAACACCGCGGGCTGTTTTGGGTTAGTTAATTAAAAACTATGATAAACTTTGATTTAAAAGTTGTTATTCTGAGAAAATGATTTTTATTATGAACATGAAACTATATCCAAAAATTATGGTTAAACTCAAAGTGGAAGTATGTTTTCTAAAATGGTCATCTAGACGTCGTTCTTTCGACTGAAATGACTACCTTTACAAAAACGACTTGTAACTTATTTTTCCGACTATAAACCTATACTTTTTCTGTGTAGATTCATAAAATACAGTTCAATATGAAACCATAGCAATTTGATTCATTCAAAACGGATTTAAAATGAAGAAGTTATGGGTAAAACAAGATTGGATAATTTTTATCATTTTAGCTACGTGAAAATTGGTAACAAATCTATTCCAACCATAACTTAATCAACTTGTATTGTATATTATGTAATCTTGAGATACCATAGACACGTATACAATGTTTCGACCTATCATGTCGACACATCTATATATATTTCGGAACAACCATAGACACTCTATATGTGAATGTTGGAGTTAGCTATACAGGGTTGAGGTTGATTCCAAAATATATATAGTTTGAGTTGTGATCAATACTGAGATACGTATACACTGGGTCGTGGATTGATTCAAGATAATATTTATTGATTTATTTCTGTACATCTAACTGTGGACAACTAGTTGTAGGTTACTAACGAGGACAGCTGACTTAATAAACTTAAAACATCAAAATATATTAAAAGTGTTGTAAATATATTTTGAACATACTTTAATATATATGTATATATTGTTATAGGTTCGTGAATCAACAGTGGCCAAGTCTTACTTCTCGACGAAGTAAAAATCTGTGAAAGTGAGTTATAGTCCCACTTTTAAAATCTAATATTTTTGGGATGAGAATACATGCAGGTTTTATAAATGATTTACAAAATAGACACAAGTACGTGAAACTACATTCTATGGTTGAATTATCGAAATCGAATATGCCCCTTTTTATTAAGTCTGGTAATCTAAGAATTAGGGAACAGACACCCTAATTGACGCGAATCCTAAAGATAGATCTATTGGGCCTAACAAACCCCATCCAAAGTACCGGATGCTTTAGTACTTCGAAATTATATCATATCCGAAGGGTGTCCCGGAATGATGGGGATATTCTTATATATGCATCTTGTTATTGTCGGTTACCAGGTGTTCACCATATGAATGATTTTTATCTCTATGTATGGGATGTGTATTGAAATATGAAATCTTGTGGTCTATTATTATGATTTGATATATATAGGTTAAACCTATAACTCACCAACATTTTTGTTGACGTTTTAAGCATGTTTATTCTCAGGTGATTATTAAGAGCTTCCGCTGTCGCATACTTAAATAAGGACGAGATTTGGAGTCCATGCTTGTATGATATTGTGTAAAAACTGCATTCAAGAAACTTATTTTGTTGTAACATATTTGTATTGTAAATCATTATGTAATGGTCGTGTGTAAACAGGATATTTTAGATTATCATTATTTGATAATCTACGTAAAGCTTTTTAAACCTTTATTGATGAAATAAAGGTTATGGTTTGTTTTAAAATGAATGCAGTCTTTGAAAAACGTCTCATATAGAGGTCAAAACCTCGCAACGAAATCAATTAATATGGAACGTTTTTAATCAATAAGAACGGGACATTTCATTTTCAAATTCCAATAGCACCCGAGGACCAAGAGAAAACCACATTCACGTGCCCTTATGGTACTTTTGCTTACAAAAGAATGCCATTTGGACTTTGTAACGCCCCTGCAACCTTTCAAAGGTGTATGATGGCGATTTTTCATGACATGATAGAAGAATGCATGGAAGTATTCATGGATGACTTTTCAGTCTTCGGTGATACATTTAAATCATGTCTAGTTAATCTGGAACGAATGCTAATTAGATGCGAAAAATCAAATCTAGTACTTAATTGGGAGAAATGCCATTTCATGGTTAAAGAAGGCATCGTTCTTGGACATAAAATTTCAAAAGAAGGGATTGAAGTGGATAGAGCTAAAGTAGATGTAATTGCTAAACTTTCACATCCCACCAATGTTAGAGGAGTTAGGAGTTTTCTAGGGCATGCCGGTTTTTACCGACGTTTTATAAAAGATTTTTCTAAAATTGCCACTCCTATGAATAAACTCCTAGAAAAGGATGCGCCATTCATCTTTTCAGATGAGTGTATCAAATCTTTTAATATTCTTAAAGAAAAACTCACTAATTCACCAATCATGATAACACCAAATTGGAATCTACCATTTGAACTAATGTGCGATGCAAGTGATTTTGCAATGGGAGCCGTTTTAGGACAAAGGATTGAAAAACGATTTCAATCTATATATTATGCTAGTAAGACATTACAAGGAGCACAAACGAACTATACAACTACTGAAAAAGAACTCCTTGCTATTGTCTTTGCTTTTGACAAATTTCGATCATATCTCGTTCTAGCAAAAACGGTGGTCTATACCGACCATTCTGCTCTTAGATACCTATTTTCAAAACAAGATGCTAAACCAAGAATAATCCGTTGGATCTTACTCTTACAAGAGTTTGATATTGAAATCCGAGATAAAAGAGGAGCAGAAAATCTCGCCGCTGATCATCTTTCTCGTCTTGAAAATCCCGAATTAGAAGTTCTAAATGAATCAGCCATACAAGACAACTTTCCTGATGAATATCTATTGAAGATAGATTATAAAGAAATCCCATGGTTTGCAGACTATGCAAACTACTTAGTTTGTGGATTCCTTGAAAAAGGATTATCGTACCAAAGACGAAAGAAATTCTTCAGTGATATAAAACACTATTTCTGGGAAGATCCACATCTGTTTAAAAGTTGTCCCGATGGAATAATACGCCGATGTGTATTTGGAGATGAAGCTAGTAAAATTTTAAACCATTGTCACACAGGACCAACAGGAGGGCATTATGGGCCTCAACTAACAGCAAGAAAAGTTTATGAAGCTGGATTCTATTGGCCTACAATTTACAAAGACGCACACCTTCTTTGCAAATCCTGTGATGCATGTCAAAGGGCCGGAAAAATAAGTCAACGTGATGAAATGCCACAAAATGTCATCCAAGTATGTGAAGTATTTGACATTTGGGGTATTGACTTTATGGGTCCATTTCCAAAATCTCATAATAATCTATATATACTCGTAGCCATTGATTATGTATCTAAATGGGCGGAAGCACAAGCTCTCCCAACTAACGATGCACGAGTTGTAGTCAACTTTTTAAAACGTCTTTTTGCAAGGTTTGGAACACCGAAAGCTTTAATAAGTGATCGGGGTACTCATTTCTGTAATAATCAACTTGAGAAAGTTCTTAAAAGATATGGAGTAACTCATAAAATCTCCACCGCATATCATCCACAAACAAGTGGACAAGTTGAAAATACAAACCGAGCTTTAAAACGTATTCTAGAAAAAACCGTAGGATCAAATCTGAAGGAATGGTCCATTAAATTGGAGGATGCACTCTGGGCTTTTAGAACAGCCTACAAAACTCCAATTAGAACCACACCTTTTAGACTTGTTTATGGAAAAGCATGTCATCTTCCAGTAGAAATTGAACACAAAGCATTTTGGGCTTTGAAGACATGTAATCTTGATTTACATGAAGCCGGACGTCTACGATTAAGTCAACTAAACGAATTAGAAGAATTAAGACATGAAGCATACGAAAATTCGTTAATCTATAAAGAAAGAACGAAGAAATGGCATGATAAAAGAATCAGAAGTTCAAAGGAATTTAAAGAAGGAGACAGAGTTCTTCTTTTCAATTCACGATTCAAGCTATTTCCTGGAAAATTGAAATCAAGATGGTCTGGACCATTCATAATCAAAAGAGTTTTCCCATACGGAACGATAGAATTGATAAATTCAAATGGGATTGAATTTAAAGTTAATGGTCACAGAGTTAAACATTACATACATGGTCCGATGGAAGTCGACAACGAAGTTAATCACAATTTCGACACCACAGCTAACTAAGTGTGGGGAGAATCAAGTCTTTAAAGGATAATATGTATTTCTGTTAGAGTTAGATTGTCTGTTTTCGTGTAGTTCTTGAAAATGGAACACGTATGGTCTTTCCCTAGCAGACCCTAAAGAACTAGTCTTCTCCCCCCATTCTGAATTTTTATTTTTTTAGGTTTCTACGAAATGAAGACTGCTTGTGAACTAAACCATGGTCTAATGCTACACGCTTTGATCACTAAACGTAATAATGACATACTACCGAGCGAATTAGTATCAGTAATCAGAGAAAGAATGGACGGAGTTAGAAAAGAATCCAGATGCGAAGATAATAAGTTACAATTTGGTAAAGGAAAATCAAAATCCGCAGCGAAAAGAAGAGCACGACACCTAGAAAGATGTCACAAATGCGGAAAATGGTCACATGGAGGTAAATGTTCAAATAATCAAACCTATTCAAATACCGAATTTGTTACTTTATGCAGAGACGGACCGTTCATATGTTTAGAAGAAAAGACACTGAATGCTCGAGGTTACGCCTATGTAGCCATGGAAAACCAATTAAACCGACTATCTTATGAATGGAATAGATCATATAACTAAGAAATCTATTTCACAGGTATGTCTGTACAGTTTTTATTTTTATTTTTATTTTTAACCTTTTGATAATAAACGCTAATTTGTTTGCTAAAAAGTATTAAATTGGTATTGAATAAAATTAGGTTTGGCGACCGAAATTATTGATATCATTCAAAAATTTATTACATCACTGCGAAATTTAACGTTTATTCTTAAGGTATAAATATCTTTAATCAATCAACCCAAAATATTTCAAAAATTCGTCATGAGTTAAATTAGGTCTTGGAACCGAAATTACTTTACCGAAAAGAGGGGCGCATATTTTTGATAATATTTGATTGATTAAAGTGGGATAAAAAGACAAAAAGATTTTTAAATTTATCTTTACCATGTTTTTAAAATTAATATTTAAATCTTAAATTAATATTGTAAACTTTGTAAAAACAATATATTTAAAATTGTAAATATTTGAAAAATTAATATAAGTTTGGTGTGAATTTATAATATGAATTTTTAAATTAAGTTTGGTGTGAATTTTTAATTTTTAAAATATTAATTTTTAATTTTATGCATTTCAAATTTTAAGTTTGGTATGAATTTTTAATATTAATTTTGAATTTTATATTTAAGTTGTGTGAATTTAAAAACAAAAATTTACTTTATCTCATTAAGTTAAGAATATGATTTTTAAAATTCGTCGTAAGTTGAAGACTAGGTCTTTGAACCGAAATTGCTTTACCCGAGGGAGGGACGAGAACTTTTATTATCATTATTTTTAATCTTTTTGATTTAAAGTATGCCAAAAACATTAAAAAACCCAAAAATCTTAGCTTTTAAAACAATCGCTACAAAAAGACAAATTTTAAAATTTTGTCGAGAGACGGACTAGGACATCGATCCGAAACGACCTCGTCCTAAATAACAAGGGAAACAAAATTTTAAAATTAAATACTTAATTGTTTTATAAGTTAAAGATTATAAAAAAAAAAGAGAGAGCAAACTCCGCGACTCGCGGAGTTTGAAAGGGAAACCTCCGCGACTCGCGGAGGGACCAAAACCCAGAAAAAAAAATAAAACGCAAAAACAGATCAGTTTACTCCCCACAAAAACACACTGCAAAAATACAGCTCGAAACTGCACCCGAAAAACACGAAAAAAACCCCCAAAAATCCCAATTTTTAACCGTTAATCACCAAATTTTTTGCTAAAATCATGTTGAGAAGGATGCTATCTAAGAATTACTCAAGAAAAACGGTAAATTTCTACACCTAAACACCATTTAATTCGAAATTTGATGTTCTTGAGCTATTTTTTCCCCAATTTGATTTTGATATTTTTTAGTGTAATTAAGCTTAAATTGTTTATGTATTATGCTTGTATAACCTAGATTGATGCTGTTTAACATGATTAGAAGCCTTAAACTTCAAAATTTGAGTAATCTAGGGTTTGTGTTCTTGAGCAAATTTGGGGCTTTTTGATATAAACAGGTTATGGCCAATTTTTGTCATGAATTGTTGCTAAATTGAGTAGTGTAACATGTCTAGGTAGTTAAATGATCCAAACTTTGAGCCTAAACATGATTTTGAGAATTAAAGTGGACTTTTTCAAGTCTAAAATTCATGAACTTGATTTTTGAAAGATAATGCCATTTGAGACTTGTTTAATTGCTAGTAATGATTATTTTGACATGTTATTTGAGTTGAATGCTTATGAACTTGGCGAAAATTTTCGTATATGCTTATTTGAAAAAGTGTAGATTTGATAAAAATGTGAAAATAAGCTTAAGTTTGATATAAATTGATAATGTCATTGTAATTATTTTGATTGATGATTTTTCTGACACTAATGCATATTTGGATGCACAAAATTTGTGTTTGATGTGTTTTGCAGAATGAAAGGGGTGAATCTTCATCCCAAGCCCGCAATGCTCCTGCTGAGAATTTGGAACAACAGGAGGTGGATAACTACTACAAGCAGGATGTACCTCATCCAGTCATGACCTTTTCCGATATGCATTTGGAAGAGTTGCACCCGAACCTGAGATTTGACAGACTTTGGATAGATTATCCAAAATATCAACGGGGTTTGCATACTCTTCACTCTAAGGTTGTTGAGGTACCGAGGGTCATAGAATGGGGACCCTTAGAAGCTGTAGAATTGGCCGGGCCAATTAGGGAATTACTTGTACAGAGGTATGGTAATTCTTCTTTTAATGACTGGATATGCTTATTCACCATACGTAGACCTGTATATAAAGTATGGTGTGAAGAATTGTTATGTAGTATAGAGTTGAATGATCGGGTAGCTAGTTTAACCGATCGTTCTTTTATTAGATTTTTGTTAGGCGATTCGATGCGCCACATGTCTTTACTAGACATGGCTCAGGCTTTACGTATATATACGCCTGAGGAGTTAGCGTCTGCCGATTGTAGAGGATTGATACTAAACGGTAGAAAGATAGATGAGAATTTTGATACACACGGTGTGTGGAGTCAAATGACAAGCCATCACCGTTTCAAAGGGGGAAACTACTCTTATTTGGATATAGATAGAGCCGAATTAAGAGTGATACATAGGTTTTTAGCTAATTCGATTACACAAAGGGGTAAGAACAAAGAAAAAGTAAATGAACAAGATTTGTTTTACCATATGTGTATTCGAGACCCACAGAGCGCTGTAAGTATACCATATTGTGTGGGTTATTATTTATCAGCTATGGTTCGGGGGATGCGACCACATAGCATAATAGGAGGTGGTATTTTTATTACTTTGATTGGTGAATATCTCGGTGTGGATATAAGTCGGGGGGGATTATTACTAGAAGAGCCGGAACCCCGCGACACTATAGGTTTAAATGTATACCATGGTGCGAAAGTTTTGAAGAGGCGAAATAACGCCGCAGTACGATACCATGGTAGACATCCACAGGTAGAGAGAAACCAGCAACAAGGTAATGTAGGAGGGGGGAATGAGATGCAAGAAATGCATAGGTTTATAGCTTCTCAGGAATACGAAAATGCTAGACAGAGAGCATTTGAAGATTGGCAAGTTCATCAGAACCAGATTATAGCTCATTGCCAACATATAGGTAGAAACTATATTCCTACACCGAAACCCATCTTCCCTCCTTGGTCTATAGAGATGCAGCCACCATATCCTACGTATGACCCTGCCGAAGCATTCTATAGCACTTATGGTTATGCCTGGAACCCCTATTGGTACCAATATCATCCTTAGTTTACTTATTATTTTTTTATTATTTTGTAATTTGTAATTATTGATACATTTAATATTTTTGTTAATATTGTAATCATTTTTATAATTATCTAACTTTTATTCTTAAACTTTAATAATTTTTGAATGTGGGGTAATATACCAAACTTCAAAAATATGTATATATGTTTGCAGTTTATCTTATGTACACAACAGGGTAAAACAACGCATTTTCAAAGACTGGCATTAAGTTCAGCAAAAGCAACTAATTTTGACGACAAGATGCAAAATATATGTGAAATAACAACAAGACGGAATGAACAAATGATGTGCACCATTTATCATTCAGCAAACAAACACCAATATATTTGGAAACTTTGGTAAAAATTTAATCATTTTCACACAAATCACCCTCAATAATTTAAATTGTTACTGATTTCTTGCAAATGAGGGCATTGCAAGATCTTAAGTGTGGGAAGGGGTTAAATTCTTTCGGATTTTAAAATTTTTATATTAAACACTTGGTTACCATTAAAAATACTAGTAAAGCAGTAGTTGTATTAGAATCTAGTGCTCTCTGATAAAAAAGAACAGCCCTAGTCTTATATACTGACTACCCAATTCTAGTAAAATTTTTCAAAATTTTCAATTAAATGAATTCAAAATCATGTTTATACATATTTATGAACGATAAAACTAGGTTTTAACACCGAAATTATTGTTACCTCGGAAAGGACATAAATTGAGAAACAAACTAAAATGTTAAAATTCATTTAAAATGGAATAGAGGACGATAAAAAGGAAAATAAAAGCCAAGTGTGGGAAAATTTACCAAGTTATTTTAAACATATGTACATATATCTGTAACAAATAACTGAAAATACTTTGCTTTGAACTAAACTAAACTGTTTTACCCGATGAAAGAAAAGAAAAGATGGATCTACACGATGAATCAATTCCATCACTAAAAGGAAGTAAAGTCTTCCGAAAAAGACACGCGCTTCTTGATTTAGGTCATGAAGTTGTCGTCCAGACCAGTTGTAGGTTGACGAAAAATCTAGAAAAGTCATCACTAAAATCAGCAGGAAATCCACGGACCTCAGCATTAAACAGGGTCGCCATGTGGTCAGATTTATCCTAACCATGAGAAGGATTTATCTCGTACAATGGGGGGGCACCATGCAAATTAGCTGGAAAAGACTAATGAATCAGATCCCCAGAAAGGATAATCTCCTTAAAGATTAAAAATCAGCTTTTAAGACTGATATTACTCAATCCTAGAGATTGACCTTAAAGATTGAGAATTACAAACTCATGGAATTCGATGATATCTAAACTCGAGCTTAAACGAGAAAATATTTTGATCAAAAATTACAAACCGATTTGTTTTCTGAAAACCCTATTTTCAATGCGTTCATTACCATTTAACGTAAAATCCTAGGAATTCACCTGGAATTCATTAGGTCACCTGAACTAAATCGGGTGTCAACCGTAAGAACGGTGGTTGCATAGTGGTCAAAGACAGGACCTTGTGCCATACCGAAAAATTATAAGGGTGAGCTTTACTATTACTCCTACCAAGGATAGTAATTGCGTCCGACACGTTATAGACCATAATCAAAAGCATGTCACGGGACATTGCCTTAAACAGTTGCTTGTTCAACGCTTTCCTTTCAACCGGACGGTAGTTTACCGAAAGGTAATATACGGGACAAGTAAACTGGACGTGTTGCTTTCCAAATACAAGGTTAGCAAGTGGGTGACACAAAACCGCAAGTTTTGAGCTAAAATTTTCAAATCTGAAACCCACCAAACCCACAAAAATATTTTGCAAACACCGGTAAAGGGTTATTCCGGAAAACTTATCTAGGGTAAAAACTAGATTTAATTTTCAAAAGATCAAATGTTTTCATAAAGATCCAATTTCCTTAATGGATCTAAATTTTTATAGTCATGTGGGACTGTAAACCATATCGTTACTACCATTGTTTATACCGCCGTATAGAAATCACTAATGTACAAAGTGTGAAGAATAAAGAAGTGATTCTAGTATTTCAAGACGATATTGCTTGAGGACAAGCAACGCTCAAGTGTGGGAATATTTGATAATGCTAAAAACGAACATATATTTCATAGCATTATTCCTCAAGAAAGACAAGCTTTTAGTTGCAATTATTCTATTTACAAGTGATATTCGTTTGTATAATAAAAGGTGAAGACAAAAGACAGATTCGACGAATTGAAGACGCAAACGACCAAAAAGCTCAAAAGTACAAAAGACAATCAAAAAGGTTCCAATTATTGATAAGAAACGTCTCGAAATCACAAGAGTACAAGATTCAAAACGCAAAGTACAAGATATTAAATTGTACGCGAGGACGTTCGAAAATCCGGAACCGGGACCAGAGTCAACTCTTAACGCTCGACGCAACGGACTAAAAATTACAAGTTAACTATGTATATAAATATAATATAATATATAATTAATTATATTAATTATATATATATTATATATATATATATTAAAAACCGTCGGCAGAGAAAACTCCAAGGACTGAGCTGTAAAATTAACCTCCGCGACTCGCGGAGTTTGAAGGGGATTTTGCCGCGAGTCGCGGAGCCCCAAATTTCAACTCTGGCTATAAAGCAAACCGAATTCTGATCAAAATTTCATATTCTATTTTCTCTCTTCTCTATCTATACGATATATATATATATATAATTTATATTTTAATTTTAATTTTAATTATAATTCTAATAATAAGGGTATGTTAGCGAATGTTGTAAGGGTGTAAGTCGAAATTCTGTCCGTGTAACGCTACGCTATTTTTAATCATTGTAAGTTATGTTCAACCTTTTTATATTAATGTCTCGTAGCTAAGTTATTATTATGCTTATTTAAAACGAAGTAATCATGATGTTGGGCTAATTACTAAAATTGGGTAATTGGGCTTTGTACCATAATTGGGGTTTGGACAAAAGAACGACACTTGTGGAAATTAGACTATGGGCTATTAATGGGCTTTATATTTGTTTAACTAAATGAAAGTTTGTTAATGTTAATATAAAGATTTACAATTGGGCGTCCCTATAAATTACCATATACACTCGATCGGACACGATGGGCGGGTTATTTATATGTACGAATAATCGTTCATTTAACCGGACACGGGAATGGATTAATAGCCACTAGAATAATTAAAACAAGGGTGAAATTACATTCAAGGGTAATTGGTGTAATTGTTAACAAAGTAGTAAAACCTTGGTTTACACGCAGTCGATAACCTGGTGTATTCATTAAACAAAGTATTAAAACCTTGTTACAATTCGAATCCCCAATTAGTTGGAATATTTAACTTCGGGTATAATAATAATTTGACAAGGACACTTGCAATTTATATTTATGACTGATGGACTGTTATGGACAAAAACCAGACGGACATATTAAATAATCCAGGACAAAGGACAATTAACCCATGGGCATAAAACTAAAATCAACACGTCAAACATCATGATTACGGAAGTTTAAATAAGCATAATTCTTTTATTTCATATTTAATTTCCTTTATTTTATATTTAATTGCACTTCTAATTATCGCACTTTTATTTATTATTATTTAATCGCACTTTTAATTATCGTACTTTTTAATTATCGCAATTTTATTTTATCGCATTTTTATTATTCGCAATTTCATTATCGTTATTTCCTTTACGCTTTAATTTAAGTCTTGTATTTATTTTATATTTTTACATTAGGTTTTAACTGCGACTAAAGTCTTAAAATCGACAAACCGGTCATTAAACGGTAAAAACCCCCCTTTATAATAATAATATTACATATATATATATTTGTATTTTTATAAAAGTAAACTAATATAGCGTTGAGCTTTGTTTAAAGATTTCCCTGTGGAACGAACCGGACTTATTAAAAACTACACTACTGTACGATTAGGTACACTGCCTATAGGTGTTGTAGCAAGGTTTAAGTATATCCATTCTATAAATAAATAAATATCTTGTGTAAAATTGTATCGTATTTAATAGTATTTCCTGCTAAAATTAATAACTATTTTATATACACCTCGCATAACATCACGTCCTATTAGCCTCATCGGCAGTTATTACAAAATCCTTTCAAAACTGCTTGCAAACAGAATTAGAAAATTCATTCCGAGGCTAATAGGTGATGAGCAAACCGCCTTTATTTCCAATAGATATATTTTAGATGGCGTTCTAATTGCTCTTGAGTCAATTGATGATCTCAAATCTAGAAATCAAAAGAGTTTTATATTTAAAGTTGATTTTGAAAAAGCTTTTGATTGTCTAGATTGGGACTTCCTTTGCGCCATTATGAATTTGATGGGTTTCGGGTCTAAATGGGTAAATTGGATAAAATCATGCCTTACCTCCACCTCAATCTCGGTCTTAGTAAACGGAGCACCAACCGACCAATTCTTCCCCAAGAGAGGAGTAAGACAAGGAGATCCTCTTTCTCCCTTCCTATTCATTCTTGCGGGTGAAGGTTTAAACCATCTCCTTAAGATTGCTACAAATAAAAAATTAATTAGTGGTGTCGAGGTCGGAAATGATAAGGTCGTCGTATCACACCTTCAATATGCGGATGACACTATCATTTTCGGCAAATGGAATAAAAGTGAAGTTAGAAATATTTTGAAAATACTTAAATGCTTTGAAGATTTATGTCTTAAAATCAATCTTAATAAAAGTTGTGTATATGGAATCGGTACGTCAAGTGTAGAACTATCTTGTATTGCCAATTGGTTTGGGTGTAAGGAAGGCTCGTTCCCGTTTAATTATCTTGGTCTTCCAATCGGTGCTAATTTAAAGTGTTATAAAAATTGGTCTCCCATTTTTGATAAATTTAAAAAACGGCTTTCCGATTAGAAAGCTAAATCTATCTCTTATGGCGGTCGGTTAACCCTCATCAAAGCTGTCCTAACTAGCCTTCCACAATACTATTTTTCACTCTTCAAAGCCCCGGTACGTGTTCTAAATGAATTAGAAAAAATGAGGCGCGATTTTTTCTGGGGGGGATCCTATGATGAGAAAAAAATGGCTTGGGTCAAATGGGACCAAATTCTTTTACCATACGAATTTGGTGGTTTAAATGTCAACTCTTTAAAATTAAAAAATCTTACCTTATTAACAAAATGGTGGTGGCGTTTTCTAAACAACGATAACTCTTTTTGGGTCCGAATTATAAAAAGCATCTATGGTGATAACGGTGGGTTGGGTTGTTTCTCTCCCTCGGTCATTTGTAATTTGAAAAAATTTGCGGGTCGAACATGGTTCAATATTATCAATATCGAACACACCCTAAATAAGTTAGGGTGTAATTTTGCTAATGCTTTTGTCAAAGATGTAGGGAACGGAGCTGACACGCGTTTTTGGAAGGATAAGTGGATAAGTGACAGAGCGCTCTGTGATTTGTATCCTAGGCTTTTTAGACTAGAAGTGGACAAAGACGTCTCTATTCGGGATCGCGTTACCAAATCAGATTCTGGCATTATTTTCTCCTGGGTTTGGAGTTCTTTATCTAAATGGAGGGCTGCTGATGAATTGCTTTCCATCACCGATTCTATCGAACACTACACTTTTTCTAGTAACCAACCCCCAAGTTGGGTCTGGAAACACAGTCCGAATGGCAAGTTCTCCACGGATAATCTCATGCAATTATTGAATTTGTTGTCTGCTGTTTCTATCGGTTCGAGAAATCCTACTGTTCTTAACCCCTTAGTGCCGCAAAAAATTGGAATCTTTATCTGGAGGATGAATCAAAATAAACTCCCCGTCCGATCAGAACTTGATAAAAAAGGTATCGATCTTCACTCTGTCCGGTGTCCGGTATGCGACGATGACATTGAAACTCTTCTTCATTGCATTCTAAAGTGCTCCAATTCCATCGACATTTGGAATAAAATACAAAAATGGTGGAATCTAGACCTCCTTAACATCTCATGCTTATCTGATATCGCAAATGCTTCGAACCCCCAGCTTAACTCAAATCTTGGCATCTCTCTTTGGCGATCGGTTGTTTGGATCACTAGTTATTACATATGGCTACATCGAAACGATCGTGTTTTTGGAAAAAAGCATTTAAGCAACCCAAAAATAATATCCGAGATTCAATCTAAGAGCTTCGAGTGGATAAATAGCCGTTGGAAGAAAGGCAATCTAGTTTGGCAAAAATGGTTAACCAATCCGAGATGGTTTGACGCTAACCCTACTAAAGTTGGCATTGGTTAATATTCAGGTTTTTTATGCCGGAATCTTTCGTTTTTCGTCTTGGCCAGGGCTAAGAGGTGTAGAGTCATTTGCTTTGTCGCTGTAGTGTTACGGTACTGCAATTTGGCTTCTACTCCTGCTTGTCTTTTCAAGTTGTCCCTTCCTTGGCGAATCTCGTTAGATGAAGGCTTTTTCCTGAAATATATATAACTAATCGAATCTTACCATTTTTTCTTTACATAGCATTTTTTTTTCTTCTGTATAGCGCAGGTCTGTATTGTTTTCGAGTTTGTTTCTTTATTTTAGTCGAGTGCTTTTGCTCGTGATTGTTAGTGTAGGTTTGTTGAGATTCTGTATATGGTCTTCGGACCTCCTTATTTCTTTTTAATAATAATTGTTGGCTTTTCAAAAAAAATAAAATAAATAAAATAAAAAAATAAAATAAAATTCTTAATTAATACAGGACATAATTATGCCGTTGGTCCCTGTGATTTGTAGCATATTGGTTAGGTACCTCTAAACTTTTTGTGAATTGGTTTGTCCCCGTGATTTTGCTTTAGTTATGTAGTTAGCCTCTGAGCCCAACGTCCGTTAGTGAGCTGGTGTTAAGTCAGCCCTTGTATATGTGGCACGTGAAGCTATTTTTGTGAAAGAGATGAAACGAAGTGACTTAACAGCAGTTCATTATGATATGATCTTACTGGGACGAACCAGATAAGATTCAAAGCCAACCATGGGTCTCCTAAGTAAGAAGGGAAGAAAGGAATCCGGAGGAGAGTCCGACCAAGTTATAAACCCAAGTGTTGAACTCACTCCCAAAAGCTAGCTTGAAGGAGGAGGGAACACCCAAGTTTATAACCACTAATTAAGTTTGTTCACCCACCGATGTGGGATTCCAAACCTTAACTAATGTGGATCGTAACAATAACCCACCCTTAAAGGGCCAACGTCCTCGTTGGACACCTCGAAAGATGAGGCTTGCTCTGATACCAATTGATATGATCTTACTGGGACGAACCGGATAAAATCCAAAGCCAACCCTGGGTCTCCTAAGTAAGAAGGGAAGAAAGGAATCCGAAGGAGAGCCCGACCAAGTTATAAACCCAAGTGTAGAACGCACTCCCAAAAGCTAGCTTAAAGGAGGAGGGAACACCCAAGTTTATAACCATTAATTAAGTTTGTTCACCCACCGATGTGAAATCCCAAACCTTAACTAATGTGGATCGTAACACATTAACATACGTTAAGATCAGGGACTTACCCCGTAACCTGTACAAACGATGGTGACCAACCAAGTAAATAAAAGTTTAGGAGTACCCATCAAACACATAGACCAACAAGTAATTAATGTGATTTTTGTTATAATTCAGTAGGCTTATAACTACCTTTAGTGGCCTAGTTCTTGACTGTAGACTACTAATAAGTATATAGAGAGAATATGAGAGAATATGAGAGAATATATTTAGTGTGTGTTTTATAAACTCATAACACACATATTTATACTCAAAAAATCTACTATACAATATCTATAATAATAATAAAATTAACATCCAATTTAACTTTTATAACACTCCCCCTTGGATGACAATTTTATTAGAGAATAACTAGTACTGCCTCGTTAAAAACCTTGCTAAAGAAAACCCATTGGGATAAAACTTTAGCTAAGGGAAAAAGAGTGCAGCATAGAGTTGACTCCCCCTCAAGTAGGCAACGCCTGAATTGTTACATCTTCTGAACATGCCTCATGCCAATATTATGAATATGTGTTCTGAAAATAGCAGTTGGAAGTGCTTTGGTGAAAAGGTCAGCAGAGGTTTTACTTGACTGAACATATCTCATTTCAATCTGGTTGTCCTTAATGAGATTTTGAGTGTATGAGAAGAATCTAGGAGGTATGTGTTTTGTTCGGTCACTTTTGATATACCCTTCTTTCATCTGTGTTATGCAAGCTACATTATCTTCATAGATAGTTGTTGGACTTTTATCGCGTTCTAGTCTACAAGAATCAGTAATGAGTTGTGTCATTGATCTCAACCAAAAACATTCCCGAGTAGCTTCATGTAATGCAATCACTTCGGCATGATTTGATGATGTTGCAACAAGTGTTTGTTTTTGAGAACGCCATGATATTACGGTACCTCCATTTAGGAATACATATCCATTTTGAGATTTAGCTTTATGTGGATCAAATAAATAACCTGCATCTGCATAACCAACCAAATCTTGTTTCGATTCGTTAGAATAAAATAATCCTAAATCAGTAGTTCCTCGAAGGTATCGAAATATGTGTTTGATCTCATTCCAGTGTCTTTTGGTAGGAGCTGAGCTGAACCTTGCCAACAAATTAACTGCAAAAGAAATGTCAGATCTTGTACAATTTGTAAGATACATAAGAGCTCCAATTGCACTAAGATATGGTACTTCTGGTCCTAGGATATCTTCATGATCTTCACAGGGAAGAAATGGATCAGTGTCAACATTAAGTGATCTAACAACCATAGGAGTACTTAATGGTTTTGCCTTGTCCATATTAAAACGTTTTAAAATCTTTTCAGTATATGTTGTTTGATGTACAAGTAAACCATTAGGCATATGTTCAATTTGTAAACCAAGGCAATACTTGGTTTTTCCGAGATCTTTCATTTCAAATTCTTTCTTTAGAAGTTGAATGGCTTCATGGATCTCTTTTTTTTTTGTACCTATGATATTAAGACCATTGACATAAATAACTACGATATATATATCTGGTCATTGTTTTCATAATTAAAACACATGTGCAAATAAGTTTATATGTATACACTTTTCTTATCAAGTAATCACTTAATCCGTTATACTATTGTATCAACCCATATAAAAATCTTTGTGATTCAATGGAATACATTTCTTTAGGTTTTGCGTTAGATGTTTCTGATACCTTAAACCCTTCAGGTATATTCATATATATCATTATCAAGTGATCCATATAGATAAGTAGTAACAACATCCACGAGATGCATTTAAGTAACTACCAGGTTGATTAAGTATCTAATAAGTAATTGTATCCAGTACATAAGGATAAGTTTTCCTCATAATTCATTTCTGGTCTTTGTGGGAAACCTTGAGTTACAAGTCTAGTTTTGCCTTGTATCTTCATTTGCACATTTCTTTTTCGGATAAAAATTCATTTATATCCCATACGTTTCACATCTTTAAAAGTGATAACGATTGATCCGAAAACTTTTCTTTTATTGAGTGATTCTAATTCAGCTCGTATTGCTCCTTTCTGTTGAGCTCAATCATGTCTATTTTGATATTCAATGACAGATTTTGGTTCCAGATCATCATCTTTATTCATGATGTCATTGTAACATTATATGAAAATATCTCATCAAGATTTTTCATTTCATTTCAGTTTCATAATATTGCATAATTTATTGCAATTTATGTATTTACATTTATCAATATCCTCTGCAGAAGGAGTATTGATTTGTGGTTCTTGTTGAACACTTTCTTTTACCTCATTATCAGCTGATTTTCTTTTTCGAGGATTTTTATCTTTGGAACCAATTGGTCTCCCACGTTTTTGCCGTAGCAAAGACTCATGAGTGACATTATTGCCAGCTTTTGTAATTTCAATTCTAGCTGAAGCATTTACTGCTGGTATATATGATTTAGTCACTTATTTTTTGTATCTTTAAATGCATAAAGTAATTAATTTGCAAGTTCTTGCATATGCATTATATTTGAACTTTCTTTTCGCATTCTTTTGTGCGATGATCAATATTCCTTAATTGATGTTCACACCATGAAACATCATTTTATTTATATTTCATTTCTCCCCCTAATATAGGGAACAATGTTTTATTAAAGTGACAATCGACAAAACTTGCTGTAAAAACATCACCCATCATGGGTTCAATATATCTTATGATTGAAGATGTTTCATATCTAACATATATTTCAATCCTTTTTTGAGGAACCATTTGTTGTGGTTGTTCAATTAAAAATACACTGCACAACCAAATGTTCTAAGATGGAAAATATTTGGTCTCCACCAAAATTAAGTTGGTAATGGATAATATTTATAACTTGCACTTGATTTAATGCGAATTAATGTCACATCATGTAAATTTACATGTCCCCATATAAATATTGAGAGTTTTGTACTCATTTCTAATTGTCTAGTTATTAGCTGTAAGCGTTTATCTATTGATTCAGCTAAACCAATTTTGTGTATGCACATGAGCAACTGGATGTTCAACAACAATCCTTGTAGACATATAATAATCATTAAAAGCTTGAGATGTTAACTCACCAGCATTATCAAGTCTCATCCTTTTAATGGTGTAATCAGAATAATGTGTTCTTAATTTAATAATTTGTGCAAGAAACTTTGCAAATGCCATATTATGGCTTGATAACACACAAACATGAGACCATGCGTTAGATGCGTCTATTAGAAAAATGGTCCACATGATGGATGAATTGGTCCATATATATACCCTTGAATTCTTTCAAGAAACATTGGTGATTATTTCTCAATGTGCTTTTCATTAATCGCCATATGTGATTTTCATTAATCACCATATGTGTTTTTCGTTAATCACTATACGTGCTTTTCATTAATCACTATATGTGCTTTTCATTAATCACCATATGTGATTTTCATTAATCACCATATGTGCTTTTCATCATATATCATTTTCACCATATGCGCTTTTAATCATATGCGCTGCGCTTTTCATCATATGCGCTTTTAATCCTATGCGCTTTTCGGTGCTACATAGATATTTCTCATTTTCGATTATCATTGACTGATAATCATATCCATTATGATATATATCAGAGAAACTTAACAAATTTCTCTTTGATTTGGGAGAAAACAAGACATTGTTTACCAAAAAATTCGTACCATTTGGTAATATGAAATTTTGCCTTTTTCATTTCTTATATCAAGTTTGCAAGAGCTGATATAGTATTTATAATTCCTTCATTTGATTTAAATCAATGAAATATTTCTTAGATTTGATCATAGTGTGTATGTTACTACTATCTGCAATACATAGGTCTTTACCATTTAATTGATGTTGTATTTCTGCAGGATTCATACTAAAACTTCAAATAAGATATGCAAATAATGAGTTATATTTCAGCAAGATAATCAAATTATATTACCTGCAAACAAGTTATAATCTGAAGTACATAAAAGATAACACTTAATAAAATATATGCGTTATGGTCTAAAACCATTTATTTATGAGTGATACATAAAAAAAACTAGGCATCTTAGAAAATTCAAACCATTCAAGTCTCAAGGTAGCTCAGGGTTAATTTAATCAAGATTTGTCAACAGATTCACTCTCGTTTTCTTTTCTTTTGGGACTTATTTGTAGAGCTAAACAAGATGTTCATGTATTCAAGAAATACTAGACTGATGATCCACGTTACCAGATCATTAATAAGAATCTCCGGAATTCTTATAAGAGCATCTACTAATATCTTTAATTTTATTCTTTCATGGATCACTGTTATTATTTTTTATTTTTTATTTTATTTTTTATTTTTTTTTATTTTTTTATTTTATTTTTTGATAATTAATATCGTATCTATCTTTGAGTATTTTCCATAATACACTTGGATTTTCGATCATATAATATGTAGATTCTAAGGATTCGTCAATATGTTTGCTAAGAAAAATACTTACTATTGCTTTCTCTTGTTCGGAATAATTGTTATTTTCATTCAGGGTTTCTAAAATACAGTTTGATTCGAGATGTTTTTCTACATTCATAACCCATGTTAAGTAGTTGTTCCCACTTGTTCTAAATGAGCAAATTTAAGCCTTTTCAAATTCGACATTTTCTATTATCATAAAGATGAATAACATAAATCATAATTATAATCAACTTCTATTCATAGACAAATAATAAAATGAAATTAGAATCATTTTAAATTCATAAGCAGCAAACAACAGAATAATGGTATGATTACAAATAATAAAACCACAAGGGCAGGATAGAATATAGGTTCACCCGGTGGTATATTAGCAACAATGATGATAGTTAATATGACCAATACAATAGGAAAAATCATCCTTGTGTGAATCATTTTTACAAAAACTTTTTGAGAGTAGTAATCTGAAAAATGAAGATTGATTTGTGAAAATGTGAAAACGGAGATGTTTATTTTATATTTGAAAAATATAGTTGTTGTAACGTCGTCAGTTGACGTTAACAACCGTTATGTATATATGACCGTTGTAACGTCGTTAGTTGACGTTAACGAATAAAGTCACTATATCAAAACGCGTATGAGTAATATAAAGGACAAGATTTTTTTTCTTATTTTAACTTTTAAGATTTACTTTTAATAAAAATACAAACTACTTTTTCTTATTTTAACTTTTAAGATTTACTTTTAATAAAAATACAAACTACTTTTTCTTATTTTAACTTTTAAGATTTACTTTTAATAAAAATACAAACTACTTTTCTTATTTTAACTTTTAAGATTTACTTTTAATAAAAATACAAACTACTTTTCTTATTTTAACTTTTAAGATTTACTTTTAATAAAAATACAAACTACTTTTTCTTATTTTAACTTTTAAGATTTACTTTTAATAAAAATACAAACTACTTTTTCTTATTTTAACTTTTAAGATTTACTTTTAATAAAAATACAAACTATTTTTTCTTATTTTAACTTTTAAGATTTACTTTTAAGAATAAACATTAGTATGCATGAAATAAATAATGATTAATTGCATAAGTAATCATAAATGTTAGATAACATATGAAGACCCCATCGTATTCGTATTGATTGGAATTAATCTCGACCCATGGTACCGTGTTGTCAAATGACGTGTTGCGTACAATCATGAGGTCTTATTAACATAAATATAAATGTTAGTGAAGTTAATAAGAGTCAGATTACAGAAAATATAATTCAGGCGGTATAACCGACCATATATAACTTAAATAACATAAATATAAATGTTAGTGAAGTTAATGAAAGTTAGATTACAGAAATATAATTCAGGCGGTATGACCGACCATATATAACTTAAATAACATAAATATAAATGTTAGTGAAGTTAATAAAAGTTAGATTACAGAAATATAATTCAGGCGGTATAACCGACCATATATAACTTAAATAACATAAATATAAATGTTAGTGAAGTTAATAAAAGTTAGATTACAGAAATATAATTCAGGAGGTATAACCGACCATATATAACTTAAATAACATAAATATAAATGTTAGTGAAGTTAATAAAAGTTAGATAATTCAGTAGGCTTATAACTACCTTTAGTGGCCTAGTTCTTGACTGTAGACTACTAATAAGTATATAGAGAGAATATGAGAGAATATGAGAGAATATATTTAGTGTGTGTTTTATAAACTCATAACACACATATTTATACTCAAAAAATCTACTATACAATATCTATAATAATAATAAAATTAACATCCAATTTAACTTTTATAACAATTTTAATATTTGTTAAATTCTTATGTAAGCGACAACCAATATATAAATTAATATAAAGCAATATTTGAATCAAGTATAAAGCAATATTTGAATCATGTGCATTAACGTACGTTAATTATATGGTAACATGATTTTTTTTTTAACAGCAGTTCAGGATTACTAGAGGGGATTAAACCACCCACGTGTTTATCTTACGCAATTACATAACCGGACCACAACTGCTGCCCAGGAGAAAACCCGGCCCAATCCGAGGGCATTTTCGGTAAAACTCCTCCCCACTGCCCCTGCAACGCAATATGCAGAAGGCACTCTTGGGTCTTGGGTGAAATTCAAGGGTTAAGGGGCAACCTTGTGTGCAATGTTGCATCCCATTGAAGTCGAACTTCTGACCTCTCGCTAAAAGAGGCAGACCACTATTACATGAGCTACAACATAACAGGAATTTATATCATGGATTCGTGTCTCACGGTATCCTATGTTTACTGTGAAATGTCTCGTTCATATTGATTATAAACGTTCCATTTTAATTGATTTCGTTGCGAGGTTTTGACCTCTATATGAGACGTTTTTCAAAGACTGCATTCATTTTTAAAACAACCATAACCTTTATTTTATCGATAAAGGTTTAAAAAGCATTACGTAATTATCAAATAATGATAATAAAAAATATACCGTTTACACACGACCATTACATAATGGTTTACAATAAGAATATATTACATCAAAAATAAGTTTCTTGAATGCAGTTTTTACATAATATCATAAAAGCATGGTGTAACGACCCTGGTTTTTCTAACGTTATTTATTAATAATTATTATTATTAATACGCTTGATTAAACGAATGTATGTTAATACATTTACATGTTGCTTTAATTGCCCGTACTTGAACTTTAAATGCCCGAAACGTCTTTGTGACACCCGGAACTTGCACGAATAATATTTTAAGATATTATTTACATTCATGATTAATTTTATTAATCATTTTAATTAACTAAGGCCTTTAGTTAGTTACTTGGGCTTAAGATGGACTTTTATTGGATTACTTGCTAACTACTTGCAACTTGGGCCTTTTAAGTGTTAATGGACTAGTGTAAGCCCACCCTACTTATATTATGGATTAATCTAGCCCATGTTTACATGTAAGTATGATACTTGAACTTAAACTAGATGGTTAGCTTGGAAATGGAATCTAGTTGCCATAATCCCCATGAACACCACCTTATTATCCAACTTTATGAGCTTTACCATGCTAATAACCTTAGAACAAATCTCCCCCCCTCCTTTTGCTGCTGCAGCCGTGAGGTACCATGATGGGGAGGTGTTTTTGGCTTTCAAATTTTGATAACTTGGCTACTAGTTCTCTCACACTTCATTCATTTCAAACACACTTGATTTTCTCTCAACTTTTTCCTCTCTTTTTCTCTCTAGTTCTTGTAAGTAACTTGACTTTTTCTCTTCCCTTCTTCTTGCTAAAACTGAATTTAAACATCACATAATCATCATCATCTTTTGTTGTTTGTTACTTAATCTTGTTGTAGTTTAATTACTTGTAGATTACTAAGTTGTTTACTTACTTACTTACTTGTCTTTCTTTACATGTTTCAAGAATCAACTCTTTAGTTTGATTCTTCACTTATATCTTGTATTTATCAAGAACATTCAAGAACATAATCTATCTAGTTATGTTCTACATATTTTGTTTCAAAGATTTAAAGTTCATAGTTGTAGAAACTCATTACTTGTAAGTTCTTGAAGTAACTTTAAAGTTACTTCACTTAAAGATCAACTTGGGTTGAATCTTTAAAAGTATGAGCAACTATGAACCATTTTCTTGTTTAGTTAGTTTTCTACTTTATTTTGTTTCAAAAGATTTAAAGTTTATAATCTTTATATTTGTTACTTGTGTTCTTGTTTGTTGTATGTTACTAGAATACCACCTTCATGGTTGGTTTAGGCTTATCATTCATTTTCTTTATTTCTTATTGTTAGTTGCTTACTACACATTTGAACAAGGACATGAAACCAACAAGAGCTTACACTTTGGTGCAAGTATCATGGATCCAACACTTGGTTGTGATCTTTCTTAGTGTTCATGAACTTGTTCATAAACTTACATGTAACCTTGGTTCATCAAACACTTACAACACTTGCACTTGAGTTATGATGGACAAACCTTGGTCAAAATGATGTTAACACATCAACGAGTTGTACACTTGAAGCTATACGCATCAAGGATGAGAACCGTGATGAACATCAAGCACCGAGACAACCGGAACTCTCCAAAACCCACTGTTCTGTCCAAAACCTACTGACCTGATGCTTCTGGAACAGACCAGTAGACCTGGGCTGTTCTAACCTTGATTTTTAGATAGAACTTTTCGAGTAGATAACTTTTCATATAGGACTCGTCTTAATCCGAGTTACGGTTTAGGATTTATGGCCCTCCGATCGTTACCATGTTCTTTAACGTTGTGCAGAAATTTCTGACCTACTCGCACTTAGACCGTCGCCACGGTCAAACCAAGACGAGTTTGCTTCTGTAAATTTTACCACACTTAAGGGACTCATAGACGGAGCCATGACCACTGGTCTCACCTTAATTCAGTAAGGGTAGAGGCCGTGGTGACTGACCGAAGTCAGCCTTTGTTTTAAACGACTTTCATAAACGAGTCTTACTTGTTACCTTTTGTTTAATGATGATTGATGATGACCCTTATGACCTTAATTACGTACTTGTAAACCTTTTGAGACGACTTATTGACTTAGTGCTATTTGACTTAGGTTGAGGACGTTTGGACTGTTACTTGCACACCACTTTCCGACTACTACCTTACCATTACTACTAATCATTGTGAGTTATAGCATTCCCTTTTTACTTTAACTTATTTTGGGAACTGAGAATACATGCGGATTTTATGTTTTACATACTAGGCACGAGTACTTAAACTTTATATATGTGTGGGTTATATAACGGCAGAAACATTCCCTTTAGCTCGGTAACGTTTAATCATTGGTTTTTGAACCGTGAACGCGAATCTTAGATATGGATCCATAGGGTTTGACATCCCCACTCGGGCTAGTAGCGCTAGCATTTAACGAGTGTTTAATACTTCGAGGTTATACGCACTTGCCAAGTGCACTTTAAGGGGGTACATTAAACGTTAAGTTAGTTACCGGGTGCCCACGGTTAAGCATATACTTTTACATACTTTTGAATCGCTCGTTGTAGCACTGAAATCTCGTGGCCTACTTACATTACTGTTATACTTAAACTATAGCTCACCAACCTTTGTGTTGACCTTTTTAAGCATGTATTTTCTCAGGTGCTTGAAGTCGCTTCCGCTATCTTACTAGTCGTGCTGTAGAACCCGCTGCCTAGAGTTGTTATCGCATGACTACTTATGTTGCATTCAAACTTTTTACTTATGAATTTATGTTATGTAACGACCATTATGGTCACGTACACTTATTTAATGCTTCTACTTAGTGAAGCATACTTTGATTTGTAAAACAATTGACGTATGTTATGACGTCACTTTTATTAATGAATGCAAACTCTGTTTTGAAAACGCATATAGTACTTAACCTTGTAATGATCCTGTTGTTGATGGTCCGTACATGATGATTTAGTACGGGGCGTCACATTTGATATCAGAGCATTGGTTGTAGGGAATTAGGATGCATTAGTGAGTCTAAGACCGACCCGAGTAGGATTCACTAATAGGGCTAATCTACAACTTGTTAGTTTACTTGTTTCCGCTGAACTTACTGCATGCTGCTGCTTACTGTTACTGCTATATGCCGTATGCTACTACGTGATTTCACTACTGCATGCTAATACTTACTTTCGATTGCATGATAGTTTCGTACGATTACTGATATTGCCATGCTACTTATTGTTATACATGATTTAAACTGTTGGCCTATTATTTGCTAGCTTTATGACATACTGACATGGAAAATTTATTTTTCCTTGTTCAGATGTCGGACGTTCCACCTACTGACATCCCGAGCGGCTCAGGCCCCGTTGTTCCTCCCACTGCTGCACCTGTTGCTGCTGCTGCTGCTGCTGACATTCCGGCCCCGACACCCACTGGCGACCCCGGCGCCTCTAGTTCTGGAGCTAGCTCTAGTGTGCCTATCCCGGCGTCTTCTTCCAGACCCCTGAGGCAACTGGCTCGCATTGGTGGCATGGAGATCCCCGCGGAGTTCGGGGAAGGACCCTTCCGTAATCACTGGCGCACACCTTGCCGACGCACTGCCGACGGCCGCTTAGCCGTGATTACGCCAGGCCGACATCGACAGATGTTGGCCGCTTTCGGATATGTTGAGCCACCCGCGCCACCACCGCATGATTCAGACGACGGTTCTTCCACCGATGCTTCTTCAGACGACACCTCATCTGACGACTCCAGTGATGAGGAGGATCCCGCTGACCGACCGATTCAGGCACCTTCTACCCCGCCGAAGAAGCGGTATCGCTTTGCTGGCATAATTCCTGGTCGAACTGTCACTGACGCTTATGGTCGGCGTCGTAGGATCACTGCTCGTAAACGGCTAGTGCCGTACCCCGCCGACCCACTGATATTACCGTCTCCACCCAGAGCCGGACCATCCACTTCAGCACCACCGGCTCCACCTGCACCGCCAGCACCACCTGCCCCACCATCTTCCTCTAATGAGGAAATGAGGCGGGAGATTGAGATTCTCCAGACTCGAGTTACTGAGCTCGAGGAGCAGATGACTCATGTTTTGGACATCTTGTACCCACCATCGCCGTAGGACTTTGTACTAGATTCTGTATTGTAATCTCTTTTTGTAATTTCATATTTCACTTATGTAATGTACGAACTTATTGTAATGTATGAACTTATTATCATTAATGAATGGAATTTGTGTTGTTACTTTGTGCGCAAGTGTTCTATTTACATTATCATACCATGGTTTTGTGGTACTTATATATGCTTGCATTACTTAATCAACATGTGTTGTGCTGCTTTCATGTTGGTTGTTATATACTATATTATTATTATTTGCATAATGGATTTTGACTTGAGTCAAAATGTTTGTATAGAACATCATGGCCAACGGGAGATCTATCCCTACCGCGGCACAAATTGAGGAAATGATTAACGAGCGAGTCGCTGCTGCACTAGCTGAAAGACAACCCCAAGTTCCACCACCACCGCCTGTCAATCCACCTGTCGTCCGAGATGGGTGTACTTACAAGGAATTTCAAAACTGCAAGCCACACTACTTCAGTGGCACTGAGGGACCCGTCGGTCTCACCAGATGGTTCGAAAAGTTGGAATCGGTATTCAGGGTTAGCAATTGTTCTGAGGCTAACAAAACGAAATTTGCATCTTGCACGCTGTCTGATGGCGCGCTCACATGGTGGAATACCATGGCCCAAGCGAAAGGAATTGATGAGGCGTATGCTACTCCTTGGGAAGAATTTAAATGTGCTATGATCGAGGAATACTGTCCGAGAACCGAGATTCAAAAGATGGAAATCGAATTTATGCAATTGAAGACCGTAGGGAACGACCTTAACAGCTACAACCGTAGTTTTTGGAATTGGCTCTTATGTGTCCAACCATGGTCACCCCCGAATTTAAGCGTTTGGAGAAATACTTCTCGGGACTTCCTAAGTCCATCAAGGGTAATGTTACCTCATCCAAGCCACCAAGTGTTCCCGAAGCAATGCGCATGGCGCATACTCTCTTGAATCAAATCATCCTTGACGAGCCGGAGAAGGCTAAGTTTGAAACTGTTAGCGGTGAAAAGAGGAAATGGGACAACAACCACAACAACAACAGGGGTAGGAACTATGATCAAAACCCGGCAAAGCGACATGAAGGGTTTAGGCAAAACAACAACATGCACAACAATAACACCAACCCCAACAACAACAACCGCACCAATCCGAACTACAAAGGAACCTTACCACAATGCAATAGGTGCTACAAGCACCACACTGGGTATTGCAATGTTATCTGTGAGAAGTGCCAACGATCTGGGCATGTTGGCAAGGATTGCAAGGTTACCACTTTGAATGTGAAGCCAAACCACAACAACAATGGGCCTAAGAAGTGTTATGAATGTGGAAAGACGGGCCATTTCAGAAACGAGTGTCCTAACAAGCGTAAGGATGGCGGACCACCACGTGCTAGAGCCTTCAATGTTAATGCAAGGGACGCTCGCGACAACCCCGACTTGGTGACAGGTATATTCAAGATCAACAATCTTTTAGCTTCTGTCCTATTTGATACTGGTGCCGATAGGAGCTATGTGTGTAGACATTTTTGTGATAAGTTAGATTGGTCGTTAGTTCCTTTGAAGGAAAGTATGCTTGTCGAGGTCGCCAATGGAAAACTTGAAAAGGTTGACCATATTAGTCGTGGAGCTATTATCAACATAGCTGGTGCAGATTTCGAAATTGATTTGATACCTATCAAACTGGGAAGTTTTGACGCGATCGTCGGTATGGATTGGTTGAGCAAGATAAAGGCCGATGTTATCTGTGGAGATAAAGCACTTCGCATACCACAAGGAGATGGTGAACCACTGGTTATCTATGGAGAGAGATGTACCTCGAAGTTGAATCTCATTAGTTGTGTGAAAGCGCGAAAGATTATGAAGAAGGGACGCTTTGCTGTCCTAGCACATGTGAAAGCGGTAGAAACTGAGGTGAAAAACGTGAACGACGTTCGAATTGTGAACGAATTTTCTGATGTCTTCCCAGAGGAATTGCCTGGATTACCGCCGCAGAGAGCAGTAGAGTTTCAGATTGACTTAGTGCCAGGAGCTGCACCTGTAGCCCGCGCACCTTATAGACTCGCACCTTCCGAGATGCAAGAATTACAGAGTCAACTACAAGAGCTATTAGATCGAGGGTTTATCCAACCAAGCTTCTCGCCTTGGGGCGCACCTGTGTTGTTTGTAAAGAAGAAGGATGGATCCTTCCGTATGTGTATCGACTACCGTGAACTCAACAAATTGACTATCAAGAATCGATATCCTCTTCCACGAATTGATGATCTTTTTGATCAACTACAAGGATCGAGCGTTTATTCAAAGATCGATTTGCGATCCGGATATCACCAGCTGAGGGTGAAGGAAAGTGACGTGATGAAAACTGCATTCAGGACCCGTTATGGTCATTATGAGTTCCTCGTGATGCCATTCGGTTTGACAAATGCACCTGCCGTGTTCATGGATCTCATGAATCGTGTCTGCAAGCCTTACTTGGATAAGTTTGTTATCGTCTTCATAGATGATATCCTCATCTACTCTAAGAGCGAAGAAGAACATGAGCAACACCTTCGGCTAGTGCTTGAACTCTTAAGACAAGAGCAACTTTACGCCAAATTCTCCAAGTGCGAATTTTGGTTGAAGGAAGTACAGTTTTTGGGTCATGTTGTGAGCGACCAGGGTATCAAAGTTGATCCCGCCAAGATTGAAGCCATCAGCAAGTGGGAGACCCCCACTACTCCAACGCATATTCGCCAATTTCTAGGTCTCGCCGGTTATTATCGAAGGTTTATCGAAGGATTTTCTCTGATTGCGCGTCCTTTGACCGCACTGACTCACAAGGGCAAGAAGTTCATTTGGGAACCCACACACGAATCAGCATTCCAAACTTTGAAGAAGAAGTTAACCTCCGCACCTATCCTATCACTTCCTGAAGGCAGTGACGACTTTGTTGTTTATTGCGATGCATCGAAGAGTGGTTTTGGTTGTGTACTGATGCAACGATCAAAGGTTATTGCCTATGCCTCCCGCCAATTGAAGATTCACGAGCGGAACTACACTACACATGATCTTGAACTTGGAGCCGTTGTCTTTGCACTCAAATTGTGGAGACATTATTTGTATGGAACTAAGAGCACTATCTTCACCGATCACAAGAGTCTCCAGCACATCTTCGATCAGAAGCAATTGAATATGAGACAGCGTCGATGGATCGAGACGCTCAACGACTACGATTGTGAACTCCGTTATCACCCTGGCAAGGCCAATGTTGTAGCTGACGCTTTAAGCCGAAAGGAGAGGACGGCACCTCTCCGTGTTAGGGCTCTGAACATCACCATCCATTCGAACCTCAACAACCAGATCAGAGTAGCCCAAGTTGAGGCTCTCAAGGAGGAGAACATATCTCACGAGCATTTGAACATACTTGTCTCTCGATTCGAGGTTAGAGAGTCTGGACTCCGATGTTATGCCGGAAGAATTTGGGTACCTTACTATGGAGATCTACGAAGCCTGATACTTGATGAAGCACACAAATCGAGATATTCGATTCACCCCGGTGCAGGTAAGATGTACCACGACCTTAAAGAACAGTATTGGTGGCCGAATCTTAAGAAGGACGTTGCGACTTATGTTGGTAAGTGTTTGACTTGCTCGAAGGTTAAAGCCGAACATCAGAGACCTTCTGGGTTACTTCAACAGCCGGAAATCCCACAATGGAAGTGGGAAAGGATCACAATGGATTTCATTACTAAACTGCCGAAGACGGTGGGCGGATGCGATACTATTTGGGTTATTGTTGACCGCATCACCAAATCTGCACACTTCCTAGCGATGAAGGAAACTGATACAATGGAAAGACTTGCTCAGCTGTACATCAAAGAGGTTGTATCTCGTCATGGTGTACCTTTATCAATCATCTCCGATCGCGATCCCCGTTTTGCTTCCAGATTTTGGCGTTCTTTGCAAGAAGCCATGGGAACTCGTCTTGACATGAGTACTGCTTATCATCCTCAGACTGACGGGCAAAGTGAACGAACGATTCAGACCTTGGAGGACATGCTGCGTGCATGTGTCATTGATTTTGGAAAGGCCTGGGAAAGGCATTTGCCACTCGCCGAATTCTCGTACAATAACAGTTATCACTCAAGCATTAATGCTGCACCTTTTGAAGCATTGTATGGTCGTAAGTGCCGATCTCCTATTTGTTGGGCCGAAGTAGGCGAAAAGCAAATCACCGGACCCGAGGTAGTTCACGAAACCACGGAGAAGATTGCTCAGATCCAAGCTAGACTTAAGACTGCCCGTGATCGCCAAAAGAGCTATGCCGATCTTAAACGGAAAGACTTTGAATTTAATATTGGTGATCGTGTAATGTTGAAGGTTGCACCTTGGAAAGGTGTGATCCGTTTTGGAAAACGTGGAAAGTTGAACCCACGATACATTGGTCCTTTCGAGATCTTGGAACGTGTTGGACCAGTTGCATACCGTTTGGATCTACCAGCACAATTGAGCTCAGTTCATCCTACCTTCCATGTGTCAAACTTGAAGAAGTGTCTTGCTGCACCCGAACTCATCATACCTTTGGAAGAACTTACTATTGATGACAAACTCCACTTTGTGGAGGAACCTGTTGAGATTATGGATCGTGAGATCAAAACTTTGAAACGCAACAAGATTCTGATTGTACGAGTACGATGGAATGCCAAACGAGGACCTGAGTTTACTTGGGAACGAGAGGATCAAATGATGCGGAAATATCCTCATCTTTTCCCGACTCCTCCATCTACTTCAGCTTAAATTTCGGGACGAAATTTTCTTTAACAGGTGGGTAATGTAACGACCCTGGTTTTTCTAACGTTATTTATTAATAATTATTATTATTAATACGCTTGATTAAACGAATGTATGTTAATACATTTACATGTTGCTTTAATTGCCCGTACTTGAACTTTAAATGCCCGAAACGTCTTTGTGACACCCGGAACTTGCACGAATAATATTTTAAGATATTATTTACATTCATGATTAATTTTATTAATCATTTTAATTAACTAAGGCCTTTAGTTAGTTACTTGGGCTTAAGATGGACTTTTATTGGATTACTTGCTAACTACTTGCAACTTGGGCCTTTTAAGTGTTAATGGACTAGTGTAAGCCCACCCTACTTATATTATGGATTAATCTAGCCCATGTTTACATGTAAGTATGATACTTGAACTTAAACTAGATGGTTAGCTTGGAAATGGAATCTAGTTGCCATAATCCCCATGAACACCACCTTATTATCCAACTTTATGAGCTTTACCATGCTAATAACCTTAGAACAAATCTCCCCCCCTCCTTTTGCTGCTGCAGCCGTGAGGTACCATGATGGGGAGGTGTTTTTGGCTTTCAAATTTTGATAACTTGGCTACTAGTTCTCTCACACTTCATTCATTTCAAACACACTTGATTTTCTCTCAACTTTTTCCTCTCTTTTTCTCTCTAGTTCTTGTAAGTAACTTGACTTTTTCTCTTCCCTTCTTCTTGCTAAAACTGAATTTAAACATCACATAATCATCATCATCTTTTGTTGTTTGTTACTTAATCTTGTTGTAGTTTAATTACTTGTAGATTACTAAGTTGTTTACTTACTTACTTACTTGTCTTTCTTTACATGTTTCAAGAATCAACTCTTTAGTTTGATTCTTCACTTATATCTTGTATTTATCAAGAACATTCAAGAACATAATCTATCTAGTTATGTTCTACATATTTTGTTTCAAAGATTTAAAGTTCATAGTTGTAGAAACTCATTACTTGTAAGTTCTTGAAGTAACTTTAAAGTTACTTCACTTAAAGATCAACTTGGGTTGAATCTTTAAAAGTATGAGCAACTATGAACCATTTTCTTGTTTAGTTAGTTTTCTACTTTATTTTGTTTCAAAAGATTTAAAGTTTATAATCTTTATATTTGTTACTTGTGTTCTTGTTTGTTGTATGTTACTAGAATACCACCTTCATGGTTGGTTTAGGCTTATCATTCATTTTCTTTATTTCTTATTGTTAGTTGCTTACTACACATTTGAACAAGGACATGAAACCAACAAGAGCTTACACTTTGGTGCAAGTATCATGGATCCAACACTTGGTTGTGATCTTTCTTAGTGTTCATGAACTTGTTCATAAACTTACATGTAACCTTGGTTCATCAAACACTTACAACACTTGCACTTGAGTTATGATGGACAAACCTTGGTCAAAATGATGTTAACACATCAACGAGTTGTACACTTGAAGCTATACGCATCAAGGATGAGAACCGTGATGAACATCAAGCACCGAGACAACCGGAACTCTCCAAAACCCACTGTTCTGTCCAAAACCTACTGACCTGATGCTTCTGGAACAGACCAGTAGACCTGGGCTGTTCTAACCTTGATTTTTAGATAGAACTTTTCGAGTAGATAACTTTTCATATAGGACTCGTCTTAATCCGAGTTACGGTTTAGGATTTATGGCCCTCCGATCGTTACCATGTTCTTTAACGTTGTGCAGAAATTTCTGACCTACTCGCACTTAGACCGTCGCCACGGTCAAACCAAGACGAGTTTGCTTCTGTAAATTTTACCACACTTAAGGGACTCATAGACGGAGCCATGACCACTGGTCTCACCTTAATTCAGTAAGGGTAGAGGCCGTGGTGACTGACCGAAGTCAGCCTTTGTTTTAAACGACTTTCATAAACGAGTCTTACTTGTTACCTTTTGTTTAATGATGATTGATGATGACCCTTATGACCTTAATTACGTACTTGTAAACCTTTTGAGACGACTTATTGACTTAGTGCTATTTGACTTAGGTTGAGGACGTTTGGACTGTTACTTGCACACCACTTTCCGACTACTACCTTACCATTACTACTAATCATTGTGAGTTATAGCATTCCCTTTTTACTTTAACTTATTTTGGGAACTGAGAATACATGCGGATTTTATGTTTTACATACTAGGCACGAGTACTTAAACTTTATATATGTGTGGGTTATATAACGGCAGAAACATTCCCTTTAGCTCGGTAACGTTTAATCATTGGTTTTTGAACCGTGAACGCGAATCTTAGATATGGATCCATAGGGTTTGACATCCCCACTCGGGCTAGTAGCGCTAGCATTTAACGAGTGTTTAATACTTCGAGGTTATACGCACTTGCCAAGTGCACTTTAAGGGGGTACATTAAACGTTAAGTTAGTTACCGGGTGCCCACGGTTAAGCATATACTTTTACATACTTTTGAATCGCTCGTTGTAGCACTGAAATCTCGTGGCCTACTTACATTACTGTTATACTTAAACTATAGCTCACCAACCTTTGTGTTGACCTTTTTAAGCATGTATTTTCTCAGGTGCTTGAAGTCGCTTCCGCTATCTTACTAGTCGTGCTGTAGAACCCGCTGCCTAGAGTTGTTATCGCATGACAACTTATGTTGCATTCAAACTTTTTACTTATGAATTTATGTTATGTAACGACCATTATGGTCACGTACACTTATTTAATGCTTCTACTTAGTGAAGCATACTTTGATTTGTAAAACAATTGACGTATGTTATGACGTCACTTTTATTAATGAATGCAAACTCTGTTTTGAAAACGCATATAGTACTTAACCTTGTAATGATCCTGTTGTTGATGGTCCGTACATGATGATTTAGTACGGGGCGTCACACATGGATTCCAAATCGTGTCCTTATTTTAGTATGCAACAGCGGAAGCTCTTAATAATCACCTGAGAATAAACATGCTTAAAACGTCAACATAAATGTTGGTGAGTTATAGGTTTAACCTATATATTATCAAATCATAATAATAGACCACAAGATTTCATATTTCAATATACATCCCATACATTGTGACGATCGCTCCAAATCCATATGGACGAACACGTCATTCCTGCGAGGTATTTGACTCTATATGATACGTTTTGTAAACATTGCATTCTTTTGAAAAGGCACACCATAAATGAATATTTAAATCAAAGGTTTTCGACATCTAATGATTTCTACATATAGACAATCACCGTAATATAATAGTTTACAATATTACTTCCGTTGACAATGCAGTCAAAATAAGATACATGGTGATGATTTGGTGAATGCAACGTTTCCTTGAAAAATATGCCATGTATTACTCCATGCACATAGCTTGTCTAACATATAAGCAAACAGCGGAAGACTTCTAGGAAACCTGAGAATAAACATGTTAACAAGTGTCAACACAAAGGTTGGTGAGTTCATAGTTTTATTGTTTCATATAATCTGTATATAAAGGTGGATCACAATATTTCAGTTGTTACATCCAGAAACGTTTATCAAAATATTCTACAAGATTCAGCACCCTGGTAACTAAATTTTAACGTCTATATAATAAGTACCCCTGTTTTAACATACATGCAACCAACATGTACAATACACGCAAATCAACGTGCACTAAACTCAAATAGCATACGTCTGTTTTATAGTTCAGGCTAGGGTTTCTATACCTGGAACAGACGGGGATGTCAAGCCCTATGGATCTATATATAACTACTCGCGTCCACCAGTTCTTATAACCGGCAGTTACTAGTTACCAAAGCTAAGGGATTTTCGGTTCAAACTCGTAGAATTTAGTATGTACTTGTGTCCATTGCGTTTAAAATAAATTGCATGTATTCTCAGCCCAAAAATATATTGCAAAAGCAATTAAAAAGGGAGCAATGAAACTCACCTTAGCAGCATATAAAGTCGTTCACCGAAATGTGACAGAAACTCGGAATATCAAATAACCGTAGATCTCAACCTAGAGAACATATGTTGGTTAATAAATGTCTATCATGCCAGGTCAAGTCATAGTGTATCACAATCCTAATGCTCGAGATCGACATACAAAAGTTATCCAAAGTCGTTTCAAAAAGTCAATTTTTATAATAGTTCAACAAAACGAGACGTGCTTTATATAAGAATTCATTTACTCGGCTGGTAATATTTAAAAAATCCATTTTATCAATCTCGTAAAAAAGTTGTTTAAATCTTAATTCCAGATTCAAAAGCAATTTCAATTAACGTCAATCGTAATTCAGTTGATCATATCTTTTAATCCGTTCATCGAAACTATTCGATATCTAAATGAAAAGTTATTGATTTTTCGCCAGCTTTCCAAAAAACATGCATATCATATACCTTTTATCAGTAATATATGTATTTAATTCGTGATTCATCATAAACTGTTTAGCGAAGAAATTTAGCATACAAGCATGCATAAATATATATACTCGAGCACTAGACATGGATACACAATTAATATATAAAAGATAAGATATGAATGCTCACGTATCAATATTGTGATTCAATATTGTAGGAAAGTACGTAGACGCAACGGAGATGATAAACACTAGGTTTGACTTGCGAACAATACCCATGAACATTACCCATAACTTCCATAGCTATAACCCATAATTTCCTTAGCTGTATCCCTCTCATAAAACTCGTTTTGAAATAGCTCGCTCATGACCTCGTCGTAGTATTTTATGTATAAATAATAATAATACTTACTTGTTAATTAATATTAATAATAATAATAATAAATAATAATAATAATAATAATATATATATGTTTATATATATATTACAGAGAGTGAGAGAGATATTGAGAAAGGGTGTAAAACATTCGGCAGAAAAACTGGAGCATTTATAGTACTTTTGCTGAAACTGAACCCCATGCGATCGCATGGGTTTTATGCCTATTTCTCATGCGATCGCATGGCCCCAAAATCCAGCTCACAATTTTTTTTTAACTTTTAGCTTGTCGACATATTTTTATATAATATATATATATATAATATATTTAATTTAAATAATTAAATATATATTATATTAAATTCACGTGCATAGTTGATTTGTAATTTTTATTCCGATAAGTCGTACGTTGTCACTCGACTTATGTCCCGGTTCCGGTTTTTCGAACGTCCTTTCGTACACTAAGAAAACTGGCACTTTACCTTTCGTGACTCGTACCTTTGTCAAAATATAGATTTAAATTATTCAAAAACTATACCACTTGAGATATAACTTATACAATTGAGTATTTTGGTCATTTACTTCTATAAATCAATGGCTCGTTATCTAACAAAGTATATTTAATAATATTGTTTTAAATCAATACGTTTTGTAACCAAGTTAATATTTAAAAACACGTTTTAAATATACGTCGCAAGTTATTCATATATCTAATTCCAACAGTTAATATTCCTTATTATTGTTGTGTCCAAATTACGTTATTTAAACTAACACTTTACCATTTATTTCGAATATCGTTAAAAATGAACGATTTCCCAAATCAACGTGGACCTCACAACAGAGACTCGTAATAATATCATAATCTTTAAGGGACTCAATAAATATCTTTTAATTCAATCGTTTGGCATAATATTTTAACTTCGTAGTTAAATATATCAATCAGATAATCAAACCAATAAGGTTAATGCACAGTATCGTTTTCATAACACTTTGTTACGTTTTCAAGTTATAGTATATATATGTATCTATTTACATATATTTGTTCGCGAATCGTTGAGAATAATCGAAGGGTATTTGAATAGTTCAAGAATTTTAGGATTCAACTTCATAAACTTTGCTTATCATGTCGAAAACGTTAAAGATTAAGTTTAAATTTGGTCAGAAATTCCCGGATCATCACAGTACCTCCCCGTTAAAGAAATTTCGTCCCGAAATTTGAGTGAGGTCGTCATGTCTAACAATAAAAATGTTTTTATGACGAATATGAGTTGATAAATAGAATTTTTATTGCCGTTGAATAATATGGATAAAACAATTCAATTACTCGAAGCGTATGAGGGAAGTTATCATAATAGAGTGAAATGGAGAATAGAGATGCGTCTTATCTCTTGACGTAGTAACGATTGATTTCCGGAATTTAAGGAATAGAAAATCTTCATAATCTAAATAAGATTTGATTCTTCAGAATTTGCGAAAATTAGGATTTTCGTTGATTAAATGCGTAATCTGCCTCGATTGCTATGTCCGATATTTTGCTATAAATTAACCACTTCCATTTCATTATTTTCACCACTCCTACATCTTCTTCCTCATTTCATACTTCCAAAAGATTGTGAAATGCTTCATCCAGTTCTGATTCTTGATATACTACTAACTTTCATATCTGTCATTCTTCTTTTTCATCTACCACCAGAGGAAGTTATTTTCTTCTATCATTACCTTGGGGTTATAGTGTTTTTCATTCTCCCGTGTCTTTATATTGCTATACGCATTGATATACACGGTTTGTAATTTCGGGGTTGTTATAGGGCTTTATATTTTCCATTATATTTCGGAGCTTCATGCTTTCGTTTTCTCTTTCCGACTTTAAGTCAAGCAAATAATGGTCCAGAATTCGTAGGTATGGAGTTTTGGATGAACATAGTTAATGTTCTAAGAAAGAAATCGTAATTGCACGATCTTGATTTGGCAAATTGCTAGAATATCCGAAAAAAGACCGAATCATCAAGAAATATATTTTCTTGATATATTTAAAGATTATATGGAATGAAAGAGTTATGTAACATGGTTCAGAATGAGGGTGGGATCTGTGAACCTTTATCACGTTCCATTAGAAACTCAGCATGACTTGCTGTAATATAATCACGTTGATCAAGTGTCATTATATTATACTAACTCATGCTTCAATTTCCAACACTACTTCAAAAACATCCATTTTTCGAAATTTTCAGGATTTAGAAACTAAAATAGTTTCTTTTTAGATAGCACAAAGAGATAAATGATTTCAGATAAGAATAGTTGTGAAAATATCTTCAGGAATATCGAAGATATTTATAATGAAAGATACGATGATATCTTAGAATTTCTAATATTGAAGAATGATGAAGAAGATTTGTTCGTAAAGGTTTAGAGTCAGGAGCAAGGTATTCGTTAATGACTTCAGCAGACACTGAATCATTTGGATTCTTTGAAGGCAGGTTTAGTCTTTGTGATTTGTCCACAGCCTCCTTCATGGTTTGCTCAATTCATTTTCCAGTACCAAATTTTCTCTTTTTCTGTGCTTTTCCAACACACTACTCTTTATCATCAAACTTTCGACTGTTAAAGTCGTTTACAGTTTTTGTTGCTTCATCAGCATTTTTCAAGATTTCGAGAACTAGTTCGTTGTTTAGGGTGTTTTTCAGAAACTTCACATTCGAAGTCTGTAAGTCTTGAAGGTAAACGTTATATGTATATATATAACTGTTGGCGAAAAATTGCTACGAAATTCAAAATACTGATTTGCTAATTCCCAGTAGTTGTTATGACAATTGTTGTTACAAGTTGTATATGGGTACTTGATAGAGTTTCAATGAATAATTATCGTGATTTTTCGGAGAGGCTTAATGATCAATGAAGTTGTTGATAAGTTTACTGCTAATGTGGTGGAATATGAAAGGTTCCCCGGTAAAAATGATGAAGGGGTAATCGTTATAATAAGGCTTATTCGAATGAACAATTGAAGGTGATTTGCTGGAGTGGTGACAAAACTGTCTATTTTGAAAAGGGATTGAAAAGTTATTTTAGCTAATAAATGACAAATGGTCTGACACGGATACGTGTTAAACTATGACTTTAATTTTGAGGGTTTTTTTTTAGGTACAAGACTGCGGTAACATGTGGTTGGATCATCATCTCGATGATTCATTATTTGAAGTGTCTTCAGGAATTTCGAGGGATTTTAACATAGATTGTAATCGTTAATATTCATATGATGTTCTAGGAATTTGAATGATACAAATACTTTTCTGGGTTCTATGATGTTCTAGCACAGTTTTGAAGTCAAAGTATAGCTTTAAAAGATGTAGGAATCTAAGAATGATGTCTTTTGTTAAATCTTGACTTGGATTTTGATTTGTTAAAATCAAAATATGTAATCAAATTTGGATGAGGATGGTTGCTTTAATTTTTATAAAAGAATATATATTGTTGTGAAAGTAGTGAGTATAGTTGATGATTTGTTGAATCAGAATCGAAGAATGTAACATATTAATTGTGAATTTATATATCTCTCGGGTATTACCTACCTGTTAAAATATTCTCACCATTAACAGTTTGTACAAAAGAATTTTCTTAATTACAATCTTTATGAAAATATACCTACATATATATTTTCCTTAGATGTAACCATGGATTTAATGAGTTAACATAATATTAATCTCATCTGGTTTTCGACTAGGACTAGAATATATAATCTCTAAAACTTTTAGAAACTACATATTCTCTGCAAAATATTTCTTCGATGAAGTTATGAATCAATACTTCATCGTTTGTTGTTGTTGGTATTCCTTGGTATATATGGTGCGTATGACGTTGATGTTCGAGGTACAGATTGTGATGTTGAGGTGTGGGATGCGGATGTTGTTATTAGTGGTGGTGATGGTACTGTTGGTGTTGCTGATGGTGGTACTGTTGCTGCCGGTGCTGCTGCTGGTGCTTGTAACCTTTGCACCACATTCTCCAAAGCCACTACCCGAGCGCGAAGCTCGTTGACTTCTTCTATTACACCGGAGTGATTGTCGGTTCGGACGAGTGGACGAATAAGATCTAGAATTTGAGATAATATATAATCGTGACGAGACACTCTGGAAATGAGAGAGAAAATGGTGTCTCGAATAGGTTCGCCTGTAAGTGCTTCAGGTTCTTCGCCAAGAGGGCAATGTGGTGGATGGAAGGGATCACCTTCTTCTTGTCTCCAATGACTAAGCAGGCTACGAACCCATCCCCAATTCATCCAGAATAGGTGATGGCTGATTGGTTGATCCATTCCGGTTACACTGTCTTCGGAATTCAGGTGAATATCCATATCGGAATAGCTGTCGGAGTTTAAGGAATTTAAACTAGATATGAGATCCATCTTGTATAATTAGGGAGATGATTTTTGATATGAATTAGATTATAGAATTTAGTTTGGTATTCTTCAATACATAATTTACATATGTATATATAATACCAAATTCCATAAATCACTGAGAAATTTTCGGAAGGTGTCAGGAAAAGTTTACAGTAACAGATACGCTAAGATATGAATTTTTTTGTCTATACACTATTTATGCAATAAATGCAGGAAAACGTGTCTAGACTTAAGAATGATAAGCATGTAATTTCCGACAAGAAATGATAAGCAAAACTTTTAACATGCAGACACGGTCGAAGTCCAGACTTACTAATGCATCTTAACAACTATCAGTTAGACACACTCATGCAAGACTTGGTTCGCTAGGACCGACGTTCTGATACCAACTGTGACGATCGCTCCAAATCCATATGGACGAAAACGTCATTCATCGATTTCATTGCGAGGTATTTGACCTCTATATGATACGTTTTGTAAACATTGCATTCTTTTGAAAAGGCACACCATAAATGAATATTTAAATCAAAGGTTTTCGACATCTGATGATTTCTAGATAAAGACAATCACCGTAATATAATAGTTTACAATATTACTTCCGTTGACAATGCAGTCAAAATAAGATACATGGTGATGATTTGGTGAATGCAACGTTTCCTTGAAAAATATGCCATGTATGACTCCATGCACATAGCTTGTCTAACATATAAGCAAACAGCGGAAGACTTCTAGGAAACCTGAGAATAAACATGCTAACAAGTGTCAACACAAAGGTTGGTGAGTTTATAGTCTCCCTTTTTAAATACTTTAAATATTTTTGGGCTGAGAATACATGCAATTTATTTTAAACGCAATAAGACACAAGTACATACTAAATTCTACATTGAGTTAAACCGAAAATCCCTTAGCTTTGGTAACTAGTAGCTGCCAGTACATAGGATATGGACTGTGGGCGCGAATAATTGTATATGGATCCATAGGGCTTGACATCCCCGTCTGTTCCAGGTATAGAAATCCTAGTCTGAACTATAAAACAGACGTATGCTATTTGAGTTTAGTACACATTGATTTGCGTGTATTGTACATGTTGGTTGCATGTATGTTAAAACAGGGGTACTTATTATATAGACGTTAAAGTTTAGTTACCAGGGTGCTCAATCTTGTAGAATATTTTGATAAACGTTTCTGGATGAAACAACTGAAATCTTGTGATCCACCTTTATATACAGATTATATGAAACAATAAAACTATGAACTCACCAACCTTTGTGTTGACACTTGTTAGCATGTTTATTCTCAGGTTTCCTAGAAGTCTTCTGCAGTTTGCTTATATGTTAGACAAGCTATGTGCATGGAGTCATACATGGCATGTTTTTCAAGGAAACATTGCATTCACCAAATCATCACCATGTATCTTATTTTGACTGCAATGTCAATGGAAGTAATATTGTAAACTATTATATTACGGTGATTGTCTATATGTAGAAATCATCAGATGTCGAAAACCTTTGATTTAAATATTCATTTATGGTGTGCCTTTTCAAAAGAATGCAATGTTTACAAAACGTATCATATAGAGGTCAAATACCTCGCAATGAAATCGATGAATGACGTGTTTGTCCATATGGATTTGGAGCGATCGTCACATACATAGAGATAAAATTCATTCATATAGTGAACACCTGGTAACCTACATTAACAAGATGCATATAAGAATATCCCCTATCATTCCGGGAAATCCTTCGGACATGATAAAAACAACATCGAAGTACTAAAGCATCCGGTACTTTGGATGGGGTTCGTTAGGCCCAATAGATCTATCTTTAGGATTTGCGTCAATTAGTAGATCGGTTTACTAATTCTTAGGTTACCAAGCAAAAGGGGCATATTCGGCTTCGATCATTCACCCATATAATTTAGTTTCAATTACTTGTGTCTATTTCGTAAAACATTTATAAAACTGCATGTATTCTCATCCCAAAATATTAGATTTTAAAAGTGGGACTATAACTCACTTTCACAGATTTTTACTTCGTCGGGAAGTAAGACTTGGCCACTGGTCGATTCACAAACCTATAACAAATATGTACATATATATATCAAAGTATGTTCAAAATATATTTACAACATTTTTAATACGTTTTAAAGTTTTAAGTTTATTAAGTCAGCTGTCCTCGTTAGTAACCTACAACTAGTTGTCCACAATTAGATGTAAATGGATATATATTATCTTGAATCAATCCACGACTCAGTGTATACATGTCTCAGGCTAGATCACAACTCAAAGTATATATATTTTTAGAATCAACCTCAACTTTGTATAGCTAACTCCAACATTACTGCATATAGAGTGTCTATGGTTGTTCCAAATAATATATATACATGGGTCGATATGATATGTCAAAACATTTGCATACGTTTCTATGGTATCCCAAGATTACACAATATATTAGAATACATGTATAATACAATATAAGTTAGCTAGGATATGATTTGTATAGAATTGTTACAATATTTCCCGTAGCTACAACAATCAAAAAATATCCAATCTTGTTTTACCCATAAACTTCTTCGTTTTAAATCCATTTTGAGTGAATCAAATTACTATGATTTTATATTGAACTCTATTTTATGAATCTAAACAGAAAAATTATAGGTTTATAGTCGGAAATATAAGTTACAAGTCATTTTTGTAAGAGGTAGTCATTTCAGTCGAAAGAACGACGTCTTGCTGACCATTTTGAAAAACATACTTCCACTTTGAGTTTAACCATGATTTTTGGATATAGTTTCATGTTCATAAGAAAAATCATTTTCCCAGAAGAACAACTTTTAAATCAAAGTTTATCATAGTTTTTAATTAACTAACCCAAAACAGCCCGCGGTGTTACTACGACGGCGTATATCCGGTTTTACGGTGTTTTTCGTGTTTTCCTGTTTTAAATCATTAAGTTAGCATATCATATAGATATAGAACATGTGTATAGTTGATTTTAAAATTCAAGTTAGAAGGATTAACTTTTGTTTGCGAACAAGTTTAGAACTAACTAAACTATGTTCTAGTGATTACAAGTTTAAACCTTCGAATAAGGTAGTTTTAAATGTATGAATCGAATGATGTTATGAACATCATTACTACCTCAAGTTTTGTGGATAAAGCTACTGAAAATGAGAAAAATGGATTTAGCGTCAAATGATCCTTGGATAGCTTGAAAGTTCTTGAAGCAGAATCATGACACGAAAACAAGTTCAAGTAAGATCATCACTTGAAATAAGATTGTTATAGTTATAGAAATTGAACCAAAGTTTGAATATGAGTATTACCTTGTATTAGAAAGATATCTTACTGTAAATAAGAAAGATTTCATGAGATTGGATGATCACTTTACAAGATTGGAAGTAAGCTAGCAAACTTGGAAGTGTTGTTGGTGTATTCTTGACTAGTGGTTTTGTATGTTGATCTAGGTTACCTAGATTGAACTAGATTGAGCTAGATTATGAAGAACAAGATGAAGAACACTTAGAACACTAAGAGAGTAATTGAGAGAGAGTAATTTGATGCAAGTAAGTTGAATGAAAATGTGTTTGTGGTGGTGAAAGTTCACGTGAACTTTAGGTGTAGATAAAGGATTCATTAGTTTGTAATTTAGCTTAATCATTCATGTTAAATGACAAAGGATGATCCATACATGCTGCTATAATGGATAATGAGTCATTTAGGGCTGCTAAGATCAGATAATTGAGTGTATATACTATTAGTGCATACATCTAAAAGCTGTGTATTATACGAGTACGAATACGGGTGTATACGAGTGGAATTGTTGGTGAAACTGAACGAGGATGTAATTGTAAGCATTTTTGTCAAGTAGAAGTACTTTGATAAGTGTCTTGAAGTCTTTCAAAAGTGTATAAATACATATTAAAACACTACATGTATATACATTTTAACTGAGTCGTTAAGTCATCGTTAGCCGTTACATGTAAATGTTGATTTGAAACCTTAAAGTTAACTATCTTGTTAAATGTTGTTAACCCAATGTTTATTATATCTAATGAGATGTTAAATTATTATATTATCATGATATTATGATATATTAATATATCTTAATATGATATATATACATTTAAATGTCGTTACAACGATAATCGTTACATATATGTCTCGTTTCGAAATCCTTAAGTTAGTAGTCTTGTTTTTACATATGTAGTTCATTGTTAATATACATAATGACATGTTTACTTATCATTTATTATGATTAAACATAGTGTATCAATATCTTAATATGATTCATATGTATTTAGTAAGACGTTGTTATAACGATAATCGTTATATATATTGTTTCAAGTTTCTTAAATCAATAAACTCAATTTTATGTATATAACTCATAGTTAAAATACCTAATGAGATACTTACTATCATAATATCATGTTAACTATATATATAATAATATATATGTCATCATATAGTTTTTACAAGTATTAACGTTCGTGAATCACCGGTCAACTTGGGTGGTCAATTCTCTATATGAAACATATTTCAATAAATCAAGTCTTAACAAGTTTGATTGCTTAACATGTTGGAAACACTTAATCATGTAAATATCAATTTCATTTAATATATATAAACATGGAAAAGTTCGGGTCACTACAGTACCTACCCGTTAAATAAATTTCGTCCCGAAATTTTAAGCAGTTGGAGGTGTTGACGTATCTTCTGGAAATAAGTGCGGGTATTTCTTCTTCATCTGATCTTCTCGTTCCCAGGTGAACTCGGGTCCTCTACGAGCATTCCATCGAACCTTAACAATTGGTATCTTGTTTTGTTTAAGTCTTTTAACCTCACGATCCATTATTTCAACGGGTTCTTCGATGAATTGAAGTTTTTCGTTGATTTAGATTTCGTCTAACGGAATAGTGAGATCTTCTTTAGCAAAACATTTCTTCAAATTCGAGACGTGGAAAGTGTTATGTACAGCCGCGAGTTGTTGAGGTAACTCAAGTCGGTAAGCTACTAGTCCGACACGATCAATAATCTTGAATGGTCCAATATACCTTGGATTTAATTTCCCTCGTTTACCAAATCGAACAACGCCTTTCCAAGGTGAAACCTTAAGCATGACCATCTCTCCAATTTCAAATTCTATATCTTTTCTTTTAATGTCGGCGTAGCTCTTTTGTCAACTTTGGGCGGTTTTCAACCGTTGTTGAATTTGGATAATCTTTTCGGTAGTTTCTTGTATTATTTCCGGACCCGTAATCTGTCTATCCCCCATTTCACTCTAACAAATCGGAGACCTGCACTTTCTACCATAAAGTGCTTCAAGCGGCGCCATTTCAATGCTTGAATGGTAGCTATTGTTGTAGAAAAATTCTGCTAACGGTAGATGTCGATCCCAACTGTTTCCGAAATCAATAACACATGATCGTAGCATGTCTTCAAGCGTTTGTATCGTCCTTTCGCTCTGCCTATCAGTTTGTGGATGATAGGCAGTACTCATGTCTAGGCAAGTTCCTAATGCTTGCTGTAATGTCTGCCAGAATCTTAAAATAAATCTGCCATCCCTATCAGAGATAATAGAGATTAGTATTCCATGTCTGGAGACGACTTCCTTCAAATACAGTCGTGCTAACTTCTCCATCTTGTCATCTTCTCTTATTGGCAGGAAGTGTGCTGATTTGGTGAGACGATCAACTATTACCCAAATAGTATCAAAACCACTTGCAGTCCTTGGCAATTTAGTGATGAAATCCATGGTAATGTTTTTCCATTTCCATTTCGGGATTTTGGGTTGTTGAAGTAGACCTGATGGTTTCTGATGCTCAGCTTTGACCTTAGAACACGTCAAACATTCTCCTACATATTTAGCAACATCGACTTTCATACCCGGCCACCAAAAATGTTTCTTGAGATCCTTGTACATCTTCCCCGTTCCAGGATGTATTGAGTATCTGGTTTTATGATCTTCTTTAAGTACCATTTCTCTCATATCTCCAAATTTTGGTACCCAAATCCTTTCAGCCCTATACCGGGTTCCGTCTTCCCGAATATTAAGATGCTTCTCCGATCCTTTGGGTATTTCATCTTTTAAGTTTCCCTCTTTTAAAACTCCTTGTTGCGCCTCCTTTATTTGTGTAGTAAGATTAGTATGAATCATTATATTCATAGATTTTACACGAATGGGTTCTCTGTCTTTTCTGCTCAAGGCGTCGGCTACCACGTGGTAACGAATCTCAAAGTCGTAATCATTCAACAATTCAATCCACCTGCGCTGCCTCATGTTCAGTTGTTTCTGATTAAATATGTGTTGAAGACTTTTGTGGTCGGTATATATAATACTTTTGACCCCATATAAGTAGTGCCTCCAAGTCTTTAATGCAAAAACAACCGCGCCTAATTCCAAATCATGCATCGTATAATTCTGTTCGTGAATCTTCAATTGTCTAGACGCATAAGCAATTAGTTTCGTTCGTTGCATTAATACACAACCGAGACCTTGCTTTGAGGCGTCACAATATAACACAAAATCATCATTCCCTTCAGGTAATGACAATATAGGTGTCGTAGTTAACTTTTTCTTTAACAATTGAAATGCTTTTTCTTGTTCATCTTTCCATTCAAATTTCTTCCCTTTATGCGTTAATGCAGTCAAGGGTTTTGCTATTCTGGAAAAGTCTTGGATTAACCTTCTGTAGTAACCAGCTAGTCCTAAAAACTGGTGTATGTGTTTCGGAGTTTTCGGGGTTTCCCACTTTTCAACGGTTTCAATCTTTGCTGGATCCACCTGAATACCTTCTTTGTTCACTATGTGACCGAGGAATTGAACTTCTTCCAACCAAAATGCACACTTTGAAAACTTAGCGTACAGTTTTTCTTTTCTCAGCAACTCTAGCACTTTTCTCAAATATTATTCGTGCTCTTGATCATTCTTCGAGTAAATAAGTATGTCATCGATGAAAACAATGACAAACTTGTCAAGATATGGCCCACACACTCGGTTCATGAGGTCCATGAACACAACTGGTGCGTTAGTCAATCCAAACGGCATAACCATAAACTCGTAATGACGGTAACGCGTCCTAAAAACAGTCTTTGGAATATCATCCTCCTTCACCCGCATTTGATGATATCCAGAATGTAAATCGATCTTCGAATAAACGGACGAGCCTTGTAGTTGATTAAATAAGTCGTCGATTCTCGGTAGTGGGTAGCGGTTCTTGATGGTAAGTTTGTTCAACTCTCGGTAGTCGATACACAACCTGAATGTACCATCTTTTTTCTTGACAAACAAAACAGGAGCTCCCCATGATGATGTGCTTGGTCGAATGAAACCACGCTCTAAAAGTTCCTGTAACTGACTTTGTAATTCTTTCATTTCGCTGGGTGTGTGATAATACTAAAAACGAACATATATTTCATAGCATTATCCCTCAAGAAAGACAAGCTTTTAGTTGCAATTGTTCTATTTACAAATGATATTCGTTTAAATAATAAAAGGTGAAGACAAAAGACAGATTCGACGAATTGAAGACGCAAATGACCAAAAAGCTAAAAAGTACAAAGTACAATCAAAGTGGTTCAAATTATTGATGAGAAACATCTCAAAATTACAAGAGTACAAGCCGCAAAACGCTAAATACAAGATATTAAATTGTACGAAAGGTCGTTCGAAAATCCGGAACCGGGACTAGAGTCAACTCTCAACGCTCGACACAACGGACTAAAAATTACAAGTCAACTATGCACATGAATATAATATAATATATAATTAATTCTTAAAATTATATATATATTATGTTATATTTATAAAACCGTCAGCAAGAAGCAAACAAACTCATGTGAGATGGAAAAAGAGGCCATGCGATCGCATGGCCTGGAGGCTATAATTCCATGCGATCGCATGGTGAACAGTGTCAGGCCACATTCCTATAAAAGGCGCAGTTTTGAGCGAATGTAAACACCATCTATCTCTCTATTTCACGTAATATATATATATATATATATATATATATATATATATATATATATATATATATATATATATATATATATATATATATATATATATATATATATATATATTATATTATAATTTTAAATTTATTAAAATATATATATATATTTATATTTATATTATAATTTTAAATTTAATTTTAATAATAAGGGTATGTTAGCGAATGTTGTAAGGGTGTAAGTCAAAATTCTGTCCGTGTAACGCTACGCTATTATTAATCATTGTAAGTTATGTTCAACCTTATTAAATTAATGTCTCGTAGCTAAGTTATTATTATGCTTATTTAAACCGAAGTAATCGTGATGTTGGGCTAAAATATTAAAGACGGGGTAATTGGATTTTGTACCATAATTGGAATTTGGACAAAAGAACGACACTTGTGGAAATTAGACTATGAGCTATTAATGGGCTTTATATGTATTTAATTAAATGATAGTTTGTTAATTTAATATAAATATTTACAATTGGACGTACCTATAAATAACCACATACACTCGATCGGACACGATGGGCGGGATATTTATAAGTACTAATAATCGTTCATTTAACCGGACACTGGAATGGATTAATAGTTAATGGACTCATTAAAACAAGGGTGAATTATGTACAAGGATACTTGGCATAATTGTTAACAAAGTATTAAAACCTTGGGTTACACGCAGTCGATATCCTGGTGTAATTATTAAACAAAGTATTAAGACCTTGTTAAAGTTTAAGTCCCCAATTAGTTGGAATATTTGACTTCAGATATAAGGATAATTTGACGAGGACACTCGCACTTTATATTTATGACTGATGGACTGTTATGGACAAAAACCAGACGGACATATTGAATAATCCAGGACAAAGGACAATTAACCCATGGGAATAAATTAAAATCAACACGTCAAACATCATGATTATGGAAGTTTAAATAAGCATAATTCTTTTATTTCATATTTAATTGCACTTTTAATTATCGCACTTTTATTTATCGCAATTTCATTATCGTTATTTACTTTACGCTTTAAATTAAGTTATATTTACTTTTAATATTTTATATTAGGTTTTAACTGCGACTAAAGTTTTAAAATTGACAAACCGGTCATTAAACGGTAAAAACCCACCTTTTATAATAATAATACTACTTATATATATTTATATATTTACAAATATAGTTTTAAAAATATAGCGTTAAACTTGGATAAAGATCCCTGTGGAACGAACCGAACTTACTAAAAACTACACTACTGTACGATTAGGTACGCTGCCTATAAGTGTTGTAGCAAGATTTAGGTATATCCATTCTATAAATAAATAAATAACTTGTGTAAAAATGTATCGTATTTAATAGTATTTCCTTGTAAAAATTAATACTATTTCGTATACCCCTCGCATAACATCAAGTTTTTTTGGCGCCGCTGCCGGGGAAAGCTAAACGCCGAAAGCGCAACGCTATAAAAAAAATTTCTAAAGTTTTTATTAAGTTCTTTTGTAAAAATACGTTTTAAATATTAAAAATACAAAAATATAAAAATAAAAATATCTATATATTTATTTTTAAGAGTTTGTTTAAAATATATAAAGTTAAAAGTATTTTTATTTCTATTTTAGTTTTTAAATATAAGTATTTTATTATTTTATATAAATATTTATTTATATTAAAAACAGAAAAAAAAATTATAAAAGTAATCGGGCCATTACACTGTAGCAGCCCAACAACTGAACTGGATCCGTGGGCCATGCGATCGCATGGCTGTATAACTAAGATTTCATGCGATCGCATGATGAGAAAAGACAGGTCAGAAACATTGGATCCGACGAAATTAGGGTTTTAATATTAATAATTATTATTAATCAACCCTAATTAGGGTTTAGTTTTATATTAATTAATTTTAGTTTTATTTATTTTATAGTTTTATGTTATAATTAGTTTTAATAAATATATAAATTAATACTTTTATAAAATAAATAATATAAAAATAATATTTTTATAAAAATTGTACTTTTTACAACTTTAAGTTTATTTTTATATTTTGTATCTTTTTATTTGTTTTAGCGTAATATTTGTATTTTTCGTTCGTATTTAGTTTTAAGTCATAGTTTTTGCCATAGTTATTTTTATTTCTTGATTTTTAGGCTTTGCCGTAAAATCCCTTAAGTGCCTTTTCTTTAGATTAAGATTTAGGTGTTTTAGAATTTTACGACGCCATTTTATAAATTTTAGTACTTTTTAATTTATTGCCGTTATTGGATATAGAATTTCTTTTAAGCTTTAATATTTTTAGACGTAACTTTTAATTCTTAGTTTTTAGTTTTCGACGCGCTACGTTCTTTTTATTATTTTTTGACCTTTTATTTTTTGACGTTTTTTTCGACGCGCTCTTTTTCTTTCTTATTTCTCGCCACTCTAGTTTTTAGGACATAGAATTCTCTATTTCTTCTCTAAAATTTCTTTAAATTTCAACTAAAAATTATTTTAAGTGGTTAAATTGATAGACATCCAAATTTTCTGGTTCGTAGTAATAGTTGAATTTGTTAGTGGCTGAGTTGTGAGCTTCCGATTTAAAGGGTTCTGGCTCCCTGCTGCATCTATTGGCTATTCGAAACGTAGGAAAAATCAGAAAAGTCAATTAATTTGATAACTTATATAATTTTTATTTTTATAACTAATAGGATATTCAGTGAATGCACCGAGCAAAACGTTCACCACATTTTATACGTTCACCATAAACGTTCACCACCTGTGACTCGATCAAGACATCTAGCCAATATTGTTGCCGTTGATTTTTCTTTAGAATCGTCATCAAGTCAACCAAGTACTCCAATTCAAATTTCCGAAAATCCATTTTTTGAACCTGACCTCACAATTGAGAATCCGGAGGATATTCAGGGACAATTCAGAGATCCTGAACCATTAATCTTTCCTCCGGAACCACCAATCATTCAAACAGAGATTGTCGAGGAACAACCCATTAAATCAGAATCCTCTAGTGATTCAGATTCAACAAATTCAATCATGGAAAATCTGGAACCTCTAAGTATGGAAGACCGAATGAGAGCTAAACGCATTGGCCAAGGTCACGCAATTACTCAACCAGACATTAATGCGCCAGATTATGAAATCAAAAGACAAATCCTACACATGGTAACTAATCAATGCTAATTTAGTGGTGCGCCGAAGGAAGATCCAAATGAACATCTTCGAACTTTTAATAGGATCTGTACTCTATTTAAAATAAGAGAAGTGGAGGATGAACAGATATATCTCATGTTATTTCCCTGGACTTTAAAGGGAGAAGCCAAAGATTGGTTAGAATCGTTACCTGAAGGGGCGATTGATACATGGGATGTTTTAGTTGAAAATTTTCTTAAACAATTCTTTCCAGCATCTAAAGCTGTGAGACTTCAAGGAGAAATTGTTACGTTCACACAGAAGCCAAATAAAACTCTATATGAGGCGTGGACAAGATTTGGAAAATTGTTAAGAGGATGTCCGCAACATGGTTTAGACACTTGTCAAATAGTACAAATATTCTACCAAGGATGCGACATCACTACACGAAAAGATATCGATATAGCAGCTGGTGGTTCTATTATGAAGAAAACCGCAACTGACGCTTACAAAATTATTGATAACACTGCTTCCCACTCACATGAGTGGCACCAAGAAAAAGATATCATTAGATCATCTAAAGCAGCTAGAGCCGATTCTAGCCATGACTTTGATTCCATTTCTGCAAAGATAGATGTTGTCGAGAGACGAATGGAAAAGATGACTAAAGATATTCACTCAATACGAATTAGTTGTGAGCAGTGTGGAGGACCACATTTGACAAAAGATTGTCTCAGTATTGAACAAACAATGGAACAAAGAGAGAATGTTTCATACATGAACCAAAGGCCTGGAAATAATTATCAGAATAATTATCAACCGCCAAGACCAATCTACAATCAAAATCAGAATTATAATCGAAATGTTCTATACAACAATCAACAAGGTCCTAGCAATCAATAAGTACCTAATAATACTTACAATCAGCAAAGACCTATTTTTCAAAACAAACCACCACAAACCGATGATAAAAAACCAAATTTAGAAGACATGATGTCAAAGCTAGTTGAATCTCAAACGCAATTTTTCACATCTCAGAAACAAACCAATGAACAAAATGCTCAAGCAATTAGAAATTAACAAGCTTCTATTCAAAATTTAGAATAAGAAGTGAGCAACCTAGAAAGGTTGATAGGTGAAAGAAAACCGAAAAGTCTACCTAGTGATACAAATGCTAATCCCCGGAATGAAACAGCTAAAGCCATTACCATAAGAAGTGGTATTACACTTAAACCACCTAAAATGCCTGTAATTTCTGATGAAGCTATTCCTACTCCACAAGAACCACAATTTGAGCAAGATAAGAAAACAGAACCGGTAGTTGAAAAAGTTAATGAAGATAACACAGTTAAGGCTAAACCTTATGTTAAACCATACCAACCACCACTTCCTTACCCTAGTAAAATGAGAAAAGAAAGACTTGAAGCCGAGCAATCCAAATTCTTGGATATGTTTAAACAAATAAATGTCAATCTTCCTTTCATTGATGTGATTTCAGGAATGCCTAGATATGCTAAATTCTTGAAAGATCTAATCACAAATAGAAAGAAAATGGAAGAACTCTCGGCTGTTACTATGAATGCAAATTATTCTGCAGTGCTGTTGAATAAGATACCAGAAAAATTATCAGATCCAGGAAGTTTCACAATTCCATGTTTTTTGGGTAGTCTTAGTTCAATAAAAGCATTGACAGACTTAGGTGCTAGTATAAATTTAATGCCGTATTCACTATACGTGATAATGCTAAAAACGAACATATATTTCATAGCATTATTCCTCAAGAAAGACAAGCTTTTAGTTGCAATTGTCCTATTTACAAGTGATATTCGTTTAAATAATAAAAGGTGAAGACAAAAGACAGATTCAACGAATTAAAGAAAACGACCAAAAAGCTCAAAAGTACAAAATACAATCAAAGAGGTTCCAATTATTGATAAGAAACGTCTCAGAATTACAAGAGTACAAGATTTAAAACGCAAAGTACAAGATATTAAATTGTACGCAAGGACGTTCGAAAATCCGGAACTGGGACCAGAGTCAACTCTCAACGCTCGACGCAACGGACTAAAAATTACAAGTTAACTATGTATATAAATATAATATAATATAAAATTAATTATATAAATTATATATATATATATTATATTTATATATTAAAACCGTCGGTAGACTAGGATCCAAACTTGTGTGAGCTGGTTTTGCGAACTCCGCGACTTGCGGAGTTTGAAGAGCAAAAATGCCGCGACTCGCGGAGTCCCCAATTCTGAAACTGCCTATAAAAGCCAACGCATTCGATGAGTTTTATATATCAATATATATCCATCCTCTCTATCTATATACGTAAATATATATATATATATATATATATATATATATATATATATATATATATATATATATATATATATATATATATATATATATATAATTTATATTTTAATTTTAATTTCCAATAATAAGGGTATGTTAGCGAATGTTGTAAGGGTGTAAGTCGAAATTCTGTCTGTGTAACGCTACGCTATTTTTAATCATTGTAAGTTATGTTCAACCTTTTTAATTTAATGTCTCGTAGCTAAGTTATTATTATGCTTATTCAAGCTGAAGTAATCATGATGTTGGGCTAAAAATATTAAAATTGGGTAATTGGGTTTTGTACCATAATTGGGGTTTGGACAAAAGAACGACACTTGTGGAAATTAGACTATGGGCTATTAATGGGCTTTATATTTGTTTAACTAAATGATAGTTTGTTAATTTTAATATAAAGATTTACAATTGGACGTCCATATAAATAACCATATACACTCGATCGGACACGATGGGCGGGGTATTTATATGTACGAATAATCGTTCATTTAACCGGACACGGGAATGGATTAATAGTCTATGGAATTATTAAAACAAGCGTGAAATTATATATAAGGACACTTGGTGTAATTGTTAACAAATTATTAAAACCTTGGGTTACACGCAGTCGATAACCTGGTGTAATTATTAAACAAAGTATTAAAACCTCATTACAGTTTAAGTCCCCAATTAGTTGGAATATTTGACTTCGGGTATAAGGATAATTTGACGAGGATACTCGCACTTTATATTTATGACTGATGGACTGTTATGGACAAAAACCAGATGGACATATTGAATAATCCAGGACAAAGGACAATTAACCCATGGGCATAAAACTAAAATCAACACGTCAAACATCATGATTACGGAAGTTTAAATAAGCATAATTCTTTTATTTCATATTTAATTTCCTTTATTTTATATTTAATTGAACTTTTAATTAACGCACTTTTTAATTATTGTATTTTATTTCATCGCACTTTTATTTATCGCAATTTCCTTATCGTTATTTACTTTACGCTTTAAATTAAGTTATATTTATTTTTATTATTTTACATTAGGTTTTAACTGCGACTAAAGTTTTTAAAATCGACAAACCGATCATTAAACGGTAAAAAACCCCCCTTTATAATAATAATATTACTTATTTATATATTTGTATTTTTATAAATTAAAACTAATATAGCGTTAAGCTTTGGTTAAAGATTTTTCCCTGTGGAACGAACCGGACTTACTAAAAACTACACTACTGTACGATTAGGTACACTGCCTATAAGTGTTGTAGCAAGGTTTAGGTATATCCCATTCTATAAATAAATAAATATCTTGTGTAAAATTGTATCGTATTTAATAGTATTTCCTAGTAAAATATAAGCTATTTCATATAAACCTCGCATAACATCTAGTATTTTTGGCGCCGCTGCCGGGGATCAAAATCTAGCTTAAAAGCCGGAAGCGCAACGCTAATATAAAAAAAAAAGATTTTTATTTTTAGTTTACTTTTATAAAAATATGTTTTTTGTAAAAATACGTTTTAAATATTCGAAAATATAAAAAGAAAAACAAAAATATAAATATTTTTAAGAGTTTGTTAAATATTTAAGTTTTATAAAGTTTCTTTATTTTTATTTTATAAAAATATAAGTTTTATTTAAATATTTTGTGTTTATTTAAAACATAAAAAAAAAAACCGAAAAAAAATTATATATATAAATTTTTTTTTTAGATTTCTATTTATAAAATTATAAAGTATTTTTATTTTAATATAAATTTTAATTAATATAAATATTTTACATAAAATTTAAAACAGAAAAATATATAAAAAAAAATATAATAAAAACTGAACCTGTCGATACTTGACCTGTCTCATTTGAATTTTCAAACCCCGCGACTTGCGGAGATATTGAACCGGGACAACCGCGACTCGCGGAGGTCTCTCTGACAGGTCACACAGAACCCTAATCAGCATTAATTACAGAGTTTAATTATATTATTTTACTTTAACCCTAATTAGGTTATATATATTATATTATTTAGTTTAATTTATTTATTATTTGTATTATTTAGTTTAATTAGTTTATAAAATTAATAGTTAAATAAAATAAATGATATAAAAATAATATTTTTATAAAAATTGTACTTTTTACAACTTTTAGTATATTTTTATATTTTGTCCCCTTTTAATTGTTTTAGCGTAATTTTTTGTATTTTTCGCTCATATTTAGTTTTAATCCATAGTTTTTGCCATAGTTATTTTTACTTCTAGATTTTTAAGCTTTGCCGTAAAATCCCTTAAGTGCTTTTTCTTTAGACTAAGATCTAGGTGCTTTAGAATTTTTCGACGCCTTTTACCTATGTATCAATTATCACTTCAATTAGTAATCTCAATTTTCAATTTTAATTTTAAGTTAGTGATAGTAATAAGGCTGGGTTAGTCGAGTGTTTTAAAGTTTTATAAGTATCTCTTTTTCTTTCTTATTTTTCGACGCCTTTTATTTTTCAACCCTTTTCTTTTTCGACCTTTTTCGACGCGCTCTTTTTCTTTCTTATTTCTCGACATTCTAGTTTTAGGACATAGAATTTTTTTCTACTTCTTCTCTAAATTTCTTAAAATTACGAAAATTTATTTTAAGTGGTTAAATTGATAGACATCAAAATTTTCTGGTTCGTAGTAATAGTTGGATTTGTACGTGGACCAGGTTATTGGAGCCAAACAATACTCAATTATATTGAGACCAAACGAATCCTGCCCCTCTGCTGCATCTTTTGGCTATTCGAAACGTGGGCAAAATCAGAAAAGTCTATTAATTGGATAACTTATATAATTTTTCTTTCCTTTTTAAAAACTAATAGGATATTCAGTGAATGCACCGAGCAAGACGTTCACCACCTTTTGTACGTTCACCACCTGTAACTAGATCAAGACATCTAGCAAATATTGTCGCCGTTGATTTTTCTTTAGAATCGTCATCCAGTCAACCAAGTACTCCAATTCAAATTTCCGATAATCCATTTTTTGAACCCGACCTCACAATTGAGAATTCGGAGAATATTCAGGGACAATTCATAGATCCTGAACCATTAATTTTTCCTCCGGAACCACCAATCATTCAAACAGAGATTGTTGAGGAACGAACCATTAAATCAGAATCCTCTAGTGATTCAGATTCAACAAATTCAATCATGGAGAATCTGGAACCTTTAAGTATGGAAGACCGAATGCGAGCTAAACGCACTGGCCAAGGTCACGCAATTACTCATCCAGACATTAATGCGCCAGATTATGAAATCAAAGGACAAATTCTACACATGGTAACTAATCAATGCCAATTTAGTGGTGCGCCGAAGGAAGATCCAAATGAACATCTTCGTACCTTTAATAGGATCTGCACACTATTTAAAATCCGAGAAGTTGAGGATGAACAGATATATCTCATGTTATTCCCCTGGACTTTAAAGGGAGAAGCCAAAGATTGGTTAGAATCGTTACCTGAAGGGGCGATTGATACATGGGATGTTTTAGTTGAAAATTTTCTTAAACAATTCTTTCCGGCATCTAAAGCCGTAAGACTTCAAGGAGAAATTGTTACGTTCACACAGAAACCGAATGAAACTCTATATGAGGCATGGACAAGATTTGGAAAGTTATTGAGAGGATGTCCGCAACATGGTTTAGACACTTGTCAAATAGTACAAATATTCTACCAAGGATGCGACATCACTACAAGAAAAGACATAGATATAGCAGCTGGTGGTTCTATTATGAAGAAAACCGAAACTGATGCTTATAAAATTATTGATAACACTGCTTCCCACTCACATGAGTGGCACCAAGAAAAAGATATCATTAGATCATCTAAAGCAGCTAGAGCCGATTCTAGCCATGACTTAGATTCCATTTCCGCAAAGATAGATGCTGTCGAGAGACGAATGGAAAAGATGACTAAAGATATACACTCAATACGAATTAGTTGTGAGCAGTGTGGAGGACCACATTTGACAAAAGCTTGTCTCAGTATTGAACTAACAATGGAACAAAGAGAGAATGTTTCATACATGAACCAAAGGCCTGGAAATAATTATCAAAATAATTATCAACCGCCAAGACCAATCTACAATCAAAATCAGAATTATAACCGAAATGTTTCATACAACAATCAACAAGGTCCTAGCAATCAATAAGTACCTAATAATACTTACAATCAGCAAAGACCTATTTTTCAAAACAAACCACCACAAACCGATGATAAAAAGCCAAATTTAGAAGACATGATGTCAAAGCTAGTTGAATCTCAAACGCAATTTTTCACATCTCAGAAACAAATCAATGAACAAAATGCTCAAGCATTTAGAAATTAACAAGCTTCTATTCAAAATTTAGAATAAGAAGTGAGCAACCTAGCAAGGTTAATAGGTGAAAGAAAATTGGGAAGTTTACCTAGTGATACAAATGCTAACCCCCGGAATGAAACAGCTAAAGCCATTACCACAAGAAGTGGTACAACACTTAAACCACCTGAAATACCTGTAATTTCTAATGAAGCTATTCCTACTCCGCAAGAACCACAACCTGAACAAGATAAGGAAAAAAAACCGGTAGTTGAAAAGGTTAATGAAGATAACACAGTTAAGGCTAAACCTTATGTTAAACCATACCAACCACCACTTCCTTACCCAAGTAAAATGAAAAAAGAGAAACTTGAAGCCGAGCAATCCAAATTCTTGGATATGTTTAAACAGATAAATGTAAATCTTCCTTTCATTGATGTGATTTCAGGAATTCCTAGATATGCTAAATTCTTGAAAGATCTAATCTCAAATAGAAAGAAAATGGAAGAACTCTCGGCTGTTACTATGAATGCTAATTGTTCAGCAGTGCTGTTGAATAAGATACCAGAAAAATTATCTGATCCAAGAAGTTTCACAATTCCATGTTTTCTGGGTAGTCTTAGTTCAATAGAAGCATTGTCAGACTTAGGTGCTAGTATAAATTTAATGCCGTATTCACTATACGCTAAACTAGACCTTGGAGAATTGAAACCAACAAGAATAAGCATACAACTAGCCGATCAATCAATAAAATATCCTAGAGGGATAATGGAGAACATGCTAGTTAAAGTTGGTACTTTAGTATTTCCAGTAGATTTTGTTGTTCTGGACATGGAAGAAGATTCTCAAGTTCCTCTCATATTAGGAAGACCATTCTTAAACACGGCTAAAGCAATGATAGACGTGTTCGGTAAGAAACTGACCCTAAGTATAGAGGACGAGAGTGTTACCTTTTCAGTTGATAGAGCAATGCAACAACCACAATCTGCAGATGATACATGTTATTATATTCAAACTATAGATTCACATGCAGAATTATTAGAAGAATTTCCAGAATTACAAGAAACAGGAGAATGTTCTTTAGGAGAAGGAACTGAACCAATTGATGAAACTGAAATGTTAGCTACACTAATAGCTAATGGATATGAACAAACAACAGAAGAAATTCAAATGCTAAAAGAAGAAGACAGATATCGATATAAATCATCGATAGAAGAACCTCCTACATTAGAGTTAAAGCTACTTCCAAACCATTTGGAATACGCTTATTTACATGGTGAATCTGAATTACCTGTAATAATATCGTCTTCTCTTACTGAAAATGAAAAATCTCAACTCATTTCTGTGTTAAAAGCTCATAAACCAGCTATTGCATGGAAGATTCATGATATTAAAGGAATAAGTCCTTCATATTGCACACATAAAATCCTTATGGAAGAAGGTCATAAAACGTATGTGCAACGCCAACGAAGACTAAATCCGAATATGCAAGATGTTGTTAAAAACGAAATTATTAAACTGCTTGATGTAGGTTTAATTTATCCGATTTCTGATAGTCCATGGGTAAGCCCAGTTCAATGCGTGCCTAAGAAGGGTGGCATGACTGTCATTACAAATGAGAAAAATGAGCTTATTCCTACTAGGACTGTAACAGGATGGCGTGTGTGTATTGATTATAGAAAATTAAATGACGCCACCAGAAAAGATCACTTTCCCTTACCTTTTATTGATCAAATGTTGGAAAGATTAGCCGGAAATAGTTACTATTGTTTTCTTGATGGTTTTTCCGGATATTTTCAAATTCCAATAGCACCCGAAGATCAAGAGAAAACCACATTCACATGCCCTTATGGTACTTTTGCTTACAAACGCATGCCATTTGGACTTTGTAACGCCCCTGCAACCTTTCAAAGGTGCATGATGGCGATTTTTCACGACATGATAGAAGAATGCATGGAAGTTTTCATGGATGACTTTTCAGTCTTCGGTGATACATTTGAATCATGTCTAGTGAATCTTGAACGAATGCTTATTAGATGCGAACAATCAAATCTAGTTATTAATTGGGAGAAATGCCATTTCATGGTTAAAGAAGGCATCGTTCTTGGTCATAAAATTTCAAACGAAGGAATTGAAGTGGATAGAGCTAAAGTAGATGTAATTGCTAAACTTCCACATCCCACCAATGTTAGAGGAGTTAGGAGTTTTCTAGGGCATGCCGGTTTTTACCGACGTTTCATAAAATATTTTTCTAAAATTACCACTCCTATGAATAAACTCCTAGAAAAGGATGCTCCATTCATCTTTTTAGATGAATGTATCAAATCTTTTAATATTCTTAAAGAGAAACTCACTAATGTGCCGATCATGATAACACCAAATTGGAATCTACCGTTTGAACTTATGTGCGATGCAAGTGATTTTGCAATGGGAGCCGTTTTAGGACAAAGGATTGAAAAACGATTTCAACCTATATATTATGCTAGTAAGACGTTACAAGGAGTACAAACGAATTACACAACTACTGAAAAAGAACTCCTTGCTATTGTCTTTGCTTTTGACAAATTTCGTTCATATCTCGTTCTAGCTAAAATGGTGGTCTATACCGACCATTCTGCTCTTAGATACCTATTTTTGAAACAAGATGCTAAACCAAGATTAATCCATTGGATCTTACTCTTACAAGAGTTTGATATTGAAATCCGAGATAAAAGAGGAGCAGAAAATCTCACCGCTGATCATCTTTCTCGTCTTGAAAATCCTGAATTAGAAGTTCTAAATGAATCGACCATACAAGACAACTTTCCTGATGAATATCTATTGAAGATAGATTATAATGAAATTCCATGGTTTGCAGTGTAGCGACCCGACAAAATCGTCATTTACGGCGCCGCTAACTTAGGTCCCGTTACGTGGTCGTAGTCCCTATATGAGACTCGTTTGACCAAAATTATGTCGCATTCATTTGAAATGTACAAAACTTACAAAGTTTAGTTTACCAAACGGTTCGACAACAAGTTTAAGTTTACAAAAGTTGTAAAGTATAAATGAAATAACTTGCGACATAATATAAGTTGAAAGTCACGGTTTGCTATAAATAGCGTAAGTATGTAAACAACATGTTTGAATCCAAAGGTGCTATCACTAGCGTATGCATGTATGTATGCTTGACCCCAAGCAAGTATGAGTGTACGCGGAATCATGTATCAATTAGCCATGTATGAACCTGAGAAACATATAGAAAACTGTCAACGAAAAACGTTGGTGAAATCATAGGTGTTTTAGTAAACATTGTATTTGAACCACAAGATTTAGTATAAGATGATTATCAAAATCATTTGCATTCCAAAGTTGTTGTTTGTATCCCGGGCACCCAATTATCAAACTTAACTGTTTTGCACCCTTTGCGTAGTGTTAGAACATACACTAGACCCGAAAATATATTTCATCCGCTAACGGTAGCGAACCGTCCGAATGAGGCTCGTCAAGCCCATGTGATCACATAATATAAGTTCACGTTTACACCCTGCAAGTGTAACTAATGATAATTGAATTGAGGCTTTTTGTTCAAACCCGTACGTGGAATGTTCGTTTTCGTACTTGTGTTCAAGTGTAAAAGTATGATACGTATATGTTTCTCATCCCATAGTTTAAAGCATAAAAGTTGTTGAAAGATGGGACTATGATCTCACCTCGAGTGCACGAGTATAAATGTACTTCACAAAGTAAACGTGTGCATGAATGTTGCTTAGCCTTGACCTAAACAAGTAAGTTGTATCAATTAACCGGTTACGACACAAGGTCGGGCGAAATGTGTTCAATTAGTCCTATGGCTCATTACGACTCGATTATATAGCATGTGAATCACGTTGTCAAGTTTCATGCAAGAATCAAGTATAAAATAAGATTAGAACGATTGTATAAGTGTTTTGTTAAGTTTGACTAAAAGTCAAACTTAGTCAAAGTCAACGAAAAAGTCAACGGGTCGGGTCGGGTCCCGAACTATTTTTCTGAGGTTTTTATTCATATATAAGCATGTTAGAACAAGTTACATGTGAATCAGAGGTGCGTAGCATAGCAAACATTTTTCGAAATTTGATAAAGTAGGTCAGAACCCAAACACGGCTATTGCCGCGCCGCGGCCAGAGGTGTCGCGCCGCGACATTAGGCATGGCCTGGTACCTGGTCAGTTTCAAAAGTTCAAGTCTTGATCCAAAATTCAATTTAGCACAAAACGCAAACCGTAAACACTTAGAATACGCATCTTATATCATTGGAAAACTCTTTTGACAAGGAATACAATTAAATACCTTTCACAAGCAAAAACATCAATTACAATAACCGAAAACTCGTCAATTGATCAAGAAAGGTTTATTTTCAAAGTTTCAAGTTCGTAAAACGTATTTTATGATTCGGGAATCCAATTTACACATTCGATATGCCGTTTCGAAGGTAATTAAGCATACATTGCATCTAAACACTTACTAACAACATTAACAAGCATTCAACGCATCAAAAGTTCATTTCAAAGTCTATCAAACCCTAACCAAAATTCACAAAAATCAATAATCATGTGTTTGAAGTTTTCTTAATCAACCTACGCATCAAAACGAAGCTAGTGATACTAGTAACACAATTAAAACATGAACTTTAACAATCAAACAACATTTAATCTTCCAAAATGCAAGATTAAGCAAACCCATTTCAAATGTTCAAACTAGTTACTCAAAACAACAAATCGGGCAAACAAAATATATATTCATGTTACACACGAGCCATAGACACTAACTAACACCATTTCAAGTATAAAAACACGAATTTAGAGAAAATCTAGAGTTTTAGAAATGTTACCCAAACTTGATGAAATTGGTACCAAAATGTAGAGGATGAAGAGAGGATCACGAAAATGTAATTTGTTTTGATGTTTCCTTCTTGATCCGGATTTAGATGATGATTTTATAAAGATGGGTGTTTGAGTTCTAAAATGGAAGAGAGAAAAAGAGGGAGAAGATGAAGTGAGAAATGAATGAATGAGATGGTGGGAGGTGGTGGTGACTAGTTACCAAAATTTGGCCAAGTGCCAAGATTAGTCCCTCAAGTTTCAAAGCGGGTGCGGGAATTAACCAAACGAATATTTTAAAAACGCTCGAGTAAACGAGTGATGTTATAATTAAATGACGGAATTATTATGAACGTTAGTCAACGGAAACTACGAATTTAAATAACGAAAGATATTATTTAAAAAAAGACGGTGTTAAAAATAAATTTAACGGAAAAAGGCGGGATGTTACATTACCTACACCTTAAAAGAAATTTCGTCCCGAAATTTAGTTGGAAGTAGTAGTTGTTGTTTCTTCTTCGAAACCTTGCGTTGCAAATTCTACGAATAAGTGAGGGTACTTCCTTGGGCATTTCAACGAACTTTGACAGTTGGGATTTTTTTTACATTGGTTTAAAGTTTGGTTTCACGATTTACAGTTTCAACCGGTCCTCCTAGGAAGTGAAGTTTATCGTTGATAGTAAGTTCGTCGAAGAGGATAACAAGTTCTTGTTTCGCAAGACACGCCTTTAAGTTTGATACACAGAATGTAGGGTGAACGGAATTTGTTTGAGTCGGAAGTTCGAAACGGTAAGCAACGGGTACAAAACGCCCCAAGATTTTAAAAGGATCAAAATGTCGCGAATTTAGCTTTCTACGTTTTCGATACGGATTACACCTTTTCAAGGCGCGACTTTTAACGTTACGCGGTTTCCCACATGGAATTCGAAAGGTTTACGTCTAACATTGGCATAGCTCCTTTGGCGACTACGGGCCGTCTCGAGCCTTTCTCGGATTGGAACGATTTTAACGGTTACTCCATGAATGAGTCCAGGTTCGGTGACTTGATTATCATTTACTTGGTTCTACAAAAGGAGAATGACGTTTCCGGTCATATAAGATTTCAAAAGGTGTGACGTTAAGACTTGAATGATAACCATCGTTGTAAGAGAATTTGGTTAAAGGCAAAAACTTTTCTCAAGTAAATTTGAAGTTGATAACGCAAACTCGTATTATGGTTTTCAAGGTTTGAATCATGTGTTTGCTTGGTCCGTCGGTTTGTGGATGATATGCGGTACTCATGTTTAAACGTGGTCCCGAAGCTTTTTGTAAGGCACTCTGAAATCTAGAAGTGAAATGAGAATCTCGATCCGAAACGAGGTACATTTCTTTAAGGTATATTTGAAAAAGTTTGTTAGGACTTGAAAACGTTTGTTGGAACAAGTTTATGTTTCTCAAGAATTTTGCGCCGCGGAAGATTTATCGGTTTCTAAAAACGTTCGTTAGGACTATTCACCCTCGAGGCGAATACTAGTATAACGTGAGGACTCTCTCCCTCCATTGAGAATTTAGAATAAAGATTTCCTTATACGAAAGTGCGAGTGTAAAGCGAGAGAGGTTTCCCCCTCGATGTGAGCATACCAAGCATTTTGTAGTTCGTCTATAAAAACTATAAGAAAACGAGATAGTACACACGTGTAACATATGTTTGAAGTCGAAAGAATTTGTCATTCATTCGGAAGTATCAATATGGTTCGACAATAATCGAAGATGTGTCCCGGGTATGGTTGTTATCAGTATTCTCGGAGTTTTCGGATGTTCAAACAAGAAAAATAAAGTCATGTACATGGCACATGGTGGTGATTAGGTTGATCGAGTCCAACCACCATCATGTGTCATTAGAACTTTGGAATGACTTACCGTAATATAACCACGTTGATCGAGTGTCGTTATATTACGCTAACTCATACCTCCATTCCCACATCACTCTATAGATTCAAGTTCGTGTAAGCGTGAAGTTTAAAATAAACAAAGTGTAACGACGTCTCTAACGTGACTCGTATTGAATCGAAAGAATTAGTGCAACTATAAAGAAGCGTTCCCCGAGGGAAGTGTATAAATGATTGTTCACGTCATTGCGGTTCAAGTCAAGCGATAATGCCCTTAGGCACGAAAAGATTAACGAATCATGATAACAAAAAAGTACGCAACCGTAGTGATAATTAGCGATGACGATACTCACCTAGAGTAGTGATGGTAGTAACAAGAAGTGGTAGATAGTAAGGAACACCGGTGTGACACCGATAGTAAGTTGAAACGGTGGCGAATCATAATCTGGGAGACAGGGTTCCCGGACAAGTGTGACCAATGAAGTCGTTGTCATCCTTACGCGCATGAATCTCGAATTTACGTGTGTTACCAGGAAGTGGCAGAATACGGATTCGTATGATGAAAGTTTGGTACCATTATGGAGTTCACCTAAGAAAGATTCAAGTATATATGCACAAATAGTCAAGTAAGTGCTATCTATAGCAAATGCAAGTCAGGATGCAATGATTAACTATCCGGTTGTAGTCTAGATTCACTAATGCGTCCTAACGACTCTGTCAGACACACTAATGCACATCCTAGTTCCCTACAACCAACGCTCTGATACCATCTGTAGCGACCCGACAAAATCGTCATTTACGGTGCCGCTAACTTAGGTCCCGTTACGTGGTCGTAGTCCCTATATGAGACTCGTTTGACCAAAATTATGTCGCATTCATTTGAAATGTACAAAACTTACAAAGTTTAGTTTACCAAACGGTTCGACAACAAGTTTAAGTTTACAAAAGTTGTAAAGTATAAATGAAATAACTTGCGACATAATATAAGTTGAAAGTCACGGTTTGCTATAAATAGCGTAAGTATGTAAACAACATGTTTGAATCCAAAGGTGCTATCACTAGCGTATGCATGTATGTATGCTTGACCCCAAGCAAGTATGAGTGTACGCGGAATCATGTATCAATTAGCCATGTATGAACCTGAGAAACATATAGAAAACTGTCAACGAAAAACGTTGGTGAAATCATAGGTGTTTTAGTAAACGTTGTATTTGAACCACAAGATTTAGTATAAGATGATTATCAAAATCATTTGCATTCCAAAGTTGTTGTTTGTATCCCGGGCACCCAATTATCAAACTTAACTGTTTTACACCCTTTGCGTAGTGTTAGAACATACACTAGACCCGAAAATATATTTCATCCGCTAATGGTAGCATAAAAGTATGATACGTATATGTTTCTCATCCCATAGTTTAAAGCATAAAAGTTGTTGAAAGATGGGACTATGATCTCACCTCGAGTGCACGAGTATAAATGTACTTCACAAAGTAAACGTGTGCATGAATGTTGCTTAGCCTTGACCTAAACAAGTAAGTTGTATCAATTAACCGGTTACGACACAAGGTCGGGCGAAATGTGTTCAATTAGTCCTATGGCTCATTACGACTCGATTATATAGCATGTGAATCACGTTGTCAAGTTTCATGCAAGAATCAAGTATAAAATAAGATTAGAACGATTGTATAAGTGTTTTGTTAAGTTTGACTAAAAGTCAAACTAGGTCAAAGTCAACGAAAAAGTCAACGGGGTCGGGTCGGGTCCCGAACTATTTTTCTGAGGTTTTTATTCATATATAAGCATGTTAGAACAAGTTACATGTGAATCAGAGGTGCGTAGCATAGCAAACATTTTTCGAAATTTGATAAAGTAGGTCAGAACCCAAACACGGCTATTGCCGCGCCGCGGCCAGAGGTGTCGCGCCGCGACATTAGGCGTGGCCTGGTACCTGGTCAGTTTCAAAAGTTCAAGTCTTGATCCAAAATTCAATTTAGCACAAAACGCAAACCGTAAACACTTAGAATACGCATCTTATATCATTGGAAAGCTCTTTTGACAAGGAATACAATTAACTACCTTTCACAAGCAAAAACATCAATTACAATAACCGAAAACTCATCAATTGATCAAGAAAGGTTTATTTTCAAAGTTTCAAGTTCGTAAAACGTATTTTATGATTCGGGAATCCAATTTACACATTCGATATGCCGTTTCGAAGGTAATTAAGCATACATTGCATCTAAACACTTACTAACAACATTAACAAGCATTCAACGCATCAAAAGTTCATTTCAAAGTCTATCAAACCCTAAACAAAATTCACAAAAATCAATAATCATGTGTTTGAAGTTTTCTTAATCAACCTACGCATCAAAACGAAGCTAGTGATACTAGTAACACAATTAAAACATGAACTTTAACAATCAAACAACATTTAATCTTCCAAAATGCAAGATTAAGCAAACCCATTTCAAATGTTCAAACTAGTTACTCAAAACAACAAATCGGGCAAACAAAATATATATTCATGTTACACACGAGCCATATACACTAACTAACACCATTTCAAGTATAAAAACACGAATTTAGAGAAAATCTAGAGTTTTAGAAATGTTACCCAAACTTGATGAAATTGGTACCAAAATGTAGAGGATGAAGAGAGGATCACGAAAATGTAATTTGTTTTGATGTTTCCTTCTTGATCCGGATTTAGATGATGATTTTATAAAGATGGGTGTTTGAGTTCTAAAATGGAAGAGAGAAAAAGAGGGAGAAGATGAAGTGAGAAATGAATGAATGAGATGGTGGGAGGTGGTGGTGACTAGTTACCAAAATTTGGCCAAGTGCCAAGATTAGTCCCTCAAGTTTCAAAGCGGGTGCGGGAATTAACCAAACGAATATTTTAAAAACGCTCGAGTAAACGAGTGATGTTATAATTAAATGACGGAATTATTATGAACGTTAGTCAACGGAAACTACGAATTTAAATAACGAAAGATATTATTTAAAAAAAGACGGTGTTAAAAATAAATTTAACGGAAAAAGGCGGGATGTTACATGCAGACTATGCAAACTACTTAGTATGTGGATTCCTTGAAAAAGGATTATCGTACCAAAAACGAAAGAAATTCTTTAGTGATATAAAACACTATTTCTGGGAAGATCCACATTTGTTTAAAAGTTGTCCCGATGGAATAATACGCCGATGTGTATTCGGAGATGAAGCTAGTAAAATCTTAAACCATTGTCACACAGGACCAACAGGAGGGCATTATGGGCCTCAACTAACAGCAAGAAAAGTTTATGATGCTGGATTCTATTGGCCTACAATTTACAAAGACGCACACCTTCTTTGCAAATCCTGTGATGCTTGTCAAAGGGCCGGAAAAATAAGTCAACGTGATGAAATGCCACAAAATGTCATTCAAGTATGTGAAGTATTTGACATTTGGGGTATTGACTTTATGGGTCCATCTCCAAAATCTCATAATAATCTCTACATTCTCGTAGCCATTGATTATGTATCTAAATGGGCGGAAGCTCAAGCTCTCCCAACTAACGATGCACGAGTTGTAGTCAACTTTTTAAAACGTCTCTTTGCAAGGTTTGGAACACCGAAAGCTTTAATAAGTGATCGGGGAACTCATTTTTGCAATAATCAACTTGAGAAAGTTCTTAAAAGATATGGAGTAACTCATAAAATCTCCACCGCTTATCATCCACAAACAAGTGGACAAGTTGAAAATACCAACCGAGCTTTAAAACGTATTCTAGAATAAACTGTAGGATCAAATCTGAAGAAATGGTCCATTAAATTGGAGGATGCACTCTGGGCTTTTAGAACAGCCTACAAAACTCCAATTGGAACCACACCTTTTAGACTCGTTTATGAAAAATCATGTCATCTTCCAGTAGAAATTGAACACAAAGCATTTTGGGCTTTGAAGACATGTAATCTTGATTTACATGAAGCTGGACGTCTACGGTTAAGTCAATTAAACGAATTAGAAGAATTAAGACATGAAGCATACGAAAATTCGTTAATCTATAAGGAAAGAACGAAGAAATGACATGATAAAAGAATCAGAAGTTCAAAAGAATTTAAAGAAGGAGACAGAGTTCTTCTTTTCAATTCACGATTCAAGCTATTTCCTGGAAAATTGAAATCAAGATGGTCTGGACCATTCATAGTCAAAAGAGTTTTCCCATACGAAACGATAGAATTAATAAATTCAAATGGGATTGAATTTAAGGTTAATGGTCACATAGTTAAACATTACATAGATAGTCCGATGGAAGTCGACAACGAAGTTAATCACAATTTCGATACCACAGCTAACTAAGTGTGGGGAGAATCAAGTCTTTAAAGGATAATATGTATTTCTGTTAGAGTTAGATTTTCTTTTTTCGTATAGTTCTCAAAAATGGAACCCGAATGGTCTTTCCCTAGCAGACCCTAAAGAACTAGTCTTCTCCCCCCATTCTGAATTTTTATTTTTTTTTAGGTTTTTACGAAATGAAGACTTCCTGTGAACTAAACCATGGTCTAATGCTACACGCTTTGATCACTAAACGTAATAATGACACACTTCCAAGTGAAATAGTATCATTAATTAGAGGTAAATTGGACGGAGTAAGAAAAGAATCCAGATGCGAAGATAATAAGTTACAATTTGGTAAAGGAAAATCAAAATCCGCAGCGAAAAGAAGAGCACGACACCTTGAAAAATGTCACAAATGCGGAAAATGGTCACACGAAGGTAAATGTTCAAATAATCAAACCTATTCAAACACAGAATTTGTTACTTTATGAAGAGATGGACCGTTCATATGTTTAGAAGAAAAAACATTAAATGCTCGAGGTTACGCCTATGTAGCCATGGAAAATCAATTAGTCCGACTATCTTATGAGTGGGCTAGAGCATATCACTAAGAAATATATTTCACAGGTAAGTTTGTACAGTTTTTATTTTTATTTTTATTTTTAACCTTTTGATAATAAATGCTAATTTATTCGATATAAAGTATTAAATTGGTATTCGATGAAATTAGGTCTTGCTACCGAAACTATTGATATCATACAAAAATTTATTACATCACTGCGAAATTTAACGTTTATTCTTAAGGTATAAATATCTTTAATCAATCAACTCAAAATATTTCAAAAATTCATCATGAGTTAAATTAGGTTATGGAACCGAAATTACTTTACCGAAAAGAGGGGCTCATATTTTTGATAATATTTGATTGATTAAAGTGGGATAAAAGCCAAAAAGATTTTTAATTTTATTTTTACCATTTTTTTAAAAAAATTAATAAATAAATATTAAATTAATATTGTAAACTTCTTTAAAATTGTAAATATTTGAAAATTTGATATTGTATGTATAAAAACAAAAATATAATATAAGTTTGGTGTGAATTTATAATATGAATTTTTATTTAAGTTTGGTGTGAATTTATAATATGAATTTTTAATTAAGTTTGGTGTGAATTTATAATATAAATTTTTAATTAAGTTTGGTGTGAATTTTTAATTTTATGCATTTTAAATTTAAGTTTGGTGTGAATTTAAAAACAAAAATTTACTTTATTTTGCTAAGTTAAAAATATGATTTTTAAAATTCTTCGTGAGTTGAAGACTAGGTCGTTGAACCGAAATTGCTTTACCCGAGGGAGGGACGAGAACTTTTATTATCATTATTTTTAATCTTATTGAATTAAAGTATGCTAAAAACATTAAAAAACCCAAAAATCTTTGCTTTTAAAACCGCGCTTTAAATTGACAAATTTTAAAATTTTGTCAAGGGACGGACTAGGACATCGTTCCGAAACGACCTCGTCCTAAATAACAAGGGAAACAAAATTTTAAAATTAATTAATTAATTATTTTATAAGTTAAGGTTTTTATAAAAAAAAAAAAGAAAAAAAACTCCGCGACTCGCGGAGTTTGAAGAGGAAATTCACCGCGACTCGCGGAGGACCAAAATTCCAGAAAAAAAATAAAAGGGATCGAACAGCTCAGTATCCCAACACCCAAACTCAATTTACTGCGAAAAAAAAACCCGAAAAAACACTCCCAAAATCAAAATTTTTCACCAAAAATCATCACATTTTTTACTAAAATCATGTTGAGAAGGATGCTATCAAGGAATTACTCAAGGAAAACGGTAAATTTCTACACCAAATCACCCTTTAATCCGAAAATTTAGTGTTCTTGAGCAATTTTATACCCAATTCGATTTTGATGCTTTTTAGTGTAATTATGCTTAAATTGCTTATGTATTATGCTTGTATAACCTAGATTGATGCTATTTAACATGATTAGAAGCCTTAAACTTCAAATTTTGAGTAATCTAGGGTTTGTGTTCTTGAGCAATTTGGGGCTTTTTGATATAAACAGGTTATGGCCGATTTTTATCATGAATTATTGCTAAATTAAGTAGTGTAACATGTTTATGTAGTTAAATGATCCAAACTTTGAGCCTAAACATGATTTTTGAGAATTAAAGTGGACTTTTTCAAGTCTAAAATTCATGAACTTGATTTTTGAAAGATAATGCCATTTGAAACTTGTTTAATTGCTAATAATGATTATTTTGACATGTTATTTGAGTTGAATGCTTATGAACTTGGCGAACATTTTCGTATATGCTTATTTGAAAAAGTATAGATTTGATAAAAATATGAAAATAAGCATAAGTTTAATATAAATTGAACATGTCATTGTAATTATTTTGATTGATGATTTTGCTGATACTAATGCATATTTGGATGCATAAAAATTGTGTTTGATGTGTTTTGCAGAATGAAAGGGGTGAATCTTCATCCCAAGCTCGCATTGCTCCTCCTGAGAATGCGGAACAACAGGATGTTGATAGCTATTACAAACAAGATATACCTCATCCAGTTATGACATTTTCAGATATGCACGTGGAAGATTTGCACCCAAACTTGAGATTAGACAGACGTTGGATAGATTATCCAAAATACCAAAGGAGCTTGCACACTCTTCATTCTAAAGCTGTTGAAGTACCTAGGGTAATAGAATGGGAACCGTTAGAAGCCGTAGGATTGGCCGAACGGATTAGAGAATTACTTACACAGAGGTATGGTAATTCTACTTTTAACGATTGGGTACGATTATTCAACATGCGTAGACCTGTATATAAAGTATGGTGTGAAGAATTATTGTGTAGTATAGAAATAAATGATCGGGTAGCTACTTTAACAGATCAAACTTTTATTAGATTTTTGTTAGGAGGTTCGATGCACCACATGTCTCTACTAGACATGGCTCAGGCCTTACGTATATATACGCCTGAGGAGCTAGCATCTGCCGATTGTCGAGGGTTGATATTAAATGGTAGGAAGATTGATGAAAATTTTGATACGCATGGTGTATGGAGTCAAATGACTAGCCATCACCGATTTAAAGGGGGAAATTACTCTTATTTGGATATAGATAGAGCTGAGTTAAGAGTAATTCACAGGTTTCTAGCGAACTCGATTACACAGCGAGGTAAAAATAAGAAAAAGGTAAATGAGCAAGATTTATTTTACCACATGTGTATTCGAGACCCACAAAGCGCTGTAAGTATACCTTATTGTGTGGGTTATTATTTATCAGCTATGGTTAGGGGGATGAGACCGCACAGTATAATAGGAGGTGGTATATTTATTACATTAATTGCTAAGTATCTCGATGTGGATATAAGTCGGGGGGATTATTAATCGAAGAACCAGAACCCCACGATACAATTGGTTTAAATGTATATCATGGTGCTAAGGTTTTGAAGAGGTGAAATAATGCCGCAGTAGCATATAATGGAAGACATCCACAGGTTGAAAGAAATCAACAGCCAGGTAATGTGGGAGGGGGAAATGAAATGACAGAAATGCAAAGGTTTATAGCTTCACAAGAGTATGAAAATGCTAGACATCGAGCATTTGAAGATTGGAAAGTTCATCAAAACCACATCATAGCTCATTGCCAACATATAGGTAGAAACTATATTCCTACTCCAAAGCCCGTATTTCCTCCCTGGTCTATAGAGATTCAACCACCGTATCCTACTTATAACCCAGCTGAAGCATTCTATAACACATACGGTTATGCATGGAACCCCTACTGGTATCAGTATCAACCCTAGTTTATTTAGTTTTATTTATTTTATTTTTGTAATGTTACTACATTTAACACTTATGTTGATATTGTAATAGTTTTTATAATATTCTAACTTTTATTATTAGATTTTAATAATTTTTGAATGTGGGGTAATATACCAAACTTCAAAAATATGTATATATGTTTGCAATTTATCTTATGTACACAACAGGGTAAAACAATGCATTTTCAAAGACTGGCATTAAGTTCAGCAAAAGCAACTAATTTTGACGACAAGATGAAAAATATATGTGAAATAACAACAAGACGGAATGAACAAATGATGTGCACCATTTATCATTCAATACAAACAACAATATGTTTGGAAACTTTGGTAAAATTTTATCATTTCTACGCTAATCACCCTCAATAATTTAAATTGTTACTGATTTCTTGCAAATGAGGGCATTGCAAGATCTTAAGTGTGGGAAGGGGTTAAATTCTTTCGGATTTTAAAATTTTTACTTTATACACTTGGTTACCATTAAAAATACTAGTAAAGCAGTAGTTGTATTAGAATCTAGTGCTCTCTGATAATAAAGAACATCCCTAGTCTTATATACTGACTACCCAATTCTAGTAAAAATTTTCAAAATTTTCAATTAAATGAATTTAAAATCATGTTTATACATATTTATGAACGATAAAACTAGGTGTTAACACCGAAATTATTGTTACCTTGGAAATGACATAAATTGAGAAACAAACCAAAATGTTAGAATCCATTTAAAATGAAATAGAGGACAATAAAAAGGCAAATAAAGGAAAATAAAAGCCAAGTGTGGGAAATTTTTACCAAGTTATTCAAAACATATATCACATATTTTTGTACAAATAATTGAAAATACTTTTGTTTTGGACGAAAATAATCAGTTTTACCCGGTTTATGGTAATACTTTTGAAAGAACGATGGATCTACACGATGAATCAATTCCATCATTTAAAGGAAGTAAAGTCTTCCGAAAAAGAAACGCGCTTCTTGATTTAGGTCATGAAGTTGTCGTCCAGACCAGCTGTAGGTTGACGAAAAATCTAGAAAAGTCATCACTAAAATCAGCAGGAAATCCACGGACCTCAGCATCAAACAGGGTCGCCAAGTGGTCAGACTTATCCTAACCATGAGAGGATCTGTCTCGTAAAATGGGGAGGGCGCCGTGCAAATTAGCTTGATAAGACTAATGAATCAGATCCCCAGAAAGGATAATCTCCTTAAAGATCAAAAATCAGCTTTTAAGACTGATATTACTCAATCCTTGAGATTGACCTTAAAGACTGAGAATTCAAACTCATGGAATTCGATGATATCTAAACTCGAGCTTGAACGAGAAAATATTTTGATCAAAATTACAAACCGATTTGTTTTCTGAAAACCCATTTTCAATGCGTTCATTACCATTGAACGTAAAATCCTAGGAATTCACCTGAAATTCATTAGGTCACCTGAACAAAATCGGGTGTCAACCGTAAGAACGGTGGTTGCATAGCATGGTCAAAGACAGGACCTTGTGCCAGGCCGAAAAATTATAAGGGTGAGCTTTACTATTGCTCCTACCAAGGATAGTAATTGCGTCCGACACGTTTTAGACCATGAACAAAAGCATGTCAGGGGACATTGCCTTAATAGTTGCTTGTTCAACGCTTTCCTTTATAACCGGACGGTAGTTTACTGAAAGGTAATATACGGAGCAAGTATATTGGACATGTTGCTTTCCTAATTCAAGGTTAGCAAGTGGGTGACACAAAACCGCAAGTTTTGAGCTAAAATTTTCAAATCTGAAACCCACTAAACTCACAAAAAGAATTTGCAAACACCGGTGAAGGGTTGTTCCGGAAAACTTATCTAGGGTAAAAGCTAGATTTAATTTTCAAAAGATCAAATGTTTTCATAAAGATCCAATTTCTTAATGGATCTAAATTTTTATAGTCATGTGGGACTGTAAACTACATCGTTACTACCATTGTTTATACCGCCGTAAAGAAATCATTGATGTACAAAGTGTGAAGAATAAAGAAGTGATTCTAGTATATTTCAAGACTATATTGCTTGAGGACAAGCAACGCTCAAGTTTGGGAATATTTGATAATGCTAAAAACGAACATATATTTCATAGCATTATTCCTCAAGAAAGACAAGATTTTAGTTGCAATTGTCCTATTTACAAGTGATATTCGTTTAAATAATAAAAGGTGAAGACAAAAGACAGATTCGACGAATTAAAGACGCAAACGACCAAAAAGCTCAAAAGTACAAAATACAATCAAAGAGGTTCCAATTATTGATAAGAAACGTCTCAGAATTACAAGAGTACAAGATTTAAAACGCAAAGTACAAGATATTAAATTGTACGCAAGGATGTTCGAAAATCCAAAACCGGGACCAGAGTCAACTCTCAACGCTCGACGCAACGGACTAAAAATTACAAGTTAACTATGTATATAAATATAATATAATATATAATTAATTATATAAATTATATATATATTATATTTATATATTAAAACCGTCGGCAGACTAGGATCCAAACTTGTGTGAGCTGGTTTTGCGAACTCCGCGACTTACGGAGTTTGAAGAGCAAAAATGCCGCGACTCGCGGAGTCCCCAATTCTGAAACTGCCTATAAAAGCCAACGCATTCGACGAGTTTTATATATCAATATATATCCATCCTCTCTATCTATATACGTAAATATATATATATATATATATAATTTATATTTTAATTTTAATTTTAATTTTAATTTCCAATAATAAGGGTATGTTAGTGAATGTTGTTAGGGTGTAAGTCGAAATTCTGTCCGTGTAACGCTACGCTATTTTTAATCATTGTAAGTTATGTTCAACCTTTTTAATTTAATGTCTCGTAGCTAAGTTATTATTATGCTTATTTAAGCCGAAGTAATCATGATGTTGGGCTAAAAATATTAAAATTGGGTAATTGGGTTTTGTACCATAATTGGGGTTTGGACAAAAGAAAGACACTTGTGGAAATTAGACTATGGGCTATTAATGGGCTTTATATTTGTTTAACTAAATGATAGTTTGTTAATTTTAATATAAAGATTTACAATTGGACGTCCATATAAATAACCATATACACTCGATCGGACACGATGGGCGGGGTATTTATATGTACGAATAATCGTTCATTTAACTGGACACGGGAATGGATTAATAGTCTATGGAATTATTAAAACAAGGGTGAAATTATATACAAGGACACTTGGTGTAATTGTTAACAAAGTATTAAAACCTTGGGTTACACGCAGTCGATAACCTGGTGTAATTATTAAACAAAGTATTAAAACCTCGTTACAGTTTAAGTCCCCAATTAGTTGGAATATTTGACTTCGGGTATAAGGATAATTTGACGAGGATACTCGCACTTTATATTTATGATTGATGGACTGTTATGGACAAAAACCAGACGGACATATTGAATAATCCAGGACAAAGGACAATTAACCCATGGGCATAAAACTAAAATCAACACGTCAAACATCATGATTACGGAAGTTTAAATAAGCATAATTCTTTTATTTCATATTTAATTTCCTTTATTTTATATTTAATTACACTTTTAATTAACGCACTTTTTAATTATTGTATTTTATTTCATCGCACTTTTATTTATCGCAATTTCCTTATCGTTATTTACTTTACGCTTTAAATTAAGTTATATTTACTTTTAATATTTTACATTAGGTTTTAACTGCGACTAAAGTTTTAAAATCGACAAACCGGTCATTAAAAGGTAAAAAACCCCCCTTTTATAATAATAATACTACTTATATATATTTATATATTTACAAATATAGTTTTAAAAATATAGCGTTAAACTTGGCTAAAGATCCCTGTGGAACGAACGGGACTTACTAAAAACTACACTACTGTACGATTAGGTACACTTCCTATAAGTGTTGTAGCAAGGTTTAGGTTTATCCATTCTATAAATAAATAAATAACTTGTGTAAAAATGTATCGTATTTAATAGTATTTCCTTGTAAAAATTAATACTATTTCGTATACCTCTCGCATAACATCAGTGCGAGTCTGTATGGAGCACGAGCTATTGGTGCAGCTCCTGGTACAAGGTCTATTTGAAATTCAATTGATCGATGTGGGGGTAATCCCGGTAATTCTTTCGGAAATACATCGGGAAATTCTTTTGCGATGGGAACATCACTGATGTTCTTTTCTTCAGGTTTAACTTCCTCGATGTGTGCTAGAATGACGTAACAACCTTTTCTTATTAGTTTTTGCGCTTTCAAACTACTAATAAGATTTAATTTTGCGTTGTTCTTTTCTCCGTACACCATTAAAGGTTTTCCTTTTTCACGCATAATGCGAATCGCATTTTTGTAACAAACGACCTCTGCTCTCACCTTTTTCAACCAGTCCATGCCAATTATTACATCAAAACTCCCTAACTCGACTGGTATTAAATCAATCTTAAACGTTTCATCACCCATTTTAATTTCTCTATCCCGACATATATTATCTGCTGAAATTAATTTACCATTTGCTAATTCGAGTAAAAATTTATTATCTAAAGGTGTCAATGGGAAACTTAATTTAGCACAAAATTCTCTACTCATATAGCTGCTATCCGCACCCGAATAAAATAAAACATAAGCAGATTTATCGTCAATAAGAAACGTACCCGTAACAAGCTCCGGGTCTTCCTGTGCTTCTGCCGCATTAATATTGAAAACTCTTCCACGGCCCTGCCCATTAGTATTCCCCTGATTCGGGCAATTTCTAATAATGTGGCCCGGTTTTCCACATTTATAACAAACAGCATTGGTATTACTTGCTCCGACACTATTCGTTTCAGCATTACTTGTTCCGACATTATTTGTTCCTGTAGTTCTGTTAAACTTTGGTCTGTAGACCTCACACTTTGTCGCGCTATGACCATTTCTTTTACACCTGTTGCAAAATGTCGTGCAAAACCCCTGATGATTTTCTTCACACCTATGACATGGCTGTTTTTGGTTTTTGTTGCCATTATTGTTATTGAGGTTGTTGTTGGGATTATTATTGTTGTTGAAACGATTGTTGTAGTTGTTGCTGTTGGGCTGTTTGTTGTAGTTATTGTTAGAATTGCGGTTATTGTTGTGATTGTTGTTGCAGTTGTTGGGATAGTTGTTGCGATTGTGGTTGTAATTGTTGTTGTTGTACTGGTGACTCTTGTCACCATTTTCCTCCCACTTCCTCTTAAGTTATTTCGTGTTGGCTTCTTCGGCTGCATGTTCTTTAATTCTTCCCTCAATCTGATTTATGAGTTTATGAGCCATTCGACTTGCCTTCTGTATAGAAGCGGGCTCGTGTGAACTCACATCTTCTTGAATCCTAACTAGTAACCCTTTTACAAACGCGTCGATCTTCTATTCTTCATCTTCGAATGCTCCCGGACACAATAGGCACAACTCTGTGAATCGTTGTTCATATGTGGTAACGTCAAACCGTTGTGTTCGTAACTCTCTAAGTTCTGCCTTGAGTTTATTAACTTCGTTTCTAGGACGGTACTGCTCGTTCATCAATTGCTTGAATGCCGACCATGGTAGTGCGTAAGCAGCATTTTGTCCTACCTGTTCAAGATAGGTGTTCCACCACGTTAATGCAGTACCTGTGAAGGTATGCGTAGTGTACTTAACTTTGTCCTCTTTAGTACACTTACTTATGGCAAACACCGATTCGACTTTCTCAGTCCACTATTTCAATCCAATTGGTCCTTCGGTTCCATCAAATTCCAAAGGTTTGCAGGCAGTGAATTCTTTGTAGGAGCATCCTACACGATTTATTGTGCCGTTAGCTGCATTGCTAGATTCAGAGTTATTGTTGGTATGTAGCGCAGCCTGTACTGCGGCTATGTTTGCAGCAAGAAAGGTACGAAATTCCTCTTCGCTCATATTCATGGTTTGTCGAGTAGTCGGTGCCATTTCCTTCAAAATAGCCAACTGAATCGAGTTAATCATACAGAATATTAAGAGTAGTCAATAGTATTTTGTAGCATAATATGAACTCATTTATAAAAGCTTTTTCTTCATATTAGCGTTTTATAAGTTTAAATTCGGGTACTACCTACCCGTTAAGTTCATACTTAGTAGCTAATATACAATTCAACTACTATAATTCCATATGAAAACTGATTATAATAATATATCACATACAAATATTCTTCAAACTTACAACTTCGCTATATTACATATATCATGAAATATAGTACACTTTGATACAGGACAGTTTTGAAGATAAACCTAGTTAATACGCAAGTTGTTCAGCAAAGAAAATAAAGACACTTAATTCATAAGTCCAGAAACAAGTCATGCATTCTGGTTTTACTACGACGACTTCCCATCCTTGGTCTTGTGGAAAATAACCATTATGACCATTGGCTAGGCAGCATGTTGTAATGTCGTCAAAAGGACGAGGGTTTCGTAATGTCCAACAACTCCGTAATAATCTAAAAACCTTGTTTCTCACCCTAACTACTGAATCCGTCACTTGTGGGAAGGTTTTATTTAAAAGTTTCAATCCGATGTTCTTTTTCTCATTTTGGTAAGAAGCGAACATCACTAACCCATAAGCATAACATGCTTCTTTATGTTGCATGTTAGAAGCTCTTTCTAATTCATGAAATTCTATGTTGGGATATGTCGAGTCAAAATAGGTTCTTAACCCGTAGTGTAAAATTGCATTTGGGTTCCCCGCATTTAACGTTTTAAAGAAAACACGACGTAACTTACGATCTCCCCAATGTGATATACCCCACCTATCAAAGGAAAGCCTTTTATAAACTAAGGCATTTCTGGAAAGTCTTTCAAATGTTTGACAAGTTAATTTCGCCATAACTAAATGATGAATTCTGACCGACTCTAGACAAGATTTCCTCAATCATATCCTCTGGTAGGTCTTCTAAAATATTCGGTTGTCTACCCTTAACGTCCATTTTGTTTTTATACTGTAAAATAAACAAGGATTATATTCGTAAAAGATAATTAACAAACAATACAAGCAATTTTTACATAGAACATAAAAGTACAAGCACACTACAATACATATAATATACAACATGATTACAACCCTCTAATCTGAATCACTGGTTTCTTCTTCTTCGGACTTGGTTCGTTTTCCTAATTTTCTAGGAATAAATGGTGTTCCTCTAATATGAGCCGTCATTTTTCATAATGGTTTAGAAAAACCTGGTGGTTTAGAGGTTCTCGGGTCATTGTTACATTTTAGGAAATACGGATGTTGTCGATACATATAAAGTTCATCGGGGTTGGAATCGGGTTTCTCCATTTTTATACCTTTTCCCTTATTATTTTTTTCGCTTTATTAAATTGGGTCGAGGTAATTTCTATAATATCATCGGAATCCTCATCGGGATCCGATTCATCGGAAAATTGGTAATCTTCCCAATATTTTGCTTCCTCGGCGGAAACACCATTGACCATTATTAACTTTGGTCCGTTGGTTGAGGATTTTTTTTTATTTAATCGAATTACTGTAGGTATCAATATTTCTTCCTCCGAAACCTCTTCTTCTTCCGGTTCCTCCTCTTCCGGTTCCTCCTCTTCAGGTTCCTCCTCTTCCGGTTCTTCCTCTTCCGGTTCCTCTTCTTCCGGTGCTTCTTCGGGAATTTGTGAATCTTTCCAAAATATATTCGACTCTTCATTATTATTAGGTGAATCGATGGGATTTGTACTAGTGGTAGACATCTATCACACAATATCAAACACATTAAGAGGTTTGATATGGCCAAAACGGACGGTTTTATATTCGCGGTGTCGTTAGGCCGCGTCACGTTAGAATCAGCTACCACGAGGGCGAGTAGTGGGTTGTTTTTTATTTATATTTAGCTGGGGTTCCAAGCTATAACTCACCTACTTGTCTTCCTTTTAACGAGTAAGTGGTAAATATAACTCAGGTATGTATTTTTGTATGTTTGTTCAGTAATGTGGGACAAAAGTGCCTATATAGTTAACCCTAGTGACAAGAGGTGATAGATTAAGATAGTAATTAGACAATAAAAGTAAAGATAGGTGTGAAGAATAGAATTCTGAAGGGGAATTATCGCAAGAGTTTAACTTCCAAGGATAAACACTAAATCTCAATCAACTGGCTGTGAACCAATCTGATTTGTCACTAAGACTTTAGGCTTTGAAGATTTTGGCTAAGACATGTATCCCTACTCCCAACGTTAACCTGAAAGGTTTGAACGACCTTATGGATGGAATCCTAGGTACATGAACAAAGTGGTTTACCCAATAAAGGAACGTCTAAGCTTTTCTTAATCCTAGTTGGTCTGACTAAAGCAATATCCTACCACTAAATCACTATGCTATGCCTTAACATTAACAGATGTGCAATCTTAGATATTCTAAGGTACTGCTAATTGGGATAGAAGTCTCTCCTTTGTGATCAATTATTCAACCCCGGATCATCTTAAAATATCTCAAAAACATTGCTTCTGACGCGAATCATGCTTCTGAGTAAGCTAGTGTTCACTGAACTCTCTATTGCTAACTCTAACCACAATCTAAATGGGCAGCTCTTCTATGATGAACAAATGGTTATTCATACGTAGGTACTATATCCCTATTGTGACGTTAAGCACACATAACTACTTACCCCGTATCCTAGGGTTGATCAGGTCCTAATACTAGGTTATAGCCATGTGAATAAGCGGAAAGGGTGATCTGTAAATTAAACCTCTAAACCGTCAAGGTTTCAGCATAACAATATGATAAGTTTCAGATAAAATATTCAACACATAATAGACAATTGTAACAGATAGATAATCATGCAAGATGAAAGCAACTCAAGATAATAACTTTATTAAATTAAGGAAAGCGTTCACCGTTTACAGACGAGATCTGGACCATTACAAGTGCTGACAACCTCTAGCCCGTTCGTATCACAATCTTCGGCGTTCACCTCCGGGTACTTAATTTCTCGCTCGGAGGTGAGAAGGCCTTGAAAGCTGTAGTGGGAGAAAGTGTATTGTAGTGAGAGAGTGAAGAGAGGTGTGTATTGGAATGAACGACAAAGACCCTTTAAATAGACTTAAAAATTGCCAAATACGCCTGGCAGGCCGTTTGGCAGGCCGTATGGCAGGCCGTATTTGGCAGGCCGTATTGCTGGCAGGCCGTTTGGTGGCTCGTGTGGTGGCACATATCTGGCAGGCCGTTTCCATATCGGCAGGCCGTATGGCAGGCCGTATGGCAGGCCGTATGGCTTGCTGGTCAGCCTTGATTCCCTGGATCGTAACTTGATTTCTTGTCTTTCACCGTGTTCGCTCTAGAATCTTCGTTTTAGCTCCGTTTCTCTTGATTCTTTTGGCATTGTCTTTGTAATTACTTTACCTACAAGTTTAATTGAAAAAGCGATTATTTTGCTGACAAAGCTTTGAACTTTATGCTTTTGGGACTCAATATCGGGGGTAAAAACGTGACTTTTTAGCCGATATCAAGGTTAATATCCCACACTTAGACTTTGCTTGTCCTCAAGCAAACTTCTAAACTTAAAACAGTGAGGACTTTAATTCGTAGAGATCAAGCTGTTTTGCCCGCAAGACGGAAAAGCGGAAACTTGGCTTTTATTCTTTTTGCTATTCTCGAATCTTTTCCCGCAAGCATGAGAGGAGGTTACATAACTGAGGCTATCTCACTCGGGTAACTCATTTCACTTAAGTGTTTAGGGTGTCCTATAGTTCTAAGAAATGAAGTCACTCTTAGCCAGTCATGCTTACATTCTTCGTCATAGGCTTGATCAAGACTCAGATCTCCATCACTTATTCGCGAGAATTTTCGGTTATTGGCTCAGCTTGAATTGTGGAGAGATGGGGGTTTGGAAGTTTCTAGAGTACGAAGGGTTTTGATAGATAGGAGTTTTTCTTTTTGAAAGATTGATTTCACAATCCCTTTAGCTTTTATCAGGAATTTCTTGGTGAGCATCCTTCTTTTTTGACTGCCAGGAGTTCTTTTCTCGAATCTTTGCTGGTTATGCTCCCTTTCTCAGAGCCTGTATTCGTAGAGACTTTGCTCTAGTTTTTTTTTTTTTTTTTTTTTTGAAAGCATCTTTTGTTTTTCTCTTCGAGGTCTCCTTTTAGGCGATCTTCTTTGATATTTGGCTTGGATGCTTGCATTTTTCTAGTGCAATTTTAGAGGTTTTTCCCGAAAAAGAATGATTTAGTCGAGATTTATTTATTTATGAAGCGAATAGAGTAAATAAGAAAAAGTGAAATGGATTTGTGGAGCGAAAAATGGAAACGAAGGTGTGTAGCGGAGGTTGTTATTGTCTTCACGAATAGCTGAGGTTTTCACTTAGTCATCCTCGTCAAAATGTGTGATTCCGAAATGTAGATCAAGAGCAAGTTCTGATTCCGAGATGTTAACATTGGCGCGCTCAACGGAAATATAGTGAAGCACTAAAAATGAGTGCTTATAAAGCCTTACTTGGGGTGCCTCACAACAATTATAGCAGGTCGAATTGCGCCTTTTGTTATGCAATGCTCTATTGAGAGAATTGATTTTGATTTTTCGCAAAAAGTTTTCAACCTTGTTTTACCCTTTTTGTCTATTTTGTAGCAAAAACTTTTTGATCTTTTATAGAATTTTATCATCCTTAGCATTTTATAATTCGAAAAGTTTTAAATTTTGTGAAAAACTTGAGGATTTTACAAGAATCGTTATGTGCAACATTTGCTATCCCACACTTTAAAATAACATTGTCCTCAATGTTAAGGATACGGAGTATCCCACACTTTAGTTTTTAAAAGAGGCGTTTGTGTTATTAAAAGTTTATGTTGGTGGGGTTGCCAATCACACACTTAGTTTTTAAAGTGGTATAGTAATTTGCGTATATTCTATTTGAAAAGGTGATGAAGATGTAGTACTCCCCTATGGTTTCAAGATGTGCAGCTGGATGACGCGCTAATTATGGATTCTTCAATTCTTGAGCTTGTGTCATCCTCGTTCAAGTTGTCCTTGCTCCTGCTTCCATCTCGTATGGTCTCGATCGTCGTTTGCTTTGTGACGTTTATTCATGCAATTATTTATTCTAAAAGCAACCATACATACTAAAACATAAAAGTAGTTATGCCCGAAACCGGGCGTACAGAAATATAAGATAATGTAATGTAATGTAGCATCAGTTTATGGCTGAGGTGGTGGATATGGAGGAGAATAGATTACACTGGTGCGGGGCCTGGCTGGGTTCCTCAATCTGGACTGACCCTCGCTGGTCATCTCCTCGTCTGTGGCAAACTGGTCTGCTAACTCCTCTGTGTTCATGCCCGAGGATATTATAAATTCTATCTCATCCGATCTCGTGATTAACCCAATAAGTGACGACGTGCTAGTATAAACCATCGGCCCAGTCTGCCAACCCATACCCTCCTGTAAATCTCTACCTCTACCCCACTGCTGGTAAACGTCCATACTGTAGATACCCTGTGCAATCCCTGCAGTCGTCTGTCGGTGCAATGCCTGATCCCATACCGACTCCTGAGCCTCAGTAAACGTGTTACCGTGGTCAGTGCTGAATAATTCTTCAACAAAACCCCCAGCCCCTGTGGTCTGTGGAAGTGGTGGTGGTGGCGTAGATGTGATAACTGTACGCTGCGTGTAGTGATGAGTAGGTGGAGGTGGAGGTCCTGAAAATTGATGGCTCGGGCCTGCTCCCCTTGGATTACGGTGGGCTTGCATTACCGGATACTCATGTGGGTATGGTGGGATGTCGAACTGCCTCCCCGTATAATGCGCAAAGTGATCCAAATTCTCAAGGATCGCGTGCTAGGAAAACCAACTCTCATGCCCAGGTAAATCTCCCATATGGTACTGGTAGCCGTACGGTGGATATCGTGGACGATCACCCTCGCCAACTGATGAGTGACGGCGAGTGTCAGTGGGCCGTCCATGGGCTATGGGGTCATCCTCATCCATAGGTTCCTGGAAACCTCGTCTCCTACTACCATCCCGTGTCCGAGTATCAGGTCTGAATCCCTGAACTCTCACCCCTGGTACCGTCCATTCTTCGGAACCGGGTATCTCTGGGTTCGCCTGGATGATCAACTGCTCACCCTCAACGCGATTATACTTCCAGTAGCTCAACAACTTATACCCAATCTCCTCTGATACGGCCCCAATCGTATAGTTAAACCGTGCAACATCCCCCAAAATACGCATGCTCTTGAGCAACTTAGTCACAACGCCCCCTAAAACCGGCACAACCGTGCTTGCTGAATTCTTCTCGCTGGTGATGGCCTGAGCTAGGAGATGCGCCACCTGTAGATTCTGGTTGTTCATTATGGCGTGCATCAGGCGCATGTCTCTGATTGTAACAGCACCGCCAAATCTGGCTTTAGGATGGAGGGTTTTGGTGATTAGGTGGTGGAGGATTCAGAGTACGGGTTGGCGAATTTTGACGCCTTTTTACTTGACTGCCATGGCCCGTTATCTGTGGTGTGCTCTTGCCAGAAAGTCTGATGATCCATGTAATTCAAGTTGGTCAATCCATCCCCGAATATTGGTCGGGTGAGTTGTGATGATTTGTACAACTCTAAGTGTCTCGCAAACCGTGCGAGAGTCAAGTGATACATTCGATTTTGATGTCGAAAATGGATGCATTCTTGATTATTATAATCTGCCGGATCAACCGTTGAATCAAAACTCCAGGTAGCCATAAACTCTGCATATGGCTCGTTATATGTTGTTTCATTTAACTCAAACAACATTTTCCAGGCCCGTGCGTTCTACTCGCGGCTTGGAAAGTCAACATTCTTCCGAGATCATCAGCCCAACCACACTGTTCTAATATCGTCCAGTTGATGTATTTATTTCCCGCTTTTTCTCGGTTAACCCAAACTCTCATGAAGGGCTCATTTTCCTCCGGGTTATCCTGCCCACGAAGAGAATGGGGCAACTTGACATCACTTTGACGATTGGCCATCTGCAAAAAAAAAAAAAAAAAAAATCAAGTAAAATAGGTTATGCTCCAAAAATTAAGATTTAAAATCCAAAAATGCCTATATTTTTTTAAAAAAATTCGAAATGAGGGCTTTAAAAATGGGGTTTTCCAAAATCCTGTTATAGTCAAATATAGCCAAAATTACCACAAACAACATTTAAATGAACTACAATCTTACTTTTGAGCAAAATTCAAAGTGTACCCGTGATTACAATAAATAATGTAATAAATAATAACTATAGTCATTTAGTCGTAATAAGTAATTTTTAACCAAATGTGATGATTTTTAAGCATACAATGATCCTAACAACCATTTTTAATTACCTTAAATATTTTTAAACATCAAACTTGAGCTATAACATGTTAAAGCCAAAGATTAGAGTCGTTTGACCGAAAAAATATTCATTTTGTTCAAAACGTACAAAATAAGGAAAATTAAGGATTAAGCTACATTTTCACGAGCAAATCAATGATTCCGTCATTTGAACTAGTTCTAAGGCAAACCTAAATTTTAAAAACGTTTTAACTATAGGAAAAATCGAAGTCCTAATTACGTGTAGTTTGTCCAAAATACCAAATTCAAGCAAACAAGCCTTCTTTGTTCCAAATTCAGTTTCTAAACGTTCCTAATGAATCACTAAGCCTAACTAATCTAGTAAAACATCAAATTTCCAAGAATTTCACCAAATTTCACCCTAAAACCTCAAGTAACTAGTCTAGAGCCAAAAACTATCCAAAATATCTCAATTAAGCCTAAAAGTAATCACATTATCTATCTAAGCATAAAGGAATCCAAAATTGAGTCAAAAACAAAGTTTTTCTAAAAAGTCAAAAATTTGACCCTAGGAGAAAATTCGAATTTTCATCAAGAAAGAGTACCTTTTTGTGCGAAATTGATAGTAGAATCGTGTTTAGGAGGCTCGAGAGAACAAGTTTCAAGCTTTGATTCGTTGGATTTGGTTGATTTTTGAGGGTTTGGGGGTGAGGTGGTGGTGCGACGGTGAAGGGGACAGAGGGAGAAGAAAAAGATCAAAAAGAAAAGAGAAGGAGAGGAAGAAAGGAAAGAAGAAAGGAAAAAGAAGTGGCCCGTGTGGCTCGCGGGCTTATTTCCCCGATCTGACTTTCACTATTTTTAAGTTTTTATGATTTTAAAATTTAAAGGGTTTTAAGAGAAGATAAATAAAATAAAACCTCGGATTTTGATCCGGTTATTTTTATTATTTTTGTTTTTATATTTTCTAAGATATATCACTAACTAAAATAAGAAAAGAAAAGACAACTAAAAATTAAAATATTTTATTTTTATTAAAAACACAAATTACATAGGTTCTACAACTAAATTCCAGAAATGACGCGGAAAGAAAGACAAGTTTAAAGCTTCTTTGACCATCCAGAGCAAATACGCGGAGTGTATTGCAAATATTTTGAAATCAATTAACATCTTACGCTCGCGCTTCTGTAAATCTCCGATATCGTCCATAAGTTTAACCAAAGCCCTTTTTACTTTCTTAGTATTTGAAATTCCGTCCCTTGACCCAGTATCTCTATAATTTAGTTCAAAAAGAAGTTTGGCCACTGTGTCTTGAAATAAAAGATCTTCCGCGCAGTCAGAATTACCGATAGTAAATTTAAAGTTTGAAGATATTTCTCGAATGATCTTTCTTTGCAGAGTTGTAAATGGAAATTTTGACATAGTGAGGATTTGCACGAGTTCCGAATATACTTCCTTTCTTTTTGCGAAGAAATTCTGATGTATTCTTTCCTCAGTAGAATCCGGAAAAGCTTCAATTAATCTTTTGAAGAGAAATGAGGCTGGATCAAAGTAAAAGAAATCTCGGTTTTCGTAGGTTGAAATAGGGTTAGGTTTCTTGCTTTCTATCCAAAATTCTATTTCAGAGATCATTGCCGAGACGTAACGGTTTATATGAATTGGAGAAACTTCCTTATTGGTGAAATGAGGGAGAAAAGCGACGAATGATTCTAAATCGAACTTGAAATTAATTTCTGCATCCCGATACTTGATGAAAAGGTCATCCCCACATTCTTTTAACAGTTTGTGAAGAGAACGAGTCTGAGAACGCAGCTCTTTTAACAGATTGATTTGAAATGTTGAAAATGGGAAGTCTGAGGAATAGAGGTGCCTAACGAATTCTCTGTAGACGTCTAACCTTCTACTAGGATTTAACAGATTTCCAATAAACGGAGCTTTTGTTTTATCAGGGTTTCGTATCTCTTTAGGATTAAATTCGAACAAGTCTGGATAGTTGAAAATAGTTGGATATTCTTCCCTTATCTCATCTTCCATTATCAGGAGTTCGTTAAGACTGAACCTCCCTTTTGGATCGTGAAGAGGGTCGAATCCTGGTGTATTTGAGTAAAACTTGTCCAAAAGCAATGAAATCTCTAAGTCAGATGAAATTATCCGGCTTCTTGGACTACAAGAATCAAGAACTAAGTCTTGATGAGATTCATCAGGGTTTAGATTTGTTTTAGGTTTATAAAGAAAAACTTCGCCGGTTTTCGAAGTCGTGGGAGAGCAACTGCCATTCGCACTTTCTTCGTAGACGGTTAAGTTTGAACTGGAAACTACAAAAATTATAACCATAATTAATAATTTTGTTTTTATAATTTGAAAAGGGTTTATTATAATGGCGACTTTAAATCCTATACTGACAAACTCTCTGCTTGTTAAGCATGTGTGATTCTTGTCAGTTTATCTTTTGAAACAAGTGGCCAGGCAGACAACGGGGAGGCAGGATCCTTTTGGTTCCAATATAATTAGAGACTGTTTGGAAAATCCAATAACCAAGTCCGTGTATAATTGTCTTTCTTAGACACCACTCAAGAATCTCAGATATCTTGATAGAATCAACGATTACCTTAATAGACAGAAAATAAGTCCCCGGCAGCGGCGCCAAAAACTCCTACTTACTCTCGTGATATGGCCAAAATGGACGGTTTTATATTCGCGGTGTCGTTAGGCCGCGTCACGTCAGAATCAGCTACTACGAGGGCGAGTAGTGGGTTATTTTTTATTTATATTTAGCTGGGGTTCTAAGCTATAACTCACCTACTTGTCTTCCTTTTAACGAGTAAGTGGTAAATATAACTCAGGTGCGTATTTTTGTATGTTTGTTCAGTAATGTGGGACAAAAGTGCCTATATAGTTAACCCTAGTGACAAGAGGTGATAGATTAAGATAGTAATTAGACAATAAAAGTAAAGACAGGTGTGAAGAATAGAATTCTGAAGGGGAATTATCACAAGAGTTTAACTTCCTAGGATAAACACTAAACCTCAATCAACTCAACTGGCTGTGAACCAATCTGATTTGTCACTAAGAGTTTAGGCTTTGAAGATTCTGGCTAAGACAGGTATCCCTACTCCCAACGTTAACCTGAAAGGTTTGAACGACCTTATGGATGGAATCCTAGGTACATGAACAAAGTGGTTTACCCAATAAAGGAACGTCTCAGCTTTTCTTAATCCTAGTTGGTCTGACTAAAGCAATATCCTACCACTAAATCACTATGCTATGCCTTAACATTAACAGATGTGCAATCTTAGATATTCTAAGGTACTGCTAATTGGGATAGAAGTCTCTCCTTTGCGATCACTTATTCAACCCCGGATCATCTTACAATATCTCAAGAACATTGCTTCGGACGCGAATCATGCTTCTGAGTAAGCTAGTGTTCACTGAACTCTCTATTGCTAACTCTAACCACAATCTAAATGGGCAGCTCTTCTATGATGAACAAATGGTTATTCATACGTAGGTACTATATCCCTATTGTGACGTTAAGCACACATAACTACTTACCTCGTATCCTAGGTTTGATCAGGTCCTAATACTAGGTTATAGCCACGTGAATAAGCGGAAAGGGTGATCCGTAAATTAAACCTCTAAACCATCAAGGTTTCAGCATAACAATATGACAAGTTTCAGATAAAATATTCAACACATAATAGACAACTGTAACAGATAGATAATCATGCAAGATGAAAGCAACTCAAGATAATAACTTTATAAAATTAAGGAAAGCGTTCACCGTTTACAGACGAGATCTGGACCATTACAAGTGCTGACAACCTCTAGCTCGCTCCTATCACAATCTTTGGCGTTCGCCTCCGGGTACTTAATTTCCCGCTCGGAGGTGAGAAGGCCTTGAAAGCTGTAGTGGGAGAAAGTGTATTGTAGTGAGAGAGTGAAGAGAGGTGTGTGTTGGAATGAATGACAAAGACCCTTTAAATAGACTTGAAAATTGCCAAATATGCCTGGCAGGCCGTTTGGCAGGCCGTATGGCAGGCCGTATTTGGCAGGCCGTATTGCTGGCAGGCCGTTTGGTGGCTCGAGTGGTGGCACATATCTGGTAGGCCGTTTCCATATCGGCAGGCCGTATGGCTTGCTGGTCAGCCTTGATTCCCTGGATCGTAACTTGATTTCTTGTCTTTCACCGTTTTCGCTCTAGAATCTTCGTTTTAGATCCGTTTCTCTTGATTCTTTTTGCATTGTCTTTGTAATTACTTTACCTACAAGTTTAACTAAAAAAGTGATTATTTTGCCGACAAAGCTTTGAGTTTTATGCTTTTGGGACTCAATATCGGAGGTAAAAACGTGACTTTTTAGCCGATATCAAGGTTAATATATCACATAATATTTACATGTTAATAATATATAGTTTCCAATAAGAATGTTAAGCAATTGTTTTTAAAGAAAACACGGTCGAAGTCCAGACTCACTAATGTATCCTAAGAAACTCGATAAGACACACTAATGCAAATTTCTGGTTCTCTAAGACCAACGCTCGGATACCAACTGAAATGTCCCGTTCATATTGATTATAAACGTTCCATATTAATTGATTTCGTCGCGAGGTTTTGACCTCTATATGAGACGTTTTTCAAAGACTGCATTCATTTTTAAAACAACCATAACCTTTATTTTATCGATAAAGGTTTAAAAAGCATTACGTAGATTATCAAATAATGATAATCTAAAATATACCGTTTACACACGACCATTAGATAATGGTTTACAATAAGAATATATTACATCAAAAATAAGTTTCTTGAATGCAGGTTTTACATAATATCATACAAGCATGGACTCCAAATCTTGTCCTTATTTTAGTATGCAACAGCGGAAGCTCTTAATAATCACCTGAGAATAAACGTGCTTAAAACGTCAACAAAAATGTTGGTGAGTTATAGGTTTAACCTATATATTATCAAATCATAATAATAGACCATAAGATTTCATATTTCAATATACATCCCATACATAGAGATAAAATTCATTCATATGGTGAACACCTGGTAACCGACATTAACAAGATGCATATAAGAATATCCCCTATCATTCCGGGAAATTCTTCGGACATGATAAAAACAACATCGAAGTACTAAAGCATCCGGTACTTTGGATGGGGTTCGTTAGGCCTAATAGATCTATCTTTAGGATTCGCGTCAATTAGTAGATCGGTTTACTAATTCTTAGGTTACCAAGTAAAAGGGGCATATTCGGCTTCGATCATTCACCCATATAATGTAGTTTCAATTACTTGTGTCTATTTCGTAAAACATTTATAAAGCTGCATGTATTCTCATCACAAAATATTAGATTTTAAAAGTGGGACTATAACTCACTTTCACAGATTTTTACTTCGTCGGGAAGTAAGACTTGGCCACTGGTCGATTCGCGAACCTATAACAAATATGTACATATATATCAAAGTATGTTCAAAATATATTTACAACATTTTTAATACGTTTTAAAGTTTTATGTTTATTAAGTCAGCTGTCCTCGTTAATAACCTACAACTAGTTGTCCACAATTAGATGTAAATGGATATATATTATCTTGAATCAATCCACGACTCATTGTATACACGTCTCGGGCTAGATCACAACTCAAAATATATATATTTTTAGAATCAACCTCAACCCTGTATAGCTAACTCTAACATTACTGCATATAGAGTGTCTATGATTGTTCCAAATAATATATATACATGGGTCGATATAATATGTCAAAACATTTACATACGTGTCTATGGTATCTTAAGATTACATAATATATTAGAATACATGTATAATACCATATAAATTAGCTAGAATATGATTTGTATAGAATTGTTACAATATTTCCCGTAGCTACAACAATCAAAAAATATCCAATCTTGTTTTACCCATAACTTCTTCGTTTTAAATCCGTTTTGAGTGAATCAAATTGCTATGGTTTCATATTGAACTCTATTTTATGAATCTAAACAGAAAAATTATAGGTTTATAGTCAGAAATATAAGTTACAAGTCGTTTTTGTAAGAGGTAGTCATTTCAGTCGAAAGAACGACGTCTTGATGACCATTTTGAAAAACATACTTCCACTTTGAGTTTAACCATGATTTTTGGATATAGTTTCATGTTCATAAGAAAAATTATTTTCCCAGAAGAAGAACTTTTAAATTAAAGTTTATCATAGTTTTTAATTAACTAACCCAAAACAGCCCGCGGTGTTACTACGACGGCGTATATCCGGTTTTACGATGTTTTTTGTGTTTTTCTGTTTTAAATCATTAAGTTAGCATATAATATTGATATAGAAAATGTTTATAGTTGATTTTAAAAGTCAAGTTAGAAGGATTAACTTTTGTTTGCGAACAAGTTTAGAATTAACTAAACTATGTTCTAGTGATTACAAGTTTAAACCTTCGAATAAGGTAGTTTTAAATGTATGAATCGAATGATGTTATGAACATCATTACTACCTCAAGTTTTGTGGATAAAGCTACTGGAAATGAGAAAAATGGATTTAGCTTCAAAGGATCCTTGGATAGCTTGAAAGTTCTTGAAGCAGAATCATGACACGAAAACAAGTTCAAGTAAGATCATCACTTGAAATAAGATTGTTATAGTTATAGAAATTGAACCAAAGTTTGAATATGAGTATTACCTTGTATTAGAAAGATATATTACTGTAAATAAGAAAGATTTCTTGAGATTGGATGATCACTTTACAAGATTGGAAGTAAGCTAGCAAACTTGGAAGTGTTGTTGGTGTGTTCTTGAGTAATGGTTTTGTATATTGATCTAGGTTACCTAGATTGAACTAGATTGAGCTAGATTATGAAGAACAAGATGAAGAACACTTAGAACTCTAAGAGAGTAATTAAGAGAGAGTAATTTAATGCAAGTAAGTTGAATGAAAATGTGTTTGTGGTGGTGAAAGTTTACGTGAACTTTAGGTGTAGATAAAGGATTCATTAGTTTGTAATTTAGCTTAATCATTCATGGTAAATGACGAAGGATGATCCCTACATGTTGCTATAATGGATGATGAGTCATTTAGGGCTGCTAAGATCAGATAATTGAGTGTATATACTATTAGTACATACATCTAAAAGCTGTGTATTGTATGAGTACGAATACGAGTGTATACGAGTGGAATTGTTGGTGAAACTGAACGAGGATGTAATTGTAAGCATTTTTGTCAAGTATAAGTACTTTGATAAGTGTCTTGAAGTCTTTCAAAAGTGTATAAATACATATTAAAACACTACATGTATATACATTTTAACTGAGTCGTTAAGTCATCGTTAGCCGTTACATGTAAATATTGATTTGAAACCTTAAAGTTAACGATCTTGTTAAATGTTGTTAACCCAATGTTTATTATATCTAATGAGATGTTAAATTATTATATTATCATGATATTATGATATATTAATATATCTTAATATGATATATATACATTTAAATGTCGTTACAACGATAATCGTTACATATATGTCTCGTTTCGAAATCCTTAAGTTAGTAGTCTTGTTTTTACATATGTAGTTCATTGTTAATATACATAATGACATGTTTACTTATCATTTATCATGATTAAACATAGTGTATCAATATCTTAATATGATTCATATGTATTTAGTAAGACGTTGTTATAACGATAATCGTTATATATATTGTTTCGAGTTTCTTAAATCAATAAACTCAATTTTATGTATATAACTCATAGTTAAAATACCTAATGAGATACTTACTTATCATAATATCATGTTAACTATATATATAATCATATATATGTCATCATATAGTTTTTACAAGTTTTAACATTCGTGAATCACCGATCAACTTGGGTGGTCAATTGTCTATATGAAACCTATTTCAATTAATCAAGTCTTAACAAGTTTGATTGCTTAACATGTTGGAAACACTTAATCATGTAAATATCAATTTCATTTAATATATATAAACATGGAAAAGTTCAGGTCACTACATACTGCATATCCATATGTTGTGACAAACAAAGATCCAGCAGTCTTTAGAATATAAAAGTATGTGCTCTAGCTATATTAGACTAGTTGTAGTGGTAGGGACGTGAGTTGGTGGTGTGAGTTATTTTTTGTACTTTTTTATGACTAAGACGTGTGAGTTTTTATGTGGAGTAGTGGTGGTTTGGATTTTTGGTGTGAGTTGTTAGTGAAATACTGATGTGATATTTTATTTTTTATTTTTATATTATATTAATTTCATTTAAATTATTTATATGTAAAATAATAATTACAGAATAATAATAATAATTTTCATAGTGTCAAACGGATATATTTTTAAACCGAACAGATATATATATATATATATATATATATATATATATATATATATATATTGTTCTATAAATACTCTAGTTCACCATCATCAAAATTCACACTTAAATTTTCTACAACTTCCAAAACACTCTCTATTGTTCAATATGAGTCCGGTATCAGCTGTATTACAGATTAATTATGGTGGTGAATTTAATCGGGAAGTGAAGACTTATTCAGGCGATTGGAAAACAGAGTATTGCGTTGATGTGTGCCGCTATGAGTTATCTAGTTTGCTTATGTTCCTTAAGGAAGACGTACCTTTGCATTTCAAACAGGTATGGTATTTCAAAGAAGCCAATGTTCCGGCCTCGCTTCTTAAAGATGATGAAGATTTGTTTGCTCTTGTAGGGCGGGCCGTGATACGTCATGATATAATTAAGTTGTGTAATGACCCAGAATTTTACAACGTTTACTTATTAATATTTATTATTAATACTTGTGATTTAATGAATGTATTGTTTATATACATTTACTTGTTACCATACTTGACTTTAAATGCCCGACACGTCTTTGTGACACACGAACTTTACACGAATAATATTTTTGAATATTATTTACATTCATAATTAAGTTTTATTAATCATTTTTAATTAACTATGGTTACTAGTTAATTACTTGGGCTTTTGTTGGATTAACTTATTAAATACTTGAACTTGGGCTTTGATTAGTGTTAATGGACTTAAGAGCCCACTCTACTTCTTTAATGGACTAGTTAGCCCATTACACATGCAAGTATTACTTAAAACTAAACTAGATGAATTAATGTAGTAAGGAATCTAGTTACAACATACTTACAACTAGTTCCCATGCAAGCAAACCATATAACCAACTTTTGAGTCAAATGCATGAAAGGAACTAGTGGGTCTTTCTCTTCCTCTTGTTTCCCTCTAGGCCGTCAGCCACCCTTGGTAAAAGGGGTGTTCAAAAATATTTTTTTTGTTACATATTACTAGTATTACTCTCTCACTTTCTCACACACTTACTTGCTTTCATTTTCCTCTCAAACATTTCTCTCTAACTTGTAAGTAACAAGTTTACTTCTCCTTTCTTTTCTTGCTTGAAAACCGTAGCCCATACACCCCATCATCATCATTCTTGTTCTTGTTTAATGTCTAGATTACTTACTAGTTGTTGTTGATTGTTACTTGTTCTTAGTTATTATTTACTTACTAGTACAAGAATCAAACTTTCTAGTTTGATTCTTCTTATTATCTTGTATTACAAGAACAAACAAGAACAAAACTTTCTAGTTTATGTTCTACATTTATTGTTTTAAAAGATTGTAAGTTCATATGTTGTAAAATCATACTTGTAATTCATGTTTGTAAACTTAAAGTTTACTTTCTTAAAGATCAAGATTTTGGCTTGAATCTTTAAAGTATGAACAACCATGACTTGTTACTTGTTTATTTAGTTTATATCTTCAATTCTTGCACTTGTTGAATTCATGATTTGTTGCTAAAATGGTCAAGTGTTACTAGTTAATGTTGATCTCATACTTTCTTGAACTAAAAGCTAACTTTAAAAGTTCAAGAACATGGAAGTGTAACTCTTTAGTTATAACTTCATATACTTGTGATGGATCTAAGTTCTATAGCTTATGGTCTACTTATTTTGTCATAATCAAAAGCTTGTAAGCTCACATACACTTTACAAGATGAAAATCTAAGTTTTGTAACTTATGGTTTCATTAAAGTAAAGATTCAAGTATTATTACTTAGGATTTAACTTAATAACTTTAGATCTAGACCTTTGGTGTGAAGACCCATCCTAATCCATCCGGACGAAGTCCATATCGATTATAAACGATTCACAACAGTTGATTACATCACGAGGTACTTGACCTCTATATGATACATTTTACAAACATTGCATTCGTTTTTGAAAAGACAATCTTTCATTACATCGAAAGTTGACGGCGTGCATACCATTTTATAATATATCTAATTATAATTGACTTAATAATAATCTTGATGAACTCAATGACTCGAATGCAACGTCTTTTGAAATATGTCATGAATGACTCCAAGTAATATCTTTAAAATGAGCAATTTCACAGCGGAAGACTTCTTTCATACTTGAGAATAAACATGCTTTGAAGTATCAACCAAAAGGTTGGTGTAATGACCCGCACTTTTTCGATCGTTCTATACTTATAAGATTAATATTTATATAAATTAAACCTTACCAACATGATAAGCAATCTAAATTGTTGAGACTTATGTTTTCGAAAAGAGTTTTACACAACGTTTGACCGTCTAGTTTGACCGATGATATCACGAACTATACAATATATGATAATTATACGTTTGTGTATATATATGTATATATACATATTTAACATGATATAAGAATGTTTTAATATCTCATTTTGTATTAATAACAATAAGTTATAAGTATATTTTGAAACTACTAACTTAAGTTTTCAAAACGATAACCATACGTAACGTTATTTGACTTAAATACTTATGACCTATAATGTTTATACATATATCGTATAAGTAATGTATTTAATCACTTTTAAAGACTTAAATACATAAAACAATATAAGTATATTTACAAAAGATAGCTATATTTGAATCCTCGTTCCGTTTTCTCAAAGATTTCTATACGTATACCTAGGGTATATGTACCCGTATCATACGCAGCTTCTAGATGTATTTACTATTGGTATATACCAATAAAAAAATCTGCTCCTTAGCAGCCTTAAATGATTAAGAAACATGTGGAACCAACCATTTGTCAAGTAGCATGAATTATTTAGCAAGAAAACAAAGTTAGGTATCTTTTTTTTCCTTTATAACCTAAAAACGTTTTTATGCATGCACACCATTTCTTCACCCCATTTTCTCATACTTACACTTCCATTTCTCTCTCAAAATACTCTTAACTTCATACTTGATCATCTCCAAGCATTTTCTCCATCATTTAGCTTCAAAAACAACACTTAAATCTCATAAGAAAACCTTACAAAAACACTTCAAGAAATCCTTCCAAGAACACAAACTTACTTCCAATCTTTCATCCAATTCCATCACCCTTTTGGTTCTAGGTTCTTACTCCTCTTTTACAGAAACCTTGTCCAAGGAACTTGAGGTAGTATCTATGTTCATAACCTTATTCGATTCATATATATATAGCTATCATATTTTGTGGTATACAATTTTAACAACAAGAACATAGTTTGAATGTTTTCAAACTTGTTTGCAAACTAAATAGATTCTTATAACTTAACTTTTAAAATACTTCAAGACCTGTAATATAACTTAAAAATATGCTAATTTAACAAGGTATAACTTGGTTTTTCAAAGAACACCTTAAAAACTGTTTTTACGACGTCGGAGTGCAACCGGGGGCTGTTTTGGGTTGGATAATTAAAAACCATCTTAAACTTTGAATTGGAGGTTTATTTTCTAGAAAAATGATTTTTACTATGAATATGATAACACATAAAAATTTCATAATTTAACTCAAAGTATAAGTATTTTTAGAAAAATAATCATTTAAGGTTGTTTACATGATGGAAAATGATTAACTTCATAAGTTTCACTAAAGTTTGACCTATGACCTGTGATTTCGAATACAAACTAAGGTATTTACAGTTCATAGTCTTAAAGAGGGACTCGATCCAAGGAAGTGGCAAGTTGAATCAACGAAAACGGAGTTGTAACGAAGAAAGTATGACCAAAACGAGATCGGATATCTAAGACTAGTTTGGCTACGAAAATAATTGGAGAAAATTAAATAAATCACATCTTTTTAAGATAACATGATATTTTATATATATGTACTCATAATTCAATTTTATATGGTTCAGGATCACCCGTAAACAACACGAGAAGATTAATCATAAGATCCCATGTTTGTACGCAACACGTCATTTGACAACACCGGTACTTTATGTACGCAACACGTCATTTGACAACACCGGTACCGTGGGTCAAGATTAATCTTGACCAATACATATACGTTGGGGGTTTTATTTATTTCGTTGGGGGTTTATTAAACATCTAAATATGAACCATTAAAATTGAATTACTAACAACGAACTGCTAACTACGGACTAAGGAATTATAAAAAGTATTAAAAGTATAACAAGAATATATATGTGACGTTGTTTAAAAAGAAAAGGTATTGATATATTATATATGGATAGGTTCGTGATATCAACCGGGAGACCAAGTCAAAATATATATATCTTCAAGACGAAAGTGAGTATATAGTCCCACTTTTAAACTCTAAATATTTCGGGATGAGAATACATGTATTTTATGTTTTACGTTATGGACACAAGTAACTGAAAAATATATTCTACGTTGAGTTGTACCACTGGCATACTTCCCTGTAGCTTGGTAACTAATATTTACAGCGGTATTGTAAACGCGAATCCTGTTGATAGATCTATCGGGCCTGACAACCCCAACCGGACTGGACGACCAGTATTCAACGGTTGCACATTACTTCGTTTCGTGACTACACTTGGTACGGTGTAGTAAGATTTCATAATAAAGGGAATATGCGACGTGATTAAATGTTAAGTATGGTTACCAAGTGCTCAACCACTTAGAATATTTTTATTAAACTGTTTATATATGAAATCTTGTGGTCTATATATATATTGCTGCCGGCACTAAACCTATATCTCACCAACTTTATGTTGACGTTTTAAACATGTTTATTCTCAGGTGATAATTAGAAGTTTCCGCTGCATTATGTTGAATTTGAGCAGGATCTTACGTACGCATATTTGTGTCAAAAATAAGACTGCATATCCAAGAACTTGTGTTGTAAAATATGCTAGAAATCGTGTTGTTATCATCATTTGTAAAGTTTGTAAGTCGAAGATTATCGCTAAACGATAATCATCTTTATTTCGTCCAAAGCTTGTATCAAAAATAAGAATCATGGTTTGTAATGTATAATATATGCAGTTTTTCTTTTAAAAATGTCGCATATAGAGGTCAATACCTCGCAATGAAATCATACGTTATCTAACACGTTCTTACGGTTAAGGACGGGTTATGACAGTTGGTGAGTTCATTAGTTTAACATAAATAATCATTTCATAATTTTAATAGACCACAAGATTTCATATTTCCATTTCTCGTAAACATACGTCCCATGCATAGAGACAAAAATATCATTCATATGGATTGAACACCTGGTAACCGACATTCACAATATACATATAAGAATATCCCCATCATTCCGGGATCCTCCTTCGGACATGATATAAATTTCGAAGTACTAAAGCATCCGGTACTTTGGATGGGGCTTGTTGGGCCCGATAGATCTATCTTTAGGATTCGCGTCAATTAGGGTGTATGTTCCCTAATTCTTAGATTACCAGACTAAATAAAAAGGGGCATATTCGATTTCAATCATTCAACCATATAATGTAGTTTCAATTACTTGTGTCTATTTTGTAAAACAGTTGTAAAAGTTGCGCATGTATTCTCAGCCCAAAAATATAAAGGGTAAAAAGGCAAATGAAACTCACCTAATGTATTTTGTAGTAAAAATACATAGAACGACATTGAACAAGTATAGGGTTGGCCTCGGATTCACGAACCTATATCATTTATGTATACATTAACACATATAATTGTAATCGGACAAATTTACATATATATTTATTAGTGATATAAATTATATGTTTCATTCATTAGTTAATTAAATATATTTATTTTAAATATTTTAATTAAATACTAAAAATATCAATATAGATGTTATATGTAAATTATAATATTAAAATAATGTTAATAATAATAATAATAATAATAATAATAATAATAATAATAATAATAATAATAACAACAACAATTAGATTTAATAATCATAATAATAATAACAATAGTGATAAATTTTGTAATAATAATAATGATAATAATAAAATATTTTTTTTTATAAAAATGATAATTTTAATAAGAAAGCTAAATTTTAATATTAATAATAGTATTAATACTAATATATTTATGATAATAATTATACTTTTAATAATAATTATAATAAAGTTTCCATAATAAAAGATGTGTTGTACATACATGTATAATCTATAATTTAATCAGATTTCATACGTGTTCATAATATTACTTATTATCAATACCTATGGTTTTATCTATACTTCATCATACTTATCGTACTCATGATAATAATATTATCCATAATCTTAAATTTTACTTTTACTAACATTTTCATATATTTAACTTTAGTCATAATTAATATCTTTTGTTTTTACAAGTTTCTAATAATAATAATATTAGTAAAAATATTAATAATATTAATAATAATAATAATAATAATAATAATAATAATAATGATAAATAATAATAGAAATGTGTATACCCTTTTGAAAGCTTTCCTAAAAAGAATTGACCACGACGGGGCTCGAACTCGTGACCCCTCGCTTAACTGAATCACACCCAACCACTGCACTATATATGCTTTTCAGATTTAGTTCCTAATTTAAATCTTATTAACCATCTCTCGGCCCAAAAGGAAGTATACCATGGATTTCGGCCCAATCGAATACAGCCCAACAAAAATAATTAAACACGGCCCAACAGCATTTTCGGCCCAACATGTATAAGTAATTAAAAGGGTGTGTGTTTGTCTCGGCCCAAGAAAAATGCGGTGGCCCAACAGAGAAGAAAGTAAGCGATAGCCCAACATCCTTAAATCTATATTTTATGGCTAGTGGATTCAGTGGTTTTTGAATCAAAGTAAGCATCCTCAACTTGAAATCCCGTCCCCACTCACTTTGATTCAAAATAAAACTCATTATTAAACATCATCATTTACGTGTATGTTTGTCCCACTCCCCCATCATAAAAAAAATTCGTTGTTTGTAAATCCTAAATCAAAAATATCGAAAACAGTAAAATTATGGGGTGTTTGGTTTTTGTTGGTAACGGGCTGCCAAAAAAAAATAAATAAATAAAAGGCTTCACAAAGTAGTGTTTGTAGATGGTTTACGATGGTGTTCTTTTTGTGAAGGTGACGAATATTTTGTAGGTGGTTTATGTGCTTGGGTTGACTAAAGGTGGTCTTGGTGTTGGTCGATTATAAAGGAAAAACAAAAGACACAAGTTTGCAAGTTTTGTGGGTTGATGTAATGGGTTTTGTCGAAGAACAAGAATGGTGGTATTAGGTTGACTTCATAACTTATCAATAGCAAATGAAAGGATGTTCTTGGGTGGTGATGGAAAGTTGTAGGAGGTGCAAGGTGGCTATAGTGGTGAAAGATTGAGGTTGGGTTCGTTTGATACAAATATTTAAACAATGGAGAGAAAAATATTGATGATGGTTTGAGGTAGCTCGGTGGTCATGGTGTGGTTGTCGGTTGTGGTGAGCCAGAGAAGGAAGGTTGTAAACTTGTAATGGTTTTTGTGTTTTATGTTGTGTCATGTATATGTTTATACATAATACCATGTAGTCTATGATGTGGAAAGAATCAAAAGAATGGAAAACATGAGGCTAGATATTAATTCGATTCACGGGTTATACGATGACAAAACCTTTAAAAGTAGAAAGTGACTGGAAACTAATCTTGTTGTATATATATATATATATATATATATATATATATATATATATATATATATATATATATATATATATATATATATATATATATATATATATTTAGATATTAGATGTAAGTTATTGTAAAATAATAAATAAAATAATAAAATCTGAAACTAATATCTTGTGAAGTAAAGCCAATCAGGGATTTGTCCAAAAATCAGTCGACGTTTACATTTTAGGGATATTATACCGTGTCCATTGCTAAACATTTGTCGTATAAAAGTGTTCCTAAAAATCCCAAACTTTTAGATTAAATATAATTAATTATTTCACTCATTAACTGTTTGAAACCTGATCAAAAAGGTTCGATAATTGTTTATTTTCTGTTCCAATTTATGTGTACGGAGTACTATTACTTAAACTTAAAAAGGTAAAAATATTTTTAACAAATCTATCATCTTCGTAATCGATTTACAGTTCAACTTTTATTTTAGATATTCATAAACTCATATTAGATCTATATGAACACTAACGAAATGTCAACCGAGTATTACAACTGTTGACTAAATCTACTCGAAACCATTCATTTTCAATATACACTTTCTATATATATAACCAATCTTAATTAACAAGTTTAAGTAAATAAATATATTAATTATATCTTTTTAAACAAGTAAATATAACATTATATATTTTCAAGTATTATTTATATATAATATAAGTATATATATCTATATATTTATAAATATAGTTTCCATTACATCGCATATTATTTTACATATTTAATTCTAACAGTTTAATGATATATTATTTCAATAATATCTACATGCATCTATTAATATAGTTGTTCGTGAATCGTCGGATACAGTCAAAGGTTAAATGCATTCATATAATAGTTCAAAAATTTTGAGACTCGGTCTAACAGATTTTGCTTATCGTGTCGGAAATATATAAAGATTAAGTTTAAATTTGGTCGGAAATTCCCGGGTCATCACAGTACCTACCTGTTAAAGAAATTTCGTTCCGAAATTTGAGTGAGGTGGTCATGGTTAACAATAAATATGATTTCACGACGCATATGAGTTGATCAATTGAGTTTTATCAGTATTGAGTAATATGGATAAAACCATTCGATTATTCGAGGAGTACGAATGAAGCTGTCACAACATATTGAGATAGAGATTTAACTTTTGACGTAGTCAAGGTGGAATTTAGAAAATAAGGTGCGTTTTAGCTTTTGAGGTTGTCTTGGTTGAATTCCGGAATTCAAGGGATATAAAGAAAATCTTCGAAATCTAAAAGATTTGATTCTTCGGCGAATATGGAAATTAAGATCTCTATAATTAAATACGATGATCTGCCTTGATTACACTGTCTGATATTTCCATTATAAATTAAACTTCTTCCATTCCGTTACTTTTACCATTCCTATATCAAATCCCCATATCCAAAAGTTTATGAAAATTTTAAATCCAGTTATGATCCTTGTCCTTATCCTTACTATCATAACCACCATTCTCCTTTTCCAACTTCCACCAGAGAAATCTGCTTACTCCTACTTTGCCCTTGGGGTTCTAGTGCTTTTAATCCTCCCGTGTCTTTATGTTGCTATAAACATTGATATGCACGGTTTGTAATTTATGTGTTGTTATCGGGCTTTATATCTTCCCTTATACTTCGAAGCTCCATACTTTTGTTTTCTCTTCCCGCCCTCAAGTCAAGCGAATAATGGTCCAGAATTCATATGTATGAAATTTTGAATGATCACACTATACTAAGCAGAAGAATTGTAATAGCACGATTTAATTGGTTAAATTACCATCATCACGGAGAATAGAACTATCAAGAATATACTTTCTTGATATGTTCAGAAGTTAAACAGAATGAAAGAGTTATGTAACATGACACATGATGACGTTATAATCTGTGAATCATCATGTTCCATTTAGAAACTCAGCATGACTTACTGTAATATAATCACGTTGATCAAGTGTCCTTATATTATACTAACTCATGCATCAGTTCCCAACATTACTTCAATAACATTCATATTTTCAGCTCGAAAGTTTACAGAATATAGAAACTAACAGTTTCTATATGTTGTAATACTGATAGCACGAAGAGATTAATGATTTCAGATAAGAATAGTTATAAAAATATCTCCAGAAATATGAAGGATATTTATAATGAAAGATACGATAATATCTCGGAATATCTAAGATCATAGGATGATAGAAACTATTATCTGCAAGGGTTTAGAGTAAGGAGCAAGATATTCACTAAAGACTTTAGCAGACATTGAATCATTTGGATTCTTTGAAGTCAAACTTATTCTTTGTGATTTGTACACGGCTTTCTTCCTAGTTTCGCATAATCTGCTTTTCGGTACTAAATTTTCTATTGAATGTTTCCAATATAATGATATACAGGAAGCACGAGGAGGTTTATAATTTCAGACGAGAATATTTATGAAAATATCGAAGATATTGATGATGATATTTTGGAATTTCTAAGTTCGATGGTTGATGGAGAAAGATTTTCCGCAAGATTTTAACATGACTTCGGAGCAAGATATTCTCTAAAGATTTCAACGGATCCAGAATTACCTGAATCCTTTGAATAAAGGGTTTGGTCCTTGTATTTGTCCTTGGTCTCCTTCATGGGTAGCTCAATCTGTTTTTCAATACCCAATTTTCTATCGAGCGTTCCTAACACTCCTTTCTTTATCATCAAACTTTTGGTCGTTTAGACCATCTACTATTTTTCTGTTTCCTCTGCATCTAATGCTATGATATCTGAATCATCGGTTATTAATCCGAGGTGGTTTCAGGAAAATTGTGTTTTTAGATGATTAAACGCTGATGGTAATATGGTGGAATATGAAAGGTTCCCTGGTAACAATAAAAGAGCACGCGTATATATCAACGTTATAATCAGGTTGTTTCGTACGAAAAGTCGAAGTTGTCTTGCTGGAGCTGTGACAAAACTGGCTATCTCGAACAGCAGATGCAAAGTTATTTTCGGTAATAATAACGCTAAAGGAAATAACACAGCTACGTGTTAAACGTTTACTCAGGTTCCGAGTGTTTTCAGTTTCATAACTATATGCATCAATCTTTTCTCCCGTAAATGAAGTGCGGTTGGTTCATCCTCTCGATTGAGATGTTTTCAAGAATCATGAAAGGTTTGAACACAGAATGTAATCGTGAAGATACAAATGATGTTTAAGACCAAATCAAGTGGCAACTTGAAGAATTGTTTAGTTTCATATGTTATAATCAATATTTTAATTCATTTTAATTGTCCAATGTTATTAGTCCACAGTCGATAGTCCACAGTTGATAGTCCAATAATTCATATATAGTTTAATATATAATATTCAAATTAATTAATACGTGTCGTGACCCGTATATGTCTCAGACTCGATCACAACTCAAACTATATATATTATTGTAGAATCAACCTCAACCCTATATAGAGAACTCGATCATTACTGCATATAGAGTGTCTATGGTGATTCCAAATAATATATATAGATGCGTCGATATGATATGTCAAAACCTTGTATACGTGTCCCGATATTAAAAGTGCGTAAAATAAATAACAGAAAATTAAATAACGTTAAATAAAGTGCGTAAAGTAAATAACAGAAATTTAATGACGATAAATAAAATTGCGAGAATGTAAATTGCGATAAATAAAATGTAATCAGTTAGCTAGGAACAGTTAGCTAGTATTTTGTTAGCGTGGATTCTTAACAAAATTTCTCATAGTTAATTTGTTTGTTTCTAACAAATTTTATTTTGTCCAATGTTTTCTTCATTACGCCACTTGTCGGATTCTGATAGGTCAAAATCCAAATATGAAATTGAATAAAAATGGTTATTCTGTGATGAACGGATTCGTATAGCTGTGGTTGCAAGTAGGATAGTAGATGACTGTTGAATCGGATTCGAAGAATGTACAGTGTAACTTATTAATGTGAAATCTAAATATTCCTCGGGTATTACCTACCCGTTAAAATATTTTCACCATTAACAGTTTGTACAATAAAAATTTTAAATACAATCTTTATGAAAACATATATACATATATATTTTCTTCAGACGTAATTATGGATTTAATGAGTCAATGTGATATTAAACTCATCAGATTTACGGCTAGAACTAGAGTACATAATCTCTAAAATATTAGAGATTACATAATCACCATGAAGGACGAAGATAGTTTATGTAGAACGATTCGTAAAACGATTCGTAGAACGATGATTATGCTTGAGGTATAGATTGCGAAGTTGAGACGTGTGATGATGTTGTTGTTGTTGGTACTCCTTGGTATCCATGGTGCGTATGACGTTGATGTTCGAAGTATAGATTAAGATGTTGAGGTGTGGGATGCGGATGTTGATATTGGTGGTGGTGATGGTACTGTTGACATTGGTGGTGGTACTGGTTATGCTGCTGGTGCTGCTGCTGGTGTTTGTAACCTTCGCACCATATTCTTTAAAGCCACTACCCGAGCGCGAAGCTCGTTGACTTCTTCTATTACACCTGGGTGATTTTCGGTTCGGACTAGCGGATAAATATAATCTAGAATTTGGTATAGTATATAATCGTGGCAAGATACTCTGGAAATGAGAAAAAAGATGGTGTTTCGAACAGGTTCACCGGTAAGTGCTTCAGGTTCTTCGCCAATAGGGCAATGTGGCGGATGGAAAGGATCACCTTCTTCTTATCTCCAATGATTGAGGAGGCTACGAACCCATCCCCAATTCATCCAGAATAGATGATGACTGATTGGTTGATCCATTCCGGTCACACTGCTTTCGGAGCTTGAGTGGGATTCCATTTCGGAATCCGAGTGACTTGAACTAATGACGAATTCCATTTCGTACGATTGAATAAAGAATTTTTTAAATATGAAATGATTTTCTGGCTAACGGATGGTATTCTTAATTACATAGAATATCCATATATAAAGAACAAAAGGTTTCGTAGATTACGGAGGAATTTACGGGATACGCCAGGTAAGGTTTACAGTAACAGATACACTAAGATATTAATCTTGTCTATACACTATTCATGCAATCAATGCAGCAAGATGTGTCTAGACTAAGAATGATAAACAGATAATTTTTGACACAAAATGATAAGCAAAACCTTTTGACATGCAGACTAGGTCGAAGTCCAGACTCACTAATGCATCCTAACGACTACAAGTTAGACACACTAATGTAAGACCTGGTTCGCTATGACCACCGCTCTGATACCAACTGTGAAGACCCGTCCTAATCCATCCGGACGAAGTCCATATCGATTATAAACGATTCACAACAGTTGATTACATCGCGAGGTACTTGACCTCTATATGATACATTTTACAAACATTGCATTCGTTTTTGAAAAGAAAATCTTTCATTACATCGAAAGTTGACGACGTGCATACCATTTTATAATATATCTAACTATAATTGACTTAATAATAATCTTGATGAACTCAACGACTCGAATGCAACGTCTTTTGAAATATGTCATGAATGACTCCAAGTAATATCTTTAAAATGAGCAATTTCACAGCGGAAGACTTCTTTCATACCTGAGAATAAACATGCTTTGAAGTGTCAACCAAAAGGTTGGTGAGTTCATTAGTTTAACATAAATAATCATTTCATAATTTTAATAGACCACAAGATTTCATATTTCCATTTCTCGTAAACATACGTCCCATGCATAGAGACAAAAATATCATTCATATGGATTGAACACCTGGTAACCGACATTCACAATATACATATAAGAATATCCCCATCATTCCGGGATCCTCCTTCGGACATGATATAAATTTCGAAGTACTAAAGCATCCGGTACTTTGGATGGGGCTTGTTGGGCCCGATAGATCTATCTTTAGGATTCGCGTCAATTACGGTGTCTGTTCCCTAATTCTTAGATTACCAGACTAAATAAAAAGGGACATATTCGATTTCGATCATTCAACCATATAATGTAGTTTCAATTACTTGTGTCTATTTCGTAAAATAGTTGTAAAAGTTGCGCATGTATTCTCAGCCCAAAAATATAAAGGGTAAAAAGGCAAATGAAACTCACCTAATGTATTTTGTAGTAAAAATACATAGAATGACATTGAACAAGTATAGGGTTGGCCTCGGATTCACGAACCTATATCATTTATGTATACATTAACACATATAATTGTAATCGGACAAATTTACATATATATTTATTAGTGATATAAATTATATGTTTCATTCATTAGTTAATTAAATATATTTATTTTAAATATTTTAATTAAATACTAAAAATATCAATATAGATGTTATATGTAAATTATAATATTAAAATAATGTTAATAATAACAATAATAATAATAATAATAATAATAATAATAATAATAATAATAATAATAATAATAATAATAATAATAATAATAATAACAATTAGATTTAATAATCATAATAATAATAACAATAGTGATAAATTTTGTAATAATAATGATAATAATAAAATATATTTTTTTATAAAAATGATAATTTTAATAAGAAAGCTAAATTTTAATATTAATAATAGTATTAATACTAATATATTTATGATAATAATTATACTTTTAATAATAATTATAATAAAGTTTCCATAATAAAAGATATGTTGTACATGCATGTATAATCTATAATTTAATCAGATTTCATACGTGTTCATAATATTACTTATTATCAATACCTATGGTTTTATCTATACTTCATCATACTTATCGTACTCATGATAATAATATTATCCATAATCTTAAATTTTACTTTTACTAACATTTTCATATATTTAACTTTAGTCATAATTAATATCTTTTGTTTTTACAAGTTTCTAATAATAATAATATTAGTAAAAATATTAATAATATTAATAATAATAATAATAATAATAATGATAAATAATAATAGAAATGTGTATACCCTTTTGAAAGCTTTCCTAAAAAGAATTGACCACGACGGGGCTCGAACTCGTGACCTCTCGCTTAACCGAATCACACCCAACCACTGCACTATATATGCTTTTCAGATTTAGTTCCTAATTTAAATCTTATTAACCATCTCTCGGCCCAAAAGGAAGTATACCATGGATTTCAGCCCAATCGAATACAGCCCAACAAAAATAATTAAACACGACCCAACAGCATTTTCGGCCCAACATGTATAAGTAATTAAAAAGGTGTGTGTTTGTCTCGGCCCAAGAAAAATGCGGTGGCCCAACAGAGAAGAAAGTGAGCGATAGCCCAACATCCTTAAATCTATATTTTATGGCTAGTGGATTCAGTGGTTTTTGAATCAAAGTAAGCATCCTCAACTTGAAATCCTGTCCCTACTCACTTTGATTGAAAATAAAACTCATTATTAAACATCATCATTTACGTGTATGTTTTTCCCACTCCCCCATCATAAAAAAAATTCGTTGTTTGTAAATCCTAAATCAAAAATATCGAAAACAGTAAAATTATGGGGTGTTTGGTTTTTGTTGGTAACGGGCTGCCAAAAAAAAATTAAATAAATAAAAGGCTTCACAAAGTAGTGTTTGTAGATGGTTTACGATGGTGTTCTTTTTGTGAAGGTGACGAATATTTTGTAGGTGGTTTATGTGCTTGGGTTGACTAAAGGTGGTCTTGGTGTTGGTCGATTATAAAGGAAAAACAAAAGACACAAGTTTGCAAGTTTTGTGGGTTGATGTAATGGGTTTTGTCGAAGAACAAGAATGGTGGTATTAGGTTGACTTCATAACTTATCAATAGCAATCGAAAGGATGTTCTTGGGTGGTGATGGAAAGTTGTAGGAGGTGCAAGGTGGCTATAGTGGTGAAAGATTAAGGTTGGGTTCGTTTGATACAAATATTTAAACAATGGAGAGAAAAATATTGATGATGGTTTGAGGTAGTTCGGTGGTCATGGTGTGGTTGTCGGTTGTGGTGAGCCAGAGAAGGAAGGTTGTAAACTTGTAATGGTTTTTGTGTTTTATGTTGTATCATGTATATGTTTATACATAATACCATGTAGTCTATGATGTGGAAAGAATCAAAAGAATGGAAAACATGAGGCTAGATATTAATTCGATTCACGGGTTACACGATGAAAAAACCTTTAAAAGTAGAAAGTGACTGGAAACTAATCTTGTTGTATATATATATATATATATATATTTAGATATTAGATGTAAGTTATTATAAAATAATAAATAAAATAATAAAATCTGAAACTAATATCTTGTGAAGTAAAGCCAATCAGGGATTTGTCTAAAAATCAGTCGACGTTTACATTTTAGGGATATTATACCGTGTCCATTGCTAAACATTTTTTGTATAAAAGTGTTCCTAAAAATCCCAAACTTTTAGATTAAATATAATTAATTATTTCACTCATTAACTGTTTGAAACCTGATCAAAAAAGTTCGATAATTGTTTATTTTCTGTTCCAATTTATGTGTACGGAGTACTAATACTTAAACTTAAAAAGGAAAAAATATTTTTAACAAATCTATCATCTTCGTAATCGATTTACAGTTCAACTTTTATTTTAGATATTCGTAAACTCATATTAGATCTATATGAACACTAACGAAATGTCAACCGAGTATTATAACTGTTGACTAAATCTACTCGAAACCATTCATTTTCAATATACACTTTCTATGTATATTTCCAATCTTAATTAACAAGTTTAAGTAAATAAATATATTAATTATATCTTTTTAAACAAGTAAATATAACATTATATATTTTCAAGTATTATTTATATATAATATAAGTATATATATCTATATATTTATAAATATAGTTTCCATTACATCGCATATTATTTTACATATTTAATTCTAACAGTTTAATGATATATTATTTCAATAATATCTACATGCATCTATTAATATAGTTGTTCGTGAATCGTCGGATACAGTCAAAGGTTAAATGCATTCATATAATAGTTCAAAAATTTTGAGACTCGGTCTAACAGATTTTGCTTATCGTGTCGGAAATATATAAAGATTAAGTTTAAATTTGGTCGAAAATTCCCGGGTCATCACATTTGGGTCTTGGATCTTCAAGATCTAACTAAGAACTATGTTCTACATCTTATGATCTTGATTAGTTAGTTTACTTTCAAGTTTGTAGTTCAATATTACTTTTATAGTTCATGTATGTGTCAGATCTAAGATTTTGATGTAACTTTGGTTCATCAAGTTACTTGCAACACTTAAATGAGTTGTGCTACATGCGATATCTTTTAAATACAGCACACCTTTCTTGTGTACGAAACTATTTTTCATAAATCTTAGTAACCGTACACATATTTCGTGCACAAAATAACATACACATAACCTGTGTATAAAATCATTCTCTCGATACATAACATTCATATCAATTGGTGGCAATTATCATGTCCACATAATTCAATGGTGGTAATTATCATGTTCACATAATTCAATGGTGGCAATTATCATGTCCACATAATTCAACGGTGGCAATTATCATGTCCACATAATTCAATAATAATCTGCAAAACTTCTATCTGCATAATAATTCATTCGAGGAATGTTTTGCTTGTGTCTATCTCGTCAAACATTTATAAAAGCATTTCATGTATTCGCAGTTCAAAATATATTTCAAAAGCATTTAATAAAGCAGTTATAAAAACAGCGCATGTATTCTCAGTCCCAAAAATGTAAAGAGTAAAAAGGAGCAAATGAAACTCACCTAATGTATTTTGTAGTAAAAATACATATGACTATATTGCACAATGCAGGGTTAACCTCGGATTCACGAACCTATATTATTTGAATATATATTAATACATATAATTGTAATCGAATAAATTTGTATATTGTTAGGGCTATGATTAATAATCTAATGAATTACATTTGTTTTGTATACTTTAAATAAATAATTATAAAATAATTTTATTATGTATGTTTTTATATGATTAATTTTTATTGTAATAACAATAATGATAATGATAATATATTAAAAAAATAGTGATACTTGTAATAATGATAATAATAATAATAATTTTTAATATAATAATAAAATCATATTTAATAATAATAATAATAATAATAATAATAATGATAAAATAATAATAATAATAATAATAATGACAATAATGATAATAATGATGATATAATAATAATTTTTATACCATAATTCGATATCGTCATCTTTGATCATAACCGCCATTCACCATCTTCGTCGTTCATGATCATCACGATCATCATCAACATCATTTTGATCGTCATTATCGTCATCATCATACTCGGTTCATAATAATAGTAATAATAATAATATTAATAATTATAATAATAATATTATTATTATTAATAATAAAAATAATAATTAACAATAATGTTTATACCCTTAATCGTCATCCATATTATCATCATGGAATCTCATCATCATCATACATCACATTAACAATTATCATAATCGTATCATCAAATCCATCACTCGTCATCATGCATCACAATCATCATCCAACTTCATCATCATTAACATAACATCGTCGTTTTCATCAATCGTGAATCACCATCATGTATCATCTTTCATCGACACTATCCTCATCGAGACTTATTCTCAATCGTCAAAGCTCACTGTCTACATCATCATATTTCATTCGATATCACCATCATGTTCGTGATTCCTCATTATCATACCATGATTATCATAATCATCATCGTTGCATTATTAATGTATGTGTGTGTGCTGTAGTCGGATAAGGAAACAGAAAAAAATGAAGAGTTGGCCAAATTCTCGTGGCCCAAGTTATTCTATAGCCCAAGAGTAAAAAATAAATGGGCCAAACATAAAATAAAAACTCAATCCAAAAGAGATTCAAGGAAGTTTTAGTTTTGTATTTCACGATGGATTCGGTGGAAAGTGGGGTCGTCTGTAACGTATCCTCATCCTCTTTATCATGCTTGCAATCGTCATCATACATCACTATGATCATTGTGATCATCATCTTAATCATCATCTTTATCCTTCCCTCCATTATCATCGTTTTCAACTCTCCATCATCATTTTCATCTCGTCGTCTTCTTCACCATTAATTATCATCATTCCCCATCGTTCTTTATCTTCACTATAACAGAAAAAGAAGAGAGTAGCAGCGACAGTGATCGTTGCTAATGGTGGTGGTTTCCTTGACAATAATAGTGGTTTAATGGCAACGGTAGAAGGATTTATAGAGTGGCGACGGAGTCTGTTTTGTGGTGATGATGAACCGGTAGTGGGATTTCAAAATGGTGTTTGTTTGATAGAAACTATTGCAACCAGAAGAAATATAAAACGCGAGTTGCAGGTGGTTTGATGTAATTCTCGATTGAAGAAAGAGAAACTAAAGAGAAAGGTGACGGGGAAGGTGATCGTGGAGGTGGTTCGGCTGCAGGTAGTGTGGCAGTGAATATGATGGTATGGTGGTTATGGGTGGTTCGTGGAGGTTGCATAGGGTGGTGACCGACCCTAAATCAAACGAAAACAGAAACAAGATCAATGGTGTGTTCGAGGATGATTTGAAGATAGTGATGGCCCTTGATGGTTATTCGTAGGTGGTTGTTTATTCACAATTTATGGGGAGGAGGTTGAGTGTGGTTGCTCATGGCGGCGTGTTGTTCATGATGGAGTGAGGAGGGTGGCGATGAGTGATAACCTCCAGTGATTTTTGGCTCAATGACTACTTGTATGTTTTTGGTAGTATCATGCATATGTATATATAATTATATAGTACATTTAATTCTGTGGGCAAAAGGAAGGTACAGTAATCCCACTCACTCATAATTTAATTGTCACGGGGTGTTTAAACTATATCTCTGCCGACATAATATTACTGCTGGGTTTCGGGTTCCGTTGTTAAATCTTGGCGGCTAAAAGTCTTCAGAAAAATCTTATATTTTTAAATTACCTATATTTATTTATTTTGGGCATTATGGTATAAAATTCAGTCATTAACTTAATTAATAAAATTTACATCAACTGTCCCTCTCATTTATGGGTAAAATATATAAAGTGTTAAAACTTAACAAATAGTTCCTAAATACATTTTTGATAAGCCTAAAATTTATAGAACTCATTTTCGTATCGCTGTTTATTTTAAAATTACATAAGGTTGAATTTAATTTGCTTAATATCAATCGGAACATCAAACGAGTATCACAATCATTTAATATTTATTTTTAATATACTTTATTTATATATAGATTCAGGTTTTATTATATAATTAAATACATTAAGTATATGTTTTCAAATAAATAAATTTAATATCTAATCTTATATATTTATAATTAATATTCATGTACATATATATATACATACTTAAATATATATGAATCTATTTACAAATGGTTGTTCGTGAATCGTTGGGAACAGTCGAAGGTCAATTGAATATATAAACATAGGTTTCAAAATTTTCGAGACTCAACATTACAGATTTTGATTATCGTATCGAAATCATATGAAGATTAAGTTTAAATTTGGTCAGAAATTCCCGGGTCGTCACAGTACCTACCCGTTAAAGAAATTTCGTCCCGAAATTTGAGTGAGGTGGTCATGGTTAACACAAAACATGTTTTCATGACAAATATGAGTTGATAATAAAATTTTATCATTATTGATTAACATAAATAAAATGATTCGATTATGTGAAGCGTACGAATGAAGCTATCACTAAAGATTTAGATAGAGATTTTACTTTTGACGTAGTTACGGTGGATTTAGAAATAAGGTGCGTCTTAACTTTTGACGTTGTCTCAATTGAATTCCAGAATTCAAGGGATTGAAAGAAAATCTTCGAAATCTAAAAGATTTGATTCTTCGGGATTTAAGGAAATTAAGATCTCTTTAATTAAATGCGATAATCTGCCTCGATTGCTTTGTCTGGTATCTCTACTATAAATGAACTTCTTCTGTTCTATTATTTTTCACCACTTCTATACTCAATTTCTAAATTCAAAAGATTGTGAAAATGCTTAACCCAGTTCTGATTCTTGTTCTTATCCTCACTATCGCAACAATCATTCTCCTTTTTCAACTTTCATCGGAGGAATCCGTTTTCTTCCATTTTGCCTTTGGGGTTATAGTGTTTTTAATTCTCTCGTGTCTTTATGTTGTGATAAACATTGATATACACGGTTTGTAATCTTTGTGTTTGTGATCGACTGTATATTTCTTGTTATGTTTCGGAGCTCTATGATCTTGTTTTCTCTTTCCGATTCTAAATCAAGCGAATAATGGTTCAGAATTCATAGGTATAAAGTTTCAAATGATTTTTATATTCCAAACAGGGTGGAACGTGATAGCACGATTTGATTTTCAAATTTATCAAAATTACAGAAGGTAGAACTATCAAGAATATATTTTCTTGATATGTTCAGAATTTAAGTAGAATGAAAGAGTTATGTAACATGGCTCCCGATGACGTTATGATCTGTGAATCATCATGTTCCAATAGAACTTCCAGCATGACTTACTGTAATATAATCACGTTGGTCAGGCGTCATTATATTATACTAACCCATGCTTCAATTCCCAACACTTCTCCACAATTCATTCATAATTTATACTTTGATTTTACAGAAGTTTCCAATATAATGGAATACATAAAACATGAAGGGGTAGATAATTTCGGACAAGACTATTTATGAAAATATCCTCAGAAATATCGAAAATATTTATGATGATATTTTGGAATTTCTAAGTTCGAAGGTTGATGAAGAAAAATTTTCTGCAAGATTTTAACATGACTTCGGAGCAAGATATTCTCTAAAGATTTCATCGGATCCAGAATTACCTGGATTCTTTGAATATAGGGTTTGGTCCTTGTATTTGTCCTTGGTCTCCTTCATGGTTAGCTCAATCTGTTTTCAGTACCAAATTTTCTATCGAGCGTTCCTAACACTCCTTTCTTTATCATCAAACTTTTGGCCGTTTAGACCATCTACCATTTTTCTATTTCCTCTGCATTTAATGCTACGGTATCTGAATCATCGGTTATCAATCCGAGGTGGTTTCAGGAGAATTGTGTTTTTAGATGATTAAACGCTGATCTCTGGTAATTGGTATGGCAATTCTCGTTACAAGGTGCGGATGAGTTCATGATAAGACTTCAATAGATAAATATAGTGATTTGTTGGAGAGATTTAAGTCAAGGAGCAACGAAGTTGCTGGTACGTCTGCTGGTGATATGGTGGAATATAAAAGGTTCTCCGATAACAATAAAAGAGCACGCATATATATCAAGGTTATAATAAGGTTGTTTCGAATGAAAAGTCGAAGTTGACTTGCTGGAGCTGTGAAAAAATTTACTAATTTGAAAAGGGATTGCAAAGTTATTTTTGGTAATAACAACTCCCAAAGGGTTAGCACAGATACGTTTTAAACATTTACTCAGGTTCTGAGTGTTTTCAGGTGCATAACGATATGCATCAATCTTTTCTTCCGTAGATGAAGTGCGTTTGGTTCATCCTCTCAATTGAAGTGTTTTCAAGAATTAAGAAATGTTTGAACGCAGATTGGAATCGTCAAGATACAAATGAGGTTTAAGATGAAATCAAGTGGCAGACTTGAAGAATTGTTTAGTTTCATATGTTATAATCAATATTTTAGTTCATTTTAATTGTCCAATATTTTCTTCATTATGCCACTTGTTGGATTCTGATATGTCAAAATCCAAATATGAAATCGAATATAAATGGTTATTCTGTGGTGAACGGATTCGTATATCTGTGGATGTAAGTAGGATAGTAAATGACTGTTGAATCAGATTCGAAGAATGTACAGTGTAACTTATTAATGTGAAGCTAAATATTCCTCGGGTATTACCTACCCGTTAAAATATTTTCACCATTATTAGTTTGTACAAAAGAATTTTAATTACAATCTTTATGAAAACATATATACTTATATATTTTCTTCAAATGTAATCATGGATTTAATGAGTTAATATGATATTAAACTCATATGATTTTCGGTTTGAGCTAGAATAAGTAATCTCTAAAACTATTAGGAACCACATATTCTTCGCAGAATATCAATGAAGTTATGGCTCAATACTTCATCGTTAATTGTTGTTGGTATTTCTTGGTATCTATGGTGCGTATGATGTTGATGTTAGAGGTGTGAAATGCGGATGTTAATGTTGGTGGTGCTTGTGGTGCTTGTGATGTTTGTAAATCACGCACCATTCTTGTCAAGGTTTCTATCCTGCCCTCTATCATTTCTATCCACCCACTCATCTGATTCGATAGATCTTGATTATCAATTTGAAGTTCCCTAACTTCTTCTAATATTCCCCTTCGATTGGTATTCGGAAGTAGAGGTTGAATATTTTCTGAGATTGCAGTAATGTAACCTTTGAGGGCGAATATTTTGACAAGAAAGGTGAAAACAGTGTTGCACATAGGTTCACCGGTGAGTACATTGTTTTCTCCAATGTTAGGTGGTAAGTTTGGTTCACGGTAGGGTTCGCCTTCTTCATTTCTCCATCGATTAAGTAAGTCTCGGACCCACCCCCATCTCCTCCAGAAAGAAAAATAGTAAAATGGTTGAGGCACTTCTGGTTCATTGACTTCGGAGTCTGCTTCAATATCCATTTCGAAGTTGCTTCTGGAACTAATGGAATCCAAACCAGGTGTAGGATCCATCTCTCACGATCAGTTAAAGGATTTTGATATGAAATGATTTTTAAGTATCTAATGATATTCTAATTATATATAGAATATCTATACACACTTCTAAAGATCCCGTGGATTATGGAGGAAATTAAGGAAACGTGTCAGACAAGATTTAATGTGATGGGACATGAATTTGTTTGTACATCATCTATGAAATAATTGCAATAAGACGTGTCGAGAATGACAATGATAGATAGATATTTTTCGACAAGAAATGATAAGCAAAACTTTTGACATGCAGACCAGGTTCAAGTCTAGACTCATTAATATAACCTAACAACTACTAGGTCGAAGTCCAGACTCATTAATGCATCCTAACAACTACTAGTTAGACACACTAATGCAAGACCTGGTTCGCTACGACCACCGCTCTGATACCAACTGAAATGCCCCGTCCTAATCCATCTGGACGAAGTCTTCAACAGTTGGTCCCATTGCGAGGTTCTGACCTCTATATGCCATAAACGACTCCATGTAATATGAGCAAATGCACAGCGGAAGATTTCTTTCATACCTTAGAATATACATGCTTTAAAGTGTCAACCAAAAGGTTGGTGAGTTCATAAGTTTATCATAAAACAATAAAATTCATCATTTTGATAGACCACAAGATTTAAATGCTGCATGGTACAAATGGGCCCGAATCCTATACCCACCTGTAATGTACATGCGATATCTTTTAAATACAGTACACCTTTCTTGTGTACGAAACCATTTTTCATAAATCTTAGTAACCGTACACATATTTCGTGCACATAATAACATACACATAACCTGTGTATAAAATCATTCTCTCGATACATAACATTCATATCAATTGGTGGCAATTATCATGTCCACATAATTCAATGGTGGCAATTATCATGTTCACATAATTCAATGGTGGCAATTATCATGTCCACATAATTCAACGGTGGCAATTATCATGTCCACATAATTCAATAATAATTCGCAGAACTTCTGTCTGCATAATAATTCATTCGAGGAATGTTTTGCTTGTGTCTATCTCGTCAAACATTTATAAAAGTATTTCATGTATTCGCAGTTCAAAATATATTTCAAAAGCATTTAATAAAGCAGTTATAAAAACAGCGCATGTATTCTCAGTCCCAAAAATGTAAAGAGTAAAAGGGGGCAAATGAAACTCACCTAATGTATTTTGTAGTAAAAATACATATAACTATATTGCACAATGCAGGGTTGACCTCGGATTCACGAACCTATATTATTTGAATATATATTAATACATATAATTGTAATCGAATAAATTTGTATATTGTTAGGGCTATGATTAATAATCTAATGAATTACATTTGTTTTGTATACTTTAAATAAATAATTATAATATAATTTTATTATGTATGTTTTTATATGATTAATTTTTATTGTAATAACAATAATGATAATGATAATATATTAAAAAAATAGTGATACTTGTAATAATGATAATAATAATAATAATTTTTAATATAATAATAAAATCATATTTAATAATAATAATAATAATAATGATAAAATAATAATAATAATAATAATGACAATAATGATAATAATGATGATATAATAATAACTTTTATACCATAATTCGATATCGTCATCTTTGATCATAACCGCCATTCACCATCTTTGTCGTTCATGATCATCACGATCATCATCAACATCATTTTGATCGTCATTATCATCATCATCATACTCGGTTCATAATCATAGTAATAATAATAATATTAATAATTATAATAATAATATTATTATTAATAATAATAAAAATAATAATTAACAATAATGTTTATACCCTTAATCGTCATCCATATTATCATCATGGAATCTCATCATCATCATACATCACATTAACAATTATCATAATCGTATCATCAAATCCATCACTCGTCATCATGCATCACAATCATCATCTAACTTCATCATCATTATCATAACATCGTCGTTTTCATCAATCGTGAATCACCATCATGTATCATCTTTCATCGACACTATCCTCATCGAGACTTATTCTCAATCGTCAAAGCTCACTGTCTACATCATCATATTTCATTCGATATCACCATCATGTTCGTGATTCCTCATTATCATACCATGATTATCATAATCATCATCGTCGCATTATTAATGTATGTGTGTGTGTGCTGTAGTCGGATAAGGAAACAGAAAAAATGAAGAGTTGGCCAAATTCTCGTGGCCCAAGTTATTCTATAGCCCAAGAGTAAAAAATAAATGGACCAAACATAAAATAAAAACTCAACCCAAAAGAGATTCAAGGAAGTTTTAGTTTTGTATTTCACGATGGATTCGGTGGAAAGTGGGGTCGTCTGTAACGTGTAGTGACCCGAACTTTTCCATGTTTATATATATTAACTGAGATTGATATTTATATGATTAAATGTTTCCAACATGTTAAGCAATCAAACTTGTTAAGACTTGATTAATTGAAATAGGTTTCATATAGACAATTGACCACCCAAGTTGACCGGTGATTCACGAACGTTAAAACTTGTAAAAACTATATGATGACATATATATGGATATATATATAGTTAACATGATACTATGATAAGTAAACATATCATTAAGTATATTAACAATGAACTACATATGTAAAAACAAGACTACTAACTTAATGATTTTTAAACGAGACATATATGTAACGATTATCGTTGTAAAGACATTTAATGTATATATATCATATTAAGAGATATTCATACATGATAATATCATGATAATATAATAATTTAAAATCTCATTTGATATTATAAACATTGGGTTAACAACATTTAACAAGACCGTTAACCTAAAGGTTTAAAAACAACACTTACATGTAACGACTAACGATGACTTAACGACTCAGTTAAAATGTATATACATGTAGTGTTTTAATATGTATTTATACACTTTTGAAAGACTTCAATACACTTATCAAAATACTTCTACTTAACAAAAATGCTTACAATTACATCCTCGTTCAGTTTCATCAACAATTCTACTCGTATGCACCCGTATTCGTACTCGTACAATACACAGCTTTTAGATGTATGTACTATTGGTATATACACTCCAATGATTAGCTCTTAGCAGCCCATGTGAGTCACCTAACACATGTGGGAACCATCATTTGGCAACTAGCATGAAATATCTCATAAAATTACAAAAATATGAGTAATCATTCATGACTTATTTGCATGAAAACAAAATTACATATCCTTTATATCTAATCCATACACCAACGACCAAAAACACCTACAAACACTTTAATTCTTTAATTTTCTTCATCTAATTGATCTCTCTCAAGTTCTATCTTCAAGTTCTAAGTGTTCTTCATAAATTCCAAAAGTTCTAGTTTCATAAAATCAAGAATACTTTCAAGTTTGCTAGCTCACTTCCAATCTTGTAAAGTGATCATCCAACCTCAAGAAATCTTTGTTTCTTACAGTAGGTTATCATTCTAATACAAGGTAATAATCATATTCAAACTTTGGTTCAATTTCTATAACTATAACAATCTTATTTCAAGTGATGATCTTACTTGAACTTGTTTTCGTGTCATGATTCTGCTTCAAGAACTTCGAGCCATCCAAGGATCCATTGAAGCTAGATCCATTTTTCTCTTTTCCAGTAGGTTTATCCAAGGAACTTAAGGTAGTAATGATGTTCATAACATCATTCAATTCATACACATGTTCGCAAATAAAAATTTAGTTAATTAGAACATAGTTTAGTTAATTCTAAACTTGTTCGCAAATAAAAATTAATCCTTCTAACTTGACTTTTAAAATCAACTAAACACATGTTCTATATCTATATGATATGCTAACTTAATGATTTAAAACCTGGAAACACGAAAAACACCGTAAAACCGGATTTACGCCGTCGTAGTAACACCGCGGGCTGTTTTGGGTTAGTTAATTAAAAACTATGATAAACTTTGATTTAAAAGTTGTTATTCTGAGAAAATTATTTTTATTATGAACATGAAACTATATCCAAAAATTATGGTTAAACTCAAAGTGGAAGTATGTTTTCTAAAATGGTCATCTAGACGTCGTTCTTTCGACTGAAATGACTACCTTTACAAAAATGACTTGTAACTTATTTTTCCGACTATAAACCTATACTTTTTCTGTTTAGATTCATAAAATAGAGTTCAATATGAAACTATAGCAATTTGATTCACTCAAAACGGATTTAAAATGAAGAAGTTATGGGTAAAACAAGATTGGATAATTTTTCTCATTTTAGCTACGTGAAAATTGGTAACAAATCTATTCCAACCATAACTTAATCAACTTGTATTGTATATTATGTAATCTTGAGATACCATAGACACGTATACAATGTTTCGACCTATCATGTCGACACATCTATATATATTTCGGAACAACCATAGACACTCTATATGTGAATGTTGGAGTTAGCTATACAGGGTTGAGGTTGATTCCAAAATATATTTAGTTTGAGTTGTGATCAATACTGAGATACGTATACACTGGGTCGTGGATTGATTCAAGATAATATTTATCGATTTATTTCTGTACATCTAACTGTGGACAACTAGTTGTAGGTTACTAACGAGGACAGCTGACTTAATAAACTTAAAACATCAAAATATATTAAAAGTGTTGTAAATATATTTTGAACATACTTTGATATATATGTATATATTGTTATAGGTTCGTGAATCAACCAGTGGCCAAGTCATACTTCCCGACGAAGTAAAAATCTGTGAAAGTGAGTTATAGTCCCACTTTTAAAATCTAATATTTTTGGGATGAGAATACATGCAGGTTTTATAAATGATTTACAAAATAGACACAAGTACGTGAAACTACATTCTATGGTTGAATTATCGAAATCGAATATGCCCCTTGTTATTAAGTCTGGTAATCTAAGAATTAGGGAACAGACACCCTAATTGACGCGAATCCTAAAGATAGATCTATTGGGCTTAACAAACCCCATCCAAAGTACCGGATGCTTTAGTACTTCGAAATTTATATCATATCCGAAGGGTGTCCCGGAATGATGGGGATATTCTTATATATGCATCTTGTTAATGTCGGTTACCAGGTGTTTACCATATGAATGATTTTTATCTCTATGTATGGGATGTGTATTGAAATATGAAATCTTGTGGTCTATTATTATGATTTGATATATATAGGTTAAACCTATAACTCACCAACATTTTTGTTGAAGTTTTAAGCATGTTTATTCTCAGGTGATTATTAAGAGCTTCCGCTGTCGCATACTTAAATAAGGACGAGATTTGGAGTCCATGCTTGTATGATATTGTGCAAAAACTGCATTCAAGAAACTTATTTTGTTGTAACATATTTGTATTGTAAACCATTATGTAATGGTCGTGTGTAAACAGGATATTTTAGATTATCATTATTTGATAATCTACGTAAAGCTTTTTAAACCTTTATTGATGAAATAAAGGTTATGGTTTGTTTTAAAATGAATGCAGTCTTTGAAAAACGTCTCATATAGAGGTCAAAACCTCGCAACGAAATCAATTAATATGGAACGTTTTTAATCAATAAGAACGGGACATTTCATAACGTATCCTCATCATCTTTATCTTGCTTGCAATCGTCATCATACATCACTATGATCATTTTGATCATCATCTTAATCATCATCTTTATCCTTCCCTCCATTATCATCGTTTTCAACTCTCCATCATCATTTTCATCTCATCGTCTTCTTCACCGTTAATTATCATCATTCCCCATCGTTCTTTATCTTCACTGTAACAGAAAAAGAAGAGAGTAGCAGCGACAGTGATCGTTGCTAATGGTGGTGGTTTCCTTGACAACAATAGTGGTTTAATGGCAACGGTAGAAGGATTTATAGAGTGGCGACGGAGTCTGTTTTGTGGTGATGATGAACCGGTAGTGGGATTTCAAAATGGTGTTTGTTTGATAGAAACTATTGCAACCAGAAGAAATATAAAGCACGCTTTGCAGGTGGTTTGATGTAATTTGTCAAAACCCGACCTTAACCATAAGGACGAATACAATAACATATGATTTCATCGCGAGGTATCGACCTCTATATGCGACATTTTTCAAAAACTGCATTCGTTTTTACAATACAAACCATAGCTTTTATTACAAATACAAGGTTTAAACAACTTAATAATGATTATCGTTTAGCTATAATCTTAGACTTACAAACTTTACATGTGATAATAACAATACGACTTCCAACATATTTTACATTACAAATCCTCCGATATGCAGTTTTATTTTTGACACAAATATGCATACTCAAGATCTTGCTTAAATTCAACATGTTGCAGCGGAAGCTTTTAGTTATCACCTGAGAATAAACATGCTTAAAACGTCAACATAAAGTTGGTGAGATATAGGTTTAATGCTGGCAGCGTTATAAATATAGACCACAAGATTTCATATATAAACGTTTTAATAAAGATATTCTAAGTTGTTGAGCACTTGATAACCATACTTAACATTTAATCAACGTCGCATATTCCCTTTATTATGAAATCTTACTACACCGTACCAAGTGTAGTAACCGAAACGAAGTATTGTGCAACTGTTGAATACTGGTCGTCCAGTCCAGTTGGGGTTGTCAGGCCCGATAGATATATCAACAGGATTCGCGTTTACAATACCTCATGTAAATAATAGTTACCAAGTTACAGGGAAGTATGCCAGTGGTACAACTCAACGTAGAATATATATTTTTAATCACTTGTGTCCATAACGTAAATCATAAAATGCATGTATTCTCATCCCGAAATATTTAGAGTTTAAAAGTGGGACTATATACTCACTTTTGCCTTGAAGGTAATAAACACGACTTGGTCTCCGATTGATATCACAAACCTAACCATATATATAATATATCAACATATTTTCTTTTCAAGTAATCGTTACATATATATATATATATATATATATATATATATATATATATATATATATATATATATATATATACTTTTAATACTTTTAATATTTTCTTAGTCCGTAGTTAGCAGTCCGATGTTAGTGGTCCACAATTAGTTGCTTAAATAAAATAAATAAAGACCCCATCGTATTCGTATTGACCAGAATTAATCTCGACCCATGGTACCATGTTGTCAAGTGACGTGTTGCGTACATAAAATACCGTGTTGTCAAATGACGTGTTGCGTACAATCATGAGGTCTTATGATTAATCTTCTCGTGTTGTTTACGGGTGGTCCTGAAATATATAAAATCAAATCATAAGTAAATATATATGAAATATCATATTAATTAGAAAATATATGATTAATTTAATTTTTCTCCGAATATTTTCGTAGCTAAACTAGCTTCGGATACCCGATCTTGTTTTAGGCGTAGTTTCTTCATCACAACTCCGTTTTTGTTGGTTCAACTTGCCACTTCCTTGGATCGAGTCAAATTTTAAGAATATGAACTGATAATACCTTAGTTTGTATTCGAAATCACAGGTTATAGGTCAAACTTTGGTGAAACTTATGAAAGTGATCATTTTCCATCATAAAAACAACATTTAATGATCATTTTTCTAAAAATACTTACACTTTGAGTTAAACCATGAAATTTTTATGTGTTAACATATTCATAAGAAATATCATTTTTCCAAAACATGAACTTCCAATTCAAAGTTCAAGATAGTTTTTATTTATCCAACCCAAAACAGCCCCCGGTTGCACTCCGACGACGTAGATTCAGTTTTTAAGGTGTTCTTTGTAAAACTAATTTATATCTTGTTAAGTTAGCATATCATTATGATATATTACAGGTCTTGAAGTGTTTTAAAAGTCAAGTTAGAAGGATCTATTTAGTTTGCGAACAAGTTTGAAATCATTCAAACTATGTTCTTGTTGTTAAAATTTTATACCACAAAATAAGATAGCTATATGAATATGAATTGAATAAGATTATGAATAAGGTTGCTACCTCAAGTTACTTGGTAAAATTTACTGTAAGAGATGAGAAAAATCCTAGAATCAAAAGAGTGGTGGAGTTGGATTGAAAGGTTGGAAGTAAACTTGTTTACTTGGAAGGATTTTTGAAGTGTTCTTGAATGGATTTTCTTATGATGATTAAGGGTTGTTTTTGAAGCTAGATCTTCATGGTTATTTGCTGAAATTGTGAAGAACACTTAAGGTTCCTAAGAGTGTGTTTTTGGTTAGAGAAAATGTGTAGTAAAAATGAAAATGGAATGGAGAATAAATGGTGGTGAAAAGATGTATAAATTTGTAATATTGTGCAAAACTCTTGTAATATGCCAAATTGATTAATCATGCATGCTAAGATCCAAAATTGGATGACTCATGGCTGCTAATAAAGTGATTGTGATGTGTATATACCAATAGTAAATACGTATAGAAGCTGGGTATGATACGGGTACATATACCCTAGATATACGTATAAAAATCTTGAGAAAACGGAACGAGGATTCAAATATAGCTATCTTTTGTAAATATACTTATATTGTTTTATGTATATAAATCCTTTAAAAGTGATAAAATACATATCTATACGATACATGTATAAGCATTATAAGTTTTAAGTATTTAAGTCGAAGAACGTCACATATAGTTATCGTTTTGAAAACTTAAGTTAGTAGTCTCAAAATATACTTATAACTCATTGTTATTAGTACATAATGAGATGTTAAACCATTCTTAGATCATGTTAAATATATTTAAATACATATATATACACAAACGTATAATTATCATTTGTTATATAGTTCGTGATATCATCGGTCAAATTGGACGGTCAAACGTTGTGTAAAACTCTTTTTAAAAACATAAATCTCAATAATTCAGATTGCTTATCATGTTGGTAAGGTTTAATTTATGTAAATATTAATCTCATAGGTATAAAATGATCGGAAAAATCCGGGTCGTTACATAATTCTCGATTGAAGAAAGAGAAACTAAAGAGAAAGGTGACAGGGAAGGTGATCGTGGAGGTGGTCCGGCTGCAGGTAGTGCGGCAGTGAAGATGATGGTACGGTGGTTATGGGTGGTTCGTGGAGGTTGCATAGGGTGGTGACCGACCCTAAATCAAACAAAAACAGAAACAAGATCAAGGGTGTGTTCGAGGATGATTTGAAGATAGTGATGGCTCTTGATGGTTATTCGAAGGTGGTTGTTTGTTCACGGTTTATGGGGAGGAGGTTGAGTGTGGTTGCTCATGGCAGCGTGTTGTTCATGATGGAGTGAGGAGGGTGGCGATGAGTGATAACCTCCAGTGATTTTTGGCTCAATGACTACTTGTATGTTTTTGGTAGTATCATGCATATGTATATATAATTATATAGTACATTTAATTCTGTGGGCAAAAGGAAGGCACAGTAATCCCACTCACTCATAATTTAATTGTCACGGGGTGTTTAAACTATATCTTTGCCGACATAATATTACTGCTGGGTTTCGGGTTCCGTTGTTAAATCTTGGCGGATAAAAGTCTTCAGAAAAATCTTATATTTTTAAATTACCTATACTTATTTATTTTGGGCATTATGGTATAAAATTCAGTCATTAACTTAATAAATAAAATTTACATCAACTGTCCCTCTCATTTATGGGTAAAATATATAAAGTGTTAAAACTTAACAAATAGTTCCTAAATACATTTTTGATAAGCCTAAAATTTATAGAACTCATTTTCGTATCGCTGTTTATTTTAAAATTACATAAGGTTGAATTTAATTTGCTTAATATCAATCGGAACATCAAACGAGTATCACAATCATTTAATATTTATTTTTATTATACTTTATTTATATATAGATTCGGGTTTTATTATATAATTAAATACATTAAGTATATGTTTTCAAATAAATAAATTTAATATCTAATCTTATATATTTATAATTAATATTCATGTATATATATATATATATATATATATATATATATATATATATATATATATATATATATATATATATATATATATATATATACATACTCAAATATATATGAATCTATTTACATATGGTTGTTCGTGAATCGTTGGGAACAGTCGAAGGTCAATTGAATATATAAACATAGGTTTCAAAATTTTCGAGACTCAACATTACAGATTTTGCTTATCGTATCGAAATCATATGAAGATTAAGTTTAAATATGGTCGGAAATTCCCGGGTCATCACAATACTTGTCGTTATTGCCATGCTACTTACTGTTACTCATGATTTAGATTGTTTTAGTTACTTGGCCTAATACGTGCTTGCTTTATGACTTACTGACATGGAAAATTTATTTTTCCTTATTCAGATGTCGGATATTTCACCTGCTATCCTTTTGGGCAGCGATTCAGACACTTCAGCCACTTCACCTGCCACTGTTGCCGCTCCCCTGATCCCGTCGGTGACACACTCTAGTGACCTAGGCGCTTCGTCCTCCGGAACTAGTAGTCATGCGCCTGCCCCAGTGGGTACTGCAGACTGAGCCCAGGACCTCCCGGAGATTCCAGCTCCACTTGCCCCGGTACCTCAGGAGCTACAACACCATCCCGGTGGTGTTGTGATTCCCGCGGAATTTGGGGAAGGTCCATTTCGTAATCAGTATCGTCATTGGTGCTGACGCGCTCCTGATGGACGACTCGTGCCGATCCCGCCTTTTAGATACTGACAGATGATGGCCGCCCGAGGAGAGCCAGTACAGCCACCCGTGCAGCCACCTCCACATGATTCAGATGACCCGTCATCCGATGACTCATCCACAGACGACTCTAGTGATGATGACTCCGACGAGGAGGATCCTGATGATGCACCTGTACAGCCACCCTCCACCCCGCCGAAGAAGCGGTACCATTTCGATGGTACCGTCATTCCAGGGATTAATGGAGGTCGAGCATTCACTGACGCATATGGTCAGTGTCATAGGATTACCGCCCATAAGCGGCTTGTGTCGTATCCTGCTGATCCCTTCGTCCGTAAACCTTACCGATTCGTAGCCTCTAATTCTGGAGCCGGACCGTCTGCACCACCAGCTCCACCAGCAACACCCGTACCGACTGCACCGCATGCCCCACTATCCCCCTCTGTCGAGGAACTGATGAGGGAGGTGGAAATCCTCCTTGCTCGGGTAGCTGAGCTCGAGGACCAGATGTCCCACGTATTGGACATCCTACACCCACCTTCACCGTAGGGCTTTTGTAGTAGATTTCATTATGTAATCTAGTTGTAGTTTTATGTTTCACTAATGTATTGTAAGGAATTATGCGAATGTATGCAACTTATTATTATTAATGAATGGAACTTTGCGTTATTTAATTCTTGCACGATGTTCTATTTACGTTACTGTATGATTCTGTGGTATTTGTACCTGGTTGCATTACTTAATAAATATGTGATGTGTTGATTCCATGTTGGTTACCATATACTGTATTATTACTATTTGAATACTAGATTTTGACTTGAGTCAAAATTTTTGTTTAGAACACCATGGCCAACGGACGATCAACACCTACCGCAGCCCAAATCGAGGAGATGATCAATGAACGAGTCACCACAGCTTTAGCAGAAAGGAACCTCCAAGCTCCACCGCCACCGCCACCGGTTATTCAACCCATTCGTAATGGGTGCACGTACAAAGAGTTCCAAAGATGCAAACCCCACAACTTCAGTGGAACAGAGGGGCCGGTTGGTCTCACTAAATGGTTCGAAAAATTAGAATCTGTGTTTCGAGTTAGTAACTACTCGGAAGCGAATAAAACCAAGTTTGCTTCATGTACACTGTCTGACGACGCACTAACGTGGTGGAACACGTTGGCTCAAGCAAAGGGTATCGATGAGGCATTTGCTACCCCTTGGGAGGAATTAAAGGGGCCTTGATTGAAGAATATTGCCCTAGGACCGAGATCCAGAAGATGGAGATTGAGTTTATGCAGTTGAAGGTTGTAGGGAATGACCTCGATGGGTACAATCGTAGGTATTTGGAACTAGCCCTGATGTGTCCTACCATGGTCACCCCGGAATTCAAGCGTATGGAGAGATACTTGTGGGGACTTCCTAAGTCGATTAAGGGAAACGTCACCTCATCCAAACCACCCAATGTCCCGAAAGTGATGCGCATGGCGCATACTTTAATGAATCAAATTATCAGCGATAAACTGGAGAAGGCTAAGTTTGAAGCGGGTAGTAGTGAGAAGCGCAAATGGGATAACCACAGGGGAAGGACCTATGATCAAAACCTGCCGAAACGACATGAGGGTTTCAGAGGAAACAACAACGGTGAAAACCCCAATCCGAACACCAACTCAAACCCCAACTACAAGGGAACCTTACCACAATGCAAGAGGTGCTACAAGCACCATACTGGGTATTGTAACGTTGTTTGTGAAAAGTGCCAACGGACTGGGCATATCGGTAAGGACTGCAAGGTCACCACCATAACTGGGAAGCCGAACCCCAATGGACCGAAAAAGTGATACGAATGCAGACAAACGGGCCATTTCAAAAATGCGTGCCCCAACAAAAGAAAAGATGGCGGACCACCCTGTGGTAGAGCTTTCAATGTTAATGCAAGGGACGCCCGAGAGAACCCCTACTTGGTGACAGGTATATTCACTATCAACAATCTTTTAGCTTCTGTCCTATTTGATACTGGTGCCGATAGAAGTTATGTATGTAGACACTTTTGCGATAAGATTAATTGGTCGTTAGTCCCGTTAAAGGAAAGTATGCTTGTAGAGGTAGCCAATGGAAAACTTGAGAAAGTTGGCCATATTAGCCGAGGAGCTATTATCAACATAGCTGGTGCAAATTTCAAAATTGATTTGATACCCATCAAATTGGGAAGTTTTGACGTGATCATCGGTATAGATTGTTTGACCAAAGTAAGGGACGATATTATCTGTGGAGATAAAGCTCTTCGTTTACCGCAAGGAGATAGTGAGCCACTGATCATTTACAGAGAGAGATGTACCTCGAAGCTGAACCTCATTAGTTGCGTGAAAGCGCAAAAGATCATGAAGAAGGGACGTCTTGCTGTCCTAGCACATGTGAAAATGGTAGAAACTGAGGTGAAGAGTGTGAACGACGTTCGAATTGTGAACGAATTCTCCGATGTCTTTCCTGAAGAATTGCCTGGATTACCGCCGCCAATAGCAGTAGAGTTTCAGATCGATTTAGTACCAGGAGCGGCACCTGTAGCTCGCGCTCCTTATCGACTCGCACGTTCAGAGATGCAAGAGTTACAGAGCCAATTACAAGAACTGCTAGACCGTGGATTTATCCAAAAAAGTTTCTCGCCTTGGGGCGCACCTGTTTTGTTTGTGAAGAAGAAGGACGGATCCTTCTGCATGTGTATCGACTACCGTGAACTCAACAAATTGACAATCAAGAATTGGTATCCTCTTCCCCGCATTGACGATCTTTTTGATCAACTTCAAGGATCGTGTGTTTACTCTAAGATCGATTTGCGATCCGGTTATCACCAGTTGAGGGTGAAGGAAAGCGATGTGATGAAAACAGCGTTCAGAACTCGTTATGGTCATTATGAGTTTCTCGTGATGCCATTCGGATTAACCAACGCACCTGCCATATTTATGGACCTCATGAACCGTGTCTGCAAACCATACCTGGATAAATTCGTTATCGTCTTCATAGATTATATCCTCATCTACTCCAAGAGTGAAGAAGAGCGTGAACAACACCTCCGACTAGTACTTGAACTCTTGAGGCAAGAGCAACTTTACGCCAAATTCTCCAAGTGTGAATTTTGGTTGAAGGAAGTCCAATTTCTGGGCCATATTGTGAGCGACCAGGGTATCAAAGTTGATCCTGCCAAGATTGAAGCTATCAGCAAGTGGGAGACCCCCACTACACTGACGCATATTCGCCAATTTTTAGGTCTCGCACGTTACTACCGAAGATTCATTGAAGGATTTTCTCTGATTGCGCGTCCTTTGACCGAACTAACTCACAAAGGGAAGAAGTTCATTTGGGAACCCGCACACGAATCAGCATTCCAAACTTTGAAGAAGAAGTTAACCACCGCACCTATCTTATCACTTCCTGAGGGCAGTGACGACTTTGTTGTTTATTGTGATGCATCGAAAAGTGGTTTTGGTTGTGTACTGATGCAAAGATCAAAGGTTATTGCCTATGCTTCCCGTCAAATGAAGATTCACGAGTGAAACTACACTACTCATGATCTCGAACTTGGAGCCATTGTCTTTACCCTCAAATTGTGGAGACGCTATCTTTATGGAACTAAGAGCACTATCTTCACCGATCACAAAAGTCTCCAACACATCTTTGATCAGAAGCAACTGAATATGAGACAGCGTCGATGGATCGAGACGCTAAACGACTATGATTGTGAACTTCGCTATCATCCTGGTAAGGCCAATGTTGTAGCTGACGCGTTAAGTCGAAAGGAGAGGACGACACCTCTTCGTGTTAGGGCTCTGAACATCAACATCCATTCGAATCTCAATAGTCAGATCCGAGTAGCCCAAGATGAGGCTCTCAAGGAGGAGAATATATCTCATGAACATTTGAACATACTTTTTTCTTGATTCGAGGTTAGGGAGTCTGGACTCCGATGTTATGCCGGAAGAATTTGGGTACCTCTTTATGGAGATCTACGGAACCTTATACTTGATGAAGCCTACAAGTCGAGATATTCGATTCATCCCAGAGCGGGAAAAATGTACCACGACCTTAAAGAACAGTATTGGTGGCCAAATCTTAAGAAGGACGTTGCAACTTATGTTGGTAAGTGTTTGACTTGCTCAAAAGTTAAGGCCGAGCATCAGAGGCCCTCTGGATTGCTTCAACAACCGGAAATTCCACAATGGAAATGGGAAAGAATAACAATGGATTTCATCACCAAGCTACCAAAGACGGTGGGCGGATACGATACCATCTGGGTTATCGTTGATCGTCTTGCCAAATCTGCACACTTTCTAGCGATGAAGGAGACGGATACAATGGAGAGACTTGCTCAACTATACATTAAAGAGGTTGTATCTCGTCATGGTGTACCTTTATCGATCATCTCAGATCGCGATCCCCGTTTTGCTTCTAGATTTTGGCGTTCTTTACAAGAAGCCATGGGAACCCGTCTCGACATGAGTACTGCATATCACCCACAGACCGACGGGCAAAGTGAACGAACGATTCAGACAATGGAAGACATGTTGCGTGCATGTGTCATTGATTTCGGAAAGGCCTGGGAAAGGCATTTGCCACTCGCCAAATTCTCTTACAACAACAGTTATCACTCGAGTATTAATGCCGCACCTTTTGAAGCAATGTATGGCCGCAAGTGCAGATCTCCTATTTGTTGGGCCGAAGTAGGCGAAAAGCAAATCACCAGACACGAGGTAGTACATGAAACAACGGAGAAGATTGCTTAGATTCAAGCGAGACTTAAGACTGCCCGCGATCGTCAAAAGAGTTATGCCGATATTAAACGTAAAGACTTTGAATTCAACGTCGGTGACCGTGTGATGTTAAAGGTTGCACCTTGGAAAGGTGTGATTCGTTTCGGAAAGCGCGGAAAGTTAAACCCGCGATATATTGGTCCTTTTGAAATTTTGGAGCGTGTTGGACCCGTTGCTTACCGTTTGGATCTTCCAACTCAATTGAGCTCAGTTCATCCTACTTTTCACGTGTCAAACTTGAAGAAATGTCTTGCTGCACCCGAACTCATCATACCACTGGAAGAACTTACCATTGACGATAAACTCCACTTTGTGGAAGAACCTGTTGAAATTATGGACCGTGAGGTCAAAACTTTGAAACGCAACAAGATTTCGATCGTCCGAGTGCGATGGAATGCCAAACGAGGACCTGAGTTTACTTGGGAGCGAGAGGATCAAATGATGCAGAAGTATCCTCACCTTTTCCCGACTTGTAACGACCCGTCAAAATCGCTATTGACGCGGCACATTAATCATTGATTCCACAGTGAGGTTTTTGACCTCTATATGATACGTTTTGATAAAATTTGCATTCATTAAAATAAGTGACTTTCTAAACATAGAAAGTTATAAACATGTGGGCGAGTGCTTAGGTATAAGCAAAATCTCAAAATACATAAGTCTTTAATTTACAGGTTGACATCACAGTCCAATTATTTATTACACAACGCAGTTTTATTTTGAATGCAATAAACTTTGTACAAAGCATGAGAGACTCCATGCAGGCAACAAGCACATCACAGCGGAAGCAGTCTAAGGACCTGAGAATAAAACATGCTAAAAAGTCAACACGAATGTTGGTGAGTTATAGGTTTAATTGCTCGAGTCATAAACATATATAAAGATAGACCACAAGATTTCATCAAAAGTTTATCAATAGATTCTACGTAACAGAGCACCCTGGTAACTAAACTCAACGCTATAGTGATAATTACCCCATTCGTTCTTAATACACGCAAACCAACGTATCTTAAACTCAAATAACATACGTTCGTTAAAAGGCTAGCGCTCTAGCTCGGACGGGGATGTCAAGCCCTATGGATCCATATACAATTATTCGCGCCCACCAGTCCATATCCTATGTACTGGCAGCTACTAGTTACCAAAGCTAAGGTATTTTCGGTTTAACTCAGTGTAGAATTTTGTATGTACTTGTGTCTTATTGCGTTTAAAATAAATTGCATGTATTCTCAGCCCAAAAATATTTAAAGTATTTAAAAAGGGAGACTATAACTCACAGTTCAATATTGAGACTCAATATTGTAGGCAAATTGCATAGACGTAATAATGGTAGACGACCGTATGGTTGGCCTTGGATTCAAGAACAATACCCCGAACAATACCCAATATTTCCTTAGCTTAAAGCGGTTTGAAACCCGAATTAAAAACACCCTCGTATATACCTTATTATTATTAAACTTAAATTTAAAATTATAATTATAATATAAATATAAATATTGAGAGATAATTAAGTGTGATAAACTTCGTCGAACAAACTGCGTATTTATATTACTTTTCAATTTACTGTAGCTCATGCGATCGCATGAGTTTTCAGTGTTTTTGCCATTCGATCGCATGGCCGCCTTTTCCGTTTTTGTTTGCTAGTTCGTCGACATCAAATAGTGTTTTACTGCAGCAAATAGTGTTTACTGTAGCAATAGTGTTACTGTAGCAAATAGTGTTTTCACTGTAGCACTGTAGCAAAATACGGTTTCACTGTAGCAAATAGTGTTTTGCTGTAGCAAATAGTTTTTTACTGTAGCAAAGTAATTTTTACTGTAGCAAATAGGGTTTTACTGTAGGAAAGTTGTTTTTACTTGTACATATATATATACATACATATAATTGTTCATGAATCGTCGAGAGTAGTCAAAGGTAATTGTATATATGAAACAGTTCTAAAATTTTGAGACTCAATCTAACGGACTTTGTTTAGCGTGTCAAAATAATAAATCGTATAGAGAATTGGTTTAAATTAGTCGAAATTTTCCGGGTCATCACAGTACCTCCCCGTTAAAGAAAATTTCGTCCCGAAATTTTGAGTAGTACCTATTTCATGAGCGATATCAGTGAACAAATGTGGATACTTTTGCTTCATTTGATCTTCACGTTCCCAAGTAAACTCGGGTCCTCGTCTAGCGTTCCAACGAACCCTAACTATCGGTATTTTGCTTTGTTTTAATTGTTTGACCTCACAGTCCATGATTTCAACAGGTTCTTCGATAAAATGGAGTTTATCATTGATTCGTATTTCGTCAAGAGGAATTACGACATCCTCTTCAGCTAAACATTTCTTCAAATTTGACATGTGAAATGTGTTGTGAACACTACTAAGTTCTTGCGGTAGCTTTAATCGATAAGCAACTGCTCCAATTCTTTCTGTGATTTCAAAGGGTCCTACGTACCTAGGACTTAGCTTTCCTCGTTTACCGAATCGTACAACGCCTTTCCAGGGTGACACTTTCAACATGACTTTGTTGCGCACTTCAAATTCTAGCGGTTTTCTTCTTACATCAGCATAACTCTTTTGGCGACTCATGGCTGTTTTCAATCGCTGTTGTATTTGAATGATCTTGTCGGTGGTTTCATGAATAATTTCTTGTCCAGTAAGTTGTTTTTCGCCTACTTCACTCCAACAGATAGGAGATCTGCACTTTCTACCGTAAAGTGCTTCAAATGGCGCTGCGTTGATGCTCGTATGATAGTTGTTATTGTATGAAAATTCTGCCAACGGTAAGTGTCGATCCCAACAGGTTCCAAAGTCAATCACGCATGCCCGTAACATGTCTTCCAATGTTTGTATTGTTCTTTCACTTTGACCATCTGTCTGTGGGTGATAAGCGGTGCTCATATCTAATCGAGTTCCCAATGCTTTTTGTAATGACTGCCAAAAATGTGATGTGAATCGAGTGTCGCGATCAGATATGATAGAGATGGGTATACCATGCCTGGAAACTACTTCCTTCAAATATAGGCGTGCTAATTTCTCCATACTGTCTGTCTCCTTTATTGGTAGAAAGTGAGCTGATTTAGTTAGACAATCAACTATCACCCAAATAGTATCATGACTACTTGCAGTCCTTGGCAATTTCGTAATGAAATCCATGGTTATTCTTTCCCATTTCCACTGTAGAATTTCCAGTTGTTGTAGTAATCCTGACGGCTTTGGGTGCTCAGCTTTGACCTTTGCACACGTCAAACATTTGCTTACATAAGTAGCAATTTCTGTCTTCATATTAGGCCACCAATAGAACTTCTTGAGATCGTGGTACATTTTCCCATTTCCTGGGTGAATTGAGTACCTCATTTTGTGTGCTTCATCCAGTACTAGTTGCCTTAGGTTACCATGTTTTGGTACCCATATCCTACCAGCAAAATACAGGGTTCCATCGGCTTTTACTTCAAGTTGTTTTTCTAACCCTTTGCTCATTCCGCCTTTTTCGTTTTCTTCTTTTAAAGCTTCTAACTGTGCTGCTTGAATTTGCTTTGTGAGATCAGTACGAATTTTAATATTCAAAGCTCGGACCCTAAGAGGTTTTACTCTTTCTTTTCGACTTAGGGCATCAGCTACAACATTAGCCTCTCCGGGGTGGTAACGGATTTCACAATCATAATCGTTTAACAACTCTACCCAGCGACGTTGTCTCATATTAAGTTGTTTTTGATCAAAAATATGCTGAAGACTCTTATGGTCGGTGTACACTATACACTTGGTGCCATATAGATAGTGTCTCCATATTTTGAGTGCAAAAACTACTGCTCCAAGTTCTAAATCGTGCATCGTATAGTTCTTTTCATGAATTTTTAGTTGTCGTGAGGCATATGCGATAACTTTTGTGCATTGCATTAATAACCATCCTAAACCTTGGCGCGAAGCGTCACAATAGATCACGAAATCATCATTTCCTTCTGGTAATGACAAAATGGGTGCAGACGTTAACTTCTTCTTTAATAACTGGAATGAGGATTCCTGTTCCGTGGACCAATCATACTTCTTTCCCTTTTGAGTCAATGTAGTTAAGGGTTTGGCAATTCTAGAGAAATCTTGAATGAATCTTCGGTAGTAACCAGCAAGACCTAAGAATTGGCGGATTTGTGTTGGAGTCTTCGGTGTTTCCCATTTACTAATGGCTTCGATCTTGGCAGGGTCAACTTTAATTCCATGTTTACTGACAACATGGCCCAAAAATTGTACTTCTTGTAACCAGAAATCACACTTCAAAAATTTTGCGTACAATTCTTCTTTCTTGAGTATCTCTAGTACCAGTCTTAAGTGTTGCTCATGTTCTTCCTTGTTCTTAGAGTAAATCAATAAGTCGTCGATAAAAACAATGACAAATTTGTCTAAATACGGTCTACAGATGCGATTCATTAGATCCATGAATACTGCTGGAGCATTAGTTAATCCAAAAGGCATGACTAGAAATTCATAGTGACCGTAACGGGTTCTGAACGCGGTTTTAGGAACATCTTGTTCCTTCACTCTCAGCTGATGATATCCGGAGCATAGATCAATCTTAGAATAAACACTTGATCCTTGCAATTGATCAAATAAATCATCAATCCTCGGTAATAGGTACCGATTCTTGATCGTTAATTTGTTTAATTCTCGGTAATCTATGCACATTCTCATAGATCCATCCTTCTTCTTGACGAACAGAATAGGAGCACCCCAAGGTGAAAAACTGGGACGAATAAATCCATGGTCTGATAATTCTTGCAACTGGTCTTGTAATTCTTGCATTTCTGAAGGTGCAAGTCTATATGGAGATCGGGCTACAGGTGCAGCTCCTGGTATGAGATCAATCTGGAATTCTACACATCTGTGTGGAGGTAGCCCCGGTAATTCTTCTGGAATTTACTCCGGGATATTCTCTTACAACCGGCATGTCATCAATGCTTCTTTCTTCAGTATCGATCTTCTTTACGTGTGCCAGAATAGCATAACAACCTTTTCTTATAAGTTTCTGAGCCTTCATACAGCTGATAAGGTTCAGCTTTGAGTTGCTCTTCTCCCCATAAATCATTAATGATGTTTCATCCTTACGAGGGATGCAGATTGCTTTCTCAGCGCAAACAACTTCCGCTCTTGTTTTGGACATCCAGTCCATGCCAACGATTACGTCAAAACTTCCTAATTCTACGGGTATCAAATCGATTTTGAAGGTTTCACTAGCGAGATTTATTTCGCAACCATGGCAAATTTTATCGGCTTTTATTAGTTTACCATTAGCTAATTCATTAGTATATTTATCGTCTAGAGGCAATGATGCACATTTTAGTTTAGAACTAAAGTCTTTACACATATAACTTCTATCAGCACCCGTATCAAACATAATAGAAGCTAGTTGATTATTAACGGTAAACGTACCCGTGACAAGATTAGGATCCTCACGTGCTTCACTGGTACTAACATTAAATGCCCTCCCACGTGCGGGTTCTTTGTTCTTCTCCTTATCAGGGCATTGATTTATAAAGTGACCAGACTTCCCGCATCCAAAACATTTCTTGACATCGGTCGATTTTGTCTTTACTTCAGAAACGGTGGCATAACAATCTTTCGCCACATGTCCTTTCTTGTTGCACTTATCACAGACCACTTGGCAATAACCTGCATGATGTGTGTAACATCTTTTGCAGAACGGATGGGGTCCCTTATAGTTTGGACTTGCAGTTGCCCCATCTTGTTTACCTTTAAAAGTTTCTTGTTTCTTCAGTTGAGTACTTTTGCCCTTATAGTCTTCCCATTTCCTCTTTCCTTCAGTTATCTTGACTTCGGTAATTGGTGCCTTAATCGAACTCTCTGTAATATGGTCCATGAGTTGGTGTGCCATTGTCATGGCTTTCTGCATCGTATTCGGTTTGGACGATGTAACATTTCCTTTGATATTGATCGATAAACCATCAATATACATTTCTATCTTTCGTTTCTCGTTTGGCACCAATTCGGGACACAACAAGGCTAGTTCCATGAAACGCTTTTCATAGTTATTGAGATTCGCGCCGATAACCTTCAGATTACGTAACTCAGATTCCATTTTTCTGATCTCGTTTCGAGGACAATACTCCTCGATTAGCATCTTTTTCAGTTCTTCCCAAGAGATATCATATTCCGTATCTATTCCTTTTGCTTTAGCATAATTGTTCCACCAAGTAAGTGCACCGTCTTACAACGTGCACGAAGCATACTTTGACTTGTCTCCGTTCGCACAATTACTGATTTTGAAAACGGACTTCATCTTTTCAAACCATCGGGTTAGACCGACTGATCCCTCGGTTCCACTAAACGTCTGTGGTTTGCATCCTTGAAAAGTTTTGTATGAGCATCCGTTTCGTGAGTTTGTGTTTACAGCTGCTGCTTTGGCTGCTGCTTCGGCTGTTGCTTTTGCTGCCTCAGCTGTAGCAATTCTTTCATTCACACGTTTCTCGACTAGTTCCTCAAACTCAGCATCTGACATTTGAGACATGTTTCTTCAATACATACAACAGAGATAATTTAATCATATAGAATATTATAGGTAAAATGAGTTGTCAATAGTTAATCGTAGCATATTAATAATATGAACCAATTATTATAAAAGCCTTTTCTTCTTATTAGCATTTTATAATTATTTCTAGGGTATTACCTACCCGTTAAGTTCATACATAATAGCTAGTACAAGGAATTAACTACTAAAATCCTAATAATATTCCACTATGAAAAATTATAGCGAGCTACTACGTTATTATGTAATAATAATAATAAGAAGTAGTAATAATACAAATAATCATTCCATGCATTTATTATTAATAAACCAAAATAATACAATACCATACAATACCGATATTTTACATATGTATATTTTGCATAACAAGATAGAGTAGCACACATAAGCAATAAAATAGCGCATGAAAGATTTATGGTTGCGAGGTCGTTTATTCAGAACTATCAGAAACTTCTTCCCATTTGGTTCTCTCTACCAATTGTTTGTGTGCACATGGTCCGACAGACATTCTAGCAGTGTATTTTATTTTTGGTTGGGGTTTTGAGGTGCTCGGTGCCTCAGTGGGTTTACTATGGTAAGGGTGGTGACGAACCGAATGGTCCTGTTCCTTTTTAATAATTAAGGACTTTTTATTATTGTGGTTGTTTTTATTATCTATAGCAAGTTGGAATTTCTCCTTAGTGACCTCTTTTATTTCATTAGCGAAATCCTCCTCCTTACTGATCTCGTCTGATGACGAACTTTCTGAGTCATGTGTAGGAGAATATGATGACGAACTGCGAGAATATGTACCGGTGATCATGAACCGAAATCTGCCAGGCGTAATCGGCACAACCCGCCCATCGGCGGTATATCTGGACCAATGTCCATATTCGTTTAGAAATGGACGATCCTCGTTTACTCCAAGGATCATGGGTCCATTCCAACGATATTGTGGCTCCGGAAAACTAGAGTTGGGTGGAGCTGGAACCTCCTCTGGGTTTACCGGGAGTTGAGATTCCCCGGCTAACACAATTTCTTCTTTTATTGGAACGCCCTTTTCAGTTGTGGATATAATAGATTCAGTGTCTGATTCCGAGTCGTACAAAATGATAGGATTAGAAGAAGTCATCTATTACATAATTGAAACAACAATTACGTTAGCTTATAAATATATCACATATAATGTTTTTGACCAAATGATAAGCAAAAATCAGTAAAAACAGATATGGTCATAGTCCAGACTCACTAATGCATCCTTACAATTACCAGTTAAACACACTAATGTAATTTCTAGTTCCCTATGACCTCAAGCTCTGATACCAACTGTAACGACCCGTCAAAATCGCTATTGACGCGGCACGTTAATTGTAGTGACCCGAACTTTTTCATGTTTATATATATATTAAATGAAATTGTTATTTACATGATTAAGTGTTTCCAACATGTTAAGCAATCAAACTTTTTAAGACTTGATTAATTGAAATAGGTTTCATATAGACAATTGACCACCCAAGTTGACCGGTGATTCACGAACGTTAAAACTTGTAAAAACTATACGATGACATATATATGGTTATATATATAGTTAACATGATTTTATTATAAGTATGTATCTCATTAGGTATTTTAACAATGAGTTATATACATAAAAATGAGACTATTAATTTAAGAAACTCGAAAACGATATATATAACGATTATCGTTATAACAACGTCTTACTAGGTACATATGAATCATATTAAGATATTGATACACTTGGTTAATTATGTTAAATGATAAGTAAATATATTATTAAGTGTATTAATAATGAAATACATATGTAAAAATAAGACTACTAACTTAATGATTTCGAAACGAGACATATATGTAACGATTATCGTTGTAACGACATTTAACTGTATATATATCATACTAAGATATATTATATATCATAATATCATGATAATATAACAATTTAACATCTCATTTGTTATAATAAACAATGGGTTAACAACATTCAACAAGATCGTTAACCTAAAGGTTTCAAAACAACATTTACATGTAACGACTAACGATGACTTAACTACTCAGTTAAAATGTATATACATGTAGTGTTTTAATATGTATTCATACACTTTTGAAAGACTTCAAGACACTTATCAAAATACTTCTACTTAACAAAAATGCTTACAATTACATCCTCGTTCAGTTTCATCAACAATTCTACTCGTATGCACCCGTATTCGTACTCGTACAATACACAGCTTTTAGATGTATGTACTATTGGTATATACACTCCAATGATCAGCTCTTAGCAGCCCATGTGAGTCACCTAACACATGTGGGAACCATCATTTGGCAACTAGCATGAAATATCTCATAAAATTACAAAAATATGAGTAATCATTCATGACTTATTTACATGAAAACAAAATTACATATCCTTTATATCTAATCCATACACCAACGATCAAAAACACCTACAAACACTTTCATTCTTCAATTTTCTTCATCTAATTGATCTCTCTCAAGTTCTATCTTCAAGTTCTAAGTGTTCTTCATAAATTCCAAAAGTTCTAGTTTCAAAAAATCAAGAATACTTTCAAGATTGCAAGTTTACTTCCAAGTTTTCTAAATCCATTCCAAGTAATCATCCAAGATCAAGAAACCTTTGTTACTTACAGTAGGTTATCTTTCTAATATAAGGTAATAATCATATTCAAACTTTAATTCAATTTCTATAACTATAACAATCTTATTTCGAGTGGAAATCTTACTTGAAATTGTTTTCGTGTCTTGATTCTGCTTCAAGAACTTTCAAGCCATCCAAGGATCCTTTGAAGCTAGATCTATTTTTCTCATTTCTAGTAGGTTTATACAAGGAACTTGAGGTATTAATGATGTTCATAACATCATTCGATTCATACATATAAAGCTATCTTATTCGAAGGTTTAAACTTGTAATCACTAGAACATAGTTTAGTTAATTCTAAACTTGTTCGCAAATAAAAGTTAATCCTTCTAACTTGACTTTTAAAATCAACTAAACACATTTTCTATATCTATATGATATTCTAACTTAATGATTTAAAACCTGGAAACACGAAAAACACCGTAAAACCGGATTTACGCCGTCGTAGTAACACCGAGGGTTGTTTTGGGTTAGTTAATTAAAAACTATGATAAACTTTGATTTAAAAGTTGTTATTCTGTGAAAATGATTTTTATTATGAACATGAAACTATATCCAAAAATTATGGTTAAACTCAAAGTGGAAGTATGTTTTCTAAAATGGTCATCTAGACGTCGTTCTTTCGACTGAAATGACTACCTTTACAAAAACAACTTGTAACTTATTTTTCTGACTATAAACCTATACTTTTTCTGTTTAGATTCATAAAATAGAGTTCAATATGAAACCATAGCAATTTGATTCACTCAAAACGGATTTAAAATGAAGAAGTTATGGGTAAGACAAGATTGGATAATTTTTCTCATTTTAGCTACGTGAAAATTGGTAACAAATCTATTCCAACCATAACTTAATCAACTTGTATTGTATATTATGTAATCTTGAGATACCATAGACACGTATACAATGTTTCGACCTATCATGTCAACACATCTATATATATTTCGGAACAACCATAGACACTCTATATGTGAATGTTGGAGTTAGCTATACAGGGTTGAGGTTGATTCTAAAATATATATAGTTTGAGTTGTGATCAATACTGAGATATGTATACACTGGGTCGTGGATTGATTCAAGATAATATTTATCGATTTATTTCTGTACATCTAACTGTGGACAACTAGTTGTAGGTTACTAACGAGGACAGCTGACTTAATAAACTTAAAACATCAAGATATATTAAAAGTGTTGTAAATATATTTTGAACATACTTTGATATATATGTATATATTGTTATAGGTTCGTGAATCAACCAGTGGCCAAGTCTTATTTCCCGACGAAGTAAAAATCTGTGAAAGTGAGTTATAGTCCCACTTTTAAAATCTAATATTTTTGGGATGAGAATACATGCAGGTTTTATAAATGATTTACAAAATAGACACAAGTACGTGAAACTACATTCTATGGTTGAATTATCGAAATCGAATATGCCCCTTTTTATTAAGTCTGGTAATCTAAGAATTAGGGAACATACACCCTAATTGACGCGAATCCTAAAGATAGATCTATTGGGCCTAACAAACCCCATCCAAAGTACCGGATGCTTTAGTACTTCGAAATTTATATCATATCCGAAGGGTGTCCCGGAATGATGGGGATATTCTTATATATGCATCTTGTTAATGTCGGTTACCAGGTGTTCACCATACGAATGATTTTTATCTCTATGTATGGGATGTGTATTGAAATATGAAATCTTGTGGTCTATTGTTACGATTTAATATATATAGGTTAAACCTATAACTCACCAACATTTTTGTTGACGTTTAAAGCATGTTTATTCTCACGTGAATACTAAGAGCTTCCGCTGTTGCATACTAAAATAAGGACAAGATTTGGAGTCCATGTTTGTATGATATTGTGTAAAAACTGCATTCAAGAAACTGATTTCGATGTAACATATTTGTATTGTAAACCATTATGTAATGGTCGTGTGTAAACAGGATATTTTAGATTATCATTATTTGATAATCTACGTAAAGCTTTTTAAACCTTTATTTATGAAATAAAGGTTATGGTTTGTTTTAAAAATGAATGCAGTCTTTGAAAAACGTCTCATATAGAGGTCAAAACCTCGTATCGAAATCAATTAATATGGAACGTTTTTAATCAATAAGAACGGGACATTTCAGTTGGTATCAGAGCGTTGGTCTTAGAGAACCAGAAAATTTGCATTAGTGTGTCTTATCGAGTTTGTTAGGATGCATTAGTGAGTCTGGACTTCGACCGTGTTTTCTTTAAAAATGATTGCTTAACATTTTTGTTGGAAACTATATATTATTAACATGTATATATTATGTGATATATTAATCTCTTAACATATTTAATATTGTGTGATAGATGTCTACCTCTAACACAAATCCCATTGACTCACCTAATAATAACGAAGAGTCGAATATATATTGGACTGATTTACAAGTTCCCGAAGAAGAACCGGAAGAAGAATCAGAACCGGAAGAGGAGGAACCGGAGGAGGAAATAGAACCGGTGGGGGAAATAATAAAACGGTTAAGTAAAAGAAAATCCTCAACCAACCGACCAAGGTTAATTATGGTCAATGGTGTTTCCGCCAAGGAAGCAAAATATTGGGAGGATTGCCAATTCTCCGATGAATCGGATTCCGACGAGAATTCCGATGATGTTATAGAAATTACCCCAACTGAATTTAAAAAGGCAAAAGAAAATAATAAGGGAAAGGGCATAAAAATAGAGAAATCTAATTCCAACCCCGATGAACTTAATATGTATCGTCAACCCCCGAAGCCCTTAAGTTGTAACAATGACCCGGGAACCTCTAAACCACCAGGTTTTTCTAAACCGTTGTGGAAAACGACAGCTCGTATTAGGGGAACATCATATATCCCTAGAAACTTGGCAAAACGAACCAAAACCGAAGAAGAAGAAACGAGCGAGTCAGAATAAGATAGTTGTATTCGTGTGGTGTAATATATGTAATATAGTGTGCTTATGCTTTATGATATATGTAAAAATTGCTTGTATTAATAAGTATTTTTTTTTATGAATCTAACTCTTGTCTATTTTACAGTATAAAAACACAAAATGGATAGACAACCCAATATTTTAAGAGACCTACCCGGAGACATGATTGATGAAATCTTGTCTAGAGTCGGTCAGAATTCTTCGGCACAACTATTTACGGCGAAATCAGTTTGTAAGACATTCGAAGAACGTTCCAAGAATGTCTTGGTTTATAAGAGACTTTCGTTTGAAAGATGGGGGATATCACATTGGGAAACCCATAAGTTACGATGTGTTTACTTTGACGCATATATTGCGGGGAACCCAAATGCTATTTTACGCAACGGGTTAAGAAATTATTTTGACTCAATGTATCCGAATATAGGACTTCATGATTTAGAAAAAGCGGCTAACATGCAACATAAAGAAGCATGCTATGCTTACGGGTTAGTAATGTTCGCTTCTCACCAAAGTGAGAAAAAGAACATCGGGCTACAACTATTAAACAAAACGTTCCCACAAGTGACGGAGTCGGTAATTGGGGTAAGAAATGAGGTTTTTAGGTTATTACGAGACTGTTGGTCATTACGTAACCCTCGTCCCTTTGACGACGTTACAACACGCTGTCTTATCAACGGCCATAACGTTTATGTTCCACAAGACCAAGAATGGGAAGTAGTCCTAGTAAAACCAGAATGCATGACTTGTTTCTGGACGTATGAATTACGTGTCTTTATTGCCTTTGCTGAACGACTCGTGTACTAGCTAGAATTATCTTCACAACTATCTTGTATCAAAGTTATTGTGTGCTATATTTCATGCTTTATGTAAAATAAGCGGTATTGTAAGTTTGTAAAATATTGTATAAAAGTTTGAACGCGAAATATTATTATAATTAGTTTTTCATATAGAATTGTAGTAGTTGAATTGTATATTAGCTACTAAGTATGAACTTAACGGGTAGGTACTACCCAAATTTAAACTTATAAAACGCTAATATGAAGAAAAAGCTTTTATAAATGAGTTCATATTATGCTACGAAATACTATTAACTACTCTTAATATTCTGTATGATTAACTTGTTCCATTTGACTATTTTGAAGGAAATGGCACCGACTACTCGACACACCGTGAATATGAATGAAGAGGAATTCCGTACTTTTCTAGCTTCAAACATAGCCGCAGTACAGGCTGCGCTACATACCAACAATAACCTTGGATCTAGCAGTACAGGAAATCGTGTAGGATGCACCTACAAAGAATTCACTGCCTGCAAACCTTTGGAATTTGATGGAACCGAAGGACCGATCGGATTGAAACGGTGGACCGAGAAGGTCGAATTGGTGTTTACCATAAGTAAGTGTACTGAAGAGGACAAAGTGAAGTACGCTATGCATACCTTCACAGGTTCTGCATTAACATGGTGGAATACCTATCTAGAGCAAGTAGGACAAGATGATGCGTACGCACTACCGTGGTCAGCATTCAAGCACTTGATGAACGAGAAGTACCGTCCCAGAACCGAGGTCAATAAGCTCAAGACAGAACTTAGAGGGTTATAAACCCAAGGATTTGATATTACCACGTACGAAAGACGATTCACAGAATTGTGCCTATTGTGTCCGGGAGCGTTCGAAGATGAGGAAGAGAAGATCGACGCGTTTATGAAAGGATTACCGGAAAGAATCCAAGAATATATAAGTTCACACGAGCCCGCCTCCATACAACAGGCATGTAGAATGGCTCACAAACTAGTGAACCAGATTGAGGAAAGAATTAAAGAACAGACGGCTGAAGAGGCCAATGTGAAGCAAGTCAAAAGAAAGTGGGAGGAAAACGGTGATAAGAATCACCAATACAAAAACAACAGCAATTACAATAATAATCGCAACAATTATCCCAACAATCGCAACATCAATCGCAACTACAACAAACGGCCCAACAACAACAACAACAACAACAACAACAACAACAACAGCAACTACAACAATCATCCCAACAACAATAACAACCGCAACAACAACAACAATCAGAAGCAGCTATGCCAAAGGTGTGAAAAGTATCACTCGGGGTTCTGCACCAAATTTTGCAACAAGTGTAAAAGAAATGGTCATAGCGTGGCGAAGTGTGAGGTCTACGGACCAGGGGTTAACAGAACGAAAGGAACAAATGGTGTCGGAACGAGTAATGGCGGAGCAAGTAGTGTCGGAGCAAGTTATGCCAATGTAGTTTGTTATAAATGTGGAAAATCGGGCCACATTATTAGAAATTGCCCGAACCAGGAGAACACGAATGGACAAGGCCACGGAAGAGTTTTCAATATTAATGCGGCAGAGGCACAGGAAGACCCGGAGCTTGTTACGGGTACGTTTCTTATTGACAATAAATTTGCTTACGTTTTATTTGATTCGGGTGCGGATAGAAGCTATATGAGTAGAGATTTTTGTGCTAAATTAAGTTGTCCATTGACGCCTTTGGATAGTAAATTTTTACTCGAATTAGCAAACGGTAAATTAATTTCAGCAGATAATATATGCCGGAATCGAGAAATTAAACTGGGTAGCGAAATATTTAAGATTGATTTGATACCAGTAGAGTTAGGGAGTTTTGATGTAATAGTTGGCATGGACTGGCTAAAGAAGGTGAAAGCAGAGATCGTATGTTATAAAAATGCAATTCGCATTGTACGAGAAGAAGGAGAACCCTTAATGGTGTACGGAGAAAAGGGCAACATGAAGCTACATCTTATTAGTAATTTGAAGGCATAAAAACTAATAAGAAAAGTTGGCTATGCTGTTCTAGCACACGTCGAGAAAGTACAAACTGAAGAAAAGAGCATCAATGATGTTCCCGTCGCAAAAGAATTTCCCGATGTATTTCGGAAAGAATTACCGGGATTACCCCCACATCGATCCGTTGAATTTCAAATAGATCTTGTACCAGGAGCTGCACCAATAGCTCGTGCTCCTTACAGACTCGCACCTAGCGAGATGAAAGAACTGCAAAGCCAACTGCAAGAACTATTAGAACGTGGTTTCATTCGACCAAGCACATCACCATGGGGAGCTCCTGTTTTGTTTGTCAAGAAGAAGGATGGTACATTTAGGTTGTGTATTGACTACAGAGAGTTGAACAAACTTACCATCAAAAATCGTTATCCACTGCCGAGAATTGACGACTTATTTGATCAACTACAAGGCTCGTCGGTTTATTCGAAGATCAATTTACGTTCTGGATATCATCAAATGCGAGTAAAAGATGATGATATTCCAAAAACTGCTTTTAGGACGCGTTATGGTCATTACGAGTTTATGGTTATGCCGTTTGGATTGACTAACGCACCAGCTGTGTTCATGGACCTCATGAACCGAGTGTGTGGGCCATATCTTGACAAGTTTGTCATTGTTTTCATCGATGACATACTTATTTACTCAAAGAATGATCAAGAGCACGAAGAACATTTGAGAAAAGTGCTAGAAGTATTGAGGAAAGAAAAACTGTACGCTAAGTTTTCAAAGTGTGCATTTTGGTTGGAAGAAGTTCAATTCCTCGGTCACATAGTGAACAAAGAAGGTATCCAGGTGGACCCGGCAAAGATCGAAACCGTTGAAAAGTGGGAAACCCCAAAAACTCCGAAGTATATACGTCAATTTTTAGGATTGGCTGGTTACTACAGAAGATTCATCCAAGATTTCTCCAAAATAGCAAAACCCTTGACTGCATTAACGCATAAAGGGAAGAAATTTGAATGGAAGGATGAACAAGAGAAGGCGTTTCAATTATTGAAGAAAAAGCTAACTACGGCACCTATATTGTCATTGCCTGAAGGGAATGATGATTTTGTAATTTATTGTGACGCATCAAAGCAAGGTCTCGGTTGTGTATTAATGCAACAGACGAAGGTGATTACTTATGCGTCTAGACAATTGAAGATTCACGAGCAAAATTATACGACGCATGATTTGGAATTAGGCGCAGTTGTTTTTGTATTAAAGACTTGAAGGCACTACTTATATGGGGTCAAAAGTATTATATATACCGACCACAAAAGTCTTCAACACATATTTAATCAGAAACAACTGAATATGAGGCAGCGTAGGTGATAAGTAAACATATCATTAAGTATATTAACAATGAACTACATATGTAAAAACAAGACTACTAACTTAATGATTTTGAAACGAGACATATATGTAACGTTTATCGTTGTAACGACATTTAATGTATATATATCATATTAAGAACTGTAGTGACCCGAACTTTTCCATGTTTATATATATTAATTGAGATTGATATTTACATGATTAAATGTTTCCAACATGTTAAACAATCAAACTTGTTAAGACTTGATTAATTGAAATATGTTTCATATAGACAATTGACCACCCAAGTTGACCGGTGATTCACGAATGTTAAAACTTGTAAAAACTATATGATGACATATATATGGATATATATATAGTTAACATGATACTATGATAAGTAAACATATCATTAAGTATATTAACAATGAACTACATATGTAAAAACAAGACTACTAACTTAATGATTTTGAAACGAGACATATATGTAACGTTTATCGTTGTAACGACATTTAATGTATATATATCATATTAAGAGATATTCGTACATCATAATATCATGATAATATAATAATTTAAAATCTCTTTTGTTATTATAAACATTGGGTTAACAACATTTAACAAGATCGTTAACCTAAAGGTTTCAAAACAACACTTACATATAACGACTAACGATGACTTAACGACTCAGTTAAAATGTATATACATGTAGTGTTTTAATATGTATTTATACACTTTTGAAAGACTTCAATACACTTATCAAAATACTTCTACTTAACAAAAATGCTTACAATTACATTCTCGTTCAGTTTCATCAACAATTCTACTCGTATGCACCCGTATTCGTACTCGTACAATACACAGCTTTTAGATGTATGTACTATTGGTATATACACTCCAATGATCAGCTCTTAGCAGCCCATGTGAGTCACCTAACACATGTGGGAACCATCATTTGGCAACTAGCATGAAATATCTCATAAGATTACAAAAATATGAGTAATCATTCATGACTTATTTACATGAAAACAAAATTACATATCCTTTATATCTAATCCATACACCAATGACCAAAAACACCTACAAACACTTTCATTCTTCAATTTTCTTCATCTAATTGAACTCTCTCAAGTTCTATCTTCAAGTTCTAAGTGTTCTTCATAAATTCCAAAAGTTCTAGTTTCATAAAATCAAGAATACTTTCAAGTTTGCTAGCTCACTTCCAATCTTGTAAGGTGATCATCCAACCTCAAGAAATCTTTGTTTCTTACAGTAGGTTATCATTCTAATACAAGGTAATAATCATATTCAAACTTTGGTTCAATTTCTATAACTATAACAATCTTATTTCAAGTGATGATCTTACTTGAACTTGTTTTCGTGTCATGATTTTGCTTCAAGAACTTTGAGCCATCCAAGGATCCATTGAAGCTAGATCCATTTTTCTCTTTTCCAGTAGGTTCATCCAAGGAACTTAAGGTAGTAATGATGTTCATAACATCATTCGATTCATACATATAAAGCTATCTTATTCGAAGGTTTAAACTTGTAATCACTAGAACATAGTTTAGTTAATTCTAAACTTGTTCGCAAACAAAAGTTAATCCTTCTAACTTGACTTTTAAAATCAACTAAACACATGTTCTATATCTATATGATATGCTAACTTAATGATTTAAAACCTGGAAACACGAAAAACACCGTAAAACCGGATTTACGCCGTCGTAGTAACACCGCGGGCTGTTTTGGGTTAGTTAATTAAAAACTATGATAAACTTTGATTTAAAAGTTGTTATTCTGAGAAAATGATTTTTATTATGAACATGAAACTATATCCAAAAATTATGGTTAAACTCAAAGTGGAAGTATGTTTTCTAAAATGGTCATCTAGACGTCGTTCTTTCGACTGAAATGACTACCTTTACAAAAACGACTTGTAACTTATTTTTCCGACTAGAAACCTATACTTTTTTTGTTTAGATTCATAAAATAGAGTTCAATATGAAACCATAGCAATTTGATTCACTCAAAACGGATTTAAAATGAAGAAGTTATGGGTAAAACAAGATTGGATAATTTTTCTCATTTTAGCTACGTGAAAATTGGTAACAAATCTATTCCAACCATAACTTAATCAACTTGTATTATATATTATGTAATCTTGAGATACCATAGACACGTATACAATGTTTCGACCTATCATGTCGACACATCTATATATATTTCGGAACAACCATAGACACTCTATATGTGAATGTTGGAGTTAGCTATACAGGGTTGAGGTTGATTCCAAAATATATATAGTTTGAGTTGTGATCAATACTGAGATACGTATACACTGGGTCGTGGATTGATTCAAGATAATATTTATCGATTTATTTCTGTACATCTAACTGTGGACAACTAGTTGTAGGTTACTAACGAGGACAGCTGACTTAATAAACTTAAAACATCAAAATATATTAAAAGTGTTGTAAATATATTTTGAACATACTTTGATATATATGTATATATTGTTATAGGTTCGTGAATCAACCAGTGGCCAAGTCTTACTTCCCGACGAAGTAAAAATCTGTGAAAGTGAGTTATAGTCCCACTTTTAAAATCTAATATTTTTGGGATGAGAATACATGCAGGTTTTATAAATGATTTACAAAATAGACACAAGTACGTGAAACTACATTCTATGGTTGAATTATCAAAATCGAATATGCCCCTTTTTATTAAGTCTGGTAATCTAAGAATTAGGGAACAGACACCCTAATTGACGCGAATCCTAAAGATAGATCTATTGGGCCTAACAAACCCCATCCAAAGTACCGGATGCTTTAGTACTTCAAAATTTATATCATATCCGAAGGGTGTCCCGGAATGATGGGGATATTCTTATATATGCATCTTGTTATTGTCGGTTACCAGGTGTTCACCATATGAATGATTTTTATCTCTATGTATGGGATGTGTATTGAAATATGAAATCTTGTGGTCTATTGTTACGATTTGATATATATAGGTTAAACCTATAACTCACCAACATTTTTGTTGACGTTTTAAGCATGTTTATTCTCAGGTGATTATTAAGAGCTTCCGCTGTCGCATACTTAAATAAGGACAAGATTTGGAGTCCATGCTTGTATGATATTGTGTAAAAACTGCATTCAAGAAACTTATTTTGTTGTAACATATTTGTATTGTAAACCATTATGTAATGGTCGTGTGTAAACAGGATATTTTAGATTATCATTATTTGATAATCTACGTAAAGCTTTTTAAACCTTTATTGATGAAATAAAGGTTATGGTTTGTTTAAAAATGAATGCAGTCTTTGAAAAACGTCTCATATAGAGGTCAAAACCTCGCAACGAAATCAATTAATATGGAACGTTTTTAATCAATAAGAACGGGACATTTCAGTTGGTATCCGAGCGATGGTCTTAGAGAACCAGAATTTTGCATTAGTGTGTCTTATCTAGTTTGTTAGGATGCATTAGTGAGTCTGGACTTCGACCGTGTTTACTTGAAAAATGATTGCTTAACAAATTTTGTTGGAAACTATATATTTTTAACATGTGAATATTATGTGATATATTAATCTCTTAACGCGTTTGATATTATGTGATAGATGTCTACCTCTAGAACAAGTCCCATTGACTCACCTAATAATAATGAAGAGTCAAATGTAAATTGGAATGATTCGTGGACTGATTCACAAGTTCCCGAAGAGGAACCGGAAGAAGAGTCGGAACCGGAAGAAGAATCGGAACCGGAAGAAGAATCGGAACCGGATGAAGAAATAGAACCGGTGGGGGAAATAATAAAACGGTTAAGTAAACGAAAATCCTCAACCAACCGACCAAGGTTAATTATGGTCAATGGTGTTTCCGCCAAGGAAGCAAAAATATTGGGAGGATTACCAATTCTCCGATGAATCAGATTCCGACGAGAATTCCGATGATGTTATAGAAATTACCCCAACTGAGTTTAAAAAGGCAAAAGAAAATAATAAGGGAAAGGGCATAAAAATAGAGAAATCTAATTCCAACCCCGATGAATTGTATATGTATCGTCAACCCCCGAAGTCCTTAAGTTGTAACAATGACCCGGGAACCTCTAAACCACCAGGTTTTTCTAAACCAATGTGGATAACGACGGCTCGTATTAGGGGAACATCATATATCCCTAGAAACTTGGCAAAACGAACAAAAATCGAAGAAGAAGAAACGAACGAGTCGGAATAAGATAGTTGTATTCGTGTGGTGTAATATATGTAATATAGTGTTCTTATGCTTTATGATATATGTAAAAATTGTTTGTATTAATAAGTATTTTTTTTATGAATCTAACTCTTGTCTATTTTACAGTTTAAAAACACAAAATGGATAGACAACCCAATATTTTAAGAGACCTCGGAGACATGATTGATGAAATCTTGTCTAGAGTCGGCCAGAATTCCTCGGCACAACTATTTAAGGCGAGATCAGTTTGTAAGACATTCGAAGAACGTTCCAAGAATGTCTTGGTTTATAAGAGACTTTCGTTTGAAAGATGGGGGATATCACATTGGGAAACCCATAAGTTACGATTTGTTTACTTTGACGCATATATTGCGGGGAACCCAAATGCTATTTTACGCAACGGGTTAAGAAATTATTTTGACTCAATATATCCGAATATTGGACTTCGTGATTTAGAAAAAGCGGCTAACATGCAACATAAAGAAGCATGTTATGCTTACGGATTAGTAATGTTCGCTTCTCACCAAAGTGAGAACAAGAACATCGGGCTACAACTATTAAACAAAACGTTTCCACAAGTGACGGAGTCGGTAATTGGGGTAAGAAATGAGGTTTTTAGATTATTACGGGACTGTTGGACATTACGTAACCCTCGTCCCTTTGATGACGTTACAACATGCTGTCTTATCAACGGCCATAACGGTTATGTTGCACAAGACCAAGGATGGGAAGTAGTCCTAGTAAAACCAGAATGCATGACTTGTTTCTGGACGTATGAATTACGTGTCTTTATTGCCTTTGCTGAACGACTTGTGTACTAGCTAGAATTGTCTTCACAACTATCTTGTATCAAAGTTATTGTGTGCTATATTTCATGCTTTATGTAAAATAAGCGGTATTGTAAGTTTGTAAAATATTGTATAAAAGTTTGAACGCGAAATATTATTATAATCAGTTTTTCATATAGAATTGTAGTAGTTGAATTGTATATTAGCTACTAAGTATGAACTTAACGGGTAGGTACTACCCGAATTTAAACTTATAAAACGCTAATATGAAGAAAAAGCTTTTATAAATGAGTTCATATTATGCTACGAAATACTATTAACTACTCTTAATATTCTGTATGATTAACTTGTTCCATTTAACTATTTTGAAGGAAATGGCACCGACTACTCGACACACCGTGAATATGAATGAAGAGGAATTCCGTACTTTTCTAGCTTCAAACATAGCCGCAGTACAGGCTGCGCTACATACCAACAATAACCTTGGATCTAGCAGTACAGGAAATCGTGTAGGATGCACCTACAAAGAATTCACTGCCTGCAAACCTTTGGAATTTGATGGAACCGAAGGACCGATCGGATTGAAACGGTGGACCGAGAAGGTTGAATCGGTGTTTGCCATAAGTAAGTGTACTGAAGAGGACAAAGTGAAGTACGCTACGCATACCTTCACAGGTTCTGCGTTAACATGGTGGAATACCTATCTAGAGCAAGTGGGACAAGATGATGCGTACGCACTACCGTGGTCAGCATTCAAGCACTTGATGAACGAGAAGTACCGTCCCAGAACCGAGGTCAATAAGCTCAAGACAGAACTTAGAGGGTTACGAACCCAAGGATTTGATATTACCACGTACGAAAGACGATTCACAGAATTGTGCCTATTGTGTCCAGGAGCATTCGAAGATGAGGAAGAGAAGATCGACGCGTTTGTGAAAGGATTACCGGAAAGAATCCAAGAAGATATAAGTTCACACGAGCCCGCCTCCATACAACAGGCATGTAGAATGGCTCACAAACTAGTGAACCAGATTGAAGAAAGAATTAAAGAACAGACTGCTGAAGAGGCCAATGTGAAGCAAGTCAAAAGAAAGTGGGAGGAAAACGGTGATAAGAATCACCAATACAACAACAACAGCAATTACAACAATAATCGCAACAATTATCCCAACAATCGCAACATCAATCGCAACTACAACAAACGGCCCAACAACAACAACAACAACAACAACAACAACAGCAACTACAACAATCATCCCAACAACAATAATAACCGCAACAACAACAACAATCAGAAGCAACTATGCCAAAGGTGTGAAAAGAATCACTCGGGGTTCTGCACCAAATTTTACAACAAGTGTAAAAGAAATGGTCATAGCGCGGCGAAGTGTGAGGTCTACGGACCAGGGGTTAATAGAACGAAAGGAACAAATGGTGTCGGAACGAGTAATGGCGGAGCAAGTAGTGTCGGAGCAAGTTATGCCAATGTAGTTTGTTATAAATGTGGAAAACCAGGCCACATTATTATAAATTGCCCGAACCAGGAGAACACGAATGGACAAGGCCGTGGAAGAGTTTTTAATATTAATGCGGTAGAGGCACAGGAAGACCCGGAGCTTGTTACGGGTACGTTTCTTATTGACAATAAATCTGCTTACGTTTTATTTGATTCGGGTGCGGATAGAAGCTATATGAGTAGAGATTTTTGTGCTAAATTAAGTTGTCCATTGACGCCTTTGGATAGTAAATTTTTACTCGAATTAGCAAATGGTAAATTAATTTCAGCAGATAATATATGTCGGAATCGAGAAATTAAACTGGTTAGCGAAACATTTAAGATTGATTTGATACCAGTAGAGTTAGGGAGTTTTGATGTGATAATCGGTATGGACTGGTTGAAAGAAGTGAAAGCGGAGATCGTTTGTTACAAAAATGCAATTCGCATTATACGAGAAAAAGGAAAACCCTTAATGGTGTACGGAGAAAAGGGCAACACGAAGCTACATCTTATTAGTAATTTGAAGGCACAAAAACTAATAAGAAAAGGTTGCTATGCTGTTCTAGCACACGTCGAGAAAGTACAAACTGAAGAAAAGAGCATCAATGATGTTCCCATTGCAAAAGAATTTGCCGATGTATTTCCGAAAGAATTACCGGGATTACCCCCACATCGATCCGTTGAATTTCAAATAGATCTTGTACCAGGAGCTGCACCAATAGCTCGTGCTCCTTACAGACTCGCACCCAGCGAGATGAAAGAACTGCAAAGCCAATTACAAGAACTTTTAGAGCATGGTTTCATTCGACCAAGCACATCACCGTGGGGAGCTCCTGTTTTGTTTGTCAAGAAGAAAGATGGTACATTCAGGTTGTGTATCGACTACCGAGAGTTGAACAAACTTACCATCAAGAACCGCTACCCACTACCGAGAATCGACGACTTATTTGATCAACTACAAGGCTCGTCTGTTTATTCAAAGATTGACTTACGTTCCGGGTATCATCAAATGCGGGTGAAAGAAGATGATATTCCAAAGACTGCTTTCAGAACACGTTACGGTCATTACGAGTTTATGGTCATGCCGTTTGGTTTAACTAATGCACCAGCTGTGTTCATGGACCTTATGAACCGAGTGTGTGGACCATACCTTGACAAGTTTGTCATTGTTTTCATTGATGACATACTTATTTACTCAAAGAATGACCAAGAACACGGTGAACATTTGAGAAAGGTGTTAGAAGTATTGAGGAAGGAAGAATTGTACGCTAAGTTTTCAAAGTGTGCATTTTGGTTGGAAGAAGTTCAATTCCTCGGTCACATAGTGAACAAAGAAGGTATTAAGGTGGATCCGGCAAAGATAGAAACTGTTGAAAAGTGGGAAACCCCGAAAACTCCGAAACACATACGCCAGTTTTTAGGACTAGCTGGTTACTACAGAAGGTTCATCCAAGACTTTTCCAGAATAGCAAAACCCTTGACTGCATTAACGCATAAAGGGAAGAAATTTGAATGGAATGATGAACAAGAGAAAGCGTTTCAGTTATTGAAGAAAAAGCTAACTACAGCACCTATATTGTCATTGCCTGAAGGGAATGATGATTTTGTGATTTATTGTGACGCATCAAAGCAAGGTCTCGGTTGTGTATTAATGCAACGAACGAAGGTGATTGCTTATGCGTCTAGACAATTGAAGATTCACGAACAAAATTATACGACGCATGATTTGGAATTAGGCGCGGTTGTTTTTGCATTAAAGACTTGGAGGCACTACTTATATGGGGTCAAAAGTATTATATATACCGACCACAAAAGTCTTCAACACATATTTAATCAGAAACAACTGAATATGAGGCAGCGTAGGTGGATTGAATTATTGAATGATTACGATTTTGAGATTCGTTACCACCCGGGGAAGGCAAATGTGGTAGCCGATGCCTTGAGCAGGAAGGATAGAGAACCCATTCGAGTAAAATCTATGAATATAATGATTCATAATAACATTACTACTCAAATAAAGGAGGCGCAACAAGGAGTTTTAAAAGAGGGAAATTTAAAGGATGAAATACCCAAAGGATCGGAGAAGCATCTTAATATTCGGGAAGACGGAACCCGGTATAGGGCTGAAAGGATTTGGGTACCAAAATTTGGAGATATGAGAGAAATGGTACTTAGAGAAGCTCATAAAACCAGATACTCAATACATCCTGGAACGGGGAAGATGTACAAGGATCTCAAGAATCATTTTTGGTGGCCGGGTATGAAAGCCGATGTTGCTAAATACGTAGGAGAATGTTTGACGTGTTCTAAGGTCAAAGCTGAGCATCAGAAACCATCAGGTCTACTTCAACAACCCGAAATCCCGGAATGGAAATGGGAAAACATTACCATGGATTTCATCACTAAATTGCCAAGGACTGCAAGTGGTTTTGATACTATTTGGGTAATAGTTGATCGTCTCACCAAATCAGCACACTTCCTACCAATAAGAGAAGATGACAAGATGGAGAAGTTAGCACGACTGTATTTGAAGGAAGTCGTCTCCAGACATGGAATACCAATCTCTATTATCTCTGATAGGGATGGCAGATTTATTTCAAGATTCTGGCAGACATTACAGCAAGCATTAGGAACTCGTCTAGACATGAGTACTGCCTATCATCCACAAACTGATGGGCAGAGCGAAAGGACGATACAAACGCTTGAAGACATGCTACGAGCATGTGTTATTGATTTCGGAAACAGTTGGGATCGACATCTACCGTTAGCAGAATTTTCCTACAACAACAGCTACCATTCAAGCATTGAGATGGCGCCGTTTGAAGCACTTTATGGTAGAAAGTGCAGGTCTCCAATTTGTTGGAGTGAGGTGGGGGATAGACAGATTACGGGTCCGGAGATTATACAAGAAACTACCGAGAAGATCATCCAAATTCAACAACGGTTGAAAACCGCCCAAAGTCGACAAAAGAGCTACGCTGACATTAAAAGAAAAGATATACAATTTGAAATTGGAGAGATGGTCATGCTTAAAGTTTCACCTTGGAAAGGCGTTGTTCGATTTGGTAAACGAGGGAAATTAAATCCAAGGTATATTGGACCATTCAAGATTATTGATCGTGTCGGACCAGTAGCTTACCGACTTGAGTTACCTCAACAACTCGCGGCTGTACATAACACTTTCCACGTCTCGAATTTGAAGAAATGTTTTGCTAAAGAAGATCTAACTATTCCGTTAGATGAAATCCAAATCAACGAAAAACTCCAATTCATCGAAGAACCCGTCGAAATAATGGATCGTGAGGTTAAAAGACTTAAGCAAAACAAGATACCAATTGTTAAGGTTCGATGGAATGCTCGTAGAGGACCCGAGTTCACCTGGGAGCGTGAAGATCAGATGAAGAAGAAATACCCGCATCTATTTCCAGAAGATTCATCAACACCTTCAACAGCTTAAAATTTCGGGACGAAATTTATTTAACGGGTAGGTACTGTAGTGACCCGAACTTTTCCATGTTTATATATATTAATTGAGATTGATATTTACATGATTAAATGTTTCCAACATGTTAAACAATCAAACTTGTTAAGACTTGATTAATTGAAATATGTTTCATATAGACAATTGACCACCCAAGTTGACCGGTGATTCACGAATGTTAAAACTTGTAAAAACTATATGATGACATATATATGGATATATATATAGTTAACATGATACTATGATAAGTAAACATATCATTAAGTATATTAACAATGAACTACATATGTAAAAACAAGACTACTAACTTAATGATTTTGAAACGAGACATATATGTAACGTTTATCGTTGTAACGACATTTAATGTATATATATCATATTAAGAGATATTCGTACATCATAATATCATGATAATATAATAATTTAAAATCTCTTTTGTTATTATAAACATTGGGTTAACAACATTTAACAAGATCGTTAACCTAAAGGTTTCAAAACAACACTTACATGTAACGACTAACGATGACTTAACGACTCAGTTAAAATGTATATACATGTAGTGTTTTAATATGTATTTATACACTTTTGAAAGACTTCAATACACTTATCAAAATACTTCTACTTAACAAAAATGCTTACAATTACATTCTCGTTCAGTTTCATCAACAATTCTACTCGTATGCACCCGTATTCGTACTCGTACAATACACAGCTTTTAGATGTATGTACTATTGGTATATACACTCCAATGATCAGCTCTTAGCAGCCCATGTGAGTCACCTAACACATGTGGGAACCATCATTTGGCAACTAGCATGAAATATCTCATAAGATTACAAAAATATGAGTAATCATTCATGACTTATTTACATGAAAACAAAATTACATATCCTTTATATCTAATCCATACACCAACGACCAAAAACACCTACAAACACTTTCATTCTTCAATTTTCTTCATCTAATTGAACTCTCTCAAGTTCTATCTTCAAGTTCTAAGTGTTCTTCATAAATTCCAAAAGTTCTAGTTTCATAAAATCAAGAATACTTTCAAGTTTGCTAGCTCACTTCCAATCTTGTAAGGTGATCATCCAACCTCAAGAAATCTTTGTTTCTTACAGTAGGTTATCATTCTAATACAAGGTAATAATCATATTCAAACTTTGGTTCAATTTCTATAACTATAACAATCTTATTTCAAGTGATGATCTTACTTGAACTTGTTTTCGTGTCATGATTTTGCTTCAAGAACTTTGAGCCATCCAAGGATCCATTGAAGCTAGATCCATTTTTCTCTTTTCCAGTAGGTTCATCCAAGGAACTTAAGGTAGTAATGATGTTCATAACATCATTCGATTCATACATATAAAGCTATCTTATTCGAAGGTTTAAACTTGTAATCACTAGAACATAGTTTAGTTAATTCTAAACTTGTTCGCAAACAAAAGTTAATCCTTCTAACTTGACTTTTAAAATCAACTAAACACATGTTCTATATCTATATGATATGCTAACTTAATGATTTAAAACCTGGAAACACGAAAAACACCGTAAAACCGGATTTACGCCGTCGTAGTAACACCGCGGGCTGTTTTGGGTTAGTTAATTAAAAACTATGATAAACTTTGATTTAAAAGTTGTTATTCTTAGAAAATGATTTTTATTATGAACATGAAACTATATCCAAAAATTATGGTTAAACTCAAAGTGGAAGTATGTTTTCTAAAATGGTCATCTAGACGTCGTTCTTTCGACTGAAATGACTACCTTTACAAAAACGACTTGTAACTTATTTTTCCGACTAGAAACCTATACTTTTTTTGTTTAGATTCATAAAATAGAGTTCAATATGAAACCATAGCAATTTGATTCACTCAAAACGGATTTAAAATGAAGAAGTTATGGGTAAAACAAGATTGGATAATTTTTCTCATTTTAGCTACGTGAAAATTGGTAACAAATCTATTCCAACCATAACTTAATCAACTTGTATTATATATTATGTAATCTTGAGATACCATAGACACGTATACAATGTTTCGACCTATCATGTCGACACATCTATATATATTTCGGAACAACCATAGACACTCTATATGTGAATGTTGGAGTTAGCTATACAGGGTTGAGGTTGATTCCAAAATATATATAGTTTGAGTTGTGATCAATACTGAGATACGTATACACTGGGTCGTGGATTGATTCAAGATAATATTTATCGATTTATTTCTGTACATCTAACTGTGGACAACTAGTTGTAGGTTACTAACGAGGACAGCTGACTTAATAAACTTAAAACATCAAAATATATTAAAAGTGTTGTAAATATATTTTGAACATACTTTGATATATATGTATATATTGTTATAGGTTCGTGAATCAACCAGTGGCCAAGTCTTACTTCCCGACGAAGTAAAAATCTGTGAAAGTGAGTTATAGTCCCACTTTTAAAATCTAATATTTTTGGGATGAGAATACATGCAGGTTTTATAAATGATTTACAAAATAGACACAAGTACGTGAAACTACATTCTATGGTTGAATTATCAAAATCGAATATGCCCCTTTTTATTAAGTCTGGTAATCTAAGAATTAGGGAACAGACACTCTAATTGACGCGAATCCTAAAGATAGATCTATTGGGCCTAACAAACCCCATCCAAAGTACCGGATGCTTTAGTACTTCGAAATTTATATCATATCCGAAGGGTGTCCCGGAATGATGGGGATATTCTTATATATGCATCTTGTTATTGTCGGTTACCAGGTGTTCACCATATGAATGATTTTTATCTCTATGTATGGGATGTGTATTGAAATATGAAATCTTGTGGTCTATTGTTACGATTTGATATATATAGGTTAAACCTATAACTCACCAACATTTTTGTTGACGTTTTAAGCATGTTTATTCTCAGGTGATTATTAAGAGCTTCCGCTGTCGCATACTTAAATAAGGACAAGATTTGGAGTCCATGCTTGTATGATATTGTGTAAAAACTGCATTCAAGAAACTTATTTTGTTGTAACATATTTGTATTGTAAACCATTATGTAATGGTCGTGTGTAAACAGGATATTTTAGATTATCATTATTTGATAATCTACGTAAAGCTTTTTAAACCTTTATTGATGAAATAAAGGTTATGGTTTGTTTAAAAATGAATGCAGTCTTTGAAAAATGTCTCATATAGAGGTCAAAACCTCGCAACGAAATCAATTAATATGGAACGTTTTTAATCAATAAGAACGGGACATGGGGCTTGTTGGGCCCGATAGATCTATCTTTAGGATTCGCGTCAATTAGGGTGTCTGTTCCCTAATTCTTAGATTACCAGACTAAATAAAAAGGGGCATATTTGATTTCGATAATTCAACCATAGAATGTAGTTTCGATTACTTGTGTCTATTTCGTAAAACAGTTATAAAAAAAACAGCGCATGTATTCTCAGTCCCAATCCATAGGGACGAATACAATAACATATGATTACATCGCGAGGTACTTGACCTCTAAATGATACATTTTACAAACATTGCATTCATTTTTAAAAGACAATCTTTCATTACATCGAAAGTTGACATGTATGCATACCATTTCATAATATCCAAACTATAAATGACCTAATCTGTCATTTACTTAATAATAATCTTTAATGAACTTCAACGACTCGAATGCAACGTCTTTTGAAATATGTCATGAATGACTCCAAGTAATATCTTTAAAATGAGCTAATGCACAGCGGAAGATCTCTTTCAAACCTGAGAATAAACATGCTTTCAAGTGTCAACCAAAAGGTTGGTGAGTTCATCAGTTTATAGTAATCATTTCATTTTCATCATTTTAATAGACCACAAGATTTCATATTTCCAATTCTCATAAATAAACGTCCCATGCATAGAGACAAAAATATCATTCATATGGATTGAACACCTGGTAACCGACATTAACAATATGCATATAGAATATCCCCATCATTCCGGGATCCTCCTTCGGACATGATATAAATTTCGAAGTACTAAAGCATCCGGTACTTTGGATGGGGCTTGTTGGGCCCGATAGATCTATCTTTAGGATTCGCGTCAATTAGGGTGTCTGTTCCCTAATTCTTAGATTACCAGACTAAATAAAAAGGGGCATATTCGATTTCGATAATTCAACCATAGAATGTAGTTTCACGTACTTGTGTCTATTTTGTAAATCATTTATAAAAATTGCGCATGTATTCTCAGCCCAAAAATATAAAGGGTAAAAAGGCAAATGAAACTCACCATACTGTATTTTGTAGTAAAAATACATATAACATCATTGAACAATTGTAGGGTTGGCCTCGGATTCACGAACGTATCAATATTGAGATTCAATATTGCAGGAAAGATACGCAAACGCAACGGAGATGACAAACACTAGTTTGACTCCTCGAGCTATACCCCTGGTCCATACCCATAACTTCCTTAGCTGTAACCCATATTTTCCTTAGCCCTATCCTACTCGAAAATCCCGTCTTAAAATAATTCACTCATGACCTCGTCGTAGTATTTTATGTATAATACTAATAATAATACTACTAAATAATACTAATACTAATAAGTTTATTATTAATAATCTTTATATTAATAATAATAATAATAATAATAATAATATATATATATATATATATATATATATATTTATGCGTAGTGCAGAGGAGAAAAAAATGAATCATTAAAACCAATTTCTCTCAATTTATAAGCATTGAATCTCACCTACCCCTCATGGATCCATTTTACAATCAACACATTCATATTATAATTATATATATATTATTTAATATTTAATCTTTAGAATTAATTAAATATTATATTATATTTACACTCATGGTAAAAATATAATTTTTACAAAAATGACACGGTCGTGGTCTCACGACTCATGTACCACTTTCGGTTTTTCGGGCGCACTTTCGTACATTTAGAAAACTAGCCTTTTACGTTACGCGACGTGTACCTTTTACAAAAATTAGACTTACTCATCAATAAATTACCTTTATAAAAATATAACTTATAAAATTGAGTGTTGTGGTCATTTACTTCCATAAATCAAAGTCTCGTTGTTCGTCAAAATATTTTATTTTAAATTAAACGTTTTGTGACATGTACCTTTATTAATAACTAGACTTAAATTAATTAAAAACTAACTCACTCAAAGTGTAACTTAATCTTTTGAGTGTTTTGATCATTTCCTTTTATAATTCATAAACTTGTTAATTATCAAAGCCTATTTATTAATATTAGTTTAAAATCAAAACGTTTTATGACTAGTTTAAATTAAAATTTTATAATCTTATACACATTTTTGAAATATTTATCTTATAACATACTAGTTATCCTTTCAAAACTAATTATATATTTTAAGATCATTTACATTATCAAAAATCCTATAACGTTTATGCTTTAAAACTTAATTTGTTTTCATTCTTTTATGCGTAAATGTTTAGTTTAATTTTCTTAACTTTCTAAATAATATATCTTAATATAACATATCAAATGGGTTTATCTAGTCAACGAATCTTATCCCAATTATTCTTTCTATATGATAAATCGAGTATTATGAAATTCAATTCTCCACTAACTTTTGTCTAACTCCTAATAAGTGATACTTTGTTCTTACTTGTAAATCACTTTACTATTTATTCCGAATACCGTTAAAAGTAAGAGTTTTCTAATTCAAAGTGGACCTCATAACAGAGACTCAAAATCATAATTCAATGTATCTGATAATTCAATCATTTGATATTATCTTTTAATCTCGTTGATAAACTTACATCAAACAAATACGTTCATGTAAAGTATTATTTATTCAATACCTTGATAACATTTCCAAGTTCATAAAATAGATCTCATAGCTTATATTCATATTAACTAATCCGTTCAATGTTTTATTAATATATCTCCATTTAATAATCACACATGTATATGTATATATATTTATTTACACATAATTGTTCGTGAATCGTTAGGCATGGTTAAAGGATATTTGATTACAGAAATATAGTTTCAAAACTTTCGAGACTCAACATTACAGATTTTGCTTATCGTGTCGGATATATATAAAGATTAAAGTTTAAATTTGATCGGAAATTTCCGGGTCATCACATTACCTACCCGTTAAAAGAAATTTCGTCCCGAAATTTGATCGAGGTCGTCATGGCTAACTAATAAAATGTTTTCATGACAAATATGAATCGATAATAGAGTTTTATCATAATTGAGTGATATAGATAAAACGATTTGTTTTTGTGAAGAGCACGAATGAAGCTATCACCTAAGAGTGAAAATGAATAAATGCAGGTTTGACCTAACAGGTGGCGTAGTCAAGATTGATTTCCGAAATCTAAGGAATTTAGAAGAAATCTTCATATTAAGATTTGATTCTTCGGTAATTAAGGAGATTCAGATCTTCTCTGATTAAACGCGATAATCTGCTTCGATTGCTCTGTCGAAAATTTTCCTATAAATCCACCCTCTCCTTTTCCTTACAACTCACACCTTCTATTCTTTCTTTCTCAATTCCTACTTTAAAGTATTCGTTAATATGCTTCATCCCATCCTGATCCTTGATATCCTCTTAACTTGCATATCTGTCATCCTTCTTTTTAATCTGCCACCAGAAGAATCTATTTACTTCTACTATACTCTTGGGTTTATAGTGTTTCTAGTTCTCCCATGTCTTTACATTGCTATATGCATCGATATATACGGGTTGTAATTTCCGGGTTGTTGTTAGATTTTACACCTTCCCTTATATTTCGATGTCCCTGCTTCTGTCTTCTATAGTCATCGTCATCCATAGTTAATGCTCTCTTCTATTTGCTGCGGTTTATACCCCGAATTTCTATTTCGGAGCTTTGTCCTTTCGTTTCTTCTTCTTGCGATTAAATAGCTCTCGTAATGGTCCGGAATTCGTATGTATGGATTTCAGAAGGAATATAGTAATTGTTCTAAGAAAGAAAGGGCAATGGTAAATCCTGATTTTGTTAAATTACCAGAATACCCTGAAAAAGACCGAATCATCAAGAAATAGTTCCTTGATATGTTTAGAGATTAAGTAGAATGTAAGAATCGTGTAAATGGTACATGATGACGGTATATTCTGTGAATCATCACGTCCATTAGAAACTTAGCATGAATTACTGTAATATAATGACGTTGATCAAGTGTCATTATATTATACTAACCCATGCATCAGTTCCCAACACTACTTCAAAAATATTCATATTTGAATTTTTCAGAATTTAGCAACTAACACAGTTTCTTTTATGTTGCAGATATTACGGAGAGATAAATGATACTTGATAAGAATAGTTGTGAAAATATCTCCAAAGATATGGAGAATATGTATAATGGAAGATATGAAGATATCTTATAATATTTAAGATATGATGATGATGAAGAATATCTGTCTGTGAAGGTTTAGAATAAGAAGTAAGGTGTTTGCTAACGAGTTCAGCAGGCACTGAATCATTTGGATCCTTTGAAGGCAGATTCAGTCTCTGTGATTTGTCCACGGCCTCCTTCATACTTTGCTCAATTCGCTTTTCAGTACCAAATCCTTTCTTTTTCTGAGCTTTACCAACTCACTATCTTTTATCATCAAACTTTTGACCGTTTAGATCATCTACCATATTTATGTTTCCTCTGCATTTAATGCTATAATATTTGAATCACTGGTTATCAATCCGAAGTGGGGTTCAGAAGAATCGTGTTTTAGATAATTAAATGCTGGTGGTAATATGGTGGAATATGAAAGGTTCCCTAGTAATAATGTCGAAAAGGCAACGTATCTATCAGGGTTATAATAAGACTGGTCCGACTGAAAAATCGAAGTTGACTTGCTGGAGCTGTGACAAAATTGGCTACTTTGAAAAGGAATCGAAATGTTGTTTTTGCTAGAAGAATTCGACGTAGGTACATGTTAGATTATGACTTTGGTTTCGAGAATTTTGCAGGTACAAAACTTCGGGTAACGTGTGGTTGGATCATCATCTCAATTGTTTATTATTTGAAGTGTCTTCTAGAATTTCGAAGGGTTTTAAATGCAGATTGTCATAGTCAATATCCAAATTATGAAATCTTCCTGAATCTCGAATGATTTTCATATACTTCTGAGTGTTACGAATAAAAGTGATGTTCTATCACAGTTTTGAAGTCAAAGTATAATTTTGAAAAATGTAAGGATCTAAGAATGATGATTTCGGTTGTATCTCGAGTTGAATTCTGAAATTCCCGAAAATCAAAATAGGTAATTGAATTTGAATGAGTATGGCTATTTTGATTTCTTATAAAAATGTATACTGTTGTGGAAGTAAAGAGTATAGTTGATGATTTTGAATCAAAATTGAAGAACTTAACATATTATTTGTGAATCTAAATATCTCTCGGGTATTACCTACCCGTTAAAAAAATTTCACAAATAATATTTTGAACAAGAATTTTCATTACAATCTTTATGAAAATATATATGGGTATATTTTCCTCAGATGTAATACTGAGTTAATATCATATTGAACTCATTTGATTTTTGGCTTAAATTAGAAAGGGATAATCTCTAAAACATTAGAGATTACATTATCCTCGCGGAGTATGTACCTAATACTTTAGTACTTATTCTTATAGATATTTCCTTAATGAATCATGCTGATGCTCATAGAACTCTTGCTAACTTCACAAGATACGAATGTTGTTTTCCCAGTAAGTTTCAAATATACCAAGAATGAAAGTGTAAAATCAAACATGTTATTGAATGATACACTTGATTTATTATGAACCGGAGTTCATTAAATTGAAACAGAGATTGTGGTTAACGATGATTAAGTTGTTAATGAAGGATGTACATCATAAGATATTAGTAATATGAATTTAAACGAGTAGTATCTACTCTTTTTCAATTCATACTTAATAGCTTAGTACAAAAGATTTATTATAATTCCAGAATTCATATATATAAAATATATAATAATTCTTCAGAATGAATGAGTTAATACTATATAACTCGTTGATACAACATATTCGTTGTTGATTGGTAATGATTTCCACAGTGATTCTTAAACTGATGGGATTTGTGATGTCATAGGTGTTGCTGATTCTGACGGTGCTGACGTTAGTGACTATACTGGTGATGCTAACGGTACTGTTGCTGCTGATGATACTTCCGGTAACTGCTAGCGATGCTTGTATAACAAGTCTAGTTTGTAAATCGCGCACCATTCTTATTAGGGTTTTGATTCTTCCTTAAATCATTTTGGTTCACTCATCTGATTAGGGTTAGGGTGGAAATAGATAATCTCTAAGACTTTAGAGATTACATAATCGCCATAGAATGTTCTTCCGATGAAGTTATGAATCAATACTTCATCGTTTGTTGTTGTTAGTACTTCTTGGTATCTATGGTGCGTGTGATGTTGATATCCGAGATACAGATTAGGATGTTGAGGCGTGTGATGCTGCTGATGTTTAGGGTATCGAGGTTTGCGATGTTGATGCTACTGGTGGTACTGATTATGCTGCCGGTGCTGCTGATGGTGTTTGTAATCCTTGCACCATAAGCTCTAAAGCTGTCACGCGAGCACGAAGTTCATTAACTTCTGCTAGTATACCGGGATGATTATCGGTTGGGAAAAGCGGGTAAATAAAATTTAGAATTTGATGTAATATATAATCGTGACGAGATACTCTGGAAATGAGAGAGAAAATGGTTTCACGAACAGGTTCGCCGGTAAGTGCTTCAGGTTCATTGCCAATAGGGCAATTTGGTGGATGGAAAGGATCACCTTCTTCTTGTCTCCAATAATTGAGGAGGCTACGAACCCATCCCCATTTCATCCAAAATAGATGATGGCTGATTGGTTGATCCATTCCGGTAACACTGTTTTCGGAGCTTGAGTGGTATTCCATATCGGCATAACTGTCGGAATCTGAGGAGTTCGAACTAATTGAGAGATCCATCTCGTATGATCAGAGAAAAATTTTGGTATGAAATAGATTGTAGAATTTAGATTTGGTATTCCTCAATACATAATTTACATATGTATATATAATACCAAAATCCCATATTAAACATGTGTTATTGATTTCAAATATACGAATATACAATTACCTATGATGTTAATAAGAAATATAAATTGGTACATGAGTCGTGAGACCACGACCGTATCATTTTTGTAAAAATTATATTTTTACCATGACCGTAAATATAATATAATATATAAATAATTATAAAGATTAAATATAATATATATATATATTATAATATATAAATTTTATGTGAAACATGTAATGAAAGTAAGAAAAGGTGTCGACACCTTGTTGACTTTGTTGAGCAAAGATGGGATGAGGGGTTGGTGGCATCCTTATCCCTTTAAATTCGAACGTTTTCAGTTTTATGAATCATTCATCTATCTATCATTCGATATCCTTCTCTATATATTATATTTATATTATTGTTATTATTATTATTATTATTATTATTATTATTATTAAGATTATTATTACATCGAAATCATTTTCTTGAATGCAGTTTTTACACAGTATCATACAAACATGGACTCCAAATCTTGTCCTTATTTTAGTATGCAACAGCGGAAGCTCTTAGTATTCACCTGAGAATAAACATGCTTTAAACGTCAACAAAAATGTTGGTGAGTTATAGGTTTAACCTATATATATCAAATCGTAACAATAGACCACAAGATTTCATATTTCAATATACATCCCATACATAGAGATAAAAATCATTCATATGGTGAACACCTGGTAACCGACATTAACAAGATGCATATATAAGAATATCCCCATCATTCCGGGACACCCTTCGGATATGATATAAATTTCGAAGTACTAAAGCATCCGGTACTTTGGATGGGGTTTGTTAGGCCCAATAGATCTATCTTTAGGATTCGCGTCAATTAGGGTGTCTGTTCCCTAATTCTTAGATTACCAGACTTAATAAAAAGGGGCATATTCGATTTTGATAATTCAACCATAGAATGTAGTTTCACGTACTTGTGTCTATTTTGTAAATCATTTATAAAACCTGCATGTATTCTCATCCCAAAAATATTAGATTTTAAAAGTGGGACTATAACTCACTTTCACAGATTTTTACTTCGTCGGGAAGTAAGACTTGACCACCGGTTGATTCACGAACCTATAACAATATATACATATATATCAAAGTATGTTTAAAATATATTTACAACACTTTTAATATATTTTGATGTTTTAAGTTTATTAAGTCAGCTGTCCTCGTTAGTAACCTACAACTAGTTGTCCACAGTTAGATGTACAGAAATAAATCGATAAATATTATCTTGAATCAATCCACGACCCAGTGTATACGTATCTCAGTATTGATCACAACTCAAACTATATATATTTTGGAATCAACCTCAACCCTGTATAGCTAACTCCAACATTCACATATAGAGTGTCTATGGTTGTTCCGAAATATATATAGATGTGTCGACATGATAGGTCGAAACATTGTATACGTGTCTATGGTATCTCAAGATTACATAATATATAATACAAGTTGATTAAGTTATGGTTGGAATAGATTTGTTACCAATTTTCACGTAGCTAAAATGAGAAAAATTATCCAATCTTGTTTTACCCATAACTTCTTCATTTTAAATCCGTTTTGAGTGAATCAAATTGCTATGGTTTCATATTGAACTCTATTTTATGAATCTAAACAAAAAAAGTATAGGTTTCTAGTCGGAAAAATAAGTTACAAGTCGTTTTTGTAAAAGTAGTCATTTCAGTCGAAAGAACGACGTCTAGATGACCATTTTAGAAAACATACTTCCACTTTGAGTTTAACCATAATTTTTGGATATAGTTTCATGTTCATAATAAAAATCATTTTCTCAGAATAACAACTTTTAAATCAAAGTTTATCATAGTTTTTAATTAACTAACCCAAAACAGCCCGCGGTGTTACTACGACGGCGTAAATCCGGTTTTACGGTGTTTTTCGTGTTTCCAGGTTTTAAATCATTAAGTTAGCATATCATATAGATATAGAACATGTGTTTAGTTGATTTTAAAAGTCAAGTTAGAAGGATTAACTTTTGTTTGCGAACAAGTTTAGAATTAACTAAACTATGTTCTAGTGATTACAAGTTTAAACCTTCGAATAAGATAGCTTTATATGTATGAATCGAATGATGTTATGAACATCATTACTACCTTAAGTTCCTTGGATGAACCTACTGGAAAAGAGAAAAATGGATCTAGCTTCAATGGATCCTTGGATGGCTCAAAGTTCTTGAAGCAAAATCATGACACGAAAACAAGTTCAAGTAAGATCATCACTTGAAATAAGATTGTTATAGTTATAGAAATTGAACCAAAGTTTGAATATGATTATTACCTTGTATTAGAATGATAACCTACTGTAAGAAACAAAGATTTCTTGAGGTTGGATGATCACCTTACAAGATTGGAAGTGAGCTAGCAAACTTGAAAGTATTCTTGATTTTATGAAACTAGAACTTTTGGAATTTATGAAGAACACTTAGAACTTGAAGATAGAACTTGAGAGAGTTCAATTAGATGAAGAAAATTGAAGAATGAAAGTGTTTGTAGGTGTTTTTGGTCGTTGGTGTATGGATTAGATATAAAGGATATGTAATTTTGTTTTCATGTAAATAAGTCATGAATGATTACTCATATTTTTGTAATCTTATGAGATATTTCATGCTAGTTGCCAAATGATGGTTCCCACATGTGTTAGGTGACTCACATGGGCTGCTAAGAGCTGATCATTGGAGTGTATATACCAATAGTACATACATCTAAAAGCTGTGTATTGTACGAGTACGAATACGGGTGCATACGAGTAGAATTGTTGATGAAACTGAACGAGAATGTAATTGTAAGCATTTTTGTTAAGTAGAAGTATTTTGATAAGTGTATTGAAGTCTTTCAAAAGTGTATAAATACATATTAAAACACTACATGTATATACATTTTAACTGAGTCGTTAAGTCATCGTTAGTCGTTACATGTAAGTGTTGTTTTGAAACCTTTAGGTTAACGATCTTGTTAAATGTTGTTAACCCAATGTTTATAATAACAAAAGAGATTTTAAATTATTATATTATCATGATATTATGATGTACGAATATCTCTTAATATGATATATATACATTAAATGTCGTTACAACGATAAACGTTACATATATGTCTCGTTTCAAAATCATTAAGTTAGTAGTCTTGTTTTTACATATGTAGTTCATTGTTAATATACTTAATGATATGTTTACTTATCATAGTATCATGTTAACTATATATATATCCATATATATGTCATCATATAGTTTTTACAAGTTTTAACATTCGTGAATCACCGGTCAACTTGGGTGGTCAATTGTCTATATGAAACATATTTCAATTAATCAAGTCTTAACAAGTTTGATTGTTTAACATGTTGGAAACATTTAATCATGTAAATATCAATCTCAATTAATATATATAAACATGGAAAAGTTCGGGTCACTACAGTACCTACCCGTTAAATAAATTTCGTCCCGAAATTTTAAGCTGTTGAAGGTGTTGATGAATCTTCTGGAAATAGATGCGGGTATTTCTTCTTCATCTGATCTTCACGCTCCCAGGTGAACTCGGGTCCTCTACGAGCATTCCATCGAACCTTAACAATTGGTATCTTGTTTTGCTTAAGTCTTTTAACCTCACGATCCATTATTTCGACGGGTTCTTCGATGAATTGGAGTTTTTCGTTGATTTGGATTTCATCTAACGGAATAGTTAGATCTTCTTTAGCAAAACATTTCTTCAAATTCGAGACGTGGAAAGTGTTATGTACAGCCGCGAGTTGTTGAGGTAACTCAAGTCGGTAAGCTACTGGTCCGACACGATCAATAATCTTGAATGGTCCAATATACCTTACTGATACCAAATCGTCCAACTGTGAAGACCCGTCCTAATCCATCCGGACGAAGTCCATATCGATTATAAACGATTCACAACAGTTGATTACATCGCGAGGTACTTGACCTCTATATGATACATTTTACAAACATTGCATTCGTTTTTGAAAAGACAAACTTTCATTACATCGAAAGTTGACAGGCATGCATACCATTTCATAATATATCCAACTATAATTGACTTGATAATAATCTTGATGAACTCGACGACTCGAATGCAACGTCTTTTGAAATATGCCATGAATGACTCCAAGTAATATCTATAAAATGAGCAAATACACAGCGGAAGATTTCTTTCGTACCTGAGAATAAACATGCTTTAAAGTGTCAACCAAAAGGTTGGTGAGTTCATTAGTTTAACTTAAACAATCGTTTCCATCATTTTAATAGACCACAAGATTTCAGATTTCCATTTCTCATAAACATACGTCCCATGCATAGAGACAAAAATATCATTCATATGGATTGAACACCTGGTAACCGACATTAACAATATGCATATATAAGAATATCCCCATCATTCCGGGATCCTCCTTAGGACATGATATAAATTTCGAAGTACTAAAACATCCGGTACTTTGGATGGGGCTTGTTGGGCCCGATAGATCTATCTTTAGGATTCGCGTCAATTAGGGTGTCTGTTCCCTAATTCTTAGATTACCAGACTTAATAAAAAGGGGCATATTCGACTTCGATAATCCAACTATAGAATGTAGTTTCACGTACTTGTGTCAATTTCGTAAAACAGTTATAAAAGTTGCGCATGTATTCTCAGCCCAAAAATATAAAGGGTAAAAAGGTAAATGAAACTCACGATACTGTATTTTGTAGTAAAAATACATATGACGTCATTGAACAATGCAGGGTTGGCCTCGGATTCACGAACCTATATCAATTGTGTATATATTAATACGTATAATGTAAGTTACAAAATTTCATTTATTAATATGTATTATTTATATATTATAGTTTTGTAGAATTTATTCTAACCTTTATTTTAAAACGTATACTTATATTATATTTTAAGTTATATTTTATATATATATCTATTTTATGTATATATATCTATAATGATTTACGTTTATATAAATAGTGACATTAATATATTTATATACATATATTTGTGGTTAGTATTGTATTTATGAAATTTTATTAGTTTGTTATGTGAATTATTAATACAATCCTAGTATATACCATAAGTATATATATAGTGTACAAAAGATTTATTTGTTAAAATAATAATTTAGATAATAATGATTTACTAATAATAATAATAATTTTATTAATAATGATAATACTAATAGCAAAAAAAATGAAAATGATAACTGTTAATGATACTAATAATAATAACTCTAAAATAATATTAATACTAATACCATACTTATGTTAATAATAAGGGTTCTAATATTTATAAAATGATAAATGATAATCATAATAATACTAGTAAATATTAATGATGATACTGATAAATATGATATTATTAATTGTAAATGTACTGATGATACTATTATTTATAAACCGGTACAAATTCTAATATTGATGATAATAATATATTTTTATTTCCTTCATAATAATAATAATGATAATCATAATCATAATCCTAATGATGATAAAATACTAAAATGATAAGTTTATTACTAATAATAATATTATTAATACCTATCATAATAATAATAGTAATGTCTATAATACTTTCAAATATGATAACAAGTATGATACTAATAATAACAATAACAATAACAATCAAAACAATCACAATAATAATAATAATACTAATAATAATTAATATATAATAACAATAATAAAATTAGAAAAGAAAACTACCTCACATGAAAAGAGTTTCAAAAAAAAAAAAAAAAAAAAAAAAAGAAACTACCGTCCTCTGGACTCGATCTCGTGACCATATGCTCACACGCAAACACTCTCGACCATCCCACCAATTCTGATTCTCTGTACTAATATCGAATTTAAATTTTATATATAAACTGTTTTTCTTCTATTCCTCTTCTTCTCCACAAGTCTCATGGATTCAACAAAACATCAATAACCAAAAAAAAAAAAAAATCGGGGTTCCCTTTAAAGCTTCAAAACATTACAGAAAAAAAAAAATAATTTGGGTTCTAAAATAAAAAAAAAATACTAAAGGCCTACTGCAGCGTCGGTTCTTGGAACAAAACAAAAAAAATTGATTTCGTAATAGATAACATTATAGATAATGTTTATAACACGAAATAGTTTTCTAAACATGTATAAAAACTACTGGAATCGTCAATTTGATCAGAAACATATACACGAACGCGAATTTGTCTCAAGAACAATTGTTGACTTTTTTTAAACTAAACTTTGACTTCAAAATTCAAGATCGATATAAAGATTTGAGAGTTGAGATTTTGCAGATAGATTCAAAGAAAGATTTCTAACCTTTCTGCATTTTTAGATTTTGAAACTTTATTCGAAATTGAATTAAGAGAAAAAAAAAATGGAGCGTGCAGAGAAGAAGAAAAAAAAAATATCGCTGTGCTCTTTAATCCCATTGGATTTCCTTTTTATTTGATTTGCAATTATACATAATCATGTTGTAATAATAGAGATCGGTTGATAAAAAATGGAGAAAATGTCAACACAGGTTCACGAGTTGGGAGCAGGAAAGAAACAAAAAAAAAAATAATAATAGAGATAAAGGATACAGAGGTCACGCGTATAATATAGATCCCTACTGTTTTTTTTTTAATTAATAATAATAATATATAATAACAATACTATTAATATCTAATAATATTAATAAAATTAATAATAATGATAAATATAATATTAATGATAATAATAATTGTAAAAATGATAATAATAATAATAATAATACCATACTAATTATGATAATATTAATATTTTATCGATAATAATAATATTAGTAATAATAATCTAATTTATACATCCAATTTCATCTTTATATGATATAAAGTGATATTATGAATACAAATATTGATATTTGACGATACAAATAACATTACTACAACAACTATATTTGTATTTAAATTTAATTTATTAATATCATCTATTATTATGTAATATTTAATAATTATGTAATATGTATTGTAACATATACTGAATATTATATATTTATGCATTTTAATATAAATATATTATAATATTTATTTACATACTAATTATATTATACTTATGTATGTAATTATGAAAAATATAAATGTTTTATATATGTAAGTATTATATATATTTATTAAAATAGTACATTATTTCATCATAGATATATTATAAATTTCTACATATACATAATATAATAATTATGTATAAAATCATATATATATAGTTATATTTATGTATATATGTATACTACCATATATATAAAATCATGTTTTAAATGTTGAGTAGATGATTAATTATGTATATTAAACAATTAACTACAAAGTATAACATTGTACATTTAATATTTTGATAACGTTGGTAAAATATGTTTGAATCATTTATATACAATATACTATATATATTCAAAATGAAAATCTTTAGTTATTAAATGTTATCTTTTATAATAACAAAATTACTTAATAGTTCATTAATACTAATATAATTAGTTTTATATATAATTATTTATATTTACATTCTTAGTTACAATTAAAGGTTCGTGAATCGTCGAAAATAGTTAAAGGTCAAATGTTATCATGAAATAGTTCAAACATAATGAGACTCGGTTTAATAGACTTTGCTTATCGAGTCGAATCATATAAGATTATGTTTAAATTTGGTCGGAAATTCCTGGGTCATCACAGTACCTACCCGTTAAAGAAATTTCGTCCCGAAATTTGAGTGAGGTCGTCATAGCTAACAATAAATATGTTTTCCTGACGAATATGAGTTGATAACTTGAGTTTTATCATCATTGAGTAATATGGATAAAAATAATTCGATTATTCGAAGAGTGCGAATGAAGCTATTCACAAAAGGATGAAATGAGAAACAAAGATTTGTTTTTAACTTTTGACGTAGTCAGGTTTGAATTTAGAAAATAAGGCGCGTCTTAACTTTTGACATTGCCTTGGTTGAATTCCGGAATTTAAGGGATTTAAAGAAAATCTTGAAGATCTATAAAATCTGATTCTTCGGGATTTATGGAAATTAAGATCTCTTTAATTAAATACGGTGATCTGCCCCGATTACTACGTCTGATATTTCCAGTATAAATTAAGCTCTTCCTTTCCATTATTCTCACCATTCTTATACTTTCTTTCTTAGTTCATACATCCAAAAGATTCTGAAAATGATTAATCCAGTTCTGATCCTTGTCCTCATCCTTACTATCGCAACAATCATTCTCCTTTTCCAACTTCCACCAGAGGAATCTGCTTTCTTCTACTTCGCCCTCGGGATTATAATGTTTTTAATTCTCCCGTGTCTTTATGTTGCGATAAACATTGATATACACGGTTTGTAATTTATGTGTTGTTATCGGACTTTATATTCTCCCTTATATTTCAAAGCTCTATGCTTTTGTTTTCTCTTCCCAACTTCAAGTCAAGCGAATAATGGTCCAGAATTTAGAGATATAGAGTTTCGAATGATTATAATGTTCTAAGCAATATGTTGGAGTTAGCTATACAGGGTTGAGGTTGATTCCAAATATATATATAGTTTGAGTTGTGATCAATACTGAGATACGTATACACTGGGTCGTGGATTGATTCAAGATAATATTTATCGATTTATTTCTGTACATCTAACTGTGGACAACTAGTTGTAGGTTACTAACGAGGACAGCTGACTTAATAAACTTAAAACATCAAAATATATTAAAAGTGTTGTAAATATATTTTGAACATACTTTGATATATATGTATATATTGTTATAGGTTCGTGAATCAACCAGTGGCCAAGTCTTACTTCCCGACGAAGTAAAAATCTGTGAAAGTGAGTTATAGTCCCACTTTTAAAATCTAATATTTTTGGGATGAGAATACATGCAGGTTTTATAAATGATTTACAAAATAGACACAAGTACGTGAAACTACATTCTATGGTTGAATTATCGAAATCGAATATGCCTATTTAAGAATGTCCATATTAATTAATTATAAGTTGATTAAAAATATGAGTTAATATTTTAGTGAGTTAATAAAATATATGAGTCAGGTATCAAAGTGAGCTATGTTTGTAAAATGTATCATATAGTATGATACCAACTGAAATGTCCCGTTCTTATTGATTAAAAACGTTCCATATTAATTGATTTCGTTGCGAGGTTTTGACCTCTATATGAGACGTTTTTCAAAGACTGCATTCATTTTTAAACAAACCATAACCTTTATTTCATCAATAAAGGTTTAAAAAGCTTTACGTAGATTATCAAATAATGATAATCTAAAATATCCTGTTTACACACGACCATTACATAATGGTTTACAATACAAATATGTTACAACAAAATAAGTTTCTTGAATGCAGTTTTTACACAATATCATACAAGCATGGACTCCAAATCTTGTCCTTATTTAAGTATGCGACAGCGGAAGCTCTTAATAATCACCTGAGAATAAACATGCTTAAAACGTCAACAAAAATGTTGGTGAGTTATAGGTTTAACCTATATATATCAAATCGTAACAATAGACCACAAGATTTCATATTTCAATACACATCCCATACATAGAGATAAAAATCATTCATATGGTGAACACCTGGTAACCGACAATAACAAGATGCATATATAAGAATATCCCCATCATTCCGGGACACCCTTCGGATATGATATAAATTTCGAAGTACTAAAGCATCCGGTACTTTGGATGGGGTTTGTTAGGCCCAATAGATCTATCTTTAGGATTCGCGTCAATTAGGGTGTCTGTTCCCTAATTCTTAGATTACCAGACTTAATAAAAAGGGGCATATTCGATTTTGATAATTCAACCATAGAATGTAGTTTCACGTACTTGTGTCTATTTTGTAAATCATTTATAAAACCTGCATGTATTCTCATCCCAAAAATATTAGATTTTAAAAGTGGGACTATAACTCACTTTCACAGATTTTTACTTCGTCGGGAAGTAAGACTTGGCCACTGGTTGATTCACGAACCTATAACAATATATACATATATATCAAAGTATGTTCAAAATATATTTACAACACTTTTAATATATTTTGATGTTTTAAGTTTATTAAGTCAGCTGTCCTCGTTAGTAACCTACAACTAGTTGTCCACAGTTAGATGTACAGAAATAAATCGATAAATATTATCTTGAATCAATCCACGACCCAGTGTATACGTATCTCAGTATTGATCACAACTCAAACTATATATATTTTGGAATCAACCTCAACCCTGTATAGCTAACTCCAACATTCACATATAGAGTGTCTATGGTTGTTCCGAAATATATATAGATGTGTCGACATGATAGGTCGAAACATTGTATACGTGTCTATGGTATCTCAAGATTACATAATATATAATACAAGTTGATTAAGTTATGGTTGGAATAGATTTGTTACCAATTTTCACGTAGCTAAAATGAGAAAAATTATCCAATCTTGTTTTACCCATAACTTCTTCATTTTAAATCCGTTTTGAGTGAATCAAATTGCTATGGTTTCATATTGAACTCTATTTTATGAATCTAAACAAAAAAAGTATAGGTTTCTAGTCGGAAAAATAAGTTACAAGTCGTTTTTGTAAAGGTAGTCATTTCAGTCGAAAGAACGACGTCTAGATGACCATTTTAGAAAACATACTTCCACTTTGAGTTTAACCATAATTTTTGGATATAGTTTCATGTTCATAATAAAAATCATTTTCTCAGAATAACAACTTTTAAATCAAAGTTTATCATAGTTTTTAATTAACTAACCCAAAACAGCCCGCGGTGTTACTACGACGGCGTAAATCCGGTTTTACGGTGTTTTTCGTGTTTCCAGGTTTTAAATCATTAAGTTAGCATATCATATAGATATAGAACATGTGTTTAGTTGATTTTAAAAGTCAAGTTAGAAGGATTAACTTTTGTTTGCGAACAAGTTTAGAATTAACTAAACTATGTTCTAGTGATTACAAGTTTAAACCTTCGAATAAGATAGCTTTATATGTATGAATCGAATGATGTTATGAACATCATTACTACCTTAAGTTCCTTGGATGAACCTACTGGAAAAGAGAAAAATGGATCTAGCTTCAATGGATCCTTGGATGGCTCAAAGTTCTTGAAGCAAAATCATGACACGAAAACAAGTTCAAGTAAGATCATCACTTGAAATAAGATTGTTATAGTTATAGAAATTGAACCAAAGTTTGAATATGATTATTACCTTGTATTAGAATGATAACCTACTGTAAGAAACAAAGATTTCTTGAGGTTGGATGATCACCTTACAAGATTGGAAGTGAGCTAGCAAACTTGAAAGTATTCTTGATTTTATGAAACTAGAACTTTTGGAATTTATGAAGAACACTTAGAACTTGAAGATAGAACTTGAGAGAGTTCAATTAGATGAAGAAAATTGAAGAATGAAAGTGTTTGTAGGTGTTTTTGGTCGTTGGTGTATGGATTAGATATAAAGGATATGTAATTTTGTTTTCATGTAAATAAGTCATGAATGATTACTCATATTTTTGTAATCTTATGAGATATTTCATGCTAGTTGCCAAATGATGGTTCCCACATGTGTTAGGTGACTCACATGGGCTGCTAAGAGCTGATCATTGGAGTGTATATACCAATAGTACATACATCTAAAAGCTGTGTATTGTACGAGTACGAATACGGGTGCATACGAGTAGAATTGTTGATGAAACTGAACGAGAATGTAATTGTAAGCATTTTTGTTAAGTAGAAGTATTTTGATAAGTGTATTGAAGTCTTTCAAAAGTGTATAAATACATATTAAAACACTACATGTATATACATTTTAACTGAGTCGTTAAGTCATCGTTAGTCGTTACATGTAAGTGTTGTTTTGAAACCTTTAGGTTAACGATCTTGTTAAATGTTGTTAACCCAATGTTTATAATAACAAAAGAGATTTTAAATTATTATATTATCATGATATTATGATGTACGAATATCTCTTAATATGATATATATACATTAAATGTCGTTACAACGATAAACGTTACATATATGTCTCGTTTCAAAATCATTAAGTTAGTAGTCTTGTTTTTACATATGTAGTTCATTGTTAATATACTTAATGATATGTTTACTTATCATAGTATCATGTTAACTATATATATATCCATATATATGTCATCATATAGTTTTTACAAGTTTTAACATTCGTGAATCACCGGTCAACTTGGGTGGTCAATTGTCTATATGAAACATATTTCAATTAATCAAGTCTTAACAAGTTTGATTGTTTAACATGTTGGAAACATTTAATCATGTAAATATCAATCTCAATTAATATATATAAACATGGAAAAGTTCGGGTCACTACAGTACCTACCCGTTAAATAAATTTCGTCCCGAAATTTTAAGCTGTTGAAGGTGTTGATGAATCTTCTGGAAATAGATGCGGGTATTTCTTCTTCATCTGATCTTCACGCTCCCAGGTGAACTCGGGTCCTCTACGAGCATTCCATCGAACCTTAACAATTGGTATCTTGTTTTGCTTAAGTCTTTTAACCTCACGATCCATTATTTCGACGGGTTCTTCGATGAATTGGAGTTTTTCGTTGATTTGGATTTCATCTAACGGAATAGTTAGATCTTCTTTAGCAAAACATTTCTTCAAATTCGAGACGTGGAAAGTGTTATGTACAGCCGCGAGTTGTTGAGGTAACTCAAGTCGGTAAGCTACTGGTCCGACACGATCAATAATCTTGAATGGTCCAATATACCTTGGATTTAATTTCCCTCGTTTACCAAATCGAACAACGCCTTTCCAAGGTGAAACTTTAAGCATGACCATCTCTCCAATTTCAAATTGTATATCTTTTCTTTTAATGTCAGCGTAGCTCTTTTGTCGACTTTGGGCGGTTTTCAACCGTTGTTGAATTTGGATGATCTTCTCGGTAGTTTCTTGTATAATCTCCGGACCCGTAATCTGTCTATCCCCCACCTCACTCCAACAAATTGGAGACCTGCACTTTCTACCATAAAGTGCTTCAAACGGCGCCATCTCAATGCTTGAATGGTAGCTGTTGTTGTAGGAAAATTCTGCTAACGGTAGATGTCGATCCCAACTGTTTCCGAAGTCAATAACACATGCTCGTAGCATGTCTTCAAGCGTTTGTATCGTCCTTTCGCTCTGCCCATCAGTTTGTGGATGATAGGCAGTACTCATGTCTAGACGAGTTCCTAATGCTTGCTGTAATGTCTGCCAGAATCTTGAAATAAATCTGCCATCCCTATCAGAGATAATAGAGATTGGTATTCCATGTCTGGAGACGACTTCCTTCAAATACAGTCGTGCTAACTTCTCCATCTTGTCATCTTCTCTTATTGGTAGGAAGTGTGCTGATTTGGTGAGACGATCAACTATTACCCAAATAGTATCAAAACCACTTGCAGTCCTTGGCAATTTAGTGATGAAATCCATGGTAATGTTTTCCCATTTCCATTCCGGGATTTCGGGTTGTTGAAGTAGACCTGATGGTTTCTGATGCTCAGCTTTGACCTTAGAACACGTCAAACATTCTCCTACGTATTTAGCAACATCGGCTTTCATACCCGGCCACCAAAAATGATTCTTGAGATCCTTGTACATCTTCCCCGTTCCAGGATGTATTGAGTATCTGGTTTTATGAGCTTCTCTAAGTACCATTTCTCTCATATCTCCAAATTTTGGTACCCAAATCCTTTCAGCCCTATACCGGGTTCCGTCTTCCCGAATATTAAGATGCTTCTCCGATCCTTTGGGTATTTCATCCTTTAAATTTCCCTCTTTTAAAACTCCTTGTTGCGCCTCCTTTATTTGAGTAGTAATGTTATTATGAATCATTATATTCATAGATTTTACTCGAATGGGTTCTCTATCCTTCCTGCTCAAGGCATCGGCTACCACATTTGCCTTCCCCGGGTGGTAACGAATCTCAAAATCGTAATCATTCAATAATTCAATCCACCTACGCTGCCTCATATTCAGTTGTTTCTGATTAAATATGTGTTGAAGACTTTTGTGGTCGGTATATATAATACTTTTGACCCCATATAAGTAGTGCCTCCAAGTCTTTAATGCAAAAACAACCGCGCCTAATTCCAAATCATGCGTCGTATAATTTTGTTCGTGAATCTTCAATTGTCTAGACGCATAAGCAATCACCTTCGTTCGTTGCATTAATACACAACCGAGACCTTGCTTTGATGCGTCACAATAAATCACAAAATCATCATTCCCTTCAGGCAATGACAATATAGGTGCCGTAGTTAGCTTTTTCTTCAATAACTGAAACGCTTTCTCTTGTTCATCATTCCATTCAAATTTCTTCCCTTTATGCGTTAATGCAGTCAAGGGTTTTGCTATTCTGGAAAAGTCTTGGATGAACCTTCTGTAGTAACCAGCTAGTCCTAAAAACTGGCGTATGTGTTTCGGAGTTTTCGGGGTTTCCCACTTTTCAACAGTTTCTATCTTTGCCGGATCCACCTTAATACCTTCTTTGTTCACTATGTGACCGAGGAATTGAACTTCTTCCAACCAAAATGCACACTTTGAAAACTTAGCGTACAATTCTTCCTTCCTCAATACTTCTAACACCTTTCTCAAATGTTCACCGTGTTCTTGGTCATTCTTTGAGTAAATAAGTATGTCATCAATGAAAACAATGACAAACTTGTCAAGGTATGGTCCACACACTCGGTTCATAAGGTCCATGAACACAGCTGGTGCATTAGTTAAACCAAACGGCATGACCATAAACTCGTAATGACCGTAACGTGTTCTGAAAGCAGTCTTTGGAATATCATCTTCTTTCACCCGCATTTGATGATACCCGGAACGTAAGTCAATCTTTGAATAAACAGACGAGCCTTGTAGTTGATCAAATAAGTCGTCGATTCTCGGTAGTGGGTAGCGGTTCTTGATGGTAAGTTTGTTCAACTCTCGGTAGTCGATACACAACCAGAATGTACCATCTTTCTTCTTGACAAACAAAACAGGAGCTCCCCACGGTGATGTGCTTGGTCGAATGAAACCACGCTCTAAAAGTTCTTGTAATTGGCTTTGCAGTTCTTTCATCTCGCTGGGTGCGAGTCTGTAAGGAGCACGAGCTATTGGTGCAGCTCCTGGTACAAGATCTATTTGAAATTCAACGGATCGATGTGGGGGTAATCCCGGTAATTCTTTCGGAAATACATCGGGAAATTCTTTTGCAATGGGAACATCATTGATGCTCTTTTCTTCAGTTTGTACTTTCTCGACGTGTGCTAGAACAGCATAGCAACCTTTTCTTATTAGTTTTTGTGCCTTCAAATTACTAATAAGATGTAGCTTCGTGTTGCCCTTTTCTCCGTACACCATTAAGGGTTTTCCTTTTTCTCGTATAATGCGAATTGCATTTTTGTAACAAACGATCTCCGCTTTCACTTCTTTCAACCAGTCCATACCGATTATCACATCAAAACTCCCTAACTCTACTGGTATCAAATCAATCTTAAATGTTTCGCTAACCAGTTTAATTTCTCGATTCCGACATATATTATCTGCTGAAATTAATTTACCATTTGCTAATTCGAGTAAAAATTTACTATCCAAAGGCGTCAATGGACAACTTAATTTAGCACAAAAATCTCTACTCATATAGCTTCTATCCGCACCCGAATCAAATAAAACGTAAGCAGATTTATTGTCAATAAGAAACGTACCCGTAACAAGCTCCGGGTCTTCCTGTGCCTCTACCGCATTAATATTGAAAACTCTTCCACGGCCTTGTCCATTCGTGTTCTCCTGGTTCGGGCAATTTCTAATAATGTGGCCTGGTTTTCCACATTTATAACAAACTACATTGGCATAACTTGCTCCGACACTACTTGCTCCGCCATTACTCGTTCCGACACCATTTGTTCCTTTCGTTCTATTAACCCCTGGTCCGTAGACCTCACACTTCGCCGCGCTATGACCATTTCTTTTACACTTGTTGCAAAATTTGGTGCAGAACCCCGAGTGATTCTTTTCACACCTTTGGCATAGTTGCTTCTGATTGTTGTTGTTGTTGCGGTTATTATTGTTGTTGGGATGATTGTTGTAGTTGCTGTTGTTGTTGTTGTTGTTGTTGTTGTATTGGTGATTCTTATCACCGTTTTCCTCCCACTTTCTTTTGACTTGCTTCACATTGGCCTCTTCAGCAGTCTGTTCTTTAATTCTTTCTTCAATCTGGTTCACTAGTTTGTGAGCCATTCTACATGCCTGTTGTATGGAGGCGGGCTCGTGTGAACTTATATCTTCTTGGATTCTTTCCGGTAATCCTTTCACAAACGCGTCGATCTTCTCTTCCTCATCTTCGAATGCTCCTGGACACAATAGGCACAATTCTGTGAATCGTCTTTCGTACGTGGTAATATCAAATCCTTGGGTTCGTAACCCTCTAAGTTCTGTCTTGAGCTTATTGACCTCGGTTCTGGGACGGTACTTCTCGTTCATCAAGTGCTTGAATGCTGACCACGGTAGTGCGTACGCATCATCTTGTCCCACTTGCTCTGATATAAAAACTGATACCACATCAATAGTTTCAGTTGGTATCAAAATTTGGAGATATGAGAGAAATGGTACTTAGAGAAGCTCATAAAACCAGATACTCAATACATCCTGGAACGGGGAAGATGTACAAGGATCTCAAGAATCATTTTTGGTGGCCGGGTATGAAAGCCGATGTTGCTAAATACGTAGGAGAATGTTTGACGTGTTCTAAGGTCAAAGCTGAGCATCAGAAACCATCAGGTCTACTTCAACAACCCGAAATCCCGGAATGGAAATGGGAAAACATTACCATGGATTTCATCACTAAATTGCCAAGGACTGCAAGTGGTTTTGATACTATTTGGGTAATAGTTGATCGTCTCACCAAATCAGCACACTTCCTACCAATAAGAGAAGATGACAAGATGGAGAAGTTAGCACGACTGTATTTGAAGGAAGTCGTCTCCAGACATGGAATACCAATCTCTATTATCTCTGATAGGGATGGCAGATTTATTTCAAGATTCTGGCAGACATTACAGCAAGCATTAGGAACTCGTCTAGACATGAGTACTGCCTATCATCCACAAACTGATGGGCAGAGCGAAAGGACGATACAAACGCTTGAAGACATGCTACGAGCATGTGTTATTGATTTCGGAAACAGTTGGGATCGACATCTACCGTTAGCAGAATTTTCCTACAACAACAGCTACCATTCAAGCATTGAGATGGCGCCGTTTGAAGCACTTTATGGTAGAAAGTGCAGGTCTCCAATTTGTTGGAGTGAGGTGGGGGATAGACAGATTACGGGTCCGGAGATTATACAAGAAACTACCGAGAAGATCATCCAAATTCAACAACGGTTGAAAACCGCCCAAAGTCGACAAAAGAGCTACGCTGACATTAAAAGAAAAGATATACAATTTGAAATTGGAGAGATGGTCATGCTTAAAGTTTCACCTTGGAAAGGCGTTGTTCGATTTGGTAAACGAGGGAAATTAAATCCAAGGTATATTGGACCATTCAAGATTATTGATCGTGTCGGACCAGTAGCTTACCGACTTGAGTTACCTCAACAACTCGCGGCTGTACATAACACTTTCCACGTCTCGAATTTGAAGAAATGTTTTGCTAAAGAAGATCTAACTATTCCGTTAGATGAAATCCAAATCAACGAAAAACTCCAATTCATCGAAGAACCCGTCGAAATAATGGATCGTGAGGTTAAAAGACTTAAGCAAAAAAAGATACCAATTGTTAAGGTTCGATGGAATGCTCGTAGAGGACCCGAGTTCACCTGGGAGCGTGAAGATCAGATGAAGAAGAAATACCCGCATCTATTTCCAGAAGATTCATCAACACCTTCAACAGCTTAAAATTTCGGGACGAAATTTATTTAACGGGTAGGTACTGTAGTGACCCGAACTTTTCCATGTTTATATATATTAATTGAGATTGATATTTACATGATTAAATGTTTCCAACATGTTAAACAATCAAACTTGTTAAGACTTGATTAATTGAAATATGTTTCATATAGACAATTGACCACCCAAGTTGACCGGTGATTCACGAATGTTAAAACTTGTAAAAACTATATGATGACATATATATGGATATATATATAGTTAACATGATACTATGATAAGTAAACATATCATTAAGTATATTAACAATGAACTACATATGTAAAAACAAGACTACTAACTTAATGATTTTGAAACGAGACATATATGTAACGTTTATCGTTGTAACGACATTTAATGTATATATATCATATTAAGAGATATTCGTACATCATAATATCATGATAATATAATAATTTAAAATCTCTTTTGTTATTATAAACATTGGGTTAACAACATTTAACAAGATCGTTAACCTAAAGGTTTCAAAACAACACTTACATGTAACGACTAACGATGACTTAACGACTCAGTTAAAATGTATATACATGTAGTGTTTTAATATGTATTTATACACTTTTGAAAGACTTCAATACACTTATCAAAATACTTCTACTTAACAAAAATGCTTACAATTACATTCTCGTTCAGTTTCATCAACAATTCTACTCGTATGCACCCGTATTCGTACTCGTACAATACACAGCTTTTAGATGTATGTACTATTGGTATATACACTCCAATGATCAGCTCTTAGCAGCCCATGTGAGTCACCTAACACATGTGGGAACCATCATTTGGCAACTAGCATGAAATATCTCATAAGATTACAAAAATATGAGTAATCATTCATGACTTATTTACATGAAAACAAAATTACATATCCTTTATATCTAATCCATACACCAACGACCAAAAACACCTACAAACACTTTCATTCTTCAATTTTCTTCATCTAATTGAACTCTCTCAAGTTCTATCTTCAAGTTCTAAGTGTTCTTCATAAATTCCAAAAGTTCTAGTTTCATAAAATCAAGAATACTTTCAAGTTTGCTAGCTCACTTCCAATCTTGTAAGGTGATCATCCAACCTCAAGAAATCTTTGTTTCTTACAGTAGGTTATCATTCTAATACAAGGTAATAATCATATTCAAACTTTGGTTCAATTTCTATAACTATAACAATCTTATTTCAAGTGATGATCTTACTTGAACTTGTTTTCGTGTCATGATTTTGCTTCAAGAACTTTGAGCCATCCAAGGATCCATTGAAGCTAGATCCATTTTTCTCTTTTCCAGTAGGTTCATCCAAGGAACTTAAGGTAGTAATGATGTTCATAACATCATTCGATTCATACATATAAAGCTATCTTATTCGAAGGTTTAAACTTGTAATCACTAGAACATAGTTTAGTTAATTCTAAACTTGTTCGCAAACAAAAGTTAATCCTTCTAACTTGACTTTTAAAATCAACTAAACACATGTTCTATATCTATATGATATGCTAACTTAATGATTTAAAACCTGGAAACACGAAAAACACCGTAAAACCGGATTTACGCCGTCGTAGTAACACCGCGGGCTGTTTTGGGTTAGTTAATTAAAAACTAAGATAAACTTTGATTTAAAAGTTGTTATTCTGAGAAAATGATTTTTATTATGAACATGAAACTATATCCAAAAATTATGGTTAAACTCAAAGTGGAAGTATGTTTTCTAAAATGGTCATCTAGACGTCGTTCTTTCGACTGAAATGACTACCTTTACAAAAACGACTTGTAACTTATTTTTCCGACTAGAAACCTATACTTTTTTTGTTTAGATTCATAAAATAGAGTTCAATATGAAACCATAGCAATTTGATTCACTCAAAACGGATTTAAAATGAAGAAGTTATGGGTAAAACAAGATTGGATAATTTTTCTCATTTTAGCTACGTGAAAATTGGTAACAAATCTATTCCAACCATAACTTAATCAACTTGTATTATATATTATGTAATCTTGAGATACCATAGACACGTATACAATGTTTCGACCTATCATGTCGACACATCTATATATATTTCGGAACAACCATAGACACTCTATATGTGAATGTTGGAGTTAGCTATACAGGGTTGAGGTTGATTCCAAAATATATATAGTTTGAGTTGTGATCAATACTGAGATACGTATACACTGGGTCGTGGATTGATTCAAGATAATATTTATCGATTTATTTCTGTACATCTAACTGTGGACAACTAGTTGTAGGTTACTAACGAGGACAGCTGACTTAATAAACTTAAAACATCAAAATATATTAAAAGTGTTGTAAATATATTTTGAACATACTTTGATATATATGTATATATTGTTATAGGTTCGTGAATCAACCAGTGGCCAAGTCTTACTTCCCGACGAAGTAAAAATCTGTGAAAGTGAGTTATAGTCCCACTTTTAAAATCTAATATTTTTGGGATGAGAATACATGCAGGTTTTATAAATGATTTACAAAATAGACACAAGTACGTGAAACTACATTCTATGGTTGAATTATCAAAATCGAATATGCCCCTTTTTATTAAGTCTGGTAATCTAAGAATTAGGGAACAGACACCCTAATTGACGCGAATCCTAAAGATAGATCTATTGGGCCTAACAAACCCCATCCAAAGTACCGGATGCTTTAGTACTTCGAAATTTATATCATATCCGAAGGGTGTCCCGGAATGATGGGGATATTCTTATATATGCATCTTGTTATTGTCGGTTACCAGGTGTTCACCATATGAATGATTTTTATCTCTATGTATGGGATGTGTATTGAAATATGAAATCTTGTGGTCTATTGTTACGATTTGATATATATAGGTTAAACCTATAACTCACCAACATTTTTGTTAACGTTTTAAGCATGTTTATTCTCAGGTGATTATTAAGAGCTTCCGCTGTCGCATACTTAAATAAGGACAAGATTTGGAGTCCATGCTTGTATGATATTGTGTAAAAACTGCATTCAAGAAACTTATTTTGTTGTAACATATTTGTATTGTAAACCATTATGTAATGGTCGTGTGTAAACAGGATATTTTAGATTATCATTATTTGATAATCTACGTAAAGCTTTTTAAACCTTTATTGATGAAATAAAGGTTATGGTTTGTTTAAAAATGAATGCAGTCTTTGAAAAACGTCTCATATAGAGGTCAAAACCTCGCAACGAAATCAATTAATATGGAACGTTTTTAATCAATAAGAACGGGACATTTCAGTTGGTATCAGAGCGGTGGTCTTAGCGAACCAGGTCTTGCATTAGTGAGTCTAATTGATAGTCGTTAGAATGCATTAATGAGTCTGGACTTCGACCGTGTTTGCATGTCAAAAGTTTTGCTTATCATTTAGTATCGAAAAATTATTTGCTTATCATCCTTAAAGTCTAAGACACGTCTTACTGCCTTTATTGCATAGACAGTGTATAGTTAAATTCATATCTCGTATCTGTTATTGTTACCTTTGCCTGACAGCTTCCGTAGATTCCTCCGTAGCTTATGGGATTTTAGTATTATATATGCATATGTAAATTATGTATTGCAGGGTACTAATCTACATCCTATAATCTATTTCTTATCGAAAATCCTTCATCTGATCGTATGAGATGAATCCCTCAACCAGTTCGAGTCCATCAGATTTCGATAGCTATTTCGATAGTTATTCTGACAGCTATTTCGATATGGATTTCCACTCGTGCTCCGAAAGCAGAGTAATCGGAATGAATCGATCAATTAGCCATCATCTATTCTAAATGAATTGGAGATGGGTTCGTAGTCGAATTAATCAATGGAAACGCGAAGAAGGCGATCATTTCCACTAACCAAATTCACCTCTTGACAATGAACCTAAAACGTTTACCGGCGAACCTGTTCGAGACACCATTTTCTCTCTCATTTCCAAAGTATCTCATCACGATCATATACTATCTCAGATTCTAAACCTCATTCATCCGCTCGTCCGAACCGACAATCATCCCGGTGTAATAGAAGAAGTTAACGAACTTCGCGCATAAGTTGTAGTCTTGGAAAATATGGTGCAAAATGTACCAGCTTCATCCAAATCACCGGCACCAACAGTACCACCAACAACCCAAATTTCAATATCACATGCCTCAACATCTCAATCTATACCTCGAGTATAATCATCATTCTACATGACATTCTACATCAGTTATCTTCGTTCGACATGGTGATTATGTAATCTCTAATGTTTTAGAGATTATTTATTCTAGTTCCAACTGAAAACTAAATGAGTTTAATATCATGTTAACTCATTAAATTCATGATTACATTTGAAGAAAATATATAGGTATATATGTTTTCATAAAGATTGTAATTAAAAATTCTTTTGTACAAACTGTTATTAATAAAAATATTTTAACGGGTAGGTAATACCCGAGGAATATTTAAATTTCACATTAATAAGTTACACTGTATATTCTTCGAATCTGATTCAACAGTTATTCACTATCCTATTTACAACCACCGGGATACTTATCCACTCACCAAAGAATAACTATTTTCATTCAAATTCAATTTCATATTTGAATGTTGAGCTATCAGAATCCAACAAGTGGCATAATGAAGAAATAATGGACACAATAAAAATTGATTAGAAACAGACTAATTAACAATATTAAATTTTATTAAGAAACCACGCTAACAAAATCCTAGCTAACTGTTCCTAGCTAACTGTTAATTCCGTATTACATTTTATTTATCGCAATTTATATTCTCGCAATTTTATTTATTGTCATTTAATTTCTGTTATTTACTTTACGCACTTTATTTATCGTCATTTAATTTCTGTTATTTATTTTACGCACTTTAAATATCGGGACACGTATACAAGGTTTTGACATATCATATCGACACATCTATATATATTATTTGGAATCACCATAGACACTCTATATGCAGTAATGATCGAGTTCTCTATACAGGGTTGAGGTTGATTCTATAATAATATATATACTTTGAGTTGTGATCGAGTCTGAGACATGTACACGGGTCACGATACGTATTAATTAATTCAAATATTATATATTAAACTATATATGAATGATTGCACTGTCAACTGTGAACTATCGACTGTGGACTAATAACATTGGACAATTAAAATGAATTAAAATATTGAATATAACATATGAAACTAAACAATTCTTCAAGTTTGCCACTTGATTTCGTCTTAAACCTCATTTGTATCTTCACGATTACATTCTGCGTTCAAACCTTTCATGATTCTTGAAAACACCTCAATCGATAGGATGAATTAACCGCACTTCATCTACGGAAGGAAAGATTTATGCATATAGTTATGCACCTGAGAAACTCTCGGCAATTGAGTAAAAGTTCAACACGTAGCCGCGTCAGATCCTTTGGCATTTATTAACAAAAACAACTTTGCGATCCCTTTTCAAAATTAGCCAATTTTGTCACAGCTCCAACAAGTCAACTTTGATTTTTCGTACGAAACAACCTTATTATAACGTTTATATATACGCGTGCTCTTTTATTGTTACCAGGTAACCTTTCATATTCCGTCATATTACCATCAGCGTTTAATCATCTAAAAACACAATTCTCCTGAAACCACCTCGGATTAATAACCGATGATTCAGATATCATAGCATTAAATGCAGAGGAAACAGAAAAATGGTAGATGGTCTAAACGGACAAAAGTTTGATGATAAAGAAAGGAGTGTTAGGAACGCTCGATAGAAAATTGGGTATTGAAAAACAGATTGAGTTACCCATGAAGGAGACCAAGGACAAATACAAGGACCAAATCCTATATTCAAAGGATTCAGGTAATTCTGGATCCGTTGAAATCTTTAGAGAATATCTTGCTCCGAAGTCATGTTAAAATCTTGCGGAAAATCTTTCTCCATCAACCGTCGAACTTAGAAATTCGAAAATATCATCATCAATATCTTTGATATTTCTGAGGATATTTTCATAAATATTCTCGTCCGAAATTATATACCTCTTCGTGCTTCCTGTGTATCAATATATTGGAAACATTCAATAGAAAATATAGTACCGAAAAGCAGATTATGCGAAACTATGAAGAAAGCCGTGGATAAATCACAAAGAATAAGTTTGACTTCAAAGAATCCAAATAATTCAATGTCTGCTAAAGTCTATAGTGAATAACTTGCTCCTTACTCTAAACCCTTGCAGACAATAGTTTCTATCATCCTCTGATCTTAGATATTCTGAGATATTATCGTACCTTTCATTATAAATATCCTCCATATTTTTGGAGATATTTTTATAACTATTCTTATCTGAAATCATTAATCTTTTCGTGCTATCAGTATTACATCATATAGAAACTGTTAGTTTCTATATTCTGTAAATTTTCAAGCTTAAAATATGAATGTTATTGTAGTAATGATGGGAACTGATGCATGAGTTAGTATAATATAATGACACTTGATCAACGTGATTATATTACGGTAATTCATGCTAAGTTTCTAATGGACGTGATGATTCACAGAATATACCGTCATCATGTACCATTTACACGATTCTTACATTCTACTTAATCTCTAAACATATCAAGGAACTATTTCTTGATGATTCGGTCCTTTTCAGGGTATTCTGGTAATTTAACAAAATCTGGATTAACCATTGCCCTTTCTTTCTTAGAACAATTACTATATTCCTTCTGAAATCCATACATACGAATTCCGGACCATTACGAGAGCTATTTAATCGCAAGAAGAAGAAACGAAAGGACAAAGCTCCGAAATAGAAATTCGGGGTATAAACCGCAGCAAATAGAAGAGAGCATTAACTATGGATGACGATGACTATAGAAGACAGAAGCAGGGACATCGAAATATAAGGGAAGGTGTAAAATCTAATAACAACCCGGAAATTACAACCCGTATATATCGATGCATATAGCAATGTAAAGACATGGGAGAACTAGAAACACTATAAACCCAAGAGTATAGTAGAAGTAAATAGATTCTTCTGGTGGCAGATTAAAAAGAAGGATGAGAGATATGCAAGTTAAGAGGATATCAAGGATCAGGATGGGATGAAGCATATTAACGAATACTTTAAAGTAGGAATTGAGAAAGAAAGAATAGAAGGTGTGAGTTGTAAGGAAAAGGAGAGGATGGATTTATAGGAAAATTTTCGACAGAGCAATCGAAGCAGATTATCGCGTTTAATCAAAGAAGATCTGAATCTCCTTAATTACCGAAGATTCAAATCTCAATATGAAGATTTCTTCTAAATTCCTTAGATTTCGGAAATCAATCTTGACTACGCCACCTGTTAGGTCAAACCTGCATTTATTCATTTTCACTCTTAGGTGATAGCTTCATTCGTGCTCTTCACAAAAACAAATCGTTTTATCTATATCACTCAATTATGATAAAACTCTATTATCAATTCATATTCGTCATGAAAACATTTTATTAGTTAGCCATGACGACCTCGATCAAATTTCGGGACGAAATTTCTTTTAACGGGTAGGTAATGTGATGACCCGGAAATTTCCGATCAAATTTAAACTTTAATCTTTATATATACCCGACACGATAAGCAAAATCTGTAATGTTGAGTCTCGAAAGTTTTGAAACTATATTTCTGTAATCAAATATCCTTTGACCATGCCAAACGATTCACGAACAATTATGTGTAAGTAAATATATATATACATATACATATGTCTGATTTTAGATTGAGTTATATTAATGAAACATTGAACGGATTAGTTATTATGAATATAAGATATGAGATCTATTTTATGAATTTGGAAATGCTATCAAGGTATTGAATGAATAATACTTTACATGAACGTATTTGTTCGATGTAAGTTAGTCGACGAGATTAAAAGATAATAACAAATGATTGAATCATCAAATACATTGAATTAGGATTACGAGTCTCGGTTATGAAGTCCACTTTGAATTAGAGAACTCTTACTTTTAACGGTATTCGGAAATAATGGTGAAGTGATCTTCGAATAAGAACAAGGTGTCACTTATCGAGAGTTAGACAAAAGTTAGTGGAGAATCGAATTTCATAATACTCGATTTATCATATAGAAGGAATAATTGGGATAAGATTCGTTGACTAGATAAACCCATTTGATATGTTATATTAAGCTATATTATTTAGAAAGTTAAGGAAATTAAACTAAACATTTACGCATAAAAGAATGAAATCAAATTAAGTTTTAAAGCATAAACGTTATAGGATTTTCGATTTTGTAAAGGATCTGAAATTATATAATTAGTTTTGAAAGGATAACTAGTATGTTATTAGATAAATATTTCAAAAATATGTATAAGATTATAAATTTTAATTTAAATTAGTCATAAAACGTTTTGATATTAAACTAATATTAATAAATAGGCTTTGATAAATAACAAGATTATGAATTATAAAAGTAAATGACCAAAACACTCAAAAGATTAAGTTACACTTTGAGTGGGTTAGTTTTTAATTAATTTAAGTCTAGTTATTAATAAAGGTACGTGTCACAAAATGTTTAATTTAAAATAAAATATTTTGACAAACAAAGAGACTTTAATTTATATAAGGAAATGACCACAACACTCAATTTTATAAGTTATATTTTTATAAAGGTAATTTATTATTGAGTAAGTCTAATTTTTGTAAAAGGTACACGTCACGTAACGTAAAAGGCTAGTTTTCTAAACGTACGAAAGTGCGCCCAAAAAACCGAAAGTGGTACATGAGTCGTGAGACCACGACCGTATCATTTTTGTAAAAATTATATTTTTACCATGACCGTAAATATAATATAATATATAAATAATTATAAAGATTAAATATAATATATATATATTATAATATATAAATTTTATGTGAAACATGTAATGAAAGTAAGAAAAGGTGTCGACACCTTGTTGACTTTGTTGAGCAAAGATGGGATGAGGGGTTGGTGGCATCCTTATCCCTTTAAATTCGAACGTTTTCAGTTTTATGAATCATTCATCTATCTATCATTCGATATCCTTCTCTATATATTATATTTATATTATTGTTATTATTATTATTATTATTATTATTATTATTATTATTATTATTATTATTATTATTAAGATTATTATTATTATTAATCTTATTATTATTAGTACTAGTATTAGGAGTGATATTATTAGTATTATACATAAAATATTACGACGAGGTCATGAGCGGATCATTTCAAGACAAGTTTTATGAGTAGGAAAGGGCTAAGGAAATTATGGGTTATAGCTATGGAGGTTATGGGTAATGTTAGGGGATATGCTTGTGAGGTCAATCTAATATTTATCGTCTCCGTTACGTCTACGTACCTTTCCTGCAATATTGAATCTCAATATTGATACGTGAGTACTCCTAATTTAATTTTTACATACTAATAGTGTATCCCTGACTAGTGCTCGAGAAAATAGGGTTATCCATGCTTGTACTTTTGAAATTACCTTTAGATAGGATAGGTTGAATCTTGAGTTAGTTACACCTGCGGTTGAGATAAGGTATAAGATATGCATGTCCTTGGAAAGCTAGCGAAAAATTAAGAACTTTTCATTTAGATATCAAATGGATTCGATGAACGGTTAGAAAGTTATGAAATAAACGAATTGTATAATTAATTTCGTAATTAAAATTGCTGATGATAATTAGTGAACTAATTTTCTGGGTAATAAAAAGTGGTTATTTGGATTCTACTCGTCGAGTAGATGAATATTCATATAAAGCACGTCTCGTTTCGTTGAACGGTTGTCAAGTTATGGATAAAAGAAGTTTTGTAAATTTTGATGAAACGTCGATACGGAAACTGAAATTCTCGCTGATCTGCGTTGTTTCAGATTAAAACAAAAATACCACTGAATTCTTTGTTGTAAGGTCTAACAAACGACTCTGGCCGTTTGTCAATTCGAGTCTCGACGATTTTTCTAAAAATCGTCAAAGTTGACTGTTTGGTCACATTTTAAAATTCTAAAAAGAGTTGAAACTTTTTATTAAAAATATTAGTTTTGTATCAGTTGTCATGGTCGGCCTGATGTGTGTTTACTTTTGCCAAAAATCATGTTATATCTTTGTGGTAACGAGAATTTGAAGGCTTTGACCGTTTGTCAATTCGAGTTTCGAGGAATTTTCTAAAAATCTCCAAAGTAGGCTACTCGGTCACTTTTGTAAATTTATTAAAGCTGAAAAATTAACTTTGAAACGCCGAAACCGCGTTGGCAACTACGAGTTGTCTAGGTTTAGTTTACTTCTGTAAAATTTATGCTTAATCCTTTTTGGTAATGTGTAACTTTTATCTTTGGCCGTTTATCAATCGGAGTTCCGATAATTTTTCTAAAAATCGCTGAAGTGGCCGTTTAGTCATGTGTGACCGAAAAATCTTTTTTTGTATAAGTTATTGTGTTTTTGCATGCGACCTCGTTTTTACTTTAACCTTTGACTTTTGACCTTGAACTTTGACTTTTCCGGTAACTTTTCAGTTAATATTTTTGTGTTGACTTTCTCTAAAAACTAAAATACTATTTTATGATTATGAAACCATTTGTGATACGTTGTTTCACACGTCACCTTTTACTAAAATTTTAACTAAACATGAGTAATATAACATGTTACTATACTGTTGAGTCAGACTCGAGCATTAGGATTGTGGTACACTATGACTTAACCTAATTTGTTAGACAAATATTGATCAACATAAATATATATATAATTAATATAGGTTCGTGAATCCGAGGCCAACCCTACACATATTCAATGATGATATATGTATTTTTACTACAAAATACAGTATGGTGAGTTTCATTAATCCCTTTTTAAATGCTTTTGCAATATATATTTTTGGGACTGAGAATACATGCGCTGTTTTTTTTATAACTGTTTTACGAAATAGACACAAGTAATCGAAACTACATTCTATGGTTGAATTATCGAAATCAAATATGCCCCTTTTTATTTAGTCTGGTAATCTAAGAATTAGGGAACAGACACCCTAATTGACGCGAATCCTAAAGATAGATCTATCGGGCCCAACAAGCCCCATCCAAAGTACCAGATGTTTTAGTACTTCGAAATTTATATCATGTCCGAAGGAGGATCCCGGAATGATGGGGATATTCTTATATATGCATATTGTTAATGTCGGTTACCAGGTGTTCAATCCATATGAATGATATTTTTGTCTCTATGCATGGGACGTATGTTTATGAGAAATGGAAATCTGAAATCTTGTGGTCTATTAAAATGATGGAAACGATTGTTTAAGTTAAACTAATGAACTCACCAACCTTTTGGTTGACACTTTAAATCATGTTTATTCTCAGGTACGAAAGAAATCTTCCGCTGTGTATTTGCTCATTTTATAGATATTACTTGGAGTCATTCATGGCATATTTCAAAAGACGTTGCATTCGAGTCGTCGAGTTCATCAAGATTATTATCAAGTCAATTATAGTAGGATATATTATGAAATGGTTTACATACGAACCATCTAAAGAAGCATGTTATGCTTACGGATTAGTAATGTTCGCTTCTCACCAAAGTGAGAACAAGAACATCGGGCTACAACTATTAAACAAAACGTTTCCACAAGTGACGGAGTCGGTAATTGGGGTAAGAAATGAGGTTTTTAGATTATTACGGGACTGTTGGACATTACGTAACCCTCGTCCCTTTGATGACGTTACAACACGCTGTCTTATCAACGGCCATAACGGTTATGTTGCACAAGACCAAGGATGGGAAGTAGTCCTAGTAAAACCAGAATGCATGACTTGTTTCTGGACGTATGAATTACGTGTCTTTATTGCCTTTGCTGAACGACTTGTGTACTAGCTAGAATTGTCTTCACAACTATCTTGTATCAAAGTTATTGTGTGCTATATTTCATGCTTTATGTAAAATAAGCGGTATTGTAAGTTTGTAAAATATTGTATAAAAGTTTGAACGCGAAATATTATTATAATCAGTTTTTCATATAGAATTGTAGTAGTTGAATTGTATATTAGCTACTAAGTATGAACTTAACGGGTAGGTACTACCCGAATTTAAACTTATAAAACGCTAATATGAAGAAAAAGCTTTTATAAATGAGTTCATATTATGCTACGAAATACTATTAACTACTCTTAATATTCTGTATGATTAACTTGTTCCATTTAACTATTTTGAAGGAAATGGCACCGACTACTCGACACACCGTGAATATGAATGAAGAGGAATTCCGTACTTTTCTAGCTTCAAACATAGCCGCAGTACAGGCTGCGCTACATACCAACAATAACCTTGGATCTAGCAGTACAGGAAATCATGTAGGATGCACCTACAAAGAATTCACTGCCTGCAAACCTTTGGAATTTGATGGAACCGAAGGACCGATCGGATTGAAACGGTGGACCGAGAAGGTTGAATCGGTGTTTGCCATAAGTAAGTGTACTGAAGAGGACAAAGTGAAGTACGCTACGCATACCTTCACAGGTTCTGCGTTAACATGGTGGAATACCTATCTAGAGCAAGTGGGACAAGATGATGCGTACGCACTACCGTGGTCAGCATTCAAGCACTTGATGAACGAGAAGTACCGTCCCAGAACCGAGGTCAATAAGCTCAAGACAGAACTTAGAGGGTTACGAACCCAAGGATTTGATATTACCACGTACGAAAGACGATTCACAGAATTGTGCCTATTGTGTCCAGGAGCATTCGAAGATGAGGAAGAGAAGATCGACGCGTTTGTGAAAGGATTACCGGAAAGAATCCAAGAAGATATAAGTTCACACGAGCCCGCCTCCATACAACAGGCATGTAGAATGGCTCACAAACTAGTGAACCAGATTGAAGAAAGAATTAAAGAACAGACTGCTGAAGAGGCCAATGTGAAGCAAGTCAAAAGAAAGTGGGAGGAAAACGGTGATAAGAATCACCAATACAACAACAACAGCAATTACAACAATAATCGCAACAATTATCCCAACAATCGCAACATCAATCGCAACTACAACAAACGGCCCAACAACAACAACAACAACAACAACAACAGCAACTACAACAATCATCCCAACAACAATAATAACCGCAACAACAACAATCAGAAGCAACTATGCCAAAGGTGTGAAAAGAATCACTCGGGGTTCTGCACCAAATTTTGCAACAAGTGTAAAAGAAATGGTCATAGCGCGGCGAAGTGTGAGGTCTACGGACCAGGGGTTAATAGAACGAAAGGAACAAATGGTGTCGGAACGAGTAATGGCGGAGCAAGTAGTGTCGGAGCAAGTTATGCCAATGTAGTTTGTTATAAATGTGGAAAACCAGGCCACATTATTAGAAATTGCCCGAACCAGGAGAACACGAATGGACAAGGCCGTGGAAGAGTTTTCAATATTAATGCGGTAGAGGCACAGGAAGACCCGGAGCTTGTTACGGGTACGTTTCTTATTGACAATAAATCTGCTTACGTTTTATTTGATTCGGGTGCGGATAGAAGCTATATGAGTAGAGATTTTTGTGCTAAATTAAGTTGTCCATTGACGCCTTTGGATAGTAAATTTTTACTCGAATTAGCAAATGGTAAATTAATTTCAGCAGATAATATATGTCGGAATCGAGAAATTAAACTGGTTAGCGAAACATTTAAGATTGATTTGATACCAGTAGAGTTAGGGAGTTTTGATGTGATAATCGGTATGGACTGGTTGAAAGAAGTGAAAGCGGAGATCGTTTGTTACAAAAATGCAATTCGCATTATACGAGAAAAAGGAAAACCCTTAATGGTGTACGGAGAAAAGGGCAACACGAAGCTACATCTTATTAGTAATTTGAAGGCACAAAAACTAATAAGAAAAGGTTGCTATGCTGTTCTAGCACACGTCGAGAAAGTACAAACTGAAGAAAAGAGCATCAATGATGTTCCCATTGCAAAAGAATTTCCGATGTATTTCCGAAAGAATTACCGGGATTACCCCCACATCGATCCGTTGAATTTCAAATAGATCTTGTACCAGGAGCTGCACCAATAGCTCGTGCTCCTTACAGACTCGCACCCAGCGAGATGAAAGAACTGCAAAGCCAATTACAAGAACTTTTAGAGCGTGGTTTCATTCGACCAAGCACATCACCGTGGGGAGCTCCTGTTTTGTTTGTCAAGAAGAAAGATGGTACATTCAGGTTGTGTATCGACTACCGAGAGTTGAACAAACTTACCATCAAGAACCGCTACCCACTACCGAGAATCGACGACTTATTTGATCAACTACAAGGCTCGTCTGTTTATTCAAAGATTGACTTACGTTCCGGGTATCATCAAATGCGGGTGAAAGAAGATGATATTCCAAAGACTGCTTTCAGAACACGTTACGGTCATTACGAGTTTATGGTCATGCCGTTTGGTTTAACTAATGCACCAGCTGTGTTCATGGACCTTATGAACCGAGTGTGTGGACCATACCTTGACAAGTTTGTCATTGTTTTCATTGATGACATACTTATTTACTCAAAGAATGACCAAGAACACGGTGAACATTTGAGAAAGGTGTTAGAAGTATTGAGGAAGGAAGAATTGTACGCTAAGTTTTCAAAGTGTGCATTTTGGTTGGAAGAAGTTCAATTCCTCGGTCACATAGTGAACAAAGAAGGTATTAAGGTGGATCCGGCAAAGATAGAAACTGTTGAAAAGTGGGAAACCCCGAAAACTCCGAAACACATACGCCAGTTTTTAGGACTAGCTGGTTACTACAGAAGGTTCATCCAAGACTTTTCCAGAATAGCAAAACCCTTGACTGCATTAACGCATAAAGGGAAGAAATTTGAATGGAATGATGAACAAGAGAAAGCGTTTCAGTTATTGAAGAAAAAGCTAACTACGGCACCTATATTGTCATTGCCTGAAGGGAATGATGATTTTGTGATTTATTGTGACGCATCAAAGCAAGGTCTCGGTTGTGTATTAATGCAACGAACGAAGGTGATTGCTTATGCGTCTAGACAATTGAAGATTCACGAACAAAATTATACGACGCATGATTTGGAATTAGGCGCGGTTGTTTTTGCATTAAAGACTTGGAGGCACTACTTATATGGGGTCAAAAGTATTATATATACCGACCACAAAAGTCTTCAACACATATTTAATCAGAAACAACTGAATATGAGGCAGCGTAGGTGGATTGAATTATTGAATGATTACGATTTTGAGATTCGTTACCACCCGGGGAAGGCAAATGTGGTAGCCGATGCCTTGAGCAGGAAGGATAGAGAACCCATTCGAGTAAAATCTATGAATATAATGATTCATAATAACATTACTACTCAAATAAAGGAGGCGCAACAAGGAGTTTTAAAAAAGGGAAATTTAAAGGATGAAATACCCAAAGGATCGGAGAAGCATCTTAATATTCGGGAAGACGGAACCCGGTATAGGGCTGAAAGGATTTGGGTACCAAAATTTGGAGATATGAGAGAAATGGTACTTAGAGAAGCTCATAAAACCAGATACTCAATACATCCTGGAACGGGGAAGATGTACAAGGATCTCAAGAATCATTTTTGGTGGCCGGGTATGAAAGCCGATGTTGCTAAATACGTAGGAGAATGTTTGACGTGTTCTAAGGTCAAAGCTGAGCATCAGAAACCATCAGGTCTACTTCAACAACCCGAAATCCCGGAATGGAAATGGGAAAACATTACCATGGATTTCATCACTAAATTGCCAAGGACTGCAAGTGGTTTTGATACTATTTGGGTAATAGTTGATCGTCTCACCAAATCAGCACACTTCCTACCAATAAGAGAAGATGACAAGATGGAGAAGTTAGCACGACTGTATTTGAAGGAAGTCGTCTCCAGACATGGAATACCAATCTCTATTATCTCTGATAGGGATGGCAGATTTATTTCAAGATTCTGGCAGACATTACAGCAAGCATTAGGAACTCGTCTAGACATGAGTACTGCCTATCATCCACAAACTGATGGGCAGAGCGAAAGGACGATACAAACGCTTGAAGACATGCTACGAGCATGTGTTATTGATTTCGGAAACAGTTGGGATCGACATCTACCGTTAGCAGAATTTTCCTACAACAACAGCTACCATTCAAGCATTGAGATGGCGCCGTTTGAAGCACTTTATGGTAGAAAGTGCAGGTCTCCAATTTGTTGGAGTGAGGTGGGGGATAGACAGATTACGGGTCCGGAGATTATACAAGAAACTACCGAGAAGATCATCCAAATTCAACAACGGTTGAAAACCGCCCAAAGTCGACAAAAGAGCTACGCTGACATTAAAAGAAAAGATATACAATTTGAAATTGGAAAGATGGTCATGCTTAAAGTTTCACCTTGGAAAGGCGTTGTTCGATTTGGTAAACGAGGGAAATTAAATCCAAGGTATATTGGACCATTCAAGATTATTGATCGTGTCGGACCAGTAGCTTACCGACTTGAGTTACCTCAACAACTCGCGGCTGTACATAACACTTTCCACGTCTCGAATTTGAAGAAATGTTTTGCTAAAGAAGATCTAACTATTCCGTTAGATGAAATCCAAATCAACGAAAAACTCCAATTCATCGAAGAACCCGTCGAAATAATGGATCGTGAGGTTAAAAGACTTAAGCAAAACAAGATACCAATTGTTAAGGTTCGATGGAATGCTCGTAGAGGACCCGAGTTCACCTGGGAGCGTGAAGATCAGATGAAGAAGAAATACCCGCATCTATTTCCAGAAGATTCATCAACACCTTCAACAGCTTAAAATTTCGGGACGAAATTTATTTAACGGGTAGGTACTGTAGTGACCCGAACTTTTCCATGTTTATATATATTAATTGAGATTGATATTTACATGATTAAATGTTTCTAACATGTTAAACAATCAAACTTGTTAAGACTTGATTAATTGAAATATGTTTCATATAGACAATTGACCACCCAAGTTGACCGGTGATTCACGAATGTTAAAACTTGTAAAAACTATATGATGACATATATATGGATATATATATAGTTAACATGATACTATGATAAGTAAACATATCATTAAGTATATTAACAATGAACTACATATGTAAAAACAAGACTACTAACTTAATGATTTTGAAACGAGACATATATGTAACGTTTATCGTTGTAACGACATTTAATGTATATATATCATATTAAGAGATATTCGTACATCATAATATCATGATAATATAATAATTTAAAATCTCTTTTGTTATTATAAACATTGGGTTAACAACATTTAACAAGATCGTTAACCTAAAGGTTTCAAAACAACACTTACATGTAACGACTAACGATGACTTAACGACTCAGTTAAAATGTATATACATGTAGTGTTTTAATATGTATTTATACACTTTTGAAAGACTTCAATACACTTATCAAAATACTTCTACTTAACAAAAATTCTTACAATTACATTCTCGTTCAGTTTCATCAACAATTCTACTCGTATGCACCCGTATTCGTACTCGTACAATACACAGCTTTTAGATGTATGTACTATTGGTATATACACTCCAATGATCAGCTCTTAGCAGACCATGTGAGTCACCTAACACATGTGGGAACCATCATTTGGCAACTAGCATGAAATATCTCATAAGATTACAAAAATATGAGTAATCATTCATGACTTATTTACATGAAAACAAAATTACATATCCTTTATATCTAATCCATACACCAACGACCAAAAACACCTACAAACACTTTCATTCTTCAATTTTCTTCATCTAATTGAACTCTCTCAAGTTCTATCTTCAAGTTCTAAGTGTTCTTCATAAATTCCAAAAGTTCTAGTTTCATAAAATCAAGAATACTTTCAAGTTTGCTAGCTCACTTCCAATCTTGTAAGGTGATCATCCAACCTCAAGAAATCTTTGTTTCTTACAGTAGGTTATCATTCTAATACAAGGTAATAATCATATTCAAACTTTGGTTCAATTTCTATAACTATAACAATCTTATTTCAAGTGATGATCTTACTTGAACTTGTTTTCGTGTCATGATTTTGCTTCAAGAACTTTGAGCCATCCAAGGATCCATTGAAGCTAGATCCATTTTTCTCTTTTCCAGTAGGTTCATCCAAGGAACTTAAGGTAGTAATGATGTTCATAACATCATTCGATTCATACATATAAAGCTATCTTATTCGAAGGTTTAAACTTGTAATCACTAGAACATAGTTTAGTTAATTCTAAACTTGTTCGCAAACAAAAGTTAATCCTTCTAACTTGACTTTTAAAATCAACTAAACACATGTTCTATATCTATATGATATGCTAACTTAATGATTTAAAACCTGGAAACACGAAAAACACCGTAAAACCGGATTTACGCCGTCGTAGTAACACCGCGGGCTGTTTTGGGTTAGTTAATTAAAAACTATGATAAACTTTGATTTAAAAGTTGTTATTCTGAGAAAATGATTTTTATTATGAACATGAAACTATATCCAAAAATTATGGTTAAACTCAAAGTGGAAGTATGTTTTCTAAAATGGTCATCTAGACGTCGTTCTTTCGGCTGAAATGACTACCTTTACAAAAACGACTTGTAACTTATTTTTCCGACTAGAAACCTATACTTTTTTTGTTTAGATTCATAAAATAGAGTTCAATATGAAACCATAGCAATTTGATTCACTCAAAACGGATTTAAAATGAAGAAGTTATGGGTAAAACAAGATTGGATAATTTTTCTCATTTTAGCTACGTGAAAATTGGTAACAAATCTATTCCAACCATAACTTAATCAACTTGTATTATATATTATGTAATCTTGAGATACCATAGACACGTATACAATGTTTCGACCTATCATGTCGACACATCTATATATATTTCGGAACAACCATAGACACTCTATATGTGAATGTTGGAGTTAGCTATACAGGGTTGAGGTTGATTCCAAAATATATATAGTTTGAGTTGTGATCAATACTGAGATACGTATACACTGGGTCGTGGATTGATTCAAGATAATATTTATCGATTTATTTCTGTACATCTAACTGTGGACAACTAGTTGTAGGTTACTAACGAGGACAGCTGACTTAATAAACTTAAAACATCAAAATATATTAAAAGTGTTGTAAATATATTTTGAACATACTTTGATATATATGTATATATTGTTATAGGTTCGTGAATCAACCAGTGGCCAAGTCTTACTTCCCGACGAAGTAAAAATCTGTGAAAGTGAGTTATAGTCCCACTTTTAAAATCTAATATTTTTGGGATGAGAATACATGCAGGTTTTATAAATGATTTACAAAATAGACACAAGTACGTGAAACTACATTCTATGGTTGAATTATCAAAATCGAATATGCCCCTTTTTATTAAGTCTGGTAATCTAAGAATTAGGGAACAGACACCCTAATTGACGCGAATCCTAAAGATAGATCTATTGGGCCTAACAAACCCCATCCAAAGTACCGGATGCTTTAGTACTTCGAAATTTATATCATATCCGAAGGGTGTCCCGGAATGATGGGGATATTCTTATATATGCATCTTGTTATTGTCGGTTACCAGGTGTTCACCATATGAATGATTTTTATCTCTATGTATGGGATGTGTATTGAAATATGAAATCTTGTGGTCTATTGTTACGATTTGATATATATAGGTTAAACCTATAACTCACCAACATTTTTGTTGACGTTTTAAGCATGTTTATTCTCAGGTGATTATTAAGAGCTTCCGCTGTCGCATACTTAAATAAGGACAAGATTTGGAGTCCATGCTTGTATGATATTGTGTAAAAACTGCATTCAAGAAACTTATTTTGTTGTAACATATTTGTATTGTAAACCATTATGTAATGGTCGTGTGTAAACAGGATATTTTAGATTATCATTATTTGATAATCTACGTAAAGCTTTTTAAACCTTTATTGATGAAATAAAGGTTATGGTTTGTTTAAAAATGAATGCAGTCTTTGAAAAACGTCTCATATAGAGGTCAAAACCTCGCAACGAAATCAATTAATATGGAACGTTTTTAATCAATAAGAACGGGACATTTCAGTTGGTATCAGAGCGATGGTCTATAACTATATATAGTTGTAGGTTACTTAAATAAGAACCTGGCTCTGATACCAACTGAAATGTCCCGTTCTTATTGATTAAAAACGTTCCATATTAATTGATTTCGTTGCGAGGTTTTGACCTCTATATGAGACGTTTTTCAAAGACTGCATTCATTTTTAAACAAACCATAACCTTTATTTCATCAATAAAGGTTTAAAAAGCTTTACGTAGATTATCAAATAATGATAATCTAAAATATCCTGTTTACACACGACCATTACATAATGGTTTACAATACAAATATGTTACAACAAAATAAGTTTCTTGAATACAGTTTTTACACAATATCATACAAGCATGGACTCCAAATCTTGTCCTTATTTAAGTATGCGACAGCGGAAGCTCTTAATAATCACCTGAGAATAAACATGCTTAAAACGTCAACAAAAATGTTGGTGAGTTATAGGTTTAACCTATATATATCAAATCGTAACAATAGACCACAAGATTTCATATTTCAATACACATCCCATACATAGAGATAAAAATCATTCATATGGTGAACACCTGGTAACCGACAATAACAAGATGCATATATAAGAATATCCCCATCATTCCGGGACACCCTTCGGATATGATATAAATTTCGAAGTACTAAAGCATCCGGTACTTTGGATGGGGTTTGTTAGGCCCAATAGATCTATCTTTAGGATTCGCGTCAATTAGGGTGTCTGTTCCCTAATTCTTAGATTACCAGACTTAATAAAAAGGGGCATATTCGATTTTGATAATTCAACCATAGAATGTAGTTTCACGTACTTGTGTCTATTTTGTAAATCATTTATAAAACCTGCATGTATTCTCATCCCAAAAATATTAGATTTTAAAAGTGGGACTATAACTCACTTTCACAGATTTTTACTTCGTCGGGAAGTAAGACTTGGCCACTGGTTGATTCACGAACCTATAACAATATATACATATATATCAAAGTATGTTCAAAATATATTTACAACACTTTTAATATATTTTGATGTTTTAAGTTTATTAAGTCAGCTGTCCTCGTTAGTAACCTACAACTAGTTGTCCACAGTTAGATGTACAGAAATAAATCGATAAATATTATCTTGAATCAATCCACGACCCAGTGTATACGTATCTCAGTATTGATCACAACTCAAACTATATATATTTTGGAATCAACCTCAACCCTGTATAGCTAACTCCAACATTCACATATAGAGTGTCTATGGTTGTTCCGAAATATATATAGATGTGTCGACATGATAGGTCGAAACATTGTATACGTGTCTATGGTATCTCAAGATTACATAATATATAATACAAGTTGATTAAGTTATGGTTGGAATAGATTTGTTACCAATTTTCACGTAGCTAAAATGAGAAAAATTATCCAATCTTGTTTTACCCATAACTTCTTCATTTTAAATCCGTTTTGAGTGAATCAAATTGCTATGGTTTCATATTGAACTCTATTTTATGAATCTAAACAAAAAAAGTATAGGTTTCTAGTCGGAAAAATAAGTTACAAGTCGTTTTTGTAAAGGTAGTCATTTCAGTCGAAAGAACGACGTCTAGATGACCATTTTAGAAAACATACTTCCACTTTGAGTTTAACCATAATTTTTGGATATAGTTTCATGTTCATAATAAAAATCATTTTCTCAGAATAACAACTTTTAAATCAAAGTTTATCATAGTTTTTAATTAACTAACCCAAAACAGCCCGCGGTGTTACTACGACGGCGTAAATCCGGTTTTACGGTGTTTTTCGTGTTTCCAGGTTTTAAATCATTAAGTTAGCATATCATATAGATATAGAACATGTGTTTAGTTGATTTTAAAAGTCAAGTTAGAAGGATTAACTTTTGTTTGCGAACAAGTTTAGAATTAACTAAACTATGTTCTAGTGATTACAAGTTTAAACCTTCGAATAAGATAGCTTTATATGTATGAATCGAATGATGTTATGAACATCATTACTACCTTAAGTTCCTTGGATGAACCTACTGGAAAAGAGAAAAATGGATCTAGCTTCAATGGATCCTTGGATGGCTCAAAGTTCTTGAAGCAAAATCATGACACGAAAACAAGTTCAAGTAAGATCATCACTTGAAATAAGATTGTTATAGTTATAGAAATTGAACCAAAGTTTGAATATGATTATTACCTTGTATTAGAATGATAACCTACTGTAAGAAACAAAGATTTCTTGAGGTTGGATGATCACCTTACAAGATTGGAAGTGAGCTAGCAAACTTGAAAGTATTCTTGATTTTATGAAACTAGAACTTTTGGAATTTATGAAGAACACTTAGAACTTGAAGATAGAACTTGAGAGAGTTCAATTAGATGAAGAAAATTGAAGAATGAAAGTGTTTGTAGGTGTTTTTGGTCGTTGGTGTATGGATTAGATATAAAGGATATGTAATTTTGTTTTCATGTAAATAAGTCATGAATGATTACTCATATTTTTGTAATCTTATGAGATATTTCATGCTAGTTGCCAAATGATGGTTCCCACATGTGTTAGGTGACTCACATGGGCTGCTAAGAGCTGATCATTGGAGTGTATATACCAATAGTACATACATCTAAAAGCTGTGTATTGTACGAGTACGAATACGGGTGCATACGAGTAGAATTGTTGATGAAACTGAACGAGAATGTAATTGTAAGCATTTTTGTTAAGTAGAAGTATTTTGATAAGTGTATTGAAGTCTTTCAAAAGTGTATAAATACATATTAAAACACTACATGTATATACATTTTAACTGAGTCGTTAAGTCATCGTTAGTCGTTACATGTAAGTGTTGTTTTGAAACCTTTAGGTTAACGATCTTGTTAAATGTTGTTAACCCAATGTTTATAATAACAAAAGAGATTTTAAATTATTATATTATCATGATATTATGATGTACGAATATCTCTTAATATGATATATATACATTAAATGTCGTTACAACGATAAACGTTACATATATGTCTCGTTTCAAAATCATTAAGTTAGTAGTCTTGTTTTTACATATGTAGTTCATTGTTAATATACTTAATGATATGTTTACTTATCATAGTATCATGTTAACTATATATATATCCATATATATGTCATCATATAGTTTTTACAAGTTTTAACATTCGTGAATCACCGGTCAACTTGGGTGGTCAATTGTCTATATGAAACATATTTCAATTAATCAAGTCTTAACAAGTTTGATTGTTTAACATGTTGGAAACATTTAATCATGTAAATATCAATCTCAATTAATATATATAAACATGGAAAAGTTCGGGTCACTACAGTACCTACCCGTTAAATAAATTTCGTCCCGAAATTTTAAGCTGTTGAAGGTGTTGATGAATCTTCTGGAAATAGATGCGGGTATTTCTTCTTCATCTGATCTTCACGCTCCCAGGTGAACTCGGGTCCTCTACGAGCATTCCATCGAACCTTAACAATTGGTATCTTGTTTTGCTTAAGTCTTTTAACCTCACGATCCATTATTTCGACGGGTTCTTCGATGAATTGGAGTTTTTCGTTGATTTGGATTTCATCTAACGGAATAGTTAGATCTTCTTTAGCAAAACATTTCTTCAAATTCGAGACGTGGAAAGTGTTATGTACAGCCGCGAGTTGTTGAGGTAACTCAAGTCGGTAAGCTACTGGTCCGACACGATCAATAATCTTGAATGGTCCAATATACCTTGGATTTAATTTCCCTCGTTTACCAAATCGAACAACGCCTTTCCAAGGTGAAACTTTAAGCATGACCATCTCTCCAATTTCAAATTGTATATCTTTTCTTTTAATGTCAGCGTAGCTCTTTTGTCGACTTTGGGCGGTTTTCAACCGTTGTTGAATTTGGATGATCTTCTCGGTAGTTTCTTGTATAATCTCCGGACCCGTAATCTGTCTATCCCCCACCTCACTCCAACAAATTGGAGACCTGCACTTTCTACCATAAAGTGCTTCAAACGGCGCCATCTCAATGCTTGAATGGTAGCTGTTGTTGTAGGAAAATTCTGCTAACGGTAGATGTCGATCCCAACTGTTTCCGAAATCAATAACACATGCTCGTAGCATGTCTTCAAGCGTTTGTATCGTCCTTTCGCTCTGCCCATCAGTTTGTGGATGATAGGCAGTACTCATGTCTAGACGAGTTCCTAATGCTTGCTGTAATGTCTGCCAGAATCTTGAAATAAATCTGCCATCCCTATCAGAGATAATAGAGATTGGTATTCCATGTCTGGAGACGACTTCCTTCAAATACAGTCGTGCTAACTTCTCCATCTTGTCATCTTCTCTTATTGGTAGGAAGTGTGCTGATTTGGTGAGACGATCAACTATTACCCAAATAGTATCAAAACCACTTGCAGTCCTTGGCAATTTAGTGATGAAATCCATGGTAATGTTTTCCCATTTCCATTCCGGGATTTTGGGTTGTTGAAGTAGACCTGATGGTTTCTGATGCTCAGCTTTGACCTTAGAACACGTCAAACATTCTCCTACGTATTTAGCAACATCGGCTTTCATACCCGGCCACCAAAAATGATTCTTGAGATCCTTGTACATCTTCCCCGTTCCAGGATGTATTGAGTATCTGGTTTTATGAGCTTCTCTAAGTACCATTTCTCTCATATCTCCAAATTTTGGTACCCAAATCCTTTCAGCCCTATACCGGGTTCCGTCTTCCCGAATATTAAGATGCTTCTCCGATCCTTTGGGTATTTCATCCTTTAAATTTCCCTCTTTTAAAACTCCTTGTTGCGCCTCCTTTATTTGAGTAGTAATGTTATTATGAATCATTATATTCATAGATTTTACTCGAATGGGTTCTCTATCCTTCCTGTTCAAGGCATCGGCTACCACATTTGCCTTCCCCGGGTGGTAACGAATCTCAAAATCGTAATCATTCAATAATTCAATCCACCTACGCTGCCTCATATTCAGTTGTTTCTGATTAAATATGTGTTGAAGACTTTTGTGGTCGGTATATATAATACTTTTGACCCCATATAAGTAGTGCCTCCAAGTCTTTAATGCAAAAACAACCGCGCCTAATTCCAAATCATGCGTCGTATAATTTTGTTCGTGAATCTTCAATTGTCTAGACGCATAAGCAATCACCTTCGTTCGTTGCATTAATACACAACCGAGACCTTGCTTTGATGCGTCACAATAAATCACAAAATCATCATTCCCTTCAGGCAATGACAATATAGGTGCCGTAGTTAGCTTTTTCTTCAATAACTGAAACGCTTTCTCTTGTTCATCATTCCATTCAAATTTCTTCCCTTTATGCGTTAATGCAGTCAAGGGTTTTGCTATTCTGGAAAAGTCTTGGATGAACCTTCTGTAGTAACCAGCTAGTCCTAAAAACTGGCGTATGTGTTTCGGAGTTTTCGGGGTTTCCCACTTTTCAACAGTTTCTATCTTTGCCGGATCCACCTTAATACCTTCTTTGTTCACTATGTGACCGAGGAATTGAACTTCTTCCAACCAAAATGCACACTTTGAAAACTTAGCGTACAATTCTTCCTTCCTCAATACTTCTAACACCTTTCTCAAATGTTCACCGTGTTCTTGGTCATTCTTTGAGTAAATAAGTATGTCATCAATGAAAACAATGACAAACTTGTCAAGGTATGGTCCACACACTCGGTTCATAAGGTCCATGAACATAGCTGGTGCATTAGTTAAACCAAACGGCATGACCATAAACTCGTAATGACCGTAACGTGTTCTGAAAGCAGTCTTTGGAATATCATCTTCTTTCACCCGCATTTGATGATACCCGGAACGTAAGTCAATCTTTGAATAAACAGATGAGCCTTGTAGTTGATCAAATAAGTCGTCGATTCTCGGTAGTGGGTAGCGGTTCTTGATGGTAAGTTTGTTCAACTCTCGGTAGTCGATACACAACCTGAATGTACCATCTTTCTTCTTGACAAACAAAACAGGAGCTCCCCACGGTGATGTGCTTGGTCGAATGAAACCACGCTCTAAAAGTTCTTGTAATTGGCTTTGCAGTTCTTTCATCTCGCTGGGTGCGAGTCTGTAAGGAGCACGAGCTATTGGTACAGCTCCTGGTACAAGATCTATTTGAAATTCAACGGATCGATGTGGGGGTAATCCCGGTAATTCTTTCGGAAATACATCGGGAAATTCTTTTGCAATGGGAACATCATTGATGCTCTTTTCTTCAGTTTGTACTTTCTCGACGTGTGCTAGAACAGCATAGCAACCTTTTCTTATTAGTTTTTGTGCCTTCAAATTACTAATAAGATGTAGCTTCGTGTTGCCCTTTTCTCCGTACACCATTAAGGGTTTTCCTTTTTCTCGTATAATGCGAATTGCATTTTTGTAACAAACGATCTCCGCTTTCACTTCTTTCAACCAGTCCATACCGATTATCACATCAAAACTCCCTAACTCTACTGGTATCAAATCAATCTTAAATGTTTCGCTAACCAGTTTAATTTCTCGATTCCGACATATATTATCTGCTGAAATTAATTTACCATTTGCTAATTCGAGTAAAAATTTACTATCCAAAGGCGTCAATGGACAACTTAATTTAGCACAAAAATCTCTACTCATATAGCTTCTATCCACACCCGAATCAAATAAAACGTAAGCAGATTTATTGTCAATAAGAAACGTACCCGTAACAAGCTCCGGGTCTTCCTGTGCCTCTACCGCATTAATATTGAAAACTCTTCCACGGCCTTGTCCATTCGTGTTCTCCTGGTTCGGGCAATTTCTAATAATGTGGCCTGGTTTTCCACATTTATAACAAACTACATTGGCATAACTTGCTCCGACACTACTTGCTCCGCCATTACTCGTTCCGACACCATTTGTTCCTTTCGTTCTATTAACCCCTGGTCCGTAGACCTCACACTTCGCCGCGCTATGACCATTTCTTTTACACTTGTTGCAAAATTTGGTGCAGAACCCCGAGTGATTCTTTTCACACCTTTGGCATAGTTGCTTCTGATTGTTGTTGTTGTTGCGGTTATTATTGTTGTTGGGATGATTGTTGTAGTTGCTGTTGTTGTTGTTGTTGTTGTTGTTGTTGTTGTTGGGCCGTTTGTTGTAGTTGCGATTGATGTTGCGATTGTTGGGATAATTGTTGCGATTATTGTTGTAATTGCTGTTGTTGTTGTATTGGTGATTCTTATCACCGTTTTCCTCCCACTTTCTTTTGACTTGCTTCACATTGGCCTCTTCAGCAGTCTGTTCTTTAATTCTTTCTTCAATCTGGTTCACTAGTTTGTGAGCCATTCTACATGCCTGTTGTATGGAGGCGGGCTCGTGTGAACTTATATCTTCTTGGATTCTTTCCGGTAATCCTTTCACAAACGCGTCGATCTTCTCTTCCTCATCTTCGAATGCTCCTGGACACAATAGGCACAATTCTGTGAATCGTCTTTCGTACGTGGTAATATCAAATCCTTGGGTTCGTAACCCTCTAAGTTCTGTCTTGAGCTTATTGACCTCGGTTCTGGGACGGTACTTCTCGTTCATCAAGTGCTTGAATGCTGACCACGGTAGTGCGTACGCATCATCTTGTCCCACTTGCTCTAGATAGGTATTCCACCATGTTAACGCAGAACCTGTGAAGGTATGCGTAGCGTACTTCACTTTGTCCTCTTCAGTACACTTACTTATGGCAAACACCGATTCAACCTTCTCGGTCCACCGTTTCAATCCGATCGGTCCTTCGGTTCCATCAAATTCCAAAGGTTTGCAGGCAGTGAATTCTTTGTAGGTGCATCCTACACGATTTCCTGTACTGCTAGATCCAAGGTTATTGTTGGTATGTAGCGCAGCCTGTACTGCGGCTATGTTTGAAGCTAGAAAAGTACGGAATTCCTCTTCATTCATATTCACGGTGTGTCGAGTAGTCGGTGCCATTTCCTTCAAAATAGTTAAATGGAACAAGTTAATCATACAGAATATTAAGAGTAGTTAATAGTATTTCGTAGCATAATATGAACTCATTTATAAAAGCTTTTTCTTCATATTAGCGTTTTATAAGTTTAAATTCGGGTAGTACCTACCCGTTAAGTTCATACTTAGTAGCTAATATACAATTCAACTACTACAATTCTATATGAAAAACTGATTATAATAATATTTCGCGTTCAAACTTTTATACAATATTTTACAAACTTACAATACCGCTTATTTTACATAAAGCATGAAATATAGCACACAATAACTTTGATACAAGATAGTTGTGAAGACAATTCTAGCTAGTACACAAGTCGTTCAGCAAAGGCAATAAAGACACGTAATTCATACGTCCAGAAACAAGTCATGCATTCTGGTTTTACTAGGACTACTTCCCATCCTTGGTCTTGTGCAACATTTTCTACAAATTAATTGATATATTATGACGTTATTGTTATACCCAACTGAAATGTCCCGTTCTTATTGATTAAAAACGTTCCATATTAATTGATTTCATTGCGAGGTTTTGACCTCTATATGAGACGTTTTTCAAAGACTGCATTCATTTTTAAACAAACCATAACCTTTATTTCATCAATAAAGGTTTAAAAAGCTTTACGTAGATTATCAAATAATGATAATCTAAAATATCCTGTTTACACACGACCATTACATAATGGTTTACAATACAAATATGTTACAACAAAATAAGTTTCTTGAATGCAGTTTTTACACAATATCATACAAGCATGGACTCCAAATCTTGTCCTTATTTAAGTATGCGACAGCGGAAGCTCTTAATAATCACCTGAGAATAAACATGCTTAAAACGTCAACAAAAATGTTGGTGAGTTATAGGTTTAACCTATATATATCAAATCGTAACAATAGACCACAAGATTTCATATTTCAATACACATCCCATACATAGAGATAAAAATCATTCATATGGTGAACACCTGGTAACCGACAATAACAAGATGCATATATAAGAATATCCCCATCATTCCGGGACACCCTTCGGATATGATATAAATTTCGAAGTACTAAAGCATCCGGTACTTTGGATGGGGTTTGTTAGGCCCAATAGATCTATCTTTAGGATTCGCGTCAATTAGGGTGTCTGTTCCCTAATTCTTAGATTACCAGACTTAATAAAAAGGGGCATATTCGATTTTGATAATTCAACCATAGAATGTAGTTTCACGTACTTGTGTCTATTTTGTAAATCATTTATAAAACCTGCATGTATTCTCATCCCAAAAATATTAGATTTTAAAAGTGGGACTATAACTCACTTTCACAGATTTTTACTTCGTCGGGAAGTAAGACTTGGCCACTGGTTGATTCACGAACCTATAACAATATATACATATATATCAAAGTATGTTCAAAATATATTTACAACACTTTTAATATATTTTGATGTTTTAAGTTTATTAAGTCAGCTGTCCTCGTTAGTAACCTACAACTAGTTGTCCACAGTTAGATGTACAGAAATAAATCGATAAATATTATCTTGAATCAATCCACGACCCAGTGTATACGTATCTCAGTATTGATCACAACTCAAACTATATATATTTTGGAATCAACCTCAACCCTGTATAGCTAACTCCAACATTCACATATAGAGTGTCTATGGTTGTTCCGAAATATATATAGATGTGTCGACATGATAGGTCGAAACATTGTATACGTGTCTATGGTATCTCAAGATTACATAATATATAATACAAGTTGATTAAGTTATGGTTGGAATAGATTTGTTACCAATTTTCACGTAGCTAAAATGAGAAAAATTATCCAATCTTGTTTTACCCATAACTTCTTCATTTTAAATCCGTTTTGAGTGAATCAAATTGCTATGGTTTCATATTGAACTCTATTTTATGAATCTAAACAAAAAAAGTATAGGTTTCTAGTCGGAAAAATAAGTTACAAGTCGTTTTTGTAAAGGTAGTCATTTCAGTCGAAAGAACGACGTCTAGATGACCATTTTAGAAAACATACTTCCACTTTGAGTTTAACCATAATTTTTGGATATAGTTTCATGTTCATAATAAAAATCATTTTCTCAGAATAACAACTTTTAAATCAAAGTTTATCATAGTTTTTAATTAACTAACCCAAAACAGCCCGCGGTGTTACTACGACGGCGTAAATCCGGTTTTACAGTGTTTTTCGTGTTTCCAGGTTTTAAATCATTAAGTTAGCATATCATATAGATATAGAACATGTGTTTAGTTGATTTTAAAAGTCAAGTTAGAAGGATTAACTTTTGTTTGCGAACAAGTTTAGAATTAACTAAACTATGTTCTAGTGATTACAAGTTTAAACCTTCGAATAAGATAGCTTTATATGTATGAATCGAATGATGTTATGAACATCATTACTACCTTAAGTTCCTTGGATGAACCTACTGGAAAAGAGAAAAATGGATCTAGCTTCAATGGATCCTTGGATGGCTCAAAGTTCTTGAAGCAAAATCATGACACGAAAACAAGTTCAAGTAAGATCATCACTTGAAATAAGATTGTTATAGTTATAGAAATTGAACCAAAGTTTGAATATGATTATTACCTTGTATTAGAATGATAACCTACTGTAAGAAACAAAGATTTCTTGAGGTTGGATGATCACCTTACAAGATTGGAAGTGAGCTAGCAAACTTGAAAGTATTCTTGATTTTATGAAACTAGAACTTTTGGAATTTATGAAGAACACTTAGAACTTGAAGATAGAACTTGAGAGAGTTCAATTAGATGAAGAAAATTGAAGAATGAAAGTGTTTGTAGGTGTTTTTGGTCGTTGGTGTATGGATTAGATATAAAGGATATGTAATTTTGTTTTCATGTAAATAAGTCATGAATGATTACTCATATTTTTGTAATCTTATGAGATATTTCATGCTAGTTGCCAAATGATGGTTCCCACATGTGTTAGGTGACTCACATGGGCTGCTAAGAGCTGATCATTGGAGTGTATATACCAATAGTACATACATCTAAAAGCTGTGTATTGTACGAGTACGAATACGGGTGCATACGAGTAGAATTGTTGATGAAACTGAACGAGAATGTAATTGTAAGCATTTTTGTTAAGTAGAAGTATTTTGATAAGTGTATTGAAGTCTTTCAAAAGTGTATAAATACATATTAAAACACTACATGTATATACATTTTAACTGAGTCGTTAAGTCATCGTTAGTCGTTACATGTAAGTGTTGTTTTGAAACCTTTAGGTTAACGATCTTGTTAAATGTTGTTAACCCAATGTTTATAATAACAAAAGAGATTTTAAATTATTATATTATCATGATATTATGATGTACGAATATCTCTTAATATGATATATATACATTAAATGTCGTTACAACGATAAACGTTACATATATGTCTCGTTTCAAAATCATTAAGTTAGTAGTCTTGTTTTTACATATGTAGTTCATTGTTAATATACTTAATGATATGTTTACTTATCATAGTATCATGTTAACTATATATATATCCATATATATGTCATCATATAGTTTTTACAAGTTTTAACATTCGTGAATCACCGGTCAACTTGGGTGGTCAATTGTCTATATGAAACATATTTCAATTAATCAAGTCTTAACAAGTTTGATTGTTTAACATGTTGGAAACATTTAATTATGTAAATATCAATCTCAATTAATATATATAAACATGGAAAAGTTCGGGTCACTACAGTACCTACCCGTTAAATAAATTTCGTCCCGAAATTTTAAGCTGTTGAAGGTGTTGATGAATCTTCTGGAAATAGATGCGGGTATTTCTTCTTCATCTGATCTTCACGCTCCCAGGTGAACTCGGGTCCTCTACGAGCATTCCATCGAACCTTAACAATTGGTATCTTGTTTTGCTTAAGTCTTTTAACCTCACGATCCATTATTTCGACGGGTTCTTCGATGAATTGGAGTTTTTCGTTGATTTGGATTTCATCTAACGGAATAGTTAGATCTTCTTTAGCAAAACATTTCTTCAAATTCGAGACGTGGAAAGTGTTATGTACAGCCGCGAGTTGTTGAGGTAACTCAAGTCGGTAAGCTACTGGTCCGACACGATCAATAATCTTGAATGGTCCAATATACCTTGGATTTAATTTCCCTCGTTTACCAAATCGAACAACGCCTTTCCAAGGTGAAACTTTAAGCATGACCATCTCTCCAATTTCAAATTGTATATCTTTTCTTTTAATGTCAGCGTAGCTCTTTTGTCGACTTTGGGCGGTTTTCAACCGTTGTTGAATTTGGATGATCTTCTCGGTAGTTTCTTGTATAATCTCCGGACCCGTAATCTGTCTATCCCCCACCTCACTCCAACAAATTGGAGACCTGCACTTTCTACCATAAAGTGCTTCAAACGGCGCCATCTCAATGCTTGAATGGTAGCTGTTGTTGTAGGAAAATTCTGCTAACGGTAGATGTCGATCCCAACTGTTTCCGAAATCAATAACACATGCTCGTAGCATGTCTTCAAGCGTTTGTATCGTCCTTTCGCTCTGCCCATCAGTTTGTGGATGATAGGCAGTACTCATGTCTAGACGAGTTCCTAATGCTTGCTGTAATGTCTGCCAGAATCTTGAAATAAATCTGCCATCCCTATCATAGATAATAGAGATTGGTATTCCATGTCTGGAGACGACTTCCTTCAAATACAGTCGTGCTAACTTCTCCATCTTGTCATCTTCTCTTATTGGTAGGAAGTGTGCTGATTTGGTGAGACGATCAACTATTACCCAAATAGTATCAAAACCACTTGCAGTCCTTGGCAATTTAGTGATGAAATCCATGGTAATGTTTTCCCATTTCCATTCCGGGATTTCGGGTTGTTGAAGTAGACCTGATGGTTTCTGATGCTCAGCTTTGACCTTAGAACACGTCAAACATTCTCCTACGTATTTAGCAACATCGGCTTTCATACCCGGCCACCAAAAATGATTCTTGAGATCCTTGTACATCTTCCCCGTTCCAGGATGTATTGAGTATCTGGTTTTATGAGCTTCTCTAAGTACCATTTCTCTCATATCTCCAAATTTTGGTACCCAAATCCTTTCAGCCCTATACCGGGTTCCGTCTTCCCGAATATTAAGATGCTTCTCCGATCCTTTGGGTATTTCATCCTTTAAATTTCCCTCTTTTAAAACTCCTTGTTGCGCCTCCTTTATTTGAGTAGTAATGTTATTATGAATCATTATATTCATAGATTTTACTCGAATGGGTTCTCTATCCTTCCTGCTCAAGGCATCGGCTACCACATTTGCCTTCCCCGGGTGGTAACGAATCTCAAAATCGTAATCATTCAATAATTCAATCCACCTACGCTGCCTCATATTCAGTTGTTTCTGATTAAATATGTGTTGAAGACTTTTGTGGTCGGTATATATAATACTTTTGACCCCATATAAGTAGTGCCTCCAAGTCTTTAATGCAAAAACAACCGCGCCTAATTCCAAATCATGCGTCGTATAATTTTGTTCGTGAATCTTCAATTGTCTAGACGCATAAGCAATCACCTTCGTTCGTTGCATTAATACACAACCGAGACCTTGCTTTGATGCGTCACAATAAATCACAAAATCATCATTCCCTTCAGGCAATGACAATATAGGTGCCGTAGTTAGCTTTTTCTTCAATAACTGAAACGCTTTCTCTTGTTCATCATTCCATTCAAATTTCTTCCCTTTATGCGTTAATGCAGTCAAGGGTTTTGCTATTCTGGAAAAGTCTTGGATGAACCTTCTGTAGTAACCAGCTAGTCCTAAAAACTGGCGTATGTGTTTCGGAGTTTTCGGGGTTTCCCACTTTTCAACAGTTTCTATCTTTGCCGGATCCACCTTAATACCTTCTTTGTTCACTATGTGACCGAGGAATTGAACTTCTTCCAACCAAAATGCACACTTTGAAAACTTAGCGTACAATTCTTCCTTCCTCAATACTTCTAACACCTTTCTCAAATGTTCACCGTGTTCTTGGTCATTCTTTGAGTAAATAAGTATGTCATCAATGAAAACAATGACAAACTTGTCAAGGTATGGTCCACACACTCGGTTCATAAGGTCCATGAACACAGCTGGTGCATTAGTTAAACCAAACGGCATGACCATAAACTCGTAATGACCGTAACGTGTTCTGAAAGCAGTCTTTGGAATATCATCTTCTTTCACCCGCATTTGATGATACCCGGAACGTAAGTCAATCTTTGAATAAACAGACGAGCCTTGTAGTTGATCAAATAAGTCGTCGATTCTCGGTAGTGGGTAGCGGTTCTTGATGGTAAGTTTGTTCAACTCTCGGTAGTCGATACACAACCTGAATGTACCATCTTTCTTCTTGACAAACAAAACAGGAGCTCCCCACGGTGATGTGCTTGGTCGAATGAAACCACGCTCTAAAAGTTCTTGTAATTGGCTTTGCAGTTCTTTCATCTCGCTGGGTGCGAGTCTGTAAGGAGCACGAGCTATTGGTGCAGCTCCTGGTACAAGATGTATTTGAAATTCAAAGGATCGATGTGGGGGTAATCCCGGTAATTCTTTCGGAAATACATCGGGAAATTCTTTTGCAATGGGAACATCATTGATGCTCTTTTCTTCAGTTTGTACTTTCTCGACGTGTGCTAGAACAGCATAGCAACCTTTTCTTATTAGTTTTTGTGCCTTCAAATTACTAATAAGATGTAGCTTCGTGTTGCCCTTTTCTCCGTACACCATTAAGGGTTTTCCTTTTTCTCGTATAATGCGAATTGCATTTTTGTAACAAACGATCTCCGCTTTCACTTCTTTCAACCAGTCCATACCGATTATCACATCAAAACTCCCTAACTCTACTGGTATCAAATCAATCTTAAATGTTTCGCTAACCAGTTTAATTTCTCGATTCCGACATATATTATCTGCTGAAATTAATTTACCATTTGCTAATTCGAGTAAAAATTTACTATCCAAAGGCGTCAATGGACAACTTAATTTAGCACAAAAATCTCTACTCATATAGCTTCTATCCGCACCCGAATCAAATAAAACGTAAGCAGATTTATTGTCAATAAGAAACGTACCCGTAACAAGCTCCGGGTCTTCCTGTGCCTCTACCGCATTAATATTGAAAACTCTTCCACGGCCTTGTCCATTCGTGTTCTCCTGGTTCGGGCAATTTCTAATAATGTGGCCTGGTTTTCCACATTTATAACAAACTACATTGGCATAACTTGCTCCGACACTACTTGCTCCGCCATTACTCGTTCCAACACCATTTGTTCCTTTCGCTCTATTAACCCCTGGTCCGTAGACCTCACACTTCGCCGCGCTATGACCATTTCTTTTACACTTGTTGCAAAATTTGGTGCAGAACCCCGAGTGATTCTTTTCACACCTTTGGCATAGTTGCTTCTGATTGTTGTTGTTGTTGCGGTTATTATTGTTGTTGGGATGATTGTTGTAGTTGCTGTTGTTGTTGTTGTTGTTGTTGTTGTTGTTGTTGTTGGGCCGTTTGTTGTAGTTGCGATTGATGTTGCGATTGTTGGGATAATTGTTGCGATTATTGTTGTAATTGCTGTTGTTGTTGTATTGGTGATTCTTATCACCGTTTTCCTCCCACTTTCTTTTGACTTGCTTCACATTGGCCTCTTCAGCAGTCTGTTCTTTAATTCTTTCTTCAATCTGGTTCACTAGTTTGTGAGCCATTCTACATGCCTGTTGTATGGAGGCGGGCTCGTGTGAACTTATATCTTCTTGGATTCTTTCCGGTAATCCTTTCACAAACGCGTCGATCTTCTCTTCCTCATCTTCGAATGCTCCTGGACACAATAGGCACAATTCTGTGAATCGTCTTTCGTACGTGGTAATATCAAATCCTTGGGTTCGTAACCCTCTAAGTTCTGTCTTGAGCTTATTGACCTCGGTTCTGGGACGGTACTTCTCGTTCATCAAGTGCTTGAATGCTGACCACGGTAGTGCGTACGCATCATCTTGTCCCACTTGCTCTAGATAGGTATTCCACCATGTTAACGCAGAACCTGTGAAGGTATGCGTAGCGTACTTCACTTTGTCCTCTTCAGTACACTTACTTATGGCAAACACCGATTCAACCTTCTCGGTCCACCGTTTCAATCCGATCGGTCCTTCGGTTCCATCAAATTCCAAAGGTTTGCAGGCAGTGAATTCTTTGTAGGTGCATCCTACACGATTTCCTGTACTGCTAGATCCAAGGTTATTGTTGGTATGTAGCGCAGCCTGTACTGCGGCTATGTTTGAAGCTAGAAAAGTACGGAATTCCTCTTCATTCATATTCACGGTGTGTCGAGTAGTCGGTGCCATTTCCTTCAAAATAGTTAAATGGAACAAGTTAATCATACAGAATATTAAGAGTAGTTAATAGTATTTCGTAGCATAATATGAACTCATTTATAAAAGCTTTTTCTTCATATTAGCGTTTTATAAGTTTAAATTCGGGTAGTACCTACCCGTTAAGTTCATACTTAGTAGCTAATATACAATTCAACTACTACAATTCTATATGAAAAACTGATTATAATAATATTTCGCGTTCAAACTTTTATACAATATTTTACAAACTTACAATACCGCTTATTTTACATAAAGCATGAAATATAGCACACAATAACTTTGATACAAGATAGTTGTGAAGACAATTCTAGCTAGTACACAAGTCGTTCAGCAAAGGCAATAAAGACACGTAATTCATATGTCCAGAAACAAGTCATGCATTCTGGTTTTACTAGGACTACTTCCCATCCTTGGTCTTGTGCAACATTTTCTACAAATTAATTGATATATTATGACGTTATTGTTATACCCAACTGAAATGTCCCGTTCTTATTGATTAAAAACGTTCCATATTAATTGATTTCGTTGCGAGGTTTTGACCTCTATATGAGACGTTTTTCAAAGACTGCATTCATTTTTAAACAAACCATAACCTTTATTTCATCAATAAAGGTTTAAAAAGCTTTACGTAGATTATCAAATAATGATAATCTAAAATATCCTGTTTACACACGACCATTACATAATGGTTTACAATACAAATATGTTACAACAAAATAAGTTTCTTGAATGCAGTTTTTACACAATATCATACAAGCATGGACTCCAAATCTTGTCCTTATTTAAGTATGCGACAGCGGAAGCTCTTAATAATCACCTGAGAATAAACATGCTTAAAACGTCAACAAAAATGTTGGTGAGTTATAGGTTTAACCTATATATATCAAATCGTAACAATAGACCACAAGATTTCATATTTCAATACACATCCCATACATAGAGATAAAAATCATTCATATGGTGAACACCTGGTAACCGACAATAACAAGATGCATATATAAGAATATCCCCATCATTCCGGGACACCCTTCGGATATGATATAAATTTCGAAGTACTAAAGCATCCGGTACTTTGGATGGGGTTTGTTAGGCCCAATAGATCTATCTTTAGGATTCGCGTCAATTAGGGTGTCTGTTCCCTAATTCTTAGATTACCAGACTTAATAAAAAGGGGCATATTCGATTTTGATAATTCAACCATAGAATGTAGTTTCACGTACTTGTGTCTATTTTGTAAATCATTTATAAAACCTGCATGTATTCTCATCCCAAAAATATTAGATTTTAAAAGTGGGACTATAACTCACTTTCACAGATTTTTACTTCGTCGGGAAGTAAGACTTGGCCACTGGTTGATTCACGAACCTATAACAATATATACATATATATCAAAGTATGTTCAAAATATATTTACAACACTTTTAATATATTTTGATGTTTTAAGTTTATTAAGTCAGCTGTCCTCGTTAGTAACCTACAACTAGTTGTCCACAGTTAGATGTACAGAAATAAATCGATAAATATTATCTTGAATCAATCCACGACCCAGTGTATACGTATCTCAGTATTGATCACAACTCAAACTATATATATTTTGGAATCAACCTCAACCCTGTATAGCTAACTCCAACATTCACATATAGAGTGTCTATGGTTGTTCCGAAATATATATAGATGTGTCGACATGATAGGTCGAAACATTGTATACGTGTCTATGGTATCTCAAGATTACATAATATATAATACAAGTTGATTAAGTTATGGTTGGAATAGATTTGTTACCAATTTTCACGTAGCTAAAATGAGAAAAATTATCCAATCTTGTTTTACCCATAACTTCTTCATTTTAAATCCGTTTTGAGTGAATCAAATTGCTATGGTTTCATATTGAACTCTATTTTATGAATCTAAACAAAAAAAGTATAGGTTTCTAGTCGGAAAAATAAGTTACAAGTCGTTTTTGTAAAGGTAGTCATTTCAGTCGAAAGAACGACGTCTAGATGACCATTTTAGAAAACATACTTCCACTTTGAGTTTAACCATAATTTTTGGATATAGTTTCATGTTCATAATAAAAATCATTTTCTCAGAATAACAACTTTTAAATCAAAGTTTATCATAGTTTTTAATTAACTAACCCAAAACAGCCCGCGGTGTTACTACGACGGCGTAAATCCGGTTTTACGGTGTTTTTCGTGTTTCCAGGTTTTAAATCATTAAGTTAGCATATCATATAGATATAGAACATGTGTTTAGTTGATTTTAAAAGTCAAGTTAGAAGGATTAACTTTTGTTTGCGAACAAGTTTAGAATTAACTAAACTATGTTCTAGTGATTACAAGTTTAAACCTTCGAATAAGATAGCTTTATATGTATGAATCGAATGATGTTATGAACATCATTACTACCTTAAGTTCCTTGGATGAACCTACTGGAAAAGAGAAAAATGGATCTAGCTTCAATGGATCCTTGGATGGCTCAAAGTTCTTGAAGCAAAATCATGACACGAAAACAAGTTCAAGTAAGATCATCACTTGAAATAAGATTGTTATAGTTATAGAAATTGAACCAAAGTTTGAATATGATTATTACCTTGTATTAGAATGATAACCTACTGTAAGAAACAAAGATTTCTTGAGGTTGGATGATCACCTTACAAGATTGGAAGTGAGCTAGCAAACTTGAAAGTATTCTTGATTTTATGAAACTAGAACTTTTGGAATTTATGAAGAACACTTAGAACTTGAAGATAGAACTTGAGAGAGTTCAATTAGATGAAGAAAATTGAAGAATGAAAGTGTTTGTAGGTGTTTTTGGTCGTTGGTGTATGGATTAGATATAAAGGATATGTAATTTTGTTTTCATGTAAATAAGTCATGAATGATTACTCATATTTTTGTAATCTTATGAGATATTTCATGCTAGTTGCCAAATGATGGTTCCCACATGTGTTAGGTGACTCACATGGGCTGCTAAGAGCTGATCATTGGAGTGTATATACCAATAGTACATACATCTAAAAGCTGTGTATTGTACGAGTACGAATACGGGTGCATACGAGTAGAATTGTTGATGAAACTGAACGAGAATGTAATTGTAAGCATTTTTGTTAAGTAGAAGTATTTTGATAAGTGTATTGAAGTCTTTCAAAAGTGTATAAATACATATTAAAACACTACATGTATATACATTTTAACTGAGTCGTTAAGTCATCGTTAGTCGTTACATGTAAGTGTTGTTTTGAAACCTTTAGGTTAACGATCTTGTTAAATATTGTTAACCCAATGTTTATAATAACAAAAGAGATTTTAAATTATTATATTATCATGATATTATGATGTACGGATATCTCTTAATATGATATATATACATTAAATGTCGTTACAACGATAAACGTTACATATATGTCTCGTTTCAAAATCATTAAGTTAGTAGTCTTGTTTTTACATATGTAGTTCATTGTTAATATACTTAATGATATGTTTACTTATCATAGTATCATGTTAACTATATATATATCCATATATATGTCATCATATAGTTTTTACAAGTTTTAACATTCGTGAATCACCGGTCAACTTGGGTGGTCAATTGTCTATATGAAACATATTTCAATTAATCAAGTCTTAACAAGTTTGATTGTTTAACATGTTGGAAACATTTAATCATGTAAATATCAATCTCAATTAATATATATAAACATGGAAAAGTTCGGGTCACTACAGTACCTACCCGTTAAATAAATTTCGTCCCGAAATTTTAAGCTGTTGAAGGTGTTGATGAATCTTCTGGAAATAGATGCGGGTATTTTTCTTCATCTGATCTTCACGCTCCCAGGTGAACTCGGGTCCTCTACGAGCATTCCATCGAACCTTAACAATTGGTATCTTGTTTTGCTTAAGTCTTTTAACCTCACGATCCATTATTTCGACGGGTTCTTCGATGAATTGGAGTTTTTCGTTGATTTGGATTTCATCTAACGGAATAGTTAGATCTTCTTTAGCAAAACATTTCTTCAAATTCGAGACGTGGAAAGTGTTATGTACAGCCGCGAGTTGTTGAGGTAACTCAAGTCGGTAAGCTACTGGTCCGACACGATCAATAATCTTGAATGGTCCAATATACCTTGGATTTAATTTCCCTCGTTTACCAAATCGAACAACGCCTTTCCAAGGTGAAACTTTAAGCATGACCATCTCTCCAATTTCAAATTGTATATCTTTTCTTTTAATGTCAGCGTAGCTCTTTTGTCGACTTTGGGCGGTTTTCAACCGTTGTTGAATTTGGATGATCTTCTCGGTAGTTTCTTGTATAATCTCCGGACCCGTAATCTGTCTATCCCCCACCTCACTCCAACAAATTGGAGACCTGCACTTTCTACCATAAAGTGCTTCAAACGGCGCCATCTCAATGCTTGAATGGTAGCTATTGTTGTAGGAAAATTCTGCTAACGGTAGATGTCGATCCCAACTGTTTCCGAAATCAATAACACATGCTCGTAGCATGTCTTCAAGCGTTTGTATCGTCCTTTCGCTCTGCCCATCAGTTTGTGGATGATAGGCAGTACTCATGTCTAGACGAGTTCCTAATGCTTGCTGTAATGTCTGCCAGAATCTTGAAATAAATCTGCCATCCCTATCAGAGATAATAGAGATTGGTATTCCATGTCTGGAGACGACTTCCTTCAAATACAGTCGTGCTAACTTCTCCATCTTGTCATCTTCTCTTATTGGTAGGAAGTGTGCTGATTTGGTGAGACGATCAACTATTACCCAAATAGTATCAAAACCACTTGCAGTCCTTGGCAATTTAGTGATGAAATCCATGGTAATGTTTTCCCATTTCCATTCTGGGATTTCGGGTTGTTGAAGTAGACCTGATGGTTTCTGATGCTCAGCTTTGACCTTAGAACACGTCAAACATTCTCCTACGTATTTAGCAACATCGGCTTTCATACCCGGCCACCAAAAATGATTCTTGAGATCCTTGTACATCTTCCCCGTTCCAGGATGTATTGAGTATCTGGTTTTATGAGCTTCTCTAAGTACCATTTCTCTCATATCTCCAAATTTTGGTACCCAAATCCTTTCAGCCCTATACCGGGTTCCGTCTTCCCGAATATTAAGATGCTTCTCCGATCCTTTGGGTATTTCATCCTTTAAATTTCCCTCTTTTAAAACTCCTTGTTGCGCCTCCTTTATTTGAGTAGTAATGTTATTATGAATCATTATATTCATAGATTTTACTCGAATGGGTTCTCTATCCTTCCTGCTCAAGGCATCGGCTACCACATTTGCCTTCCCCGGGTGGTAACGAATCTCAAAATCGTAATCATTCAATAATTCAATCCACCTACGCTGCCTCATATTCAGTTGTTTCTGATTAAATATGTGTTGAAGACTTTTGTGGTCGGTATATATAATACTTTTGACCCCATATAAGTAGTGTCTCCAAGTCTTTAATGCAAAAACAACCGCGCCTAATTCCAAATCATGCGTCGTATAATTTTGTTCGTGAATCTTCAATTGTCTAGACGCATAAGCAATCACCTTCGTTCGTTGCATTAATACACAACCGAGACCTTGCTTTGATGCGTCACAATAAATCACAAAATCATCATTCCCTTCAGGCAATGACAATATAGGTGCCGTAGTTAGCTTTTTCTTCAATAACTGAAACGCTTTCTCTTGTTCATCATTCCATTCAAATTTCTTCCCTTTATGCGTTAATGCAGTCAAGGGTTTTGCTATTCTGGAAAAGTCTTGGATGAACCTTCTGTAGTAACCAGCTAGTCCTAAAAACTGGCGTATGTGTTTCGGAGTTTTCGGGGTTTCCCACTTTTCAACAGTTTCTATCTTTGCCGGATCCACCTTAATACCTTCTTTGTTCACTATGTGACCGAGGAATTGAACTTCTTCCAACCAAAATGCACACTTTGAAAACTTAGCGTACAATTCTTCCTTCCTCAATACTTCTAACACCTTTCTCAAATGTTCACCGTGTTCTTGGTCATTCTTTGAGTAAATAAGTATGTCATCAATGAAAACAATGACAAACTTGTCAAGGTATGGTCCACACACTCGGTTCATAAGGTCCATGAACACAGCTGGTGCATTAGTTAAACCAAACGGCATGACCATAAACTCGTAATGACCGTAACGTGTTCTGAAAGCAGTCTTTGGAATATCATCTTCTTTCACCCGCATTTGATGATACCCGGAACGTAAGTCAATCTTTGAATAAACAGACGAGCCTTGTAGTTGATCAAATAAGTCGTCGATTCTCGGTAGTGGGTAGCGGTTCTTGATGGTAAGTTTGTTCAACTCTCGGTAGTCGATACACAACCTGAATGTACCATCTTTCTTCTTGACAAACAAAACAGGAGCTCCCCACGGTGATGTGCTTGGTCGAATGAAACCACGCTCTAAAAGTTCTTGTAATTGGCTTTGCAGTTCTTTCATCTCGCTGGGTGCGAGTCTGTAAGGAGCACGAGCTATTGGTGCAGCTCCTGGTACAAGATCTATTTGAAATTCAACGGATCGATGTGGGGGTAATCCCGGTAATTCTTTCGGAAATACATCGGGAAATTCTTTTGCAATGGGAACATCATTGATGCTCTTTTCTTCAGTTTGTACTTTCTCGACGTGTGCTAGAACAGCATAGCAACCTTTTCTTATTAGTTTTTGTGCCTTCAAATTACTAATAAGATGTAGCTTCGTGTTGCCCTTTTCTCCGTACACCATTAAGGGTTTTCCTTTTTCTCGTATAATGCGAATTGCATTTTTGTAACAAACGATCTCCGCTTTCACTTCTTTCAACCAGTCCATACCGATTATCACATCAAAACTCCCTAACTCTACTGGTATCAAATCAATCTTAAATGTTTCGCTAACCAGTTTAATTTCTCGATTCCGACATATATTATCTGCTGAAATTAATTTACCATTTGCTAATTCGAGTAAAAATTTACTATCCAAAGGCGTCAATGGACAACTTAATTTAGCACAAAAATCTCTACTCATATAGCTTCTATCCGCACCCGAATCAAATAAAACGTAAGCAGATTTATTGTCAATAAGAAACGTACCCGTAACAAGCTCCGGGTCTTCCTGTGCCTCTACCGCATTAATATTGAAAACTCTTCCACGGCCTTGTCCATTCGTGTTCTCCTGGTTCGGGCAATTTCTAATAATGTGGCCTGGTTTTCCACATTTATAACAAACTACATTGGCATAACTTGCTCCGACACTACTTGCTCCGCCATTACTCGTTCCGACACCATTTGTTCCTTTCGTTCTATTAACCCCTGGTCCGTAGACCTCACACTTCGCCGCGCTATGACCATTTCTTTTACACTTGTTGCAAAATTTGGTGCAGAACCCCGAGTGATTCTTTTCACACCTTTGGCATAGTTGCTTCTGATTGTTGTTGTTGTTGCGGTTATTATTGTTGTTGGGATGATTGTTGTAGTTGCTGTTGTTGTTGTTGTTGTTGTTGTTGTTGTTGTTGTTGGGCCGTTTGTTGTAGTTGCGATTGATGTTGCGATTGTTGGGATAATTGTTGCGATTATTGTTGTAATTGCTGTTGTTGTTGTATTGGTGATTCTTATCACCGTTTTCCTCCCACTTTCTTTTGACTTGCTTCACATTGGCCTCTTCAGCAGTCTGTTCTTTAATTCTTTCTTCAATCTGGTTCACTAGTTTGTGAGCCATTCTACATGCCTGTTGTATGGAGGCGGGCTCGTGTGAACTTATATCTTCTTGGATTCTTTCCGGTAATCCTTTCACAAACGCGTCGATCTTCTCTTCCTCATCTTCGAATGCTCCTGGACACAATAGGCACAATTCTGTGAATCGTCTTTCGTACGTGGTAATATCAAATCCTTGGGTTCGTAACCCTCTAAGTTCTGTCTTGAGCTTATTGACCTCGGTTCTGGGACGGTACTTCTCGTTCATCAAGTGCTTGAATGCTGACCACGGTAGTGCGTACGCATCATCTTGTCCCACTTGCTCTAGATAGGTATTCCACCATGTTAACGCAGAACCTGTGAAGGTATGCGTAGCGTACTTCACTTTGTCCTCTTCAGTACACTTACTTATGGCAAACACCGATTCAACCTTCTCGGTCCACCGTTTCAATCCGATCGGTCCTTCGGTTCCATCAAATTCCAAAGGTTTGCAGGCAGTGAATTCTTTGTAGGTGCATCCTACACGATTTCCTGTACTGCTAGATCCAAGGTTATTGTTGGTATGTAGCGCAGCCTGTACTGCGGCTATGTTTGAAGCTAGAAAAGTACGGAATTCCTCTTCATTCATATTCACGGTGTGTCGAGTAGTCGGTGCCATTTCCTTCAAAATAGTTAAATGGAACAAGTTAATCATACAGAATATTAAGAGTAGTTAATAGTATTTCGTAGCATAATATGAACTCATTTATAAAAGCTTTTTCTTCATATTAGCGTTTTATAAGTTTAAATTCGGGTAGTACCTACCCGTTAAGTTCATACTTAGTAGCTAATATACAATTCAACTACTACAATTCTATATGAAAAACTGATTATAATAATATTTCGCGTTCAAACTTTTATACAATATTTTACAAACTTACAATACCGCTTATTTTACATAAAGCATGAAATATAGCACACAATAACTTTGATACAAGATAGTTGTGAAGACAATTCTAGCTAGTACACAAGTCGTTCAGCAAAGGCAATAAAGACACGTAATTCATACGTCCAGAAACAAGTCATGCATTCTGGTTTTACTAGGACTACTTCCCATCCTTGGTCTTGTGCAACATAACCGTTATGGCCGTTGATAAGACAGCGTGTTGTAACGTCATCAAAGGGACGAGGGTTACGTAATGTCCAACAGTCCCGTAATAATCTAAAAACCTCATTTCTTACCCCAATTACCGACTCCGTCACTTGTGGAAACGTTTTGTTTAATAGTTGTAGCCCGATGTTCTTGTTCTCACTTTGGTGAGAAGCGAACATTACTAATCCGTAAGCATAACATGCTTCTTTATGTTGCATGTTAGCCACTTTTTCTAAATCACGAAGTCCAATATTCGGATATATTGAGTCAAAATAATTTCTTAACCCGTTGCGTAAAATAGCATTTGGGTTCCCCGCAATATATGCGTCAAAGTAAACAAATCGTAACTTATGGGTTTCCCAATGTGATATCCCCCATCTTTCAAACGAAAGTCTCTTATAAACCAAGACATTCTTGGAACGTTCTTCGAATGTCTTACAAACTGATCTCGCCTTAAATAGTTGTGCCGAGGAATTCTGGCCGACTCTAGACAAGATTTCATCAATCATGTCTCCGGGTAGGTCTCTTAAAATATTGGGTTGTCTATCCATTTTGTGTTTTTAAACTGTAAAATAGACAAGAGTTAGATTCATAAAAAAAATACTTATTAATACAAACAATTTTTACATATATCATAAAGCATAAGAACACTATATTACATATATTACACCACACGAATACAACTATCTTATTCCGACTCGTTCGTTTCTTCTTCTTCGATTTTTGTTCGTTTTGCCAAGTTTCTAGGGATATATGATGTTCCCCTAATACGAGCCGTCGTTATCCACATTGGTTTAGAAAAACCTGGTGGTTTAGAGGTTCCCGGGTCATTGTTACAACTTAAGGACTTCGGGGGTTGACGATACATATACAATTCATCGGGGTTGGAATTAGATTTCTCTATTTTTATGCCCTTTCCCTTATTATTTTCTTTTGCCTTTTTAAACTCAGTTGGGGTAATTTCTATAACATCATCGGAATTCTCGTCGGAATCTGATTCATCGGAGAATTGGTAATCCTCCCAATATTTTGCTTCCTTGGCGGAAACACCATTGACCATAATTAACCTTGGTCGGTTGGTTGAGGATTTTCTTTTACTTAACCGTTTTATTATTTCCCCCACCGGTTCTATTTCTTCATCCGGTTCCGATTCTTCTTCCGGTTCCGATTCTTCTTCCGGTTCCGACTCTTCTTCCGGTTCCTCTTCGGGAACTTGTGAATCAGTCCACGAATCATTCCAATTTACATTTGACTCTTCATTATTATTAGGTGAGTCAATGGGACTTGTTCTAGAGGTAGACATCTATCACATAATATCAAACGCGTTAAGAGATTAATATATCACATAATATTCACATGTTAAAAATATATAGTTTCCAACAAAATTTGTTAAGCAATCATTTTTCAAGTAAACACGGTCGAAGTCCAGACTCACTAATGCATCCTAACAAACTAGATAAGACACACTAATGCAAAATTCTGGTTCTCTAAGACCATCGCTCGGATACCAACTGAAATGTCCCGTTCTTATTGATTAAAAACGTTCCATATTAATTGATTTCGTTGCGAGGTTTTGACCTCTATATGAGACGTTTTTCAAAGACTGCATTCATTTGAAAATAAAGGTTATGGTTTGTTTTAAAAATGAATGCAGTCTTTGAAAAACGTCTCATATAGAGGTCAAAACCTCGCAACGAAATCAATTAATATGGAACGTTTTTAATCAATAAGAACGGGACATTTCAGTTGGTATCCGAGCGATGGTCTTAGAGAACCAGAATTTTGCATTAGTGTGTCTTATCTAGTTTGTTAGGATGCATTAGTGAGTCTGGACTTCGACCGTGTTTACTTGAAAAATGATTGCTTAACAAATTTTGTTGGAAACTATATATTTTTAACATGTGAATATTATGTGATATATTAATCTCTTAACGCGTTTGATATTATGTGATAGATGTCTACCTCTAGAACAAGTCCCATTGACTCACCTAATAATAATGAAGAGTCAAATGTAAATTGGAATGATTCGTGGACTGATTCACAAGTTCCCGAAGAGGAACCGGAAGAAGAGTCGGAACCGGAAGAAGAATCGGAACCGGAAGAAGAATCGGAACCGGATGAAGAAATAGAACCGGTGGGGGAAATAATAAAACGGTTAAGTAAAAGAAAATCCTCAACCAACCGACCAAGGTTAATTATGGTCAATGGTGTTTCCGCCAAGGAAGCAAAATATTGGGAGGATTACCAATTCTCCGATGAATCAGATTCCGACGAGAATTCCGATGATGTTATAGAAATTACCCCAACTGAGTTTAAAAAGGCAAAAGAAAATAATAAGGGAAAGGGCATAAAAATAGAGAAATCTAATTCCAACCCCGATGAATTGTATATGTATCGTCAACCCCCGAAGTCCTTAAGTTGTAACAATGACCCGGGAACCTCTAAACCACCAGGTTTTTCTAAACCAATGTGGATAACGACGGCTCGTATTAGGGGAACATCATATATCCCTAGAAACTTGGCAAAACGAACAAAAATCGAAGAAGAAGAAACGAACGAGTCGGAATAAGATAGTTGTATTCGTGTGGTGTAATATATGTAATATAGTGTTCTTATGCTTTATGATATATGTAAAAATTGTTTGTATTAATAAGTATTTTTTTTATGAATCTAACTCTTGTCTATTTTACAGTTTAAAAACACAAAATGGATAGACAACCCAATATTTTAAGAGACCTACCCGGAGACATGATTGATGAAATCTTGTCTAGAGTCGGCCAGAATTCCTCGGCACAACTATTTAAGGCGAGATCAGTTTGTAAGACATTCGAAGAACGTTCCAAGAATGTCTTGGTTTATAAGAGACTTTCGTTTGAAAGATGGGGGATATCACATTGGGAAACCCATAAGTTACGATTTGTTTACTTTGACGCATATATTGCGGGGAACCCAAATGCTATTTTACGCAACGGGTTAAGAAATTATTTTGACTCAATATATCCGAATATTGGACTTCGTGATTTAGAAAAAGCGGCTAACATGCAACATAAAGAAGCATGTTATGCTTACGGATTAGTAATGTTCGCTTCTCACCAAAGTGAGAACAAGAACATCGGGCTACAACTATTAAACAAAACGTTTCCACAAGTGACGGAGTCGGTAATTGGGGTAAGAAATGAGGTTTTTAGATTATTACGGGACTGTTGGACATTACGTAACCCTCGTCCCTTTGATGACGTTACAACACGCTGTCTTATCAACGGCCATAACGGTTATGTTGCACAAGACCAAGGATGGGAAGTAGTCCTAGTAAAACCAGAATGCATGACTTGTTTCTGGACGTATGAATTACGTGTCTTTATTGCCTTTGCTGAACGACTTGTGTACTAGCTAGAATTGTCTTCACAACTATCTTGTATCAAAGTTATTGTGTGCTATATTTCATGCTTTATGTAAAATAAGCGGTATTGTAAGTTTGTAAAATATTGTATAAAAGTTTGAACGCGAAATATTATTATAATCAGTTTTTCATATAGAATTGTAGTAGTTGAATTGTATATTAGCTACTAAGTATGAACTTAACGGGTAGGTACTACCCGAATTTAAACTTATAAAACGCTAATATGAAGAAAAAGCTTTTATAAATGAGTTCATATTATGCTACGAAATACTATTAACTACTCTTAATATTCTGTATGATTAACTTGTTCCATTTAACTATTTTGAAGGAAATGGCACCGACTACTCGACACACCGTGAATATGAATGAAGAGGAATTCCGTACTTTTCTAGCTTCAAACATAGCCGCAGTACAGGCTGCGCTACATACCAACAATAACCTTGGATCTAGCAGTACAGGAAATCGTGTAGGATGCACCTACAAAGAATTCACTGCCTGCAAACCTTTGGAATTTGATGGAACCGAAGGACCGATCGGATTGAAACGGTGGACCGAGAAGGTTGAATCGGTGTTTGCCATAAGTAAGTGTACTGAAGAGGACAAAGTGAAGTACGCTACACATACCTTCACAGGTTCTGCGTTAACATGGTGGAATACCTATCTAGAGCAAGTGGGACAAGATGATGCGTACGCACTACCGTGGTCAGCATTCAAGCACTTGATGAACGAGAAGTACCGTCCCAGAACCGAGGTCAATAAGCTCAAGACAGAACTTAGAGGGTTACGAACCCAAGGATTTGATATTACCACGTACGAAAGACGATTCACAGAATTGTGCCTATTGTGTCCAGGAGCATTCGAAGATGAGGAAGAGAAGATCGACGCGTTTGTGAAAGGATTACCGGAAAGAATCCAAGAAGATATAAGTTCACACGAGCCCGCCTCCATACAACAGGCATGTAGAATGGCTCACAAACTAGTGAACCAGATTGAAGAAAGAATTAAAGAACAGACTGCTGAAGAGGCCAATGTGAAGCAAGTCAAAAGAAAGTGGGAGGAAAACGGTGATAAGAATCACCAATACAACAACAACAGCAATTACAACAATAATCGCAACAATTATCCCAACAATCGCAACATCAATCGCAACTACAACAAACGGCCCAACAACAACAACAACAACAACAACAACAGCAACTACAACAATCATCCCAACAACAATAATAACCGCAACAACAACAACAATCAGAAGCAACTATGCCAAAGGTGTGAAAAGAATCACTCGGGGTTCTGCACCAAATTTTGCAACAAGTGTAAAAGAAATGGTCATAGCGCGGCGAAGTGTGAGGTCTACGGACCAGGGGTTAATAGAACGAAAGGAACAAATGGTGTCGGAACGAGTAATGGCGGAGCAAGTAGTGTCGGAGCAAGTTATGCCAATGTAGTTTGTTATAAATGTGGAAAACCAGGCCACATTATTAGAAATTGCCCGAACCAGGAGAACACGAATGGACAAGGCCGTGGAAGAGTTTTCAATATTAATGCGGTAGAGGCACAGGAAGACCCGGAGCTTGTTACGGGTACGTTTCTTATTGACAATAAATCTGCTTACGTTTTATTTGATTCGGGTGCGGATAGAAGCTATATGAGTAGAGATTTTTGTGCTAAATTAAGTTGTCCATTGACGCCTTTGGATAGTAAATTTTTACTCGAATTAGCAAATGGTAAATTAATTTCAGCAGATAATATATGTCGGAATCGAGAAATTAAACTGGTTAGCGAAACATTTAAGATTGATTTGATACCAGTAGAGTTAGGGAGTTTTGATGTGATAATCGGTATGGACTGGTTGAAAGAAGTGAAAGCGGAGATCGTTTGTTACAAAAATGCAATTCGCATTATACGAGAAAAAGGAAAACCCTTAATGGTGTACGGAGAAAAGGGCAACACGAAGCTACATCTTATTAGTAATTTGAAGGCACAAAAACTAATAAGAAAAGGTTGCTATGCTGTTCTAGCACACGTCGAGAAAGTACAAACTGAAGAAAAGAGCATCAATGATGTTCCCATTGCAAAAGAATTTCCCGATGTATTTCCGAAAGAATTACCGGGATTACCCCCACATCGATCCGTTGAATTTCAAATAGATCTTGTACCAGGAGCTGCACCAATAGCTCGTGCTCCTTACAGACTCGCACCCAGCGAGATGAAAGAACTGCAAAGCCAATTACAAGAACTTTTAGAGCGTGGTTTCATTCGACCAAGCACATCACCGTGGGGAGCTCCTGTTTTGTTTGTCAAGAAGAAAGATGGTACATTCAGGTTGTGTATCGACTACCGAGAGTTGAACAAACTTACCATCAAGAACCGCTACCCACTACCGAGAATCGACGACTTATTTGATCAACTACAAGGCTCGTATGTTTATTCAAAGATTGACTTACGTTCCGGGTATCATCAAATGCGGGTGAAAGAAGATGATATTCCAAAGACTGCTTTCAGAACACGTTACGGTCATTACGAGTTTATGGTCATGCCGTTTGGTTTAACTAATGCACCAGCTGTGTTCATGGACCTTATGAACCGAGTGTGTGGACCATACCTTGACAAGTTTGTCATTGTTTTCATTGATGACATACTTATTTACTCAAAGAATGACCAAGAACACGGTGAACATTTGAGAAAGGTGTTAGAAGTATTGAGGAAGGAAGAATTGTACGCTAAGTTTTCAAAGTGTGCATTTTGGTTGGAAGAAGTTCAATTCCTCGGTCACATAGTGAACAAAGAAGGTATTAAGGTGGATCCGGCAAAGATAGAAACTGTTGAAAAGTGGGAAACCCCGAAAACTCCGAAACACATACGCCAGTTTTTAGGACTAGCTGGTTACTACAGAAGGTTCATCCAAGACTTTTCCAGAATAGCAAAACCCTTGACTGCATTAACGCATAAAGGGAAGAAATTTGAATGGAATGATGAACAAGAGAAAGCGTTTCAGTTATTGAAGAAAAAGCTAACTACGGCACCTATATTGTCATTGCCTAAAGGGAATGATGATTTTGTGATTTATTGTGACGCATCAAAGCAAGGTCTCGGTTGTGTATTAATGCAACGAACGAAGGTGATTGCTTATGCGTCTAGACAATTGAAGATTCACGAACAAAATTATACGACGCATGATTTGGAATTAGGCGCGGTTGTTTTTGCATTAAAGACTTGGAGGCACTACTTATATGGGGTCAAAAGTATTATATATACCGACCACAAAAGTCTTCAACACATATTTAATCAGAAACAACTGAATATGAGGCAGCGTAGGTGGATTGAATTATTGAATGATTACGATTTTGAGATTCGTTACCACCCGGGGAAGGCAAATGTGGTAGCCGATGCCTTGAGCAGGAAGGATAGAGAACCCATTCGAGTAAAATCTATGAATATAATGATTCATAATAACATTACTACTCAAATAAAGGAGGCGCAACAAGGAGTTTTAAAAGAGGGAAATTTAAAGGATGAAATACCCAAAGGATCGGAGAAGCATCTTAATATTCGGGAAGACGGAACCCGGTATAGGGCTGAAAGGATTTGGGTACCAAAATTTGGAGATATGAGAGAAATGGTACTTAGAGAAGCTCATAAAACCAGATACTCAATACATCCTGGAACGGGGAAGATGTACAAGGATCTCAAGAATCATTTTTGGTGGCCGGGTATGAAAGCCGATGTTGCTAAATACGTAGGAGAATGTTTGACGTGTTCTAAGGTCAAAGCTGAGCATCAGAAACCATCAGGTCTACTTCAACAACCCGAAATCCCGGAATGGAAATGGGAAAACATTACCATGGATTTCATCACTAAATTGCCAAGGACTGCAAGTGGTTTTGATACTATTTAGGTAATAGTTGATCGTCTCACCAAATCAGCACACTTCCTACCAATAAGAGAAGATGACAAGATGGAGAAGTTAGCACGACTGTATTTGAAGGAAGTCGTCTCCAGACATGGAATACCAATCTCTATTATCTCTGATAGGGATGGCAGATTTATTTCAAGATTCTGGCAGACATTACAGCAAGCATTAGGAACTCGTCTAGACATGAGTACTGCCTATCATCCACAAACTGATGGGCAGAGCGAAAGGACGATACAAACGCTTGAAGACATGCTACGAGCATGTGTTATTGATTTCGGAAACAGTTGGGATCGACATCTACCGTTAGCAGAATTTTCCTACAACAACAGCTACCATTCAAGCATTGAGATGGCGCCGTTTGAAGCACTTTATGGTAGAAAGTGCAGGTCTCCAATTTGTTGGAGTGAGGTGGGGGATAGACAGATTACGGGTCCGGAGATTATACAAGAAACTACCGAGAAGATCATCCAAATTCAACAACGGTTGAAAACCGCCCAAAGTCGACAAAAGAGCTACGCTGACATTAAAAGAAAAGATATACAATTTGAAATTGGAGAGATGGTCATGCTTAAAGTTTCACCTTGGAAAGGCGTTGTTCGATTTGGTAAACGAGGGAAATTAAATCCAAGGTATATTGGACCATTCAAGATTATGGATCGTGTCGGACCAGTAGCTTACCGACTTGAGTTACCTCAACAACTCGCGGCTGTACATAACACTTTCCACGTCTCGAATTTGAAGAAATGTTTTGCTAAAGAAGATCTAACTATTCCGTTAGATGAAATCCAAATCAACGAAAAACTCCAATTCATCGAAGAACCCGTCGAAATAATGGATCGTGAGGTTAAAAGACTTAAGCAAAACAAGATACCAATTGTTAAGGTTCGATGGAATGCTCGTAGAGGACCCGAGTTCACCTGGGAGCGTGAAGATCAGATGAAGAAGAAATACCCGCATCTATTTCCAGAAGATTCATCAACACCTTCAACAGCTTAAAATTTCGGGACGAAATTTATTTAACGGGTAGGTACTGTAGTGACCCGAACTTTTCCATGTTTATATATATTAATTGAGATTGATATTTACATGATTAAATGTTTCCAACATGTTAAACAATCAAACTTGTTAAGACTTGATTAATTGAAATATGTTTCATATAGACAATTGACCACCCAAGTTGACCGGTGATTCACGAATGTTAAAACTTGTAAAAACTATATGATGACATATATATGGATATATATATAGTTAACATGATACTATGATAAGTAAACATATCATTAAGTATATTAATAATGAACTACATATGTAAAAACAAGACTACTTACTTAATGATTTTGAAACGAGACATATATGTAACGTTTATCGTTGTAACGACATTTAATGTATATATATCATATTAAGAGATATTCGTACATCATAATATCATGATAATATAATAATTTAAAATCTCTTTTGTTATTATAAACATTGGGTTAACAACATTTAACAAGATCGTTAACCTAAAGGTTTCAAAACAACACTTACATGTAACGACTAACGATGACTTAACGACTCAGTTAAAATGTATATACATGTAGTGTTTTAATATGTATTTATACACTTTTGAAAGACTTCAATACACTTATCAAAATACTTCTACTTAACAAAAATGCTTACAATTACATTCTCGTTCAGTTTCATCAACAATTCTACTCGTATGCACCCGTATTCGTACTCGTACAATACACAGCTTTTAGATGTATGTACTATTGGTATATACACTCCAATGATCAGCTCTTAGCAGCCCATGTGAGTCACCTAACACATGTGGGAACCATCATTTGGCAACTAGCATGAAATATCTCATAAGATTACAAAAATATGAGTAATCATTCATGACTTATTTACATGAAAACAAAATTACATATCCTTTATATCTAATCCATACACCAACGACCAAAAACACCTACAAACACTTTCATTCTTCAATTTTCTTCATCTAATTGAACTCTCTCAAGTTCTATCTTCAAGTTCTAAGTGTTCTTCATAAATTCCAAAAGTTCTAGTTTCATAAAATCAAGAATACTTTCAAGTTTGCTAGCTCACTTCCAATCTTGTAAGGTGATCATCCAACCTCAAGAAATCTTTGTTTCTTACAGTAGGTTATCATTCTAATACAAGGTAATAATCATATTCAAACTTTGGTTCAATTTCTATAACTATAACAATCTTATTTCAAGTGATGATCTTACTTGAACTTGTTTTCGTGTCATGATTTTGCTTCAAGAACTTTGAGCCATCCAAGGATCCATTGAAGCTAGATCCATTTTTCTCTTTTCCAGTAGGTTCATCCAAGGAACTTAAGGTAGTAATGATGTTCATAACATCATTCGATTCATACATATAAAGCTATCTTATTCGAAGGTTTAAACTTGTAATCACTAGAACATAGTTTAGTTAATTCTAAACTTGTTCGCAAACAAAAGTTAATCCTTCTAACTTGACTTTTAAAATCAACTAAACACATGTTCTATATCTATATGATATGCTAACTTAATGATTTAAAACCTGGAAACACGAAAAACACCGTAAAACCGGATTTACGCCGTCGTAGTAACACCGCGGGCTGTTTTGGGTTAGTTAATTAAAAACTATGATAAACTTTGATTTAAAAGTTGTTATTCTGAGAAAATGATTTTTATTATGAACATGAAACTATATCCAAAAATTATGGTTAAACTCAAAGTGGAAGTATATTTTCTAAAATGGTCATCTAGACGTCGTTCTTTCGACTGAAATGACTACCTTTACAAAAACGACTTGTAACTTATTTTTCCGACTAGAAACCTATACTTTTTTTGTTTAGATTCATAAAATAGAGTTCAATATGAAACCATAGCAATTTGATTCACTCAAAACGGATTTAAAATGAAGAAGTTATGGGTAAAACAAGATTGGATAATTTTTCTCATTTTAGCTACGTGAAAATTGGTAACAAATCTATTCCAACCATAACTTAATCAACTTGTATTATATATTATGTAATCTTGAGATACCATAGACACGTATACAATGTTTCGACCTATCATGTCGACACATCTATATATATTTCGGAACAACCATAGACACTCTATATGTGAATGTTGGAGTTAGCTATACAGGGTTGAGGTTGATTCCAAAATATATATAGTTTGAGTTGTGATCAATACTGAGATACGTATACACTGGGTCGTGGATTGATTCAAGATAATATTTATCGATTTATTTCTGTACATCTAACTGTGGACAACTAGTTGTAGGTTACTAACGAGGACAGCTGACTTAATAAACTTAAAACATCAAAATATATTAAAAGTGTTGTAAATATATTTTGAACATACTTTGATATATATGTATATATTGTTATAGGTTCGTGAATCAACCAGTGGCCAAGTCTTACTTCCCGACGAAGTAAAAATCTGTGAAAGTGAGTTATAGTCCCACTTTTAAAATCTAATATTTTTGGGATGAGAATACATGCAGGTTTTATAAATGATTTACAAAATAGACACAAGTACGTGAAACTACATTCTATGGTTGAATTATCAAAATCGAATATGCCCCTTTTTATTAAGTCTGGTAATCTAAGAATTAGGGAACAGACACCCTAATTGACGCGAATCCTAAAGATAGATCTATTGGGCCTAACAAACCCCATCCAAAGTACCGGATGCTTTAGTACTTCGAAATTTATATCATATCCGAAGGGTGTCCCGGAATGATGGGGATATTCTTATATATGCATCTTGTTAATGTCGGTTACCAGGTGTTCACCATATGAATGATTTTTATCTCTATGTATGGGATGTATATTGAAATATGAAATCTTGTGGTCTATTGTTACGATTTGATATATATAGGTTAAACCTATAACTCACCAACATTTTTGTTGACGTTTAAAGCATGTTTATTCTCAGGTGAATACTAAGAGCTTCCGCTGTTGCATACTAAAATAAGGACAAGATTTGGAGTCCATGTTTGTATGATACTGTGTAAAAACTGCATTCAAGAAAATGATTTCGATGTAACATATTTGTATTGTAAACCATTATGTAATGGTCGTGTGTAAACAGGATATTTTAGATTATCATTATTTGATAATCTACGTAAAGCTTTTTAAACCTTTATTTATGAAATAAAGGTTATGGTTTGTTTTAAAAATGAATGCAGTCTTTGAAAAACGTCTCATATAGAGGTCAAAACCTCGCAACGAAATCAATTAATATGGAACGTTTTTAATCAATAAGAACGGGACATTTCAGTTGGTATCAGAGCGGTGGTCTTAGCGAACCAGGTCTGCATTAATGTGTCTAACAGATAAGTCGATAGGATGCATTAGTGAGTCTGGACTTCGACCGTGTCTGCATGTCAATAGTTTTGCTTATCATTTTGTGTCAAAAATCATCTACTTATCATCCTTAGGAAATTATCTGCTTATCATCTTAAGTCTAGACGCGTTTTCCTGCATTTATTGCATAACAGCGTATAGACGAAATTCACATCTTAGCATATCTGCTAATTAATATCTTAGCGTATTTATTATTGTGAAATTTGACTGGCATTTTTCAAAGATTCTCCGAAATCTATGGGATTTTGGTATTATATATACATATGTAAATTATGTATTGAGGAATACCAAATCTAAATTCTACAATCTATTTTATACCAAAATTCTTTCTCTGATCATACGAGATGGATTCCGCATCTAGTTCGAACTCCTCAGATTTCGACAGCTATGTCGATATGGATTTCCATTCGAGTTCCGAAAATAGTGTGACCGGAATGGATCAACCAATCAGTCATCATCTATTCTGGATGAAATGGGGATGGGTTCGTAGCCTCCTCAATTATTGGAGACAAGAAGAAGGTGATCGTTTCCATCCACCAAATTGCCCTATTGGCGATGAACCTGAAGCACTTATCGGCGAACCTGTTCGTGAAACCATTTTCTCTTATTTCCAGAGTATCTCGTCACGATTATATATTACATAAAATTCTAAATTTTATTTACCCGCTTGTCCCAACCGACAATCATCCCGGTATACTAGCAGAAGTTAACGAACTTCGTGCTCGCGTGACAGCTTTAGAGCTTATGGTGCAAGGATTACAAACACCATCAGCAGCACCAGCAGCATAATCAGTACCACCAGTAGCATCAACATCGCAAACCCCGATACCCTAAACATCAGCAGCATCACACACCTCAACATCATAATCTGTATCTCGGATATCAACATCACACGCACCATAGATACCAAGGAGTACTAACAACAACAAACGATGAAGTATTGATTCATAACTTCATCGGAAGAACATTCTACGGCGATTATGTAATCTCTAAAGTCTTAGAGATTATCTATTTCCACCCTAACCCTAAATCAGATGAGTGAACCAAAATGATTCAAGGAAGAATCAAAACCCTAACAAGGATGGTGCGCGATTTACAAATTAAACTTGTTATACAAGCATCGTAAGCAGTTACCGGAAGTATCATCAGCAGCAATAGTACCGTTAGCATCACCGGTATAGTCAGTAACGTCAGCATCGTCAGAATCAACAACACTTATGACATCACATATTCCGTCAGTTCAAGAATCACTGTGGAAACCATTACGAATTAATAACGAGGATATTGTATCAACGAGTCATGAAGTATTACCTCAGTTCCTCCGAAGAATTTATATGTATATCCTATATATACATATATAAAATTTTTTTTTTACCGTAAGAAATCTTTTCGTACTAAGCTATTATGTATGGAACTTAACTATCCGGTTAATTCATATTACTAATATGCTATGATGTACATTCTTCATTAACAATTTAATCATTGCTAACCACAATCTCTGCTTCAGCTCAATGAATTTTATTTCATAATAAATCAAGTGTATCATTCAATAACATGTTTGATTTTACACTTTCATCTTCGATGCACTCGAAACTTCCTAGAAAACATCAATCGTACATTGCAAAGTTCGCAAGAATTATCCCAGCGTCAACATCATTCACTGAGGAATATCAATAAAAATAAATATTAAAGTATTGATTACATTAGTGAAATACTCCGCAAAGATTATGTAATCTCTAATGTTTTAGAGAAAAATTCATTTCTAATTCAATCTGAAAATCAAATGAGCTTAGTATGATATTAACTCATTGAATCTGTACTACATCTGAAGAAAATATACCCACATATATTTTCATAAAGATTGTAATGAGAATTCTTGTTCAAAATATTATTTGTGAAAATTTTTTTAACGGGTAGGTAATACCCGAGAGATATATAAAATCACAATTAATCATCAACTAAACCAATATACTTTCTTCTATAGAAATCAAAACAATCATACTCATTCGAATCTAATTACATATTCTGATTTTGGGAATTTCAGAATTCAACTCGAGATACAACCAAAATCATCACTCTTAGATCTTTACATTTTTCAAAGCTATACTTTGACTTCAAAAATGTGATAGCACATCACTTTTAATCGTAACACACAAGATGGATATGAAAAATCATTCGGGATTTAGGACGATTTCATCATTTGGATATTGACTATGACAATCTGCAATTAAAACCCTTCGAAATTCTAGAAGACACTTCAAATAATAAACAATTGAGATGATGATCCAACCACACGTTACCCGAAGTTTTGTACCTGAAAAACTCTCGAAACCAAAGTTATAATCTAACATGTACATGCGTCGAATTCTTTATCATTTATTAGCAAAAACAACATTTCGATTTCTTTTCAAAGTAGCCAATTTTGTCACAGCTCCAGCAAGTCAACTACGATTTTTCAGTCGGACCAGTCTCATTATAACCCCGATAGATACATTGCCCTTTCATCATTATTACTGGGGAACCTTTCATATTCCACCATATTACCACCAGCGTTTAATCATCTAAAACATGATTCTTCTGAACCCACCTCGGATTGATAACTAGAGATTCAGATATTATAGCATTAAATGCAGAGGAAACATAAAAATGGTAGATGGTTTAAACGGTCAAAAGTTTGATGATAAAAGATAGTGAGTTGGTAAAGCTCAGAAAAAGAAAGGATTTGGTACTGAAAAACGGATTGAGCAAAGTATGAAGGAAGCCGTGGACAAATCACAGAGACTGAATCTGCCTTCAAAGGATCCAAATGATTCAGTGCCTGCTGAACTCGTTAGCAAACACCTTACTTCTTATTCTAAACCTTCACAGACAGATATTCTTCTTCATCATCATATCTTAAATATTATAAGATATCTTCGTATCTTCCATTATACATATTCTCCATATCTTTAGAGATATTTTCACAACTATTCTTATCAAGTATCATTTATCTCTCTGTAATATCTGCAACATAAAAGAAACTGTGTTAGTTTCTAAATTCTGAAAAATTCAAATATGAATGTTTTTGAAGTAGTGTTGGGAACTGATGCATGGGTTAGTATAATATAATGACACTTGATCAACGTCATTATATTACAGTAATTCATGCTGAGTTTCTAATGGACGTGATGATTCACAGAACATACCGTCATCATGTACCATTTACACGACTCTTACATTTTATCTAATCTCTAAACATATCAAGAAAATATTTCTTGATGATTCGGTCCTTTCCAGGGTATTCTGGTAATTTAACAAATCAAGATTTTACCATTACCATTTCCTTCTTAGAACAATTACTATGTTCATTCTGAAATCCATACCTACAAATTCTGGAGCGTTACTCGCTTGACTGGAGATCGGGAGGAGAATAAAAAGGCAAAGAGCTTCGAAATATAAAGGAAGATATAAAACCCAACAACCACCCGGAAACTATAAACCGTATATGTCAATGCATATAGCGATATAAAGACACGGAAGAACTAGAAACACTATAAACCCAAGAGTATAGTAAAAGTAAATAGATTCTTCTGGTGGCAGATTAAAAAGAAGAACGACAGATATGAAAGTTAAGAGGATATCAAGGATCAGGATGGGATGGAGCATTTTAACGAATACTTTAAAAGTATGAATTGAGAAAGAAAGAATAAAAGATGTGAGTTGTAAAGTAATGGAGAGGGTGGATTTATAGGAAAATATTCGACAGAGCAATCGAAGCAGATTATCGCGTTTAATCAAAGAAGATCTGAATCTCCTTAATTACCGAAGAATCAAATCTTAATATGAATATTTCTTCTAAATTCCTTAGATTTCGGAAATCAATCTTGACTACGCCACCTGTTAGGTCAAACCTGCATTTATTCATTTTCACTCTTAGGTGATAGCTTCATTCGTGCTCTTCACAAAAACAAATCATTTTATCTATATCACTCAATTATGATAAAACTCTATTATCGATTCATATTCTTCATGAAAACATTTTATTAGTTAGCCATGACGACCTCGATCAAATTTCGGGACGAAATTTCTTTTAACGGGTAGGTAATGTGATGACCCGGAAATTTCCGATCAAATTTAAACTTTAATCTTTATATATATCCGACACGATAAGCAAAATCTGTAATGTTGAGTCTCGAAAGTTTTGAAACTATATTTCTGTAATCAAATATCCTTTGACCATGCCAAACGATTCACGAACAATTATGTGTAAGTAAATATATATATACATATACATATGTCAGATTTTAAATTGAGTTATATTAATGAAACATTGAACGGATTAGTTATTATGAATATAAGATATGAGATCTATTTTATGAATTTGGAAATGCTATCAAGGTATTGAATGAATAATACTTTACATGAACGTATTTGTTCGATGTAAGTTAGTCGACGAGATTAAAAGATAATAACAAATGATTGAATCATCAAATACATTGAATTAGGATTACGAGTCTCGGTTATGAGGTCCACTTTGAATTAGAGAACTCTTACTTTTAACGGTATTTGGAAATAATGGTGAAGTAATCTTCGAATAAGAACAAGGTGTCACTTATCGAGAGTTAGACAAAAGTTAGTGGAGAATCGAATTTCATAATACTCGATTTATCATATAGAAGGAATAATTGGGATAAGATTCGTTGACTAGATAAACCCATTTGATATGTTATATTAAGCTATATTATTTAGAAAGTTAAGGAAATTAAACTAAACATTTACGCATAAAAGAATGAAATCAAATTAAGTTTTAAAGCATAAACGTTATAGGATTTTCGATTTTGTAAAGGATCTGAAATTATATAATTAGTTTTGAAAGGATAACTAGTATGTTATTAGATAAATATTTCAAAAATATGTATAAGATTATAAATTTTAATTTAAATTAGTCATAAAACGTTTTGATATTAAACTAATTTTAATAAATAGGCTTTGATAAATAACAAGATTATGAATTATAAAAGTAAATGACCAAAACACTCAAAAGATTAAGTTACACTTTGAGTGGGTTAGTTTTTAATTAATTTAAGTCTAGTTATTAATAAAGGTACGTGTCACAAAATGTTTAATTTAAAATAAAATATTTTGACAAATAAAGAGACTTTAATTTATATAAGGAAATGACCACAACACTCAATTTTATAAGTTATATTTTTATAAAGGTAATTTATTGTTGAGTAAGTCTAATTTTTGTAAAAGGTACACGTCACGTAACGTAAAAGGCTAGTTTTCTAAACGTACGAAAGTGCGCCCGAAAAACCGAAAGTGGTACATGAGTCGTGAGACCACGACCGTATCATTTTTGTAAAAATTATATTTTTACCATGACCGTAAATATAATATAATATATAAATAATTATAAAGATTAAATATAATATATATATTATAATATATAAATTTTATGTGAAACATGTAATGAAAGTAAGAAAAGGTGTCGACACCTTGTTGACTTTGTTGAGCAAAGATGGGATGAGGGGTTGGTGGCATCCTTATCCCTTTAAATTCGAACGTTTTTAGTTTTATGAATCATTCATCTATCTATCATTCGATATCCTTCTCTATATATTATATTTATATTATTGTTATTATTGTTATTATTATTATTATTATTATTATTATTATTATTAATATTAAGATTATTATTATTATTAATCTTATTATTATTAGTACTAGTATTAGGAGTGATATTATTAGTATTATACATAAAATATTACGACGAGGTCATGAGCGGATCATTTCAAGACAAGTTTTATGAGTAGGAAAGGGCTAAGGAAATTATGGGTTATAGCTATGGAGGTTATGGGTAATGTTAGGGGATATGCTCGTGAGGTCAATCTAATATTTATCGTCTCCTTTCCTGCAATATTGAATCTCAATATTGATACGTGAGTACTCCTAATTTAATTTTTACATACTGATGGTGTATCCCTGACTAGTGCTCGAGAAAATAGGGTTATCCATGCTTGTACTTTTGAAATTACCTTTAGATAGGATAGGTTGAATCTTGAGTTAGTTACACCTGCGGTTGAGATAAGGTATAAGATATGCATGTACTTGGAAAGCTAGCGAAAAATTAAGAACTTTTCATTTAGATATCAAATGGATTCGATGAACGGTTAGAAAGTTATGAAATAAACGAATTGTATAATTAATTTCGTAATTAAAATTGCTGATGATAATTAGTGAACTAAATTTCTGGGTAATAAAAAGTGGTTATTTGGATTCTACTCGTCGAGTAGATGAATTTTCTGTAGTGACCCAAACTTTTCCATGTTTATATATATTAATTGAGATTGATATTTACATGATTAAATGTTTCCAACATGTTAAGCAATCAAACTTGTTAAGACTTGATTAATTGAAATATGTTTCATATAGACAATTGACCACCCAAGTTGATCGGTGATTCACGAACGTTAAAACTTGTAAAAACTATATGATGACATATATATGGATATATATATATAGTTAACATGATACTATGATAAGAAAACATATCATAAAGTATATTAACAATGAACTACATATGTAAAAACAAGACTACTAACTTAATGATTTTTAAACGAGACATATATGTAACGATTATCGTTGTAAAGACATTTAATGTATATATCATATTAAGAGATATTCATACATGATAATATCATGATAATATAATAATTTAAAATCTCATTTGATATTATAAACATTGGGTTAACAACATTTAACAAGATCGTTAACCTAAAGGTTTCAAAACAAAACTTACATGTAATGACTAACGATGACTTAACGACTCAGTTAAAATGTATATACATGTAGTGTTTTAATATGTATTTATACACTTTTGAAAGAATTCAATACACTTATCAAAATACTTCTACTTAACAAAAATGCTTACAATTACATCCTCGTTCAGTTTCATCAACAATTCTACTCGTATGCACCCGTATTCGTACTCGTACAATACACAGCTTTTAGATGTATGTACTATTGGTATATGCACTCCAATGATCAGCTCTTAGCAGCCCATGTGAGTCACCTAACACATGTGGGAACCATCATTTGGCAACTAGCATGAAATATCTCATAAAATTACAAAAATATGAGTAATCATTCATGACTTATTTACATGAAAACAAAATTACATATCCTTTATATCTAATCCATACACCAACGACCAAAAACACCTACAAACACTTTCATTCTTCAATTTTCTTCATCTAATTGAACTCTCTCAAGTTCTATCTTCAAGTTCTAAGTGTTCTTCATAAATTCCAAAAGTTCTAGTTTCATAAAATCAAGAATACTTTCAAGTTTGCTAGCTCACTTCCAATCTTGTAAGGTGATCATCCAACCTCAAGAAATCTTTGTTTCTTACAGTAGGTTATCATTCTAATACAAGGTAATAATCATATTCAAACTTTGGTTCAATTTCTATAACTATAACAATCTTATTTCAAGTGATGATCTTACTTGAACTTGTTTTCGTGTCATGATTTTGCTTCAAGAACTTTGAGCCATCCAAGGATCCATTGAAGCTAGATCCATTTTTCTCTTTTCCAGTAGGTTCATCCAAGGAACTTAAGGTAGTAATGATGTTCATAACATCATTCGATTCATACATATAAAGCTATCTTATTCGAAGGTTTAAACTTGTAATCACTAGAACATAGTTTAGTTAATTCTAAACTTGTTCGCAAACAAAAGTTAATCCTTCTAACTTGACTTTTAAAATCAACTAAACACATGTTCTATATCTATATGATATGCTAACTTAATGATTTAAAACCTGGAAACACGAAAAACACCGTAAAACCGGATTTACGCCGTCGTAGTAACACCGCGGGCTGTTTTGGGTTAGTTAATTAAAAACTATGATAAACTTTGATTTAAAAGTTGTTATTCTGAGAAAATGATTTTTATTATGAACATGAAACTATATCCAAAAATTATGGTTAAACTCAAAGTGGAAGTATGTTTTCTAAAATGGTCATCTAGACGTCGTTCTTTCGACTGAAATGACTACCTTTACAAAAACGACTTGTAACTTATTTTTCCGACTAGAAACCTATACTTTTTTTGTTTAGATTCATAAAATAGAGTTCAATATGAAACCATAGCAATTTGATTCACTCAAAACGGATTTAAAATGAAGAAGTTATGGGTAAAACAAGATTGGATAATTTTTCTCATTTTAGCTACGTGAAAATTGGTAACAAATCTATTCCAACCATAACTTAATCAACTTGTATTATATATTATGTAATCTTGAGATACCATAGACACGTATACAATGTTTCGACCTATCATGTCGACACATCTATATATATTTCGGAACAACCATAGACACTCTATATGTGAATGTTGGAGTTAGCTATACAGGGTTGAGGTTGATTCCAAAATATATATAGTTTGAGTTGTGATCAATACTGAGATACGTATACACTGGGTCGTGGATTGATTCAAGATAATATTTATCGATTTATTTCTGTACATCTAACTGTGGACAACTAGTTGTAGGTTACTAACGAGGACAGCTGACTTAATAAACTTAAAACATCAAAATATATTAAAAGTGTTGTAAATATATTTTGAGCATACTTTGATATATATGTATATATTGTTATAGGTTCGTGAATCAACCAGTGGCCAAGTCTTACTTCCCGACGAAGTAAAAATCTGTGAAAGTGAGTTATAGTCCCACTTTTAAAATCTAATATTTTTGGGATGAGAATACATGCAGGTTTTATAAATGATTTACAAAATAGACACAAGTACGTGAAACTACATTCTATGGTTGAATTATCAAAATCGAATATGCCCCTTTTTATTAAGTCTGGTAATCTAAGAATTAGGGAACAGACACCCTAATTGACGCGAATCCTAAAGATAGATCTATTGGGCCTAACAAACCCCATCCAAAGTACCGGATGCTTTAGTACTTCGAAATTTATATCATATCCGAAGGGTGTCCCGGAATGATGGGGATATTCTTATATATGCATCTTGTTATTGTCGGTTACCAGGTGTTCACCATATGAATGATTTTTATCTCTATGTATGGGATGTGTATTGAAATATGAAATCTTGTGGTCTATTGTTACGATTTGATATATATAGGTTAAACCTATAACTCACCAACATTTTTGTTGACGTTTTAAGCATGTTTATTCTCAGGTGATTATTAAGAGCTTCCGCTGTCGCATACTTAAATAAGGACAAGATTTGGAGTCCATGCTTGTATGATATTGTGTAAAAACTGCATTCAAGAAACTTATTTTGTTGTAACATATTTGTATTGTAAACCATTATGTAATGGTCGTGTGTAAATAGGATATTTTAGATTATCATTATTTGATAATCTACGTAAAGCTTTTTAAACCTTTATTGATGAAATAAAGGTTATGGTTTGTTTAAAAATGAATGCAGTCTTTGAAAAACGTCTCATATAGAGGTCAAAACCTCGCAACGAAATCAATTAATATGGAACGTTTTTAATCAATAAGAACGGGACATTTCAGTTGGGTATAACAATAACGTCATAATATATCAATTAATTTGTAGAAAATGTTGCACAAGACCAAGGATGGGAAGTAGTCCTAGTAAAACCAGAATGCATGACTTGTTTCTGGACGTATGAATTACGTGTCTTTATTGCCTTTGCTGAACGACTTGTGTACTAGCTAGAATTGTCTTCACAACTATCTTGTATCAAAGTTATTGTGTGCTATATTTCATGCTTTATGTAAAATAAGCGGTATTGTAAGTTTGTAAAATATTGTATAAAAGTTTGAACGCGAAATATTATTATAATCAGTTTTTCATATAGAATTGTAGTAGTTGAATTGTATATTAGCTACTAAGTATGAACTTAACGGGTAGGTACTACCCGAATTTAAACTTATAAAACGCTAATATGAAGAAAAAGCTTTTATAAATGAGTTCATATTATGCTACGAAATACTATTAACTACTCTTAATATTCTGTATGATTAACTTGTTCCATTTAACTATTTTGAAGGAAATGGCACCGACTACTCGACACACCGTGAATATGAATGAAGAGGAATTCCGTACTTTTCTAGCTTCAAACATAGCCGCAGTACAGGCTGCGCTACATACCAACAATAACCTTGGATCTAGCAGTACAGGAAATCGTGTAGGATGCACCTACAAAGAATTCACTGCCTGCAAACCTTTGGAATTTGATGGAACCGAAGGACCGATCGGATTGAAACGGTGGACCGAGAAGGTTGAATCGGTGTTTGCCATAAGTAAGTGTACTGAAGAGGACAAAGTGAAGTACGCTACGCATACCTTCACAGGTTCTGCGTTAACATGGTGGAATACCTATCTAGAGCAAGTGGGACAAGATGATGCGTACGCACTACCGTGGTCAGCATTCAAGCACTTGATGAACGAGAAGTACCGTCCCAGAACCGAGGTCAATAAGCTCAAGACAGAACTTAGAGGGTTACGAACCCAAGGATTTGATATTACCACGTACGAAAGACGATTCACAGAATTGTGCCTATTGTGTCCAGGAGCATTCGAAGATGAGGAAGAGAAGATCGACGCGTTTGTGAAAGGATTACCGGAAAGAATCCAAGAAGATATAAGTTCACACGAGCCCGCCTCCATACAACAGGCATGTAGAATGGCTCACAAACTAGTGAACCAGATTGAAGAAAGAATTAAAGAACAGACTGCTGAAGAGGCCAATGTGAAGCAAGTCAAAAGAAAGTGGGAGGAACACGGTGATAAGAATCACCAATACAACAACAACAGCAATTACAACAATAATCGCAACAATTATCCCAACAATCGCAACATCAATCGCAACTACAACAAACGGCCCAACAACAACAACAACAACAACAACAGCAACTACAACAATCATCCCAACAACAATAATAACCGCAACAACAACAACAATCAGAAGCAACTATGCCAAAGGTGTGAAAAGAATCACTCGGGGTTCTGCACCAAATTTTGCAACAAGTGTAAAAGAAATGGTCATAGCGCGGCGAAGTGTGAGGTCTACGGACCAGGGGTTAATAGAACGAAAGGAACAAATGGTGTCGGAACGAGTAATGGCGGAGCAAGTAGTGTCGGAGCAAGTTATGCCAATGTAGTTTGTTATAAATGTGGAAAACCAGGCCACATTATTAGAAATTGCCCGAACCAGGAGAACACGAATGGACAAGGCCGTGGAAGAGTTTTCAATATTAATGCGGTAGAGGCACAGGAAGACCCGGAGCTTGTTACGGGTACGTTTCTTATTGACAATAAATCTGCTTACATTTTATTTGATTCGGGTGCGGATAGAAGCTATATGAGTAGAGATTTTTGTGCTAAATTAAGTTGTCCATTGACGCCTTTGGATAGTAAATTTTTACTCGAATTAGCAAATGGTAAATTAATTTCAGCAGATAATATATGTCGGAATCGAGAAATTAAACTGGTTAGCGAAACATTTAAGATTGATTTGATACCAGTAGAGTTAGAGAGTTTTGATGTGATAATCGGTATGGACTGGTTGAAAGAAGTGAAAGCGGAGATCGTTTGTTACAAAAATGCAATTCGCATTATACGAGAAAAAGGAAAACCCTTAATGGTGTACGGAGAAAAGGGCAACACGAAGCTACATCTTATTAGTAATTTGAAGGCACAAAAACTAATAAGAAAAGGTTGCTATGCTATTCTAGCACACGTCGAGAAAGTACAAACTGAAGAAAAGAGCATCAATGATGTTCCCATTGCAAAAGAATTTCCCGATGTATTTCCGAAAGAATTACCGGGATTACCCCCACATCGATCCGTTGAATTTCAAATAGATCTTGTACCAGGAGCTGCACCAATAGCTCGTGCTCCTTACAGACTCGCACCCAGCGAGATGAAAGAACTGCAAAGCCAATTACAAGAACTTTTAGAGCGTGGTTTCATTCGACCAAGCACATCACCGTGGGGAGCTCCTGTTTTGTTTGTCAAGAAGAAAGATGGTACATTCAGGTTGTGTATCGACTACCGAGAGTTGAACAAACTTACCATCAAGAACCGCTACCCACTACCGAGAATCGACGACTTATTTGATCAACTACAAGGCTCGTCTGTTTATTCAAAGATTGACTTACGTTCCGGGTATCATCAAATGCGGGTGAAAGAAGATGATATTCCAAAGACTGCTTTCAGAACACGTTACGGTCATTACGAGTTTATGGTCATGCCGTTTGGTTTAACTAATGCACCAGCTGTGTTCATGGACCTTATGAACCGAGTGTGTGGACCATACCTTGACAAGTTTGTCATTGTTTTCATTGATGACATACTTATTTACTCAAAGAATGACCAAGAACACGGTGAACATTTGAGAAAGGTGTTAGAAGTATTGAGGAAGGAAGAATTGTACGCTAAGTTTTCAAAGTGTGCATTTTGGTTGGAAGAAGTTCAATTCCTCGGTCACATAGTGAACAAAGAAGGTATTAAGGTGGATCCGGCAAAGATAGAAACTGTTGAAAAGTGGGAAACCCCGAAAACTCCGAAACACATACGCCAGTTTTTAGGACTAGCTGGTTACTACAGAAGGTTCATCCAAGACTTTTCCAGAATAGCAAAACCCTTGACTGCATTAACGCATAAAGGGAAGAAATTTGAATGGAATGATGAACAAGAGAAAGCGTTTCAGTTATTGAAGAAAAAGCTAACTACGGCACCTATATTGTCATTGCCTGAAGGGAATGATGATTTTGTGATTTATTGTGACGCATCAAAGCAAGGTCTCGGTTGTGTATTAATGCAACGAACGAAGGTGATTGCTTATGCGTCTAGACAATTGAAGATTCACGAACAAAATTATACGACGCATGATTTGGAATTAGGCGCGGTTGTTTTTGCATTAAAGACTTGGAGGCACTACTTATATGGGGTCAAAAGTATTATATATACCGACCACAAAAGTCTTCAACACATATTTAATCAGAAACAACTGAATATGAGGCAGCGTAGGTGGATTGAATTATTGAATGATTACGATTTTGAGATTCGTTACCACCCGGGGAAGGCAAATGTGGTAGCCGATGCCTTGAGCAGGAAGGATAGAGAACCCATTCGAGTAAAATCTATGAATATAATGATTCATAATAACATTACTACTCAAATAAAGGAGGCGCAACAAGGAGTTTTAAAAGAGGGAAATTTAAAGGATGAAATACCCAAAGGATCGGAGAAGCATCTTAATATTCGGGAAGACGGAACCCGGTATAGGGCTGAAAGGATTTGGGTACCAAAATTTGGAGATATGAGAGAAATGGTACTTAGAGAAGCTCATAAAACCAGATACTCAATACATCTTGGAACGGGGAAGATGTACAAGGATCTCAAGAATCATTTTTGGTGGCCGGGTATGAAAGCCGATGTTGCTAAATACGTAGGAGAATGTTTGACGTGTTCTAAGGTCAAAGCTGAGCATCAGAAACCATCAGGTCTACTTCAACAACCCGAAATCCCGGAATGGAAATGGGAAAACATTACCATGGATTTCATCACTAAATTGCCAAGGACTGCAAGTGGTTTTGATACTATTTGGGTAATAGTTGATCGTCTCACCAAATCAGCACACTTCCTACCAATAAGAGAAGATGACAAGATGGAGAAGTTAGCACAACTGTATTTGAAGGAAGTCGTCTCCAGACATGGAATACCAATCTCTATTATCTCTGATAGGGATGGCAGATTTATTTCAAGATTCTGGCAGACATTACAGCAAGCATTAGGAACTCGTCTAGACATGAGTACTGCCTATCATCCACAAACTGATGGGCAGAGTGAAAGGACGATACAAACGCTTGAAGACATGCTACGAGCATGTGTTATTGATTTCGGAAACAGTTGGGATCGACATCTACCGTTAGCAGAATTTTCCTACAACAACAGCTACCATTCAAGCATTGAGATGGCGCCGTTTGAAGCACTTTATGGTAGAAAGTGCAGGTCTCCAATTTGTTGGAGTGAGGTGGGGGATAGACAGATTACGGGTCCGGAGATTATACAAGAAACTACCGAGAAGATCATCCAAATTCAACAACGGTTGAAAACCGCCCAAAGTCGACAAAAGAGCTACGCTGACATTAAAAGAAAAGATATACAATTTGAAATTGGAGAGATGGTCATGCTTAAAGTTTCACCTTGGAAAGGCGTTGTTCGATTTGGTAAACGAGGGAAATTAAATCCAAGGTATATTGGACCATTCAAGATTATTGATCGTGTCGGACCAGTAGCTTACCGACTTGAGTTACCTCAACAACTCGCGGCTGTACATAACACTTTCCACGTCTCGAATTTGAAGAAATGTTTTGCTAAAGAAGATCTAACTATTCCGTTAGATGAAATCCAAATCAACGAAAAACTCCAATTCATCGAAGAACCCGTCGAAATAATGGATCGTGAGGTTAAAAGACTTAAGCAAAACAAGATACCAATTGTTAAGGTTCGATGGAATGCTCGTAGAGGACCCGAGTTCACCTGGGAGCGTGAAGATCAGATGAAGAAGAAATACCCGCATCTATTTCCAGAAGATTCATCAACACCTTCAACAGCTTAAAATTTCGGGACGAAATTTATTTAACGGGTAGGTACTGTAGTGACCCGAACTTTTCCATGTTTATATATATTAATTGAGATTGATATTTACATGATTAAATGTTTCCAACATGTTAAACAATCAAACTTGTTAAGACTTGATTAATTGAAATATGTTTCATATAGACAATTGACCACCCAAGTTGACCGGTGATTCACGAATGTTAAAACTTGTAAAAACTATATGATGACATATATATGGATATATATATAGTTAACATGATACTATGATAAGTAAACATATCATTAAGTATATTAACAATGAACTACATATGTAAAAACAAGACTACTAACTTAATGATTTTGAAACGAGACATATATGTAACGTTTATCGTTGTAACGACATTTAATGTATATATATCATATTAAGAGATATTCGTACATCATAATATCATGATAATATAATAATTTAAAATCTCTTTTGTTATTATAAACATTGGGTTAACAACATTTAACAAGATCGTTAACCTAAAGGTTTCAAAACAACACTTACATGTAACGACTAACGATGACTTAACGACTCAGTTAAAATGTATATACATGTAGTGTTTTAATATGTATTTATACACTTTTGAAAGACTTCAATACACTTATCAAAATACTTCTACTTAACAAAAATGCTTACAATTACATTCTCGTTCAGTTTCATCAACAATTCTACTCGTATGCACCCGTATTCGTACTCGTACAATACACAGCTTTTAGATGTATGTACTATTGGTATATACACTCCAATGATCAGCTCTTAGCAGCCCATGTGAGTCACCTAACACATGTGGGAACCATCATTTGGCAACTAGCATGAAATATCTCATAAGATTACAAAAATATGAGTAATCATTCATGACTTATTTACATGAAAACAAAATTACATATCCTTTATATCTAATCCATACACCAACGACCAAAAACACCTACAAACACTTTCATTCTTCAATTTTCTTCATCTAATTGAACTCTCTCAAGTTCTATCTTCAAGTTCTAAGTGTTCTTCATAAATTCCAAAAGTTCTAGTTTCATAAAATCAAGAATACTTTCAAGTTTGCTAGCTCACTTCCAATCTTGTAAGGTGATCATCCAACCTCAAGAAATCTTTGTTTCTTACAGTAGGTTATCATTCTAATACAAGGTAATAATCATATTCAAACTTTGGTTCAATTTCTATAACTATAACAATCTTATTTCAAGTGATGATCTTACTTGAACTTGTTTTCGTGTCATGATTTTGCTTCAAGAACTTTGAGCCATCCAAGGATCCATTGAAGCTAGATCCATTTTTCTCTTTTCCAGTAGGTTCATCCAAGGAACTTAAGGTAGTAATGATGTTCATAACATCATTCGATTCATACATATAAAGCTATCTTATTCGAAGGTTTAAACTTGTAATCACTAGAACATAGTTTAGTTAATTCTAAACTTGTTCGCAAACAAAAGTTAATCCTTCTAACTTGACTTTTAAAATCAACTAAACACATGTTCTATATCTATATGATATGCTAACTTAATGATTTAAAACCTGGAAACACGAAAAACACCGTAAAACCGGATTTACGCCGTCGTAGTAACACCGCGGGCTGTTTTGGGTTAGTTAATTAAAAACTATGATAAACTTTGATTTAAAAGTTGTTATTCTGAGAAAATGATTTTTATTATGAAAATGAAACTATATCCAAAAATTATGGTTAAACTCAAAGTGGAAGTATGTTTTCTAAAATGGTCATCTAGACGTCGTTCTTTCGACTGAAATGACTACCTTTACAAAAACGACTTGTAACTTATTTTTCCGACTAGAAACCTATACTTTTTTTGTTTAGATTCATAAAATAGAGTTCAATATGAAACCATAGCAATTTGATTCACTCAAAACGGATTTAAAATGAAGAAGTTATGGGTAAAACAAGATTGGATAATTTTTCTCATTTTAGCTACGTGAAAATTGGTAACAAATCTATTCCAACCATAACTTAATCAACTTGTATTATATATTATGTAATCTTGAGATACCATAGACACGTATACAATGTTTCGACCTATCATGTCGACACATCTATATATATTTCGGAACAACCATAGACACTCTATATGTGAATGTTGGAGTTAGCTATACAGGGTTGAGGTTGATTCCAAAATATATATAGTTTGAGTTGTGATCAATACTGAGATACGTATACACTGGGTCGTGGATTGATTCAAGATAATATTTATCGATTTATTTCTGTACATCTAACTGTGGACAACTAGTTGTAGGTTACTAACGAGGACAGCTGACTTAATAAACTTAAAACATCAAAATATATTAAAAGTGTTGTAAATATATTTTGAACATACTTTGATATATATGTATATATTGTTATAGGTTCGTGAATCAACCAGTGGCCAAGTCTTACTTCCCGACGAAGTAAAAATCTGTGAAAGTGAGTTATAGTCCCACTTTTAAAATCTAATATTTTTGGGATGAGAATACATGCAGGTTTTATAAATGATTTACAAAATAGACACAAGTACGTGAAACTACATTCTATGGTTGAATTATCAAAATCGAATATGCCCCTTTTTATTAAGTCTGGTAATCTAAGAATTAGGGAACAGACACCCTAATTGACGCGAATCCTAAAGATAGATCTATTGGGCCTAACAAACCCCATCCAAAGTACCGGATGCTTTAGTACTTCGAAATTTATATCATATCCGAAGGGTGTCCCGGAATGATGGGGATATTCTTATATATGCATCTTGTTATTGTCGGTTACCAGGTGTTCACCATATGAATGATTTTTATCTCTATGTATGGGATGTGTATTGAAATATGAAATCTTGTGGTCTATTGTTACGATTTGATATATATAGGTTAAACCTATAACTCACCAACATTTTTGTTGACGTTTTAAGCATGTTTATTCTCAGGTGATTATTAAAAGCTTCCGCTGTCGCATACTTAAATAAGGACAAGATTTGGAGTCCATGCTTGTATGATATTGTGTAAAAACTGCATTCAAGAAACTTATTTTGTTGTAACATATTTGTATTGTAAACCATTATGTAATGGTCGTGTGTAAACAGGATATTTTAGATTATCATTATTTGATAATCTACGTAAAGCTTTTTAAACCTTTATTGATGAAATAAAGGTTATGGTTTGTTTAAAAATGAATGCAGTCTTTGAAAAACGTCTCATATAGAGGTCAAAACCTCGCAACGAAATCAATTAATATGGAACGTTTTTAATCAATAAGAACGGGACATTTCAGTTGGTATCAGAGCCAGGTTCTTATTTAAGTAACCTACAACTATATATAGTTATAGACCATCGCTCTGATACCAACTGAAATGTCCCGTTCTTATTGATTAAAAACGTTCCATATTAATTGATTTCGTTGCGAGGTTTTGACCTCTATATGAGACGTTTTTCAAAGACTGCATTCATTTTTAAACAAACCATAACCTTTATTTCATCAATAAAGGTTTAAAAAGCTTTACGTAGATTATCAAATAATGATAATCTAAAATATCCTGTTTACACACGACCATTACATAATGGTTTAGAATACAAATATGTTACAACAAAATAAGTTTCTTGAATGCAGTTTTTACACAATATCATACAAGCATGGACTCCAAATCTTGTCCTTATTTAAGTATGCGACAGCGGAAGCTCTTAATAATCACCTGAGAATAAACATGCTTAAAACGTCAACAAAAATGTTGGTGAGTTATAGGTTTAACCTATATATATCAAATCGTAACAATAGACCACAAGATTTCATATTTCAATACACATCCCATACATAGAGATAAAAATCATTCATATGGTGAACACCTGGTAACCGACAATAACAAGATGCATATATAAGAATATCCCCATCATTCCGGGACACCCTTCGGATATGATATAAATTTCGAAGTACTAAAGCATCCGGTACTTTGGATGGGGTTTGTTAGGCCCAATAGATCTATCTTTAGGATTCGCGTCAATTAGGGTGTCTGTTCCCTAATTCTTAGATTACCAGACTTAATAAAAAGGGGCATATTCGATTTTGATAATTCAACCATAGAATGTAGTTTCACGTACTTGTGTCTATTTTGTAAATCATTTATAAAACCTGCATGTATTCTCATCCCAAAAATATTAGATTTTAAAAGTGGGACTATAACTCACTTTCACAGATTTTTACTTCGTCGGGAAGTAAGACTTGGCCACTGGTTGATTCACGAACCTATAACAATATATACATATATATCAAAGTATGTTCAAAATATATTTACAACACTTTTAATATATTTTGATGTTTTAAGTTTATTAAGTCAGCTGTCCTCGTTAGTAACCTACAACTAGTTGTCCACAGTTAGATGTACAGAAATAAATCGATAAATATTATCTTGAATCAATCCACGACCCAGTGTATACGTATCTCAGTATTGATCACAACTCAAACTATATATATTTTGGAATCAACCTCAACCCTGTATAGCTAACTCCAACATTCACATATAGAGTGTCTATGGTTGTTCCGAAATATATATAGATGTGTCGACATGATAGGTCGAAACATTGTATACGTGTCTATGGTATCTCAAGATTACATAATATATAATACAAGTTGATTAAGTTATGGTTGGAATAGATTTGTTACCAATTTTCACGTAGCTAAAATGAGAAAAATTATCCAATCTTGTTTTACCCATAACTTCTTCATTTTAAATCCGTTTTGAGTGAATCAAATTGCTATGGTTTCATATTGAACTCTATTTTATGAATCTAAACAAAAAAAGTATAGGTTTCTAGTCGGAAAAATAAGTTACAAGTCGTTTTTGTAAAGGTAGTCATTTCAGTCGAAAGAACGACGTCTAGATGACCATTTTAGAAAACATACTTCCACTTTGAGTTTAACCATAATTTTTGGATATAGTTTCATGTTCATAATAAAAATCATTTTCTCAGAATAACAACTTTTAAATCAAAGTTTATCATAGTTTTTAATTAACTAACCCAAAACAGCCCGCGGTGTTACTACGACGGCGTAAATCCGGTTTTACGGTGTTTTTCGTGTTTCCAGGTTTTAAATCATTAAGTTAGCATATCATATAGATATAGAACATGTGTTTAGTTGATTTTAAAAGTCAAGTTAGAAGGATTAACTTTTGTTTGCGAACAAGTTTAGAATTAACTAAACTATGTTCTAGTGATTACAAGTTTAAACCTTCGAATAAGATAGCTTTATATGTATGAATCGAATGATGTTATGAACATCATTACTACCTTAAGTTCCTTGGATAAACCTACTGGAAAAGAGAAAAATGGATCTAGCTTCAATGGATCCTTGGATGGCTCAAAGTTCTTGAAGCAAAATCATGACACGAAAACAAGTTCAAGTAAGATCATCACTTGAAATAAGATTGTTATAGTTATAGAAATTGAACCAAAGTTTGAATATGATTATTACCTTGTATTAGAATGATAACCTACTGTAAGAAACAAAGATTTCTTGAGGTTGGATGATCACCTTACAAGATTGGAAGTGAGCTAGCAAACTTGAAAGTATTCTTGATTTTATGAAACTAGAACTTTTGGAATTTATGAAGAACACTTAGAACTTGAAGATAGAACTTGAGAGAGTTCAATTAGATGAAGAAAATTGAAGAATGAAAGTGTTTGTAGGTGTTTTTGGTCGTTGGTGTATGGATTAGATATAAAGGATATGTAATTTTGTTTTCATGTAAATAAGTCATGAATGATTACTCATATTTTTGTAATCTTATGAGATATTTCATGCTAGTTGCCAAATGATGGTTCCCACATGTGTTAGGTGACTCACATGGGCTGCTAAGAGCTGATCATTGGAGTGTATATACCAATAGTACATACATCTAAAAGCTGTGTATTGTACGAGTACGAATACGGGTGCATACGAGTAGAATTGTTGATGAAACTGAACGAGAATGTAATTGTAAGCATTTTTGTTAAGTAGAAGTATTTTGATAAGTGTATTGAAGTCTTTCAAAAGTGTATAAATACATATTAAAACACTACATGTATATACATTTTAACTGAGTCGTTAAGTCATCGTTAGTCGTTACATGTAAGTGTTGTTTTGAAACCTTTAGGTTAACGATCTTGTTAAATGTTGTTAACCCAATGTTTATAATAACAAAAGAGATTTTAAATTATTATATTATCATGATATTATGATGTACGAATATCTCTTAATATGATATATATACATTAAATGTCGTTACAACGATAAACGTTACATATATGTCTCGTTTCAAAATCATTAAGTTAGTAGTCTTGTTTTTACATATGTAGTTCATTGTTAATATACTTAATGATATGTTTACTTATCATAGTATCATGTTAACTATATATATATCCATATATATGTCATCATATAGTTTTTACAAGTTTTAACATTCGTGAATCACCGGTCAACTTGGGTGGTCAATTGTCTATATGAAACATATTTCAATTAATCAAGTCTTAACAAGTTTGATTGTTTAACATGTTGGAAACATTTAATCATGTAAATATCAATCTCAATTAATATATATAAACATGGAAAAGTTCGGGTCACTACAGTACCTACCCGTTAAATAAATTTCGTCCCGAAATTTTAAGCTGTTGAAGGTGTTGATGAATCTTCTGGAAATAGATGCGGGTATTTCTTCTTCATCTGATCTTCAGGCTCCCAGGTGAACTCGGGTCCTCTACGAGCATTCCATCGAACCTTAACAATTGGTATCTTGTTTTGCTTAAGTCTTTTAACCTCACGATCCATTATTTCGACGGGTTCTTCGATGAATTGGAGTTTTTCGTTGATTTGGATTTCATCTAACGGAATAGTTAGATCTTCTTTAGCAAAACATTTCTTCAAATTCGAGACGTGGAAAGTGTTATGTACAGCCGCGAGTTGTTGAGGTAACTCAAGTCGGTAAGCTACTGGTCCGACACGATCAATAATCTTGAATGGTCCAATATACCTTGGATTTAATTTCCCTCGTTTACCAAATCGAACAACGCCTTTCCAAGGTGAAACTTTAAGCATGACCATCTCTCCAATTTCAAATTGTATATCTTTTCTTTTAATGTCAGCGTAGCTCTTTTGTCGACTTTGGGCGGTTTTCAACCGTTGTTGAATTTGGATGATCTTCTCGGTAGTTTCTTGTATAATCTCCGGACCCGTAATCTGTCTATCCCCCACCTCACTCCAACAAATTGGAGACCTGCACTTTCTACCATAAAGTGCTTCAAACGGCGCCATCTCAATGCTTGAATGGTAGCTGTTGTTGTAGGAAAATTCTGCTAACGGTAGATGTCGATCCCAACTGTTTCCGAAATCAATAACACATGCTCGTAGCATGTCTTCAAGCGTTTGTATCGTCCTTTCGCTCTGCCCATCAGTTTGTGGATGATAGGCAGTACTCATGTCTAGACGAGTTCCTAATGCTTGCTGTAATGTCTGCCAGAATCTTGAAATAAATCTGCCATCCCTATCAGAGATAATAGAGATTGGTATTCCATGTCTGGAGACGACTTCCTTCAAATACAGTCGTGCTAACTTCTCCATCTTGTCATCTTCTCTTATTGGTAGGAAGTGTGCTGATTTGGTGAGACGATCAACTATTACCCAAATAGTATCAAAACCACTTGCAGTCCTTGGCAATTTAGTGATGAAATCCATGGTAATGTTTTCCCATTTCCATTCCGGGATTTCGGGTTGTTGAAGTAGACCTGATGGTTTCTGATGCTCAGCTTTGACCTTAGAACACGTCAAACATTCTCCTACGTATTTAGCAACATCGGCTTTCATACCCGGCCACCAAAAATGATTCTTGAGATCCTTGTACATCTTCCCCGTTCCAGGATGTATTGAGTATCTGGTTTTATGAGCTTCTCTAAGTACCATTTCTCTCATATCTCCAAATTTTGGTACCCAAATCCTTTCAGCCCTATACCGGGTTCCGTCTTCCCGAATATTAAGATGCTTCTCCGATCCTTTGGGTATTTCATCCTTTAAATTTCCCTCTTTTAAAACTCCTTGTTGCGCCTCCTTTATTTGAGTAGTAATGTTATTATGAATCATTATATTCATAGATTTTACTCGAATGGGTTCTCTATCCTTCCTGCTCAAGGCATCGGCTACCACATTTGCCTTCCCCGGGTGGTAACGAATCTCAAAATCGTAATCATTCAATAATTCAATCCACCTACGCTGCCTCATATTCAGTTGTTTCTGATTAAATATGTGTTGAAGACTTTTGTGGTCGGTATATATAATACTTTTGACCCCATATAAGTAGTGCCTCCAAGTCTTTAATGCAAAAACAACCGCGCCTAATTCCAAATCATGCGTCGTATAATTTTGTTCGTGAATCTTCAATTGTCTAGACGCATAAGCAATCACCTTCGTTCGTTGCATTAATACACAACCGAGACCTTGCTTTGATGCGTCACAATAAATCACAAAATCATCATTCCCTTCAGGCAATGACAATATAGGTGCCGTAGTTAGCTTTTTCTTCAATAACTGAAACGCTTTCTCTTGTTCATCATTCCATTCAAATTTCTTCCCTTTATGCGTTAATGCAGTCAAGGGTTTTGCTATTCTGGAAAAGTCTTGGATGAACCTTCTGTAGTAACCAGCTAGTCCTAAAAACTGGCGTATGTGTTTCGGAGTTTTCGGGGTTTCCCACTTTTCAACAGTTTCTATCTTTGCCGGATCCACCTTAATACCTTCTTTGTTCACTATGTGACCGAGGAATTGAACTTCTTCCAACCAAAATGCACACTTTGAAAACTTAGCATACAATTCTTCCTTCCTCAATACTTCTAACACCTTTCTCAAATGTTCACCGTGTTCTTGGTCATTCTTTGAGTAAATAAGTATGTCATCAATGAAAACAATGACAAACTTGTCAAGGTATGGTCCACACACTCGGTTCATAAGGTCCATGAACACAGCTGGTGCATTAGTTAAACCAAACGGCATGACCATAAACTCGTAATGACCGTAACGTGTTCTGAAAGCAGTCTTTGGAATATCATCTTCTTTCACCCGCATTTGATGATACCCGGAACGTAAGTCAATCTTTGAATAAACAGACGAGCCTTGTAGTTGATCAAATAAGTCGTCGATTCTCGGTAGTGGGTAGCGGTTCTTGATGGTAAGTTTGTTCAACTCTCGGTAGTCGATACACAACCTGAATGTACCATCTTTCTTCTTGACAAACAAAACAGGAGCTCCCCACGGTGATGTGCTTGGTCGAATGAAACCACGCTCTAAAAGTTCTTGTAATTGGCTTTGCAGTTCTTTCATCTCGCTGGGTGCGAGTCTGTAAGGAGCACGAGCTATTGGTGCAGCTCCTGGTACAAGATCTATTTGAAATTCAACGGATCGATGTGGGGGTAATCCCGGTAATTCTTTCGGAAATACATCGGAAATTCTTTTGCAATGGGAACATCATTGATGCTCTTTTCTTCAGTTTGTACTTTCTCGACGTGTGCTAGAACAGCATAGCAACCTTTTCTTATTAGTTTTTGTGCCTTCAAATTACTAATAAGATGTAGCTTCGTGTTGCCCTTTTCTCCGTACACCATTAAGGGTTTTCCTTTTTCTCGTATAATGCGAATTGCATTTTTGTAACAAACGATCTCCGCTTTCACTTCTTTCAACCAGTCCATACCGATTATCACATCAAAACTCCCTAACTCTACTGGTATCAAATCAATCTTAAATGTTTCGCTAACCAGTTTAATTTCTCGATTCCGACATATATTATCTGCTGAAATTAATTTACCATTTGCTAATTCGAGTAAAAATTTACTATCCAAAGGCGTCAATGGACAACTTAATTTAGCACAAAAATCTCTACTCATATAGCTTCTATCCGCACCCGAATCAAATAAAACGTAAGCAGATTTATTGTCAATAAGAAACGTACCCGTAACAAGCTCCGGGTCTTCCTGTGCCTCTACCGCATTAATATTGAAAACTCTTCCACGGCCTTGTCCATTCGTGTTCTCCTGGTTCGGGCAATTTCTAATAATGTGGCCTGGTTTTCCACATTTATAACAAACTACATTGGCATAACTTGCTCCGACACTACTTGCTCCGCCATTACTCGTTCCGACACCATTTGTTCCTTTCGTTCTATTAACCCCTGGTCCGTAGACCTCACACTTCGCCGCGCTATGACCATTTCTTTTACACTTGTTGCAAAATTTGGTGCAGAACCCCGAGTGATTCTTTTCACACCTTTGGCATAGTTGCTTCTGATTGTTGTTGTTGTTGCGGTTATTATTGTTGTTGGGATGATTGTTGTAGTTGCTGTTGTTGTTGTTGTTGTTGTTGTTGTTGTTGGGCCGTTTGTTGTAGTTGCGATTGATGTTGCGATTGTTGGGATAATTGTTGCGATTATTGTTGTAATTGCTGTTGTTGTTGTATTGGTGATTCTTATCACCGTTTTCCTCCCACTTTCTTTTGACTTGCTTCACATTGGCCTCTTCAGCAGTCTGTTCTTTAATTCTTTCTTCAATCTGGTTCACTAGTTTGTGAGCCATTCTACATGCCTGTTGTATGGAGGCGGGCTCGTGTGAACTTATATCTTCTTGGATTCTTTCCGGTAATCCTTTCACAAACGCGTCGATCTTCTCTTCCTCATCTTCGAATGCTCCTGGACACAATAGGCACAATTCTGTGAATCGTCTTTCGTACGTGGTAATATCAAATCCTTGGGTTCGTAACCCTCTAAGTTCTGTCTTGAGCTTATTGACCTCGGTTCTGGGACGGTACTTCTCGTTCATCAAGTGCTTGAATGCTGACCACGGTAGTGCGTACGCATCATCTTGTCCCACTTGCTCTAGATAGGTATTCCACCATGTTAACGCAGAACCTGTGAAGGTATGCGTAGCGTACTTCACTTTGTCCTCTTCAGTACACTTACTTATGGCAAACACCGATTCAACCTTCTCGGTCCACCGTTTCAATCCGATCGGTCCTTCGGTTCCATCAAATTCCAAAGGTTTGCAGGCAGTGAATTCTTTGTAGGTGCATCCTACACGATTTCCTGTACTGCTAGATCCAAGGTTATTGTTGGTATGTAGCGCAGCCTGTACTGCGGCTATGTTTGAAGCTAGAAAAGTACGGAATTCCTCTTCATTCATATTCACGGTGTGTCGAGTAGTCGGTGCCATTTCCTTCAAAATAGTTAAATGGAACAAGTTAATCATACAGAATATTAAGAGTAGTTAATAGTATTTCGTAGCATAATATGAACTCATTTATAAAAGCTTTTTCTTCATATTAGCGTTTTATAAGTTTAAATTCGGGTAGTACCTACCCGTTAAGTTCATACTTAGTAGCTAATATACAATTCAACTACTACAATTCTATATGAAAAACTGATTATAATAATATTTCGCGTTCAAACTTTTATACAATATTTTACAAACTTACAATACCGCTTATTTTACATAAAGCATGAAATATAGCACACAATAACTTTGATACAAGATAGTTGTGAAGACAATTCTAGCTAGTACACAAGTCGTTCAGCAAAGGCAATAAAGACACGTAATTCATACGTCCAGAAACAAGTCATGCATTCTGGTTTTACTAGGACTACTTCCCATCCTTGGTCTTGTGCAACATAACCGTTATGGCCGTTGATAAGACAGCGTGTTGTAACGTCATCAAAGGGACGAGGGTTACGTAATGTCCAACAGTCCCGTAATAATCTAAAAACCTCATTTCTTACCCCAATTACCGACTCCGTCACTTGTGGAAACGTTTTGTTTAATAGTTGTAGCCCGATGTTCTTGTTCTCACTTTGGTGAGAAGCGAACATTACTAATCCGTAAGCATAACATGCTTCTTTAGATGGTTCGTATGTAAACCATTTCATAATATATCCAACTATAATTGACTTGATAATAATCTTGATGAACTCGACGACTCGAATGCAACGTCTTTTGAAATATGCCATGAATGACTCCAAGTAATATCTATAAAATGAGCAAATACACAGCGGAAGATTTCTTTCGTACCTGAGAATAAACATGATTTAAAGTGTCAACCAAAAGGTTGGTGAGTTCATTAGTTTAACTTAAACAATCGTTTCCATCATTTTAATAGACCACAAGATTTCAGATTTCCATTTCTCATAAACATACGTCCCATGCATAGAGACAAAAATATCATTCATATGGATTGAACACCTGGTAACCGACATTAACAATATGCATATATAAGAATATCCCCATCATTCCGGGATCCTCCTTCGGACATGATATAAATTTCGAAGTACTAAAACATCTGGTACTTTGGATGGGGCTTGTTGGGCCCGATAGATCTATCTTTAGGATTCGTGTCAATTAGGGTGTCTGTTCCCTAATTCTTAGATTACCAGACTAAATAAAAAGGGGCATATTTGATTTCGATAATTCAACCATAGAATGTAGTTTCGATTACTTGTGTCTATTTCGTAAAACAGTTATAAAAAAACAGCGCATGTATTCTCAGTCCCAAAAATATATATTGCAAAAGCATTTAAAAAGGGATTAATGAAACTCACCATACTGTATTTTGTAGTAAAAATACATATATCATCATTGAATATGTGTAGGGTTGGCCTCGGATTCACGAACCTATATTAATTATATATATATTTATGTTGATCAATATTTGTCTAACAAATTAGGTTAAGTCATAGTGTACCACAATCCTAATGCTCGAGTCTGACTCAACAGTATAGTAACATGTTATATTACTCATGTTTAGTTAAAATTTTAGTAAAAGGTGACGTGTGAAACAACGTATCACAAATGGTTTCATAATCATAAAATAGTATTTTAGTTTTTAGAGAAAGTCAACACAAAAATATTAACTGAAAAGTTACCGGAAAAGTCAAAGTTCAAGGTCAAAAGTCAAAGGTTAAAGTAAAAACGAGGTCGCATGCAAAAACACAATAACTTATACAAAAAAAGATTTTTCGGTCACACATGACTAAACGGCCACTTCAGCGATTTTTAGAAAAATTATCGGAACTCCGATTGATAAACGGCCAAAGATAAAAGTTACACATTACCAAAAAGGATTAAGCATAAATTTTACAGAAGTAAACTAAACCTAGACAACTCGTAGTTGCCAACGCGGTTTCGGCGTTTCAAAGTTAAATTTTCAGCTTTAATAAATTTACAAAAGTGACCGAGTAGCCTACTTTGGAGATTTTTAGAAAATTCCTCGAAACTCGAATTGACAAACGGTCAAAGCCTTCAAATTCTCGTTACCACAAAGATATAACATGATTTTTGGCAAAAGTAAACACACATCAGGCCGACCATGACAACTGATACAAAACTAATATTTTTAATAAAAAGTTTCAACTCTTTTTAGAATTTTAAAATGTGACCAAACAGTCAACTTTGACGATTTTTAGAAAAATCGTCGAGACTCGAATTGACAAACGGCCAGAGTCGTTTGTTAGACCTTACAACAAAGAATTCAGTGGTATTTTTGTTTTAATCTGAAACAACGCAGATCAGCGAGAATTTCAGTTTCCGTATCGACGTTTCATCAAAATTTACAAAACTTCTTTTATCCATAACTTGACAACCGTTCAACGAAACGAGACGTGCTTTATATGAAAATTCATCTACTCGACGAGTAGAATCCAAATAACCACTTTTTATTACCCAGAAAATTAGTTCACTAATTATCATCAGCAATTTTAATTACGAAATTAATTATACAATTCGTTTATTTCATAACTTTCTAACCGTTCATCGAATCCATTTGATATCTAAATGAAAAGTTCTTAATTTTTCGCTAGCTTTCCAAGGACATGCATATCTTATACCTTATCTCAACCGCAGGTGTAACTAACTCAAGATTCAACCTATCCTATCTAAAGGTAATTTCAAAAGTACAAGCATGGATAACCCTATTTTCTCGAGCACTAGTCAGGGATACACTATTAGTATGTAAAAATTAAATTAGGAGTACTCACGTATCAATATTGAGATTCAATATTGCAGGAAAGGTACGTAGACGTAACGGAGACGATAAATATTAGATTGACCTCACGAGCATATCCCCTAACATTACCCATAACCTCCATAGCTATAACCCATAATTTCCTTAGCCCTTTCCTACTCATAAAACTTGTCTTGAAATGATCCGCTCATGACCTCGTCGTAATATTTTATGTATAATACTAATAATATCACTCCTAATACTAGTACTAATAATAATAAGATTAATAATAATAATAATCTTAATAATAATAATAATAATAATAATAATAATAATAATAATAATAACAATAATATAAATATAATATATAGAGAAGGATATCGAATGATAGATAGATGAATGATTCATAAAACTGAAAACGTTCGAATTTAAAGGGATAAGGATGCCACCAACCCCTCATCCCATCTTTGCTCAACAAAGTCAACAAGGTGTCGACACCTTTTCTTACTTTCATTACATGTTTCACATAAAATTTATATATTATAATATATATATATTATATTTAATCTTTATAATTATTTATATATTATATTATATTTACGGTCATGGTAAAAATATAATTTTTACAAAAATGATACGGTCGTGGTCTCACGACTCATGTACCACTTTCGGTTTTTTGGGCGCACTTTCGTACGTTTAGAAAACTAGCCTTTTACGTTACGTGACGTGTACCTTTTACAAAAATTAGACTTACTCAATAATAAATTACCTTTATAAAAATATAACTTATAAAATTGAGTGTTGTGGTCATTTCCTTATATAAATTAAAGTCTCTTTGTTTGTCAAAATATTTTATTTTAAATTAAACATTTTGTGACACGTACCTTTATTAATAACTAGACTTAAATTAATTAAAAACTAACCCACTCAAAGTGTAACTTAATCTTTTGAGTGTTTTGGTCATTTACTTTTATAATTCATAATCTTGTTATTTATCAAAGCCTATTTATTAATATTAGTTTAATATCAAAACGTTTTATGACTAATTTAAATTAAAATTTATAATCTTATACATATTTTTGAAATATTTATCTAATAACATACTAGTTATCCTTTCAAAACTAATTATATAATTTCAGATCCTTTACAAAATCGAAAATCCTATAACGTTTATGCTTTAAAACTTAATTTGATTTCATTCTTTTATGCGTAAATGTTTAGTTTAATTTCCTTAACTTTCTAAATAATATAGCTTAATATAACATATCAAATGGGTTTATCTAGTCAACGAATCTTATCCCAATTATTCCTTCTATATGATAAATCGAGTATTATGAAATTCGATTCTCCACTAACTTTTGTCTAACTCTCGATAAGTGACACCTTGTTCTTATTCGAAGATCACTTCACCATTATTTCCGAATACCGTTAAAAGTAAGAGTTCTCTAATTCAAAGTGGACTTCATAACCGAGACTCGTAATCCTAATTCAATGTATTTGATGATTCAATCATTTGTTATTATCTTTTAATCTCGTCGACTAACTTACATCGAACAAATACGTTCATGTAAAGTATTATTCATTCAATACCTTGATAGCATTTCCAAATTCATAAAATAGATCTCATATCTTATATTCATAATAACTAATCCGTTCAATGTTTCATTAATATAACTCAATCTAAAATCAGACATATGTATATGTATATATATATTTACTTACACATAATTGTTCGTGAATCGTTTGGCATGGTCAAAGGATATTTGATTACAGAAATATAGTTTCAAAACTTTCGAGACTCAACATTACAGATTTTGCTTATCGTGTCGGGTATATATAAAGATTAAAGTTTAAATTTGATCGGAAATTTCCGGGTCATCACATTACCTACCCGTTAAAAGAAATTTCGTCCCGAAATTTGATCGAGGTCGTCATGGCTAACTAATAAAATGTTTTCATGACGAATATGAATTGATAATAGAGTTTTATCATAATTGAGTGATATAGATAAAACGATTTGTTTTTGTGAAGAGCACGAATGAAGCTATCACCTAAGAGTGAAAATGAATAAATGCAGGTTTGACCTAACAGGTGGCGTAGTCAAGATTGATTTCCGAAATCTAAGGAATTTAGAAGAAATCTTCATATTGAGATTTGATTCTTCGGTAATTAAGGAGATTCAGATCTTCTTTGATTAAACGCGATAATCTGCTTCGATTGCTCTGTCGAAAATTTTCCTATAAATCCATCCTCTCCTTTTCCTTACAACTCACACCTTCTATTCTTTCTTTCTCAATTCCTACTTTAAAGTATTCGTTAATATGCTTCATCCCATCCTGATCCTTGATATCCTCTTAACTTGCATATCTCTCATCCTTCTTTTTAATCTGCCACCAGAAGAATCTATTTACTTCTACTATACTCTTGGGTTTATAGTGTTTCTAGTTCTCCCATGTCTTTACATTGCTATATGCATCGATATATACGGGTTGTAATTTCCGGGTTGTTATTAGATTTTACACCTTCCCTTATATTTCGATGTCCCTGCTTCTGTCTTCTATAGTCATCGTCATCCATAGTTAATGCTCTCTTCTATTTGCTGCGGTTTATACCCCGAATTTCTATTTCGGAGCTTTGTCCTTTCGTTTCTTCTTCTTGCGATTAAATAGCTCTCGTAATGGTCCGGAATTCTTATGTATGGATTTCAGAAGGAATATATTAATTGTTCTAAGAAAGAAAGGGCAATGGTTAATCCAGATTTTGTTAAATTACCAGAATACCCTGAAAAGGACCGAATCATCAAGAAATAGTTCCTTGATATGTTTAGAGATTAAGTAGAATGTAAGAATCGTGTAAATGGTACATGATGACGGTATATTCTGTGAATCATCACGTCCATTAGAAACTTAGCATGAATTACCGTAATATAATCACGTTGATCAAGTGTCATTATATTATACTAACTCATGCATCAGTTCCCATCATTACTACAATAACATTCATATTTTAAGCTTGAAAATTTACAGAATATAGAAACTAACAGTTTCTATATGATGTAATACTGATAGCACGAAAAGATTAATGATTTCAGATAAGAATAGTTATAAAAATATCTCCAAAAATATGGAGGATATTTATAATGAAAGGTACGATAATATCTCAGAATATCTAAGATCAGAGGATGATAGAAACTATTGTCTGCAAGGGTTTAGAGTAAGGAGCAAGTTATTCACTATAGACTTTAGCAGACATTGAATTATTTGGATTCTTTGAAGTCAAACTTATTCTTTGTGATTTATCCACGGCTTTCTTCATAGTTTCGCATAATCTGCTTTTCGGTACTATATTTTCTATTGAATGTTTCCAATATATTGATACACAGGAAGCACGAAGAGGTATATAATTTCGGACGAGAATATTTATGAAAATATCCTCAGAAATATCAAAGATATTGATGATGATATTTTCGAATTTCTAAGTTCGACGGTTGATGGAGAAAGATTTTCCGCAAGATTTTAACATGACTTCGGAGCAAGATATTCTCTAAAGATTTCAACGGATCCAGAATTACCTGAATCCTTTGAATATAGGATTTGGTCCTTGTATTTGTCCTTGGTCTCCTTCATGGGTAACTCAATCTGTTTTTCAATACCCAATTTTCTATCGAGCGTTCCTAACACTCCTTTCTTTATCATCAAACTTTTGTCCGTTTAGACCATCTACCATTTTTCTGTTTCCTCTGCATTTAATGCTATGATATCTGAATCATCGGTTATTAATCCGAGGTGGTTTCAGGAGAATTGTGTTTTTAGATGATTAAACGCTGATGGTAATATGACGGAATATGAAAGGTTACCTGGTAACAATAAAAGAGCACGCGTATATATAAACGTTATAATAAGGTTGTTTCGTACGAAAAATCAAAGTTGACTTGTTGGAGCTGTGACAAAATTGGCTAATTTTGAAAAGGGATCGCAAAGTTGTTTTTGTTAATAAATGCCAAAGGATCTGACGCGGCTACGTGTTGAACTTTTACTCAATTGCCGAGAGTTTCTCAGGTGCATAACTATATGCATAAATCTTTCCTTCCGTAGATGAAGTGCGGTTAATTCATCCTATCGATTGAGGTGTTTTCAAGAATCATGAAAGGTTTGAACGCAGAATGTAATCGTGAAGATACAAATGAGGTTTAAGACGAAATCAAGTGGCAAACTTGAAGAATTGTTTAGTTTCATATGTTATATTCAATATTTTAATTCATTTTAATTGTCCAATGTTATTAGTCCACAGTCGATAGTTCACAGTTGACAGTGCAATCATTCATATATAGTTTAATATATAATATTTGAATTAATTAATACGTATCGTGACCCGTGTACATGTCTCAGACTCGATCACAACTCAAAGTATATATATTATTATAGAATCAACCTCAACCCTGTATAGAGAACTCGATCATTACTGCATATAGAGTGTCTATGGTGATTCCAAATAATATATATAGATGTGTCGATATGATATGTCAAAACCTTGTATACGTGTCCCGATATTTAAAGTGCGTAAAATAAATAACAGAAATTAAATGACGATAAATAAAGTGCGTAAAGTAAATAACAGAAATTAAATGACAATAAATAAAATTGCGAGAATATAAATTGCGATAAATAAAATGTAATACGGAATTAACAGTTAGCTAGGAACAGTTAGCTAGGATTTTGTTAGCGTGGTTTCTTAATAAAATTTAATATTGTTAATTAGTCTGTTTCTAATCAATTTTTATTGTGTCCATTATTTCTTCATTATGCCACTTGTTGGATTCTGATAGCTCAACATTCAAATATGAAATTGAATTTGAATGAAAATAGTTATTCTTTGGTGAGTGGATAAGTATCCCGGTGGTTGTAAATAGGATAGTGAATAACTGTTGAATCAGATTCGAAGAATATACAGTGTAACTTATTAATGTGAAATTTAAATATTCCTCGGGTATTACCTACCCGTTAAAATATTTTTATTAATAACAGTTTGTACAAAAGAATTTTTAATTACAATCTTTATGAAAACATATATACCTATATATTTTCTTCAAATGTAATCATGAATTTAATGAGTTAACATGATATTAAACTCATTTAGTTTTCAGTTGGAACTAGAATAAATAATCTCTAAAACATTAGAGATTACATAATCACCATGTCGAACGAAGATAACTGATGTAGAATGTCATGTAGAATGATGATTATACTCGAGGTATAGATTGAGATGTTGAGGCATGTGATATTGAAATTTGGGTTGTTGGTGGTACTGTTGGTGCCGGTGATTTGGATGAAGCTGGTACATTTTGCACCATATTTTCCAAGACTACAACTTATGCGCGAAGTTCGTTAACTTCTTCTATTACACCGGGATGATTGTCGGTTCGGACGAGCGGATGAATGAGGTTTAGAATCTGAGATAGTATATGATCGTGATGAGATACTTTGGAAATGAGAGAGAAAATGGTGTCTCGAACAGGTTCGCCGGTAAACGTTTTAGGTTCATTGTCAAGAGGTGAATTTGGTTAGTGGAAATGATCGCCTTCTTCGCGTTTCCATTGATTAATTCGACTACGAACCCATCTCCAATTCATTCAGAATAGATGATGGCTAATTGATCGATTCATTCCGATTACTCTGCTTTCGGAGCACGAGTGGAAATCCATATCGAAATAGCTGTCAGAATAACTATCGAAATAGCTATCGAAATCTGATGGACTCGAACTGGTTGAGGGATTCATCTCGTACAATCAGATGAAGGATTTTCGATAAGAAATAGATTATAGGATGTAGATTAGTACCCTGCAATACATAATTTACATATGCATATATAATACTAAAATCCCATAAGCTACGGAGGAATCTACGGAAGCTGTCAGGCAAAGGTAACAATAACAGATACGAGATATGAATTTAACTATACACTGTCTATGCAATAAAGGCAGTAAGACGTGTCTTAGACTTTAAGGATGATAAGCAAATAATTTTTCGATACTAAATGATAAGCAAAACTTTTGACATGCAAACACGGTCGAAGTCCAGACTCATTAATGCATTCTAACGACTATCAATTAGACTCACTAATGCAAGACCTGGTTCGCTAAGACCACCGCTCTGATACCAACTGAAATGTCCCGTTCTTATTGATTAAAAACGTTCCATATTAATTGATTTCGTTGCAAGGTTTTGACCTCTATATGAGACGTTTTTCAAAGACTGCATTCATTTTTAAACAAACCATAACCTTTATTTCATCAATAAAGGTTTAAAAAGCTTTACGTAGATTATCAAATAATGATAATCTAAAATATCCTGTTTACACACGACCATTACATAATGGTTTACAATACAAATATGTTACAACAAAATAAGTTTCTTGAATGCAGTTTTTACACAATATCATACAAGCATGGACTCCAAATCTTGTCCTTATTTAAGTATGCGACAGCGGAAGCTCTTAATAATCACCTGAGAATAAACATGCTTAAAACGTCAACAAAAATGTTGGTGAGTTATAGGTTTAACCTATATATATCAAATCGTAACAATAGACCACAAGATTTCATATTTCAATACACATCCCATACATAGAGATAAAAATCATTCATATGGTGAACACCTGGTAACCGACAATAACAAGATGCATATATAAGAATATCCCCATCATTCCGGGACACCCTTCGGATATGATATAAATTTCGAAGTACTAAAGCATCCGGTACTTTGGATGGGGTTTGTTAGGCCCAATAGATCTATCTTTAGGATTCGCGTCAATTAGGGTGTCTGTTCCCTAATTCTTAGATTACCAGACTTAATAAAAAGGGGCATATTCGATTTTGATAATTCAACCATAGAATGTAGTTTCACGTACTTGTGTCTATTTTGTAAATCATTTATAAAACCTGCATGTATTCTCATCCCAAAAATATTAGATTTTAAAAGTGGGACTATAACTCACTTTCACAGATTTTTACTTCGTCGGGAAGTAAGACTTGGCCACTGGTTGATTCACGAACCTATAACAATATATACATATATATCAAAGTATGTTCAAAATATATTTACAACACTTTTAATATATTTTGATGTTTTAAGTTTATTAAGTCAGCTGTCCTCGTTAGTAACCTACAACTAGTTGTCCACAGTTAGATGTACAGAAATAAATCGATAAATATTATCTTGAATCAATCCACGACCCAGTGTATACGTATCTCAGTATTGATCACAACTCAAACTATATATATTTTGGAATCAACCTCAACCCTGTATAGCTAACTCCAACATTCACATATAGAGTGTCTATGGTTGTTCCGAAATATATATAGATGTGTCGACATGATAGGTCGAAACATTGTATACGTGTCTATGGTATCTCAAGATTACATAATATATAATACAAGTTGATTAAGTTATGGTTGGAATAGATTTGTTACCAATTTTCACGTAGCTAAAATGAGAAAAATTATCCAATCTTGTTTTACCCATAACTTCTTCATTTTAAATCCGTTTTGAGTGAATCAAATTGCTATGGTTTCATATTGAACTCTATTTTATGAATCTAAACAAAAAAAGTATAGGTTTCTAGTCGGAAAAATAAGTTACAAGTCGTTTTTGTAAAGGTAGTCATTTCAGTCGAAAGAACGACGTCTAGATGACCATTTTAGAAAACATACTTCCACTTTGAGTTTAACCATAATTTTTGGATATAGTTTCATGTTCATAATAAAAATCATTTTCTCAGAATAACAACTTTTAAATCAAAGTTTATCATAGTTTTTAATTAACTAACCCAAAACAGCCCGCGGTGTTACTACGACGGCGTAAATCCGGTTTTACGGTGTTTTTCGTGTTTCCAGGTTTTAAATCATTAAGTTAGCATATCATATAGATATAGAACATGTGTTTAGTTGATTTTAAAAGTCAAGTTAGAAGGATTAACTTTTGTTTGCGAACAAGTTTAGAATTAACTAAACTATGTTCTAGTGATTACAAGTTTAAACCTTCGAATAAGATAGCTTTATATGTATGAATCGAATGATGTTATGAACATCATTACTACCTTAAGTTCCTTGGATAAACCTACTGGAAAAGAGAAAAATGGATCTAGCTTCAATGGATCCTTGGATGGCTCAAAGTTCTTGAAGCAAAATCATGACACGAAAACAAGTTCAAGTAAGATCATCACTTGAAATAAGATTGTTATAGTTATAGAAATTGAACCAAAGTTTGAATATGATTATTACCTTGTATTAGAATGATAACCTACTGTAAGAAACAAAGATTTCTTGAGGTTGGATGATCACCTTACAAGATTGGAAGTGAGCTAGCAAACTTGAAAGTATTCTTGATTTTATGAAACTAGAACTTTTGGAATTTATGAAGAACACTTAGAACTTGAAGATAGAACTTGAGAGAGTTCAATTAGATGAAGAAAATTGAAGAATGAAAGTGTTTGTAGGTGTTTTTGGTCGTTGGTGTATGGATTAGATATAAAGGATATGTAATTTTGTTTTCATGTAAATAAGTCATGAATGATTACTCATATTTTTGTAATCTTATGAGATATTTCATGCTAGTTGCCAAATGATGGTTCCCACATGTGTTAGGTGACTCACATGGGCTGCTAAGAGCTGATCATTGGAGTGTATATACCAATAGTACATACATCTAAAAGCTGTGTATTGTACGAGTACGAATACGGGTGCATACGAGTAGAATTGTTGATGAAACTGAACGAGAATGTAATTGTAAGCATTTTTGTTAAGTAGAAGTATTTTGATAAGTGTATTGAAGTCTTTCAAAAGTGTATAAATACATATTAAAACACTACATGTATATACATTTTAACTGAGTCGTTAAGTCATCGTTAGTCGTTACATGTAAGTGTTGTTTTGAAACCTTTAGGTTAACGATCTTGTTAAATGTTGTTAACCCAATGTTTATAATAACAAAAGAGATTTTAAATTATTATATTATCATGATATTATGATGTACGAATATCTCTTAATATGATATATATACATTAAATGTCGTTACAACGATAAACGTTACATATATGTCTCGTTTCAAAATCATTAAGTTAGTAGTCTTGTTTTTACATATGTAGTTCATTGTTAATATACTTAATGATATGTTTACTTATCATAGTATCATGTTAACTATATATATATCCATATATATGTCATCATATAGTTTTTACAAGTTTTAACATTCGTGAATCACCGGTCAACTTGGGTGGTCAATTGTCTATATGAAACATATTTCAATTAATCAAGTCTTAACAAGTTTGATTGTTTAACATGTTGGAAACATTTAATCATGTAAATATCAATCTCAATTAATATATATAAACATGGAAAAGTTCGGGTCACTACAGTACCTACCCGTTAAATAAATTTCGTCCCGAAATTTTAAGCTGTTGAAGGTGTTGATGAATCTTCTGGAAATAGATGCGGGTATTTCTTCTTCATCTGATCTTCAGGCTCCCAGGTGAACTCGGGTCCTCTACGAGCATTCCATCGAACCTTAACAATTGGTATCTTGTTTTGCTTAAGTCTTTTAACCTCACGATCCATTATTTCGACGGGTTCTTCGATGAATTGGAGTTTTTCGTTGATTTGGATTTCATCTAACGGAATAGTTAGATCTTCTTTAGCAAAAAATTTCTTCAAATTCGAGACGTGGAAAGTGTTATGTACAGCCGCGAGTTGTTGAGGTAACTCAAGTCGGTAAGCTACTGGTCCGACACGATCAATAATCTTGAATGGTCCAATATACCTTGGATTTAATTTCCCTCGTTTACCAAATCGAACAACGCCTTTCCAAGGTGAAACTTTAAGCATGACCATCTCTCCAATTTCAAATTGTATATCTTTTCTTTTAATGTCAGCGTAGCTCTTTTGTCGACTTTGGGCGGTTTTCAACCGTTGTTGAATTTGGATGATCTTCTCGGTAGTTTCTTGTATAATCTCCGGACCCGTAATCTGTCTATCCCCCACCTCACTCCAACAAATTGGAGACCTGCACTTTCTACCATAAAGTGCTTCAAACGGCGCCATCTCAATGCTTGAATGGTAGCTGTTGTTGTAGGAAAATTCTGCTAACGGTAGATGTCGATCCCAACTGTTTCCGAAATCAATAACACATGCTCGTAGCATGTCTTCAAGCGTTTGTATCGTCCTTTCGCTCTGCCCATCAGTTTGTGGATGATAGGCAGTACTCATGTCTAGACGAGTTCCTAATGCTTGCTGTAATGTCTGCCAGAATCTTGAAATAAATCTGCCATCCCTATCAGAGATAATAGAGATTGGTATTCCATGTCTGGAGACGACTTCCTTCAAATACAGTCGTGCTAACTTCTCCATCTTGTCATCTTCTCTTATTGGTAGGAAGTGTGCTGATTTGGTGAGACGATCAACTATTACCCAAATAGTATCAAAACCACTTGCAGTCCTTGGCAATTTAGTGATGAAATCCATGGTAATGTTTTCCCATTTCCATTCCGGGATTTCGGGTTGTTGAAGTAGACCTGATGGTTTCTGATGCTCAGCTTTGACCTTAGAACACGTCAAACATTCTCCTACGTATTTAGCAACATCGGCTTTCATACCCGGCCACCAAAAATGATTCTTGAGATCCTTGTACATCTTCCCCGTTCCAGGATGTATTGAGTATCTGGTTTTATGAGCTTCTCTAAGTACCATTTCTCTCATATCTCCAAATTTTGGTACCCAAATCCTTTCAGCCCTATACCGGGTTCCGTCTTCCCGAATATTAAGATGCTTCTCCGATCCTTTGGGTATTTCATCCTTTAAATTTCCCTCTTTTAAAACTCCTTGTTGCGCCTCCTTTATTTGAGTAGTAATGTTATTATGAATCATTATATTCATAGATTTTACTCGAATGGGTTCTCTATCCTTCCTGCTCAAGGCATCGGCTACCACATTTGCCTTCCCCGGGTGGTAACGAATCTCAAAATCGTAATCATTCAATAATTCAATCCACCTACGCTGCCTCATATTCAGTTGTTTCTGATTAAATATGTGTTGAAGACTTTTGTGGTCGGTATATATAATACTTTTGACCCCATATAAGTAGTGCCTCCAAGTCTTTAATGCAAAAACAACCGCGCCTAATTCCAAATCATGCGTCGTATAATTTTGTTCGTGAATCTTCAATTGTCTAGACGCATAAGCAATCACCTTCGTTCGTTGCATTAATACACAACCGAGACCTTGCTTTGATGCGTCACAATAAATCACAAAATCATCATTCCCTTCAGGCAATGACAATATAGGTGCCGTAGTTAGCTTTTTCTTCAATAACTGAAACGCTTTCTCTTGTTCATCATTCCATTCAAATTTCTTCCCTTTATGCGTTAATGCAGTCAAGGGTTTTGCTATTCTGGAAAAGTCTTGGATGAACCTTCTGTAGTAACCAGCTAGTCCTAAAAACTGGCGTATGTGTTTCGGAGTTTTCGGGGTTTCCCACTTTTCAACAGTTTCTATCTTTGCCGGATCCACCTTAATACCTTCTTTGTTCACTATGTGACCGAGGAATTGAACTTCTTCCAACCAAAATGCACACTTTGAAAACTTAGCGTACAATTCTTCCTTCCTCAATACTTCTAACACCTTTCTCAAATGTTCACCGTGTTCTTGGTCATTCTTTGAGTAAATAAGTATGTCATCAATGAAAACAATGACAAACTTGTCAAGGTATGGTCCACACACTCGGTTCATAAGGTCCATGAACACAGCTGGTGCATTAGTTAAACCAAACGGCATGACCATAAACTCGTAATGACCGTAACGTGTTCTGAAAGCAGTCTTTGGAATATCATCTTCTTTCACCCGCATTTGATGATACCCGGAACGTAAGTCAATCTTTGAATAAACAGACGAGCCTTGTAGTTGATCAAATAAGTCGTCGATTCTCGGTAGTGGGTAGCGGTTCTTGATGGTAAGTTTGTTCAACTCTCGGTAGTCGATACACAACCTGAATGTACCATCTTTCTTCTTGACAAACAAAACAGGAGCTCCCCACGGTGATGTGCTTGGTCGAATGAAACCACGCTCTAAAAGTTCTTGTAATTAGCTTTGCAGTTCTTTCATCTCGCTGGGTGCGAGTCTGTAAGGAGCACGAGCTATTGGTGCAGCTCCTGGTACAAGATCTATTTGAAATTCAACGGATCGATGTGGGGGTAATCCCGGTAATTCTTTCGGAAATACATCGGAAATTCTTTTGCAATGGGAACATCATTGATGCTCTTTTCTTCAGTTTGTACTTTCTCGACGTGTGCTAGAACAGCATAGCAACCTTTTCTTATTAGTTTTTGTGCCTTCAAATTACTAATAAGATGTAGCTTCGTGTTGCCCTTTTCTCCGTACACCATTAAGGGTTTTCCTTTTTCTCGTATAATGCGAATTGCATTTTTGTAACAAACGATCTCCGCTTTCACTTCTTTCAACCAGTCCATACCGATTATCACATCAAAACTCCCTAACTCTACTGGTATCAAATCAATCTTAAATGTTTCGCTAACCAGTTTAATTTCTCGATTCCGACATATATTATCTGCTGAAATTAATTTACCATTTGCTAATTCGAGTAAAAATTTACTATCCAAAGGCGTCAATGGACAACTTAATTTAGCACAAAAATCTCTACTCATATAGCTTCTATCCGCACCCGAATCAAATAAAACGTAAGCAGATTTATTGTCAATAAGAAACGTACCCGTAACAAGCTCCGGGTCTTCCTGTGCCTCTACCGCATTAATATTGAAAACTCTTCCACGGCCTTGTCCATTCGTGTTCTCCTGGTTCGGGCAATTTCTAATAATGTGGCCTGGTTTTCCACATTTATAACAAACTACATTGGCATAACTTGCTCCGACACTACTTGCTCCGCCATTACTCGTTCCGACACCATTTGTTCCTTTCGTTCTATTAACCCCTGGTCCGTAGACCTCACACTTCGCCGCGCTATGACCATTTCTTTTACACTTGTTGCAAAATTTGGTGCAGAACCCCGAGTGATTCTTTTCACACCTTTGGCATAGTTGCTTCTGATTGTTGTTGTTGTTGCGGTTATTATTGTTGTTGGGATGATTGTTGTAGTTGCTGTTGTTGTTGTTGTTGTTGTTGTTGTTGTTGGGCCGTTTGTTGTAGTTGCGATTGATGTTGCGATTGTTGGGATAATTGTTGCGATTATTGTTGTAATTGCTGTTGTTGTTGTATTGGTGATTCTTATCACCGTTTTCCTCCCACTTTCTTTTGACTTGCTTCACATTGGCCTCTTCAGCAGTCTGTTCTTTAATTCTTTCTTCAATCTGGTTCACTAGTTTGTGAGCCATTCTACATGCCTGTTGTATGGAGGCGGGCTCGTGTGAACTTATATCTTCTTGGATTCTTTCCGGTAATCCTTTCACAAACGCGTCGATCTTCTCTTCCTCATCTTCGAATGCTCCTGGACACAATAGGCACAATTCTGTGAATCGTCTTTCGTACGTGGTAATATCAAATCCTTGGGTTCGTAACCCTCTAAGTTCTGTCTTGAGCTTATTGACCTCGGTTCTGGGACGGTACTTCTCGTTCATCAAGTGCTTGAATGCTGACCACGGTAGTGCGTACGCATCATCTTGTCCCACTTGCTCTAGATAGGTATTCCACCATGTTAACGCAGAACCTGTGAAGGTATGCGTAGCGTACTTCACTTTGTCCTCTTCAGTACACTTACTTATGGCAAACACCGATTCAACCTTCTCGGTCCACCGTTTCAATCCGATCGGTCCTTCGGTTCCATCAAATTCCAAAGGTTTGCAGGCAGTGAATTCTTTGTAGGTGCATCCTACACGATTTCCTGTACTGCTAGATCGAAGGTTATTGTTGGTATGTAGCGCAGCCTGTACTGCGGCTATGTTTGAAGCTAGAAAAGTACGGAATTCCTCTTCATTCATATTCACGGTGTGTCGAGTAGTCGGTGCCATTTCCTTCAAAATAGTTAAATGGAACAAGTTAATCATACAGAATATTAAGAGTAGTTAATAGTATTTCGTAGCATAATATGAACTCATTTATAAAAGCTTTTTCTTCATATTAGCGTTTTATAAGTTTAAATTCGGGTAGTACCTACCCGTTAAGTTCATACTTAGTAGCTAATATACAATTCAACTACTACAATTCTATATGAAAAACTGATTATAATAATATTTCGCGTTCAAACTTTTATACAATATTTTACAAACTTACAATACCGCTTATTTTACATAAAGCATGAAATATAGCACACAATAACTTTGATACAAGATAGTTGTGAAGACAATTCTAGCTAGTACACAAGTCGTTCAGCAAAGGCAATAAAGACACGTAATTCATACGTCCAGAAACAAGTCATGCATTCTGGTTTTACTAGGACTGCTTCCCATCCTTGGTCTTGTGCAACATAACCGTTATGGCCGTTGATAAGACAGCGTGTTGTAACGTCATCAAAGGGACGAGGGTTACGTAATGTCCAACAGTCCCGTAATAATCTAAAAACCTCATTTCTTACCCCAATTACCGACTCCGTCACTTGTGGAAACGTTTTGTTTAATAGTTGTAGCCCGATGTTCTTGTTCTCACTTTGGTGAGAAGCGAACATTACTAATCCGTAAGCATAACATGCTTCTTTAGATGGTTCGTATGTAAACCATTTCATAATATATCCAACTATAATTGACTTGATAATAATCTTGATGAACTCGACGACTCGAATGCAACGTCTTTTGAAATATGCCATGAATGACTCCAAGTAATATCTATAAAATGAGCAAATACACAGCGGAAGATTTCTTTCGTACCTGAGAATAAACATGATTTAAAGTGTCAACCAAAAGGTTGGTGAGTTCATTAGTTTAACTTAAACAATCGTTTCCATCATTTTAATAGACCACAAGATTTCAGATTTCCATTTCTCATAAACATACGTCCCATGCATAGAGACAAAAATATCATTCATATGGATTGAACACCTGGTAACCGACATTAACAATATGCATATATAAGAATATCCCCATCATTCCGGGATCCTCCTTCGGACATGATATAAATTTCGAAGTACTAAAACATCTGGTACTTTGGATGGGGCTTGTTGGGCCCGATAGATCTATCTTTAGGATTCGCGTCAATTAGGGTGTCTGTTCCCTAATTCTTAGATTACCAGACTAAATAAAAAGGGGCATATTTGATTTCGATAATTCAACCATAGAATGTAGTTTCGATTACTTGTGTCTATTTCGTAAAACAGTTATAAAAAAAACAGCGCATGTATTCTCAGTCCCAAAAATATATATTGCAAAAGCATTTAAAAAGGGATTAATGAAACTCACCATACTGTATTTTGTAGTAAAAATACATATATCATCATTGAATATGTGTAGGGTTGGCCTCGGATTCACGAACCTATATTAATTATATATATATTTATGTTGATCAATATTTGTCTAACAAATTAGGTTAAGTCATAGTGTACCACAATCCTAATGCTCGAGTCTGACTCAACAGTATAGTAACATGTTATATTACTCATGTTTAGTTAAAATTTTAGTAAAAGGTGACGTGTGAAACAACGTATCACAAATGGTTTCATAATCATAAAATAGTATTTTAGTTTTTAGAGAAAGTCAACACAAAAATATTAACTGAAAAGTTACCGGAAAAGTCAAAGTTCAAGGTCAAAAGTCAAAGGTTAAAGTAAAAACGAGGTCGCATGCAAAAACACAATAACTTATACAAAAAAAGATTTTTCGGTCACACATGACTAAACGGCCACTTCAGCGATTTTTAGAAAAATTATCGGAACTCCGATTGATAAACGGCCAAAGATAAAAGTTACACATTACCAAAAAGGATTAAGCATAAATTTTACAGAAGTAAACTAAACCTAGACAACTCGTAGTTGCCAACGCGGTTTCGGCGTTTCAAAGTTAATTTTTCAGCTTTAATAAATTTACAAAAGTGACCGAGTAGCCTACTTTGGAGATTTTTAGAAAATTCCTCGAAACTCGAATTGACAAACGGTCAAAGCCTTCAAATTCTCGTTACCACAAAGATATAACATGATTTTTGGCAAAAGTAAACACACATCAGGCCGACCATGACAACTGATACAAAACTAATATTTTTAATAAAAAGTTTCAACTCTTTTTAGAATTTTAAAATGTGACCAAACAGTCAACTTTGACGATTTTTAGAAAAATCGTCGAGACTCGAATTGACAAACGGCCAGAGTCGTTTGTTAGACCTTACAACAAAGAATTCAGTGGTATTTTTGTTTTAATCTGAAACAACGCAGATCAGCGAGAATTTCAGTTTCCGTATCGACGTTTCATCAAAATTTACAAAACTTCTTTTATCCATAACTTGACAACCGTTCAACGAAACGAGACGTGCTTTATATGAAAATTCATCTACTCGACGAGTAGAATCCAAATAACCACTTTTTATTACCCAGAAAATTAGTTCACTAATTATCATCAGCAATTTTAATTACGAAATTAATTATACAATTCGTTTATTTCATAACTTTCTAACCGTTCATCGAATCCATTTGATATCTAAATGAAAAGTTCTTAATTTTTCGCTAGCTTTCCAAGGACATGCATATCTTATACCTTATCTCAACCGCAGGTGTAACTAACTCAAGATTCAACCTATCCTATCTAAAGGTAATTTCAAAAGTACAAGCATGGATAACCCTATTTTCTCGAGCACTAGTCAGGGATACACTATTAGTATGTAAAAATTAAATTAGGAGTACTCACGTATCAATATTGAGATTCAATATTGCAGGAAAGGTACGTAGACGTAACGGAGACGATAAATATTAGATTGACCTCACGAGCATATCCCCTAACATTACCCATAACCTCCATAGCTATAACCCATAATTTCCTTAGCCCTTTCCTACTCATAAAACTTGTCTTGAAATGATCCGCTCATGACCTCGTCGTAATATTTTATGTATAATACTAATAATATCACTCCTAATACTAGTACTAATAATAATAAGATTAATAATAATAATAATCTTAATAATAATAATAATAATAATAATAATAATAATAACAATAATATAAATATAATATATAGAGAAGGATATCGAATGATAGATAGATGAATGATTCATAAAACTGAAAACGTTCGAATTTAAAGGGATAAGGATGCCACCAACCCCTCATCCCATCTTTGCTCAACAAAGTCAACAAGGTGTCGACACCTTTTCTTACTTTCATTACATGTTTCACATAAAATTTATATATTATAATATATATATATTATATTTAATCTTTATAATTATTTATATATTATATTATATTTACGGTCATGGTAAAAATATAATTTTTACAAAAATGATACGGTCGTGGTCTCACGACTCATGTACCACTTTCGGTTTTTTGGGCGCACTTTCGTACGTTTAGAAAACTAGCCTTTTACGTTACGTGACGTGTACCTTTTACAAAAATTAGACTTACTCAATAATAAATTACCTTTATAAAAATATAACTTATAAAATTGAGTGTTGTGGTCATTTCCTTATATAAATTAAAGTCTCTTTGTTTGTCAAAATATTTTATTTTAAATTAAACATTTTGTGACACGTACCTTTATTAATAACTAGACTTAAATTAATTAAAAACTAACCCACTCAAAGTGTAACTTAATCTTTTGAGTGTTTTGGTCATTTACTTTTATAATTCATAATCTTGTTATTTATCAAAGCCTATTTATTAATATTAGTTTAATATCAAAACGTTTTATGACTAATTTAAATTAAAATTTATAATCTTATACATATTTTTGAAATATTTATCTAATAACATACTAGTTATCCTTTCAAAACTAATTATATAATTTCAGATCCTTTACAAAATCGAAAATCCTATAACGTTTATGCTTTAAAACTTAATTTGATTTCATTCTTTTATGCGTAAATGTTTAGTTTAATTTCCTTAACTTTCTAAATAATATAGCTTAATATAACATATCAAATGGGTTTATCTAGTCAACGAATCTTATCCCAATTATTCCTTCTATATGATAAATCGAGTATTATGAAATTCGATTCTCCACTAACTTTTGTCTAACTCTCGATAAGTGACACCTTGTTCTTATTCGAAGATCACTTCACCATTATTTCCGAATACCGTTAAAAGTAAGAGTTCTCTAATTCAAAGTGGACTTCATAACCGAGACTCGTAATCCTAATTCAATGTATTTGATGATTCAATCATTTGTTATTATCTTTTAATCTCGTCGACTAACTTACATCGAACAAATACGTTCATGTAAAGTATTATTCATTCAATACCTTGATAGCATTTCCAAATTCATAAAATAGATCTCATATCTTATATTCATAATAACTAATCCGTTCAATGTTTCATTAATATAACTCAATCTAAAATCAGACATATGTATATGTATATATATATTTACTTACACATAATTGTTCGTGAATCGTTTGGCATGGTCAAAGGATATTTGATTACAGAAATATAGTTTCAAAACTTTCGAGACTCAACATTACAGATTTTGCTTATCGTGTCGGGTATATATAAAGATTAAAGTTTAAATTTGATCGGAAATTTCCGGGTCATCACATTACCTACCCGTTAAAAGAAATTTCGTCCCGAAATTTGATCGAGGTCGTCATGGCTAACTAATAAAATGTTTTCATGACGAATATGAATTGATAATAGAGTTTTATCATAATTGAGTGATATAGATAAAACGATTTGTTTTTGTGAAGAGCACGAATGAAGCTATCACCTAAGAGTGAAAATGAATAAATGCAGGTTTGACCTAACAGGTGGCGTAGTCAAGATTGATTTCCGAAATCTAAGGAATTTAGAAGAAATCTTCATATTGAGATTTGATTCTTCGGTAATTAAGGAGATTCAGATCTTCTTTGATTAAACGCGATAATCTGCTTCGATTGCTCTGTCGAAAATTTTCCTATAAATCCATCCTCTCCTTTTCCTTACAACTCACACCTTCTATTCTTTCTTTCTCAATTCCTACTTTAAAGTATTCGTTAATATGCTTCATCCCATCCTGATCCTTGATATCCTCTTAACTTGCATATCTCTCATCCTTCTTTTTAATCTGCCACCAGAAGAATCTATTTACTTCTACTATACTCTTGGGTTTATAGTGTTTCTAGTTCTCCCATGTCTTTACATTGCTATATGCATCGATATATACGGGTTGTAATTTCCGGGTTGTTATTAGATTTTACACCTTCCCTTATATTTCGATGTCCCTGCTTCTGTCTTCTATAGTCATCGTCATCCATAGTTAATGCTCTCTTCTATTTGCTGCGGTTTATACCCCGAATTTCTATTTCGGAGCTTTGTCCTTTCGTTTCTTCTTCTTGCGATTAAATAGCTCTCGTAATGGTCCGGAATTCGTATGTATGGATTTCAGAAGGAATATAGTAATTGTTCTAAGAAAGAAAGGGCAATGGTTAATCCAGATTTTGTTAAATTACCAGAATACCCTGAAAAGGACCGAATCATCAAGAAATAGTTCCTTGATATGTTTAGAGATTAAGTAGAATGTAAGAATCGTGTAAATGGTACATGATGACGGTATATTCTGTGAATCATCACGTCCATTAGAAACTTAGCATGAATTACCGTAATATAATCACGTTGATCAAGTGTCATTATATTATACTAACTCATGCATCAGTTCCCATCATTACTACAATAACATTCATATTTTAAGCTTGAAAATTTACAGAATATAGAAACTAACAGTTTCTATATGATGTAATACTGATAGCACGAAAAGATTAATGATTTCAGATAAGAATAGTTATAAAAATATCTCCAAAAATATGGAGGATATTTATAATGAAAGGTACGATAATATCTCAGAATATCTAAGATCAGAGGATGATAGAAACTATTGTCTGCAAGGGTTTAGAGTAAGGAGCAAGTTATTCACTATAGACTTTAGCAGACATTGAATTATTTGGATTCTTTGAAGTCAAACTTATTCTTTGTGATTTATCCACGGCTTTCTTCATAGTTTCGCATAATCTGCTTTTCGGTACTATATTTTCTATTGAATGTTTCCAATATATTGATACACAGGAAGCACGAAGAGGTATATAATTTCGGACGAGAATATTTATGAAAATATCCTCAGAAATATCAAAGATATTGATGATGATATTTTCGAATTTCTAAGTTCGACGGTTGATGGAGAAAGATTTTCCGCAAGATTTTAACATGACTTCGGAGCAAGATATTCTCTAAAGATTTCAACGGATCCAGAATTACCTGAATCCTTTGAATATAGGATTTGGTCCTTGTATTTGTCCTTGGTCTCCTTCATGGGTAACTCAATCTGTTTTTCAATACCCAATTTTCTATCGAGCGTTCCTAACACTCCTTTCTTTATCATCAAACTTTTGTCCGTTTAGACCATCTACCATTTTTCTGTTTCCTCTGCATTTAATGCTATGATATCTGAATCATCGGTTATTAATCCGAGGTGGTTTCAGGAGAATTGTGTTTTTAGATGATTAAACGCTGATGGTAATATGACGGAATATGAAAGGTTACCTGGTAACAATAAAAGAGCACGCGTATATATAAACGTTATAATAAGGTTGTTTCGTACGAAAAATCAAAGTTGACTTGTTGGAGCTGTGACAAAATTGGCTAATTTTGAAAAGGGATCGCAAAGTTGTTTTTGTTAATAAATGCCAAAGGATCTGACGCGGCTACGTGTTGAACTTTTACTCAATTGCCGAGAGTTTCTCAGGTGCATAACTATATGCATAAATCTTTCCTTCCGTAGATGAAGTGCGGTTAATTCATCCTATCGATTGAGGTGTTTTCAAGAATCATGAAAGGTTTGAACGCAGAATGTAATCGTGAAGATACAAATGAGGTTTAAGACGAAATCAAGTGGCAAACTTGAAGAATTGTTTAGTTTCATATGTTATATTCAATATTTTAATTCATTTTAATTGTCCAATGTTATTAGTCCACAGTCGATAGTTCACAGTTGACAGTGCAATCATTCATATATAGTTTAATATATAATATTTGAATTAATTAATACGTATCGTGACCCGTGTACATGTCTCAGACTCGATCACAACTCAAAGTATATATATTATTATAGAATCAACCTCAACCCTGTATAGAGAACTCGATCATTACTGCATATAGAGTGTCTATGGTGATTCCAAATAATATATATAGATGTGTCGATATGATATGTCAAAACCTTGTATACGTGTCCCGATATTTAAAGTGCGTAAAATAAATAACAGAAATTAAATGACGATAAATAAAGTGCGTAAAGTAAATAACAGAAATTAAATGACAATAAATAAAATTGCGAGAATATAAATTGCGATAAATAAAATGTAATACGGAATTAACAGTTAGCTAGGAACAGTTAGCTAGGATTTTGTTAGCGTGGTTTCTTAATAAAATTTAATATTGTTAATTAGTCTGTTTCTAATCAATTTTTATTGTGTCCATTATTTCTTCATTATGCCACTTGTTGGATTCTGATAGCTCAACATTCAAATATGAAATTGAATTTGAATGAAAATAGTTATTCTTTGGTGAGTGGATAAGTATCCCGGTGGTTGTAAATAGGATAGTGAATAACTGTTGAATCAGATTCGAAGAATATACAGTGTAACTTATTAATGTGAAATTTAAATATTCCTCGGGTATTACCTACCCGTTAAAATATTTTTATTAATAACAGTTTGTACAAAAGAATTTTTAATTACAATCTTTATGAAAACATATATACCTATATATTTTCTTCAAATGTAATCATGAATTTAATGAGTTAACATGATATTAAACTCATTTAGTTTTCAGTTGGAACTAGAATAAATAATCTCTAAAACATTAGAGATTACATAATCACCATGTCGAACGAAGATAACTGATGTAGAATGTCATGTAGAATGATGATTATACTCGAGGTATAGATTGAGATGTTGAGGCATGTGATATTGAAATTTGGGTTGTTGGTGGTACTGTTGGTGCCGGTGATTTGGATGAAGCTGGTACATTTTGCACCATATTTTCCAAGACTACAACTTATGCGCGAAGTTCGTTAACTTCTTCTATTACACCGGGATGATTGTCGGTTCGGACGAGCGGATGAATGAGGTTTAGAATCTGAGATAGTATATGATCGTGATGAGATACTTTGGAAATGAGAGAGAAAATGGTGTCTCGAACAGGTTCGCCGGTAAACGTTTTAGGTTCATTGTCAAGAGGTGAATTTGGTTAGTGGAAATGATCGCCTTCTTCGCGTTTCCATTGATTAATTCGACTACGAACCCATCTCCAATTCATTCAGAATAGATGATGGCTAATTGATCGATTCATTCCGATTACTCTGCTTTCGGAGCACGAGTGGAAATCCATATCGAAATAGCTGTCAGAATAACTATCGAAATAGCTATCGAAATCTGATGGACTCGAACTGGTTGAGGGATTCATCTCGTACGATCAGATGAAGGATTTTCGATAAGAAATAGATTATAGGATGTAGATTAGTACCCTGCAATACATAATTTACATATGCATATATAATACTAAAATCCCATAAGCTACGGAGGAATCTACGGAAGCTGTCAGGCAAAGGTAACAATAACAGATACGAGATATGAATTTAACTATACACTGTCTATGCAATAAAGGCAGTAAGACGTGTCTTAGACTTTAAGGATGATAAGCAAATAATTTTTCGATACTAAATGATAAGCAAAACTTTTGACATGCAAACACGGTCGAAGTCCAGACTCATTAATGCATTCTAACGACTATCAATTAGACTCACTAATGCAAGACCTGGTTCGCTAAGACCACCGCTCTGATACCAACTGAAATGTCCCGTTCTTATTGATTAAAAACGTTCCATATTAATTGATTTCGTTGCAAGGTTTTGACCTCTATATGAGACGTTTTTCAAAGACTGCATTCATTTTTAAACAAACCATAACCTTTATTTCATCAATAAAGGTTTAAAAAGCTTTACGTAGATTATCAAATAATGATAATCTAAAATATCCTGTTTACACACGACCATTACATAATGGTTTACAATACAAATATGTTACAACAAAATAAGTTTCTTGAATGCAGTTTTTACACAATATCATACAAGCATGGACTCCAAATCTTGTCCTTATTTAAGTATGCGACAGCGGAAGCTCTTAATAATCACCTGAGAATAAACATGCTTAAAACGTCAACAAAAATGTTGGTGAGTTATAGGTTTAACCTATATATATCAAATCGTAACAATAGACCACAAGATTTCATATTTCAATACACATCCCATACATAGAGATAAAAATCATTCATATGGTGAACACCTGGTAACCGACAATAACAAGATGCATATATAAGAATATCCCCATCATTCCGGGACACCCTTCGGATATGATATAAATTTCGAAGTACTAAAGCATCCGGTACTTTGGATGGGGTTTGTTAGGCCCAATAGATCTATCTTTAGGATTCGCGTCAATTAGGGTGTCTGTTCCCTAATTCTTAGATTACCAGACTTAATAAAAAGGGGCATATTCGATTTTGATAATTCAACCATAGAATGTAGTTTCACGTACTTGTGTCTATTTTGTAAATCATTTATAAAACCTGCATGTATTCTCATCCCAAAAATATTAGATTTTAAAAGTGGGACTATAACTCACTTTCACAGATTTTTACTTCGTCGGGAAGTAAGACTTGGCCACTGGTTGATTCACGAACCTATAACAATATATACATATATATCAAAGTATGTTCAAAATATATTTACAACACTTTTAATATATTTTGATGTTTTAAGTTTATTAAGTCAGCTGTCCTCGTTAGTAACCTACAACTAGTTGTCCACAGTTAGATGTACAGAAATAAATCGATAAATATTATCTTGAATCAATCCACGACCCAGTGTATACGTATCTCAGTATTGATCACAACTCAAACTATATATATTTTGGAATCAACCTCAACCCTGTATAGCTAACTCCAACATTCACATATAGAGTGTCTATGGTTGTTCCGAAATATATATAGATGTGTCGACATGATAGGTCGAAACATTGTATACGTGTCTATGGTATCTCAAGATTACATAATATATAATACAAGTTGATTAAGTTATGGTTGGAATAGATTTGTTACCAATTTTCACGTAGCTAAAATGAGAAAAATTATCCAATCTTGTTTTACCCATAACTTCTTCATTTTAAATCCGTTTTGAGTGAATCAAATTGCTATGGTTTCATATTGAACTCTATTTTATGAATCTAAACAAAAAAAGTATAGGTTTCTAGTCGGAAAAATAAGTTACAAGTCGTTTTTGTAAAGGTAGTCATTTCAGTCGAAAGAACGACGTCTAGATGACCATTTTAGAAAACATACTTCCACTTTGAGTTTAACCATAATTTTTGGATATAGTTTCATGTTCATAATAAAAATCATTTTCTCAGAATAACAACTTTTAAATCAAAGTTTATCATAGTTTTTAATTAACTAACCCAAAACAGCCCGCGGTGTTACTACGACGGCGTAAATCCGGTTTTACGGTGTTTTTCGTGTTTCCAGGTTTTAAATCATTAAGTTAGCATATCATATAGATATAGAACATGTGTTTAGTTGATTTTAAAAGTCAAGTTAGAAGGATTAACTTTTGTTTGCGAACAAGTTTAGAATTAACTAAACTATGTTCTAGTGATTACAAGTTTAAACCTTCGAATAAGATAGCTTTATATGTATGAATCGAATGATGTTATGAACATCATTACTACCTTAAGTTCCTTGGATGAACCTACTGGAAAAGAGAAAAATGGATCTAGCTTCAATGGATCCTTGGATGGCTCAAAGTTCTTGAAGCAAAATCATGACACGAAAACAAGTTCAAGTAAGATCATCACTTGAAATAAGATTGTTATAGTTATAGAAATTGAACCAAAGTTTGAATATGATTATTACCTTGTATTAGAATGATAACCTACTGTAAGAAACAAAGATTTCTTGAGGTTGGATGATCACCTTACAAGATTGGAAGTGAGCTAGCAAACTTGAAAGTATTCTTGATTTTATGAAACTAGAACTTTTGGAATTTATGAAGAACACTTAGAACTTGAAGATAGAACTTGAGAGAGTTCAATTAGATGAAGAAAATTGAAGAATGAAAGTGTTTGTAGGTGTTTTTGGTCGTTGGTGTATGGATTAGATATAAAGGATATGTAATTTTGTTTTCATGTAAATAAGTCATGAATGATTACTCATATTTTTGTAATCTTATGAGATATTTCATGCTAGTTGCCAAATGATGGTTCCCACATGTGTTAGGTGACTCACATGGGCTGCTAAGAGCTGATCATTGGAGTGTATATACCAATAGTACATACATCTAAAAGCTGTGTATTGTACGAGTACGAATACGGGTGCATACGAGTAGAATTGTTGATGAAACTGAACGAGAATGTAATTGTAAGCATTTTTGTTAAGTAGAAGTATTTTGATAAGTGTATTGAAGTCTTTCAAAAGTGTATAAATACATATTAAAACACTACATGTATATACATTTTAACTGAGTCGTTAAGTCATCGTTAGTCGTTACATGTAAGTGTTGTTTTGAAACCTTTAGGTTAACGATCTTGTTAAATGTTGTTAACCCAATGTTTATAATAACAAAAGAGATTTTAAATTATTATATTATCATGATATTATGATGTACGAATATCTCTTAATATGATATATATACATTAAATGTCGTTACAACGATAAACGTTACATATATGTCTCGTTTCAAAATCATTAAGTTAGTAGTCTTGTTTTTACATATGTAGTTCATTGTTAATATACTTAATGATATGTTTACTTATCATAGTATCATGTTAACTATATATATATCCATATATATGTCATCATATAGTTTTTACAAGTTTTAACATTCGTGAATCACCGGTCAACTTGGGTGGTCAATTGTCTATATGAAACATATTTCAATTAATCAAGTCTTAACAAGTTTGATTGTTTAACATGTTGGAAACATTTAATCATGTAAATATCAATCTCAATTAATATATATAAACATGGAAAAGTTCGGGTCACTACAGTACCTACCCGTTAAATAAATTTCGTCCCGAAATTTTAAGCTGTTGAAGGTGTTGATGAATCTTCTGGAAATAGATGCGGGTATTTCTTCTTCATCTGATCTTCACGCTCCCAGGTGAACTCGGGTCCTCTACGAGCATTCCATCGAACCTTAACAATTGGTATCTTGTTTTGCTTAAGTCTTTTAACCTCACGATCCATTATTTCGACGGGTTCTTCGATGAATTGGAGTTTTTCGTTGATTTGGATTTCATCTAACGGAATAGTTAGATCTTCTTTAGCAAAACATTTCTTCAAATTCGAGACGTGGAAAGTGTTATGTACAGCCGCGAGTTGTTGAGGTAACTCAAGTCGGTAAGCTACTGGTCCGACACGATCAATAATCTTGAATGGTCCAATATACCTTACTGATACCAAATCGTCCAACTGTGAAGACCCGTCCTAATCCATCCGGACGAAGTCCATATCGATTATAAACGATTCACAACAGTTGATTACATCGCGAGGTACTTGACCTCTATATGATACATTTTACAAACATTGCATTCGTTTTTGAAAAGACAAACTTTCATTACATCGAAAGTTGACAGGCATGCATACCATTTCATAATATATCCAACTATAATTGACTTGATAATAATCTTGATGAACTCGACGACTCGAATGCAACGTCTTTTGAAATATGCCATGAATGACTCCAAGTAATATCTATAAAATGAGCAAATACACAGCGGAAGATTTCTTTCGTACCTGAGAATAAACATGCTTTAAAGTGTCAACCAAAAGGTTGGTGAGTTCATTAGTTTAACTTAAACAATCGTTTCCATCATTTTAATAGACCACAAGATTTCAGATTTCCATTTCTCATAAACATACGTCCCATGCATAGAGACAAAAATATCATTCATATGGATTGAACACCTGGTAACCGACATTAACAATATGCATATATAAGAATATCCCCATCATTCCGGGATCCTCCTTCGGACATGATATAAATTTCGAAGTACTAAAACATCCGGTACTTTGGATGGGGCTTGTTGGGCCCGATAGATCTATCTTTAGGATTCGCGTCAATTAGGGTGTCTGTTCCCTAATTCTTAGATTACCAGACTTAATAAAAAGGGGCATATTCGACTTCGATAATCCAACTATAGAATGTAGTTTCACGTACTTGTGTCAATTTCGTAAAACAGTTATAAAAGTTGCGCATGTATTCTCAGCCCAAAAATATAAAGGGTAAAAAGGTAAATGAAACTCACGATACTGTATTTTGTAGTAAAAATACATATGACGTCATTGAACAATGCAGGGTTGGCCTCGGATTCACGAACCTATATCAATTGTGTATATATTAATACGTATAATGTAAGTTACAAAATTTCATTTATTAATATGTATTATTTATATATTATAGTTTTGTAGAATTTATTCTAACCTTTATTTTAAAAAGTATACTTATATTATATTTTAAGTTATATTTTATATATATATCTATTTTATGTATATATATCTATAATGATTTACGTTTATATAAATAGTGACATTAATATATTTATATACATATATTTGTGGTTAGTATTGTATTTATGAAATTTTATTAGTTTGTTATGTGAATTATTAATACAATCCTAGTATATACCATAAGTATATATATAGTGTACAAAAGATTTATTTGTTAAAATAATAATTTAGATAATAATGATTTACTAATAATAATAATAATTTTATTAATAATGATAATACTAATAGCAAAAAAAATGAAAATGATAACTGTTAATGATACTAATAATAATAACTCTAAAATAATATTAATACTAATACCATACTTATGTTAATAATAAGGGTTCTAATATTTATAAAATGATAAATGATAATCATAATAATACTAGTAAATATTAATGATGATACTGATAAATATGATATTATTAATTGTAAATGTACTGATGATACTATTATTTATAAACCGGTACAAATTCTAATATTGATGATAATAATATATTTTTATTTCCTTCATAAAATGTCGTTACAACGATAAACGTTACATATATGTCTCGTTTCAAAATCATTAAGTTAGTAGTCTTGTTTTTACATATGTAGTTCATTGTTAATATACTTAATGATATGTTTACTTATCATAGTATCATGTTAACTATATATATATCCATATATATGTCATCATATAGTTTTTACAAGTTTTAACATTCGTGAATCACCGGTCAACTTGGGTGGTCAATTGTCTATATGAAACATATTTCAATTAATCAAGTCTTAACAAGTTTGATTGTTTAACATGTTGGAAACATTTAATCATGTAAATATCAATCTCAATTAATATATATAAACATGGAAAAGTTCGGGTCACTACAGTACCTACCCGTTAAATAAATTTCGTCCCGAAATTTTAAGCTGTTGAAGGTGTTGATGAATCTTCTGGAAATAGATGCGGGTATTTCTTCTTCATCTGATCTTCACGCTCCCAGGTGAACTCGGGTCCTCTACGAGCATTCCATCGAACCTTAACAATTGGTATCTTTTTTTGCTTAAGTCTTTTAACCTCACGATCCATTATTTCGACGGGTTCTTCGATGAATTGGAGTTTTTCGTTGATTTGGATTTCATCTAACGGAATAGTTAGATCTTCTTTAGCAAAACATTTCTTCAAATTCGAGACGTGGAAAGTGTTATGTACAGCCGCGAGTTGTTGAGGTAACTCAAGTCGGTAAGCTACTGGTCCGACACGATCAATAATCTTGAATGGTCCAATATACCTTGGATTTAATTTCCCTCGTTTACCAAATCGAACAACGCCTTTCCAAGGTGAAACTTTAAGCATGACCATCTCTCTAATTTCAAATTCTATATCTTTTCTTTTAATGTCAGCGTAGCTCTTTTGTCGACTTTGGGCAGTTTTCAACCGTTGTTGAATTTGGATGATCTTCTCGGTAGTTTCTTGTATAATCTCCGGACCCGTAATCTGTCTATCCCCCACTTCACTCCAACAAATCGGAGACCTGCACTTTCCACCATAAAGTGCTTCAAACGGCGCCATCTCAATGCTTGAATGGTAGCTGTTGTTGTAGGAAAATTCTGCTAACGGTAGATGTCGATCCCAACTGTTTCTGAAATCAATAACACATGCTCGTAACATGTCTTCAAGCGTTTGTATTATCCTTTCGCTCTGCCCATCGGTTTGTGGATGATAGGCAGTACTCATGTCTAGACGAGTTCCTAATGCTTGCTGTAATGTCTGCCAGAATCTTGAAATAAATCTGCCATCCCTATCAGAGATAATAGAGATTGGTATTCCATGTCTGGAGACGACTTCCTTCAAATACAGTCGTGCTAACTTCTCCATCTTGTCATCTTCTCTTATTGGCAGGAAGTGTGCTGATTTGGTGAGACGATCAACTATTACCCAAATAGTATCAAAACCACTTGCAGTCCTTGGCAATTTAGTGATGAAATCCATGGTAATGTTTTCCCATTTCCATTCCGGGATTTCGGGTTGTTGAAGTAGACCTGATGGTTTCTGATGCTCAGCTTTGACCTTAGAACACGTCAAACATTCTCCTACATATTTAGCAACATCGGCTTTCATACCCGGCCACCAAAAATGATTCTTGAGATCCTTGTACATCTTCCCCGTTCCAGGATGTATTGAGTATCTGGTTTTATGAGCTTCTCTAAGTACCATTTCTCTCATATCTCCAAATTTTGGTACCCAAATCCTTTCAGCCCTATACCGGGTTCCGTCTTCCCGAATATTAAGATGCTTCTCCGATCCTTTGGGTATTTCATCCTTTAAATTTCCCTCTTTTAAAACTCCTTGTTGCGCCTCCTTTATTTGAGTAGTAATGTTATTATGAATCATTATATTCATATATTTTACTCGAATGGGTTCTCTATCCTTCCTGCTCAAGGCATCGGCTACCACATTTGCCTTCCCCGGGTGGTAACGAATCTCAAAATCGTAATCATTCAATAATTCAATCCACCTACGCTGCCTCATATTCAGTTGTTTCTGATTAAATATGTGTTGAAGACTTTTGTGGTCGGTATATATAATACTTTTGACCCCATATAAGTAGTGCCTCCAAGTCTTTAATGCAAAAACAACCGCGCCTAATTCCAAATCATGCGTCGTATAATTTTGTTCGTGAATCTTCAATTGTCTAGACGCATAAGCAATCACCTTCGTTCGTTGCATTAATACACAACCGAGACCTTGCTTTGATGCGTCACAATAAATCACAAAATCATCATTCCCTTCAGGCAATGACAATATAGGTGCCGTAGTTAGCTTTTTCTTCAATAACTGAAACGCTTTCTCTTGTTCATCATTCCATTCAAATTTCTTCCCTTTATGCGTTAATGCAGTCAAGGGTTTTGCTATTCTGGAAAAGTCTTGGATGAACCTTCTGTAGTAACCAGCTAGTCCTAAAAACTGGCGTATGTGTTTCGGAGTTTTCGGGGTTTCCCACTTTTCAACAGTTTCTATCTTTGCCGGATCCACCTTAATACCTTCTTTGTTCACTATGTGACCGAGGAATTGAACTTCTTCCAACCAAAATGCACACTTTGAAAACTTAGCGTACAATTCTTCCTTCCTCAATACTTCTAACACCTTTCTCAAATGTTCACCGTGTTCTTGGTCATTCTTTGAGTAAATAAGTATGTCATCAATGAAAACAATGACAAACTTGTCAAGGTATGGTCCACACACTCGGTTCATAAGGTCCATGAACACAGCTGGTGCATTAGTTAAACCAAACAGCATGACCATAAACTCGTAATGACCGTAACGTGTTCTGAAAGCAGTCTTTGGAATATCATCTTCTTTCACCCGCATTTGATGATACCCGGAACGTAAGTCAATCTTTGAATAAACAGACGAGCCTTGTAGTTGATCAAATAAGTCGTCGATTCTCGGTAGTGGGTAGCGGTTCTTGATGGTAAGTTTGTTCAACTCTCGGTAGTCGATACACAACCTGAATGTACCATCTTTCTTCTTGACAAACAAAACAGGAGCTCCCCACGGTGATGTGCTTGGTCGAATGAAACCACGCTCTAAAAGTTCTTGTAATTGGCTTTGCAGTTCTTTCATCTCGCTGGGTGCAAGTCTGTAAGGAGCACGAGCTATTGGTGCAGCTCCTGGTACAAGATCTATTTGAAATTCAACGGATCGATGTAGGGGTAATCCCGGTAATTCTTTCGAAAATACATCTACTTATCATCTGTATGAAATTACCTGCTTATCATTCTTAAGTCTAGACGCGTTTTCCTGCATTTATTGCATAACAGCGTATAGACAAAATTCACATCTTAGCATATCTGCTAATTAATATCTTAGCGTATTTATTACTGTGAACTTTGACTAACATCTTTCAAAGATTCTCCGAAATCTATGGGATTTTGGTATTATATATACATATGTAAATTATGTATTGAAGAATACCAAATTTAAATCCTACAATCTATTTCATAACAAAATTCCTCCCCTAATCATACGAGATGGATCCCTCAACCAGTTCGAACTCCTCAGATTTCGACAGCTATGTCGATATGGATTTCCATTCGAGCTCTGAAAACAGTGTGACCGGAATGGATCAACCAATCAGTCATCATCTATTCTGGATGAAATGGGGATGGGTTCGTAGCCTCCTCAATTATTGGAGACAAGAAGAAGGTGATCCTTTCCATCCACCAAATTGCCCTATTGGCGATGAACCTGAAGCACTTACCGGCGAACCTGTTCGTGAAACCATCTTCTATCTTATTTTCAGAGTATCTCGTCACGATTATATATTATATCAAATTCTAGATTTTATTTATCCGCTCGTCCCAACCGACAATCATCCCGGTATACTAGCAGAAGTTAACGAACTTCGTGCTCGCGTGACAGCTTTAGAGCTTATGGTGCAAGGATTACAAACACCATCAGCAGCACCAGCAGCATAATCAGTACCACCAGTAGCATCAACATCTCAAACCTCGATACCCTAAACATCAGCAGCATCACACGCCTCAACATCATAATCTGTATCTCGGATATCAACATCACACGCACCATAGATACCAAGGAGTACTAACAACAACAAACGATGAAGTATTGATTCATAACTTCATCAGAAGAACATTCTACGGTGATTATGTAATCTCTAAAGTCTTAGAGATTATCTATTTCTACCCTAACCCTAAATCAGATGAGTGAACCAAAATGATTCAAGGAAGAATCAAAACCCTAATAAGAATAGTGCGCGATTTACAAACTAGACTTGTTATACAAGCATCGCTAGTAGTTACCGGAAGTATCATCAGCAGCAACAGTACCGTTAGCATCACCAGTATAGTCAGTAACGTCAGCATCGTCAGAATCAACAACACTTATGACATCACATATTCCGTCAGTTCAAGAATCACTGTGGAAACCATTACGAATTAATAACGAGGATATTGTATCAACGAGTCATGAAGTATTACCTCAGTTCCTCTGAAGAATTTATATGTATATCCTATATATACATTTATAAAAATTTTTAACCATAAGAAATCTTTTCGTACTAAGCTATTATGTATGGAACTTAACTATCCGGTTAATTCATATTACTAATATGCTATGATGTACATTCTTCATTAACAATTTAATCATTGTTAACCACAATCTGTGTTTCAACTCAATGAATTTTATTTCATAATAAATCAAGTGTATAATTCAATAACATGTTTGATTTTACACTTTAATCTTTGATGCGCTGAAAACTTTCTATATCACATCAATCGTACCTTGCGAAGTTCGCAAGAATTCCACAAGCATCAACATTCTTCACTAAGGAAATATCAATAAGAATAAATATTGAAGTATTGATTACATTAGTGAGATACTCCGCAAAATTGTGTAATTTCTAATGTTTTAGAGATTTCTCATTTCTAATTCAAGCCGAAAATCAAATGAATTTAATATGATTTTAAACTCATTAAATCTGTATTATATCTGAAGAAAATATACTCACATATATTTTCATAAAGGCTGAAATGAAAATTCTTGTTCAAAATATTAATTGTGAAATTTTTTAACGGGTAGGTAATACCCGAGAAATATATTAAATTACAATTAATATGTTACGTTCTTCAATTCGGATCCAGCAATCATCAACTATACCAATATGCATTCTTCTATAGAAATCAAAACAACCATACTCATTCGAATCTAATTACATGCTCTGATTTTGGGAATTTCAGAATTTAACTCGAGATACAACCGAAATCATTATTCTTAGATCCTTACATTTTTCAAAGCTATATTTTGACTTCAAAACTATGATAGAACATCACTTTTAATAGTAACACTTATATGAATATGAAAATCATTTCGGGAGTCAGGACGATTTCATCATTTGGATATTGACTATGACAATCTGCATTTAAAACCTTTCGAAATTCCGGAAGACACTACAAACATTGAACAATCGAGATGATGATCCATCCACACATTATCCGAAGTCTTGTACCCGAAAAGCTCTCAAAACCAAAGTCGTAGTTTAACACGTACCCGCGTCGAATTCTTTAGCATTTATTAGCAAAAACAACACTTCAATTCCTTTTCAACGTAGCCAATTTTGTCACAGCTCCAGCAAGTCAACTTCGACTTTTCAGTTAGACCAGTCTTATAATAACCTTGATAGATACGTTGCCCATTCGTCATTGTTACTGGGGAACCTTTCATATTCCACCATATTACACCATCGTTTAATCATCTAAAAAAAAACACGATTCTTCTGAACCCACCTCGGATTGATAACCAATGACTCAGATATTATTGCATTAAATGCAGAGGAAACATAAAATTGGTAGATGGTCTGAACGGCCAAAAGTTTGATGATAGAAGATAGCGAGTTAATAAAGCTCGGAAAAAGAGAATATTTGGAACTGGAAAACGGATTGAGCAAAGTATGAAAGAGGCTGTGGATAAATCGCAAGGACTGAACCTGCTTTCAAAGGATCCAAGTGATTCAGTGCCTGCTGAACTCGTTAGCAAACACCCTACTTCTTATTCTAAACCTTCACAGACAGATATTCTTCGTCATCATCATATCTTAAATATTATAAGATATCTTCGTATCTTTCATTATACATATTCTCTATATTTCTGGAGATATTATCACAACTATTCTTATCTGAGATCATTTATCTCTCCGTAATATCTGCAGCATAAAATAAACTGTGTTAGTTTCTAAATTCTGGAAAATTCGAATATGAATGTTTTTGAAGTAGTGTTGGGAACTGATGTCTGGGTTAGTATAATATAATGACACTTGATCAACGTCATTATATTACAGTAATTCATGCTGAGTTTCTAATGGACGTGATGATTCACAGAACATACCGTCATCATGTACCATTTACACGACTCTTACATTCTATCTAATCTCTAAATATATCAAGAAAATATTTCTTGATGATTCGGTCTTTTCCAGGGTATTCTGGTAATTTGACAAATCAAGATCGTACCCTTTCAAATTCCTTCTTAGAACATTAATAATGTTCATTCCGAAATCCATAGGTTTCGAATTCCGGACCATTACAAGAGCTATTTAATCACAAGGAGAAGAAACGAAAGGACAAAGCTCCGAAATAGAAATTTGGAGTATAAACCGCAGCAAATAGAAGAGAGCATTAACTGTGGATGACAATGATTATAAAAGACAGAAGCAGGGACATCAAAGTATGAGGGAAGATATAAAACCCAACAACCACCCAGAAATTATAAACCATATATGTCAATGCATATAGCAACGTAAAGACATGGGAGAACTAAAAACACTATAAACCCTAGGGTATAGTAGAAGTAAACAGATTCTTCCGGTGGCAGATTAAAAAGAAGAATGACAGATATGAAAGTTAAGAGGATATCAAGGATCATGATGGGATGGAGCATATTAACAGATACTTTAAATTATGAATTGAGGAAGAAATAATAGAAGGTGTGAGTTGTAAGGAAATGGAGAGGATGGATTTATAGGGAAAAATATCCGACAGAGCAATCGAATCAGATTATTGCGTTTAGCCAAAGAAGATCTGAATCTCCTTAATTACCGAAAAATCAAATCTTATTATGAAGATTTCTTCTAAATTCCTTAAATTCCGGAAATCAATCTTGGATACGCCACCGGTTAAGTCAAACCTGCATTTATTCATTTTCACTCTTAAGTGATAGCTTCATTCGTACTCTTCATGAAAGCGAATAGTTTTATCCATATTAATCAATGATGATAAAACCCTATTTATCAGTTCATATACGTCATGAAAACATTCTTACTGTTAGCCATGACGACCTCTATCAAATTTCGGGACGAAATTTCTTTTAACGGGTAGGTACTGTGATGACCCGGAAATTTCCGATCAAATTTAAACTTTAATCTTTATATGTATCTGACACGATAAGCAAAATTTGTAATGTTGAGTCTCGAAAGCTTTGAAACTATATTCATGTAATCAAATACCCGTTGACCATGCCCAATGATTCACGAACAATTATGTGTAAATAAATATATGTGTGATTATTAAATTAAGATATAATTGAACGGATTAGTTGATATGAAAATAAGCTATGAGATCTAGTTTATGAACTTGGAAATGCTATCAAGGTATTGAATGAATAATATGTTACATGAATATATTGTTCGATGTAAGATATCGACAATATTAAAAGATAATATCAAATGATTGAATTATCAGATACCCTGAATTATGATTATGAGTCTTTGTTATGAGGTCCACTTTGAATTAGGAAAACCTTATTTTTTAACGGTATTCGGAAATTTAATAAAGTAAATTACATGAAAGAACAAAAGTGTCATTATTGAGGATTAGACAGAAGTTAGTGGAGATTTGAATTTCATAAAACTTGATTGATCTATTTTCAAACGTGCGAAAACATTTTTTTCTGAGATAATAGAACTTGTTATTTAAAATGTCTTTGTTTAAATAACGTAAGTTGGAGTATTGGTTACTAGATAGATATATAATGTGCAACGTGTAGTTAAAACATGTTTAGGTATATTAAATATATATAGGATTGCAAATTAGTTATGTAAACGATAGTAACATTTGTTATTTGATTCGATAGATATTAAGATATATTATTTAGAAAGATTAAGGTGATTAAATTAAATATGGACGTATATCAAATTAAGTTTTTTTTTAAAGTGTAAATGTACGTGTCATAAGATTTCCTAAACGAATTTAAAATAAACTTTGAACTATTATTAGTTTTCAAAAACTAATTATTATATTATTATATTAATACTTCCATGATTTACAATATGTACAAGTTTATATATTTTAAATAAAAATATATTTATATGTTACAAAAAGATGATTTACAATATCAAACTAGTCATAAAACGTTTTGATTTAAACTAATATTATTATATATGTTTTGATAAACAATGAGACTAGGATTTATAAAAGGAAATGATCAAAATACTTAAAAGATAAAGTTACACTTTAAGTGAGTTAGTTTTTAATTAATTTAAGTCTAGTTATTAATAAAGGTACATGTCACAAAACGTTTAATTTAAAATAAAATATTTTGACAAACAACGAGACTTTGATTTATAAAAAGAAATGACCACAACGCTCAACTTTACAAGTTATATTTTTATAAAGGTAATTTATTGTTATGTAAGTCTAATTTTTGTAAAAGGTACACGTCACGCAACATAAAAGGCTAGTTTTCTAAACGTACGAAGGTGCGCACGAAAAACTGAAAGTGGTACATGAGTCGTGAGATCACGTCCGTGTCATTTTTATAAAAATTATATTTTTACCATGAACGTAAATATAATATAATATTTAATTAATTCTAAAGATTAAATATATTATATATTAAATAATATATAAATAAAAACATATTGCGTATCATGAGAATTATGTGTGTAAACGAAGTGTCGGCTAGGGAAGTGAGTGGGATATGAGCTGGTAATTTACCTCATGCAATCGCATGATATTTTCACTTGAACTCCATGCGAGTGCATGGAGTCTAAAAGTTGGAAAACCCTTTATAAATGAAGTGGTCAAGTGTTCTTTACACACACATAAAAATCACGTCCATATTACTCCGTAAATTGTTATTTATATAATTATAGTTATTATTATTATTAAGATTATTATTATAAATCATATTATTATTATTAGTGGTATTAGTATTATTATTTATACATAAAATACTACGACGAGGTCATGAGCGAATTATTTTAAGACGGGTTTGTCGAGTAGGATAGGGCTAAGGAAATTATGGGTTATAGTCATGGAGGTGATGGGTAATGTTCATGAGTAGGCTCGCTAGGTCAATCTAGTGACTTTCATCTCCATTGCGTGTACGTACCCTTCCCGCAATATTGAATCTCAATATTGATATGTGAGTACTCTTAAATTAATTTTTATTTACTAATAGTGTATCCCTGACTAGTGCTCGAGAAAATAGAATTATGCATATTTGTATTTTTGATATTGCCCTTAGATAGGTTATGTTGAATCCTGAATTAGTTACACCTACGGTTGAGATAAGGTATAAGATATGCATGTCCTTGGAAAGCTAGCGAAAAATTAAAAACTTTTCATTTAGATATCGAATGGATTCGATGAACGGTTAGAAAGTTATGAATTAAACAATTAATTTCGTAATTAAAATTGCTGATAATAATTAGTGAACTAATTTTCTGGGTAATAAAAAGTGGTTATTTGGATTCTACTCGTCGAGTAGATGAATTTTCATATAAAGCACGTCTCGTTTCGTTGAACGGTTGTCAAGTTATGGATAAAAGAAGTTTTGTAAATTTTGATGAAACGTCGTTACGGAAACTGAAATTCTCATTGATCTGCGTTGTTTCAGATTAAAACAAAATTATCACTGAATTCTTTGCTGTAAGATGTAACAAACGACTCTGGTCGTTTGTCAATTCGAGTCTCGACGATTTTTCTAAAAATCGTCAAAGTTGACTGTTTTGTCACATTTTAAAATTCTAAAAAGAGCTGAAACTTTTTTATTAAAAATGTCAGTTTTGTATCAGTTGTCATGGTCGGCCTGATGTGTGTTTACTTTTGCCAAAAATCATGTTATATCTTTGTGGTAACGAGAATTTGAAGGCTTTGATTGATTAAAATGTTAATATTTATATCAATTAGTCTTTGTTTATTAATTATTAATATGAACTACTTTGATTTATTGATGTTTTTATTTCATACGTTTTGTTATTACCACGTACGAAAGACGATTCACAGAATTGTGCCTATTGTGTCCAGGAGCATTCGAAGATGAGGAAGAGAAGATCGACGCGTTTGTGAAAGGATTACCGGAAAGAATCCAAGAAGATATAAGTTCACACGAGCCCGCCTCCATACAACAGGCATGTAGAATGGCTCACAAACTAGTGAACCAGATTGAAGAAAGAATTAAAGAACAGACTGCTGAAGAGGCCAATGTGAAGCAAGTCAAAAGAAAGTGGGAGGAAAACGGTGATAAGAATCACCAATACAACAACAACAGCAATTACAACAATAATCGCAACAATTATCCCAACAATCGCAACATCAATCGCAACTACAACAAACGGCCCAACAACAACAACAACAACAACAACAACAACAGCAACTACAACAATCATCCCAACAACAATAATAACCGCAACAACAACAACAATCAGAAGCAACTATGCCAAAGGTGTGAAAAGAATCACTCGGGGTTCTGCACCAAATTTTGCAACAAGTGTAAAAGAAATGGTCATAGCGCGGCGAAGTGTGAGGTCTACGGACCAGGGGTTAATAGAACGAAAGGAACAAATGGTGTCGGAACGAGTAATGGCGGAGCAAGTAGTGTCGGAGCAAGTTATGCCAATGTAGTTTGTTATAAATGTGGAAAACCAGGCCACATTATTAGAAATTTCCCGAACCAGGAGAACACGAATGGACAAGGCCGTGGAAGAGTTTTCAATATTAATGCGGTAGAGGCACAGGAAGACCCGGAGCTTGTTACGGGTACGTTTCTTATTGACAATAAATCTGCTTACGTTTTATTTGATTCGGGTGCGGATAGAAGCTATATGAGTAGAGATTTTTGTGCTAAATTAAGTTGTCCATTGACGCCTTTGGATAGTAAATTTTTACTCGAATTAGCAAATGGTAAATTAATTTCAGCAGATAATATATGTCGGAATCGAGAAATTAAACTGGTTAGCGAAACATTTAAGATTGATTTGATACCAGTAGAGTTAGGGAGTTTTGATGTGATAATCGGTATGGACTGGTTGAAAGAAGTGAAAGCGGAGATCGTTTGTTACAAAAATGCAATTCGCATTATACGAGAAAAAGGAAAACCCTTAATGGTGTACGGAGAAAAGGGCAACACGAAGCTACATCTTATTAGTAATTTGAAGGCACAAAAACTAATAAGAAAAGGTTGCTATGCTGTTCTAGCACACGTCGAGAAAGTACAAACTGAAGAAAAGAGCATCAATGATGTTCCCATTGCAAAAGAATTTCCCGATGTATTTCCGAAAGAATTACCGGGATTACCCCCACATCGATCCGTTGAATTTCAAATAGATCTTGTACCAGGAGCTGCACCAATAGCTCGTGCTCCTTACAGACTCGCACCCAGCGAGATGAAAGAACTGCAAAGCCAATTACAAGAACTTTTAGAGCGTGGTTTCATTCGACCAAGCACATCACCGTGGGGAGCTCCTGTTTTGTTTGTCAAGAAGAAAGATGGTACATTCAGGTTGTGTATCGACTACCGAGAGTTGAACAAACTTACCATCAAGAACCGCTACCCACTACCGAGAATCGACGACTTATTTGATCAACTACAAGGCTCGTCTGTTTATTCAAAGATTGACTTACGTTCCGGGTATCATCAAATGCGGGTGAAAGAAGATGATATTCCAAAGACTGCTTTCAGAACACGTTACGGTCATTACGAGTTTATGGTCATGCCGTTTGGTTTAACTAATGCACCAGCTGTGTTCATGGACCTTATGAACCGAGTGTGTGGACCATACCTTGACAAGTTTGTCATTGTTTTCATTGATGACATACTTATTTACTCAAAGAATGACCAAGAACACGGTGAACATTTGAGAAAGGTGTTAGAAGTATTGAGGAAGGAAGAATTGTACGCTAAGTTTTCAAAGTGTGCATTTTGGTTGGAAGAAGTTCAATTCCTCGGTCACATAGTGAACAAAGAAGGTATTAAGGTGGATCCGGCAAAGATAGAAACTGTTGAAAAGTGGGAAACCCCGAAAACTCCGAAACACATACGCCAGTTTTTAGGACTAGCTGGTTACTACAGAAGGTTCATCCAAGACTTTTCCAGAATAGCAAAACCCTTGACTGCATTAACGCATAAAGGGAAGAAATTTGAATGGAATGATGAACAAGAGAAAGCGTTTCAGTTATTGAAGAAAAAGCTAACTACGGCACCTATATTGTCATTGCCTGAAGGGAATGATGATTTTGTGATTTATTGTGACGCATCAAAGCAAGGTCTCGGTTGTGTATTAATGCAACGAACGAAGGTGATTGCTTATGCGTCTAGACAATTGAAGATTCACGAACAAAATTATACGACGCATGATTTGGAATTAGGCGCGGTTGTTTTTGCATTAAAGACTTGGAGGCACTACTTATATGGGGTCAAAAGTATTATATATACCGACCACAAAAGTCTTCAACACATATTTAATCAGAAACAACTGAATATGAGGCAGCGTAGGTGGATTGAATTATTGAATGATTACGATTTTGAGATTCGTTACCACCCGGGGAAGGCAAATGTGGTAGCCGATGCCTTGAGCAGGAAGGATAGAGAACCCATTCGAGTAAAATCTATGAATATAATGATTCATAATAACATTACTACTCAAATAAAGGAGGCGCAACAAGGAGTTTTAAAAGAGGGAAATTTAAAGGATGAAATACCCAAAGGATCGGAGAAGCATCTTAATATTCGGGAAGACGGAACCCGGTATAGGGCTGAAAGGATTTGGGTACCAAAATTTGGAGATATGAGAGAAATGGTACTTAGAGAAGCTCATAAAACCAGATACTCAATACATCCTGGAACGGGGAAGATGTACAAGGATCTCAAGAATCATTTTTGGTGGCCGGGTATGAAAGCCGATGTTGCTAAATACGTAGGAGAATGTTTGACGTGTTCTAAGGTCAAAGCTGAGCATCAGAAACCATCAGGTCTACTTCAACAACCCGAAATCCCGGAATGGAAATGGGAAAACATTACCATGGATTTCATCACTAAATTGCCAAGGACTGCAAGTGGTTTTGATACTATTTGGGTAATAGTTGATCGTCTCACCAAATCAGCACACTTCCTACCAATAAGAGAAGATGACAAGATGGAGAAGTTAGCACGACTGTATTTGAAGGAAGTCGTCTCCAGACATGGAATACCAATCTCTATTATCTCTGATAGGGATGGCAGATTTATTTCAAGATTCTGGCAGACATTACAGCAAGCATTAGGAACTCGTCTAGACATGAGTACTGCCTATCATCCACAAACTGATGGGCAGAGCGAAAGGACGATACAAACGCTTGAAGACATGCTACGAGCATGTGTTATTGATTTCGGAAACAGTTGGGATCGACATCTACCGTTAGCAGAATTTTCCTACAACAACAGCTACCATTCAAGCATTGAGATGGCGCCGTTTGAAGCACTTTATGGTAGAAAGTGCAGGTCTCCAATTTGTTGGAGTGAGGTGGGGGATAGACAGATTACGGGTCCGGAGATTATACAAGAAACTACCGAGAAGATCATCCAAATTCAACAACGGTTGAAAACCGCCCAAAGTCGACAAAAGAGCTACGCTGACATTAAAAGAAAAGATATACAATTTGAAATTGGAGAGATGGTCATGCTTAAAGTTTCACCTTGGAAAGGCGTTGTTCGATTTGGTAAACGAGGGAAATTAAATCCAAGGTATATTGGACCATTCAAGATTATTGATCGTGTCGGACCAGTAGCTTACCGACTTGAGTTACCTCAACAACTCGCGGCTGTACATAACACTTTCCACGTCTCGAATTTGAAGAAATGTTTTGCTAAAGAAGATCTAACTATTCCGTTAGATGAAATCCAAATCAACGAAAAACTCCAATTCATCGAAGAACCCGTCGAAATAATGGATCGTGAGGTTAAAAGACTTAAGCAAAACAAGATACCAATTGTTAAGGTTCGATGGAATGCTCGTAGAGGAACCGAGTTCACCTGGGAGCGTGAAGATCAGATGAAGAAGAAATACCCGCATCTATTTCCAGAAGATTCATCAACACCTTCAACAGCTTAAAATTTCGGGACGAAATTTATTTAACGGGTAGGTACTGTAGTGACCCGAACTTTTCCATGTTTATATATATTAATTGAGATTGATATTTACATGATTAAATGTTTCCAACATGTTAAACAATCAAACTTGTTAAGACTTGATTAATTGAAATATGTTTCATATAGACAATTGACCACCCAAGTTGACCGGTGATTCACGAATGTTAAAACTTGTAAAAACTATATGATGACATATATATGGATATATATATAGTTAACATGATACTATGATAAGTAAACATATCATTAAGTATATTAACAATGAACTACATATGTAAAAACAAGACTACTAACTTAATGATTTTGAAACGAGACATATATGTAACGTTTATCGTTGTAACGACATTTAATGTATATATATCATATTAAGAGATATTCGTACATCATAATATCATGATAATATAATAATTTAAAATCTCTTTTGTTATTATAAACATTGGGTTAACAACATTTAACAAGATCGTTAACCTAAAGGTTTCAAAACAACACTTACATGTAACGACTAACGATGACTTAACGACTCAGTTAAAATGTATATACATGTAGTGTTTTAATATGTATTTATACACTTTTGAAAGACTTCAATACACTTATCAAAATACTTCTACTTAACAAAAATGCTTACAATTACATTCTCGTTCAGTTTCATCAACAATTCTACTCGTATGCACCCGTATTCGTACTCGTACAATACACAGCTTTTAGATGTATGTACTATTGGTATATACACTCCAATGATCAGCTCTTAGCAGCCCATGTGAGTCACCTAACACATGTGGGAACCATCATTTGGCAACTAGCATGAAATATCTCATAAGATTACAAAAATATGAGTAATCATTCATGACTTATTTACATGAAAACAAAATTACATATCCTTTATATCTAATCCATACACCAATGACCAAAAACACCTACAAACACTTTCATTCTTCAATTTTCTTCATCTAATTGAACTCTCTCAAGTTCTATCTTCAAGTTCTAAGTGTTCTTCATAAATTCCAAAAGTTCTAGTTTCATAAAATCAAGAATACTTTCAAGTTTGCTAGCTCACTTCCAATCTTGTAAGGTGATCATCCAACCTCAGGAAATCTTTGTTTCTTACAGTAGGTTATCATTCTAATACAAGGTAATAATCATATTCAAACTTTGGTTCAATTTCTATAACTATAACAATCTTATTTCAAGTGATGATCTTACTTGAACTTGTTTTCGTGTCATGATTTTGCTTCAAGAACTTTGAGCCATCCAAGGATCCATTGAAGCTAGATCCATTTTTCTCTTTTCCAGTAGGTTCATCCAAGGAACTTAAGGTAGTAATGATGTTCATAACATCATTCGATTCATACATATAAAGCTATCTTATTCGAAGGTTTAAACTTGTAATCACTAGAACATAGTTTAGTTAATTCTAAACTTGTTCGCAAACAAAAGTTAATCCTTCTAACTTGACTTTTAAAATCAACTAAACACATGTTCTATATCTATATGATATGCTAACTTAATGATTTAAAACCTGGAAACACGAAAAACACCGTAAAACCGGATTTACGCCGTCGTAGTAACACCGCGGGCTGTTTTGGGTTAGTTAATTAAAAACTATGATAAACTTTGATTTAAAAGTTGTTATTCTGAGAAAATGATTTTTATTATGAACATGAAACTATATCCAAAAATTATGGTTAAACTCAAAGTGGAAGTATGTTTTCTAAAATGGTCATCTAGACGTCGTTCTTTCGACTGAAATGACTACCTTTACAAAAACGACTTGTAACTTATTTTTCCGACTAGAAACCTATACTTTTTTTGTTTAGATTCATAAAATAGAGTTCAATATGAAACCATAGCAATTTGATTCACTCAAAACGGATTTAAAATGAAGAAGTTATGGGTAAAACAAGATTGGATAATTTTTCTCATTTTAGCTACGTGAAAATTGGTAACAAATCTATTCCAACCATAACTTAATCAACTTGTATTATATATTATGTAATCTTGAGATACCATAGACACGTATACAATGTTTCGACCTATCATGTCGACACATCTATATATATTTCGGAACAACCATAGACACTCTATATGTGAATGTTGGAGTTAGCTATACAGGGTTGAGGTTGATTCCAAAATATATATAGTTTGAGTTGTGATCAATACTGAGATACGTATACACTGGGTCGTGGATTGATTCAAGATAATATTTTTCGATTTATTTCTGTACATCTAACTGTGGACAACTAGTTGTAGGTTACTAACGAGGACAGCTGACTTAATAAACTTAAAACATCAAAATATATTAAAAGTGTTGTAAATATATTTTGAACATACTTTGATATATATGTATATATTGTTATAGGTTCGTGAATCAACCAGTGGCCAAGTCTTACTTCCCGACGAAGTAAAAATCTGTGAAAGTGAGTTATAGTCCCACTTTTAAAATCTAATATTTTTGGGATGAGAATACATGCAGGTTTTATAAATGATTTACAAAATAGACACAAGTACGTGAAACTACATTCTATGGTTGAATTATCAAAATCGAATATGCCCCTTTTTATTAAGTCTGGTAATCTAAGAATTAGGGAACAGACACCCTAATTGACGCGAATCCTAAAGATAGATCTATTGGGCCTAACAAACCCCATCCAAAGTACCGGATGCTTTAGTACTTCGAAATTTATATCATATCCGAAGGGTGTCCCGGAATGATGGGGATATTCTTATATATGCATCTTGTTATTGTCGGTTACCAGGTGTTCACCATATGAATGATTTTTATCTCTATGTATGGGATGTGTATTGAAATATGAAATCTTGTGGTCTATTGTTACGATTTGATATATATAGGTTAAACCTATAACTCACCAACATTTTTGCTGACGTTTTAAGCATGTTTATTCTCAGGTGATTATTAAGAGCTTCCGCTGTCGCATACTTAAATAAGGACAAGATTTGGAGTCCATGCTTGTATGATATTGTGTAAAAACTGCATTCAAGAAACTTATTTTGTTGTAACATATTTGTATTGTAAACCATTATGTAATGGTCGTGTGTAAACAGGATATTTTAGATTATCATTATTTGATAATCTACGTAAAGCTTTTTAAACCTTTATTGATGAAATAAAGGTTATGGTTTGTTTAAAAATGAATGCAGTCTTTGAAAAACGTCTCATATAGAGGTCAAAACCTCGCAACGAAATCAATTAATATGGAACGTTTTTAATCAATAAGAACGGGACATTTCAGTTGGTATCTGTGAAAATCTGTGAAAGAAATGGCACCGACTACTCGACACACCGTGAATATGAATGAAGAGGAATTCCGTACTTTTCTAGCTTCAAACATAGCCGCAGTACAGGCTGCGCTACATACCAACAATAACCTTGGATCTAGCAGTACAGGAAATCGTGTAGGATGCACCTACAAAGAATTCACTGCCTGCAAACCTTTGGAATTTGATGGAACCGAAGGACCGATCGGATTGAAACGGTGGACCGAGAAGGTTGAATCGGTGTTTGCCATAAGTAAGTGTACTGAAGAGGACAAAGTGAAGTACGCTACGCATACCTTCACAGGTTCTGCGTTAACATGGTGGAATACCTATCTAGAGCAAGTGGGACAAGATGATGCGTACGCACTACCGTGGTCAGCATTCAAGCACTTGATGAACGAGAAGTACCGTCCCAGAACCGAGGTCAATAAGCTCAAGACAGAACTTAGAGGGTTACGAACCCAAGGATTTGATATTACCACGTACGAAAGACGATTCACAGAATTGTGCCTATTGTGTCCAGGAGCATTCGAAGATGAGGAAGAGAAGATCGACGCGTTTGTGAAAGGATTACCGGAAAGAATCCAAGAAGATATAAGTTCACACGAGCCCGCCTCCATACAACAGGCATGTAGAATGGCTCACAAACTAGTGAACCAGATTGAAGAAAGAATTAAAGAACAGACTGCTGAAGAGGCCAATGTGAAGCAAGTCAAAAGAAAGTGGGAGGAAAACGGTGATAAGAATCACCAATACAACAACAACATCAATTACAACAATAATCGCAACAATTATCCCAACAATCGCAACATCAATCGCAACTACAACAAACGGCCCAACAACAACAACAACAACAACAACAACAGCAACTACAACAATCATCCCAACAACAATAATAACCGCAACAACAACAACAATCAGAAGCAACTATGCCAAAGGTGTGAAAAGAATCACTCGGGGTTCTGCACCAAATTTTGCAACAAGTGTAAAAGAAATGGTCATAGCGCGGCGAAGTGTGAGGTCTACGGACCAGGGGTTAATAGAACGAAAGGAACAAATGGTGTCGGAACGAGTAATGGCGGAGCAAGTAGTGTCGGAGCAAGTTATGCCAATGTAGTTTGTTATAAATGTGGAAAACCAGGCCACATTATTAGAAATTGCCCGAACCAGGAGAACACGAATGGACAAGGCCGTGGAAGAGTTTTCAATATTAATGCGGTAGAGGCACAGGAAGACCCGGAGCTTGTTACGGGTACGTTTCTTATTGACAATAAATCTGCTTACGTTTTATTTGATTCTGGTGCGGATAGAAGCTATATGAGTAGAGATTTTTGTGCTAAATTAAGTTGTCCATTGACGCCTTTGGATAGTAAATTTTTACTCGAATTAGCAAATGGTAAATTAATTTCAGCAGATAATATATGTCGGAATCGAGAAATTAAACTGGTTAGCGAAACATTTAAGATTGATTTGATACCAGTAGAGTTAGGGAGTTTTGATGTGATAATCGGTATGGACTGGTTGAAAGAAGTGAAAGCGGAGATCGTTTGTTACAAAAATGCAATTCGCATTATACGAGAAAAAGGAAAACCCTTAATGGTGTACGGAGAAAAGGGCAACACGAAGCTACATCTTATTAGTAATTTGAAGGCACAAAAACTAATAAGAAAAGGTTGCTATGCTGTTCTAGCACACGTCGAGAAAGTACAAACTGAAGAAAAGAGCATCAATGATGTTCCCATTGCAAAAGAATTTCCCGATGTATTTCCGAAAGAATTACCGGGATTACCCCCACATCGATCCGTTGAATTTCAAATAGATCTTGTACCAGGAGCTGCACCAATAGCTCGTGCTCCTTACAGACTCGCACCCAGCGAGATGAAAGAACTGCAAAGCCAATTACAAGAACTTTTAGAGCGTGGTTTCATTCGACCAAGCACATCACCGTGGGGAGCTCCTGTTTTGTTTGTCAAGAAGAAAGATGGTACATTCAGGTTGTGTATCGACTACCGAGAGTTGAACAAACTTACCATCAAGAACCGCTACCCACTACCGAGAATCGACGACTTATTTGATCAACTACAAGGCTCGTCTGTTTATTCAAAGATTGACTTACGTTCCGGGTATCATCAAATGCGGGTGAAAGAAGATGATATTCCAAAGACTGCTTTCAGAACACGTTACGGTCATTACGAGTTTATGGTCATGCCGTTTGGTTTAACTAATGCACCAGCTGTGTTCATGGACCTTATGAACCGAGTGTGTGGACCATACCTTGACAAGTTTGTCATTGTTTTCATTGATGACATACTTATTTACTCAAAGAATGACCAAGAACACGGTGAACATTTGAGAAAGGTGTTAGAAGTATTGAGGAAGGAAGAATTGTACGCTAAGTTTTCAAAGTGTGCATTTTGGTTGGAAGAAGTTCAATTCCTCGGTCACATAGTGAACAAAGAAGGTATTAAGGTGGATCCGGCAAAGATAGAAACTGTTGAAAAGTGGGAAACCCCGAAAACTCCGAAACACATACGCCAGTTTTTAGGACTAGCTGGTTACTACAGAAGGTTCATCCAAGACTTTTCCAGAATAGCAAAACCCTTGACTGCATTAACGCATAAAGGGAAGAAATTTGAATGGAATGATGAACAAGAGAAAGCGTTTCAGTTATTGAAGAAAAAGCTAACTACGGCACCTATATTGTCATTGCCTGAAGGGAATGATGATTTTGTGATTTATTGTGACGCATCAAAGCAAGGTCTCGGTTGTGTATTAATGCAACGAATGAAGGTGATTGCTTATGCGTCTAGACAATTGAAGATTCACGAACAAAATTATACGACGCATGATTTGGAATTAGGCGCGGTTGCTTTTGCATTAAAGACTTGGAGGCACTACTTATATGGGGTCAAAAGTATTATATATACCGACCACAAAAGTCTTCAACACATATTTAATCAGAAACAACTGAATATGAGGCAGCGTAGGTGGATTGAATTATTGAATGATTACGATTTTGAGATTTGTTACCACCCGGGGAAGGCAAATGTGGTAGCCGATGCCTTGAGCAGGAAGGATAGAGAACCCATTCGAGTAAAATCTATGAATATAATGATTCATAATAACATTACTACTCAAATAAAGGAGGCGCAACAAGGAGTTTTAAAAGAGGGAAATTTAAAGGATGAAATACCCAAAGGATCGGAGAAGCATCTTAATATTCGGGAAGACGGAACCCGGTATAGGGCTGAAAGGATTTGGGTACCAAAATTTGGAGATATGAGAGAAATGGTACTTAGAGAAGCTCATAAAACCAGATACTCAATACATCCTGGAACGGGGAAGATGTACAAGGATCTCAAGAATCATTTTTGGTGGCCGGGTATGAAAGCCGATGTTGCTAAATACGTAGGAGAATGTTTGACGTGTTCTAAGGTCAAAGCTGAGCATCAGAAACCATCAGGTCTACTTCAACAACCCGAAATCCCGGAATGGAAATGGGAAAACATTACCATGGATTTCATCACTAAATTGCCAAGGACTGCAAGTGGTTTTGATACTATTTGGGTAATAGTTGATCGTCTCACCAAATCAGCACACTTCCTACCAATAAGAGAAGATGACAAGATGGAGAAGTTAGCACGACTGTATTTGAAGGAAGTCGTCTCCAGACATGGAATACCAATCTCTATTATCTCTGATAGGGATGGCAGATTTATTTCAAGATTCTGGCAGACATTACAGCAAGCATTAGGAACTCGTCTAGACATGAGTACTGCCTATCATCCACAAACTGATGGGCAGAGCGAAAGGACGATACAAACGCTTGAAGACATGCTACGAGCATGTGTTATTGATTTCGGAAACAGTTGGGATCGACATCTACCGTTAGCAGAATTTTCCTACAACAACAGCTACCATTCAAGCATTGAGATGGCGCCGTTTGAAGCACTTTATGGTAGAAAGTGCAGGTCTCCAATTTGTTGGAGTGAGGTGGGGGATAGACAGATTACGGGTCCGGAGATTATACAAGAAACTACCGAGAAGATCATCCAAATTCAACAACGGTTGAAAACCGCCCAAAGTCGACAAAAGAGCTACGCTGACATTAAAAGAAAAGATATACAATTTGAAATTGGAGAGATGGTCATGCTTAAAGTTTCACCTTGGAAAGGCGTTGTTCGATTTGGTAAACGAGGGAAATTAAATCCAAGGTATATTGGACCATTCAAGATTATTGATCGTGTCGGACCAGTAGCTTACCGACTTGAGTTACCTCAACAACTCGCGGCTGTACATAACACTTTCCACGTCTCGAATTTGAAGAAATGTTTTGCTAAAGAAGATCTAACTATTCCGTTAGATGAAATCCAAATCAACGAAAAACTCCAATTCATCGAAGAACCCGTCGAAATAATGGATCGTGAGGTTAAAAGACTTAAGCAAAACAAGATACCAATTGTTAAGGTTCGATGGAATGCTCGTAGAGGACCCGAGTTCACCTGGGAGCGTGAAGATCAAATGAAGAAGAAATACCCGCATCTATTTCCAGAAGATTCATCAACACCTTCAACAGCTTAAAATTTCGGGACGAAATTTATTTAACGGGTAGGTACTGTAGTGACCCGAACTTTTCCATGTTTATATATATTAATTGAGATTGATATTTACATGATTAAATGTTTCCAACATGTTAAACAATCAAACTTGTTAAGACTTGATTAATTGAAATATGTTTCATATAGACAATTGACCACCCAAGTTGACCGGTGATTCACGAATGTTAAAACTTGTAAAAACTATATGATGACATATATATGGATATATATATAGTTAACATGATACTATGATAAGTAAACATATCATTAAGTATATTAACAATGAACTACATATGTAAAAACAAGACTACTAACTTAATGATTTTGAAACGAGACATATATGTAACGTTTATCGTTGTAACGACATTTAATGTATATATATCATATTAAGAGATATTCGTACATCATAATATCATGATAATATAATAATTTAAAATCTCTTTTGTTATTATAAACATTGGGTTAACAACATTTAACAAGATCGTTAACCTAAAGGTTTCAAAACAACACTTACATGTAACGACTAACGATGACTTAACGACTCAGTTAAAATGTATATACATGTAGTGTTTTAATATGTATTTATACACTTTTGAAAGACTTCAATACACTTATCAAAATACTTCTACTTAACAAAAATGCTTACAATTACATTCTCGTTCAGTTTCATCAACAATTCTACTCGTATGCACCCGTATTCGTACTCGTACAATACACAGCTTTTAGATGTATGTACTATTGGTATATACACTCCAATGATCAGCTCTTAGCAGCCCATGTGAGTCACCTAACACATGTGGGAACCATCATTTGGCAACTAGCATGAAATATCTCATAAGATTACAAAAATATGAGTAATCATTCATGACTTATTTACATGAAAACAAAATTACATATCCTTTATATCTAATCCATACACCAACGACCAAAAACACCTACAAACACTTTCATTCTTCAATTTTCTTCATCTAATTGAACTCTCTCAAGTTCTATCTTCAAGTTCTAAGTGTTCTTCATAAATTCCAAAAGTTCTAGTTTCATAAAATCAAGAATACTTTCAAGTTTGCTAGCTCACTTCCAATCTTGTAAGGTGATCATCCAACCTCAAGAAATCTTTGTTTCTTACAGTAGGTTATCATTCTAATACAAGGTAATAATCATATTCAAACTTTGGTTCAATTTCTATAACTATAACAATCTTATTTCAAGTGATGATCTTACTTGAACTTGTTTTCGTGTCATGATTTTGCTTCAAGAACTTTGAGCCATCCAAGGATCCATTGAAGCTAGATCCATTTTTCTCTTTTCCAGTAGGTTCATCCAAGGAACTTAAGGTAGTAATGATTTTCATAACATCATTCGATTCATACATATAAAGCTATCTTATTCGAAGGTTTAAACTTGTAATCACTAGAACATAGTTTAGTTAATTCTAAACTTGTTCGCAAACAAAAGTTAATCCTTCTAACTTGACTTTTAAAATCAACTAAACACATGTTCTATATCTATATGATATGCTAACTTAATGATTTAAAACCTGGAAACACGAAAAACACCGTAAAACCGGATTTACGCCGTCGTAGTAACACCGCGGGCTGTTTTGGGTTAGTTAATTAAAAACTATGATAAACTTTGATTTAAAAGTTGTTATTCTGAGAAAATGATTTTTATTATGAACATGAAACTATATCCAAAAATTATGGTTAAACTCAAAGTGGAAGTATGTTTTCTAAAATGGTCATCTAGACGTCGTTCTTTCGACTGAAATGACTACCTTTACAAAAACGACTTGTAACTTATTTTTCCGACTAGAAACCTATACTTTTTTTGTTTAGATTCATAAAATAGAGTTCAATATGAAACCATAGCAATTTGATTCACTCAAAACGGATTTAAAATGAAGAAGTTATGGGTAAAACAAGATTGGATAATTTTTCTCATTTTAGCTACGTGAAAATTGGTAACAAATCTATTCCAACCATAACTTAATCAACTTGTATTATATATTATGTAATCTTGAGATACCATAGACACGTATACAATGTTTCGACCTATCATGTCGACACATCTATATATATTTCGGAACAACCATAGACACTCTATATGTGAATGTTGGAGTTAGCTATACAGGGTTGAGGTTGATTCCAAAATATATATAGTTTGAGTTGTGATCAATACTGAGATACGTATACACTGGGTCGTGGATTGATTCAAGATAATATTTATCGATTTATTTCTGTACATCTAACTGTGGACAACTAGTTGTAGGTTACTAACGAGGACAGCTGACTTAATAAACTTAAAACATCAAAATATATTAAAAGTGTTGTAAATATATTTTGGACATACTTTGATATATATGTATATATTGTTATAGGTTCGTGAATCAACCAGTGGCCAAGTCTTACTTCCCGACGAAGTAAAAATCTGTGAAAGTGAGTTATAGTCCCACTTTTAAAATCTAATATTTTTGGGATGAGAATACATGCAGGTTTTATAAATGATTTACAAAATAGACACAAGTACGTGAAACTACATTCTATGGTTGAATTATCAAAATCGAATATGCCCCTTTTTATTAAGTCTGGTAATCTAAGAATTAGGGAACAGACACCCTAATTGACGCGAATCCTAAAGATAGATCTATTGGGCCTAACAAACCCCATCCAAAGTACCGGATGCTTTAGTACTTCGAAATTTATATCATATCCGAAGGGTGTCCCGGAATGATGGGGATATTCTTATATATGCATCTTGTTATTGTCGGTTACCAGGTGTTCACCATATGAATGATTTTTATCTCTATGTATGGGATGTGTATTGAAATATGAAATCTTGTGGTCTATTGTTACGATTTGATATATATAGGTTAAACCTATAACTCACCAACATTTTTGTTGACGTTTTAAGCATGTTTATTCTCAGGTGATTATTAAGAGCTTCCGCTGTCGCATACTTAAATAAGGACAAGATTTGGAGTCCATGCTTGTATGATATTGTGTAAAAACTGCATTCAAGAAACTTATTTTGTTGTAACATATTTGTATTGTAAACCATTATGTAATGGTCGTGTGTAAACAGGATATTTTAGATTATCATTATTTGATAATCTACGTAAAGCTTTTTAAACCTTTATTGATGAAATAAAGGTTATGGTTTGTTTAAAAATGAATGCAGTCTTTGAAAAACGTCTCATATAGAGGTCAAAACCTCGCAACGAAATCAATTAATATGGAACGTTTTTAATCAATAAGAACGGGACATTTCAGTTGGTATCAGAGCGGTGGTCTTAGCGAACCAGGTCTTGCATTAGTGAGTCTAACTGATAGTCGTTAGAATGCATTAATGAGTCTGGACTTCGACCGTGTTTGCATGTCAAAAGTTTTGCTTATCATTTAGTGTCGAAAAATTATTTGCTTATCATCCTTAAAGTCTAAGACACGTCTTACTGCCTTTATTGCATAGACAGTGTATAGTTAAATTCATATCTTAGCGTATCTGTTATTGTTACCTTTGCCTGACAGCTTCCGTAGATTCCTCCGTAGCTTATGGGATTTTAGTATTATATATGCATATGTAAATTATGTATTGCAGGGTACTAATCTACATCCTATAATCTATTTTTTATCGAAAATCCTTCATCTGATCGTACGAGATGAATCCCTCAACCAGTTCGAGTCCATCTGATTTCGATAGCTATTTCGATAGTTATTCCGACAGCTATTTCGATATGGATTTCCACTCGAGCTCCGAAAGCAGAGTAACCGGAATGAATCGATCAATTAGCCATCATCTATTCTGAATGAATTGGAGATGGGTTCGTAGTCGACTTAATCAATGGAAACGCGAAGAAGGCGATCATTTCCACTAACCAAATTCACCTCTTGACAATGGACCTAAAACGTTTACCGGCGAACCTGTTCGAGACACCATTTTCTCTCTCATTTCCAAAGTATCTCATCACGATCATATACTATCTCAGATTCTAAACCTCATTCATCCGCTCGTCCGAACCGACAATCATCCCGGTGTAATAGAAGAAGTTAACGAACTTCGCGCATAAGTTGTAGTCTTGGAAAATATGGTGCAAAACGTACCAGCTTCATCCAAATCACCGGCACCAACGGTACCACCAACAACCCAAATTTCAATATCACATGCCTCAACATCTCAATCTATACCTCGAGTATAATCATCGTTCTACATGACATTCTACATGACATTCTACATCAGTTATCTTCGTTCGACATGGTGATTATGTAATCTCTAATGTTTTAGAGATTATTTATTCTAGTTCCAACTGAAAACTAAATGAGTTTAATATCATGTTAACTCATTAAATTCATGATTACATCTGAAGAAAATATATATGTATATATGTTTTCATAAAGATTGTAATTAAAAATTCTTTTGTACAAACTGTTAATAATAAAAATATTTTAACGGGTAGGTAATACCCGAGGAATATTTAAATTTCACATTAATAAGTTACACTGTATATTCTTCGAATCTGATTCAACAGTTATTCACTATCCTATTTACAACCACCGGGATACTTATCCGTTCACCAAAGAATAACTATTTTCATTCAAATTCAATTTCATATTTGAATTTTGACCTATCAGAATCCAACAAGTGGCATAATGAAGAAATAATGGACACAATAAAAATTGATTAGAAACAGACTAATTAACAATATTAAATTTTATTAAGAAACCACGCTAACAAAATCCTAGCTAACTGTTCCTAGCTAACTGTTAATTCCGTATTACATTTTATTTATCGCAATTTATTTATCGCAATTTATTTTATCGCAATTTATATTCTCGCAATTTTATTTATTGTCATTTAATTTCTGTTATTTACTTTACGCACTTTATTTATCGTCATTTAATTTCTGTTATTTATTTTACGCACTTTAAATATCGGGACACGTATACAAGGTTTTGACATATCATATCGACACATCTATATATATTATTTGGAATCACCATAGACACTCTATATGCAGTAATGATCGAGTTCTCTATACAGGGTTGAGGTTGATTCTATAATAATATATATACTTTGAGTTGTGATCGAGTCTGAGACATGTACACGGGTCACGATACGTATTAATTAATTCAAATATTATATATTAAACTATATATGAATGATTGCACTGTCAACTGTGGACTATCGACTGTGGACTAATAACATTGGACAATTAAAATGAATTAAAATATTGAATATAACATATGAAACTAAACAATTCTTCAAGTTTGCCACTTGATTTCGTCTTAAACCTCATTTGTATCTTCACGATTACATTCTGCGTTCAAACCTTTCATGATTCTTGAAAACACCTCAATCGATAGGATGAATCAACCGCACTTCATCTACGGAAGGAAAGATTTATGCATATAGTTATGCACCTGAGAAACTCTCTGCAATTGAGTAAAAGTTCAACACGTAGCCGCGTCAGATCCTTTGGCATTTATTAACAAAAACAACTTTGCGATCCCTTTTCAAAATTAGCCAATTTTGTCACAACTCCAACAAGTCAACTTCGACTTTTCGTACGAAACAACCTTATTATAACGTTTATATATACGCGTGCTCTTTTATTGTTACCAGGTAACCTTTCATATTCCATCATATTACCATCAGCGTTTAATCATCTAAAAACACAATTCTCCTGAAACCACCTCGGATTAATAACCGATGATTCAGATATCATAGCATTAAATGCAGAGGAAACAGAAAAATTGTAGATGGTCTAAACGGACAAAAGTTTGATGATAAAGAAAGGAGTGTTAGGAACGCTCGATAGAAAATTGGGTATTGAAAAACAGATTGAGTTACCCATGAAGGAGACCAAGGACAAATACAAGGACCAAATCCTATATTCAAAGGATTCAGGTAATTCTGGATCCGTTGAAATCTTTAGAGAATATCTTGCTCCGAAGTCATGTTAAAATCTTGCGGAAAATCTTTCTCCATCAACCGTCGAACTTAGAAATTCCAAAATATCATCATCAATATCTTTGATATTTCTGAGGATATTTTCATAAATATTCTCGTCCGAAATTATATACCTCTTCGTACTTCCTGTGTATCAATATATTGGAAACATTCAATAGAAAATATAGTACCGAAAAGCAGATTATGCGAAACTATGAAGAAAGCCGTGGATAAATCACAAAGAATAAGTTTGACTTCAAAGAATCCAAATAATTCAATGTCTGCTAAAGTCTATAGTGAATAACTTGCTCCTTACTCTAAACCCTTGCAGACAATAGTTTCTATCATCCTCTGATCTTTAGATATTCTGAGATATTATCGTACCTTTCATTATAAATATCCTCCATATTTCTGGAGATATTTTTATAACTATTCTTATCTGAAATCATTAATCTTTTCGTGCTATCAGTATTACATCATATAGAAACTGTTAGTTTCTATATTCTGTAAATTTTCAAGCTTAAAATATGAATGTTATTGTAGTAATGATGGGAACTGATGCATGAGTTAGTATAATATAATGACACTTGATCAACGTGATTATATTACAGTAAGTCATGCTGAGTTTCTAAATGAAACGTGATGATTCACAGATCATAACGTCATCATGTGCCATGTTACATAACTCTTTCATCCTACTTAACTCCGTAACAAATCAAGAAAATGTATTCTTGATGGTTCTATCTTCCGTGATGTTGATAAATTTGAAAATCAAATCGTGCTATCACGTTCCTTCATGCTTAGAACATTATAATCATTCGAAACTCTATATCTATAAATTCTGGACCATTATTCGCTTGACTTGAAGTCGGGAAGAGAAAACAAAAGCATAGAGCTTTGAAATATAAGGGAGAATATAAAGTCCGATAACAACACATAAATTACAAACCGTGTATATCAATGTTTATCGCAACATAAAGACACGGGAGAATTAAAAACATTATAATCCCGAGGGCGAAGTAGAAGAAAGCAGATTCCTCTGGTGGAAGTTGGAAAAGGAGAATGATTGTTGCGATAGTAAGGATGAGGACAAGGATCAGAACTGGATTAATCATTTTCAGAATCTTTTGGATGTATGAACTACGAAAGAAAGTATAAGAATGGTGAGAATAATGGAAAGGAAGAGCTTAATTTATACTGGAAATATCAGACGTAGTAATCGGGGCAGATCACCGTATTTAATTAAAGAGATCTTAATTTCCATAAATCCCGAAGAATCAGATTTTATAGATCTTCAAGATTTTCTTTAAATCCCTTAAATTCCGGAATTCAACCAAGGCAATGTCAAAAGTTAAGACGCGCCTTATTTTCTAAATTCAAACCTGACTACGTCAAAAGATAAAAACAAATCTTTGTTTCTCATTTCATCCTTTTGTGAATAGCTTCATTCGCACTCTTCGAATAATTGAATTATTTTTATCCATATTACTCAATGATGATAAAACTCAAGTCATCAACTCATATTCGTCAGGAAAACATATTTATTGTTAGCTATGACGACCTCACTCAAATTTCGGGACGAAATTTCTTTAACGGGTAGGTACTGTGATGACCCGGGAATTTCCGACCAAATTTAAACATAATCTTATATGATTCGACTCGATAAGCAAAGTCTATTAAACCGAGTCTCATTATGTTTGAACTATTTCATGATAACATTTGACCTTTAACTATTTCCGACGATTCACGAACCTTTAATTGTAACTAAGAATGTAAATATAAATAATTATATATAAAACTAATTATATTAGTATTAATGAACTATTAAGTAATTTTGTTATTATAAAAGATAACATTTAATAACTAAAGATTTTCATTTTGAATATATATAGTATATTGTATATAAATGATTCAAACATATTTTACCAACGTTATCAAAATATTAAATGTACAATGTTATACTTTGTAGTTAATTGTTTAATATACATAATTAATCATCTACTCAACATTTAAAACATGATTTTATATATATGGTAGTATACATATATACATAAATATAACTATATATATATATGATTTTATACATAATTATTATATTATGTATATGTAGAAATTTATATTTATAATATATCTATGATGAAATAATGTACTATTTTAATAAATATATATAATACTTACATATATAAAACATTTATATTTTTCATAATTACATACATAAGTATAATATAATTAGTATGTAAATAAATATTATAATATATTTATATTAAAATGCATAAATATATAATATTCAGTATATGTTACAATACATATTACATAATTATTAAATATTACATAATAATAGATGATATTAATAAATTAAATTTAAATACAAATATAGTTGTTGTAGTAATGTTATTTGTATCGTCAAATATCAATATTTGTATTCATAATATCACTTTATATCATATAAAGATGAAATTGGATGTATAAATTAGATTATTATTACTAATATTATTATTATCGATAAAATATTAATATTATCATAATTAGTATGGTATTATTATTATTATTATTATTATTATTATTATTATTATTATCATTTTTACAATTATTATTATCATTAATATTATATTTATCATTATTATTAATTTTATTAATATTATTAGATATTAATAGTATTGTTATTATATATTATTATTATTAATTAAAAAAAAACAGTAGGGATCTATATTATACGCTTGACCTCTGTATCCTTTATCTCTATTATTATTATTTTTTTTGTTTCTTTCCTGCTCCAAACTCGTGAACCTGTGTTGACATTTTCTCCATTTTTTATCAACCGATCTCTATTATTACAAAATGATTATGTATAATTGCAAATCAAATAAAAAGGAAATCCAATGGGATTAAAGAGCACAGCGATATTTTTTTTTTCTTCTTCTCTGCACGCTCCAATTTTTTTTTCTCTTAATTCAATTTCGAATAAAGTTTCAAAATCTAAAAATGCAGAAAGGTTAGAAATCTTTCTTTGAATCTATCTGCAAAATCTCAACTCTCAAATCTTTATATCGATCTTGAATTTTGAAGTCAAAGTTTAGTTTAAAAAAAGTCAACAATTGTTCTTGAGACAAATTCGCGTTCGTGTATATGTTTCTGATCAAATTGACGATTCTAGTAGTTTTTATACATGTTTAGAAAACTATTTCGTGTTATAAACATTATCTATAATGTTATCTATTACGAAATCAATTTTTTTTGTTTTGTTCCAAGAACCGACGCTGCAGTAGGCCTTTAGTGTTTTTTTTTTTTTATTTTAGAACCCAAATTATTTTTTTTTCTGTAATGTTTTGAAGCTTTAAAAGGAACCCTGATTTTTTTTTTTTTTTTTTTGGTTATTGATGTTTTGTTGAATCCATGAGACTTGTGGAGAAGAAGAGGAATAGAAGAAAAACAGTTTATATATAAAATTTAAATTCGATATTAGTACAGAGAATCAGAATTGGTGGGATGGTCGAGAGTGTTTGCGTGTGAGCATGTGGTCACGAGATCGAGTCCAGAGGACGGTAGTTTCTTTTTTTTTTTTGAAACTCTTTTCATGTGAGGTAGTTTTCTTTTCTAATTTTATTATTGTTATTATATATTAATTATTATTAGTATTATTATTATTATTGTGATTGTTTTGATTGTTATTGTTATTGTTATTATTAGTATCATACTTGTTATCATATTTGAAAGTATTATAGACATTACTATTATTATTATGATAGGTATTAATAATATTATTATTAGTAATAAACTTATCATTTTAGTATTTTATCATCATTAGGATTATGATTATGATTATCATTATTATTATTATTATGAAGGAAATAAAAATATATTATTATCATCAATATTAGAATTTGTACCGGTTTATAAATAATAGTATCATCAGTACATTTACAATTAATAATATCATATTTATCAGTATCATCATTAATATTTACTAGTATTATTATGATTATCATTTATCATTTTATAAATATTAGAACCCTTATTATTAACATAAGTATGGTATTAGTATTAATATTATTTTAGAGTTATTATTATTAGTATCATTAACAGTTATCATTTTCATTTTTTTTGCTATTAGTATTATCATTATTAATAAAATTATTATTATTATTAGTAAATCATTATTATCTAAATTATTATTTTAACAAATAAATCTTTTGTACACTATATATATACTTATGGTATATACTAGGATTGTATTAATAATTCACATAACAAACTAATAAAATTTCATAAATACAATACTAACCACAAATATATGTATATAAATATATTAATGTCACTATTTATATAAACGTAAATCATTATAGATATATATACATAAAATCGATATATATATAAAATATAACTTAAAATATAATATAAGTATACGTTTTAAAATAAAGGTTAGAAAAAATTCTACAAAACTATAATATATAAATAATACATATTAATAAATGAAATTTTGTAACTTACATTATACGTATTAATATATACACAATTGATATAGGTTCGTGAATCCGAGGCCAACCCTGCATTGTTCAATGACGTCATATGTATTTTTACTACAAAATACAGTATCGTGAGTTCATTTGCTCCCTTTTTACTCATTACATTTTTGGGCTGAGAATACATGCAAATGCTTTATTAACTGTTTTTACAATATTTATATGCGTGAGTTTCATTTTCTCCCTTTTTAAATGCTTTTGCTATATATATTTTTGGGACTGAGAATACATGCGCTGCTTTTATAACTGTTTTACGAAATAGACACGAGTAAATGAAACTACATTCTATGGTTGAATTATTAAACCGAATATGCCCCTTTTTATTTAGTCTGGTAATCTAAGAATTAGGGAACAGACACCCTAATTGACGCGAATCCTAAAGATAGATCTATCGGGCCCAACAAGCCCCATCCAAAGTACCGGATGCTTTAGTACTTCGAAATTTACATCATGTCCGAAGGAGGATCCCGGAATGATGGGGATATTCTTATATATGCATATTGTTAATGTCGGTTACCAGGTGTTCAATCCATATGAATGATATTTTTGTCTCTATGCATGGGACGTATGTTTATGAGAAATGGAAATCTGAAATCTTGTGGTCTATTAAAATGATGGAAACGATTGTTTAAGTTAAACTAATGAACTCACCAACCTTTTGGTTGACACTTTAAAGCATGTTTATTCTCAGGTACGAAAGAAATCTTCCGCTGTGTATTTGCTCATTTTATAGATATTACTTGGAGTCATTCATGGCATATTTCAAAAGACGTTGCATTCGAGTCGTCGAGTTCATCAAGATTATTATCAAGTCAATTATAGTTGGATATATTATGAAATGGTATGCATGCCTGTCAACTTTCGATGTAATGAAAGTTTGTCTTTTCAAAAACGAATGCAATGTTTGTAAAATGTATCATATAGAGGTCAAGTATCTCGCGATGTAATCAACTGTTGTGAATCGTTTATAATCGATATGGACTTCGTCCCGTTCTTATTGATTAAAAACGTTCCATATTAATTGATTTCGTTGCGAGGTTTTGACCTCTATATGAGACGTTTTTCAAAGACTGCATTCATTTTTAAACAAACCATAACCTTTATTTCATCAATAAAGGTTTAAAAAGCTTTACGTAAATTATCAAATAATGATAATCTAAAATATCCTGTTTACACACGACCATTACATAATGGTTTACAATACAAATATGTTACAACAAAATAAGTTTCTTGAATGCAGTTTTTACACAATATCATACAAGCATGGACTCCAAATCTTGTCCTTATTTAAGTATGCGACAGCGGAAGCTCTTAATAATCACCTGAGAATAAACATGCTTAAAACGTCAGCAAAAATGTTGGTGAGTTATAGGTTTAACCTATATATATCAAATCGTAACAATAGACCACAAGATTTCATATTTCAATACACATCCCATACATAGAGATAAAAATCATTCATATGGTGAACACCTGGTAACCGACAATAACAAGATGCATATATAAGAATATCCCCATCATTCCGGGACACCCTTCGGATATGATATAAATTTCGAAGTACTAAAGCATCCGGTACTTTGGATGGGGTTTGTTAGGCCCAATAGATCTATCTTTAGGATTCGCGTCAATTAGGGTGTCTGTTCCCTAATTCTTAGATTACCAGACTTAATAAAAAGGGGCATATTCGATTTTGATAATTCAACCATAGAATGTAGTTTCACGTACTTGTGTCTATTTTGTAAATCATTTATAAAACCTGCATGTATTCTCATCCCAAAAATATTAGATTTTAAAAGTGGGACTATAACTCACTTTCACAGATTTTTACTTCGTCGGGAAGTAAGACTTGGCCACTGGTTGATTCACGAACCTATAACAATATATACATATATATCAAAGTATGTTCAAAATATATTTACAACACTTTTAATATATTTTGATGTTTTAAGTTTATTAAGTCAGCTGTCCTCGTTAGTAACCTACAACTAGTTGTCCACAGTTAGATGTACAGAAATAAATCGATAAATATTATCTTGAATCAATCCACGACCCAGTGTATACGTATCTCAGTATTGATCACAACTCAAACTATATATATTTTGGAATCAACCTCAACCCTGTATAGCTAACTCCAACATTCACATATAGAGTGTCTATGGTTGTTCCGAAATATATATAGATGTGTCGACATGATAGGTCGAAACATTGTATACGTGTCTATGGTATCTCAAGATTACATAATATATAATACAAGTTGATTAAGTTATGGTTGGAATAGATTTGTTACCAATTTTCACGTAGCTAAAATGAGAAAAATTATCCAATCTTGTTTTACCCATAACTTCTTCATTTTAAATCCGTTTTGAGTGAATCAAATTGCTATGGTTTCATATTGAACTCTATTTTATGAATCTAAACAAAAAAAGTATAGGTTTCTAGTCGGAAAAATAAGTTACAAGTCGTTTTTGTAAAGGTAGTCATTTCAGTCGAAAGAACGACGTCTAGATGACCATTTTAGAAAACATACTTCCACTTTGAGTTTAACCATAATTTTTGGATATAGTTTCATGTTCATAATAAAAATCATTTTCTCAGAATAACAACTTTTAAATCAAAGTTTATCATAGTTTTTAATTAACTAACCCAAAACAGCCCGCGGTGTTACTACGACGGCGTAAATCCGGTTTTACGGTGTTTTTCGTGTTTCCGGGTTTTAAATCATTAAGTTAGCATATCATATAGATATAGAACATGTGTTTAGTTGATTTTAAAAGTCAAGTTAGAAGGATTAACTTTTGTTTGCGAACAAGTTTAGAATTAACTAAACTATGTTCTAGTGATTACAAGTTTAAACCTTCGAATAAGATAGCTTTATATGTATGAATCGAATGATGTTATGAACATCATTACTACCTTAAGTTCCTTGGATGAACCTACTGGAAAAGAGAAAAATGGATCTAGCTTCAATGGATCCTTGGATGGCTCAAAGTTCTTGAAGCAAAATCATGACACGAAAACAAGTTCAAGTAAGATCATCACTTGAAATAAGATTGTTATAGTTATAGAAATTGAACCAAAGTTTGAATATGATTATTACCTTGTATTAGAATGATAACCTACTGTAAGAAACAAAGATTTCTTGAGGTTGGATGATCACCTTACAAGATTGGAAGTGAGCTAGCAAACTTGAAAGTATTCTTGATTTTATGAAACTAGAACTTTTGGAATTTATGAAGAACACTTAGAACTTGAAGATAGAACTTGAGAGAGTTCAATTAGATGAAGAAAATTGAAGAATGAAAGTGTTTGTAGGTGTTTTTGGTCGTTGGTGTATGGATTAGATATAAAGGATATGTAATTTTGTTTTCATGTAAATAAGTCATGAATGATTACTCATATTTTTGTAATCTTATGAGATATTTCATGCTAGTTGCCAAATGATGGTTCCCACATGTGTTAGGTGACTCACATGGGCTGCTAAGAGCTGATCATTGGAGTGTATATACCAATAGTACATACATCTAAAAGCTGTGTATTGTACGAGTACGAATACGGGTGCATACGAGTAGAATTGTTGATGAAACTGAACGAGAATGTAATTGTAAGCATTTTTGTTAAGTAGAAGTATTTTGATAAGTGTATTGAAGTCTTTCAAAAGTGTATAAATACATATTAAAACACTACATGTATATACATTTTAACTGAGTCGTTAAGTCATCGTTAGTCGTTACATGTAAGTGTTGTTTTGAAACCTTTAGGTTAACGATCTTGTTAAATGTTGTTAACCCAATGTTTATAATAACAAAAGAGATTTTAAATTATTATATTATCATGATATTATGATGTACGAATATCTCTTAATATGATATATATACATTAAATGTCGTTACAACGATAAACGTTACATATATGTCTCGTTTCAAAATCATTAAGTTAGTAGTCTTGTTTTTACATATGTAGTTCATTGTTAATATACTTAATGATATGTTTACTTATCATAGTATCATGTTAACTATATATATATCCATATATATGTCATCATATAGTTTTTACAAGTTTTAACATTCGTGAATCACCGGTCAACTTGGGTGGTCAATTGTCTATATGAAACATATTTCAATTAATCAAGTCTTAACAAGTTTGATTGTTTAACATGTTGGAAACATTTAATCATGTAAATATCAATCTCAATTAATATATATAAACATGGAAAAGTTCGGGTCACTACAGTAGGTGGATTGAATTGTTGAATGATTACGACTTTGAGATTCGTTACCACCCGGGGAAGGCAAATGTGGTAGCCGACGCCTTGAGCAGAAAGGACAGAGAACTCATTCGAGTAAAATCTATGAATATAATGATTCACACTAACCTTACTACTCAAATAAAGGAGGCGTAACAAGGAGTTTTAAAAGAGGGAAATTTAAAGGATGAAATACCCAAAGGATCGGAGAAACATCTTAATATTCGGGAAGACGGAACCTGGTATAGGGCTGAAAGAATTTGGGTACCAAAATTTGGATATATGAGAGAAATGGTACTTAGAGAAGCTCATAAAACCAGATACTCAATACATCCTGGAACGGGGAAGATGTACAAGGATCTTAAGAAACATTTTTGGCGGCCAGGTATGAAAGCTGATATTGCTAAATATGTAGGAGAATGTTTGACGTGTTCTAAGGTCAAAGCTGAACATCAGAAACCATCAGGTCTACTACAACAACCTGAAATCCCGGAATGGAAATGGGAAAACATTACCATGGATTTCATTACTAAATTGCCAAGGACTGCAAGTGGTTATGATACTATTTGGGTAATAGTTGATCGTCTCACCAAGTCAGCACACTTCCTGCCAATAAGATAAGATGACAAGATGGAGAAGTTAGCACGACTATATTTGAAGGAAGTCGTCTCCAGACATGGAATACCAATCTCTATTATCTCTGATAGGGATGACAGATTTATTTCAAGATTCTGGCAGACATTACAGCAAGCATTGGGAACTCGTATAGACATGAGTACTGCCTATCATCCACAAACTGATGGGCAGAGCGAAAGGACGATACAAACGCTTGAAGACATGCTACGAGCTTGTGTTATTGATTTCAGAAACAGTTGGGATCGACATCTACCGTTAGCAGAATTTTCCTACAACAACAGCTACCATTCAACCATTGAGATGGTGCCGTTTGAAGCACTTTATGGTAGAAAGTGCAGGTCTCAGATTTTTTGGAGTGAAGTGTGGGATAGACAGATTACGGGTCAGGAGATAATACAAGAAACTACCGAGAAAATCATCCAAATTCAACAAAGATTGAAAACCGCCCAGAGTTGACAAAAGAGCTACACGGACAGTAAAAGAAAAGATATAGAGTTTGAAATTGGAGAAATGGTCATGCTTAAGGTTTCACCTTGGAAAGGCGTTGTTCGATTTGGTAAACGGGGGAAACTAAATCCAAGGTACATTGGACCATTCAAGATTATAGATCATGTCGAACCAGTAGCTTACCAACTGGAGCTACCTCAACAACTCGCGGCTGTACATAACACTTTCCACATCTCAAATTTGAAGAAATGTTTTGCTAAAGAAGATCTCACTATTCCGTTGGACGAAATCCAAATCAATGAAAAACTTCAATTCATTGAAGAACCCGTCGAAATAATGGATCGTGAGGTTAAGAGACTTAAACAAGATCTGTGTGAAGATCAGATGAAGAAGAAATACCCGCATTTATTTCCAGAAGATACGTCAACACCTCCAACTGCTTAAAATTTCGGGACGAAATTTATTTAACGGGTAGGTACTGTAGTGACCCGAACTTTTCCATGTTTATATATATATTAAATGAAATTGTTATTTACATGATTAAGTGTTTCCAACATGTTAAGCAATCAAAATTGTTAAGACTTGATTAATTGAAATAGGTTTCATATAGACAATTGACCACCCAAGTTGACCGGTGATTCACGAACGTTAAAACTTGTAAAAACTATACGATGACATATATATGGTTATATATATAGTTAACATGATTTTATTATAAGTATGTATCTCATTAGGTATTTTAACAATGAGTTATATACATAAAAATGAGACTATTAATTTAAGAAACTCGAAAACGATATATATAACGATTATCGTTATAACAACGTCTTAATAGGTACATATGAATCATATTAAGATATTGATACACTTGGTTAATTATGTTAAATGATAAGTAAATATATTATTAAGTGTATTAACAATGAAATACATATGTAAAAATAAGACTACTAACTTAATGATTTCGAAACGAGACATATATGTAACGATTATCGTTATAACGACATTTAACTGTATATATATCATACTAAGATATATTATATATCATAATATCATGATAATATAACAATTTAACATCTCATTTGTTATAATAAACAATGGGTTAACAACATTCAACAAGATCGTTAACATAAAGGTTTCAAAACAACATTTACATGTAACGACTAACGATGACTTAACGACTCAGTTAAAATGTATATACATGTAGTGTTTTAATATGTATGCATACACTTTTGAAAGACTTCAAGACACTTATCAAAATACTTCTACTTAACAAAAATGCTTACAATTACATCCTCGTTCAGTTTCATCAACAATTCTACTCGTATGCACCCGTATTCGTACTCGTACAATACACAGCTTTTAGATGTATGTACTATTGGTATATACACTCCAATGATCAGCTCTTAGCAGACCATGTGAGTCACCTAACACATGTGGGAACCATCATTTGGCAACTAGCATGAAATATCTCATAAAATTACAAAAATATGAGTAATCATTCATGACTTATTTACATGAAAACAAAATTACATATCCTTTATATCTAATCCATACACCAACGACCAAAAACACCTACAAACACTTTCATTCTTCAATTTTCTTCATCTAATTGATCTCTCTCAAGTTCTATCTTCAAGTTCTAAGTGTTCTTCATAAATTTCAAAAGTTCTAGTTTCATATTACTTCCAAGTTTTCTAAATCCATTCCAAGTAATCATCCAAGATCAAGAAACCTTTGTTACTTACAGTAGGTTATCTTTCTAATACAAGATAATAATTATATTCAAACTTTAATTCAATTTCTATAACTATAACAATCTTATTTCGAGTGGAAATCTTACTTGAAATTGTTTTCGTGTCATGATTCTGCTTCAAGAACTTTCAAGCCATCCAAGGATCCTTTGAAGCTGGATCTATTTTTCTCATTTCCAGTAGGTTTATCCAAGGAAATTGAGGTAGTAATGATGTTCATAACATCATTAGATTCATACATATAAAGCTATCTTATTCGAAGGTTTAAACTTGTAATCACTAGAACATAGTTTAGTTAATTCTAAACTTGTTCGCAAATAAAAGTTAATCCTTCTAACTTGACTTTTAAAATCAACTAAACACATGTTCTATAACTATATGATATGCTAACTTAATGATTTAAAACCTGGAAATACGAAAAACACCGTAAAACCGGATTTACGCCGTCGTAGTAACACCGCGGGTTGTTTTGGGTTAGTTAATTAAAAACTATGATAAACTTTGATTTAAAAGTTGTTATTCTGGGAAAATGATTTTTATTATGAACATGAAACTATATCCAAAAATTATGGTTAAACTTAAAGTGGAAGTATGTTTTCTAAAATGGTCATCTAGACGTCGTTCTTTCGACTGAAATGACTACCTTTACAAAAACGACTTGTAACTTATTTTTCCGACTATAAACCTATACTTTTTCTGTTTAGATTCATAAAATAGAGTTCAATATGAAACCATAGCAATTTGATTCACTCAAAACGGATTTAAAATGAAGAAGTTATGGGTATGACAAGATTGGATAATTTTTCTCATTTTAGCTACGTGAAAATTGGTAAAAAAATCTATTCCAACCATAACTTAATCAACTTGTATTGTATATTATGTAATCTTGAGATACCATAGACACATATACAATGTTCGACCTATCATGTCAACACATCTATATATATTTCGGAACAACCATAGACACTCTATATGTGAATGTTGGAGTTAGCTATACAGGGTTGAGGTTGATTCTAAAATATATATAGTTTGAGTTGTGATCAATACTGAGATACGTATACATTGGGTCGTGGATTGATTCAAGATAATATTTATCGATTTATTTCTGTACATCTAACTGTGGACAACTAGTTGTAGGTTACTAACGAGGACAGCTGACTTAATAAACTTAAAACATCAAAATATATTAAAAGTGTTGTAAATATATTTTGAACATACTTTGATATATATGTATATATTGTTATAGGTTCGTGAATCAACCAGTGGCCAAGTCTTACTTCCCGACGAAGTAAAAATCTGTAAAAGTGAGTTATAGTCCCACTTTTAAAATCTAATATTTTTGGGATGAGAATACATGCAGGTTTTATAAATGATTTACAAAATAGACACAAATACGTGAAACTACATTCTATGGTTGAATTATCGAAATCGAATATGCCCCTTTTTATTAAGTCTGGTAATCTAAGAATTAGGGAACATACACCCTAATTGACGCGAATCCTAAAGATAGATCTATTGGGCCTAACAAACCCCATCCAAAGTACCGGATGCTTTAGTACTTCGAAATTTATATCATATCCGAAGGGTGTCCCGGAATGATGGGGATATTCTTATATATGCATCTTGTTAATGTCGGTTACCAGGTGTTCATCATATGAATGATTTTTATCTCTATGTATGGGATGTGTATTGAAATATGAAATCTTGTGGTCTATTGTTACGATTTGATATATATAGGTTAAACCTATAACTCACCAACATTTTTGTTGACGTTTAAAGCATGTTTATTCTCAGGTGAATACTAAGAGCTTCCGCTGTTGCATACTAAAATAAGGACAAGATTTGGAGTCCATGTTTGTATGATATTGTGTAAAAACTGCATTCAAGAAACTGATTTCGATGTAACATATTTGTATTGTAAACCATTATGTAATGGTCGTGTGTAAACAGGATATTTTAGATTATCATTATTTGATAATCTACGTAAAGCTTTTTAAACCTTTATTTATGAAATAAAGGTTATGGTTTGTTTTAAAAATGAATGCAGTCTTTGAAAAACGTCTCATATAGAGGTCAAAACCTCGCAACGAAATCAATTAATATGGAATGTTTTTAATCAATAAGAGCGGGACATTTCACTAATCATTGATTCCACAGTGAGGTTTTTGACCTCTATATGATACGTTTTGATAAAATATTGCATTCATTAAAATAAGTGACTTTCTAAACATAGAAAGTTATAAACATGTGGGCGAGTGCTTAGGTATAAGCAAAACCCCAAAATACATAAGTCTTTAATTTACAGGTTGACATCGCAGTCCAATTATTTATTACACAACGCAGTTTTATTTTGAATGCAATAAAATTTGTACAAAGAATGAGAGACTCCATGCAGGCAACAAGCACATCACAGCGGAAGCAGTCTAAGGACCTGAGAATAAAACATGCTAAAAAGTCAACACGAATGTTGGTGAGTTATAGGTTTAATTGCTCGAGTCATAAACATATATAAAGATAGACCACAAGATTTCATCAAAAGTTTATCAATAGATTCTACGTAACAGAGCACCCTGGTAACTAAACTTAACGCTATAGTGATAATTACCCCATTCGTTTTTAATACACGCAAACCAACGTGTCTTAAACTCAAATAACATACGTCCGTTAAAAGGCTAGCGCTCTAGCTCGGACGGGGATGTCAAGCCCTATGGATCCATATACAATTATTCGCGCCCACCAGTCCATATCCTATGTACTGGCAGCTACTAGTTACCAAAGCTAAGGGATTTTCGGTTTAACTCAGTGTAGAATTTTGTATGTACTTGTGTCTTATTGCGTTTAAAATAAATTGCATGTATTCTCAGCCTAAAAATATTTAAAGTATTTAAAAAAGGAGACTATAACTCACAGTTCAATATTGAGACTCAATATTGTAGGCAAATTGCGTAGACGTAATGATGGTAGACGACTGTATGGTTGGCCTTGGATTCAAGAACAATACCCCGAACAATACCCAATATTTTCTTAGCTTAAAGCGGTTTGAAACCCGAATTAAAAACACCCTCGTGTATACCTTATTATTATTAAAATTAAATTTAAAATTATAATTATAATATAAATATAAATATTGAGAGATAATTAAGTGTGATAAACTTCGTCGAACAAACTGCGTATTTATATTACTTTTCGATTTACTGTAGCTCATGCGATCGCATGAGTTTTCAGTGTTTTTGCCATGCGATCGCATGGCCGCCTTTTCCGTTTTTGTTTGCTAGTTCGTCGACATCAAATAGTGTTTACTGTAGCAATAGTGTACTGTAGCAATAGTGTTTACTGTAGCAAATAGTGTTTTCACTGTAGCACTGTAGCAAAATACGGTTCACTGTAGCAAATAGTGTTTTACTGTAGCAAATAGTGTTTTACTGTAGCAAAGTAATTTTTACTGTAGCAAATAGAGTTTTACTGTAGGAAAGTCGTTTTTACTTGTACATATATATATATACATACATATAATTGTTCATGAATCGTCGAGAGTAGTCAAAGGTAATTGTATATATGAAACAGTTCTAAAATTTTGAGACTCAATCTAACAAACTTTGTTTAACGTGTCAAAATAATAAATCGTATAGAGAATTGGTTTAAATTAGTCGAAATTTTCCGGGTCATCACACGACTTCTCCATCTAACTCAGCTTAAAATTTCGGGACGAAATTTTCTTTAACGGGTGGGTAATGTAACGACCCTGAATTTTTCAACGTTTACTTATTAATATTTATTATTAATACTTGTGATTTAATGAATGTATTGTTTATATACATTTACTTGTTACCATACTTGACTTTAAATGTCCGACACGTCTTTGTGACACACGAACTTTACACGAATAATATTTTTGAATATTATTTACATTCATGATTAAGTTTTATTAATCATTTTTAATTAACTATGGTTACTAGTTAATTACTTGGGCTTTTGTTGGAATAACTTATTAAATACTTGAACTTGCGCTTTGATTAGTGTTAATGGACTTAAGAGCCCACTCTACTTCTTTAATGGACTAGTTAGCCCATTACACATGCAAGTATTACTTAAAACTAAACTAGATGACTTAATGTAGTAAGGAATCTAGTTACAACATACTTACAACTAGTTCCCATGCAAGCAAACCATGTAACCAACTTTTGAGTCAAATGCATGAAAGGAACTAGTGGGTCTTTCTCTTCCTCTTGTTTCCCTCTAGGCCGTCGGCCACCCTTGGTAAAAGGGGTGTTCAAAAATCTTTTTTTTTGTTACATATTACTAGTATTACTCTCTCACTTTCTCACACACTTACTTGCTTTCATTTTCCTCTCAAACATTTCTCTCTAACTTGTAAGTAACAAGTTTACTTCTCCTTTCTTTTCTTGCTTGAAAACCGTAGCCCATACACCCCATCATCATCATTCTTGTTCTTGTTTAATGTCTAGATTACTTACTAGTTGTTGTTGATTGTTCTTAGTTATTATTTACTTACTAGTACAAGAATCAAACTTCCTAGTTTGATTCTTCTTATCATCTTGTATTACAAGAACAAACAAGAACAAAACTTTCTAGTTTATGTTCTACATTTATTGTTTCAAAAGATTGTAAGTTCATATGTTGTAAAATTATACTTGTAATTCATGTTTGTAAACTTAAAGTTTACTTTCTTAAAGATCAAGATTTTGGCTTGAATCTTTAAAGTATGAACAACCATGACTTGTTACTTGTTTATTTAGTTTATATCTTCAATTCTTGCACTTGTTGAATTCGTGATTTGTTGCTAAAATGGTCAAGTGTTACTAGTTAATCTTGATCTCATACTTTCTTGAACTAAAAGCTAACTTTAAAAGTTCAAGAACATGGAAGTGTAACTCTTTAGTTATAACTTCATATACTTGTGATGGATCTAAGTTCTATAGCTTATGGTCTACTTATTTTGTCATAATCAAAAGCTTGTAAGCTTACATACACTTTACAAGATGAAAATCTAAGTTTTGTAACTTATGGTTTCATTAAAGTAAAGATTCAAGTAGTATTACTTAGGATTTAACTTAATAACTTTAGATCTAGACCTTTGGTTCTTGGATCTTCAAGATCTAACTAAGAACTATGTTCTACATCTTAAGATCTTGATTAGTTAGTTTAATTTCAAGTTTGTAGTTCAATATTACTTTTATAGTTCATGTATGTGTCGGATCTAAGATTTTGATGTAACTTTGGTTCATCAAGTTACTTGCAACACTTAAATGAGTTGTGCTACATGTCTTAGACTTACAAAAGTATTATGATGGTCGAAACTGGGTTAAGATGATGCAAACACATCAACGAGTTATACACTTGAAGCTATATGCATCAAGGATGAGAACCGTGATAAGCATCGAGCACCAAGAACCCACCGGAACCTACTGTTTACTGTTTTATGGAATAGACCCGAATACCTGGGCTACTGTAAAGTTGATTTTCAGTTACCTCTTTTCGAGTAGATAATTTTTCATTTAAGACTCGTCTTAATCCGAGTTACGGTTTAGGATCTATGGTCCTCCGAACGTCACTATGTCCTTTTAACGTTGTGCTGAAAATTCTGACCTACTCGCACTTAGACCGTCGCCACGGTCAAACGAAGACGAGTTTGCTTCTGGAATTTTTACCACAACTAAAGGACTCATATACGGAGCCATGGCCACTGGTATCACCTTATTTCAGTAGGTATTGAGGTCGTGGCGACTGACCGAAGTCAGCCTTTGTTTTAAACTTCTTTCATAAATGAAACTTACTTTACACCTTTTGTTTGATGATGATTGATGATGACCTTTAAGACCTAATTTACATATATTTAAACCTATTGGGATGATTTACTGATTTAGTACTATTTGACTTAGGTTGAGGACTTTTCGGACCTACGTACTTGCTTACTTCCCGACTCGACTTTACCACTACTTTACCAATGTGAGTTATAGTATCCCTTTTTACTTTAACTATTTTGGGAACTGAGAATACATGTGCATTTTACGTTTTACATACTAGGCACGAGTACTTAAACTTATATATGTGTGGGTTATACAACGGCATAAACATTCCCTTTAGCTCGGTAACGTTTAGTCATTGGTTTTTGAACCGGTGAACGCGAATCTTAGATATGGATCCATAGGGTTTGACATCCCCACTTGGGCTAGTAGCGCTAGCATTTAAAGGGTGTTTAATACTTCGTATACATACGCACTTGCCAAGTGTACTTTCAGGGGGTTATAAACGTTAAGTTAGTTACCAAGTGCCCACGGTTAAACATATACTTTATCATACTGTTTTGAAACGCTCTTTGTAGCACTGAAATCTCGTGGCCTACCTTACATTACTGTTATACTTAAACTATAGCTCACCAACCTTTGTGTTGACGTTTTTAAGGATGTTTTTCTCAGGTGCTTAAGGTTGCTTTCGCTGTGTACTAGTCTTGCTGTAGACATCCGCTGCTTTAGAGATGTCACCGCATGAACTACTTTGTCTTGCATTCAAACTTATTTACTTCTGAAACTATGATTTGTAACGACCTAAGGGTCACGTACTATTATCTTTGCTTCTAGTCATAGAAGCATACTTTTGGTTGTAAAACAATTGACTTTGGTTATGACGTTAGCTTTTATCATGAATGCAAACTTGTTTTCAAAACGCATATAGTGTTTGACCTTGTAATGATCCTGTTGTTGATGATTTGTACACGATAGTTTTGTACGGGGCATCACAAGTTGTACATGGAATTTAGGGATGAAAGCGAAAATATCGAACCTAGTGATGATGAATATGTACCTGGTTCTCCGCAAGGGATTCAGGCATGGGTTTGTGCATGAAAAGAATAAAGCCGATCAATATCTTCGGTAGTTGGTTTTCGCAAATACTCTCTAGCAAACAAATGAAATACGCACTTGCAAAAATAATCTAAACATAAAGCAGTCGTTTTCTCACCACTTTGTATATATTCGTCAAACATATCAGGTGTACTTCTATACGCCAGTTGACGTATGGCCGCTGTGCACTTTTGTAGTATTGTCAAACTTTGACGACCAACTGCATCAGGACGTTCCTTAATATACATAAAATAATCGGGAATATAGCTACTATTAAAGTTAGATATACCTTAGACGATTTGGAGAAATAGTTGACGACTCATTCGATAACGTCGCTTGAATTTTTTTCGGGATACTTTTTTGTTTCCGAAAAATAATCTTTGTATAACCTTTTGGCCGCATCTTCACGATCCTTAGGAATATAAGTACGGGCTCGGGGACTCTTGAACTACTAGTCTCTCCCTCCACTTCTTCTTCCGTTAAATTATTGACAAAATGAACTATTTTTCCATCATCCGACTCAGAATCAAAAATAAACTCGAGCATTTTATATACTTTATCTATTCCGAAAAATAAATAAGTATATAATTTGAAAGGAAAATAAGAATTAAGATGACGAGTTGTGTGTGTAATAAAAATGAGTAAATATAAGGTATAGTAGTTTTACGAGCCCGTGCGTTGCACGGAAGTTGTACAAATTGTTATTCGATATTAATATTTATCAAATATATAATACAAACACAATGAAAAATCATTTATTACTAATAATATTTGTATCGAAAGCATTACTATTGTATACTAACGTGAGTCCATGCATTAAACGTCGGTTGTATAAATTAATATTTGATAAAGTTAGTATGGATATTGATATCGACATATATCAAATGTATAATACAATTACAATGAAAAAATAGTTTATTACTAATAACATTTGTATCAGAACATTAATATTGAATACTAACGCATAGATTATGAGCCCGTTTATGTGACAGATTGTTTATATTAAAAATATAAATATAGTAGCCTTTAGTTATTAAAATATTAAATTAATGAATAATAATTAAAGCTCGAAGGGTTGTATGATATTAAAATTAATGGATAAGATATAGGTCCATATTATATTTAAAATTTGTTCATAATTGTTATAAGCAAATTTAATTTTAATATATTCATCAAGACGCTACAAATATATGTACAAAATTTATTCATATGGAAACGTACGAATTCGTATATCTTAATATAATCGTTCTTTTGATTTATATATATATATATATATATATATATATATATATATATATATATATATATATATATATATATATATATATATATATATATATATATATATATCTGTACGAAATTTATAATATAAATTTTATTGAAACTATGATATTTTGCCAACATATTACTATATCTAATTTTGGCAATCTTTTTTACGTAAATATTATTAAGATTCCAAAATATATTTATATATAGAAATATTAATGATTCTTATTAATTTGGTCTAATTAAAAAAAATAGATTATTTAATTCAGTTTATTTGAAAAATTGACACATGTGCAATATTAATTCAGATTAATTGAGAAATTAACACGTAAGATTATTAGCACACGCTTTATAATAATGTATAGATAGATGTATAGATATAGGAAAAATTAAATTTGATTAATTTTTTTTTTTAAAGTGCAACAGCTATAATCACCCAACCAATCACTCACTGGCATGTGTCAAGCCAAGCCCGTTGCCTCACCCGTTGAATGGCAACCGACTCCCCCATTTTTGCGCCAACCCACGCCGTGATACAGCTCAAAGGGGCATATGTTGAGGATGATTGGGATCCAACGCCTGTTGGATAGCCACCATACAAGTCGTCTTAATGGTACCAAGTGTCATGAAACGTCTATTTGTATTGCAATTTACGGAGTAACAAGTAGAGTTAAATGCAGATATCGAACATTGTAAAAGACGAATAAAACTATCTATTACATTATTTTATTCTATTCTATATGAAGTATCCTTACTCATTCCATATTATACAAAGACAGAAATCCCGGGCAAAAATCTATATCTAGTTGCATTGTACCATCGAACAATTTCGATCTCCCTACAACAATGGTAACAAGAATCATTTTAACACCAAGCAACGACTATAAGAGCAACACCAGGGTTTCAAAAATTGTTCATACGCGCCCTCCAAAAATGCTTTATCTTGTCATAATGAAACTCGGTTGGGTAAAGAAAAAAAAAAGACGGTTATTTAACATTAGCAAAAAAAAGACGGTTATTTAACATTAGCAACTCCATGCTTATTGAAGGGCCAAAGATTTACCAGTCGCTCTAAAACGCCGGCACTTTTAAAGTAACCGGAAAAGCCTTGCGGGATTGTTGGTGGGGGGAAGTCTTCTGCTGGCATTGCAAACGGTCGAATCATTTTTTCCATTTTTTCTAAAGTAAGGTATGAACCTACTTCTTGCAGCCTTTCGGGACCCATTATTGGTAATGTGTGTTCTTGATGTAGCGAACATGCCTCAACGTTGTTGTTTTTCTGCACAACAAAGATCAATTATTTGTGAGTAAGTAAGTCGGTTGGGACCTTGAAACAACTAGTCAATCGAGTCGGGGTTGAGTCAGACGTTGACTAACGATGACTATTAGTAATATATACGTTACATATATCAAACATTAATATTTCAAACGTAAATATTTCAAAGAGATGTATATGCACAAAATCTGATTATAACTTTGACCGACTCAAACCCGACTCAATAGACTTGGAACGATTTTGACCTGACTTATTAGCGTTAACTGACTAATTAGACGTTTTCGGCGAATGGGGACGGGCTAATCACCAGCCGACTAGTGGGCCGAGACGTCCGCCGTTTACAACACGGCAGAAATAGTATAGACCAAGATATTAATAGACCAAAATATTAATAGTGTATAATTGTTTATGTATCATGCATGTTTACCTTTAAAGGAGATAAATCAGCACCACGGCTAAAAGTCATCTCGATGCGGTATCTTTTTGGGTCTTCCAAATTCACCTATAGATCATGTTTAGCAATTCAACCAAAGGGGAAAGATAGAACAATGAAATATATCAATCCTAACGGTTACTGTTTATTAAAACGGAAGAAGAAGAAAAGTCAACCTCTGTATTCTCAAACATTCGTAACACGATATGGCTCATGTAGTCGAGTTCCTTCGTTTTCATTAGGCGTTCTAAAGCACTATCACATACAAGGCTGGCTTCCCCTTGAAGAGATTCGTCCAAGTTACAATAACGAAGTACGTTCATCAATGAATGGATATGAGATTCCTGTCGTTAAGATAATTAAAAAAAAAAAAAAAATCAGGCTAAAGAGGCAGAACGCACATAAATAAATTAGTGAGTGAGCCAAACGAATTCAATAGATAGAAGGAAATATCAATATGTTCCCAAAAACATTACTTATCATGACAATATATTTACATACCGACGTAAAGTAAAGGCGAGTACGAACATGTCTTTCCGGTGTCCGCACATTAGCATATCTACAGACATGTAAGAAGATGTCACATATTTTATACAAGGAAGTTTTGTCATACAACTGTTATCTAATATAGATACTTCCGGTTAAGACCCACAATGAAACATAGAATTGTAAATAAAAACTGACTTTGGATCGAGGCGATATTTAATTTCTTTGTCTTCATCTGAATCTGGATCCATTGACGGTTCCCTTGCGTGGCAAGTTTTTCTTGATTCTTCATTCTTGATCACATTCTTTTGTTGACGATCTCTATATTCTTTTAAAACCTCGATAGAGGTTGTTGAGTCCTGACATTGCACATTAATGGCTTCTTCACGTGTATTCCTCAGATCAATCAATATTTTTCCCAACAAACGACGCGCAATCTACAAAGTCAGTTTGTAATGGTCAGATAAATGCATTTATCGTTTATCATTTATCAATGAATTTATCACAAGTTAAGAACATAATTGTCTCATGGTAAAACTATTTAGATCTATCATTGAGGTTAAGGAACTTGGTACAAGATAATATTTTATTTCTTTACCTTTGAGCCTATCTTCAATTTCTGTTTTGGATTGATACCATACTCATTGGGAATAACACCATCCGCAAGCAACTGAATCAGTTGAAGATCATCATAAAACTTCGATAATCACAGCTTAATAACAACTAAACTGTACTAAAAATGGTTATATGTGAATGAGAACATTAATATGTACCTGGGCAACTTTGAATAGCTCATCCAAACCCTCAATGTTAAGATGTGCATTGTGTAAGAGATCATACCTGTCAAGGGTAAAATAGTAAATAGGGCAGTTATCAAAAATACAAAAACATTAACTAGATAGATGAATCCATTTGTGTTGAAGACCATATGAGCAATCTTTACTTACTTGCAGGAATCATAAACATCTGGAATTTGAGTTATATCATATCGTCTGCCCAGAGAAATGAAACAATATTTATAAATTTGATAATGAGAAAACGGCGTTTAATTTGTGGTCATTTATATTAAAAGCTTACTCTTTGCGTTCATTATACAAGTCTCTTTCAAGTTTTCTCCATCGTGCATACATCAGAAGAAAGCCTTCGCTCCCACAAGGTAAACCGGCAGCAATTCGATCGACATCGATATTTGTTTTACCGAGTGCTTTGGCTTGATCATATGGAGGGATAACATCACATGAGGTTGTCTCCGTAAGCTTCTCGTCTTCATCCTTTGCAAGTAGTCTTACTTGTTCAGTAACCTTTTTGGTCAGTTTCACCTGTTTGACACAGCACATTATGTTTAAGGACTTGAATACATATTCATTCATTCAATATTATATATAGGGTTTATTTCATAGATAAGTTTAAAAAAATATTGAAGGAAACTGTAATACGTAGTAACATTTACCAGTTCAGGTAGAAGTATAGAAGCATTAGGTGGAATCCCAGCCCCATCAATCATCCAGGGTTTTTTTGATGATCCATTAGCTTGGACTAATTTTTCACCAGATACTATCAATTCATTCAATCGATCCTGCAAATGGATAACGAAAGAATTTATACGAAACATTGAAGTTGAACAGTTAATATGTAAATATGATGTGACATCTGGCACCGAAACCAAAACCATACTCATACCTTGGCTTCTTCCATTTTGGTACTTGCATTATCAAGTCCATCTAACATTGAAGAGTCCTTGCTAACAAGTGAAACCTTCAAAAGGAGTACAATTGGCTTATTTTTAAGTCATAGTCAAACGGTCAAACAGCTTAAGTGCAAGATAACAAACCAGAATCGGTGTTAATTGTCCTTCTAAGTCTAGAAGTCCCTTTGCAAATGCTGCAGCTGACATCTGTCATCAGATGTATAAACCACAGACTGGTCAAAATCATCAAAACAATAGTATTGTTGGGAATAAAAGAAAGAATATTAACTCAAGGAAGACATATTTATCTTTGAATCTGTAGCATTGAAAATTATTGAGAAAAAACAGAAATATTTAAAAATTTAAGCACAAAAAATGCACATGAAAGTGATACCTGCACACGGCCCTCATCTGAGCTGTAAATTTTAAGGTCATGCCGATACGTACTGTGAAGGCGAAGTAGTCCTGTACCTTCACCTGACACATATAGAGTGTGAAAAGAGAGTTTACTAAATTATAGTACTTAATTCATACATCTGATTCATCTTGAATAAAATGTATATGATCTAGATTAAACAAAGCAAAAGGGATTGTCGGAAGTTAAAAGCGGAAAATAAAACTAACCTGGATACATATTGTTGCGAAAATATCTGCCAAGTTCTTCAGCCTGATAATATGAAGAAAAAAGAGAGTAAAACTCAAATTAAAACAGAACAAGAAAGTTCCTGCTATACATATTGTAGCACTTGAATGAGTAAAAATCATCGAAGATGCTATTATTTAACAAAATCAAATTTTTTAGCCTAAATGTTGAAAAAAGTAAACACCTGTTTTCGACCCGCATGTGTGAGAACCCCCCCATATTTAAGAACCATGAGTGCTTCAGTGGGGCGTTCTTCTTCGGTATCCCCCTTGACAACTTTAGCCCACTTAAGCGGTTTTAACTGTACTTTACGATAGATGCCAGAGAAATGACCACCCTACAAGTAATAAAAATAAAAATATATTTAAAATGACATGAGATGAACCTCACCTCTAATGAAAAAATATTACTAAAAAAGTTAACCAGGAAAAGATACTAATTAAAATATGGAAACATATATAACTGTATATATAAATAAATAAATACATAAAGATAAATGGAGATGTAAACCTCTTCGAGAACTGCTTTCACTTGACGTAATTTTTCCGCATGTTCAATGTATTCTGCTTCACTGTCGCTTCCAAGACCAGGTCAAAACCAAATTACCCCATTAGTATACAATAACACCTCTTTCAAAAAAAATAAAAATAAAAACATTGTGTATCTTCAATAATATAAATATAAATAACAATAACAATTAAGCACCAAAACAGAGTAGTCATTAACACAAAAAGATCTTCTAGTTATTTGTAGCAGATGACATTAAAAATGTGTACAGAAACCAGGTTAGACTAAAGCGAGTGTAAGCTGGAAACTTATTTCAATTTAAAAAACTATAATACCTGGTATCAGGTACTAGTATACGTGTAGCATCTAATAAGTCCTGCAACTGGACTGCAGTTTTGAGTTTTGTCTGTAGCACAAGAATCCAAAAAAAAAAAAAAATTTTAAGAAAATATGTGTAATATACAAATTAGTATATTGAAACGAAAAACAGATAGTAAATGAGATGCTACACCTCAGCTCTAGGTCTTCCCCCGTTGTATTTTAGCATCAAATTCAGCAGTTTTTCCTCAGTGACCTTCAACTTCACCTTTTGCTTTGGGGTTCTATCACCACTGCCAACAAAAAACAGATACTTACAACATAAAAAAACAAAATTTGTGCACGATATGCAAAAAACAAAGACAAAGATATGTATAACGTACTGTCGAACAACAGCAATTACACAACGTAGCTCCTCAGCTTGTCCAAATGAGCCAATGATTCCACTTCCTTGACGTGTTAGTCCTTCACAAGGCTGAGCGGGTTCGTTAACCTTCCATGGCAGAATTGGTGGAATTGCAGTTGAAAGATGAGGGGCTTTTGCGTCCAGAAACATCTTTCTCAACACACAAGCAGCATCATCGTAATATCTGTATTTGTAAAAACATGTTTCTTATTATATATGAACTACAAGTAACAGTGGATTATTTATTGATAGAAGAATGAGTTACTTGTAAGAATTCTTGACAAAACTCCATCCGTTGACGTCACAAACGTACGAACGTCCTTCACAGCGTAACAGATCAAAACCGCACACCTGTAGTCAAGAAGCAGATGCTTAAACATCAATGATGTTTGGTAACTGGAAGTATGATTTTGCATGTTTCTTATTTTATACTTCCTCTGTCCCAAAATAACTGTCCTCTTTGACTTTTCAAAGTATTTTTATTAAATTTTGACTTTAGATATTTATATTTATGCTATATAATATTTGATGAAATTATAAGAATGGATTCGGTTTTAAAATGTGTTTTCATTGGTATAACTTTCAACAAATATTGTATAACACAACTAAAACTATTTAAAGTCAAAGTTATAGAAGAAAGACTCAAAAAGTCAAAGCGGGGCAATAATTCTGGGACGGAGGGATACATGCTATTTCTGTTGTGCCTCTTGAGGAGTTATATATAAAGAAGTTTAGGCATTCAATACCAAACAATTTATTTACTGAAGTCTTGCAGCCGCAAAATGATAAGATAAAAATGAAAGATTTCAAAAGAACAAATGGAAAAATGATCAACTGTGGGTCAAATCATTTTAAATCTTTTTACATAATTTATGTTTCAAAATGAAAATATATTAAATATAAGACTAGTGGACACAGTGATTACAGAAAATGCAAGTTTTGCACATTAACTTACAATGGCCAATAGAAAAACAAAACTACTTACCCCTTGCCTAAATGCAATGCAGACTTCTCTTGCCATTTGCTTCTCATTTGGCGTCAGAAGGACAGGATATCTGACCTGCCAGATAGCTTAATTTGTTAGTATACAACTGTCATAATTGTCGAATATATGAAAGTAATTTCACTAATTACACTACCATAAAAGTTACATGATGCTTCAGTTAAGCAACAATGAAGATTGAAACAGGATTTACATGTTATAACCTAATATGAACTCAAAAATAGCTCTTGAGCAGACCAGAAAAATAAATGATATAGAAAAGATATGTTGAACAGGTCACTTACTTCTTTGCCATCGGGATTTCTCATAACAACCCCATCAACAACAGGAGACTTCCTGGCTTCAGCATGTGCATATTCTGGACCAACTGTATACACCTATACCATAAAAAAAAGTTAATAATGAGCAAGTTGTTAACGGGTAAATGGATGAAGTTTTCCCTTTTCACGCTACCCGGGGATTTTGAAATGACTAGTTGACCTAACTTTGACCCCTCTTGACTTTGAGTGACTCAGACCCGACACTGGCTTTGACCCAACTTTTTAGGGTTACACCGACTTGTTAGATGTTTTTGGGCGAAACGGGACGGGCTAGTCAACAAACCGACCAGTCGGCAGAGACATCCGCCGTTTACAACACTGGTTGCATTACACTAGAATACTAGTCGTATTTTGAGACTAAAAATAGTCAATAAACATTGTAATAATTAACATGAAGAATAGAAGACAAACAACCTTGACATCTGTTCCTCCAGTTGGCAAGAAATCCTCATATATGTATGAACTCTCACGCCTCACTCTTCTAACCTCTGGATGAAACTCACTTGATCTATTGCCAACCTGCAACATAATTACATAAGAGATTTGATCATTGAATTCTAATAATTTCAAAACTTGAACATGTATTATGTGAAGAGAACATTTATTTTTGGTTGTGCATGAGTTTCTTGGTTCACGAATTCCACTGAAAAATCGAGTTGGAGAACTGACCTTTCGAAACAGTTCTTTCATTCCACCTCCTGCTGAACTGGGGTAATAGATCATTATGCGATGGTCATCACCTGCACAAAAAAAGTAAAGATAATAAACAAACTCACAGTTGAACAGCTAATTCTCTTTTAAACGATAATTCTTGAGAACATTACATACAAATAGAAGAGGAAAACATAAAGGTTACTGTAAAAGGTTACCGTCAATAGGCTTTTCGACAAAAGGCTTCCAAAATCGCTCCCCATGAACTTCAACAAAATCTTCTTCCTCAACAAAATAATCCAACTCTTGATACGGCTTCTCTCTATTCACAAGTGCATACCGTGGAACAGGAATTCCATATAATTCAAGACACTTGATATTTCAACCAGAGGAACAACATGACAAGGGTAAAAAGATCAATAATCTCTATTAGTAATGAAATAGGTTAAAATAGATACAAATGAAGAAAACACACATCCCTCTCTCAGGAAACATAAATACATTACAAATTGGTCCAAATTTCACTATATTGACAATGCCTGCATTATATAAACCTACTAAATAGAATGTTACAAGAAGCATGACAGCTGCGTACTTACGGAGTATAAAACTAGTGAAATACGGAAAGGAAATATGTAAAAAAAAAAAAAGATTAAAAAGAAAAAAAAATTGTGATCATTGCAAACTCAAACTCGCCAACAGACTGAAGTAGATGAGTTTACATGAACTTTCTATTGGTCTACTTAAGAGGAATTTATAACAGTTGCGTAACCTGATTTTTCCCATTTTGCTAACAAGAAAATTTTAACAAGCATACCTCGTATACTTTCCTCCTGTCATGTAGAAGGTGCTGTAGTTCGAGTTCATTTACAAGGAACGGCCTGATAAGAAGAGTATACTATAATGCAACTTACGGTATTCTTATGAAGGAATCTATCATTGTGACGTGGGAGAATAATAAACACATTTCAATATAAATAGTATATATCAAAGAAAGAAAGACAGGACATACTTCCTTAATGCAGCATATGCTTCAGCCTTTTCAAGTGGATACCCAGAAGAATGAAAGGCTATTAAACAATCACAAATCGGCCACCTGAAATACTCAAATTAGTGCTAACTTAACATCTAGGTTTTAAGAAGAAAATTTTCAAATACACATTTTCAGCTCGCATATAAAGTGCAGGCCTACTCATAAATAAAGTTCATAATAAAAATTCAAAAGAGATTCATCACAAACGCTACAAAAATAAAATACTACTACTATAAAGAGCACATAAATTAACACCACAAACTTATAAAATATTTCAAATAACCTCTCCACTGGTTCCTCTAGTATAACTCTGTCCCCAAAATGGATTATCTGCACGAATATACAACAGAATATCACAAATAAAAACTTAGGCAAATGCATATAACCACATTTTAAATTCATAATTAGAAATACATAACCCGATAAAACCGATTGTCAATACCTTAAATTCGCCAAAAGCTTGTAACCGTTCCAAAATTTGGCCCATAGGTGCTGAAAAAACCTAATGCCAGACATAAACACAAACATAACCAAATGGAGTAATAAAAACTATCACAAACACACAAATTACGAGTGAAAAAAACAACTCTCTACATGTACAGATTCATCGAAATCACAATCGCTCGTTAATGATTTTCTTAATTATTATTTTATTTTCAAATAAAAAGCAAAAGGAACAGAACCTCCGGGCCGCATTTCACCTTCTTTTCCATAACGCAAACGCCAATTGTGACCTTCCTGTCCACGTCATCATCCTTCTCGCTATTCTTCATCATTTATTTACTTATTTATATCAATCAATCGATTTCTCAAAATGCGTCTTCTGACTATAGCCCTATCACTTCAATAACAAATAAACGAAATCATTTAATTACAGATACATACTTTGTCTATATATACACACATTCAGGTTATATTGAGGAAAAAGATATATACCGAAAGTGAGAATTTCAGTCGAAAAAAACGACGTCGTTGTAGTCGTAGACGGTGATTATCATGTGTAATGCGGGCTGATGAAGTCACGAAGATTAGAAAAGGACAAGAGCTGCAAACAGAGCGTTCTAAAAAAGGAAGAGCGTTTGGGTGACGTGTATCGGATAGTAATAGGCGCAAAAGGGCCAAAAGTTTTTTTTGGATTCTGGAATATACATGTCCTATTTTATGTATGTGGGGGCCCATAGTATATTAAAATTTGGAAGTGAAAGGGAAAAACGACTTTCACCCGGCCTTTGTTGTAAAATGAAAATGAATGAATTGATTAATTTTAAGATTGTGAATTTGTGATGATCCTCAAAATTTATTTAAATATCATTTAAGATTTTTATAATATTGTACTGTGTGATCCACTCAGGCGTGTTTGAAGTTGTGATTAGAATGTGATTTTTTAATTTTCACGTTTACAAGTCGTTAAAAATCGAATAATAGTGTTTGGTATATAAATATAAAGATCAATCATCAATTAACTGCGATATATATATATATATATATATATATATATATATATATATATATATATATAAAGTTCTAAAATGATAATGTCATCATTAAACTAATTACTCTTTGATTTTCATCATGATGATGTCATAATTTTATATTAATTTAATTAAAAAATAATACGAAATCTTTTTAAAAAGAAAATACTAATCTCTCCTAAATTGTAAAATCTTCTATTGAACACCCAAATTTTAAAGCATATTGTACAACTTTTATATAATAATTGAATTTTAATTTTCTAAAAAAAATTAAAATGCATTTATTATTACTAATAATAATTATTATCATTAAAATATAAATACTCAACTTTGAGCGAACTTTATTATTATTATTATTTACTTTTAATTTAATAATTATAATTATAATTTTTATATTATTAGTATTTAAATTTAAATATGGATTCTTTTTACGAAATTAATTACGTTACATATGTATGCGAAAATACATGTCTCTATATATTTGTAAAAACAACGACAAGTTTCTTAGTCAAACGGGTCATTAAAATAAATGGCTTTAGCATTTACATTCACTTAATACCTAAAACATGTCATTAAATTGTTTCGTTTAAACAAACCCGTGATTTCACGAGTCATTTTACTAGTTAAAGGTTCTAAACGCAGTTTTTGAAAGGTAAGTTGGCTCATACCGTTGCAAAACGTTTTTTTTTTCAGTTTCAAACCTTTTGTCATTATTATCCTTATATACGCTTTGTATAAACCTCATTCCGCAATAGCAAAACACTGAAACAGATGATATACTCCCTCCGTTTCATATTGATATTTCAGTATTTCATTTTGAGCTGTCCTTTATTTTCATATATAGATAAGAATAATAAGGTAAAGTTCTATTATACCATTAATGTATGTGGATATGATTTAAAGAGAAAGAAAAAGTAAGAGTAAACTGAAAAGTAAACAAAAAGTAGAGTACTTTTATTATATTTTTCTTAAATTGTGTATTTTTTTGTCACTATTAATATGGGACGGACGAAGTACTATATACCACTGAGTAGAATTTTCTACTTCATAATTGTTGATATTCGGTAAATCATATATTTATAAACACATTGTATTATAAAGATTTAAGCTATTGTCTTTCAAAAAAATAAAAATAAAGTGTTAAGAGTTATATAAATGAATTCGTGTAGGTTAAATTTTAGTAATTCTATATCATTATGAATGTCTATATTAGTAATTTTATTTGTTTAATAATAAATAAATCTAATTTGCCAGACACTTAACAATTATATGATTATTACATTATCAAACCATATAATTAAATCGAAACACCTTTTCTTTTCACTACGCTTTGCTGCAACTAATTATTTAATTATAATTATTCAAAGCGCATAATTAATTTTCTAATTACAACCTCTAATACCCCCTAAACGAAGTTTGATAATGTATGAATAAATTTTAGTCACATAAAGATCACTTCTTTTTGAAAATTACTTCGTATGACACTATCCTTCGACTTCCTTACATTAAATAAATCTTCTTAGTAAAGTGTGTTCACTCGATATATATTATTAAAATTGCACAATTACAAAAATGTCAACAAGCTAAACACTCGCGAACAGGAAACAGACAAAGGCTACAGTCAAGGCAACCAAAAAACCAAACAAACATAACTCAACACGATAACGTATACTTCAAGCCCTCTTCAGATTGTGCACGTGTGGAGACTCCTTGAATTATAGGACGTCAACTTTAACCTCACGGTTCCATAGATGATGTTTAACACCTGGTGGGATTTTGCGACTCCCGTTGAAACAACCTAGCATTACGTTCTTGCCATATTACCGTAGCTGCAAATAACACCTTAGCCACTATAATCCTCACAACTTTCCTCTTCGCAGCCGGATTTAACATTTGAATTATCTCTTTCCATTTGTTCCTTATACACGGAATAGCGATGAACTTAGCTTTCTCCCATACCTCTACAGAAAATTTACATTCGAAGAAAAGGTGATTATGGGAATCTGGTTGTAATTTACATAACGAGCAAACCAATAAATCTCTATTTACACAAATCATATCCCAGTCTTTCATCTTTTCTTAAGTTTTAAGCTTCTCGTTAACAAGTAACCAAGTAATAAATGAATGTTGAGGAATACTGATATTGCACATTTCTCATATATTTATCATGGCAATATCCGTCATTTTTAGTCCATTCGAATACGGTTTTGGTTATTATCCGCGATTATTTGGAGGATTATGATTTGAGAGCCGAGAAGTATTATTTGATTGATTTATGGAGTTTATGGTGAGTTTACAGCAGTTTCTATGTATTCGGGTGATTTGGGTCGTGATCAAGTCAAGTTATATGTAAAAACGAAGGAGAATTGCTGAGTTCAGAGTTGCGCGCCGCACACACAACTGCGCACCGCTCATTAGGCCTTCGAAACACATCAGTCAGCATTGAATTTTGGACAGCACATTTTATTCACAAGTGTGCGCCGCGCTTAAATGTGCGCACCGCGCGTTTTTGGTCGGCCAGATTTCTGTTGCTATAAATTAGGTGCAGTTTTTTATTCCAAGGTTTATCTTTTTGGCAGCCGAATTTGAGAGCACTAGGGGCGATTTTCAGTCACTTTTGGGGAATTCCAAGGTTACTCCAACGCTCCAATCATTCCGTTTTCGAGGATCAATCCAAGCACTCATCAAGATTCATCGTGTTAGGTTGATTCTTAATTATCAAACAATGTTTTCTTTATTATTTATTAGTTTAATTTCTATTGTTGCCATGATAATTAGCTAGTTATTTAATGTTTTTCTAGACTTAAAAACCTATGTGTTGGATGCTATTTATCAGTTACTATTTTAATTTATGATGATTTGAAGTTTGAATTAAAGAACGATTCTTATTGAAGCTAGACTTTTCGATTCAATTGGTTGTATATTTGTTTGATAGGACGAGAGTTCATTAATTTAATACATTAATTTACAATTGGTTTGTCTTAATTGATTGTTTGCTTAATCGGAGACGAGAGTAAATTGAATTCAAAAGGCTAGACGAAATAGGGGTGAATCATACACAATGAGAGTTGGTGTGGTTGCAATTCGAGTCTTCATCTCAGTTGAGAAATTTGGTCACAATTAGGAGGTCTTAGGCTACGGGGAATTCCGTGTCATATAATTTTAATTGAAGTATTTGCGCTGGGGAATTCCTGGTGAACCGACTAGGTAATTCACATATGTTTGATTATAACTGGGGCTTAATCTTAATGCATCCAATACTAGGTGTAAAAGGGCTAGACGAACATTTGTTCTTTTATTGATTAAAACTTTCTTATTTTTATTCATTTGCTTTAAAGCTTAAAGCTTAAATCTTAAAATACCAAAAATATTGTTCTTTTCTGTTTTCAAATCTAATCTTGATTTGGCTAATCGTTAAATAGCCACAAAAACCATTATCTCGTACTTTCAATTTTCATAGATTAACTTAGTTTATTTCATTAGTTGCAATTTTAATCCTCACTTTAAACTGTGCTTGGAACGATTTCGGAATTACCAACTTAATACTATTGCACGATCGGGGTACACTGCCCGTTAGTTTATTTCATTCGTTGATAAGTAAATAGAGGACAAAGAAGTGGCACGATAGTCGTTTGAAAGATCCGAAGAAATTTAAGGAAGGAAATCGTGTGCTTCTTTTCAATTCACGTTTTCGTTTGTTTTCGGGAAAGTTAAAGTCGAAGTGGTCGGGACCATTTATTGTTCGTAAGATGTTTCCCCATGGGGAAGTTGATTTGGTTAATTCGAAATGGGAAGAGTTTAAGGTGAACGGTCATCGGATTAAACATTATGTCGATGGACCGCAAGAGGTGGACGATGAGATTAAACTCATCTTTACCTCTAACGACGCGTGATAATCTTGGTTATAATTTTTGTTGTAGAGTTTGTATAATATTTATGTAGTTTGTATATTTCATGCTTGAAACAGGTGCAATATGATCAACGGTAATGTTTTGGTTCATTAAGGTTGTGAATTGGTTGATAAAAATTGAATTTTGTGTGAAAAAGAGTAAAAAATTCGAATATGGGGAATTGCGCGCTGCGCAAATCATTGCGCACCGCGCATTTGTGAACAAAAACTGCTGGGTATTTTGCTAATTCGACTGATCAGTTTTCACGTTATAATGCGCACCGCGCTTTGCTACACGCACTGCGCATTTCGTCCACGCACAAACGCGCACCGCGCACTTCTCGTGCGCCGCGCATATCCGGCCAGCAGCCTTTTTCGCTGTTTTAATTGACCCGACCGAACTTTTATAACCCGAAACCCAATCGGGTCCAGTCGACTTTTAAGGGCTTTTAAGGTTATTTTACACCATTTTACACCCAAACTAACACACACAACCACATACGATTGAAGTCTCAAGCTAGGGTTTCATCAATTTTCAAATTTTTGTGATTTTCTCTCAAATTGCTTGTGAATCATGCCTCCTAGGGTCCGTTTTTCTTACTCTTACACTATATTTCATCTTTATTTGTGCAAGTTATGCTTAATTTGATGATTAATTGAAATTCAAGTGTGAGGTTAACCCTAATTTGATGATTAGTATTAATAATGCCTAATATGCTTTGTTTGTATGATGTTTACATGTGATTAGTGCATATTATTGATGCTAGGGTTTGCTAGGAGATTAAATCCGAATTTGAAGTTTTAATTTGGGGTTTTTGTGTGTGAGATGGTTAGTTGCTATAATAGCGGTAGTTCATGATAGTGTGGGGTAAATTGGGCGGGTCAAGTGTTAAGTTACTTGATTTTTGATATTTTGAGTTGGATTGCTAATGGAGTTGATAATTATGAGAATGTTTGAGTATGTTAGGAGTTTTTCTTGCGTTATTATTGTTTTAAAAGATGAGTTTGCGTTGGTTAAATTTTAGGTTCATGAATTGTTTAGCCTAATTTGTTTGGAAATTGAATGTTATTAATATTTTTATGCTAGCTTTTCATGTAACATGACATGATATTGTTTTTGTGGATTTCGTTGGTTGTGTTTGTAAAGAAAAGATAGTGTTAATTTGAAAATATGCTCTTGTGTGATGTTAAATTGGAAAAAGGGAAATTAATAAACAAGAGGATGTTTGGAAGTTTTAATTTTTGCTAACACTAACTTTTTGAGCTTTTTTTTTTTTTGGTTGTTTTGTTGGTGACAATTGTGAATGCAGGGTCGAGTAAAGCGTACTAGAACTGCTCCAGGTTCCTCAGAGCAAGCACAACAAGAAGATCCTAGGGATTGGATTGAGTACGTAAGGAATGAGTATCCGACTGAGTGTGCAAGGATAGATGATAGAGTTATTGGTCTCACTTGGTTTTTTGATTGGAGCTTTCTTAAGGAAGCTCAAGTTCACCAAGAGGTTGATACTATGCTGATGTTGTCTTATAATAACACGACTCTCCGCCCGTGGGAGAGGGTGTTTTTGATCTATGATGATATTTATCCATTGTTGTGCAAGGAGTTTTTCTCTTCGTTGGTAGTTACTAATACCCGCGATCCTAGTGAGCGTAATTTTATGCGGTTTCATTTAGGTGGCCAAAATCAATCGATGATTCGGTCCCAAATTGCTCGAGCTTTAGATTTATATCCGGAATTAGAATATATCCGACTTCCGAATTATTTGATTAGGACTGAATTTTACAAGCAGGAACCTTTTAGCACTGTTGCTTTTTGGGGTAGAATAGCTGGAGGTGACATTTTTCATGCAGGGAGAGTAGGTTATGAGAAAATTAAATTATCATTTGATAGGTTGTTGTAAAGTTTGGTGGCTTGTACTTTCAATGCGCGGGTGAATGGAAATGAGAAACTGAATAATAAGGATTTATGGTACATGGATCAAATAAAAAGGGGGGAAGCATACTAATATTGTTGGTTCTATCGCTACTTACTTGAGCAAATGTGCACGCGATACGGCTTCGGGAAAGAAGCTTTTAGGTTGTCATTATATCACTAAATTCGCGAAATCTTTGAATGTTGATTTGAGCAGGTTGCGTACTACAGATCAGAGTATGCCAGTTTTTGTTTCGCTATTTTATACAAATGGGAAGATTTTGATGGATGGTTTTGAGAATCGGTTGGTTATGTATCGGGAACCTGTGGGTTCTGGTGCAGCAGGTACGAATGCAGCTGGGGCTGCGGGTGGTTCGTCATCGGGACCTAGCACGGGAGCTGGTCCATCAGCTAGTACACATTTTGCAGGTTCTTAGTTCCCGAGTCAGGAAGGTTGGGACAGTTTGATAAACAGTGTGAATAGAATGGGTTTAGATTATGGAGATGTTGCAGGTCAGGTAGAGAATCATGTGTTTCAATATAGTATGGATCAAGCTGATAATGTGGAGTTTCAGAGTGACATTCGCAGGCATAACGAGGCGGTGGAGAGACATAATGAGGAGGTTAGTCGACATAATGACCGGATGTGGCAGAGTCAGCAGCGACAGGAGGAGCTCGCAAGGGCTAATTATTATGATACTGGGATGATTGCATATGGTGTTGATTGGGGATGCCATAATTTGCGTTTATACTATTCTAATCCGGACCAGTATTATACTACTGCTAGTCAAGAGTCGGCTTATTACTATGACCAGAATCGTCCCGAACATCCACCGAGGTATAATGTGAGAGAGCGGCCATGAGGGACGCGCAGTTGAGGTTCCAGCAGGAGTACCCGAACGGACGTCCGAACAGGCACAGTTCGGGTACTTCAGGATGGCCGTTTGATGATTATCAGGGATGAGGGCCTGCATGCCTGTTGATCATGTTGTATCTTGTTTTTAGACATTTTTATTTGGTTTTGTACTAAGATATTTATTTGCTTGGATTATGTACTGTAAGACTTATTTGGGGATAAGGCGTTTCGGTTACCGGATGGTGCCACCTTATCCCGTTTATGTAGTTCTTTTGTTTTTCTTTTAGTAGGTTGATTGGTGAAACGATTTTTAAGTCTGGCATTAAGTTCAGCAAAACAGTATGGTTGATGATTTTTATGTGATGATCGGGAATGGACAATGTTCTTATGCTGGCAGTCAGTTCAGCGCCATCTGTCACTGGCATTCCACGAGTAGTGGTTAAAACTCGATAAGTTTTTATTCTCTTTTTCACATTACCCTTTCGATTTTAATTTATTTTTGATCTCAGGTAATGGGGACATTGCTTGATCTCAAGTGTGAGGTGGGGATGTAAAATCTCTCGGGTTGGTTTTTAAGGAATTGTCAACATGTGCGTTTTGAATCTAAAAAGTCTTGACGTTTCACGGGGTTTTGGTCGTAAAAAAAAATTGAAAATTTTAGGGGAAAAATTAAAAAAAATATAGAAAGGTTAGTATAAAAAGAAAAAAAAGTAGAAAAACAATTGAAAATTCGGTCAAAACCTTATTTATGAAAATTGGTTTTGATATGGCTTGGTATTTTGAACTTTTAAAAAAAGAGTGAAACATCATGTTTTAGGCCATTTTTGGGGAATTTTAAATTTTTATGGCCTATTTTGTGATTTTAAAAGAAGCCAAAATTATCCCACATGTTCATTTTCTTGGACATGAAATCCTACGAGTTCAGAGAACTCAATAGTAGGTCACCTGTTGTGACGACCTGGAAATTTCCGACCAAATTTAAACTTTATTTTTATATGTTTCCGACACGGTAAGCAAAGTCCGAAATGTTAAGTCTCAAAAATTTTAGAATTTATATTCATGTAATCAATTACCCTTTGACCGTGCTAGACGATTCACGAACAATTGTTTGTAAATAAATATGTGTATATATAGGTTAGTAAATATTATATAAAATATAATATTAATATATCAAACTTAATTACAAGTTATAATATAAGTTGTTATTATTATTGTTACTTTCATTAATATTATTAACTTTAATATTAATATTAACATCGGTATTATTAATATTATTGTTTTTAATGTGAAATTTGATACGTGTAACTTGTTGTATCTTAATTATTACTTGTATTATTACTAGATATTATTATTACCTTTGTCATCAAAAATTATTATTTTTATTATTATTATTAACATTATCATAATATTACTATCACTATTAGCTCTATTGTTATTATTATTATTAGTCTCATTATTATTAATAAAATTAGTGTTAAATACTAATGTGTATATATTTAATATTATTTTGTTTCTTTATATAATTAATATATATATATATATATATATATATATATATATATATATATATATATATATATATATATATATATATATGGTATATGATAATGCAGGTACAAATATATACCTATATATATATATATATATATATATATATATATATATATATATATATATATATATATATATATATATATATATATATATATATATATATATGAAGTGCAAGTTTACATATATAAATACATATACAGAAAATATATATACGTAAATACTGATTATAAATAAATATAAATACAGATACTAATTATATACATATACGTATTCTGTTTCATCTCAACATCACCCTTTTCTAATTTGTTTCTTATCACCAATTATGTAAATGGATTCAAATTCAAACAGATCGTACAAATCTGTTAGCAGTCTCAATCTTCTTTTAATTTTTTGTATTCTTCTCTTTGGATAAAAATTCTGTCGACTGAAGTACTACATAACAATTGATCAATTAGTGTTACAATCATTCATCCCAACTCATAAATTCCATTATCAAATACCACTTTTCTTCTTACATATGATATGTACATAAGTTGCATTAGGGAGAGAGATAGAGATCACCACGAACTACGAGCATCATTACTCAACAACCACACCTTCGGTTCTCTTGATCAACCATGACCTTCGAATACCATCGAGACCCCTTCTATTCTTCATGATCGCCACCACCATCACCAAGATTAACCGTCAACCCTAATCTCTCTACCACTTCTATTGATTCACGAATTATTTTCTTCTAATTGAAATCACCCCTCACGATCACCACGAACCTACTAAGGTATGTGTTCCTGTTTACTAATCGAGTCAAGATCCCAAATCACCATATGTTATAAACGTATTATTTTCTGTTCCATGTTAAACCGCCACTTACTACACCACCTTGAGATCACCTTGTATACTCCACTTCGAACTACCTCACCACAGCCTCCCAATAACCTACGGCACTTGTTTTTCTTCTATTTTTGCTTGGTTACAAACCCACCTCATCTTTTCATATTCTATTGATGCTGCTGGTTATCGTTTTTCTGTGTCAATAATCCCTTTTATTTATTATCTGCAAAACCACATCATTTAATCACCTCCACTCAATCTCCATTTTTTTTATTTCTCTCGGTGTAACCATTTACAGAAAGGGAATAGATAGCAAAAGGTGATAGTCTAAAGTTGCCCACTTGGATGTATATGTTATTAATTTACAGCAAACTTCAATCAAGCATATGGGTTGTGGGACATGGGATTTCTTGGCCGACACCCACTATGTATCCACTAACTCCCATTTAAAAAAAAAAAAAAGAAACTAACCGTATAATCTTTAATTCTGTCGGCCACACCTTTTGGGAAATCTTTGGATACCAAAATTTTGTTTGGGAGTACATACGTTATATTTTTTTTTACCGTTTGAGATTCCCAAACCAAAGACCACGAAGTGTTCATTTGGGCCGAACTATCTATTGGACTGTTTTGTTGGACTATTTTTTTTGTTGAACTTGGGCTCGTGATTTGATGGGCTGCGTTTGTTGAAGTGTTAGGCCGAGAACCGAGTGGTCTGCTTAGATTTCTGTTTGGCCGAGAGTCCTACTCAACTTGAGCCATGTACGTATATTATTTTTTTACATGATGAAAAGGGTACATAAAATAAACGATTAAGATTTGATGATGATGTGTTATGATGATTATATGATTTAGATGAGATTCGATGTTATATGTTGATGATGATGAGTTGTTGGTGTTGCCGCTGCTGCGTTTTCTGTTTTGGTTAGACAAAGATGATGATGATTAAGAAAGTTGGCTGCAACTTGAATTTTTTTTTTATTATTAACTGCTGGTCCCTTTTAGATCTGTATTGAGAATGAGAATGATATTATGGCCTATTAAATCATTGATGGGCTTCAATTAGATTATAGTTGGGCCGAGTTTAAGTTGGGCCAAGTGTTGTTTCTATGTTTGGACCGAAATTTTGGAGGAAGAAGAAGGAATTTCGATTACATAGACTCGTGTTATAAATAATTCAAGGGGGTTTATATCAGAAAAATAAACATGGAAGGATAGTTAAGGAGTGTTTGCTTAACCGAGAGGTCTTGGATTCGAGTCTGGATTGTGACATTCTTTGTGAAAAAGCTTGTGAGGTAGCTTTTATTATCACCTTTATTGTTATTGTTATTATTATTATTATTATTATTATTATTATTATTATTATTATTATTATTATTATTATTATTATTATTATTATTATTATTATTATTATTATTATTATTATTATTATTATTATTATTATTATTTTTATTAGGATATAAAAGAATATATAAATTAAGAAATATTAAAGATGAAAGTAATATGGCTATGATTACGATTAATGACATAATTAAGACATTAAGTATTAAGTATTAAGAATGATGTTATTATTATATAGACATGATAAAAAGGAATGTTATAAATTATAATCATAAAACTTAATCAAGTATTATTTTTAATATTAACATTATTATTATTAATACAAATAAAATGACTAACCCTATTAACAAAATTATTATTTTCAATGTCAATACTAAATATAATAATTATTATTAATATTATTATCTTAGTATTATTATAATTATAAATTTTACAACCAAAAGGTTTATATAAAAACGTAGTTATTACATAGCAACTATATTAGTATTTTAATAATTATTTATTTAAAGTATATAGAATAAATATAGATAATTAAGTTATTAATGAAACATATATTTTACTAAAATAACAATTAATAAGAATATATAAAGTTGCTCGATTACCATTATATGTATTAATATATACACACATGATATAGGTTCGTGAATCCGAGGCCAACCCTGCATTGTTCAATATAGTCATATGTATTTTTACTACAAAATACATTAGGTGAGTTTCATTTGCTCCCTTTTTAAATGCTTTTGCAATATATATATTTTTGGGACTGAGAATACATGCGCTGCTTTTATAAATGTTTTACGAAATAGACACAAGTAATCGAAACTACATTCTATAGTTGGATTATCGAATTGAATATCACCCCTTTTAGCTTGGTAGCCTAAGAATTAGGGAACATACACCCTAATTGACGCAAATCCTAAAGGTTGATCTACGGGCCCTGACTCCCCTCATGCTGGAAAATGATATGCTTTAGTACTTCGAGTTTAAATTATACAGATGGATTTCTGATTTGGGGATATTCTATATGCATTATGTTAATGTCGGTTACCAGGTGTTCAATCCATATGAATGATTTTTAAACACTTGCGAGTGTATGATTATTGAATAAAGGAAATCTTGTGGTCTATTAAAATTATGGAAATGATTGATTATGATAAACTAATGAACTCACCAACCTTTTGGTTGACACTTTAAAGCATGTTTATTCTCAGGTATGAAAGAAATCTTCCGCTGTGCATTTGCTCATTTTAGAGATAATACTTGGAGTCATTCATGACATATTTCAAAAGACGTTGCATTCGAGTCATTGAGTTCATCAAGATTATTATTAAGTCAATTATAGTTGAATATATTAGGAAATGGTATGCATGCCGTCAACTTTCGATGTAATGAAAGTTTGTCTTTCAAAAACGAATGCAATATTTGTAAAATGTATCATATAGAGGTCAAGTACCTCGCGATGTAACCAAATGTTATGTATTCGTCCAGATGGATTAGGACGGGTCATGAAACCTCTACCAAAATGGGTGTAAACCGTGAGAGAGCGGTGATTGCATAGCGTGATTGTGACCGAATCACGTTCCAAATCAAAAACTTTTGGTTACTTGGTATAGCAGACTTCCGAAACTATACCATTTTATTATTACATCATCTAATGGTGTGATAATGTGGGAAGAGGAGCCGTGAGCTTCACCGGTGTTGTCCTCTTTAGGAACAATAGCTACGTGCTTGTGTTTGCTTAGACAACACAACCCATAGCCAAAAGCTATGGCACCCAAAGGTTTTTGGGATTTATCGAAAAGGGTAGTATCTACTTCCTACCTTTCTTAAAACAAGCAGAAAAGCTTGTCATGTGGGAAGTAGGCAAATTGGAAGTAATCCAAACCACGTTCATTACCATTGAATGTGAAATCCTACGAGTTCTTCGGAATTCATGTGTTGGTCACCTGTACCAAAAAGGGTGTCAACCGTATGAACGGTGATTGGATCGTGTGGTCGAAACCGGGCCATACGCTAGATCGAAAAAATTAATTAGGGCGATCCTCATTGTTTCTCCTAACAAGGATAATGTTGCGTCTGACCACTTTGTATAGCCCATAGGAGTAAAGTCTCCAAATCGACACACTTGCTGATTTATTTCAGAAGTTGTAGTCCAGACCAGTTGTAGGGTGACGAAAAATCTTGAAAAGTCATTGCTAACATCGACTGGAAATCTACCAGGCCTCAACATCAAACAGGGAAACTGGTAGTCAGACTTATCTCGATGAGGGCGATCTGTCTCGTCAAATGGGGAGCGTACCATGATACACAAAATAAGTGTGATTGATCAGATCCCCAGTTGGATAACCTCCGAAAAGGTAAGATATCAGCTTTTAAGACTGATGAACCTCAATCTTCATGATTGATTTAACGGATTAGATGATTACCTCGTGATTATCGATGATAACCAGACGTAATGTGTATCCTCCTAAGCACATTATTTTCTTACCGACATCTCGCGATATTAGGTACTGTGGGAGGCATTGGTTTGACCAATCGCGGGGTAGCCCGTATGGTTCGTATGGTTCTTTGGTTCGAGTACTTTACTTTCTCGGCTCATGACTTCCACTTGTATCTCCGTTTCATATATTTGAAGACATTATCAGGTTCGAGATTCTCTACATTTATTTGGATTACATATTTGGTGCACTTTGTTCGAGTTATTATTTTGTGCCGATTTTTTGTTTGGGGATGTTGGAGAATTTGGGATTACAAGTGGAAGTCACATGGTTAATTTGTTCTATTAAAACCGTACCCACGCTAGTTGCTCATTTGGTTCATGTTCATTGGTTCTACTTACACTTATGAAGACGTTATCATTTGTGTAACGACCCAACCCGTTAACCATCCGAAAACGTGCCACAAAAAAAAATTTTCTGAAACAGTTGATCTGGACGGCGTCCAGAACTTAAGACTGGGACGGCGTCCAGCCATCTGGGACGGCGTCCAGATGTACTAAAACATTCTGATCAGTTTTTCGAACACACGCGGGCGAAAACCCGCTTCCCGACACTTTTAAACCAAAACACTTTCACAATAGATTACAATAGTTTAAATTAGGAGTTTCCCAAAATAAAAACCAAGTTTTACGACACCGGGCCCACATCAACCCAAAATACTACAAGTGACTATTTCGACCCATTAGTTTATACAAAAACATAGACCGAGCATGGGATTGGGGACACGCTACCCAATCCTAATCAAATCCAAAAGTAAGTCTTCTAAAGCAACTACGCAAGTCCACTAGTCCCCGCGCTTACCCGAGCCACCGCATCCATGCAATCTATAAAAATGTAAACAACGAGAGGGTAAGCTAACGCTTAGTGAATGATAATATACTACATACATATATATGTATAAAATAGACACGCCACACAAATATCAAATACCGCATACCAAATCATCCAAGTATAAGGCAAGCTAAGCTAAGCATACCGTAGTCACTAAGCAACAAGCTATAGATACATCAACAAATATAAGTTCACCAACGACGATGTGAACAACGCCAAGAAGCTACACCCGGAGGGTTAGCTACATCACGACAATAAAACAATATATATATATATATATATATATATATATATATATATATATATATATATATATATATATATATAACAATATATAAACGAATAAGGTTAACCCCTTAACCCATTACCGAATACCAAACACCACAATGAAGATTGGCCGAACAACCCGAGCCTTAGTGAATTCGCACAACCCGATATTCACTTCTTCACCAATTCAACAACCGAGGTTGGCCGAACTACCCGAGCCTTAGTGAATTCGCACAACCCGAGATTCACTACCTCATCACAAGATGACCGATCCGCACTACCCGAGATTCACTTCTCAACATCAAACCCACGGTCACGGGATTATAAAATCCACCACATCGGGGTTATCCACATCACAACAAAATCAACCCTTCGCCTTTGGGGTTATAACATCCAAATCACAACCACGTGTTATAACGTACACACAACGTGTACCTAGCCAAAGGTAAACAACCAAGACGCACAACCGTGCCAATTGGACCTATACACAAGTCCATCAAATCCACCTATATGTGAAGTGAGCTCTATAACCGAGAACCACTTCACCCGACCCGCACCCATCCTACACATACATATGCACATAGGATATTAACACTCACTTTGTCGCCTTGATGAATGCTTCCAAATAAACCGCCATGCGCCAATGGAAAGTACCTATTCCATTATCACAAATACAACAACACAATTAGGGTTGACTTACAAACCAACCCAATTTACCCTTAGTGCAATTTCGACCCAAATGCGCTTCCAAGCACAAACCACGCCATAACTAACCAATAATCACTAACACGAGTGAAAATGGTCCTAACACACCAATTAAACCCGAATACAAGTGTTAAACACGGGTCATACCCATTTTGACACCAAAACCCTAATTTTGACCCATTTCAAAATTAGTTAACTAAACTCACCCAAAAAGGGTTTCACCACTTCCATAATCACTAAACCTAGTGATTAAACTCAAGATCAAACCCTAAACAACGCTAAAATGTCAACCGACCCAAAACCCGCCAAGTGACAAGAATAACTAGTCACCATAAACCCATTTCATCACCTAAAAGGGTTTCACAACAAACTAACTCAAAACCCTAACTTGAAAATCAAATTTAACAAATGAAATTCGGAGTTTGAGCTTACCAAATACCACCACAACGTAGCTAGGAGCAAGATGAACAACTTTAGAACCCGAGCTTTTGCGAGAATCCGACTCCTTCTTCTCCAAATCCACCTCTCTCTCTCTAAAACTCTTACTCTCTCACTAGAACAAGATGAGAGTGTTTGTGTGGGTGTTAGTGGAGCAAATGAGGCTCCTAGAACTGATCTTGTAGCCTTAACTCGTTCCATAAGTGAAAATACCATTTTGCCCCTCTAAAAATCTTAAAATAACCCAGCTGGCCCGACAGACAAACTGGACGGCGTCCCAATTTCTGGACGGCGTCCAGCCTTTAACATCTGGACGGCGTCCCACCATCCTGGACGGCGTCCCGAACAACTAAAAAGTCAGAAACAGGATCAGGGTCTTACAACTCTCCCCCACTTAGAATCGATCACGTCCTCGTGATCCTCGTCACTTAACCAAACGGACGACACTCCACGGTCCTCAAACATAAGTCCCAATCCAACTTTCCTAGGCAACTCTTCCCAAGGAATCACCTTTAACAACTAAAATCGTCTCCCGCGATTTATCAAACCCACTATCCGAGCACTAAAACCATGCTCACTCCCTATCATCAGGAAAACTCAACCAATCTCGGACCGAGATATCAATCCCCTAGCGTATCCTTACCGAGTACAATGCTAAAAGTAACCAAGTCAACCTAAGGTCAACAACACGAAACGATGGAGATCGAACCAAACGAATCCTTACGGATAACACCAATCACTAAACATCCCTTATAGTGCGCAATACGACCCATACGCAACTACCGTAACATCATAACAAACGGTTAAAACCGATAGCGCCCAAAATGACTATGGCAATGCTAATCCAAAGGTGTACCAAAATCGACAATTCGTCACACCTGTAACAACATGTGAGCGAAGCACGGCTATCGCATCACTAATCCCACAACATGGTTCTCACGACCCCACCATCGGTGTATAAATCAACCGATAGTTCACACAACATGGTCCTTACGATCCCACCATTGGTGCATAAAACAACCAATAGATCAAACCAAACGGTCCTTACGACCCCACTATCGGCGTATAAAACAACCGATAGATCACAACTCAACATGGCCGAAACAACCCGAGCCTGAACACATATGGAGGATGGTCGAAACAACCCGAACCTTAGTGAATTCGCACAACCCGAAATTCACCTACCCAATCCATATATCTCACAACGAAATGACCGCACAACCCGAGTCATCGTGAATACGCGCAACCCGATATTCACTACCACCGCCACATAGTATAACCGAGGATGGCCGTACAACCCGAGCCTTAGTGAATCCGAACTACCCGACATTCACTACCTCAAACTATGAGTCCAACCAACAGGGACAATCGTACTACCCGAAATATTGTGAATACGAACAACCCGATATTCACGTCCCGCAACACACTCAGGAATGGTACTCGCATTTCCCACCGGTACTCGCATTTCCCGATAATGTTACACCATACGACATAACACTACTCCCTTGATGAAGTCAGCGGACCCCGATGGTCATGCTCCACCAATCTCAACACCGGATGAAGTCAGCGGACCCCGAAGGTCATGCTTCACCGATATCACACCTCGCTCATGATGAAGTCAGCGGACCCCGAAGGTCATGCTTCACCAATTGCATACTCCCATGATGAAGTCAGCGGACCCTAAAGGTCATGCTTCATCAATCACCAATACCATGATGAAGTCAGCGGACTCCGAAAGTCATGCTTCATCAATCAACACCCTTTTGGCCTCGAACGACGAGTAGCATAACATCGCGCTCTGTTACGCCATAGTGAATCCTAGCGGATACCACTAACCATTCACGCACTCGAGCAAGAACCACCTATATCAAACATAGGCACAAGACAATAATTCTCTAGAAGAGAATCCGACACACACCTCCCTTAACCGAAGGATTTCACCTTACTCACCAAACACGTCCATTATCTCTCAACGAGATTTACCACATTACCACCTCGGTGATAATTCAAATCCAAACCATAAGTACAATTTATCCGAAATTGTAATCTACCACAAATCGACCAAACTAGGTCCCAACACAATTTTCGGATCTTACTAAAACGTCATCCGAAATCTCACACTAAAACTTCCTCGGGCGGGAGTGTAACTCCCCCACTTGGAACTACATCACATAACCTCATCTCTTACAACCGTACCATGCTACCAAAGGTGGACTTTACCAACAATTGGGCTCTCACGACCCATCACCACAGCTTGCTCCAACCGAGAGCACACGAAGGATTTAAATCAATCCTCAAACACTTCGAACGAAAAGTGTACTACAATTACACAAACCACACCCTCGCAATCATCCAATTGCTCTAGTTTGTCAATTTCCACCTAGTCACTCATGTACCTAAGGGTTTCACTTCGGTACCCTAAGTACAATGTAACCGCAACACAATCGGAGTTGAACACCACGCTAGTAGGTATAAAAGAGGCACCTAATGTCGCGTCATATAAACTCCATTACCAACATACATCGAGATTCAAAACACTCGATTTCAAGGGTTCCAACCACCCGACGAACCTCATAGTTCATCAACTTCCACATACAAGCGAACATGCGCTTAACAATCGAACACCAAAACCCATTTCCATGGCTTGGTAGAAACATTTCCCAAATACTAAGGAATGCTTGGTTACACCAAGTCTTATGCCCTTCGTCCAAAAATCAATCATTACCATAGGGTACTTCCATTAGGAACGTCACCGTTAACAATAACATGCACAACACAATGCAATAACAAATCCGAACTTAAACGCCACATAAATAAATATTCAAATGACATATTTATTAAAATGAAACGTACCTCAACGTCTCCTTGCGGCATTCGCCGCCAACTCGGGACAATCCGGCTTGCGATGCCCCTCCTTATGACAATAGTAGCACATCCCGTCATCACTTCTCGGCATTGTGCACTCCCACAACTTGTGGCCCCTAATACCACAATTGAAACATCTAGGTGCACGAGAATCCACCGTGCCTTTTCCCACATTACCCGTACTCGCACTTGCACCCTTATTTTTCTTACCCGGGGCGCCGTACGAATCAACCCTCCTCTTACTTGAAGGTTCACACATCTTTGATCGCGTATACGACTCGAAACCTCTAGCCAAGTTGAATAATTCCGCAAACGATTTCGCTTGACCCCGACTAATTTTACTTTTCAAGTCATCATTCATGGTCCGATAGAAATCCCCCATTAACAAACGATCATTCCCCAAATACTCCGGGCAAAAACGAGCCTTCGCCATAAAGGTCGTCTTGAGAGTATTCAAATCCATAGACCCTTGCTGCAAATTTCGCAACTCATTACGCAATTCCCACAAATCGGCCGAAGTCCGGAACTCCTCGAAGAATTCCTCCTTAAACTCGTTCCCCGATAAGGCCATAAATGTTTCGCTACCGACAAGATCGATCTTACCATCCAACCAATCCCTTGCCCTGCCCCGCAACAGACTAGTAGCGAGTCTCGTCTTTTTCTCGGGAGGGCAATCAATAGTACGAAAACACCCTTCGACATCCGAAATCCAAGTTGTGCTTACCAAAGGATCCGGTTTCCCGTCATACATCGGGGGTTTAGTCCTCATGAAGCTCTTAAGACAACGCTCCATTTCACTGCTACCCCGAAATTCGGAATACTTTCTATCCATTTCTTCTCGAAACGCACTCATTTTCTCCGCAACGGCGGCCGCAACTCTAGAGTTAAACTCCTCGTCATTCGTCTCGATCTCGTTTCGCGTCGTCATTCTAAAGAATGCAAAACGATTAGTCCACGAACGTATAAAACAACACGCATAACACAGCCCCATCTTGCTCAACACTCGTCGTACATCACTTGTTAAACACGATTTGCACCCATAATAAGGTTTGCAAGTCCTTATTACGCACACACATCGTATCCCCTCGTTAGTACAACGACCATCTTGCTCGATGATATTCGCAACGCAACATAAACATAAACATAACACAATCGTATATTAATAATATCCACGTATTAATATACACGTTAGTCCACCTATCAATTAAGGCACTAACCAAATTCCCATTCCGACCCGTAATCCTACAAGTCCCGCAACAAATAAGCACACACAAAAGTCTAAGTCTAGGCACCTATCTCAAGTCACCTAAATCCCTTAGACCATGCTCTGATACCACTTGTAACGACCCAACCCGTTAACCATCCGAAAACGTGCCACAAAAAAAAAAATTCTGAAACAGTTGATCTGAACGGCGTCCAAAAGCTTGGACGGCGTCCAGAACTTAAGACTGGGACGGCGTCTAGCCATCTGGGACGGTGATAATGCTAAAAACGAACATATATTTCATAGCATTATTCCTCAAGAAAGACAAACTTTTAGTTGCAATTGTTCTATTTACAAGTGTTATTCGTTTAAATAATAAAAGGTGAAGACAAAAGACAAATTCGACGAATTGAAGACGCAAACGACCAAAAAGCTCAAAAGTACAAAAGACAATCAAAGAGGTACCAATTATTGATAAGAAACGTCTCAAAATTACAAGAGTACAAGATTCAAAACGCAAAGTACAAAATATAAAATTGTACGCAAGGACGTTCGAAAATCCGGAACCGGGACATGAGTCAACTCTCAATGCTCGACACAACGGACTAAAAATTACAAGTCAACTATGCACATAAATATAATATAATATTTAAATAATTCTTATAATTATTTATATATTATATAAATAAATAAAAACCGTCGGCAAGAAAGACTCCAAATTGTGTGAGCTGTATTTACAAACTCCGCGACTCGCGGAGTTTGAAGGCAAAAAGGGCCGCGAGTCGCAGAGCCCCAAATTCTGCAATTCCCTATAAAGCCAACCGAATTCTGATCATTTTTCACCATCAATATATCCATCTCTCTATCTATATCGTATATATTTATATTTATATTTTAATTTTAATTTTAATTTTAATTTTAATCCTAATAATAAGGGTATGTTAGCGAATGTTGTAAGGGTGTAAGTCGAAATTCTGTCCGTGTAACGCTACGCTATTTTTAATCATTGTAAGTTATGTTCAACCTTTTTAATTTAATGTCTCGTAGCTAAGTTATTATTATGCATATTTAATCCGAAGTAATCATGATGTTGGGCTAATTACTAAAATTGGGTAATTGGGCTTTGTACCATAATTGGGGTTTGGACAAAAGAACGACACTTGTGGAAATTAGACTATGGGCTATTAATGGGCTTTATATTTGTTTAACTAAATGATAGTTTGTTAATGTTAATATAAAGATTTACAATTGGGCGTCCCTCTAAATTACCATATACACTCGATCGGACACGATGGGCGGGGTATTTATATGTACGAATAATCGTTCATTTAACCGGACACGGGAATGGATTAATAGCCACTAGAATAATTAAAACAGGGGTGAAATTATGTACAAGGACACTTGGTATAATTGATAACAAAATATTAAAACCTTGGATTACACTCAGTCGACATCCTGGTGTAATTATTAAACAAAGTATTAAAATCTTGTTACAGTTTAAGTCCCCAATTAGTTGGAATATTTAACTTCGAGTATAAGGATAATTTGACGAGGATACTCGTACTTTATATTTATGACTGATGGACTGTTATGGACAAAAACCAGACGGACATATTAAATAATCCAGGACAAAGGACAATTAACCCATGGGCATAAAACTAAAATCAACACGTTAAACATCATGATTACGGAAGTTTAAATAAGCATAATTCTTTTATTTCATATTTAATTTCCTTTATTTTATATTTAATTGCACTTCTAATTATCGCATTTTTATTGTTATTGTATTTAATTGCACTTTTAATTATCGTACTTTTTAATTATCGCAAGTTTATTTTATCGCACTTTTATTATTCGCAATTTCATTATTGTTATTTACTTTACGCTTTAATTTAAGTCTTGTATTTATATTTATTATTTTACATTTGGTTTTAACTGCGACTAAAGTTTTAAAATCAACAAACCGGTCATTAAACTGTAAAAACCCCCCTTTATAATAATAATATTACTTATATTTATATTTGTATTTTTATAAAAGTAAACTAATATAGCGTTAAGCTTTGTTTAAAAAGATTCCCTGTGGAACGAACCGGACTTATTAAAAACTACACTACTGTACGATTAGGTACACTGCCTATAAGTGTTGTAGCAAGGTTTAAGTATATCCATTCTCTAAATAAATAAATATCTTGTGTAAAATTGTATCGTATTTAATAGTATTTCCTGTAAAAATATAAGCTATTTTATATACTACTCTGCTAAAACATCAAGTTATTTTTGGCGCCGCTGCCGGGGAATCGCTTAAAAGCCGGAAGCGCAACGCTAATATAAAAAAAAAATATTTTTAGTTTACTTTTATTAAAATTCGCTTTTGTAAAAATACGTTTTAAATATTCGAAAATATAAAAAGAAAAACAAAAATATAAGTATTTTTAAGATTTTATTAAATATTTAAGTTTTATAAAGTTTCTTTATTTTTATATAAGTTTTATTTAAGTATTTTATTTTTATTTAAAACATATAAAAATTTTTTTTTAATATATATAAATCTATTTTTAAGATATTTATAAAATTATAAAGTAATTCTATTTTTATTTTAGTTTTTAAATATAAGTTTTTATTATACAAATATTTAGATTTTAAAACAGAAAAATATAAAACAGAAAATAAATAAATAAAAAAACGTCGAATTAAAACTGCACCAGAGTTGAATTCTGGATCCCCGCGACTCGCGGAGTTTTCTTCTTGGAATACCGCGACTCGCGGATTTTTAGGCTTTGCCGTAGAATTCCTTAAGTGCTTTTTCTTTAGACTAAGATTTAGGTACTTTAGAATTTTGCGACGCCTTTTTAAGTTTTAGTTTTTTTTTTAAGTTATTTCCATTTCGGATTTAGTTTTTCCTGTAAGCTTTCATATTTTTAGACGACTTTTACCTATGTATCAATTATCATTCCAATTAGTAATCTCAATTTGCGATTATAATTTTAAGTTAGTTGTAGTAATAAGGTTAGGTTAGTCAAGTATTTTTAAGTTTTATAAGTTTCTTTTATTTTTCCGTCACCTTTTATTTTTCAACCATTTTTCTTTTTCGACCTTTTTCGACAAACTCTTTTTCTTTCTTATTTCTCGCTATTCTAGTTTTAGGACATAGATTTTTATTCTACTTCTTATCTAAATTTCTTAAAATTACGAAAATTTATTTTAAGTGGTTAAATTAATAGACATCAAAATTTTCTGGTTCGTAGTAATAGTTGGATTTGTACGTGGACCGGGTTATTGGAGCCAAACAGTCCTCAATTATATCGAGACCAAACGAATCCTGCCCCTCTGCTGCATCTTTTGGCTATTCGAAACGTGGGCAAAATCAGAAAAAGTCTATTGATTGGATAACTTATTATAATTTTTCTTTCCTTTTAAAAACTAATAGGATATTCAGTGAATGCACCGAGCAAGATGATAATGCTAAAAACGAACATATATTTCATAGCATTATTCCCCAAGAAAGACAAGATTTTAGTTGGTATTGTTCGATTTACAAGCAATATTCGTTTAAATATTAAAAAGTGAAGACAAAAGGCAGATTCGACAAATTGAAGACAAAAAGGTCCAAAGAGCTAAAAAGTACAAGATACAACTAAAAAGGTTCAAAATATTGATGAGGAACGTCTCAAAATGACAAGAGTACAAGTTACAAGACGCAAAGTACATGATATAAAATAATACGCGAAGACGTCCGAAAATCCGGAACCGGGACCTGAGCCAAGAAGGAACGCCCGACGCAACGGACCAAAAATATCTAGTCTACTATGCACAAGAATATAATATAATATATATATAATTATATATAATTATATATTATATATATTATTATTATTATATTACGTCGGCAAGAAGAAAACAAATCAATTTGGCTGGATCCAGGGTGGCCATGCGACTCGCATGGCCAGAGGCACAAATCCATGCGAGTCGCATGGAGTGAAAATGTTGGTCAGGTCCTATAAAAAGCCAGTTTTCTGCCGAGTTTTATACATATAATTTTAATCTCTCTCAATATATACGATATATATATATATAATTTATATTTTAATTTTAATTTTAATTATAATTCTAATAATAAGGGTATGTTAGCGAATGTTGTAAGGGTGTAAGTCGAAATTCTGTCCGTGTAACGCTACGCTATTTTTAATCATTGTAAGTTATGTTCAACCTTTTTATATTAATGTCTCGTAGCTAAGTTATTATTATGCTTATTTAAAACGAAGTAATCATGATGTTGGGCTAATTACTAAAATTGGGTAATTGGGCTTTGTACCATAATTGGGGTTTGGACAAAAGAACGACACTTGTGGAAATTAGACTATGGGCTATTAATGGGCTTTATATTTGTTTAACTAAATGATAGTTTGTTAATGTTAATATAAAGATTTACAATTGGGCGTCCCTATAAATTACCATATACACTCGATCGGACACGATGGGCGGGGTATTTATATGTACGAATAATCGTTCATTTAACCGGACACGGGAATGGATTAATAGCCACTAGAATAATCAAAACAGGGGTGAAATTACATTCAAGGGTAATTGGTGTAATTGTTAACAAAGTGGTAAAACCTTGGGTTACACGCAGTCGATAACCTGGTGTATTCATTAAACAAAGTATTAAAACCTTGTTACAATTCGAATCCCCAATTAGTTGGAATATTTATCTTCGGGTATAATAATAATTTGACAAGGACACTTGCACTTTATATTTATGACTGATGGACTGTTATGAACAAAAACCAGACGGACATATTGAATAATCCAGGACAAAGGACAATTAACCCATGGGCATAAAACTAAAATCAACACGTCAAACATCATGATTACGGAAGTTTAAATAAGCATAATTCTTTTATTTCATATTTAATTTCCTTTATTTTATATTTAATTGCACTTCTAATTATCGCACTTTTATTTATTTTATTTTATCGCACTTTTAATTATCGTACTTTTTAATTATCGCACTTTTATTATTCGCAATTTCATTATCGTTATTTACTTTACGCTTTAATTTTAGTCTTGTATTTATATTTTACATTAGGTTTTAACTGCGACTAAAGTTTTAAAATCGACAAACCGGTCATTAAACGGTAAAAACCCCCCTTTATAATAATAATATTACTTATATATATATTTGTATTTTTATAAAAGTAAACTAATATAGCGTTGAGCTTTGTTCAAAGATTTCCCTGTGGAACGAACCGGACTTACTAAAAACTACACTACTGTACGATTAGGTACACTGCCTATAAGTGTTGTAGCAAGGTTTAAGTATATCCATTCTATAAATAAATAAATATCTTGTGTAAAATTGTATCGTATTTAATAGTTTTTCCTAGTAAAATATAAGCTATTTTATATACACCTCGTTCGACATCAAGTATTTTTGGCGCCGCTGCCGGGGATGTTCGCCGAAGCGAAACGCCATATTTTTAATTTTTAAGTTATAATTAGTTTTTGTAAAATTTATATTTTTGTTTAAAAATTAAAAAAAAAAAAAAATCTTTTAAAATCGAAAAAAAAAAATATATATATTTTAAAGTGTATTTTTAAGTTTTTCTTTTATTTTTACAAAATTATAAAGTATTTTAAGTATATTTTTAGTTTTTAAAATTAAGTTTTATTTTAATTATATATATATTTATCTTTTAAATATAAAACAGAAAAATATAAATAAATAATAAATATTACGTAACCTGTCATTTGAACCAGTCCAATTGAACCAGTTCAGGGTGTCCATGCGACTCGCATGACCCACCCCCTTAAACCATGCGACTCGCATGAGGGGTCTGACAGGGCCACAACCAAACCCTAATCACGCATTTATTACGGATAATATATTATTATTATTATTAAACCCTAATCTTTTTATTATTATTATAATTAAGTTTTTACTTTATTTTATTTATATTACTTTTAAACTAGTTTTATATATTATAAACTTAATACTTTTATTATAAAATATAAAAATAATATTTTTATAAAAATTATATTTTTACAACTTTTTGTATATTTTTATATTTTGTCCCTTTTTAATCGTTGTAGCGTAATATTTGTATTTTTTTTTTAGCTCATATTTAATTTTAAACTTAGTTTTTGCTATAGTTATTTTTACTCCTAGATTTTTAGGCTTTGCCGTAGAATTCCTTAAGTGCTTTTTCTTTAGACTAAGATTTAGGTGCTTTAGAATTTTGCGACGCCTTTTTAAGTTTTAGTTTCTTTTTAAGTTATTTCCATTTGGGATTTAGTTTTTCCCTGTAAGCTTTAATATTTTTAGACACCTTTTACTATGTATCAATTATCATTCCAATTAGTAATTTCAATTTGCGATTATAATTTTAAGTTAGTTGTAGTAATAAGGTTAGGTTAGTCAAGTATTTTTAAGTTTTTATAAGTTTCTTTTATTTTTCCGTCACCTTTTATTTTTCAACCATTTTTTCTTTTTCAACCTTTTTCGACGAACTCTTTTTCTCTCTTATTTCTCGCTATTCTAGTTTTTAGGACATAGATTTTTATTCTACTTCTTATCTAAATTTCTCAAAATTACGAAAATTTATTTTAAGTAGTTAAATTGATAGACATCAAAATTTTCTGGTTCGTAGTAATAGTTGGATTTGTACGTGGACCGGGTTATTGGAGCCAAACAGTCCTCAATTATATTGAGACCAAACGAATCCTGCCCCTCTGCTGCATCTTTTGGCTATTCGAAACGTGGGCAAAATCAGAAAAGTCTATTGATTGGATAACTTATTATAATTTTTCTTTCCTTTTAAAAACTAATAGGATATTCAGTGAATGCACCGAGCAAGACGTTCATCACCTTTTGTACATTCACCACCTGTAACTCGATCAAGACATCGTTTAACAAATATAACCGCCGTTGATTTTTCTTTAGAATCGTCATCCAGTCGACCAAGTACTTCAGTTCAAATTTCCGATAATCCATTTTTTGAACCCAACCTCACAATTGAGAATCCAGAGAATATTCAGGAACGGTTCATAGATCCTGAACCACTAAACTTTCCTCCGGAACCACCAATCATTCAAACAGAGATTGTTGAGGAACGAACCATTAAATCAGAATCATCTAGTGATACCGATTCAACAAATTCAATTATGGAGAATCTGGAACCTTTAAGTATGGAAGACCGAATGAGAGCTAAACGCACTGGCCAAGGTCACGCAATTACTCATCCAGACATTAATGCGCCAGATTATGAAATCAAAAGACAAATTCTACACATGGTGACTAATCAATGCCAATTTAGTGGTGCGCCGAAGGAAGATCCAAATGAACATCTACGTACCTTTAATAGGATCTGCACACTATTTAAAATCCGAGAAGTGGAGGATGAACAGATATATCTCATGTTATTTCCCTGGACTTTAAAGGGAGAAGCCAAAGATTGGTTGGAATCATTACCTGAAGGGGCGATCGATACATGGGATGTTTTAATTGACAAATTTCTTAAACAATTTTTTCCTGCATCTAAAGCCGTAAGACTTCAAGCAGAAATTGTTACGTTCACACAGAAGCCAAATGAAACTCTATATGAGGCGTGGACAAGATATGGAAAGTTGTTAAGAGGATGTCCGCAACATGGTTTAGACACCTGTCAAATAGTACAAATATTCTACCGAGGATGCGACATCACTACAAGAAAAGACATAGATATAGCAGCTGGTGGTTCTATTATGAAGAAAACCGAAACTGATGCTTACAAAATTATTGATAATACTGCTTCCCACTCACATGAGTGGCACCAAGAAAAAGACATCATTAGATCATCTAAAGCAGCTAGAGCCGATTCTAGCCATGACTTAGATTCCATTTCCGCAAAGATAGATGCTTTCGAGAGACGAATGGAAAAGATGACTAAAGATATTCACTCAATACGAATTAGTTGTGAGCAGTGTGGAGGACCACATTTGACAAAAGATTGTCTCAGTATTGAATTAACAATGGAACAAAGAGAGAATATTTCATACATAAACCAAAGGCCTGGAAATAATTATCAGAATAATTATCAACCGCCAAGACCGATTTACAATCAAAACCAGAATTATAACCGAAATATTCCATACAATAACCAACAAGGTCCTAGCAATCAACAAGTATCTAATAATACTTACAATCAGCAAAGACCTAATTTTCAAAACAAACCACCACAACAAACCGATGATAAAAAGCCGAATTTAGAAGATATGATGACGAAGCTAGTTGAAACTCAAACGCAGTTTTTCACATCTCAAAAACAAACCAATGAACAAAATGCTCAAGCATTTAGAAATCAACAAGCTTCTATTCAAAATCTGGAACAAGAAGTAAGTAACCTAGCAAGGTTAATAGGTGAAAGAAAACCGGGAAGTCTACCTAGTGATACAAATGCTAACCCCCGGAATGAAACAGCTAAAGCTATTACCACAAGAAGTGGTACAACACTTAAATCACCTGAAATACATGTAACTTCTGATGAAACTATTCCTACTCCACAAGAACCACAACCTGATCAAGATAAGGAAAAAGAACCGGTAGTTGAAAAGATTAATGAAGATAACACAGTTAAGGATAAACCTTATGTTAAACCATACCAACCACCACTTCCTTACCCGAGTAAAATGAAGAAAGAAAAACTTGAAGCCGAGCAATCCAAATTCCTGGATATGTTTAAACAGATAAATGTAAATCTTCCTTTCATTGATGTGATTTCAGGAATGCCAAGATATGCTAAATTCTTGAAAGATCTAATCACGAATAGAAAGAAAATGGAAGAACTCTCGGCTGTTACTATGAATGCTAATTGTTCAGCAGTACTGTTGAATAAGATACCAGAAAAACTATCTGATCCAGGAAGTTTCACAATTCCATGTTTTCTGGGTAGTCTTAGTTCAATAGAAGCATTAGCAGATTTAGGTGCTAGTATAAATCTAATGCCGTATTCACTATACACTAAACTAGACCTTGGAGAATTAAAACCAACTAGAATAAGCATACAACTAGCCGATAGATCAATAAAATATCCTAGAGGGATAATGGAGAACATGCTAGTTAAAGTTGGTACTTTAGTATTTCCAGTAGATTTTGTTGTTTTGGACATGGAAGAAGATTCTCAAGTTCCTCTCATATTAGGAAGACCATTCTTAAACACGGCTAAAGCTATGATAGACGTGTTCGGTAAGAAACTGACCCTAAGTATAGAGGAAGAGAGTGTTACCTTTTCAGTTGATAGAGCAATGCAACAACCACAATCTGCAGATGATACATGTTATTATATTCAAACTATAGATGCACATGCAGAATTATTAGAAGAATTTCCAGAATTACAAGGAACAGGAGAATGTTCTTTAGGAGAAGGTAATGAACCAATTGATGAAGCTGAAATGTTAACTACACTTATAGCTAATGGATATGAACCAACAACAGAAGAAATTCAAATGCTAAAAGAAGAAGACAGATATCGATATAAATCATCGATAGAAGAACCTCCGAAATTAGAGTTAAAGCCACTTCCAAACCATTTGGAATACGCTTATTTACATGGTGAATCTGAATTACCTGTAATAATATCGTCTTCTCTTACTGAAAATGAGAAATCACAACTCATTTCTGTGTTGAAAGCTCATAAACCAGCCATTGCATGGAAGATTCATGATATTAAAGGAATAAGTCCTTCGTATTGCACACATAAAATCCTTATGGAAGAAGGTCATAAAACGTATGTGCAACGTCAACGAAGACTAAATCCTAATATGCAAGATGTAGTTAAGAAAGAGATTATTAAACTGCTAGATGCAGGTTTGATATATCCAATCTCTGATAGTCCATGGGTAAGTCCAGTTCAATGCGTGCCGAAGAAGGGTGGCATGACTGTCATTACAAATGAGAAAAATGAGCTTATTCCTACTAGGACTGTAACAGGATGGCGTGTATGTATTCATTATAGAAAATTAAATGACGCCACCAGAAAAGATCACTTTCCCTTACCTTTCATAGATCAAATGTTGGAAAGATTAGCCGGAAATAGTTACTATTGTTTTCTAGATGGATTTTCCGGATATTTTCAAATTCCAATAGCACCCGAAGATCAAGAGAAAACCACATTCACGTGCCCTTATGGTACTTTTGCTTACAAAAGAATGCCATTTGGACTTTGTAACGCCCCTGCAACCTTTCAAAGGTGTATGATGGCGATTTTTCACGACATGATAGAAGAATGCATGGAAGTATTCATGGATGACTTTTCAGTCTTCGGTGATACATTTAAATCATGTCTAGTTAATCTGGAACGAATGCTAATTAGATGCGAAAAATCAAATCTAGTACTTAATTGGGAGAAATGCCATTTCATGGTTAAAGAAGGCATCGTTCTTGGACATAAAATTTCAAAAGAAGGAATTGAAGTGGATAGAGCTAAAGTAGATGTAATTGCTAAACTTCCACATCCCACCAATGTTAGAGGAGTTAGGAGTTTTCTAGGGCATGCCGGTTTTTACCGACGTTTCATAAAAGATTTTTCAAAAATTGCCACTCCTATGAATAAACTCCTAGAAAAGGATGCGCCATTCATCTTTTCAGATGAGTGTATCAAATCTTTTAATATTATTAAAGAAAAACTCACTAATGCACCGATCATGATAACACCAAATTGGAATCTACCATTTGAACTAATGTGCGATGCAAGTGATTTTGCAATGGGAGCCGTTTTAGGACAAAGGATTGAAAAACGATTTCAACCTATATATTATGCTAGTAAGACATTACAAGGAGCACAAACGAACTATACAACTACTGAAAAAGAACTCCTTGCTATTGTCTTTGCTTTTGACAAATTTCGATCATATCTCGTTCTAGCAAAAACGGTGGTCTATACCGACCATTCTGCTCTTAGATACCTATTTTCAAAACAAGATGCTAAACCAAGATTAATCCGTTGGATCTTACTCTTACAAGAGTTTGATATTGAAATCCGAGATAAAAAAGGAGCAGAAAATCTCGCCGCTGATCATCTTTCTCGTCTTGAAAATCCCGAATTAGAAGTTCTGAATGAATCGGCCATACAAGACAACTTTCCTGATGAATATCTATTGAAGATAGATTATAAAGAAATCCCATGGTTTGCAGACTATGCAAACTACTTAGTTTGTGGATTCCTTGAAAAAGGATTATCGTACCAAAGACGAAAGAAATTCTTCAGTGATATAAAACACTATTTCTGGGAAGATCCACATCTGTTTAAAAGTTGTCCCGATGGAATAATACGCCGATGTGTATTTGGAGATGAAGCTAGTAAAATTTTAAACCATTGTCACACAGGACCAACAGGAGGGCATTATGGGCCTCAACTAACAGCAAGAAAAGTTTATGAAGCTGGATTCTATTGGCCTACAATTTACAAAGACGCACACCTTCTTTGCAAATCCTGTGATGCATGTCAAAGGGCCGGAAAAATAAGTCAACGTGATGAAATGCCACAAAATGTCATCCAAGTATGTGAAGTATTTGACATTTGGGGTATTGACTTTATGGGTCCATTTCCAAAATCTCATAATAATCTATATATACTCGTAGCCATTGATTATGTATCTAAATGGGCGGAAGCACAAGCTCTCCCAACTAACGATGCACGAGTTGTAGTCAACTTTTTAAAACGTCTTTTTGCAAGGTTTGGAACACCGAAAGCTTTAATAAGTGATCGGGGTACTCATTTCTGTAATAATCAACTTGAGAAAGTTCTTAAAAGATATGGAGTAACTCATAAAATCTCCACCGCATATCATCCACAGACAAGTGGACAAGTTGAAAATACCAACCGAGCTTTAAAACGTATTCTAGAGAAAACCGTAGGATCAAATCCGAAGGAATGGTCCATTAAATTGGAGGATGCACTCTGGGCTTTTAGAACAGCCTACAAAACTCCAATTGGAACCACACCTTTTAGACTTGTTTATGGAAAAGCATGTCATCTTCCAGTAGAAATTGAACACAAAGCATTTTGGGCTTTGAAGACATGTAATCTTGATTTACATGAAGCCGGACGTCTACGATTAAGTCAACTAAATGAATTAGAAGAATTAAGACATGAAGCATACGAAAATTCGTTAATCTATAAAGAAAGAACGAAGAAATGGCATGATAAAAGAATCAGAAGTTCAAAAGAATTTAAAGAAGGAGACAGAGTTCTTCTTTTCAATTCACGATTCAAGCTATTTCCTGGAAAATTGAAATCAAGATGGTCTGGACCATTCATAGTCAAAAGAGTTTTCCCATACGGAACGATAGAATTAATAAATTCAAATGGGATGGAATTTAAAGTTAATGGTCACAGAGTTAAACATTACATACATGGTCCGATGGAAGTCGACAACGAAGTTAATCACAATTTCGACACCACAGCTAACTAAGTGTGGGGAGAATCAAGTCTTTAAAGGATAATATATATTTCTGTTAGAGTTAGATTGTCTGTTTTCGTGTAGTTCTCGAAAATGGAACACGTATGGTCTTTCCCTAGCAGACCCTAAAGAACTAGTCTTCTTCCCCCATTCTGAATTTTTATTTTTTTAGGTTTTTACAAAATGAAGACTGCCTGTGAACTAAACCATGGTCTAATGCTACACGCTTTGATCACTAAAAGAAATAATGACATACTACCGAGTGAATTAGTATCAGTAATCAGAGAAAGAATGGACGGAGTTAGAAAAGGATCCAGATGCGAAGATAATAAGTTACAATTTGGTAAAGGAAAATCAAAATCCGCAGCGAAAAGAAGAGCACGACACCTAGAACGATGTCACAAATGCGGAAAATGGTCACATGGAGGTAAATGTTCAAATAATCAAACCTATTCAAATACCGAATTTGTTACTTTATGCAGAGACGGACCGTTCATATGTTTAGAAGAAAAGACAATGAATGCTCGAGGTTACGCCTATGCAGCCATGGAAAACCAATTAAACCGACTATCTTATGAATATAATAGATCATATAACTAAAAAATCTATTTCACAGGTATGTCTGTACAGTTTTTATTTTTATTTTTATTTTTAACCTTTTGATAATAAACGCTAATTTGTTCGCTAAAAAGTATTAAATTGGTATTGAATAAAATTAGGTTTGGCGACCGAAATTATTGATATCATTCAAAAATTTATTACATCACTGCGAAATTTAACGTTTATTCTTAAGGTATAAATATCTTTAATCAATCAACCCAAAATATTTCAAAAATTCGTCATGAGTTAAATTAGGTCTTGGAACCGAAATTACTTTACCGAAAAGAGGGGCGCATATTTTTGATAATATTTGATTGATTAAAGTGGGATAAAAAGACAAAAAGATTTTTAATTTTATTTTTACCATGTTTTTAAAATTAATATAAATCTTAAATTAATATTGTAAACTTTGTAAAAACAATATATTTAAAATTGTAAATATTTGAAAAATTAATATAAGTTTGGTGTGAATTTATAATATGAATTTTTAAATTAAGTTTGGTGTGAATTTTTAATTTTTAAAATATGAATTTTTAATTTTATGCATTTCAAATTTTAAGTTTGGTGTGATTTTTTTTTATTAATTTTGAATTTTATATTTAAGTTGTGTGAATTTAAAAACAAAAATTTACTCTATCTCATTAAGTTAAGAATATGATTTTTAAAATTCGTCGTAAGTTGAAGACTAGGTCTTTGAACCGAAATTGCTTTACCCGAGGGAGGGACGAGAACTTTTATTATCATTATTTTTAATCTTTTTGATTTAAAGTATGCCAAAAAAATTAAAAAAACCCAAAAATCTAAGCTTTTAAAACAATTGCTTGAAATTGACAAATTTTAAAATTTTGTCGAGGGACGGACTAGGGCATCGTCCCGAAACGACCTCGTCTTAAAAAGAAACAAAATTTTTAAAAATTTTTTTTATTAAATTTTATGTTTTAAAAGTATAAGGTTTTTATAAAAAAAAAAAAAAAAAAAAAAAAATACCAGAAATTACACCCCATGCGACTCGCATGGGGGAAAGGCTTATACCATGCGAGTCGCATGGCAGCCAAAAACTGGACAGGATCAATTTATCCAGCGAATCTGCTCTGTCTCTCACAATACACACACAAACACATACGAAAACCTCCCAAACTCTCTCAATTTTTCACCAATTTTCACCAAATTTCTTGCAAAAATTTCACAATAATCATGCCTAGATTCAGTAGTCTCAACCCCTTCAGGAGAAAGGTAAAGATTTCACCCCTAATCTCTTTAAATTCGAATTTTTGTGTTCTTGAGCTAGAAAATTTATATTTTGATTTTGTTAAATTTAGGTGTAATTAGAGCTAAATTGTTGTTATATTATGCATGTATATCCTAGATAGAAGCTATTTAACATGAATTGAAGCTAAAAACTTCAAATTTTTAAGAATCTAGGGTTTGTGTTCTTGAGCAATTTGGGGCTTTTTGATATAAACAGGTTATGGCCGGTTTTTATCATGAATTGTTACTAAATTAAGTAGTGTAACATGTTTAGGTAGTTAATTGATCCAAACTTTGAGCCTAAACATGTTTTTGAGAATTAAAGTGGACTTTTTAAGTCCAAAAATTCATGAACTTGGATAAATTGATATAAAGGCCATTTGAAACTTGTTTCATTGCTAATAATGATTATTGTTGACATGTTTAAGAGTTTAAATGTGATAAAACATTGTACACATTTTCGTATGTAAAAGTGTAGAATTGTTATTGTTAAGAAAATGTGTATAAAATGTGTTATGAATTGAACATGTCATCATAATTGTTTCAAGTTATTATTTTGCTAACACTAATGCATATTTGGATGCACAATTTTTGTGTTTAATGTGTTTTACAGAGAGCCGATACTGGAGGTTCAGGTGCATCATCGTCCAGGCAACCAGAGCCCGAACCGGAAATGTTTCATGAACAAGAACAACATATGCAACAAGAAGAAGAAGAACAGGAGGAGCAACATATTCCATATCACGATCAAGATCAATTATTCATGAATCAGTTTCGTCAATTCGCTCCACATCAAAGGATTCTGAGCTTAGACATTAATGAAGATCAGTTACACCCAAATCTGAGATTTGATCGATGTTGGATAGAGTATCCAGATTATCAAAAGAACATGCACATTCTCTACTTTAAGGTTGTTGAAATGCCAAGGGCAATTGACTGGGTACCTTTGGAAACAGTTAACCTTGCCGAACCGATTCGGGAATTATTGGTGCAAAGGTATGGTAATTCTCAGTTTAACGATTGGATGCGCCTATTTTCCATTCGTAGAACCATATAAAGGGAATGGTGTATAGAATTACTTAGTACTATTAAGTTAAACAGTGATGTTAGGAGGATAGATGATAGAAGCTTTATTAGATTTCTGTTAGGTAGACGCATGTACAGAATGTCCATGATAGATTTAGCTAGGGCCTTACAGATTTACACCCCTGCTGAACTTTTGAGCCCCGACTGTAATAGCCTGATTGCCCAAGGAGAAAGGGTAGATAGGGAATTTGATATTAACGCCATCTGGAGGCGTATGTCCCACTTTAATGAATTTCACGCCAGTGGAAATCATACATACTTAGATATAGACAGAGCTGAACTCCGGGTGATTCATAGATTCTTAGCAAACACAATTACACAAAGGGGAAGAAATAAGGAGAAATTGACCGTAAACGATTTATTCTACCTCAAGTGTATTAGAGACCCGAGGAGTTTCGTTAACATTCCCTATTGTGTTGGTTATTATCTCGCTAATGTAGTTTCGGGGATGAAATCGGGGAGTATTATAGGTGGTGGTATTTTCATTACTCTCATTGGAGAGTATTTAGGTGTAGATAAGCACCAAGGGGGTCCAATGAACGAAATAGAGGACGGAGGTGAAACTATAAGTTCAAACCTTTATCACGGTGCAAGGGTATTATTGATGAGACGTGGTCGGGTATATCGATACGAGGGACCTCAGCGACAGGTAGAAAGAGGTTCGGATGACGAGATGGAGGAGGCGAACAACATTATAGGAGTTGTTCGGGAGACTGCTCTTGATTTAGGCGTTCGTATGGAGGATGAATACATGACGAACTATGATAGGCATATGCAGTACGAGGCATGGCAACGTCGGAATGACTACGAGCATTCCCGGAAACGAGAGCATGGCCGATGGGATTATCATCAGCGCCAAATTATAAGCCAGTTGCAGCCTGGCGAGATGTATTATCCGACCCGACCCGCATACTATCCCGCACATCAGCCAGAAATGAGACCACCCTATGATTCATATGATTATGACGCAGCATACCAGTTCACCTATAATCAGCCATGGAACCCGGACGCGAACATGAATTGGGATCCATATCCTAATTTTCCTCCTAACCCACCTCCTGATCAGTAGAGATAAGTTGGTAATTTTTATTTTTATTTTAAACACTTAACATTTTTATTACGTTTATGTAATGTTTGATATTCTTATTATTATTGTGTACTAATATTTTTCTTTTAGTTTGAAAATGGGATGCCAAAGTTCCATTTCAAATTGCATGTATGATTATATTTGTATTGTATGTATTCTCTTTTATGCACAAAACAGGGTAAAACAACGCGTTTTGAAAGACTGGCATTAAGTTCAGCAAAAGCAAGTAATTTTGACGACAATGATGCAAAATATATGTGAAATAACAACAAGACGGAATGAACAAATGACGTGCACCATTTATCATTCAGCAAACAAACGCCAATATATTTGGAAACTTTGGTAAAAATTTAATCATTTTCACACTAATCACCCTCAATAATTTAAATTGTTACTGATTTCTTGCAAATGAGGGCATTGCAAGATCTTAAGTGTGGGAAGGGGTTAAATTCTTTCGGATTTTAAAATTTTTATATTAAACACTTGGTTACCATTAAAAATACTAGTAAAGCAGTAGTTGTATTAGAATCTAGTGCTCTCTGATAAAAAAGAACAGCCCTAGTCTTATATACTGACTACCCAATTCTAGTAAAATTTTTCAATTAAATGAATTCAAATCATGTTTATACATATTTATGAACGATAAAACTAGGTTTTAACACCGAAATTATTGTTACCTCGGAAAGGACATAAATTGAGAAACAAACTAAAATGTTAAAATTCATTTAAAATGGAATAGAGAACGATAAAAAGGAAAATAAAAGCCAAGTGTGGGAAAATTTACCAAGTTATTTTAAACATATGTCACATATATCTGTAACAAATAACTGAAAATACTTTTGCTTTGGACTAAACTAAACTGTTTTACCCAATGAAAGAAAAGAAGAGATGGATCTACACGATGAATCAATTCCATCACTAAAAGGAAGTAAAGTCTTCCGAAAAAGACACGCGCTTCTTGATTTAGGTCATGAAGTTGTCGTCCAGACCAGCTGTAGGTTGACGAAAAATCTAGAAAAGTCATCACTAAAATCAGCAGGAAATCCACGGACCTCAGCATTAAACAGGGTCGCCAAGTGGTCAGATTTATCCTAACCATGAGAAGGATTTATCTCATACAATGGGGAGGCACCATGCAAATTAGCTGGATAAGACTAATGAATCAGATCCCCAGAAAGGATAATCTCCTTAAAGATTAAAAATCAGCTTTTAAGACTGATATTACTCAATCCTAGAGATTGACCTTAAAGATTGAGAATTCAAACTCATGGAATTCAATGATATCTAAACTCGAGCTTAAACGAGAAAATATTTTGATCAAAATTATAAACCGATTTATTTTCTGAAAACCCTATTTTCAATGCGTTCATTACCATTGAACGTAAAATCCTAGGAATTCACCTGGAATTCATTAGGTCACCTGAACTAAATCGGGTGTCAACCGTAAGAACGGTGGTTGCATAACATGGTCAAAGACAGGACCTTGTGCCAGACCGAAAAAATTATAAGGGTGAGCTTTACTATTGCTCCTACCAAGGATAGTAATTGCGTCCGACACATTATAGACCATAATCAAAAGCATGTCACGGGACATTGCCTTAAACAGTTGCTTGTTCAACGCTTTCCTTTACAACCGGACGGTAGTTTGCCGAAAGGTAATATACGGAACAAGTAAATTGGACGTGTTGCTTTCCAAATACAAGGTTAGCAAGTGGGTGACACAAAACCGCAAGTTTTGAGCTAAAATTTTCAAATCTGAAACCCACCAAACCCACAAAAATATTTTGCAAACACCGGTAAAGGGTTATTCCGGAAAACTTATCTAGGGTAAAAACTAGATTTCGAAAGATCAAATGTTTTCATAAAGATCCAATTTCCTTAATGGATCTAAATTTTTATAGTCATGTGGGACTGTAAACCACATCGTTACTACCATTGTTCATACCGCCGTATTGAAATCACTGATTTACAAAGTGTGAAGAATAAAGAAGTGATTCTAGTATTTCAAGACAATATTGCTTGAGGACAAGCAACGCTCAAGTGTGGGAATATTTGATAATGCTAAAAACGAACATATATTTCATAGCATTATTCCCCAAGAAAGACAAGATTTTAGTTGGTATTGTTCGATTTACAAGCAATATTCGTTTAAATATTAAAAAGTGAAGACAAAAGGCAGATTCGACAAATTGAAGACAAAAAGGTCCAAAGAGCTAAAAAGTACAAGATACAACTAAAAAGGTTCAAAATATTGATGAGGAACGTCTCAAAATGACAAGAGTACAAGTTACAAGACGCAAAGTACATGATATAAAATAATACGCGAAGACGTCCGAAAATCCGGAACCGGGACCTGAGCCAAGAAGAAACGCCCGACGCAACGGACCAAAAATATCTAGTCTACTATGCACAAGAATATAATATAATATATATATAATTATATATAATTATATATTATATATATTATTATTATTATATTACGTCGGCAAGAAGAAAACAAATCAATTTGGCTGGATCCAGGGTGGCCATGCGACTCGCATGGCCAGAGGCACAAATCCATGCGAGTCGCATGGAGTGAAAATGTTGGTCAGGTCCTATAAAAAGCCAGTTTTCTGCCGAGTTTTATACATATAATTTTAATCTCTCTCAATATATACGATATATATATATATAATTTATATTTTAATTTTAATTTTAATTATAATTCTAATAATAAGGGTATGTTAGCGAATGTTGTAAGGGTGTAAGTCGAAATTCTGTCCGTGTAACGCTACGCTATTTTTAATCATTGTAAGTTATGTTCAACCTTTTTATATTAATGTCTCGTAGCTAAGTTATTATTATGCTTATTTAAAACGAAGTAATCATGATGTTGGGCTAATTACTAAAATTGGGTAATTGGGCTTTGTACCATAATTGGGGTTTGGACAAAAGAACGACACTTGTGGAAATTAGACTATGGGCTATTAATGGGCTTTATATTTGTTTAACTAAATGAAAATTTGTTAATGTTAATATAAAGATTTACAATTGGGCGTCCCTATAAATTACCATATACACTCGATCGGACACGATGGGCGGGGTATTTATATGTACGAATAATCGTTCATTTAACCGGACACGGGAATGGATTAATAGCCACTAGAATAATCAAAACAGGGGTGAAATTACATTCAAGGGTAATTGGTGTAATTGTTAACAAAGTGGTAAAACCTTGGGTTACACGCAGTCGATAACCTGGTGTATTCATTAAACAAAGTATTAAAACCTTGTTACAATTCGAATCCCCAATTAGTTGGAATATTTATCTTCGGGTATAATAATAATTTGACAAGGACACTTGCACTTTATATTTATGACTGATGGACTGTTATGAACAAAAACCAGACGGACATATTGAATAATCCAGGACAAAGGACAATTAACCCATGGGCATAAAACTAAAATCAACACGTCAAACATCATGATTACGGAAGTTTAAATAAGCATAATTCTTTTATTTCATATTTAATTTCCTTTATTTTATATTTAATTGCACTTCTAATTATCGCACTTTTATTTATTTTATTTTATCGCACTTTTAATTATCGTACTTTTTAATTATCGCACTTTTATTATTCGCAATTTCATTATCGTTATTTACTTTACGCTTTAATTTTAGTCTTGTATTTATATTTTACATTAGGTTTTAACTGCGACTAAAGTTTTAAAATCGACAAACCGGTCATTAAACGGTAAAAACCCCCCTTTATAATAATAATATTACTTATATATATTTGTATTTTTATAAAAGTAAACTAATATAGCGTTGAGCTTTGTTCAAAGATTTCCCTGTGGAACGAACCGGACTTACTAAAAACTACACTACTGTACGATTAGGTACACTGCCTATAAGTGTTGTAGCAAGGTTTAAGTATATCCATTCTATAAATAAATAAATATCTTGTGTAAAATTGTATCATATTTAATAGTTTTTCCTAGTAAAATATAAGCTATTTTATATACACCTCGTTCGACATCACAAGACGTTCACCACCTTTTGTACGTTCACCACCTGTAACTAGATCAAGACATTTAGCAAATATTCCCACCGTTGATTTTTCTTTAGAATCGTCATCCAGTCGACCAAGTACTCCAGTTCAAATTTCCGATAATCCATTTTTTGAACCCGACCTCACAATTGAGAATCCGGAGAATATTCAGGAACGATTCGTAGATCCTGAACCACTAAACTTTCCTCCGGAACCACCAATCATTCAAACAGAGATTGTTGAGGACCGAACCATTAAATCAGAATCCTCTAGTGATTCCGATTCAACAAATTCAATTATGGAGAATCTGGAACCTTTAAGTATGGAAGACCGAATGAGAGCTAAACGCACTGGCCAAGGTCACGCAATTACTCATCCAGACATTAATGCGCCAGATTATGAAATCAAAGGACAAATTCTACACATGGTGACAAATCAATGCCAATTTAGTGGTGCGCCGAAGGAAGATCCAAATGAACATCTACGTACCTTTAATAGGATCTGCACACTATTTAAAATCCGAGAAGTTGAGGATGAACAGATCTATCTCATGTTGTTTCCCTGGACTTTAAAGGGAGAAGCCAAAGATTGGTTGGAATCGTTACCTGAAGGGGCGATTGATACATGGGATGTTTTAGTTGAAAAATTTCTTAAACAATTCTTTCCTGCATCTAAAGCCGTAAGACTTCAAGCAGAAATTGTTACGTTCACACAGAAGCCAAATGAAACTCTATATGAGGCGTGGACAAGATTTGGAAAGTTATTAAGAGGATGTCCGCAACATGGTTTAGACACCTGTCAAATAGTACAAATATTCTACCAAGGATGCGACATCACTACAAGAAAAGACATAGATATACCAGCTGGTGGTTCTATTATGAAAAAAACCGAAACTGATGCTTACAAAATTATTGATAACACTGCTTCCCACTCACATGAGTGGCACTAAGAAAAAGATATCGTTAGATCATCTAAAGCAGCTAGAGCCGATTCTAGCCATGACTTAGATTCCATTTCCGCAAAGATAGATGCTGTGGAGAGACGAATGGAAAAGATGACTAAAGATATTCACTCAATACGAATTAGTTGTGAGCAGTGTGGAGGACCACATTTGACAAAAGATTGTCTCAGTATTGAATTAACAATGGAACAAAGAGAGAATATGTCATACATAAACCAAAGGCCTGGAAATAATTATCAGAATAATTATCAACCGCCAAGACCAATTTACAATCAAAACCAGAATTATAACAGAAATATTCCATACAACAACCAACAAGGTCCTAGCAATCAACAAGTATCCAATAATAATTACAATCAGCAAAGATCTAATTTTCAAAACAAACCACCACAACAAACCGATGATAAAAAGCCGAATTTAGAAGATATGATGACGAAGCTAGTTGAAACTCAAACGCAGTTTTTCACATCTCAAAAACAAACCAATGAACAAAATGCTCAAGCATTTAGAAATCAACAAGCTTCTATTCAAAATCTGGAACAAGAAGTAAGCAACCTAGCAAGGTTAATAGGTGAAAGAAAACCGGGAAGTCTACCTAGTGATACAAATGCTAACCCCCGGAATGAAACAGCTAAAGCCATTACCACAAGAAGTGGTACAACACTTAAACCACCTGAAATACCTGTAACTTCCGATGAAGCTATTCCTACTCCACAAGAACCACAACCTGATCAAGATAAGGAAAAAGAACCGGTAGTTGAAAAGGTTAATGAAGATAACACAGTTAAGGCTAAACCTTATGTTAAACCATACCAACCACCACTTCCTTACCCGAGTAAAATGAAGAAAGAGAAACTTGAAGCCGAGCAATCCAAATTCTTGGATATGTTTAAACAGATAAATGTAAATCTTCCTTTCATTGATGTGATTTCAGAAATGCCTAGATATGCTAAATTCTTGAAAGATCTAATCTCAAATAGAAAGAAAATGGAAGAACTCTCGGCTGTTACTATGAATGCTAATTGTTCAGCAGTGCTATTGAATAAGATACCAGAAAAACTATCTGATCCAGGAAGTTTCACAATTCCATGTTTTCTGGGTAGTCTTAGTTCAATAGAAGCATTGGCAGACTTAGGTGCTAGTATAAATCTAATGCCGTATTCACTATACGCCAAACTAGACCTTGGAGAATTGAAACCAACCAGAATAAGCATACAACTAGCCGATAGATCAATAAAATATCCTAGAGGGATAATGGAGAACATGCTAGTTAAAGTTGGTACTTTAGTATTTCCAGTATATTTTGTTGTTCTGGACATGGAAGAAGATTCTCAAGTTCCTCTCATATTAGGAAGACCATTCTTAAATACGGCTAAAGCAATGATAGACGTGTTCGATAAGAAACTGACCCTAAGTATAGAGGATGAGAGTGTTACCTTTTCAGTTGATAGAGTAATGCAACAACCACAATCTGCAGATGATACATGTTATTATATTCAAACTATAGATGCACATGCAGAATTATTAGAAGAATTTCCAGAATTACAAGGAACAGGAGAATGTTCTTTAGGAGAAGGTAATGAACCAATTGATGAAGCTGAAATGTTAGCTACACTTATAGCTAATGGATATGAACCAACAACAGAAGAAATTCAAATGCTAAAAGAAGAAGACAGATATCGATACAAATCATCGATAGAAGAACCTCCAAAATTAGAGTTAAAGCCACTTCCAAACCATTTGGAATACGCTTATTTACATGGTGAATCTGAATTACCTGTAATAATATCGTCTTCTCTTACTGAAAATGAGAAATCACAACTCATTTCCGTGTTGAAAGCTCATAAATCAGCCATTGCATGGAAGATTCATGATATTAAAGGAATAAGTCCTTCGTATTGCACACATAAAATCCTTATGGAAGAAGGTCATAAAACGTATGTGCAACGCCAACGAAGACTAAATCCTAATATGCAAGATGTAGTTAAGAAAGAGATTATTAAACTACTAGATGCAGGTTTAATTTATCCAATCTCTGATAGTCCATGGGTAAGCCCAGTTCAATGCGTACCTAAGAAGGGTGGCATGACTGTCATTACAAATGAAAAAAATGAGCTTATTCCTACTAGAACTGTAACAGGATGGCGTGTATGTATTGATTATAGAAAATTAAATGACGCCACCAGAAAAGATCACTTTCCCTTACCTTTCATAGATCAAATGTTGGAAAGATTAGCCGGAAACAGTTACTATTGTTTTCTAGATGGATTTTCCGGATATTTTGAAATTCTAATAGCACCCGAAGACCAAGAGAAAACCACATTCACGTGCCCTTATGGTACTTTTGCTTACAAACGCATGCCATTTGGACTTTGTAACGCCCCTGCAACCTTTCAAAGGTGCATGATGGCGATTTTTCACGACATGATAGAAGAATGCATTGAAGTTTTCATGGATGACTTTTCGGTCTTCGGTGATACATTTGAAACATGTCTAGTTAATCTTGAACGAATGCTTATTAGATGCGAACAATCAAATCTAGTACTTAATTGGGAGAAATGCCATTTCATGGTTAAAGAAGGCATCGTTCTTGGACATAAAATTTCAAAAGAAGGAATTGAAGTGGATAGAGCTAAAGTAGATGTAATTGCTAAACTTCCACATCCCACCAATGTTAGAGGAGTTAGGAGTTTTCTAGGGCATGCCGGTTTTTACCGACGTTTCATAAAAGATTTTTCTAAAATTGCCACTCCTATGAATAAACTCCTAGAAAAGGATGCTCCATTCATCTTTTCAGATGAGTGTATCAAATCTTTTAATATTCTTAAAGAGAAACTCACTAATGCACGGATCATGATAACACCAAATTGGAATCTACCATTTGAACTAAGGTGCGATGCAAGTGATTTTGCAATGGGAGCCGTTTTAGGACAAAGGATTGAAAAACGATTTCAACCTATATATTATGCTAGTAAGACGTTACAAGGAGCACAAATGAACTATACAACTACTGAAAAAGAACTCCTTGCTATTGTCTTTGCTTTTGACAAATTTCGATCATATCTCGTTCTAGCAAAAACGGTGGTCTATACCGACCATTCTGCTCTTAGATACCTACTTTTAAAACAAGATGCTAAACCAAGATTAATCCGTTGGATCTTACTCTTACAAGAGTTTGATATTGAAATCCGAGATAAAAGAGGAGCAGAAAATCTCGCCGCTGATCATCTTTCTCGTCTTGAAAATCCCGAATTAGAAGTTCTAAATGAATCGGCCATACAAGACAACTTTCCTGATGAATATCTATTGAAGATAGATTATAAAGAAATTCCATGGTTTGCAGACTATGCAAACTATTTAGCATGTGGATTCCTTGAAAAAGGATTATCATACCAAAGACGAAAGATATTCTTCAGTGATATAAAACACTATTTTTGGGAAGATCCACACCTGTTTAAAAGTTGTCCCGATGGAATAATACGCCGATGTGTATTTGGAGATGAAGCTAGTAAAATATTAAACCATTGTCACACAGGACCAACAGGAGGGCATTATGGTCCTCAACTAACAGCAAGAAAAGTTTATGATGCTGGATTCTATTGGCCTACAATTTACAAAGACGCACACCTTCTTTGCAAATCCAGTGATGCTTGTCAAAGGGCCGGAAAAATAAGTCAACGTGATGAAATGCCACAAAATGTCATCCAAGTATGTGAAGTATTTGACATTTGGGGTATTGACTTTATGGGTCCATTTCCAAAATCTCATAATAATCTATATATACTCGTAGCCATTGATTATGTATCTAAATGGGCGGAAGCACAAGCTCTCCCAACTAACGATGCACGAGTTGTAGTCAACTTTTTAAAACGTCTTTTTGCAAGGTTTGGAACACCGAAAGCTTTAATAAGTGATCGGGGTACTCATTTCTGTAATAATCAACTTGAGAAAGTTCTTAAAAGATATGGAGTAACTCATAAAATCTCCACCGCATATCATCCACAAACAAGTGGACAAGTTGAAAATACCAACCGAGCTTTAAAACGTATTCTAGAGAAAACCGTAGGATCAAATCTGAAGGAATGGTCCATTAAATTGGAGGATGCACTCTGGGCTTTTAGAACAGCCTACAAAACTCCAATTGGAACCACACCTTTTAGACTTGTTTATGGAAAAGCATGTCATCTTCCAGTAGAAATTGAACACAAAGCATTTTGGGCTTTGAAGACATGTAATCTTGATTTACATGAAGCCGGACGTCTACGATTAAGTCAACTAAACGAATTAGAAGAATTAAGACATGAAGCATACGATAATTCGTTAATCTATAAAGAAAGAACGAAGAAATGGCATGATAAAAGAATCAGAAGTTCAAAAGATTTTAAAGAAGGAGACAGAGTTCTTCTTTTCAATTCACGATTCAAGCTATTTCCTGGAAAATTGAAATCAAGATGGTCTGGACCATTCATAGTCAAAAGAGTTTTCCCATACGGAATGATAGAATTAATAAATTCAAATGGGATTGAATTTAAAGTTAATGGTCACAGAGTTAAACACTACATAGATAGTCCGATGGAAGTCGACAACGAAGTTAATCACAATTTCGACACCACAGCTAACTAAGTGTGGGGAGAATCAAGTCTTTAAAGGATAATATGTATTTCTGTTTGAGTTAGATTGTCTGTTTTCGTGTAGTTCTCGAAAATGGAACCCGAATGGTCTTTCCCTAGCAGACCCTAAAGAACTAGTCTTCTCCCCCCATTCTGAATTTTTATTTTTTTTAGGAAATGAAGACTGCCTGTGAACTAAACCATGGTCTAATGCTACACGCTTTGATCACTAAACGTAATAATAACACACTACCGAGTGAAATAGTATCAGTAATCAGAGAAAGAATGGACGGAGTTAGATAAGAATCCAGATGCGAAGATAATAAGTTACAATTTGGTAAAGGAAAATCAAAATCCGCAGCGAAAAGAAGAGCACGACACCTAGAAAGATGTCACAAATGCGGAAAATGGTCACATGGAGGTAAATGTTCAAATAATCAAACCTATTCAAATACCAAATTTGTTACTTTATGCAGAGACGGACCGTTCGTATGTTTAGAAGAAAAAACACTGAATGCTCGAGGTTACGCCTATGTAGCCATGGAAAACCAATTAAACCGACTATCTTATGAATGGGATAGATCATATAACTAAGAAATCTATTGCACAGGTAAGTCTGTACAGTTTTTATTTTTATTTTTTTATTTTTAACCTTTTGATAATAAACGCTAATTTGTTCGCTATAAAGTATTAAATTGGTATTGAATAAAATTAGGTTTGGCGACCGAAATTATTGATATCATTCAAAAATTTATTACATCACTGCGAAATTTAACGTTTATTCTTAAGGTATAAATATCTTTAATCAATCAACCCAAAATATTTCAAAAATTCGTCATGAGTTAAATTAGGTCTTGGAACCGAAATTACTTTACCGAAAAGAGGGGCGCATATTTTTGATAATATTTGATTGATTAAAGTGGGATAAAAAACCACAAAGATTTTTAATTTTATTTTTACCATGTTTTTAAAATTAATATTTAAATCTTAAATTAATATTGTAAACTCTGTAAAAACAATATATTTAAAATTGTAAATATTTGAAAAATTAATATAAGTTTGGTGTGAATTTATAATATGAATTTTTAAATTAAGTTTGGTGTGAATCTTTAATTTTTAAAATATGAATTTTAATTTTATGCATTTTAAATTGTAAGTTTGGTGTGAATTTTTAATATTAATTTTGAATTTTATATTTAAGTTGTGTGAATTTAAAAATAAAAAATTTACTTTATCTCATTAAGTTAAAAATATGATTTTTAAAATTCGTCGTAAATTGAAGACTAGGTCTTTGAACCGAAATTGCTTTACCCGAGGGAGGGACGAGAACTTTTATTATCATTATTTTTAATCTTATTGAATTAAAGTATGCCAAAAATATTAAAAAAACCCAAAAATCTTAGCTTTTAAAACAATCGCTACAAAAAGACAAATTTTAAAATTTTGTCGAAGGACGAACTAGGACATCGATCCGAAATGACCTCATCCTAAATAACAAGGGAAACAAAATTTTAAAATTAATTACTTAATTGTTTTAATTAGTATAAGATGTAAAAAAAAAAAAACAAAACAAACTCCGCGACTCGCGGAGTTTGAAGGGTCCAAATACCGCGAGTCGCGGGAGGACCAAAAATCAGAAAAACATAAAACGCAAAGAACTGCTCAGACAACACACACAACTCAAACATACAGCAAAATAACTGCCCAAAAAACTCGAAAATACACCCCAAAATCACAATTTTTAACCGTTAATCATCAAATATTTTACTAAAATCATGTTGAGAAGGATGCTATCAAGGAATTACTCAAGAAAAACGGTAAATTTCTACACCTAAACACCATTTAATCCGAAAATTAGTGTTCTTGAGCAATTTTTTCCCCAATTTGATTTTGATGCTTTTTAGTGTAATTAGGCTTAAATTGTTTATGTATTATGCTTGTATAACCTAGATTGATGCTGTTTAACATGATTAGAAGCCTTAAACTTCAAATTTTGAGTAATCTAGGGTTTGTGTTCTTGAGCAAATTTGGGGCTTTTTGATATAAACAGGTTATGGCCGATTTTTGTCATGAATTGTTGTTAAATTAAGTAGTTAACATGTTTAGGTAGTTAAATGATCCAAACTTTGAGCCTAAACATGATTTTGAGAATTAAAGTGGACTTTTTCAAGTCTAAAATTCATGAACTTGATTTTTGAGAGATAATGTCATTTGAAACTTGTTTAATTGCTAGTAATGATTATTTTGACATGTTATTTGAGTTGAATGCTTATGAATTTGGCGAACATTTTCGTATATGCTTATTTGAAAAAGTGTAGATTTGATAAAAATGTGAAAATGAGCTTAAGTTTGATATAAATTGATCATGTCATTGTAATTATTTTGATTGATGATTTTGCTGACACTAATGCATATTTGGATGCACAAAAATTATGTTTGATGTGTTTTGCAGACTGAAAGGGGTGAATCTTCATCCCAAGCTCGCAATGCTCCTGCTGAGAATGCGGAACAACAGGAGGTGGATAACTACTATAAGCAAGATATACCTCATCCAGTCATGACATTTTCTGATATGCACTTGGAAGATTTGCATCCGAACCTGAGATTTGACAGACTTTGGATAGATTATCCAAAATACCAAAGGGGTTTACATACTCTTCATTCTAAGGTTGTTGAGGTACCTAGGGTCATAGAATGGGGACCATTAGAAGCTGTAGAATTGGCCGAGCCAATTAGGGAATTACTTGCACAGAGGTATGGTAATTCTACTTTTAACGACTGGGTACGTTTATTCACCATGCGTAGACCTGTATATAAAGTATAGTGTGAAGAATTGTTATGTAGTATAGAATTAAATGATCGGGTAGCTAGTTTAACCGATCGATCTTTTATTAGATTTTTGTTAGGAGGTTCGATGCGCCAAATGTCTTTACTAGACATGGATCAGGCTTTATGTATATATACGCCTGAGGAGTTAGCATCTGCCGATTGTAGAGGGTTGATACTAAATGGTAGAAAGATAGATGAAAATTTTGATACTCATGGTGTATGGAGTCAAATGACAAGCCATCGCCGATTCAAAGGGGGAAATTACTCTTATTTGGATATAGATAGAGCTGAATTAAGAGTGATTCATAGGTTTTTAGTTAATTCGATTACACAAAGAGGTAAGAACAAGGAAAAGGTAAATGAACAGGATTTGTTTTACCATATGTGTATTCGAGACCCACAAAGCGCTGTAAGTATACCGTATTGTGTGGGTTATTATTTATCAGCTATGGTTAGGGGGATGAGACCACATAGCATAATAGGAGGTGGTATTTTTATTACTTTGATTGCTAAATATCTCGGTGTGGATATAAGTCGGGGGGGATTATTAGTCGAAGAACCAGAACCCCGCGATACTATAGGTTTAAATGTATACCATGGTGCGAAAGTTTTGAAGAGGCGAAATAACGCCGCAGTACAATACCATGGTAGACATCCACAGGTTGAGAGAAACCAACAACAAGATAATGTAGGAGGGGGAAATGAAATGCAAGAAATGCAAAGGTTTATAGCTTCACAGGAGTACGAAAATGCTAGACAGAGAGCATTTGAAGATTGGCAAGTTCATCAAAACCAAATCATAGCTCATTGCCAACATATAGGTAGAAACTATATTCCTACTCCGAAACCCATATTCCCTCCATGGTCTATAGAGATGCAACCACCGTATCCTACGTATAACCCTGCCGAAGCATTTTATAGCACCTATGGTTATGCATGGAACCCCTATTGGTACCAGTATCATCCCTAGTCTACTTAGTTTTATTTATTTTGTAATTTGTAATATTGATACGTTTAATACTTATGTTAATATTGTAATAGTTTTTATAATTTTCTAACTTTTATTCTTAGATTTTAATAATTTTTGAATGTGGGGTAATATACCAAACTTCAAAAATATATATATATGTTTGCAGTTTATCTTATGTACACAACAGGGTAAAACAACACATTTTCAAAGACTGGCATTAAGTTCAGCAAAAGCAACTAATTTTGACGACAAGATGCAAAATATATGTGAAATAACAATAAGACGGAATGAACAAATGATGTGCACCATTTATCATTCAGCAAACAAACGCCAATATATTTGGAAACTTTGGTAAAAATTTAATCATTTTCACACAAATCACCCTCAATAATTTAAATTGTTACTGATTTCTTGTAAATGAGGGCATTGCAAGATCTTAAGTGTAGGAAGGGGTTAAATTCCTTCGGATTTTAAAATTTTTATCTTAAACACTGGGTTACCATTAAAAATACTAGTAAAGCAGTAGTTGTATTAGAATCTAGTGCTCTCTGATAATAAAGAACAGCCCTAGTCTTATATACTGACTACCCAATTCTAGTAAAATTTTCAAAATTTTCAATTAAATGAACTCAAAATCATGTTTATACATATTTATGAACGATAAAACTAGGTTTTAACACCGAAATTATTGTTACCTCAGAAAGGACATAAATTGAGAAATAAACCAAAATGTTAAAATTCATTTAAAATGGAATAGAGGACGATAAAAAGGAAAATAAAAGCCAAGTGTGGGAAAATTCTCCAAGTTATTCAAAACATATATCACATATTTTTGTACAAATAACTGAAAATACTTTTGCTTTGGACTAAACTAAAAAGTTTTACCTGATTTACTGTAAGAAAGATGGATCTACACGATGAATCAATTCCATCATTAAAAGGAAGTAAAGTCTTCCGAAAAAGACACGCGCTTCTTGATTTAAGTCAGGAAGTTGTCGTCCAGACCAGCTGTAGGTTGACGAAAAATCTAGAAAAGTCATCACTAAAATCAGCAGGAAATCCACGGACCTCAGCATTAAACAGGGTCGCCAAGTGGTCAGATTTATGCTAACCATGAGAAGGATTTATCTCGTACAATGGGGGGCACCGTGCAAATTAGCTGGATAAGACTAATGAATCAGATCCCCAGAAAGGATAATCTCCTTAAAAGATCAAAAATCAGCTTTTAAGCCTGATATTACTCAATCCTTGAGATTGACCTTAAAGATTGAGAATTACAAACTCATGGAATTCAATGATATCTAAACTCGAGCTTGAATGAGAAAATATTTTGATCAAAACTACAAACCGATTTGTTTTCTGAAAACCCTATTTTCAATGCGTTCATTACCATTGAACGTAAAATCCTAGGAATTCACCTGGAATTCATTAGGTCACTTGAACTAAATCGGGTGTCAACCGTAAGAACGGTGGGTGCATAGTGGTCAAAGACAGGACCTTGTGCCAGACCGAAAAATCATAAGGGTGAGCTTTACTATTGCTCCTACAAAGGATAGTAATTGCGTCTGACACGTTATAGACCATAATTAAAAGCATGTCAGGGGACATTGCCTTAACAGTTGCTTGTTCAACGTTTTCCTTTACAACCGGACGGTAGTTTACTGAAAGGTAATATACGGGACAAGTAAACTGGACGTGTTGCTTTCCAAATACAAGGTTAGCAAGTGGGTGACACAAAACCGCAAGTTTTGAGCTAAAATTTTCAAATCTGAAACCCACCAAACCCACAAAAATATTTTGAAAACACCGGTGAAGGGTTATTCCGAAAAACTTATCTAGGGTAAAAACTAGATTTAATTTTCAAAAGATCAAATGTTTTCATAAAGATCCAATTTCCTTAATGGATCTAAATTTTTATAGTCATGTGGGACTGTAAACCATATCGTTACTACCATTGTTTATACCGCCGTATAGAAATCACTGATGTACAAAGTGTGAAGAATAAAGAAGTGATTCTAGTATTTCAAGACGATATTGCTTGAGGACAAGCAACGCTTAAGTGTGGGAATATTTGATAATGCTAAAAACGAACATATATTTCATAGCATTATTCCTCAAGAAAGATAAGCTTTTAGTTGCAATTGTTCTATTTACAAGTGATATTCGTTTAAATAATAAAAGGTGAAGACAAAAGACAGATTCGACGAATTGATGACGCAAACGACCAAAAAGCTCAAAAGTACAAAAGACAATCAAAGAGGTACCAATTATTGATAAGAAACGTCTCGAAATTACAAGAGTACAAGATTCAAAACGCAAAGTACAAAATATAAAATTGTACGCAAGGACGTTCGAAAATCCGGAACCGGGACATGAGTCAACTCTCAACGCTCGACGCAACGGACTAAAAATTACAAGTCAACTATGCACATAAATATAATATAATATTTAAATAATTCTTATAATTATTTATATATTATATAAATAAATAAAAACCGTCGGCAAGAAAGACTCCAAATTGTGTGAGCTGTATTTACAAACTCCGCGACTCGCGGAGTTTGAAGGCAAAAAGGGCCGCGAGTCGCGGAGCCCCAAATTCTGCAATTCCCTATAAAGCCAACCGAATTCTGATCATTTTTTCATCATCAATATATCCATCTCTCTATCTATATCGTATATATTTATATTTATATTTTAATTTTAATTTTAATTTTAATCCTAATAATAAGGGTATGTTAGCGAATGTTGTAAGGGTGTAAGTCGAAATTATGTCCGTGTAACGCTACGCTATTTTTAATCATTGTAAGTTATGTTCAACCTTTTTAATTTAATGTCTCGTAGCTAAGTTATTATTATGCTTATTTAATCCGAAGTAATCATGATGTTGGGCTAATTACTAAAATTGGGTAATTGGGCTTTGTACCATAATTGGGGTTTGGACAAAAGAACGACACTTGTGGAAATTAGACTATGGGCTATTAATGGGCTTTATATTTGTTTAACTAAATGATAGTTTGTTAATGTTAATATAAAGATTTACAATTGGGCGTCCCTATAAATTACCATATACACTCGATCGGACACGATGGGCGGGGTATTTATATGTACGAATAATCGTTCATTTAACCGGACACGGGAATGGATTAATAGCCACTAGAATAATTAAAACAGGGGTGAAATTATGTACAAGGACACTTGGTATAATTGATAACAAAATATTAAAACCTTGGATTACACTCAGTCGACATCCTGGTGTAATTATTAAACAAAGTATTAAAATCTTGTTACAGTTTAAGTCCCCAATTAGTTGGAATATTTAACTTCGGGTATAAGGATAATTTGACGAGGATACTCGCACTTTATATTTATGACTGATGGACTGTTATGGACAAAAACCAGACGGACATATTAAATAATCCAGGACAAAGGACAATTAACCCATGGGTATAAAACTAAAATCAACACGTCAAACATCATGATTACGGAAGTTTAAATAAGCATAATTCTTTTATTTCGTATTTAATTTCCTTTATTTTATATTTAATTGCACTTCTAATTATCGCATTTTTATTGTTATTGTATTTAATTGCACTTTTAATTATCGTACTTTTTAATTATCGCAAGTTTATTTTATCGCACTTTTATTATTCGCAATTTCATTATTGTTATTTACTTTACGCTTTAATTTAAGTCTTGTATTTATATTTATTATTTTACATTTGGTTTTAACTGCGACTAAAGTTTTAAAATCAACAAACCGGTCATTAAACGGTAAAAACCCCCCTTTATAATAATAATATTACTTATATATATATATTTGTATTTTTATAAAAGTAAACTAATATAGCGTTAAGCTTTGTTTAAAAAGATTCCCTGTGGAACGAACCGGACTTACTAAAAACTACACTACTGTACGATTAGGTACACTGCCTATAAGTGTTGTAGCAAGGTTTAAGTATATCCATTCTCTAAATAAATAAATATCTTGTGTAAAATTGTATCGTATTTAATAGTATTTCCTGTAAAAATATAAGCTATTTTATATACTACTCTGCTAAAACATCAGACGGCGTCCAGATGTACTAAAACATTCTGATCAGTTTTCCGAACACACGCGGGCGAAAACCCGCTTCCCGACACTTTTAAACCAAAACACTTTCACAATAGATTATAATACTTTAAACTAGGAGTTTCCCACAATAAAAACCGAGTTTTACGACACCGGGCCCACATCGACCCAAAATACCACAAGTGACTATTTCGACCCATTAGTTTATACAAAAACGTAGACCGAGCATGGGATTGGGGACACTCTACCCAATCCTAATCAAATTCAAAAGTAAGTCTTCTAAAGCAACTACGCAAGTCCACTAGTCCCCGCGCTTACCCGAGCCACCGCATCCATGCAATCTATAAAAATGTAAACAACGAGAGGGTAAGCTAACGCTTAGTGAATGATAATATACTACATACATATATATGTATAAAATAGACACGCCACACAAATATCAAATACCGCATACCAAAGCATCCAAGTATAAGGCAAGCTAAGCTAAGCATACCGTAGTCACTAAGCAACAAGCTATATATACATCAACAAATATAAGTTCACCAACGATGATGTGAACAACGCCAAGAAGCTACACCCGGAGGGTTAGCTACATCACGACAATAAAACAATATATATATATATATATATATATATATATATATATATATATATATATATATATATATATATATATATATATATATATATATATATAACAATATATAAACGAATAAGGTTAACCCCTTAACCCATTACCGAATACCAAACACCACAATGAAGATTGGCCGAACAACCCGAGCCTTAGTGAATTCGCACAACCCGATATTCACTTCTTCACCAATTCAACAACCGAGGTTGGCCGAACTACCCGAGCCTTAGTGAATTCGCACAACCCGAGATTCACTACCTCATCACAAGATGACCGAACAACCCGAGTCATCATGAATCCGCACTACCCGAGATTCACTTCTCAACATCAAACCCACGGTCACGGGATTATAAAATCCACCACATCGGGGTTATCCACATCACAACAAAATCAACCCTTCGCCTTTGGGGTTATAACATCCAAATCACAACCACGTGTAATAACGTACACACAACGTGTACCTCGCCAAAGGTAAACAACCAAGACGCACAACCGTGCCAATTGGACCTATACACAAGTCCATCAAATCCACCTATATGTGAAGTGAGCTCTATAACTGAGAACCACTTCACCCGACCCGCACCCATCCTACACATACATATGCACATAGGATATTAACACTCACCTTATCGCCTTGATGAATGCTTCCAAATAAACTGCCACGCGCCAATGGAAAGTACCTATTCCATCACAAATACAACAACACAATTAGGGTTGACTTACAAACCAACCCAATTTACCCTTAGTGCAATTTCGACCCAAATGCACTTCCAAGCACAAACCGCGCCATAACTAACCAATAATCACTAACACGAGTGAAAATGGTCCTAACACACCAATTAACCCCGAACACAAGTGTTAAACACGGGTCATACCCATTTTGACACCAAAACCTTAATTTTGACCCATTTCAAAATTAGTTAACTAAACTCACCCAAAAAGGGTTTCACCACTTCCATAATCACTAAACCTAGTGATTAAACTCAAGATCAAACCCTAAACAACGCTAAAACGTCAACCGACCCAAAACCCGCCAAGTGACAAGAATAACTAGTCACCATAAACCCATTTCATCACCTAAAAGGGTTTCACAACAAACTAACTCAAAACCCTAACTTGAAAATCAAATTTAACAAATGAAATTCGGAGTTTGAGCTTACCAAATACCACCACAACGTAGCTAGGAGCGAGATGAACAACTTTAGAACCCGAGCTTTTGCGAGAATCCGACTCCTTCTTCTCCAAATCCACCTCTCTCTCTCTAAAACTCTTACTCTCTCACTAGAACAAGATGAGAGTGTTTGTGTGGGTGTTAGTGGAGCAAATGAGGCTCCTAGAACTGATCTTGTGGCCTTAACTCGTTCCATAAGTGAAAATACCATTTTGCCCCTCTAAAAATCTTAAAATAACCCAGCTGGCCCGACAGACAAACTGGACGGCGTCCCAATTTCTGGACGGCGTCCAGCCTTTAACATCTGGACGGCGTCCCACCATCCTGGACGGCGTCCCGAACAACTAAAAAGTCAGAAACAAGATTAGGGTCTTACAATTTAGTAGAAGATTAATTTCGAGTCGAATTTGCTTGAGGACAAGCAAGACTCTAGTGTGGGGTGATTTGATATTGCACATTTCTCATATATTTATCATGGCAATATCCGTCATTTTTAGTCCATTCAGATACGGTTTTGGTTATTATTAGCAATTATTTGGAGAAGCCGAGAAGTATTATTTGATTGATTTATGGAGTTTATGGCGAGTTAAAGCAGTTTCTATGTATTCGGGTGAATTAGGTCGTGATCAAGTCGAGTTATATGTAAAAAAGAAGGAGAATTGCTGAGTTCAGAGTTGCGCGCCGCACACACAACTGTGTACCGTGCATTAGGCCTTCAAAACACATCAGTCAGCATTGAATTTTGGACATCACATTTTATTCACAAGTGCGCGTCGCGCTTAAATGTGCGCACCGCGCATTTTTGGTCGGCCAGATTTCTGTTGCTATAAATAAGGTGCAGTTTTTTATTCCAAGGTTTATCTTTTTGGCAGCCGAATTTGAGAGCACTAGGGGCGATTTTCAGTCACTTTTGGGGAATTCCAAGGTTACTCAAACGCTCCAATCATTCCGTTTTCGAGGATCAATCCAAGCACTCATCAAGATTCATCGTGTTAGGTTGATTCTTAATTATCAAACAATATTTTCTTTATTATTTATTAGTTTAATTTCTATTGTTGCCATGATAATTGGCTAGTTATTTAATGTTTGTCTAGACTTAAAAACCTATGTGTTGGATGCTATTTATCAGTTATTATTTTAATTTATGATGATTTGAAGTTTGAATTAAAGAACGATTCTTATTGAAGCTAGACTTTTCGATTCAACTGGTTGTGTATTTGTTTGATAGGACGAGAGTTCATTAATTTAATACATTAATTTACAATTGTTTTGTCTTAATTGGTTGTTTGCTTACTCGGAGACGAGAGTAAATTGAATTCAAAAGGCTAGACAAAATAGGGTGAATCATACACAACGAGAGTTGGTGTGGTTGCAATTCGAGTCTTCATCTCAGTTGAGAAATTTGGTCACAATTAGGAGGTCTTAGGCTACGGGGAATTCCGTGTCGTGTAATTCTAATTAAAGTATTTGCGCTGGGGAATTCCAGGTGAACCGACTAGGTAATTCACATATGTTATGTAACGACCCGACTTCGTTATTCCAATAACACGCTTAAAAAAAATTTTATGAACCAATACATCTGGACGCCGTCCAGTTATCTGGGCGGCGTCTAGCAAAGAAGACCAGGACGGCATCCAGAAGATCTGAACGGCGTCCAAATGAATTGCAAAGTTCTGACCCCGTGGTCCAACTTGCATGAGCGGAAAACCCGCTTCCCGACAATTTTAAACGACAACACTTTTACAACATATCAAGATAAGTAAAACTAAGAGATTTTCAACATCAAAACAAGTTTTACGACATCGGGCCCACATCGGCCGTTTTACAAAATACAAACAAAAATACGAATTTTGACCCAAATGAGTTTAAGTTCCAAACAACTACGAGCATGATGTTTGGAGATAAACTACCCAATCCTAGGCTAAATCCAAAGGTAATCTAAGCAAGCATCAAAAGGAAAATCATCTAATCCCGAGCATACCCTTGCCACGTTTGCTTTCGAACCTAAAAATGTAAACAACGAGAGGGTAAGCTAATGCTTAGTGAATGCAATACTTATATGCATACATACATAATTCAATCACTTGCATACACCTACACAAACAACACAATATCATTAGCAAACCGCAATAAACGTATAATGTGACGACCCGGAAATTTACGACCAAATTTAAACCTAATCTTTATATGATTTCGAGGCGATAAGCAAAGTCTGTTAGGTTAAGTCTCAAAAGGATTGAACTATTTCATGTATACATTTACCCTTCGACTGCTCTCGACGATTCACGAACCACTATTTGTAAACAGATATGTACATATTTAATATATAGTAATTGAAATGTTATATGATCCAATTATTAGAATTTACAATGTAAAAAAAATAAAAAAAATGATATTATAATAATTATTATTTAAAACATAACTATATATAAATAAAGAATATTAAAAATAAATATTAAATGATTATATTACTCGTTGGACGTTTCGATTATTATTTAGAGAAGTTTAATTCGAACTTATGTGATTTTAAAATAAACGATGATCCGAAAATGAGTTCTATAAATTCTAGGCTTACTAAAAATGTATTTAGGGTCTAGTTATTAAATTTTAACACTTTTTATATTTTACTCAGAATTGAGAGGGACAGTTGATGTAATTTTTTATTTAATAATTAATAATCGAATTTTATACCATAATGACCAAAATAAATAAATATGAGATTTTTCTGAACACTTCTATCCGCCACTGATTAACGACGGAGCGCGATATAATAATCCCTAAAAACTGTCGGCAGATTTTTATTTATACTTGAGCACGATTCTTTCTTAAGTGTGTAATATTATTATTATATTATTATTATTTTCTGTCGATTACTGTTATTAATTTATGTTTGATTGACGAATAGTCATGTAATCCGTGAATTGAGATTTAATATTGTTGATGTGTTGTGTCTGTTGCTCCACCATCTATCTATTATCTCCTTTATCTATACATATTTACATATATGAGCATTTCACCCCACTATCTCCTACTCTTTATTCTTGCTTCTATCTCCTTCATTCACTAACCATAATCAAGAACACTTGCAACCTACTACATCTAATCTCCCTCTCTGTTTCCTTTGATCGGATCTCATCACACCTTCTCTTTCAATTCTAAAACCCACCACTCATAACCACTATCTTTCTTTCTTTCTTCATCCTTTTCTTTATGATCTATTTTTTTTTTCTATTTCGGTTATCAAAAATCATCATCATCATGTATCATGAAGACATTACTACTACATGTAAACAACATCCCAGTCACCATTGGAATCACCAATTTTTTTATATCTATTTTCCTGTTGGTTCCTCAACATCAAACCACCACTCACTACCACTCGAAAACACCATCCTCCACCCATGTAATACCCCTGCTACGACTACCTGTTCCTCCTGCAAAAGCCAAACCAAACAACCTGAAATACTTACTTAGTTGTATACTGCTATTCCTGCTACTATAATATTACATAACCCATTTATTGTTAAACCGAGACCAAGAATGACACCCTATCATCTTCTTGATGAAACCTTCACAACCATCGAATCCTTATAATAATTACAGCTATCCCTGTGCTACTTGTTAACCCTTTTGCTTGACGAAACCATAACCATCAAGAACTAACAAATCAAAACCCTTTTCTCTCTCTAAAAACCTACCCCTCTCTATTATAGTTAATTGTGGATGTTGAAACTTCGAACCCAAAAGCCACTGCTATAAACCGTTCCTGTTTGTGTTATAAATTTGGCCGGACCTCATCACCATTGAACCTGAACATCACTTCTTTTTATTTTTGCTGTTATTCTGCCTATTTTTGTTTCAAACCACAAACCAAAATCTCACGTAACCTACTGCTATTGCTCCTTTTTATTTTCTGTTTTGTTTAATTTAAAACCAACAAAAAAAAGAAGAAACCAATTTAGTGCATATTTGCTGTTGGGTTTTATATTCTAAATAGGCTCAATAAACTAATCAGGTTTTTTTTGTTGTTGTTGACGGGTTGGGTTTGGTTATTAGTTTCTTGGGCCGTTACTTTGATTATAAAATAGGAAAATGATAGTTGAATGCATGATTTTGATATTGATTACGATAAAGATGGTGATTATAGAAAGATTAGAATAAATAATGATGATTAGGATGATAATGGGAAGAGACACGATGCTGTGATGAGTATGATTATGATTATGATTTATGACTTATGATTAGGATTATGATTATAACTAGGATCTTGATTATGATGATGTTAATGGAAAAGAAGAAAGGAACACATGAAGTATGGGTTATATAATTATTACCGCGAATCATAATAGAAAAGACACAGACAGATCTGTGGTTCAGGGTGTTTGTGGTTAGCGAGAGGTCACGAGTTCAATCCCGGACTATGACATTTTTTTTTAGAAAAAGAAGAAGATGAAAGCAAAAATAATGGGTTAAATATAATTGGGTTATGAATAAATTCAGAAAAACACAAATGGCGTAATGGTTAGGATTGTTATCGGGTTAGCGGGAGGTTGCGGGTTCAATCCCGAACTTGGGCATTTTTTAAGGGCTACATCTTTGAGGTAGTTTACTTATTATTATTATTATTATTATTATTATTATTATTATTATTATTATTATTATTATTATTATTATTATTATTATTATTATTATTATTATTAAGTATTAATATCATTAAGTATTAAGTATTAACATTATTATTACTAATATCATCCTTATTATCATTGTTAGTAAAATTATGATTTTATAGATATTATAGTTATTATTATTATTATTGTTATTTTCATTGACATTAAAATTAACATTTTAGTTAAAATTATGACTATTATTATTATTATTATTACCATTATTACTATCACTATTATTATTTTCATTAACATGATTTTTATATATAATTTTATGTACATTATTTTTATTATCACTATTATTATCATTATCATTATTATTATTATTATTATTATTATTATTATTATTATTATTATTATTATTATTATTATTATTATATTATTATTATTATTATTATTATTATTATTATTATTATTATTATTATTATTATTATTATTATTATTATTATTATTATTATAGTATTATTATTTTTACTACAAGCATAATAACATTATTATATAAATATCACATATAACAAATTACTGATTTTTGATATAATACCAACTATAACTATAAATATATGGTAAAAAAAAAAACTATATGTATGAATATTGATTATTTACAAAATAACTATATATAAACTATAACTGAAGATATAAAATATAAATAAAGTATAAATATTTATATAATTACAACACTTAAAATATATAAATATTATATAGAAGGAATTATGTAATTATATGTGTTAATATATATACATGATATAGGTTCGTGAATCCGAGGCCAACCCTGCATTATTCAATGTCGTAATATGTATTTTTACTACAAAATACAGCATGGTGAGTTTCATTTGCCTTTTTACCCTTTATATTTTTGGGCTGAGAATACATGTGCAATTTTTATAAATGTTTTACGAAATAGACACAAGTAATTGAAACTACATTATATGGGTGAATGATCGAAGCCGAATATGCCCCTTTTGCTTGGTAACCTAAGAATTAGTAAACCGATCTACTAATTGACGCGAATCCTAAAGATAGATTTATTGGGCCTAATGAACCCCATCCAAAGTACCGGATGCTTTAGTACTTCAAATTCGTTTTTATCATATCCGAAGGATTTCTCGAAATGATAGGGGATATTGTTATATGCATATTGTTAATGTCGGTTACCAGGTGTTCATCATATGAATGATTTTTGTCTCTATGCATGGGACGTATATTTATGAGAACTGGAAATGAAATTCTTGTGGTCTATTAAAATGATGAAAATGAATGATTATGATAAACTAATGAACTCACCAACCTTTTGGTTGACACTTTAAAGCATGTTTATTCTCAGGTATGAAAGAAATCTTCCGCTGTGCATTTGCTCATTTTAAAGATATTACTTGGAGTCATTCATGACATATTTCAAAAGACGTTACATTCGAGTCGTTGAGTTCATCAAGATTATTATTAAGTCAATTATAGTTGGATATATTATGAAATGGTATGCATGCCGTCAATTTTTGATGTAATGAAAGTTTGTTTTTTTTTTTAAAAAAAAACGAATACAATGTTTGTAAAATGTATCATATAGAGGTCAAGTACCTCGCGATGTAACCAATTGTAATGTATTCGTCCTGGTGGATAGGACAGGTCTTTACATATAATCGTACGTACAACAAGTCAACACCATTAGCATAGAAATCTCAACAATAATACGTGCCAACAACAAAAGACGCACAATGCTAGTGAAACTTACACACCCCAACATACACAATGTCGACATTCGACTCGATGGTGGCCGACGAAGAGCAGTAGGTCAAATAAATTAACACTCACACCCATCGCTACGCGTACGTGGCCGACGAAGAGCGGTAGGTCAAATACGTTAACCACTCACCACTACGCACCATAAGGTCGACGAAAAGTGCAACCGAAACGTTAACACTTACCTCAATCACAAGGATGGCCGATGAAAAGCGTAACCGCTTACCATCCTACGATAAGTGGCCAACGAAGAGAGGATCCCTAAATGGATAACACTTACCACTTACCCCAACACACATATGTGGCTGACGAAGAGCGATAGGTCAAACGTTAATCACTCGCCACATAACCAAACATACACATGTGACCGATGAAGAGTGATAGGTCAAGCATTAATCACTCGTCACATAACTAAACGCACACATGTAGCCAACGAAGAGTGATAGGTCAACCCTTAATTACTTGCTACATAACCAAACACGCACATGTGACCAACGAAGAGCGATAGGTCAAACATTAATCACTCGTCACATGCCTCACCTCCAATCGTGGTCGACAAAGAGTTATTCCTTCCGGATATCACTCACCACATATCGCAACCAAATATAGCCAACGAAGAGTTATCCACACGGATATCACTCACTATATTTTCTAAGCCAATTGTGGTCCCCGAAAAGTGAATCCTAACGGATGTCACTTACCACGCCGCACACAAGCAACCAAATTATATACATAAACGTATAAATATTCCACTCACCTCGATTACTTGAAAAGCAATCCCGCTTGAGCTCCTAAACGTCCAAATGCAAATCACCTAAGTAATTTACAAACAAATAAGCTAAATACTCTAGCTTATGCCCAAAACACCAATAAGTGCAATTTTGATCCATTTGCACTTACTTCCACTTTGACTAATCCAAATCTCACCCGAATACCTCCATAATCACAATCGACTAGTGATTAGGTTCCAATAACTCATTTCACTCAAGGTTTCATCATCAAAACACATTACTTGCAACATTTGACACAAAACTCATTTTGACCCAATCTCAAAGTCAAAACACCCATTTTGCAAGCTTACACCACTAGTCACTTATAATCTAAGTTAACTAGTGATTTCACACCCAAACATGATTATCAACTAATCAATCTCATCATCCAACCCAAAACTCATCAACAATGGTCATCAACACCATTTACTCGCTTAAATACCCATTTATCAACTAGTAGGTCTTATTCAAGAACACACAATCAAAACCCTAACTTGGAACTCAAATATAACAAATGAAATTCGGAGTTAAAACTTACCAATACTACCACAACGTAGCTGAGAACGAAAGGAACAACTTTGAAACCCGAGCTTTCGATCGATTCAAGCTCCTTCTTCCCCAAATCTCCAAATCTCTCTCTAGAATCACTTTCTCTCTCTCTCTCTCTCTCTCTAAGAATGAAGTGGGAGTGTTTGTGGATGTAAAAAGTGATCCAAAACTGAATCCCAACTGATAATATGGCTACAAATCCAGCTCCAAGTGAAAAGACACAAATACCCCTCTTAATATAACAAAACTGCACAGCTGGCCCTCCAGTTCATCTGGACAGCGTCCAATAACCTGGACGGCGTCCAGTCTTTCTTTACTGGACGGCGTCCCACCATCTGAACGGTGTCCCATTCAACTGCACAAGACTGAAACTGAAACAGGGTTTTACAACTCTCCCCCACTTAAATTGGATCACGTCCCCGTGATCCTCGCCACTTTACCAACAGGACCCACGCTCTTTGGTCCTTCGACAAATGTCCAAACTCTTTGTCCACCACCAATTCCATCAAATTCGAAGATTTCATACAACTCCTTTAGGCGACTTTACTCAAAAAGTTACCCTTCTGATTTAAATCATCATCCGAGATTTACCAAATCTACCAAATCGGGCACTAAGTCTCGCTTTATTCCCAAACCGAAATGAACTCACGCCTCAACCGCATGACAAACATATGCCAACATTCCAAATCTGGTACTGAGTTCGCATTCCCTTTAGCGTACCCTTATCATGTACATCGCTAACGTAACAACACACCAATAATATGGCCAACAAACATCACAATGGAGCCGACGAAAAGTGAATCCTCAGATTGAATACCACTTGCCCCACATTCTCACGCATACGTGGCCGACAAAAAGCGATAGATCAAACGTTAACCACTTACCACTACGCAACAAGAGGCCGACAAAAAGCGCATCCTTACGGATCACACTTACCTCTCCTCACACATGGCCAAAACAAAAGCGATTCCTAACGGAAAACGCATTCCACACAATAATAAGTAGCCGACGAAAAGTGAATCCTAACGGATAACACTTACTACTTATCATACCTCAACCGTAGCTGACGAAAAGTGAATCCTCACAATTGGATAACACTTGCCATAATACACACAACAAGCTAAGTATATACACATACTTAGAATCATTCCACTCGACTTGGAATTTCCCGCACACGAACCATACGTATGCACAAACATCGATATCACGATCGCGCAAATCATAACATATATCACGCATAGGTTCAAGAATACATTTCTCTAAAAGAGAAATTGGCATACCATCCCTCGATTACGGGACCCTACCTTGCTCGACGAGCCCGCCCATTTATCTCTTAATGAGCTCAACCACATTACTACCTCAAGTAGTAATTCACATCCAAACCAATAAATACAATTTAACCAAAATTGTACTTTACCACAAATCGACCAAATCTAGGCCCCGACACAACTCCGGATCTACCACGAGTATTATCCGAAATTTCACACTAAAAATTCCTCGTGTGGGAGTGTAACTCCCCCACTTGGAACTACGTTCCATAACCACATTGCCATGGTAACATCATCCCGCGATAGTTACCACTCTCCAAAATACGTGACCAATCTATCCCTCGGTCGTAGTACCCAAATTCTCAAGAATTCATTTTGCACACTAGAAATTGATGTTCACCGTCACCCGTTAGCGTCATTTAAGCAACGACAAAAAGCCAACACAACACGCACCTTGTACAACCGTACAATGCTACCAAAAGGTAGACTTTTCTAACCATTGGGTTCACACGACCCATCACCACATCTTGCTCCAACCTTGAGCATACAAAGGATCTTAACCTATCCTTAATCACTTCGAACGAATATATATAGGATATAGGAAAATTTAACAAGGATATGGTTAATATAGTTTTTATAATATAAATTTCGTCCATACAACGTTAATTTTAGCAGATTTTGTTTTGCTAGCCAAATATTCATTACAACTCCGTTTAAAGTGAATCAAATTGCTATGGGTTCATTAAGAAGTAAATTTTACAAAACCAATTCAAAACGTTCATCCCAAATAGTAATTTTTAGAGCTTTACCCTCTTTTTGTGTCAGTGGACAGATTTGGAAAAATCCCGGCATCCACCCAATATATGATTTTTGATAAAATACTTCCACTTTGTCTAAAAACATGAAAAAAATACTGGAAGTCTTATTTACATATATTAACATATTTCCAAAGTCTTAGCCTCGAACTCAAAGTCTAAGATAGGTTTTTAATTCCCAACACAAAACAGCCCGCTTTTTACCGAATGGAGATTAAAGGATATATGTTAAGTTTCAAGGTGTTCTTCATATGTACAAGTTATAAGTTCTTATATTAACTTAATATAACATCATAATACATATAAATAAGTGTTATTAGAGTTAATTTAGAAATATTAGATTAGTTTTTCAAACAAGCTTGGTGTTCACCAAAACAAGTTCTAGTTTTTACAAGTTTTATAAGTATAATAAGATAGCAACTATACAAGGAATTGAACAAGGATTTTGAGAAGTATTTTACCTTGATTATGAAGAGGAAAGTTGATGAGATTAAAGTATGATATGAGAGCATTCAAGTGTGTGTTTTTAGTTTAAGAAAATGTGGAGTAAAAATGAGTTAAAATGGTCCTTATTTATAAGCTTATAATTTTGGCTTTTAGTGAAAATATCTAAGATAAGTTAAATTGTATTAAGTTATGCATGACATATTAAATTGATTAGGTCATGGATGACATATTACACAAATAATTGCAGATTTCTATTGGTATATACCAATAGTAAATACTTCTAGAAGCTGTGTATAATACGGGTAAAAATACCGTATGAATGCGAGTAGAATTCTTTAAGGAATTTGAATGGAAATATGAGTATAGCTATCCTTTATATGTATTGGTATATTATAAAGTGTATTCAATACTTGTAAGGATGTATTTACACTCGTAATACATTATATGTAAATACATTTTAACATAAGTTAATTACGTCGTTTAAATAGTAATATATATATTGTTTGAAAACTCTTTAAATTAGTAGTATGAAAATATATATATATATATATATATATATATATATATATATATATATATATATATATATATATATATATATATATATATATATATATATATATATATATATATATATATATATATATAATACTTTGTTAATATACTTAATGAGATATTTAATTATCATATTTTCAAGTTAAATATATATAAATCCATATATATACACAATAATTAAACAATTAAATAATTAATTCAAGTTATGACGTTCGTGAATCATCGGAATAAAAGGGTGACCAAAAGCTTGTGTAAAACTCTTTTTGGAGGTTCAAGATTTATTAAAATTCATTGCTTATCAAGTCGGAATTATATAAAGATTAAGTTTAAATTTGGTCAGAAATTTTCGGGTAGTCACAGTACCTACCCGTTAAAGAAATTTCGTCCCGAAATTTGATCGAGGTCGTCATGGCTAACAATAAGAATGTTATTATGACGAATATAAGTTGATTCATAGGGTTTTATCATGATTGAGAAATATGGATAAAATAATTCGATTACTCGAAACGTATGAGTGAAGCTATCGTAAAAGAGTGAAATGAGAAAATAGGGATTCGTCTTATCTTTTGACGTCATCACGGTTGATCTCCGAAATAAAGAAAATCTTTGTAATCTATATTAGATTTGATTCTTCGGCGATTAAAGAAATTATGATCCTCTTCGATTTAATGCAATAATCTGTCTCGATTTCTCTGTCGGATATTTTACTATAAATCAACCTCCTACGTTTCCTTATTTCCACATCTCCCATCTTTTATACTTTCTTCCTTTCTTCGTACTTCCAAAACATTCATCAATATGCTCCAACCAGTTTTAATTCTTGATATATTCTTGACTATCACATCTATCATTCTTCTTTTTCATCTTCCACCGGAGGAATCCGTTAATTTTGACTATGCTCTTGGGTTTATAGTGTTCTTAGTGTTCTCGTGTCTTTATATTGCTATACGCATCGATATACACGGTTTGTAATTTCTGCGTTGTCTTCGTGCTTATATTTTTCCTTGTATTTTGGAGTTTCATGCTTCCGTCTTCTTTTCCTGACTTCAATTCAAGTGAATAATGGTCTAGAATTCATAGATATGAAATTCGGAATGAACATAGCTAATGCTCTAAGAGAGAAATTGTAATAGCACAATGTGACTTGTGAAATTACCAGAATCCAAATGAAAAGATAGAACTATCAATAGAATATGTTCTTGATATGTTTAGAGATTAGATTGAATGTAAGAGTCATGTAACATGGCACATGATGACGTTATGGTCTGTGAATCATTACGTTCCATTTAGAAACTCAGCATGACTTACTGTAATATAATTACGTTGATCAAGTGTCATTATATTATATTAACTCATGCTTCAGTTCCCAACATTACTTCAAAAACATTCATACTTTACACTCAGAGGTTTCAGATATTTAGAAACTAAAACAGTTTTCTTTATGATGTGATACAGATAATGCGAAGGAATAAATTATTTCAGATAAGAATGGTTATGAAAATATCTTCAGAAATATGAAGGATATTTATAATTGAAGATACGATGATATCTTAGAATATTTAAGATAAGAGGATGATGAAGAATATTGTTCGCAAGGGTTTTAGAGTAAGGAGCAAGGTATTTTCTAAGGATTTTAGCAGACACCGAATCATTTGGATTCTTTGAAGGTAGATTTCGTCCTTGTGATTTATCCACAGCCTCCTTCAGGGTTTGCTCAATCCGTTTTCCAGTTCCAAACCTTCTCTTTTTTCTGTGCTTTGCTAACACAATATTCTTTATCATTAACTTTTGATTGTTACGGTTGTCTACAGTTTCTGCTGCTTCATTCAGCTTTTTCAAAACTTCATAGTACTGATTCGTAGGCTGAAGTGCTATTACGGATTTCAGAATTATAATTCCAGGAAATAATGTTATATGTATATGCAGAAATGATGTGAGATTCAAGAATAATTATTGATGCTTCCTGGGGTTTGGTATGACAATTATTGTTACAAGATGTAGATGGGTACATGACAAGGTTTTATAGTGATATTTCAGAGAGATTTAAGTCTAAGAGCAATAAAGTTGCTGGTAAGCTTACTACTAATGTGGTGGAATATAAAAGGTTCCCCAGTAACGACGGCGAAAAGACAACGTATATATCAAGGTTATAATAAGGCTACTCCGGATGAAAAGTTGAAGTTGTCTTTTTGGAGCTATGATAAAATTTGCTATTTTGAAAAGGGATTGTAAAGTTATTTTGGGTAATAATAATGCTAAAGGATCTGACACGGATACGTGTTGAACCTTTGTTTAGGTTCAAGTGTCCTCCGAATGCATATCTATATGCATATATTCTTCGTATGTATCGTGTGATTGGTTCATTCTCTCGATTGTTCCTTAGTTGAGATGTTTTCAAGAATTTTGAAGGGTTTAGACGCAGGTTGTCATCGTCAATATCCGTATAATGAATTCGTCGTGAATCTTGAATGATACGAATATCTTTATGAGTTCTGTGAATGAAAGTGATGTTCTAGTATAGTTTGAATTTAAAGTATGATTTTGAAGGATGTAGGAATTTAAGATTGATGGCACTTCTTAAATCTTGACTTGGATTTTAATCTGTCAAAATCAGAATATGTAATTGAATTGGTATGGAAAATGGTTGTCTTGAATTTTATGAAATGATGTATATTGCTATGAAAGGAGAGAGTATAATTAACGATTGTTGAAACATCATTGAAAATGTACAGTGTAACATATTAATGTGAACTTAAGTATTTCTCGGGTATTACCTACCCGTTAAAATAAAATTTCACAAGTAATATTTTGTACAAAAGAATTTTTATTACAGTCTTTATGAAATTATATGTTTGTATATTTTCTTCAGATGTAATATGGATTTAATGAGTTAATATTATATTAATCTCATTTGGATTACGGTTGGAACTAGAAATGAATAATTCCTAAAACTTTAGAGATACATAATCGCCGCGAAATATTTCTTCAACGTAAATGAAATAATGAATTAATACTTCATCACTCATTATTGTTGGTATCCGTCAGTGCCTGCGGTGCGTATGATGTTGATGCTCGTAATGCGGCTTGCGATGTTGAGGCTTGTGATGTTGTTGGTAATGCTGGTGCTGGTGCTAGTAGTGGTTCGATGTGAGTATAGATGATGAGAATTTGTTTTGTTTTGTATTGTGAAAGAAGATGTTTAAAGTTTCTTGAATAAAAAGAGAGGTCAAAAGCTTTATAAAGGGAATGAAATGATGTAGGATGCACTTGCTAATGAAGTTTTGCTTTTCATGACAGTAATTTTTTTTTACTAAATAATTCACCATGCAAGATACGGAGTAAAGGTCGGATAACCTCAATAATATTAGTAATATTATACTCGTTGCGGCATATCCTGGAAAGGAGAGAGAAAATGGTGTTACGAGCGGGTTCGCCGGTAAGTGCCTCATGTTCTTCACCAAGAGGGCAATGTGGTGGATGGAAGGGATCACCTTCTTCTTGTGTCCAATGATTAAGTAGACTACGAACCCATCCCCAATTCATCCAAAATAGATGATGGCTAATTGGTTGATCCATTCCGGTCACACTGCTTTCGGAGCTCGAGTGAAATTCCATATCGAAATTTGAGGGACTTGAACTAGTGGAGAGTTCCATTTCTTACGATTGAATAAAGGATTTTTCGATATGAAATGATTTCCGGCTATCGGATGGTATTCTAATTACATAGAATATCTATATATATAGCAAAAGATTTCATAGATTATGGAGGAATTTACAGAATATGTTAGGCAAAGTTTACAGTAACAGATACGCTAAGATATGAATTAGCATATACGCTAAAATATGAACTTTGTCTATACATTATTTATGCAATCAATGCAGTAAGATGTGTCTAGACTAAGAATGATAAGCATGTAATTTTCTAAAGGTGATAAGCAGATGATTTCTGACTAGAAATGATAAGCAAAACTTTTGACATGCAGTTAAGGTCGAATGAAATGTCCCGTTCATATTGATTATAAACGTTCCATATTAATTGATTTCGTTGCGAGGTTTTGACCTCTATATGAGACGTTTTTCAAAGACTGCATTCGTTTTTAAAACAAACCATAAACTTTATTTTATCAACAAGGTTAAAAAGTCACCACTTAGATTATCCAAAAATGATAATCTAACAAATATCACACTTACACACTACCAATACATATTGGTTTACAAATATTAATATGTTACAACAAAATAAATCTCGAATGCAGTTTTAAACAATATTATACAAGCATGCTGACACCAAATCTTGTCCATATAATAGCATGCAATAGCGAAAGCTCTTAATAATCACCTGAGAATAAACATGCTTTAAACGTCAACAAAAAATGATGGTGAGTTATAGGTTTAACCTATATATTTATCAAATCGTAATAATAGACCACAAGATTTCATATTTCAATATACATCCCATACATAGAGATAAAAATCATTCATATGGTGAACACCTGGTAACCGACCTTAACAAGATGCATATAGAATATCCCCTATCATTCTGGGACTCCCTTCGGACATGATGAATTCGAAGTACTAAAGCATCCGGTACTTTGGATGGGGCTCGTTGGGCCCGATTGATCTATCTTTAGGATTCGCGTCAATTAGGGTGTCTGTTCCCTAATTCTTAGATTACCAGACTAAAAAGGGGCATATTCGGTTTAATAATCCAGCCATAGAATGTAGTTTCATTTACTTGTGTCTATTTTGTAAAACATTTATAAAACTGCATGTATTCTCATCCCAAAATATTAGATTTTAAAAGTGGGACTATAACTCACTTTCACAGATTTTTACTTCTTCAGGAAGTAAGACTTGGCCAGTGGTCAATTCACGAACCTATAACAAATATGTACATATATATCAAAGTATGATCAAAATATATTTACAACATTTTTAATACGTTTTGCTGTTTTAAATTTATTCAGTCAGCTGTCCTAGTTAGTGACCTACAACTAGTTGTCCATAGTTAGATGTACAGAAATAAATTGATATATATTATCTTGACCCAATCCACGACCCAGTGTATACATGTCTCAGGCTAGATCACAACTCAAAGTATATATATTTTTGGAATCAACCTCAACCCTGTATAGCTAACTCAAACATTACTGCATATAGAGTGTCTATGGTTGTTCCAAATAATATATATACATGGGTCGATATGATATGTCAAAACATTTGCATACGTGTCTATGGTATCCCAAGATTACATAATATATTAGAATACATGTATAATACAATATAAGTTAGCTAGGATATGATTTGTATAGAATTGTTACAATATTTCCCGTAGCTACAACAATCAAAAAATATCCAATCTTGTTTTACCCATAACTTCTTCGTTTTAAATCCGTTTTGAGTGAATCAAATTGCTATGGTTTCATATTGAACTCTATTTTATGAATCTAAACATAAAAAGTATAGGTTTGTAGTCGGAGATATAAGTTACAAGTCATTTTTGTAAGAGGTAGTCATTTCAGTCGAAAGAACGACGTCTTGATGACCATTTTGAAAAACATACTTCCACTTTGAGTTTAACCATGATTTTTGGATATAGTTTCATGTTCATAAGAAAAATCATTTTCCCAGAAGAACAACTTTTAAATCAAAGTTTATCATAGTTTTTAATTAACTAACCCAAAACAGCCCGCGGTGTTACTACGACGGCGTATATCCGGTTTTACGATGTTTTTCGTGTTTTATGGTTTTAAATCATTAAGTTAGCATATCATATAGATATAGAACATGTGTTTAATTGATTTTAAAAGTCAGGTTATAAGAATTAACTTTTGTTTGCGAACAAGTTTAGAATTAACTAAACTATGTTCTAGTGATTTCAAGTTTAAACCTTCGAATAAGGTAGTTTTATATATATGAATCGAATGATGTTATGAACATCATTACTACCTCAGTTTTTGTGGATAAACCTACTGGAAATGAGAAAAATAGATCTAGCTTCAAAGGATCCTTGGATGACTTGAAAGTTCTTGAAGCAGAATCATGACACAAAAACAAGTTCAAGTAAGATTTCCACTCGAAATAAGATTGTTATAGTTATAGAAATTGAATCAAAGTTTGAATATGAGTAGTACCTTGTATTAGAAAGATATCTTACTGTAAATAAGAAAGATTTCTTGAGGTTGGATGATCACTTTACAAGATTGGAAGTAAGCTAGCAAACTTGAAAGTATTCTTGATTTTATGAAACTAGAACCTATAGAATTTATGAAGAACACTTAGAACTTGAAGATAGAACTTGAGAGAGATCAATTAGATGAAGAAAATTGAAGAATGAAAGTGTTTGTAGGTGTTTTTGGTCGTTGGTATATGGATTAGATATAAACGATGTGTAATTTTGTTTACATGTAAATAAGTCATGAATAATTACTAATATTTTTGTAATTTTATGAGATATTTCATGCTAGTTGCCAAATGATGGTTCCCACATGTGTTAGGTGACTTACATGGGCTGCTAAGAGCTTATCATTGGAGTGTATATACCAATAGTACATACATCTAAAAGCTGTGTATTGTACGAGTACGAATACGGGTGCATACGAGTAGAATTGTTGATGAAACTGAACGAGGATGTAATTGTAAGCATTTTTGTTAAGTAGAAGTATTTTAATAAATGTATTGAAGTCTTTCAAAAGTGTATGAATACATATTAAAATACTACATGTATATACATTTTAACTGAGCCGTTAAGTCATCGTTAGTCGTTACATGTAAATGTTGATTTGAAACCTTTAGGTTAACGATCTTGTTAAATGTTGTTAACCCAATGTTTATTATATCTAATGAGATGTTAAATTATTATATTATCATGATATTATGATATATTAATATATCTTAATATGATATATATACATTTAAATGTCGTTACAACGATAATCGTTACATATATGTCTCGTTTCAAAATCATTAAGTTAGTAGTCTTGTTTAATGTACTTAATGATATGTTTACTTATCATTATCATGTTTATATATAGTGTAACAATATCTTAAAATGATTCATATGTAATTAGTAAAACATTGTTATAACGATAATCATTATATATATCGTTTTCAAGTTTCTTGATTCAATAGTCTAATTTTTATGTATATAACTCATTGTTAAAATACCTAATGAGATAGTTACTTATCATAATATCATGTTAACTATATATATATATATATCCATATATATGTCATCATATAGTTTTTACAAGTTTTAACATTCGTGAATCACCGGTCAACTTGGGTGGTCAATTGACTATATGAAACCTATTTCAATTAATTAAGTCTTAACAAGTTTGATTGCTTAACATGTTAGAAACACTTAATTATGTAAATAACCAATTCATTTAATATATATAAACATAGAAAAGTTCGGGTCACTACAGTACCTACCCGTTAAATAAATTTCGTCCCGAAATTTTAAGCAGTTGGAGGTGTTGACGTATCTTCTGGAAATAAGTGCGGGTATTTCTTGTTCATCTGATCCTCTCGTTCCCAGGTGAACTTGGGTCCTCTACGAGCATTCCATCGAACCTTAACAATTGGTATCTTGTTTTGCTTAAGTCTTTTAACCTCACGATCCATTATTTCGACGGGTCCTTCGATGAATTGAAGTTTTTCGTTGATTTGGATTTCGTCTAATGGAATAATGAGATCTTCTTTAGAAAAACATTTCTTCAAATTCGAGACGTAGAAAATATTATGTACAGCTGCGAGTTGTTGAGGTAACTCAAGTCGGTAAGCTACTGGTCCGACACGTTCAATAATCTTGAATGGTCCAATATACCTTGGATTTAATTTCCCTCGTTTACCAAATCGAACAACGCCTTTCCAAGGTGCAACTTTAAGCATGACCATCTCTCCAATTTTAAATTCTATATCTTTTCTTTTAATGTCAGCGTAGCTCTTTTGTCGACTTTGGGCGGTTTTCAACCGTTGTTGAATTTGGATGATCTTCTCGGTAGTTTCTTGTATTATATCCGGACCCGTAATCTATCTATCCCCCACTTCACTCCAACAAATCGGAGACCTGTACTTTCTACCATAAAGTGCTTCAAACGGTGCCATCTCAATGCTTGAATGGTAGCTATTGTTGTAGGAAAATTCTGCTAACTGTAGTTGTCGATCCCAACTGTTTCCGAAATCAATAACACATGCTCGTAGCATATCCTCAAGCGTTTGTATCATCCTTTCGCTCTGCCCATCAGTTTGTGGATGATAGGAAGTACTCATGTCTAGACAAGTTCCTAATGCTTGCTGTAATGTCTGCCAGAATCTTGAAATAAATCTGCCATCTCTATCAGAGATAATAGAGATTGGTATTCCATGTCTGGAGACGACTTCCTTCAAATACAGTCATGCTAACTTCTCCATCTTGTCATCTTCTTTTATTGGCAGGAAGTGTGCTGATTTGGTGAGACGATCAACTATTACCCAAATAGTATCAAAACCACTTGCAGTCCTTGACAATTTAGTGATAAAATCCATGGTAATGTTTTCCCATTTTCATTCCGGGATTTCGGGTTGTTGAAGTAGACCTGATGGTTTCTGATGCTCAGCTTTGACCTTAGAACACGTCAAATATTCTCCTACATATTTAGCAACATCGGCTTTCATACTCGGCCACCAAAAATGTTTCTTGAGATCCTTGTACATCTTCCCCGTTCCAGGATGTATTGACTATCTGGTTTTATGAGCTTCTCTAAGTACCATTTCTCTCATATCTCCAAATTTTGGTACCCAAATTCTTTCATCCTTATACCGGGTTCCGTCTTCCCGAATATTAAGATGCTTCTCCGATCCTTTGGGTATTTCATCCTTTAAGTTTCCCTCTTTTAAAACTCCTTGTTGCGCCTCCTTTATTTGAGTAGTAAGGTTAGTGTGAATCATTATATTCATAGATTTTACACGAATGGGTTCTCTGTCCTTTCTGCTCAAGGCATCGGCTACCACATTTGCCTTCCCTGGGTGGTAACGAATCTCAAAGTCGTAATCATTCAACAATTCAATCCACCTGCGCTGCCTCATGTTCAGTTGTTTCTGATTAAATATGTGTTGAAGACTTTTGTGGTCGGTATATATAATACTTTTGACCCCATATAAGTAGTGCCTACAAGTCTTTAATGCAAAAACAACCGCGCCTAATTCCAAATCATGCGTCGTATAATTCTGCTCGTGAATCTTCAATTGTCTAGACGCATAAACAATTACTTTCGTTCGTTGCATTAATACACAACCGAGACCTTGCTTTGAGGCGTCACAATATATCACAAAATCATCATTCCCTTCAGGTAATGACAATATAGGTGCCGTAGTTAACTTTTTCTTCAACAATTGAAACTCTTTCTCCTGCTCATCCTTCCATTCAAATTTCTTCCCTTTATGCGTTAATGCAGTCAAGGGTTTTGCTATTTTGGAAAAATCTTGGATGAATCTTCTGTAGTAACCAGCCAATCCTAAAAATTGACGTATATGCTTCGGAGTTTTCGGGGTTTCCCACTTTTCATCGGTTTCAATCTTTTCCGGATCCACCTGAATACCTTCTTTGTTCACTATATGACCGAGGAATTGAACTTCTTCCAACCAAAATGCACACTTTGAAAACTTAGCGTACAGTTTTTCTCTTCTTAACAACTCTAGCACTTTTCTCAAATACTCTTCGTGCTCCTGGTCATTCTTTGAGTAAATAAGTATGTCATCGATGAAAACAATGATAAACTTGTCAAGATATGGCCCACATACTCGGTTCATGAGATCCATGAACACAGCTGGTGCGTTAGTCAATCCAAATGGCATAACCATAAACTCGTAATGACCGTAACGCGTCCTAAAAGCAGTCTTTGGAATATCATCCTCCTTCACCCGCATTTGATGATATCCAGAACGTAAATCGATCTTCGAATAAACCGACGAGCCTTGTATTTGATCAAATAAGTCGTCGATTCTTGGTAATGGGTAACGGTTCTTGATGGTAAGTTTGTTCAACTCTAGATAGTCGATACACAACCTGAATGTACCATATTTCTTCTTAACAAACAGAACAGGAGCTCCCCATGGTGATGTACTTGGTCGAATGAAACCACGCTCTAAAAGTTCCTGTAACTGACTTTGTAATTCTTTCATTTCGCTGGGTGCGAGTCTGTATGGAGCATGAGCTATTGGTGCAGCTCCTGGTAAAAGATCTATTTGAAATTCAACGGATCGATGTGGGGGTAATCCTGGTAATTCTTTCATAAATACATCGGGAAATTCTTTTGCAATGGGAACATCACTGATGTTCTTTTCTTCAGGTTTAACTTCCTTGATGTGTGCTAGAATGACATAATAACCTTTTCTTATTAGTTTTTGCGCCTTTAAACTACTAATAAGATTTAATTTCGCGTTGTTGTTTTCTCCGTACACCATTAAAGGTTTTCCTTTTTCACGCATAATGCGAATCACATTTTTGTAACAAACGACCTCTACTCTCACCTTTTTCAACCAGTCCATTCCAATTATTACATCAAAACACCCTAACTCGATTGGTATTAAATCAATTTTAAACATTTCATCCCCCAGTTTAATTTCTCTATCCCGACATATATTATTTGCTGAAATTAATTTACCGTTTGCTAATTCGAGTAAAAATTTACTATCCAAAGGCGTCAATGGGCAACTTAATTTAGCACAAAAATCTCTACTCATATAGCTTCTATCCGCACCCGAATCAAATAAAACATAAGCAGATGTATTTTCAATAAGAAACGTACCCGTAACAAGCTCCGTGTCTTCCTGCGCTTCTGCCGCATTAATATTGAAAACTCTCTTTCGCGGCCTTGCCCATTAGTATTCCCTTGGTTTGGGCAATTTCTAATAATGTGGCCCGGTTTTCCACATTTATAACAAACTACGTCGGCATTATTTGTTCCGACCTTATTTGTTTCTTTATTTTTGCTGTTCTTTGGTCCGTAAACCTCACATTTTTCCGCGCCATGACCACTTCTCTTACACTTGGTGCAAAATTTTATGCAAAACGCATTCGGATGGTACTCTGCATACCTGAAGCATGGTTGTTTCTGTTGTTTGTTGTTATTGAGGTTGTTGTTGAGATTGTTATTGTTGTTGAAACGGTTGTTGTAGTTGTTGTTGTTGTTGTTGTTGGGACGTTTGTTGTAGTTATTGTTAGGATTACGGTTATTGTTGCAATTGTTGTTGCGGTTGTGGTTGTAATTGTTATTGTTGTTGTACTGGTGACTCTTGTCACCGTTTTCCTCCAACTTCCTCTTGAGTTGTTTCGTGTTAGCTTCTTCGGCCGCCTGTTCTTTAATTCTCCCCTCAATCTGATTTATGAGTTTATGAGCCATTCGACTTGCCTTCTGTATGGAAGCGGACTCGTGTGAACTCACATCTTCTTGAATCCTTACTGGTAACCCTTTTACAAACGCGTCGATCTTCTCTTCTTCATCTTCGAACGCTCCCGGACACAATAGGCACAACTCTGTGAATCGTCATTCATACGTGGTATTGTCGAACCCTTGTGTTCGTAACTCTCTAAGCTCTACCTTGAGCTTATTGACTTCGTTTCTAGGATGGTACTGCTCGTTCATCAATTTCTTGAATGCCGACCACGGTAGTGCGTAAGCAGCATTTTGTCCTACCTGTTCAAAATAGGTGTTCCACCACGTTAACGCAGTACCTGTGAAGGTATGCATAGCGTACTTAACTTTGTCCTCTTCAGTACACTTACTTATGGCAAACACCGATTCGACCTTCTCGGTCCACCGTTTCAATCCAATTGGTCCTTCGGTTCCATCAAATTCCAAAGGTTTGCAGGGAGTGAATTCTTTGTAGGAGCATCCTACACGATTTCTTGTAGAATTAGTTCCACTGCTAGAACCAGAGTTATTGTTGTTATTTTGCATTGCGGCCTGCACTGCGGCTATGTTCGCAGCAAGGAAAACACGGAAGTCTTCCTTCCTCATGTTCAAGTTCTGACGAGTCGTCGGTGCCATTTCCTTCAAAAATAGCCAAAAGAATTAAGTTAATCATATAGAATTTTAAGAGAAGTCAATAGTATTTCGTAGCATAGTATGAACTCATTTATAAAAGCTTTTTCTTCATATTAGCGTTTTATAGTTTTAATTTGGGTAGTACCTACCCGTTAAGTTCATACTTAGTAGCTAATATACAATTCAACTACTACAATTCTATATGAAAAAACTGATTATAATAAAATTTCGCGTTCAAATTTTATACAAAATTTTACAAACTTATAATACCACTATTATACATATAGGATGAAATATAGCACATAATAACTTGCTACACGGCAGCTATAAAGGTAATTCTAATTAATACGCAAGTTGTTCAGCAAGGGCAATAAAGACACGTAATTCATAAGTCCAGAAACAGGTCATGCATTCTGGTTTTACTAAAATGACTTCCCATCCTTGGTCTTGTGGAAAGTAACCGTTATGACCATTGGCTAGGCAGCATGTTGTAATGTCGTCAAAAGGACGAGTGTTTTGTAATTCCCAACAGCCTCGTAGCAATCTAAAAACCTTGTTTCTTACCCCAACTACTGAGTCCGTCACTTGTGGGAATGTTTCATTTAATAGTTGTAATCCGATGTTTTTTTTCTCACATTGGTGAGAAGCGAACATCACTAACCCGTAAGCATAACATGCTTCTTTATGTTGTATGTTAGAAGCTCTTTCTAATTCACGAAATCCTATGTTGGGATATGTTGAGTCAAAATAGGTTCTTAACCCGTAGCGAAAAATTGCGTTTGGGTTCCCCGCATTTAACGCTTTAAAGAAAACACGGCGTAACTTACAGTCTCCCCAATGTGATATACCCCACCTATCAAAGGAAAGCCTTTTATAAACTAAGGCATTTCTGAAAAGTCTTTCAAATGTTTGACAAGTTAATTTCGCCATAACTAATTGTGCTGATGAATTCTGACTGACTCTAGACAAGATTTCCTCAATCATATCCTCTGGTAGGTCTTCTAAAATATTCGGTTGTCTACCCTTAACGTCTATTTTGTTTTTATACTGTAAAACAGACAAGGATTAGATTGTAAAAGATAATTAACAAACAATACAAGCAATTTTTACATAGAACATAAAAGTATAAGCACACTACAATACATATAATACACAACATGATTACAAACCTCTAATCTGAATCAATGGTTTCTTCTTCTTCGGACTTGGTTTGTTTTCCTAATTTTCTAGGGATATATGGTGGTCCTCTAATACGAGCCGTCGTTTTCCACAATGATTTAGAAAAACCTGGTGGTTTAGAGGTTCCCGGGTTATTGTTACATTTTAGGAAATACGGACGTTGCCGATACATATAAAGTTCACCGGGGTTGGAATCGGGTTTCTCTATTTTTATACGTTTTCCCTTATCATTTTCTTTTGCTTTATTAAATTGGGTCGAGGTAATTTCTATAACATCATCGGAATCCTCATCGGGATCCGATTCATCGGAAAATTGGTAATCTTCCCAATATTTTACTTCCTTGGCGGAAACACCATTGACCATTATTGACTTTGGTCCGTTGGTTGAGGATTTTCTTTTATTAAACCGATTTACTGTAGGTATCAATATTTCTTCCTCCGGAACCTCTTCTTCTTTCGGTTCTTCCTCTTCTGGTTCCTCCTCTTCCGATTCCTCTTCTTCTGGTTCCTCCTCTTCCGGTTCCTCTTCTTCCGATTCCTCCTCTTCCGGTTCCTCTTCTTCGAGAATTTGTGAGTCTTCCCATAGTATATTCGACTCTTCATTATTATTAGGTGAGTTGATGGGATTTGTACTAGAGGTAGACATCTATCACACAGTATCAAATACGTTAAGAGATTAATATATCACATAATATTTACATGTTAATAATATATAGTTTCCAACAAAAAAAATGTTAAGCAATCGTTTTTGAAGAAAAACACGGTCGAAGTCCAGACTCACTAATGTATCCTAACAAACTCGGTAAGACACACTAATGCAAAAATTCTGGTTCTCTAAGACCAACGCTCGGATACCAACTGAAATGTCCCATTCATATTGATCATAAACGTTCCATATTAATTGATTTCGTTACGAGGTTTTGACCTCTATATGAGACGTTTTTCAAAGATTGCATTCGTTTTTAAAATAAACCATAACCTTTATTTTATCAACAAGGTTAAAAAGTCACCACTTAGATTATCCAAAAATGATAATCTAACAAATATCATACTTACACACTATCAATACATATTGGTTTACAAATATTAATATGTTACAACAAAATAAATCTCGAATGCAGTTTTAAACAATATTATACAAGCATGCTGACACCAAATCTTGTCCATATAATAGCATGCAACAGCGGAAGCTCTTAATAATCACCTGAGAATAAACATGCTTTAAACGTCAATAAAAAATGTTGGTGAGTTATAGGTTTAACCTATATATTTATCAAATCGTAATAATAGACCACAAGATTTCATATTTCAATATACATCCCATACATAGAGATAAAAATCATTCATATGGTGGACACCTGGTAACCGACCTTAACAAGATGCATATAGAATATCCCCTATCATTCCGGGACTCCCTTCGGATATGATGAATTCGAAGTACTAAAGCATCTGGTACTTTGGATGGGGCTCGTTGGGCCCGATAGATCTATCTTTAGAATTCGCGTCAATTAGGGTGTATGTTCCCTAATTCTTAGATTACCAGACTAAAAAGGGGCATATTTGGTTTAATAATCTAGCCATAGAATGTAGTTTCATTTACTTGTGTCTATTTTGTAAAACATTTATAAAACTGCATGTATTCTCATCCCAAAATATTAGATTTTAAAAGTGGGACTATAACTCACTTTCACGGATTTTTATTTCGTCAGGAAGTAAGACTTGGCCACTGGTTTATTCACGAACCTATAACAAATATGTACATATATATAAAAGTATGATCAAAATATATTTACAACATTTTTAATACGTTTTGCTATTTTAAGTTTATTCAGTCAGCTGTCCTCGTTAGTAACCTACAACTAGTTGTCCATAGTTAGATGTACAGAAATAAATTGATATATATTATCTTGACCCAATCCACGACCCAGTGTATACACGTCTCAGGCTAGATCACAACTCAAAGTATATATATTTTTGGAATCAACCTCAACCCTGTATAGCTAACTCAAACATTACTGCATATAGAGTGTCTATGGTTGTTCCAAATAATATATATACATGGGTCGTTATGATATGTAAAAACATTTGCATACGTGTCTATGGTATCCCAAGATTACATAATATATTATAATACATGTATAATACAATATAATTTAGCTAGGATATGATTTGTATAGAATAGTTACAGTATTTCCCGTAGCTACAACAATCAAAAAATATTCAATCTTGTTTTACCCATAACTTCTTCGTTTTAAATCCATTTTGAGTGAATCAAATTGCTATGGTTTCATATTGAATTCTATTTTATGAATCTAAATAGAAAAATTATAGGTTTATAGTCAGAGATATAAGTTACAAGTCATTTTTGTAAGAGGTAGTCATTTTAGTCGAAAGAACGACGTCTTGATGACCATTTTGAAAAACATACTTTCACTTTGAGTTTAACCATGATTTTTGGATATAGTTTCATGTTCATAAGAAAAATCATTTTCCCAGAATAACAACTTTCAAATCAAAGTTTATCATAGTTTTTAATTAACTAACCCAAAATAACCCGCGGTGTTACTACGACGGCGTATATCCGGTTTTACGGTGTTTTTCGTGTTTTCAGGTTTTAAATCATTAAGTTAGCATATCATATAGATATAGAACATGTGTTTAGTTGATTTTAAAAGTCAATTTAGAAGGATTAACTTTTGTTTGTGAACAAGTTTAGAATTAACTAAACTATGTTCTAGTGATTTCAAGTTTAAACCTTCGAATAAGGTAGTTTTATATATATGAATTGAATGATGTTATGAACATAATTATTACCTTAAGTTCCTTGGATAAACCTACTGGAAAAGAGAAAAATGGATCTAGCTTCAACGGATCCTTGGATGGCTTGAAAGTTCTTGAAGCAGAATCATGACACAAAAACAGGTTCAAGTAAGATTTCCACTCGAAATAAGATTGTTATAGTTATAGAAATTGAATCAAATTTTGAATATGAGTATTACCTTGTATTAAAAAGATATCTTACTGTAAATAAGAAAGATTTCTTGAGATTGGATAATCACTTTACAAGATTGGAAGTAAGCTAGCAAACTTGGAAGTATTCTTGATTTTATGAAACTAGAACCTATAGAATTTATGAAGAACACTTAGAACTTGAAGATAGAACTTGAGAGAGATCAATTAGATGAAGAAAATTGAAGAATGAAAGTGTTTGTAGGTGTTTTTGGTCGTTGGTATATGGATTAGATATAAACGATGTGTAATTTTGTTTACATGTAAATAAGTCATGAATAATTACTAATATTTTTGTAATTTTATGAGATATTTCATGCTAGTTGCCAAATGATGGTTCCCACATGTGTTAGGTGACTTACATGGGCTGCTAAGAGCTGATCATTGGAGTGTATATACCAATAGTACATACATCTAAAAGCTGTGTATTATACGGGTACGAATACGGGTGCATACGAGTAGAATTGTTGATGAAACTGAACGAGGATGTAATTGTAAGCATTTTTGTTAAGTAGAAGTATTTTGATAAATGTCTTAAAGTCTTTCAAAAGTGTATGAATACATATTAAAATACTACATGTATATACATTTTAACTGAGTCGTTAAGTCATCGTTAGTTGTTACATGTAAATGTTGATTTGAAACCTTTAGGTTAACGATCTTGTTAAATGTTGTTAACCCAATGTTTATTATATCTAATGAGATGTTAAATTATTATATTATCATGATATTATGATATATTAATATATCTTAATATGATATATATATACATTTAAATGTCGTTAGAACGATAATCGTTACATATATGTGGCAAATTCCCTTTATTATGAAATCTCCCTACACTGTACCAAGTGTAGTAAAAACGAAGTACTATGCAACCGTTTACGATACTAGAGCGACTAGCCCGTTTGGGGTTGTCAAACCCGATAGATCTATCAATAGGATTTGCGCTTACATGTTCTTACAACATGTAAATATTAGTTACCAAGCTATTAGGGAAGATATGCAAAGTGGTACAACTCAACGTAGAATATATTTTAAGTACTTGTGTCCATGGCGTAAAACATAAACTGCATGTATTCTCTTCCCAAAATATTTTTAGAGTTTAAAAATGCGACTATATACTCACAGTAGTAAAAGTATATTAATAATAAGTTTTCAACTTATTAAAAATATGACCGTCGTCCTTGAATTCACGAACCTATAATAATAATAACGATTCAGATAATAATACGACATATGAATAAAATAAAGCAAGTTCATAGAATACTTATATAATAATTTTTAACATTTTATGTTAGTAGTCCATTGTTAGTAGTCCAAAATAGTTCGAAAAGTCCAACAGTCCAATAATCGGAATATATATATATATATATATATATTTATATATATATATAATCTTAGAATTACCCCACAACGTATTGTATACGTATTGTATTTGCATCAACCTAGAGACGTATTGTATACATATTGTCTTAGAATTAACTAAGATGTATTGTGTACGTATTGTCTTAGGATTTATCAAAACGTATTGTATATTTATTATGTTAGGACGTACCAAGAATATTATTATACATATATACAATCACATAATTAACCTAGATTATAGTATTTTGTTATACTACTAATAACATGTCCAAATTTATATAGGATATAGGAAAAGTTAACAAGGATATGGTTAATATAGTTTTTATAATATAAATTTTGTCCATACAACATTAATTTTAGCAGATTTTGTTTTGCTCGCCAAATATTCATTACAACTCTGTTTAAAGTGAATCAAATTGCTATGGGTTCATTGAGAAATAAATTTTACAAAACCAATTCAAAAAGTTCATCCCAAGTAGTAATTTTTAGAGCTTTACCCTCTTTTTGTGTCGGTAGACAGATTTGGAAAAATCCCGGCATCCACCCAATATATGATTTTGATAAAATACTTCCACTTTGTCTAAAATCATGAAAAAAATACTGGAAGTCTTATTTACAAATATTAACATATTTCCAAAGTCTTAGCCTCGAATGCAAAGTCTACGATAGGTTTTTAATTCCCAACACAAAGCAGCCTGCTTTTTACCGAATGGAGATTAAAGGATATATGTTAAGTTTCAAGGTGTTCTTCATAAGTACAAGTTATAAGTTCTTATATTAACTTAAAATAACATCATAATACATATAAATAAGTGTTATTAGAGTTAAGTTAGAAAGATTAGATTAGTTTTTCAAACAAGCTTGGTGTTCACCAAAACAAGTTCTAGGTTTTACAAGTTTTATAAGTATAATAAGATAGCAACTATACAAGGAATTGAACAAGGATTTTGAGAAGTATTTTTCCTTGATTATGAAGAGGAAAGTTACTGAGATTAAAGTATGATATGAGATCATTCAAGTGTATGTTTTTAGTTTAAGAAAATGTGGAGTAAAAATGAGTTAAAATGGTCCTTATTTATAAGCTTATAATTTTGGCTTTTAGTGAAAATATCTAAGATAAGTTAAATTGTATTAAGTCATGCATGACATATTAAATTGATTAGTTCATTGATGACATATTACACAAATAATTACAGATTTCTATTGGTATATACCAATAGTAAATACTTCTAGAAGCTGTGTATAATACGGGTAAAAATACCGTATGAATGCGAGTAGAATTCTTTGAGGAATTTGAACAGAAATACGAGTATAGCTATCCTTTATATGTATTGGTATATTATAAAGTGTATTCAATACTTGTAAGGATGTATTTACACTCGTAATACATTATATGTAAATACATTTTAACATAAGTTAATTACGTCGTTTAAATAGTAATATATATTGTTTGAAAACTCTTTAAATTAGTAGTATAAAAATATATATATATAATACTTTGTTAATATACTTAATGAGATATTTAATTATCATATTTTCAAGTTAAATATATATAAATCCACATATATACACAATAATTAAACAATTAAACAATTAATTCAAGTTATGACGTTCGTGAATCGTCGGAATAAAAGGGTAACCAAAAGCTTGTGTAAAACTCTTTTCGGAGGTTCAAGATTTATTAAAATTCATTGCTTATCAAGTCGGAATTATATAAAGATTAAGTTTAAATTTGGTCCGAAATTTTCGGGTCGTCACATAATTCCATAAGGAACGCTACCCCTCATCACACTACGCATTAACACAAAATGCATTAAACAAAATCATAAGTACATTTCAAAAGAAATATCGAAAAGTACCTGAATATCGTCGTCAGGTTCTCATGCATCACCAACTAATTCCGGACATGCCGACTTTCGGTGTCCCTCCTTTCGACAATTAAAACATGTAACCTTGTTAGACTTCGCATTTGTACATTCGCGCGACAAATGACCCCGTTGTCCGCAATTATAACACGTGGGTATAAAACCACCGGTACCACTCTTCTTCACGCTTCCGAAACCCTCGGAAATACTTTTACTCTTTTTGTTCGATTGCATCGTAGTTTCGGACTTTCGCTTACTAACATCGGAACCACTCTTTTTCAGAACAAGCGTCTCAAAACCCTTCGCCATGTCAAACAACTCGTCAAAAGTTTTCACTGAGTTCCTACTAATCTTTTCTTGGTAATGATCGTTCAAGGTTCGGTAAAAGTCTTCCTTCAACATGTGGTCATTCCCGACATACTCCGGGCAAAATTGGGTCTTCGATAAGAAAACGGATTTGAGAGTGTTTAAATCCATTGACCCTTGCCTCAAAGAACACAACTCGTCCTTAAGCTTAGAAAGATCGGCCGAAGTTCGATACTCCTTGAAAAATTCCGCTTTGAACTCGTCCCATGTGAACTCCATACATTGTTCCTCACTATAGAGTTGGATTTTCGCATCCCACCACAACTTGGTGTCACCCCTTAACATACTACTACCATACCTCATCTTCTTATCGAGAGGGCACTCACTAGTACGAAAGGCCCCCTCCATATCGGAGATCCATCGAGCACTCTTGAGTGGGTCTTGTTCGCCATCAAAAGTGGGAGGTTGAGCATCCTTGAAGTTTTTGTAGTAGAAGTCTCGCCTTCCCATATTATCTTCGTGAAGGACAATCTTAACTTGTTCCTTAACTAGACCGACTACTTCCTCGTTAATCGAATCTAGGAACATCTTCCTAACGTCCTCTAGAAAGGCCGCATGTTGCCTTTGTATAATGGCCTCAACCTTGGCCGTGAACTCGGAGTCTTCGCCTTGATCATCCTTATCATGTCCGTTCCTCGTCTTCATTCTAAGAAATGAACTCGGTTAGAAATGCAACACAAGTGAATTACATACACCGCCAAGATCTATATTCACAATCATATAAATATGCCACCGTTCGTACATCCCATCTAGTTCAATACTTGTTGTACATCACTTGCATAACTTGGCTTGCAACTGCAATAATGGTCGCGAAGCATTATTACGCTCACACGCCATGCCGAGCTCATGAATACAACAACCATCTCGCTAGATATTCAACACAAACAACGTGATTAATAACAACATAATCAATACATAGCTAGTTCACCTACAATCTAAGGCACTAGCTAAAACCTGAGCTGACCCGTAATCCTACAAGTCCCGCAACAAATAAGCACGCACAAAAAGTCTAAGTCTAGGCATCTATCTCAAGTCACCTAAATCACTTAGACCATGCTCTGATATCACTTGTAACGACCCGACTTCGTTATTCCAAAAACACGCTTAAAAAAAAAATTCTGAACCAATACATCTGGACGGCGTCCAGTTATCTGGACGGCGTCCAGCAAAGAAGACCAGGACGGCATCCAGAAGATCTGGACGGCGTCTAAATGAACTGCAAAGTTCTGACCCCGTGGTCCAACTTGAATGACCGGAAAACCCGCTTCCCGACAATTTTAAACGACAACATTTTTACAACATATCAAGATAAGTAAAACTAAGAGATTTCCAACATCAAAACAAGTTTTACGACATCGGGCCCACATCGGCCGTTTTACGTAATAACAAAAATACGAATTTCGACCCAAATGAGTTTAAGTTCCAAACAACTACGAGCATGATGTTTGGGGATAAACTACCCAATCCTAGGCTAAATCCAACGGTAATCTAAGCAAGCATCAAAAGGGAAATCATCTAATCTCGAGCATACCCTTACCACGTTCGCCTTCGAACCTAAAAATGTAAACAACGAGAGGGTAAGCTAATGCTTAGTGAATGCAATACTTATACGCATACATACATAATTCAATCACTTATATACTTCTACACAAACAACACAATATCATTAGCAAACTGCAATACACGTATAATCATACATACAACACGTCAACACCATTAGCATAGAAATCTCAACAATAATACGTGCCAACAACAAAATACGCACAATGCTAGTGAAACTTACACACCCCAACATACACAATGTCGATATTCGACTCGATGGTGGCTGACGAAGAGCGGTAGGTCAAATACGTTAACCACTCACCACACATCGCAACGCGTACGTGGCCGACGAAGAGCGGTAGGTCAAATACGTTAACCACTCACCACTACGCACCATGAGGCCGACGAAAAGTGCAACCAAAACGTTAACACTTACCTCAATCACAAGGATGACCGATGAAAAGCGTAACCGCTTACCATCCTACGATAAGTGGCCAACGAAGAGCGGATCCCTAAACGGATAACACTCACCACTTACCCCAACACACATATGTGGCCGACGAAGAGCAATAGGTCAAACGTTAATCACTCGCTACATAACCAAACATACACATGTGACCGACGAAGAGTGATAGGTCAAGCATTAATCACTCGTCACATAACTAAACGCACACATGTAGCCGACAAAGAGTGATAGGTCAACCCTTAATCACTCGCTACATAACCAAACACGCACATGTGACCAACGAAGAGCGATGGGTCAAACATTAATCATTCGTTACTTGCCTCACCTCCAATCGTTGTCGACAAAGAGTTATTCCTTTCGGATATCACTCACCACGTATCGCAACCAAATATGGCCAACGAAGAGTTATCCATACGGAAATCACTCACTACATTTTTCAACCCAATTGTGGTCCCCGAAAAGTGAATCCTAACGGATGTCACTTACCACGCCGCACACAAGCAACCAAATTATATACATAAACGTATAAATATTCCACTCACCTCGATTACTTGAAAAGCAATCCCGCTTGAGCTCCTAAACGTCCAAATGAAAATCACCTAAGTAATTTACAAACAAATAAGCTAAATACTCTAGCTTATGCCCAAAACACCAATAAGTGCAATTTTGACCCATTTGCACTTACTTCCACTTTGACTAAGCCATATCTCACCCGAATACCCCTATAATCAGAATCGACTAGTGATTAGGTTCCAATAACTTATTTCACTCAAGGTTTCATCATCAAAACACATTACTTGCAACATTTGACACAAAACTCATTTTGACCCAATCTCAAAGTCAAAACACCCATTTTGCAAGCTTACACCACTAGTCACTTATAATCTAAGTTAACTAGTGATTTCACACCCAAACATGATTATCAACTAATCAATCTCATCATCCAACACAAAACCCACCAACAATGGTCATCAACACCATTTACTCGCTTAAACACCCATTTATCAACTAGTGGGTCTTATTCAAGAACACACAATCAAAACCCTAACTTGGAACTCAAATCTAACAAATGAAATTCGGAGTTAGAACTTACCAATACTACCACAACGTAGCCGAGAATGAAAGGAACAACTTTGAAACCCGAGCTTTCGATCGATTCAAGCTCCTTCTTCCCCAAATCTCTAAATCTCTCTCTAGAATCACACACACACTCTCTCTCTCTCTCTCTCTCTCTAAGAATGAAGTGGGAGTGTTTGTGGATGTGAAAAGTGATCCAAAACTGAATCCCAACTGATAATATGGCTACAAATCCGGCTTCAAGTGAAAAGACACAAATACCCCTCTTAATATAACAAAACTGCACAGCTGGCCCGCCAGTTCATCTGGACGGCGTCCAATAATCTGGACGGCATCCAGTCTTTCTTTACTGGACGGCGTCCCACCATCTGGACGGTGTCCCATTCAACTGCACAAGACTGAAATTGAAACAGGGTCTTACATGTTAGATTATAACTGGGGCTTAATCTTAATGCATCCAATACTAGGTGTAAAAGGGCTAGACGAACATTTGTTCTTTTATTGATTAATACTTTCTTATTTTTATTCGTTTGCTTTAAAGCTTAAATCTTAAAATACCAAAAATATTGTTCTTTTCTGTTTTCAAATCAAATCTTGATTTGGCTAATCGTTAAATAGCCACAAAAACCATTATCTCGTACTTTCAATTTTCATAGATTAACTTAGGTTATTTCATTAGTCGTAATTTTAATTCTCACTTTAAACTGTCCTTGAAACGATTTCGGAATTACCAACTTAATACTATTGCACGATCAGGTACACTGCCTGTTAGTGTGTACAAATCTTTTAAACCGGCATTTTTCAGAGATAATTTATATACTAGATTTTACACATCAAATACCGTGAGCAAATCACACAAAAGAGTACCATTCCACTTAAAATGCGGACGTATGGACTCTCATGCTTGCTTCGCTAAGAATTCCACCAAACTACCATCATGAGCCTTCCATAATAACTTGGCACACTCTTCCCGGCACCGGAATATGCAACAACATTGGGTATTTAATGGACCATTGATTAGGCCGATTCCAGCCTAAATTATCAAGCAAATCTGACACCTTTTTATCCTCCCGTAGGTTAGCGCTGTGTATGTCTCTTGAAGTAATAACATCCGCAAGCGGACCAAAGTCCGTCCAAGTATCGAACCAAGCAGATGTTTCATCACCGTTCCCACCCACATGAATAAACAAGTGTCAAATACCTTCCCTGATGCTTTATATTTTACCCCAATACTAACTCGATGATGTTACGGTATCCACCACCCAAAAATTACGATGACTTAAATGACAAGTATGGATACATTTTACTCATAAGAATTGTTTATAGGTTATGATACTCCATACATGATACATCATGAGAGCAATATTCCAAGTCTTAAGTCTTTTAATCCCAAGCCCGCCTTCATCTTTCGGTAAGCATACCTTCGACCATTTTACTTTGGCTTTACCCTTCTTCATTTTTCCTTGACACCATAAAAACCCTTGCATAATCTTTTCCATCTCTTTTATGACACTATCACGGAGAATAAACACCAATGACCAATAAACTTGCATGGCAGAAAGAGCTAAAATAATAAGTTGAACACGCCCCGCAAAAGACAAATACGTGTTCTTCCAATCTTCGAGTTTCAAACGCATTCTTTTGATCAACCCTTTGCAATCTTAATGATATAGAAGTTAAAAAAATAAAGGAACTCCCAAATACTTAACAGGTAATGTCCTTCCTTCGAATGACATAATCGACAAAAATAACACTCTTTAAAGTGGTATGAATATGAGCAAAATATGTCGTGCTCTTTTAAAAACTCGAAAAAAATCTGGAACACTCTTTAAATTCATTAAGAGCTTCAAATATAACATGTACAGATTCAATGTTAGCTCGAGCAAAAATGAAAAGATCTTTCGCGAAACAAACATTAACAATCTCTTGTCGTTCACATTTCGGATCATACATAAAACCTCCAGGTCCTCTAATGTTGCAATTTATCATCAACGTTAGAACCTCCATGACCATAGTAAATAAAATACGTGGACATAGGATCTCCTTGGTGTAGTCCTCGTTTACCCTTAAAATGACCATGTAAGTTTCCATTTATGCTAATTGAAAAAGAAGTCGGCGTCACACATTTCATAATCCATTTGAACATTGTAGGATGGAATCCAAAACCATGAAGAATATCCTTCAAGAACACATAACCAACTGTGTCATACACTTTTTAAATGTAAACTTTAAACGCACATCTAGGAATTCCTCGGTCCAAATGATAATTCTTCATAATTTCCCGAGTAATCAATATATTATCTGTAATTTTTCTACTCGGAACAAATGATAATTCTTCATAATTTCCTGAGTAATCAATATATTATCTATAATTTTTCTACTAGGAACAAACGCCGATTGGCTATTACTAATAATAACATCTAAGGCCCCCTTTAACCAGCTCATGATTATTTTACTAATGCATTAATATATAACATTACAACATGAAATTGGACGATAATCATTCACCTTTGACGGAGATTCTACTTTCGGCAAAAGAGTCAGAATTGTGTGATTAATTTCTTTGAGCAACTGACCATTATTGAAAAAATCTCTTACCTCCATACAAACCTCATTACCAACGATGCTCCATGCTTTTTTGGATAAAGTATACGTATATCCATCCGGACCCGACGCCTTATCTAACTGCAACCGAATTGCATCGAGCTTACCTCTTAACCTAATGACATTAGCGTGCATGTTACTTTTTTATTTTTTGAACGAAATGAGATCCATCGAATGCTCTCATTTCCACCCACACACGCTAGGTAGGAAACTTCAATGATGGAACCTAGGTTGCTTGGCAGCTAATCATGGGTCCTGAGTTGCTTGGCAACTAATCACTAGAATCTGAAGAAAACCTCTCCCTCTTCGGAATCGAACCCGGGTTGCTTGGCAACTAATCGCGGGCCCGCCCTACAAAGGCTCGATACCACTCAGCTAGAATTTAATTTACGAATCAGTTTTTTAAGCAGCCTCAGTTTCTCAACTACCTTACACGTATTATGACCACCCACTGTATTACGCCACCCTTCATCCACACACTTAAGAATATCGGGGTTGTCCACTACATATTTATTAAACCGGAACATTTTAGGTCTAAACTTCTCTATAGATAGAGTCTGTATCACAGCTGGACTATGATCCGAGATTCTATAAGGCTGGAAAATAGCGTATGTAGTAGCGTATTTCGTTAAGAACGCCTGATAATGCTAAAAACGAACATATATTTCATAGCATTATCCCTCAAGAAAGACAAGCTTTTAGTTGCAATTGTTCTATTTACAAGTAATATTCGTTTAAATAATAAAAGGTGAAGACAAAAGACAGATTTGACGAATTGAAGACGCAAACGACGAAAAAGCTCAAAAGTACAAAGTACAATCAAAGTGGTTCAAATTATTGATGAGAAACGTCTCAAAATTACAAGAGTACAAGACGCAAAACGCAAAATACAAGATATTAAATTGTACGCAAGGACGTTCGAAAATCCGGAACCGGGACCAGAGTCAACTCTCAACGCTCGATGCAACGGACTACAAATTACAAGTCAACTATGCACATAAATATAATATAATATTTAAATAATTCTTAAAATTATTTATATATTATATATATATATATTTATAAACCGTCGGCAGAATGCAAACAAAGACATGTGACCTGGAAAAGCAGGCCATGCGATCGCATGTCCTGGATGAGAGAAATCCATGCGATCGCATGGCAGTAGGTACCAGGCCACATGCCTATAAATTTCACAGTTTTGAGCAACATTACACCATCTTTTTCTTTCCTTTCTCTCATACGTAAAAATATATATATATATTATAATTTTAATTTTAATTTTAAATTCTAATAATAAGGGTATGTTAGCGAATGTTGTAAGAGTGTAAGTCGAAATTCTATCCGTGTAACGCTACGCTATTTTTAATCATTGTAAGTTATGTTCAACCTTTTTAAATTAATGTCTCGTAGCTAAGTTATTATTATGCTTATTTAATGCCGAAGTAATCGTGATGTTGGGCTAAATACTTAAATTGGGTAATTGGGCTTTGTACCATAATTGGGGTTTAGATAAAAGAACGACACTTGTAGAAATTAGACTATGGGCTATTAATGGGTTTTATATTAACTAAACGATACCTCGTTAATTTAATATATAGACTTATAATTTGACGTATTTATATATAACCATATACGCTTGACTGGGCACGGTGGGCGGGATATCTATAAATACCAATAATTGTTCATTTTACCGGACACGGAACTGGATTAATAGTTAATAGACTTGTTGAAACAGGGGTGGATTACATTCAAGGGTAATTGGTGTAATTGTTAACAAAATTTCATGCGACCGCATGAAGTGATCTGACACGTCCCATGTGACCTGGTACTGCATTAATTACGGGGTAATTATTATTATTATTATTTAATTAAAACCCTAATTAGGGTTAATGTTTTTAATTATTTATTTTTAGTTTTTAATTAATTTGTATTATTTAGTTTAATTAGTTTTATAAATATATAAAATTAATAGTTTTATAAAATAAATAATATAAAAATAATATTTTTAAAAAAATTGTACTTTTTACAACTTTAAGTATATTTTTATATTTTGTATCTTTTTATTTGTTTTAGCGTAATTTTTGTATTTTTCGCTCATAATTAGTTTTAAGTCATAGTTTTTGCCATAGTTATTTTTATTTCTAGATTTTTAGACTTTGCCGTAAAATCCCTTAAGTGCTTTTTCTTTAGAATAAGATTTAGGTGCTTTAGATTTTTGCGACGCCGTTTTTATATTTTAGTACCTTTTTAAGTAATTGCTGTTTTGGATATAGAATTTCTTTTAAGCTTTAATATTTTTAGACGCAACTTTTAATTCTTAGTTTTTAGACTTTTAAGTTTCGACGCGCTACATTCTTTTTATTATTTTTCTACCTTTTATTTTTCGACGTTTTCCGACGCGCTCTTTTTCTTTCTTATTTTTCGTCGCTCTAGTTTTTAGTACATAGAATTTTCTATTTCTTATCTAAAATTTCTTTGAAATTCAACGAAAAATTATTTTAAGTGGTTCAATTGATAGACATTCAAATTTTCTGTTTCGTAGTAATAGTTGGATTTGTTAGTGGCTGAGTTGTGAGCTTCCGATTTAAAGGGTTCTGGCTCCCTGCTGCATCTATTGGCTATTCGAAACGTGGGCAAAAGCAGAAAAGTCTATTAATTTGATAACTTATATAATTTTTATTTTTATAACTAATAGGATATTCAGTGAATGCACCGAGCAAAACGTTCACCACCTTTTATACGTTCACCACCTGTAACTTGATCAAGACATCTAGCCAATATTGTTGCCGTTGATTTTTCTTTAGAATCGTCATCCAGTCAACCAAGTACTCCAATTCAAATTTCCGATAGTCTATTTTTTGAACCCGACCTCATAATTGAGAATCCGGAGGATATTCAGGGACAATTCAGAGATCCTGAACCACTAATCTTTCCTCCGGAACCACCAATCATTCAAACGAAGATTGTCGAGGAACAACCCATTAAATCAGAATACTCTAGTGATTCAGATTCAACAAATTCAATCATGAAAAATCTGGAACCTCTAAGTATGGAAGACCGAATGAGAGCTAAACGCACTGGCCAAGGTCACGTAATTACTCAACCTGACATTAATGCGCCAGATTATGAAATCAAAGGACAAATTCTACACATGGTAACTAATCAATGCCAATTTAGTGGTGCGCCGAAGGAAGATCCAAATTAACATCTTCGTACTTTTAATAGGATCTGTACACTATTTAAAATAAGAGAAGTGGAGGATGAACAGATATATCTCATGTTATTTCCCTGGACTTTAAAGGGAGAAGCCAAAGATTGGTTAGAATCGTTACCTGAAGGGGCGATTGATACATGGGACGTTTTAGTTGAAAATTTTCTTAAATAATTCTTTCTGGCATCTAAAGCCGTAAGACTTCAAGGAGAAATTGTTACGTTCACACAAAAGCCAAATGAAACTTTATATGAAGCGTGGACAAGATTTGGAAAGTTATTGAGAGGATGTCCGCAACATGGTTTAGACACTTGTCAAATAGTACAAATATTCTACCAAGGATGCGACATCACTACAAGAAAAGATATAGATATAGCAGCTGGTGGTTCCATTATGAAGAAAACCGCAACTGATGCTTACAAAATTATTGATAACACTGCTTCCCACTCACATGAGTGGCACCAAGAAAAAGATATCGTTAGATCATCTAAAGCAGCTAGAGCCGATTCTAGCCATGACTTTGATTCCATTTCCGCAAAGATAGATGTTTTCGAGAGACGAATGGAAAAGATGACTAAAGATATTCACTCGATACGAATTAGTTGTGAGCAGTGTGGAGGACCACATTTAACAAAAGATTGTCTCAGTATTGAACTAACAATGGAACAAAGAGAGAATGTTTCATACATAAACCAAAGGCCTGGAAATAATTATCAGAATAATTATCAACCGCCAAGACCGATCTACAATTAAAATCAGAACTATAACCGAAATGTTCCATACAACAACCAACAAGGTCCTAGCAACCAACAAGTACCCAATAATACTTATAATCAGCAAAGACCTAATTTTCAAAACAAACCACCACAAACCGATGATAAAAAGCCAAATTTAGAAGATATGATGTCGAAGCTAGTTGAATCTCAAACTCAATTTTTCACATCTCAGAAACAAACCAATGAACAAAATGCTCAAGCATTTAGAAATCAACAAGCTTCTATTCAAAATCTGGAACAAGAAGTAAGCAACTTAGCAAGGTTGATAGGTGGAAAAAAACCGGGAAGTCTACCTAGTGATACAAATGCTAACCCCCGGAATGAAACAGCTAAAGCCATTACCACAAGAAGTGGTAGTACACTTAAACCACCTGAAATGCCTATAATTTCTGATGAAGCTATTCCTACTCCACAAGAACCACAATCTGAGCAAGATAAGGAAACAGAACCGGTAGTTGAAAAGGTTAATGAAGATAACATAGTTAAAGCTAAACCTTATGTTAAACCATACCAACCACCACTTCCTTACCCAAGTAAAATGAGAAAAGAGAGACTTGAAGCCGAGCAATCCAAATTCTTGGATATGTTTAAACAAATAAATGTCAATCTTCCTTTCATTGATGTGATTTCAGGAATGCCTAGATATGCTAAATTTCTGAAAGATCTAATCACAAATAGAAAGAAAATGGAAGAACTCTCGGCTGTTACAATGAATGCTAATTGTTCTGCAGTACTGTTGAATAAGATACCAGAAAAATTATCAGATCCAGGAAGTTTCACAATTCCATGTTTTCTGGGTAGTCTTAGTTCAATAGAAGCATTGGCAGATTTAGGTGCTAGTATAAATCTAATGCCGTATTCACTATACGCTAAACTAGACATTGGAGAATTGAAACCAACACGAATAAGCATACAACTAGCCAATCGATCAGTAAAATATCCTAGAGGGATAATGGAAAACATGCTAGTTAAAGTTGGTACTTTAGTATTTCCAGTAGATTTTGTTATTCTGGACATGGAAGAAGATTCTCGAGTTCCTCTCATATTAGGAAGACCATTCTTAAACACGGCTAAAGCAATAATAGACGTGTTCGGTAAGAAACTGACCCTAAGTATAGAGGATGAGAGTGTTACCTTTTCTGTTGATAGAGCCATGCAACAACCACAATCTGCAGATGATACATGTTATTATATTCAAACTATAGATTCACATGCAGAATTGTTAGAAGAATTTCCAGAATTACAAGGGACAGGAGAATGTTCTTTAGGAGAAGGAACTGAACCAATTGATGAAACTGAAATGTTAGCTACACTTATGGCTAATGGATATGAACCAACAATAGAAGAAATTCAAATGCTAAAAGAGGAAGACAGATATCGATATAAATCATCGATAGAAGAACCACCGACATTAGAGTTAAAGCCACTTCCAAACTATTTGGAATATGCTTATCTACATGGTGAATCTGAATTACCTGTAATAATATCATCTTCTCTTACTGAAAATGAAAAATCTCAACTCATTTCTATCTTAAAAGCTCATAAACCAGCTATTGCATGGAAAATTCATGATATTAAAGGAATAAGTCCTTCGTATTGCACACATAAAATCCTTATGGAAGAAGGTCATAAAACGTATGTGCAACGCCAACGAAGACTAAATCCTAATATGCAAGATGTTGTTAAGAAAGAAATTATTAAACTGCTAGATGCAGGTTTAATTTATCCAATCTCTGATAGTCCATGGGTAAGCCCAGTTCAATGCGTACCTAAGAAGGGTGGCATGACTGTCATCACAAATGAGAAAAATGAGCTTATTCCTACTAGGACTGTAACAGGATGGCGTGTTTGTATTGATTATAGAAAATTAAATGACGCCACCAGAAAAGATCACTTTCCCTTACCTTTCATTGATCAAATGTTGGAAAGATTAGCCGGAAATAGTTACTATTGTTTTCTTGATGGTTTTTCCGGATATTTTCAAATTCCAATAGCACCCGAGGACCAAGAGAAAACTACATTCACGTGCCCTTATGGTACTTTTGCTTACAAACGCATGCTATTTGGACTTTGCAACGCCCCTGCAACCTTTCAAAGGTGCATGATGGCAATTTTTCACGACATGATAGAAGAATGCATGGAAGTTTTCATGGATGACTTTTCAGTCTTCGGTGATACATTTGAATCATGTCTAGTTAATCTTGAACGAATGCTTATTAGATGCGAGCAATCAAATCTAGTACTTAATTGGGAGAAATGTCATTTCATGGTTAAAGAAGGCATCGTTCTTGGTCATAAAATTTCAAAGGAAGGAATTGAAGTGGATAGAGCTAAAGTAGATGTAATTGCTAAACTTCCACATCCTACTAATGTTAGAGGAGTTAGGAGTTTTCTAGGGCATGCCGGTTTTTACCGACGTTTCATAAAAGATTTTTCTAAATTTGCCACTCCTATGAATAAACTCCTAGAAAAGGATGCTCCATTCATCTTTTCAGATGAATGCATCAAATCTTTTAATATTCTTAAAGAAAAACTCACTAATGCGCCGATCATGATAACTCCAAATTGGAATCTACCATTTGAACTAAGGTGCGATGCAAGTAATTTTGCAATGGGAGCCGTTTTAGGACAAAGGATTAAAAAACGATTTCAACCTATTTATTATGCTAGTAAGACGTTACAAGGAGCACAAACGAATTATACAACTACTGAAAAAGAACTCCTTGCTATTGTCTTTGCTTTTGACAAATTTCGTTCATATCTCGTTCTAGCTAAAACGGTGGTCTATACTGACCATTCTGCTCTTAGATACCTATTTTCGAAACAAGATGCCAAACCAAGATTAATCCGTTGGATCTTACTCTTACAAGAGTTCGATATTGAAATCCAAGATAAAAAGGGAGCAGAAAATCTCGCCGCTGATCATCTTTCTCGTCTTGAAAATCCCGAATTAGAAGTTCTAAATGAATCGGCCATACAAGACAACTTTCCTGATGAATATCTATTGAAGATAGATTATAGTGAAATTTTATGGTTTGCAGACTATGCAAACTACTTAGTATGTAGATTCCTTGAAAAAGGATTGTCGTACCAAAAACGAAAGAAATTCTTTAGTGATATAAAACACTATTTCTGGGAAGATCCACATTTGTTTAAAAGTTGTCCCGATGGAATAATACGCCGATGTGTATTCGGAGAAGAAGCTAGTCAAATATTAAACCATTGTCACACAGGACCAACAGGAGGGCATTATGGGTCTCAGCTCACAGCAAGAAAAGTTTACGATGCTGGATTCTATTGGCCTACAATTTTCAAAGACGCACACCTTCTTTGCAAATCCTGTGATGCTTGTCAAAGGGCCGGAAAAATAAGTCAACGTGATGAAATGCCACAAAATGTCATTCAAGTATGTGAAGTATTTGACGTTTGGGGTATTGACTTTATGGGTCCAGTTCCAAAATCTCATAATAATCTCTACATTCTCGTTGCCATTGATTATGTATCTAAATGGGCGGAAGCACAAGCTCTCCCAACTAACGATGCACGAGTTGTAGTCAATTTTTTAAAACGTCTTTTTGCAAGGTTTGGAACACCGAAAGCTTTAATAAGTGATCGGGGTACTCATTTTTGTAACAATCAATTTGAGAAAGTTCTCAAAAGATATGGAGTAACTCATAAAATATCCACTGCTTATCATCCACAGACAAGTGGACAAGTTGAAAATACCAACCGAGCTTTAAAACGTATTCTAGAGAAAACCGTAGGATCAAATCCGAAGGAATGGTCCATAAAATTGGAGGATGCACTCTGGGCTTTTATAACAGCATACAAAACCCCAATTGGAACCACACCTTTTAAACTCGTTTACGGAAAAGCATGTCATCTTCCAGTAGAAATTGAACACAAAGCATTTTGGGCTTTGAAGACATGTAATCTTGATTTACATGAAGCTGGACGTCTTCGGTTAAGTCAATTAAACGAATTAGAAGAATTAAGACATGAAGCATATGAAAATTCGTTAATCTATAAAGAAAGAACGAAGAAATGGCATGATAAAAGAATCAGAAGTTCAAAAGAATTTAAGGAAGGAGACAGAGTTCTTCTTTTCAATTCACGATTCAAGCTATTTCCTGGAAAATTGAAATCAAGATGGTCTGGACCATTTATAGTCAAAAGAGTTTTCCCATACGGAACAATAGAGTTAATAAATTCAAATGGGATTGAATTTAAAGTTAATGGTCACAGAGTTAAACATTACATACATGGTCCGATGGAAGTTGACAACGAAGTTAATCATAATTTCGACACCACAGCTAACTAAGTGTGGGGAGGTTCGAATCTTTTTAGGGTAATATGTATTTCTGTTAGAGTTAGATATTCTGTTTCCGTGTAGTTCTCGAGAATGGAATCCGAATGGTCTTTCCCTAGCAGACCCTAAAGAACTAGTCTTCTCCCCCCATTCTGAATTTTTTTTTTTTTTAGGTTTTACGAGATGAAGAATTCCTGTGAACTAAACCATGGTCTAATGCTACACGCTTTGATCACTAAACGTAATAATGACACACTCCCGAGTGACCTGGTATCAGTAATAAGAGCCAAATTGGACGGAGTAAGAAAAGAACTCAGAAACGATCATAATAAGTTACATTTTGGTAAAGGAAAATCAAAATTCGCATCGAAAAGAAGAGCACGACACCTTGAAAGATGTTACAAATGCGGAAAATAGTCACACGAAGGAAAATGCTCGACGAATCAGACATATTCCAATACCGAGTTCGTTACTTTATGCAGAGAAGGACCGTTCATATATTTCGAAGAAAAATCGTTGAATGCTCGAGGTTATGCCTATGTAGCTATGGAAAACCAATTAGTCCGACTATCTTATGAGTGGGCTAAAGCAGGTCACTGAGAATTCTATCTCACAGGTAAGTATGTACAGTTTTTTTATTGCTTTTAATCTTTTGATAATAAACGCTAAATCGTTCGCTATAAAGTATTAAATTGGTATTCAATAAAATTAGGTATGCGTAACCGAAATTATTGATATCATACAAAAATTTATTACATCACTGCAAAATTTACCGTTTATTCTTAAGGTATAAATATCTTTAATCAATCAACCCAAAATATTTTAGAAATTCGTCAGGAGTAAAACTAGGTTATGAAACCAAAATTACTTTACCGAAAAGAGGGGCGTATATTTTTGATAATATTTGATTGATTAAAGTGGGATGAAAGACCAAAAAGATTTTTAATTTTATTTTTACTTTGTTTTTCAAATTAATATTAAATTATTATTGTAAACTTTTTAAAATCAATATAATTAAGTTTGTAAATATTTAAAAAATTAATATTTTTAATATAAGTTTGTATGTATAAAAACAAAAATATAATATAAATTTGGTTTGAATTTTTAATTTTAATAAATATGAATTTTTAATTTTATGCATTTTAAATTTAAGTTTGGTGTGAATTTAAAAACAAAAATTTACTTTATTTCATTAAGTTAAAAATGTGATTTTTAAAAATTCGTCGTAAGTTGAAAACTAGGTCGTTGAACCGAAATTGCTTTATCCAAGGGAGGGACGAGAACTTTTATTATCATTATTTTTAATCTTATTAAATTAAAGTAAGCCAAAAACATTAAAAAAACCCAAAAATCTTTGCTTTTAAAACGGCACTTAAAACGAAAAACAAATGTGATGTAACAACAAGACGGAATGAACAAATGATGTGCACCATTTATCATTCAGCAAACAAACGCCAATATGTTTGGAAACTTTGGTAAAATTTAATCATTTTTCTACGCTAATCACCCTCAATAATTTAAATTTTTACTGATTTTTTGCAAATGAGGGCATTACAAGATCTTAAGTGTGGGAAGGGGTTAAATTCTTTCGAATTTTAAATTTTTTTTTAAATTTTTTGACTTATACACTTGGTTGCCATTAAAAATACTAGTAACGCAGTAGTTATATTAGAATCTAGTGCTTTCTGATAATAAAGAACAGCCCTAGTCTTATATATTGACTACCCAATTCTAGTAAAAATTTTCAAAAATTTTCAATTAAATGAATTCAAAATCATGTTTATACATATTTATGAACGATAAAACTAGGTGTTAACACCGAAATTATTGTTACCTCGGAAAGGACATAAATTGAGAAACAACCCAAAATGTTAGAATTCATTTAAAATGGAATAGAGGACAATAAAAAGGCAAAGAAAGGAAAATAAAAGCCAAGTGTGGGAAAAATTTACCAAGTTATTTAAAACATATATCACATATTTTTGTATAAATAATTAAAGATACTTTTGCTTTAGACTAAACTAATCAGTTTTACCAAATTTACTGTAATATATTTGAAAGAAAGATGGATCTACATGATGAATCAATTCCATCATTAAAAGGAAGTAAAGTCTTCCGAAAAAGACACGCGCTTCTTGATTTAGGTCAGGAAGTTGTCGTCCAGACCAGCTGTAAGTTGACGAAAAATCTAGAAAAGTCATCACGAAAATCAGCTGGAAATCCACGGACCTCAGCATCAAACAGGGTCACCAAGTGGTCAGAATTATCCTAACCATGAGAGGATCTGTCTCGTAAAATGGGGAGGACGCCGTGCAAATTAGCTTGATAAGACTAATGAATCAGACCCCTAGAAAGGATAATCTCCTTAAAGATTAAAAATCAGCTTTTAAGCCTGATATTACTCAATCCTTGAGATTGACTTTAAAGATTGAGAATTACAAACTCATGGAATTCAATGATATCTAAACTCGAGCTTGAACGAGAAAATATTTTGATCAAAATTACAAACCGATTTGTTTTCTGAAAATCCATTTTCAATGCGTTCATTACCATTGAACGTAAAATCCTAGGAATTCATCTGGAATTCATTAGGTCACCTGAACCAAATCGGGTGTCAACTGTAAGAACGGTGGTTGCATAGCATGGTTGAAGACAGGACCTTGTGCCAGACCGAAAAATCATAAGGGTGAGCTTTACTATTGCTCCTACCAAGGATAATAATTGCATCTGACACGTTATAGACCATAATTAAAAGCATGTCATGAGACATTGCTTTAACAGTTCCTTGTTCAACGCTTTCCTTTACAACCGGACGGTAGTTTACCGAAAGGTAATATACGGAGCAAGTATACTGGACGTGTTGCTTTCCTAATACAAGGTTAGCAAGTGGGCGACACAAAACCATAAGTTTTGAGCTAAAATTTTCAAATCTGAAACCCACCAAACCCACAAAAACAATTTGCAAACACCGGTGAAGGGTTATTCCGGAAAACTTATCTAGGGTAAAAGCTAGATTTAATTTTCAAAAAGATCAAATGTTTTCATAAAGATCCAATTTCCTAAAGGATCTAAATTTTCATAGTCATGTGGGACTGTAAACCACATCGTTACTACCATTGTTCATACCGCCATATAGAAATCACTGATGTACAAAGTGTGAAGAATAAAGAAGTGATTCTAGTATGTTTTTATTTCAAGACTATATTGCTTGAGGACAAGCAACGCTCAAGTGTGGGAATATTTGATAATGCTAAAAACGAACATATATTTCATAGCATTATCCCTCAAGAAAGACAAGCTTTTAGTTGCAATTGTTCTATTTACAAGTAATATTCGTTTAAATAATAAAAGGTGAAGACAAAAGACATATTCGACGAATTGAAGACACAAACGACCAAAAAGCTCAAAAGTACAAAGTACAATCAAAGTGGTTCAAATTATTGATGAGAAATGTCTCAAAATTACAAGAGTACAAGACGCAAAACGCAAAATACAAGATATTAAATTGTACGCAAGGACGTTCGAAAATTCAGAACTGGGACCAGAGTCAACTCTCAACGCTCGATGCAACGGACTAAAAATTACAAGTCAACTATGCACATAAATATAATATAATATTTAAATAATTCTTAAAATTATTTATATATTATATATATATTTATAAACCGTCGGCAGAATGCAAACAAAGACATGTGACCTGGAAAAGCAGGCCATGCGATCGCATGGCCTGGATGAGAGAAATCCATGCGATCGCATGGCAGTAGGTACCAAGCTACATGCCTATAAATTTCGCAGTTTTGAGCAACATTACACCATCTTTTTCTTTCCTTTCTCTCATACGTAAATATATATATATATATATATATATATATATATATATATATATATATATTATAATTTTAATTTTAATTTTAAATTCTAAAAATAAGGGTATGTTAGCGAATGTTGTAAGGGTGTAAGTCGAAATTCTGTCCCTGTAACGCTACGCAATTTTTAATCATTGTAAGTTATGTTCAACCTTTTTAAATTAATGTCTCGTAGCTAAGTTATTATTATGCTTATTTAATGCCGAAGTAATCGTGATGTTGGGCTAAATACTTAAATTGGGTAATTAGGCTTTGTACCATAATTGGGGTTTGGATAAAAGAACGACACTTGTAGAAATTAGACTATGGGCTATTAATGGGTTTTATATTAACTAAACGATACCTCGTTAATTTAATATATAGACTTATAATTTGACATATTTATATATAACCACATACGCTTGACTGGGCACGGTGGGCGGGATATCTATAAATACCAATAATTGTTCATTTTACCGGACACGAAACTGGATTAATAGTTAATAGACTTGTTGAAACAGGGGTGTATTACATTCAAGGGTAATTGATGTAATTGTTAACAAAGTATTAAAACCTTGGTTTACACGCAGTTGATAACCTGGTGTATTCATTAAACAAAGCATTAAGACCTTGTTACAATTCGAATCCCCAATTAGTTGGAATATTTGACTTCGGGAATAAGAATAATTTAACGAAGACTTCCGCATTTTATGATTATGACTGATGGACTATTATGGAAAAATCCGTATGGACATATTGAATAATCCAGGACAAAGGACAATTAACCCATGGTACTAAACTAAAAACAACACGTCGAACATCATGATTACGGAAGTTTAAATAAGCATAATTCCTTTATTTCATATTTAATTTCCTTTATTTCGTATTTAATTGCACTTTTAATTATCGTACTTTTTATTTATCGCAATTTCATTATCGTTATTTACTTTACGCTTTAAATTAAGTTATTTTTATTTTTAATATTTTGCATTAGGTTTTAACTGCGACTAAAGTTTTAAAATCGACAAACCGGTCATTAAACGGTAAAAACCCCCTTTTATAATAAATAACACTACTTATATATATATTTGTATTTTTACAACTATAAGTTAAAAAAAAAATATAGCGTTAAACTTGGCTAGAGTTCCCTGTGGACAAACCGGACTTACTAAAAACTACACTACTGTACGATTAGGTACACTGCCTATAAGTGTTGTAACAAGGTTTAGGTATATCCACTCTATAAATAAATAAATCACTTGTGTAAAATTGTATCGTATTTTATAGTATTTTGTAGTAAAAATATAACTATTTTATACACCACCTCGCACACATCAACGCCTCACTCACCAACACCCTATCAATCATCTTCAACATTCCATTCATTCCATACGAAACTTGGTTCCATGTAAAGTTTAAACCCGGATAATTCAAATCCATGACTTGTATTGCATCAATACATTCTTTAAATTCATGCATAGCGTTCATCAATTTTGAACTACTAGTCTTTGATTCATCCACACATAACGATGCATTAAATTCCCCGAGGATAGTCCATGGATGACTATCGACGAAACCATGATCCATACCTAAGTCCTTTCAAAGAATTCGCGTTTGAATATATGAGTTAGAAGCATAAAAAGATGCAAACATTTGCAAATTATCAAGTATGGCTGCTGCATTTAAGAGTTCTAAGGCATACTTTCTTTAGGTCATAGTAATACTATCTTTATTCCTTAAAAATTCAATACCACGATAGTAGTTGATGGATCCCAAATCCTTTATCCTGAATGTGTTGTCAAGGTTGGTTTTTACTTTTGAAATCAGTTGATTGTTGTTACCAGTGATGATTAAATCATCAACGTAAATGACTATGGCTATAAAGTGTGAGCCATTTTTGTATGTGAGAAGAGAGCTATCTGCATAATTCTGTCTGAACCCACTGTTGATCAAGAAAGTAGTTAACTTGCCGAATTATTGCCTGTTAGCTTGCTTTACACCATATAGTGATTTCATAAGCCTGCAAACTGAGTTAGGAGGTAAGTCTTTGTTGTAGGCTTGTGGGATTGTATGTATACTTCTTCATGGAGATCCACCTGTAGAAAGGCATTGTTAGCATCCAGTTGCTCTATATGCCAATCATAATGAGTGGCTATTGCTAGAAGTGTCCTGACTGTTACCATTTTTTCAACTGTAGCAAATGTTTCAGTGTAATTTGTTCCTTCTTTTTGTGTGTAAACCCTGGTAACTAATCTTTCCTTGTACCTCTCAATGTATCCATATGCTTTGAGTTTGGTTCTGTAAACCCATTACAACCAACTGCAATTTTATTTGCTGCTAAAGTTGTGATGATCTATGTGTTATTTTATTCTAGAGCCTACTTCAATCCATTTTCCATTTTTTTTATACTTGATTGTAGGTGTCTGATTCCACTAATGCATTAATGAAGCAAATACGATGCCTTTTGCAGGAGAATATATGTTGTTGTAATTAATGTATTTGGAGTGATGGAATTAAGTCTGGATGATGGTAAAGAACAATGATAGTATTTGAGTTTGATTGGTGGATTATGTTATCTTGATGATATTCTTCTTGTGATTATTGGAGTATTTGGCTGGTGGATGTCTTGATTGGTGTCTGATGTGGATTGAGTGGATGGATCTGTTTTGGAGTGGAGTTGTGTTGTTCAGTTGTTGATTGATGAGTTGGTGATTCTATGAATGTGGTGGTAGGAGAGGTGTTGTGGTTGTGAGTTGATGTGTCAGAAGATTGTGTTGAAGTTGCTGGAGTTATACTGGCTGGTAATTGTGACCCATTTGTTTCATGATGGTTGTATGGAACAGTGGATATGGAGGGATTGTTGGATAGGTTAGATATGGAGTTTGGTTTGAAAGGAAAGGTATTCTCATTGAAGGTGACATGTCTGATTGTGAAGACTTTGTGAGTTTGAAGATTATAGAGAATGTATCCTTTTTGAGTGGTTGATAACTAATAAGAACATATAGAATGGATCTAGGTGCAAATTTATGTAGTGTCAGATTGTGTGCATTGGCTAGGCAACCTATGATTATGAGACGAGATAGATCATGTTGTTCATTGTAAATCATTTAATATGGACTGCAGTTGTTTAATTATTTAGTAGGTAATGTGTTGATGAGATATGTGACAGCTTGGATACAATATCCCCAGAAATGTATTGGTAAATGAGTTTGGGATCTTATTGATATGGCTATTTCAAGTAGTTGTTTATGTTTTCTCTCAACTCTAGCATTTTGCTGAGGTGTGTATGAACAGGTGGGTTGGTGAATGATTCCATGTGTTTGGACGAAATCTTTTAATGAATTGTTGAGGAATTCATATCCGTTATCTCACCTAACGGGTTAATGTTGATTTTGAAGTGATTAAGTGCATAAGAGTGAAATATCTTGATCTGTGTTGTGGCACCGTGTTTGGATGAAAGAATGTAAGTCCATGTGGCTCTTGAATAGTCATCAACAAATATCTATAATTATGGCCACATATCAATATGAATTAGTGAAAATAAAGAATTAGCATGAGATTTACCGTCATTAAATGGATGTACAATTGTGAGTTGTGAAAGAACATTTGATTACAAAAGACAAAGACTTAATGTGCTTTAAACCTTGAAATGAGGAGTGACCAAGTCTGGAGTGCCATAGTAAGGCTTCAACAATGGTTGTTGGCTCAGTAGAAGTTGATTGATTGATGGAGTGGATTTGATGGACTTTCTCTTATTGGATCACATATAGATCATTACAGAGGATGCCATGTGCAATCCTCTTGTTGTGGTCCTGAAAGTAGCAAGATAATGGAGTGAAGAGGGCATATAATAGGAGATGTTGACCCAGTTTACTTACTGATAACAGATTGTATGCAAAATTAGGTATGTAGTAAACATCATGTAACGTGATTTTGTTGTTTATTGTGACAGAACCACATTGGTTAACTCATGTATTGTGGCCATTAGGAAGAGTGACAAAGACAGGTTCATCACAATTGTGTGTTGTGCATTAGAGTGAGTGAGGTTGAGACATGATCAGTGGCCCCGCTATCTATAATCCATGCATATTTAAAATATGTAATGACAACAGCAATAAGTTTGTATCTTTGCATATTGATGTGAGAAGCAATAAACTTGTGTAAACCTGCGGCTGCAGGTGCCTCTTGTTGATTGAATTGCATCATCATTAGTACTTGATTCAATTGATTTTGCAGTTGGTCTATCCTTGCACTCGTTGCAGAGTCATTAAATGGTGTTTCTTCATTTGAAGTGACCAGATTAATTGTTTTGGTGGACTGTGCAGAGTTAGTGTTGACTTTATGTGATGGTTTACGTTTGGCATGTAGTGGATGACCTATTGGTTAGCCTACAAGTTTGTAGCATTCATTTGTTGTGTAACCCTCAAGGTTTCTGTTATCACTACATATACCTTTCTTGAATGCGCTTCTTCTGTTATTGCTGGTAGTCCTTGGAGTATTCCATCTTCAGGTATTTTCGTTGTTTGACTGCATAGAAAGTGCAGTTGAGATTGAGTGCTTGACGATATGTTGTTCCTTTTTATTTTCTTCTTGCCTAATCATACCATATGCCTTGGCATCATTTGCCATTGGTTGCAAAAGCAATATTTGACCCCTCACATTGGAATAACACTCATCTAATCTCATGAGAAACTATATCAACCACTTTCTTTGTTCCATTTCGCCATTGACTTCCCCATTTTCACAGTTGCAGGTGCAGGTGCACATGTATGGAGCCTCTAAGGCATCCAATTCATCCCAGTATCCCTTCAACTTCTGATAGTAGATTTCAACTGTGCAGTTTCCTTGCTTTAATTGTGATATTTCATTGGCCAGTTGATAGATATTATGCCCATCCAGTTGTGAATAATGCTCCTGCAATTCCTTCCATAAATTAGATGATGAATTGATGAAGCTTAGTGAGTTTGCAATTTGATCTGTGATGGTGTTTAGAATCCAGGATATGATCATATGATTCGTTCTGTCGCAAAGAGCTTTGATGTTTGAGTCTACAGTAGGTTTAGTGATTTCTCCAATTACAATTTTCAGTTTGTTCTTCGCATTTAAGGCTATCATGATTGATCGCCTCCAGGAGCTGTAATTATCTGATGTCGTGAGTTTCTTTGAAATGAGGATCGGTTCAGGGTGATCATTCTGGTGAAGAAACGATGAGTGATTTGGTGAGGTTAGATCTTCATCCAGTGATGAAGCATTGATCGTCATTCTAACAGATATTGAAGAATTAGGTCAAATTGATTGATTACGTTTGAGAGGTGAAATTGACATTTAAAAGGACTTCAGAAGTGTGAGACGGAATGATTTTGATTCTTAATTGAGTTGAATTGGTATTGTAAATGTTGCTTAATAGCATAATGTTAATGGCGGATGGTTCATGATGATGAATGTTGTCGGAATTTTGATCGGAACGATGATTGGGACCTCAATGATCGTGCCACTCTAATACCATAACATAATACCATACCAGTAAACATGGTGCAACAAAATTCTTTTATTGATTGAATTGAATTACAAGGATTGGATACATAGCCTACATATTGATTGAACAAGTATTGAATACATAGCCTACATATATACAGCTCTTGAATATGTAACTAACTAACAACTAGCTAAGCGACTTTTGAATTTTGAATTTAACAATTGAGTTAATTTAGCTAAATTACATGTGACTCATTGATACCAAATGCTTCCTATGTCTACTAGCTTGTGATGAAATGTGTGAGTTGATGTTGCAGCTGTTATCTCCAATGAAGTTGTTAAACTTGATTCGATAAACCTGGAGGTTGTGGATTCAAGTTTTGGGTGAAACTATTTGTTAATATTCCTCATGTGAACATGTGCGTTTGTGTTTGACTTCAAAATAAAAATGAAAAAATAACTAATATCGACTTACATCACCGAAAGACAACAATATAATCATTAAACATTTCTACAAATAACTAGGCTCATCGGGCTGCAGAACCTTGTTTAGCCGGTGACAACAATCTAATCCATCATGATCAAGGTATGAGATTAGATTTGAACAAAAAAAATACATTGTCTTTAATTAATGTTGCAAAACCTGAGAAGGTAAAGAGTGTTGGATTTTAATTTTCATGGATGGATCACAAAATTTACGTACTTTTCACTCATGGACTCATGGTTACCTCGACAGATTCTTTATAATTCATCGATGCAAGATAAATTACTCTGCTTTAGGGTTTCTGGCTTTGATATAAATAGAGTACACACTTGGGAGTTCATTGCAGACAATAATCATTTGAAGTAGTCCCATTAAAACCTGCTAGAAGTCCTTTGCAGCTGATTGTAACACATAAGAAAAATTATTTAAGAAATCAATAAAATATATTCAAACCCAGAGGAACCAGAAGAAGGGTGAGATGCATATAAAAAAACATTCCTATTTCTTTTTTCAATAATATCTTATCCACGAATGGGTAGAAACAAAATTGCTGGACCATATATATGTTATCTTATTGTCTCTTAGTATTATTATTATTGTAGTGTTTGCTTTACGGTCTTGACAAAGGATTTAACGACCATATTACACCATATAACCACACATTCCTATTTAGACCTACTACAAAAACAAAGAAGCCTCTATACATGTTCGGCTCTAGGTGGCAATTTAGACCTACTACAAAAACAAAGAAGCCTCTAAACAGTTCAATTCAGTTAAAGTTTTTCCTAACGGGTTAATTTTGCACATCTTACACCCTAACTAGCATGGGAACAGGTTGTGCGGGTCAAAACAGTCACCTAAACTGTATCAACAATTTTTTTATTTTTTTTAGAACGGCAATATCGGCATCGAATCCTCTCATTTGTCAAAAACTGTATCAACAATTGTCAAAAACTTCATATAAAATTGGGTATAAACTATATATAACTATATCAAAATCAAACTGCAATAAAGAACTGGATAGAAACTAACCTTTAGATGTTGCAGGCACTACAATAACATGCATAGTTGTGTTATTAGGTGGCAGTGCTAACCGAAGTGGATAAAGCTTCCCATTCAACGGGTTACGTGAACACACTGTTACTGACTCCCGCTCCGTTTCTTCCTCCAAGTTTCGAGTCAGATCCTCTACAGTATTCCCTTTAAACAAAAACGATCCTTCTGCATCAACAATCTCACCTTCATCATCCGCCAACTTGTAATAAATCATTCTCCCCTCATTTTTAGAAGATCCAGAGCCTTGATCACACGCCTGCAAATTCAAATACAAACAACCCAACTTACATTATTCATAACAAAAACCCTAAATCCAGTAACTACATTAATAGCACCATAAAAACGCGTCAATAATTTCGCATAAAAAACAACAAAAAATATTAACTCGTGGCTCGCAATAAAAATAAGCAGGTACATAACAAAAGTAATTCATACATAATAGTTAATTTTCATGTCAATTCACAACACTTTCGTGTGCATTTCAACTGTTAAAAGTTACTTCTTTAACAGTTTTTGATAAATTATTCAACAAACTAATACGCTTACACGGTGACAGCCGTTTCTTTCACTAAATAACAACACATTAGGATAAAAAAGATCAAAACTTTAAGAAAACACTCAAGTTCAACGATCGAAAATAATAAAAATAAAAAACAGGTTTTGTGAAATTATGAGTTTTTTTTTTTTTTTTTTTTTTTTTTTAAATATTAAAATATGAGTATTACCTTGTTAAAATAGTTTTAACTTTTAAGCTCATGTGTTATCATATACTAACATGAACTCTAAAAATTCACTGAAATCACTTTCCAATAAAGCTGTTCCATTTTTTGTGCAATTGTGCTAATCACCATACCATATCATATCACAATTCACAATAATAATAATATAAATAACATAAAATTTGAATAAAATAAATAATATCACAAACCAAAAGTGTAGGAGCTGATGTAAGATGAAAGGAATTACTGCCAACATCCAGATCCAGATCCGGATCCACAGAAGGATCCGAAACCTCTTTCAATTTATCAACCCTAACTTCAACAATTTCAACATCCCACAATATCCAATCATGATGTCTATGAGGTATATCATGAGTAATTGAATTCCTCCAAGGAGGTACTCCACCGTTAGCTCGTAAATAATTACCATAACGTGTTTTCAATCGAACTTTCGAACCTTCTAGAACCGGTTCCCATTCAACGGATGAATCTACTTTTTTAGGAACGGTTTGAATGACTTTTTGACCAGTTAAACCAAGCATGTGTGGATCCTCTGATGCAGTGAGGTATTTACCGAAACATGATTTTAATCTGATGACGTTGTCGTAATCTGGATCGAATTCGACGGTCCATTTTGCTGTTTTTACGGTGGATTGACGGTCTTGTGACACGTGTTCACCGTCGTCATCTGCTAATAGGTACTTCCGGTGATGGCTTCTTAACCGGACAGATTTTGCCCTTTTGAAATACTCCATTTTTGAGAGTTAGAATTGAAACTGAAATAATGGCACACCGGAAAAGAAAGTTAAAAAGATGGGTGAGAATTGGGATTTTGGAATTTCTCAAAAATCACTTTTTGTTTTTTACTTAAATCTGTTGCTTTTTAACAATATGTAATTATAATAACCAAATCATAACAATATGTAAACTTGAGTACTTAAGTCAAACACATAACCAAAACTCCATGAAACTCACTCTATTCGTTCTAAACACACTGAACGAAAACATTAGATACATAATGAGCATAATATGAATTACAAATGAAATGCCAAACAACAACGACAACCACCTTATCTAAGCCAAATAGAGACATATAAACTCGGTCCAGAATCCAACCCCACATATTCATCTGCAGAAAACGCCAATTCAAACCATTCACCGGGCAACCCAAAAACACCTAACCCGATGCCAATTTACCAAAGTCAACAATGACGACAACGCCGGCAACAACATCAAGCCCACTAAAGACCCGACGACGAAAAAAATGGAATGAATGAACCGAACCAGCCCCATCAAATCAGATTCAAATGCAGAATCAAACCATAAAGGAACCAGTCATCTCCGCCAAATTTTCTAAGGACATTTACAAACTCCCAGTTACAAATAGACAGCATACCTCGGTCAGCTTCAAGCACCACCTGCTTCAACCATACCTCGGCCTACTTTAATCTATTGCTTTTTAAGTTATTATTATTATTATTATTATTATTATTATTATTATTATTATTATTATTATTATTATTATTATTATTATTATTATTATTATTATTATTTTCTTTTTGTATTATTTTACGAACCTATAAGACTACTATCAACGGCCGCCGTTGGAGCTTCTTTGGAGCTTCCTTCAAACGGCTCCATTGCTAGCGAATGTCTTTGGAGCTTCGTTGAAAACCGTGTTGGAGAAAGTCATTGGATAGCATATTTAAAGACTGAGCCCAACGTTTTTTTTGTTGTACATTACTGATAAAAAGTGGTACATTGTATTAATTAATCTTGGTGGGTCCATTTTATGGTAAAAAGGTATGTCTTGAATGTTAGGGAATGTTATGGGTTAAGTGATAGAAAGAAGTTGTTGATGTGGCGTTGATGTGGCACAATGTAGTTGTATGACGGGTGTGATGGTTGAGAGTAGTCTAATTAAGTTATATATTAAGTTATATGTATAAATTATAATTTCTAGTCTACAAGCAAGGTAAGTAAGTCTATGCGATCGGACTCAGATGTACCCTATGTCCCTATAGCCACGAGGGGAACCTAGAAGAAAATAGTTAAACAACAAAAACTCAAGCTATTTATTTAGTTGAGTGTATGCATGTTTTGGTTGAGACCATTAAAATATATGGGCCTATAGCTAATATATATATATATATATATATATATATATATATATATATATATATATATATATATATATATATAATTAAAAAAATTAAAAGGAAAAAAGTTAAACAACAAAAATTTATTGGAATTGATATATCTACCATCCAAATTACTTCTTCCACTATAAACTGTGCATTAGTAAGTTGTACTGTACAACTAAATAATGCATACATTTGGTGGAAAGAGTAATTTTAATGGTGGATATATCATTTCCCATATTTGGTGGGTGGGTGCGTGTTTTGGGAGAGACCATTAAATGCACGTGTAGTAGAAAAAAAGGGTGCATATGACTTGAGCGTAGGCCAACCAAGTCACGTAATATACCACTAACAACTACACCAAGATTACATTTGTTATATATGTAGTGTATAATTTTTTAACCAATAATAGGAGTACCAGTAGTATTACTAGAATGCAGATATAATGGATCACCAAAATCAAGCTTATTAATCAAAGTAATAGCAGTTTCATCACCCATTTTAATAGAAAACAAACAGATATATAAAACTCATAAATACAGAAGTAACAAACAAAAGCACAAGCCTAAATACCACAGCCAAACCTAGAGGATAGCTTTGGCAGGGACCGGATAGGTCGATTCATAAAAGGATTACCTTGGATCCTCTTTTCTACACAAAACGTTAGAACGACCTAGTAATCGCACACAAATGCAAGAAAATAAAAAAAACGCACTTTGCAAATAAATAATTAATCACACAAATACAAAGAGAGCCTCGACTATGGACCAAGTGTGAGTGGTGAGGGCAGCTGATTCTTGTAAGTACAAGAACTCCTATCGCAGTAACTTGCCACCAACACGGGAAAAAAGAAACACCTTACAGTGGAATCTACGCTCAGAATGCCAATCACAAACACCACCTTAATGCACAGCTGAATAAAGAATCACTTGTAGAGTTATAAATTCCAAAATATTGCAGAGAATGTTCAAATGTCTCTTTAGCATGCAAGAACAAAAAGAGAACCTTCCAACAACACGTAATGTACTACAAATCGTAGTACAAGAAGCAATAAACCCTAATGTTAATTTCAGAAAATTAAGGTTTCTTCAAAATCTGCTAATTAATCGATAGAACAACCACAAATCACAACAGTAACCCAAACAGAAGAGAAGAAAACAACCTAGAGAAGATGAAACCCTAGATTCCAGAACAAAACCCCTAATTGACCGATTAAGGGAAACAACCGACAAGCAAGAACTAGAATTGTTCCCGCTCTGATACCATGTAAACATAACTCAAAGCAGCAACACAGAACACCAGATTCAAATAATCAACCATAAAGAACTAATTAACCAACCTGATACAATCAAACTTAATCAATCTCTTCAATGAACACAAAGAACATAATAATAAGAATAATATATTCAACGATAAGATGAATATATTCCAAACAGACTATGCAAATCGCTAAATACAGATAAGAGATCAAAAGCTATCGGATGAATGATATGAATGAATGAATTAGGGTTCCTGACATCCCATCTCTTTATCGATATATATTCATCAAAGTTCAGCATTACTCCTACAAAAATAAGCTAATAACATTAAGCCCTCTAAACCTTTAATAACAGCAACAGACATCAAGTTTCAGATATCTACACTTTAGTCCCTGAACTTATCCTGTAAAGAAAAAAGTCTAGAAACACCACAAGTAAGCGATTAATAAAAGTAGATGAGTTATTCAAGTTCGATTATTTAACGTAGAAATTCGCAAGATCAAATGATCACAATCGATCAATTAATTAATTTTTATTCATGTCTCACTTCGTGATATGTATCTATCTATACTATATATTAAAATGCAAATTTAATGATGCCATAAAAAAATTCTAGTGGCACTATTGAGTCCACAACAATCATCGATTTATTGGCGACTTGACTGACTTTTAGAGCCTAAATTAAATTTCATGCAGGATTTAAACCCCATAGAAATTTGATTCTACCATTTTCATGGCGTCTATTATTATTTTTATTTAATTTTTTTATAAAAAAAACTTTTTTCTACTTAAAGGTCGAAGGTCCTCTCGAAAGCAATCTCTTTATCCGTTGAATAAAGAAAGGGATGACTTTCTCTACTCTTGAGAGTGTTTCACTCTGGGTGAAGAAATGACTTGTCTTTATTCTCGGATAGGGGAAGGATTGTCTACATCTCACCTCCTCCATACACCACTCATGTGGTATTGGGTTTTGTTGTTGTTGTTGTTGTTGTATAAAAAAAAAAAACTATGCTTTAAAAAATTAAAAAGAAAAAAATATAATTTCTAAGACATGGTTGATGATGTCATTAAAAAAATTAATTATATTTAAAGAAAATTAAAAAAATCTTAAACAAAAGTACAATAAGGGAAGTATTATGTCCAACCTTATGGTAAAACACCACATCAACGTATGTACAAGATTTGAAGCATTATGTACAACTTTACAGTAAAACACTCCCATGACCATATGTACAATAGTTGAAGCATTATATACAACTTTATGATAAAACACTTTCATGACCATATAATAAAAAAATTATTATTATTATTATTATTATTAAAATTCAAATATAGGTTCTCTTTACGAATTTAACTGTATTACATGTGTTTTAGAAGTATGTGTCTTAATAAAAGGTTGTAATGTAGACTTTTATGATCAGGAAAATATTAATTGTAATAAAAGTTGGAAGAGGGTGGTGGAAAAATAAAGATAGTACATTTATTCTCAAATTAAGTACATCAATATGTCTGTAGTTTATATTTGATTATTTCAGATGTATATGTTCCAAGCAAGATATTTGTGGTACGCTTACATTGTAATTATTTGCTATATGCAATTTATAAACTTTGATAATTTGAATAACTTGGTAAGTATTTTCCATAATAATATGTTTAAACTTTGAATCTATATAGTCATATAAAGCTTTAAAATGATGATGTCATTATTAAGTTGATTATCCTTTAGCTTTAATTAATCATGATGTCATTATTAATTAATTAAAAATTATTATTAATTATTCTTAATCTATTTGAATCATAGATATTATAGATAGATATTATTCAATTTAAAATATTATTAATGTATTATTACTTAGAATATTAAAGTATTAGTTATTTTAATTCTTAGGGTGTGATAATGCTAAAAACGAACATATATTTCATAGCATTATTCCTCAAGAAAGACAAGCTTTTAGTTGCAATGGTTCTATTTACAAGTGATATTCGTTTAAAAAATAAAAGGTGAAGACAGAAGACAGATTCGACGATTTGAAGACGCAAACGACCAAAAAGCTCAAAAGAACAAAAGACAATCAAAAAGGTTCCAATTATTGATAAGAAACGTCTCGAAATCACAAGAGTACAAGATTCAAAACACAAAGTACAAGATATTAAATTGTACGCGAGGACGTTCGAAAATCCGGAACCGGGACCAGAGTCAACTCTTAACGCTCGACGCAACGGACTAAAAATTACAAGTTAACTATGTATATAAATATAATATAATATATAATTAATTATATTAATTATATATATATTATATATATATATTAAAAACCGTCGGCAGCCAGAAACTCCAAGGGTGTGAACTGTAAATACCTCTCCGCGACTCGCGGAGTTTTAAGGCCATTTTGCCGCGAGTCGCGGAGCCCCAAATTTCACTTCTGGCTATAAAGCCAACCGAATTCTGATCGAATTTATCATCCATCTTTTTCTCTTCCTCTTCATACGTAAATATATTTATATTTATAATTTATATTTTAATTTTAATTATAATTCTAATAATAAGGGTATGTTAGCGAATGTTGTAAGGGTGTAAGTCGAAATTCTGTCCGTGTAACGCTACGCTATTTTTAATCATTGTAAGTTATGTTCAACCTTTTTATATTAATGTCTCGTAGCTAAGTTATTATTATGCTTATTTAAAACGAAGTAATCATGATGTTGGGCTAATTACTAAAATTGGGTAATTGGGCTTTGTACCATAATTGGGGTTTGGACAAAAGAACGACACTTGTGGAAACTAGACTATGGGCTATTAATGGGTTTTATATTTGTTTAACTAAATGAAAGTTTGTTAATGTTAATATAAAGATTTACAATTGGGCGTCCCTATAAATTACCATATACACTCGATCGGACACGATGGGCGGGGTATTTATATGTACGAATAATCGTTCATTTAACCGGACACGGGAATGGATTAATAGCCACTAGAATAATTAAAACAGGGGTGAAATTACATTCAAGGGTAATTGGTGTAATTGTTAACAAAGTAGTAAAACCTTGGTTTACACGCAGTCGATAACCTGGTGTATTCATTAAACAAAGTATTAAAACCTTGTTACAATTCGAATCCCCAATTAGTTGGAATATTTATCTTCGGGTATAATAATAATTTGACAAGGACACTTGCAATTTATATTTATGACTGATGGACTGTTATGGACAAAAACCAGACGGACATATTGAATAATCCAGGACAAAGGACAATTAACCCATGGGCATAAAACTAAAATCAACACGTCAAACATCATGATTACGGAAGTTTAAATAAGCATAATTCTTTTATTTCATATTTTATTTCCTTTATTTTATATTTAATTGCACTTCTAATTATCGCACTTTTATTTATTGTTATTTAATCGCACTTTTAATTATCGTACTTTTAATTATCGCAATTTAATTTTATCGCATTTTTATTATTCGCAATTTCATTATCATTATTTACTTTACGCTTTAATTTAAAGTCTTGTATTTATTTTATATTTTACATTAGGTTTTAACTACGACTAAAGTTTTAAAATCGACAAACCGGTCATTAAACGGTAAAAACCCCCCTTTATAATAATAATATTACTTATATATATATTTGTATTTTTATAAAAGTAAACTAATATAGCGTTGAGCTTTGTTTAAAGATTTCCCTGTGGAACGAACCGGACTTACTAAAAACTACACTACTGTACGATTAGGTACACTGCCTATAAGTGTTGTAGCAAGGTTTAAGTATATCCATTCTATAAATAAATAAATATCTTGTGTAAAATTGTATCGTATTTAATAGTGTTTTCCTAGTAAAATAATAACTATTTTATATACACCTCGTTCGACATCAAGTATTTTTGGCGCCGCTGCCGGGGACTAACTCTTAAAAGCCGGAAGCGCAACGCTAATATAAAAAAAAAAAAAAAAAGAATTTTATCTACTTTTATTAAAAGTCATTTTTGTAAAAATACGTTTTAAATATTCAAAAATATAAAAAGAAAAACAAAAATATTAGTATTTTTAGGATTTTGTTAAATATTTAAGTTTTATAAGTTTCTTTATTTTTATTTTAGTTTATAAAAATATAAGTTTTAATTTTAATATCTTTTAATTATTTAAAAAAAAACAGAAAACAAAATAAAAAAAAAAATATAAAGAAAAACGCGTAAAAAGTGAAACCTGTCAGCTCAAATTCTGAACCCCGCGACTCGCGGGGTTTTCTTCTCTCTTTGCCGCGACTCGCGGAGGGTTTCTGACACACGGACAAAACCCTAATCAAGCATTGATTACGGGTTTTAATTTATTATTATTATTATTAATTACTTAATTATTATTATTATTATTATTAATTTTAGTTTTATTTTTACTTTTTACTTTATATTTATGTATTTTGTTTAATTAGTTTTATTAAAATTTTAAAATTAGTAGTTTTAATTAAATATTAATATAAAAATAATATTTTTATAAAAATTGTACTTTTTACAACTTTTTGTATATTTTTATATTTTGTACCTTTTTAATCGTTGTAGCGTAATATTTGTATTTTTTAGCTCATATTTAATTTTAAAATTAGTTTTTGCTATAGTTATTTTTACTCCTAGATTTTTAGGCTTTGCCGTAGAATTCCTTAAGTGCTTTTTCTTTAGACTAAGATTTAGGTGCTTTAGAATTTTGCGACGCCTTTTTAAGTTTTAGTTTCTTTTTAAGTTATTTCCATTTGGGATTTAGTTTTTCCTGTAAGCTTTAATATTTTTAGACACCTTTTACTATGTATCAATTATCATTCCAATTAGTAATTTCAATTTGCGATTATAATTTTAAGTTAGTTGTAGTAATAAGGTTAAATTAGTTAAGTATTTTTAAGTTTTGATAAGTTTCTTTTATTTTTCCGTCACTTTTTATTTTTCAACCATTTTTCTTTTTCGACCTTTTGCGACGAACTCTTTTTCTTTCTTATTTCTCGCCATTCTAGTTTTTAGGACTTAGAATTTTATTCTACTTCTTATCTAAATTTCTAAAAATTACGAAAATTTATTTTGAGTAGTTAAATTAATAGACATCAAAATTTTCTGGTTCGTAGTAATAGTTGGATTTGTACGTGGACCGGGTTATTGGAGCCAAACAGTCCTCAATTATATTGAGACCAAACGAATCCTGCCCCTCTGCTGCATCTTTTGGCTATTCGAAACGTGGGCAAAATCAGAAAAGTCTATTGATTGGATAACTTATTATAATTTTTCTTTCCTTTTAAAAACTAATAGGATATTCAGTGAATGCACCGAGCAAGACGTTCATCACCTTTTGTACGTTCACCACCTGTAACTCGATCAAGACATCGTTTAACAAATATAACCGCCGTTGATTTTTCTTTAGAATCGTCATCCAGTCGACCAAGTACTTCAGTTCAAATTTCCGATAATCCATTTTTTGAACCCAACCTCACAATTGAGAATCCAGAAAATATTCAGGAACGGTTCGTAGATCCTGAACCATTAAACTTTCCTCCAGAACCACCAATCATTCAAACAGAGATTGTTGAGGAACGAACCATTAAATCTGAAGCATCTAGTGATACCGATTCAACAAATTCAATTATGGAGAATCTGGAACCTTTAAGTATGGAAGACCGAATGAGAGCTAAACGCACTGGCCAAGGTCACGCAATTACTCATCCAGACATTAATGCGCCAGATTATGAAATCAAAGGACAAATTCTACACATGGTGACTAATCAATGCCAATTTAGTGGTGCGCCGAAGGAAGATCCAAATGAACATCTACGTACCTTTAATAGGATCTGCACACTATTTAAAATACGAGAAGTGGAGGATGAACAGATATATCTCATGTTATTTCCCTGGACTTTAAAGGGAGAAGCCAAAGATTGGTTGGAATCGTTACCTGAAGGGGCGATCGATACATGGGACGTTTTAATTGACAAATTTCTTAAACAATTTTTTCCTGCATCTAAAGCCGTAAGACTTCAAGCAGAAATTGTTACGTTCACACAGAAAACAAATGAAACTCTATATGAGGCATGGACAAGATATGGAAAATTGTTAAGAGGATGTCCGCAACATGGTTTAGACACCTGTCAAATAGTACAAATATTCTACCAAGGATGCGACATCACTACAAGAAAAGACATAGATATAGCAGCTGGTGGTTCTATTATGAAGAAAACCGAAACTGATGCTTACAAAATTATTGATAACACTGCTTCCCACTCACATGAGTGGCACCAAGAAAAAGATATCATTAGATCATCTAAAGCAGCTAGAGCCGATTCTAGCCATGACTTAGATTCCATTTCCGCAAAGATAGATGCTTTCGAGAGACGAATGGAAAAGATGACTAAGGATATTCACTCAATACGAATTAGTTGTGAGCAGTGTGGAGGACCACATTTGACAAAAGATTGTCTCAGCATTGAATTAACAATGGAACAAAGAGAGAATATTTCATACATAAACCAAAGGCCTGGAAATAATTATCAGAATAATTATCAACCGCCAAGACCGATTTACAATCAAAACCAGAATTATAACCGAAATATCCCATACAACAACCAACAAGGTCCTAGCAATCAACAAGTATCCAATAATACTTATAATCAGCAAAGACCGAATTTTCAAAACAAACCACCACAACAAACCGATGATAAAAAGCCGAATTTAGAAGATATGATGACGAAGCTAGTTGAAACTCAAACGCAGTTTTTCACATCTCAAAAACAAACCAATGAACAAAATGCTCAAGCATTTAGAAATCAACAAGCTTCTATTCAAAATCTAGAACAAGAAGTAAGTAACCTAGCAAGGTTAATAGGTGAAAGAAAACCGGGAAGTTTACCTAGTGATACAAATGCTAACCCCCGGAATGAAACAGCTAAAGCTATTACCACAAGAAGTGGTACAACACTTAAACCACCTGAAATACCTGTAACTTCTGATGAAACTATTCCTACTCCACAAGAACCACAACCTGATCAAGATAAGGAAAAAGAACCGGTAGTTGAAAAGGTTAATGAAGATAACACAGTTAAGGCTAAACCTTATGTTAAACCATATCAACCACCACTTCCTTATCCGAGTAAAATGAAGAAAGAAAAACTTGAAGCCGAGCAATCCAAATTCTTGGATATGTTTAAACAGATAAATGTAAATCTTCCTTTCATTAATGTGATTTCAGGAATGCCAAGATATGCTAAATTCTTGAAAGATCTAATCACGAATAGAAAGAAAATGGAAGAACTCTCGGCTGTTACTATGAATGCTAATTGTTCAGCAGTGCTGTTGAATAAGATACCAGAAAAACTATCTGATCCAGGAAGTTTCACAATTCCATGTTTTCTGGGTAGTCTTAGTTCAATAGAAGCATTGGCTGATTTAGGTGCTAGTATAAATTTAATGCCGTATTCACTATACGCTAAACTAGACCTTGGAGAATTAAAACCAACCAGAATAAGCATACAACTAGCCGATAGATGAATAAAATATCCTAGAGGGATAATGGAGAACATGCTAGTTAAAGTTGGTACTTTAGTATTTCCAGTAGATTTTGTTGTTTTGGACATGGAAGAAGATTCTCAAGTTCCTCTCATATTAGGAAGACCATTCTTAAACACGGCTAAAGCAATGATAGACGTGTTCGGTAAGAAACTGACCCTAAGTATAGAGGATGAGAGTGTTACCTTTTCAGTTGATAGAGCAATGCAACAACCACAATCTGCAGATGATACATGTTATTATATTCAAACTATAGATGCACATGCAGAATTATTAGAAGAATTTCCAGAATTACAAGGAACAGGAGAATGTTCTTTAGGAGAAGGTAATGAACCAATTGATGAAGCTGAAATGTTAGCTACACTTATAGCTAATGGATATGAACCAACAACAGAAGAAATTCAAATGCTAAAAGAAGAAGACAGATATCGATATAAATCATCGATAGAAGAACCTCCGAAATTAGAATTAAAGCCACTTCCAAACCATTTGGAATACGCTTATTTACATGGTGAATCTGAATTACCTGTAATAATATCGTCTTCTCTTACTAAAAATGAGAAATCACAACTCATTTCTGTGTTGAAAGCTCATAAACCAGCCATTGCATGGAAGATTCATGATATTAAAGGAATAAGTCCTTCGTATTGCACACATAAAATCCTTATGGAAGAAGGTCATAAAACGTATGTGCAACGCCAACGAAGACTAAATCCTAATATGCAAGATGTAGTTAAGAAAGAGATTATTAAACTGCTAGATGCAGGTTTGATATATCCAATTTCTGATAGTCCATGGGTAAGCCCAGTTCAATGCGTGCCTAAGAAGGGTGGCATGACTGTTATTACAAATGAGAAAAATGAGCTTATTCCTACTAGGACTGTAACAGGATGGCGTGTATGTATTGATTATAGAAAATTAAATGACGCCACCAGAAAAGATCACTTTCCCTTACCTTTCATAGATCAAATGTTGGAAAGATTAGCCGGAAATAGTTACTATTGTTTTCTAGATGGATTTTCCGGATATTTTCAAATTCCAATAGCACCCGAAGATCAAGAGAAAACCACATTCACGTGCCCTTATGGTACTTTTGCTTACAAACGCATGCCATTTGGACTTTGTAACGCCCCTGCAACCTTTCAAAGGTGTATGATGGCGATTTTTCATGACATGATAGAAGAATGCATGGAAGTATTCATGGATGACTTTTCAGTCTTCGGTGATACATTTAAATCATGTCTAGTTAATCTGGAACGAATGCTAATTAGATGCGAAAAATCAAATCTAGTACTTAATTGGGAGAAATGCCATTTTATGGTTAAAGAAGGCATCGTTCTTGGACATAAAATTTCAAAAGAAGGAATTGAAGTGGATAGAGCTAAAGTAGATGTAATTGCTAAACTTCCACATCCCACCAATGTTAGAGGAATTAGGAGTTTTCTAGGGCATGCCGGTTTTTACCGACGTTTTATAAAAGATTTTTCTAAAATTGCCACTCCTATGAATAAACTCCTAGAAAAGGATGCGCCATTCATCTTTTCAGATGAATGTATCAAATCTTTTAATATTCTTAAAGAAAAACTCACTAATGCACCAATCATGATAACACCAAATTGGAATCTACCATTTGAACTAATGTGCGATGCAAGTGATTTTGCAATGGGAGCCGTTTTAGGACAAAGGATTGAAAAACGATTTCAACCTATATATTATGCTAGTAAGACATTACAAGGAGCACAAACGAACTATACAACTACTGAAAAAGAACTCCTTGCTATTGTCTTTGCTTTTGACAAATTTCGATCATATCTCGTTCTAGCAAAAACGGTGGTCTATACCGACCATTCTGCTCTTAGATACCTATTTTCAAAACAAGATGCTAAACCAAGATTAATCCGTTGGATCTTACTCTTACAAGAGTTTGATATTGAAATCCGAGATAAAAAAGGAGCAGAAAATCTCGCCGCTGATCATCTTTCTCGTCTTGAAAATCCCGAATTAGAAGTTCTGAATGAATCGGCCATACAAGACAACTTTCCTGATGAATATCTATTGAAGATAGATTATAAAGAAATCCCATGGTTTGCAGACTATGCAAACTACTTAGTTTGTGGATTCCTTGAAAAAGGATTATCGTACCAAAGACGAAAGAAATTCTTCAGTGATATAAAACACTATTTCTGGGAAGATCCACATTTGTTTAAAAGTTGTCCCGATGGAATAATACGCCGATGTGTATTTGGAGATGAAGCTAGTAAAATTTTAAACCATTGTCACACAGGACCAACAGGAGGGCATTATGGGCCTCAACTAACAGCAAGAAAAGTTTATGAAGCTGGATTCTATTGGCCTACAATTTACAAAGACGCACACCTTCTTTGCAAATCCTGTGATGCATGTCAAAGGGCCGGAAAAATAAGTCAACGCGATGAAATGCCACAAAATGTCATCCAAGTATGTGAAGTATTTGACATTTGGGGTATTGACTTTATGGGTCCATTTCCAAAATCTCATAATAATCTATATATACTCGTAGCCATTGATTATGTATCTAAATGGGCGGAAGCACAAGCTCTCCCAACTAACGATGCACGAGTTGTAGTCAACTTTTTAAAACGTCTTTTTGCAAGGTTTGGAACACCGAAAGCTTTAATAAGTGATCGGGGTACTCATTTCTGTAATAATCAACTTGAGAAAGTTCTTAAAAGATATGGAGTAACTCATAAAATCTCCACCGCATATCATCCACAAACAAGTGGACAAGTTGAAAATACCAACCGAGCTTTAAAACGAATTCTAGAGAAAACCGTAGGATCAAATCCGAAGGAATGGTCCATTAAATTGGAGGATGCACTCTGGGCTTTTAGAACAGCCTACAAAACTCCAATTGGAACCACACCTTTTAGACTTGTGTATGGAAAAGCATGTCATCTTCCAGTAGAAATTGAACACAAAGCATTTTGGGCTTTGAAGACATGTAACCTTGATTTACATGAAGCTGGACGTCTACGATTAAGTCAACTAAACGAATTAGAAGAATTAAGACATGAAGCATACGAAAATTCGTTAATCTATAAAGAAAGAACGAAGAAATGGCATGATAAAAGAATCAGAAGTTCAAGGGAATTTAAAGAAGGAGACAGAGTTCTTCTTTTCAATTCACGATTCAAGCTATTTCCTGGAAAATTGAAGTCAAGATGGTCTGGACCATTCATAGTCAAAAGAGTTTTCCCATACGGAACGATAGAATTAATAAATTCAAATGGGATTGAATTTAAAGTTAATGGTCACAGAGTTAAACATTACATACATGGTCCGATGGAAGTCGACAACGAAGTTAATCACAATTTCGATACCACAGCTAACTAAGTATAGGGAGAATCAAGTCTTTAAAGGATAATATGTATTTCTGTTAGAGTTAGATTGTCTGTTTTCGTGTAGTTCTCGAAAATGGAACACGTATGGTCTTTCCCTAGCAGACCCTAAAGAACTAGTCTTCTCCCCCCATTCTGAATTTTTATTTTTTTTAGGTTTTTACGAAATGAAGACTGCCTGTGAACTAAACCATGGTCTAATGCTACACGCTTTGATCACTAAACGTAATAATGACATACTACCGAGTGAAATAGTATCAGTAATCAGAGAAAGAATGGACGGAGTTAGAAAAGGATCCAGATGCGAAGATAATAAGTTACAATTTGGTAAAGGAAAATCAAAATCCGCAGCGAAAAGAAGAGCACGACACCTAGAAAAATGTCACAAATGCGGAAAATGGTCACATGGAGGTAAATGTTCAAATAATCAAACCTATTCAAATACCGAATTTGTTACTTTATGCAGAGACGGACCGTTCATATGTTTAGAAGAAAAGACAATGAATGCTCGAGGTTACGCCTATGCAGCCATGGAAAACCAATTAAACCGACTATCTTATGAATATAATAGATCATATAACTAAGAAATCTATTTCACAGGTATGTCTGTACAGTTTTTATTTTTATTTTTATTTTTAACCTTTTGATAATAAACGCTAATTTGTTCGCTAAAAAGTATTAAATTGGTATTAAATAAAATTAGGTTTGGCGACCGAAATTATTGATATCGTTCAAAAATTTATTACATCACTGCGAAATTTAACGTTTATTCTTAAGGTATAAATATCTTTAATCAATCAAACCAAAATATTTCAAAAATTCGTCATGAGTTAAATTAGGTCTTGGAACCGAAATTACTTTACCGAAAAGAGGGGCGCATAATTTTGATAATATTTGATTGATTAAAGTGGGATAAAAAGAAAAAAAAGATTTTTAATTTTATTATGTTTTTAATCTTAATATTTAAATCTTAAATTAATATTGTAAACTTTGTAAAAACAATATTTTTAAAATTGTAAATATTTGAAAAATTAATATAAGTTTGGTATGAATTTATAAATTTTTAAATTAAGTTTGGTGTGAATTTTTAATTTTTAAAATATTAATTTTTAATTTTAAATTTTGAGTTTGGTGTGAATTTTTAATATTAATTTTGAATTTTATATTTAAGTTGTGTGAATTTAAAAACAAAAATTTACTTTATCTCATTAAGTTAAAAATATGATTTTTAAAATTCGTCGTAAGTTGAAGACTAGGTCTTTGAACCGAAATTGCTTTACCCGAGGGAGGGACGAGAACTTTTATTATCATTATTTTTAATCTTATTGATTTAAAGTATGCCAAAAACATTGAAAAAACCCAAAAATCTTAGCTTTTAAAACAATCGCTACAAAAAGACAAATTTTAAAATTTTGTCGAGGGACGGACTAGGACATCGATCCGAAACGACCTCGTCCTAAATAACAAGGGAAACAAAATTTTAAAATTAATTTCTTAATTGTTTTATAAGTTAAAGATTATAAAAAAAAAAAAAAAAAAAAAAAAAGGGTAAACTCCGCGACTCGCGGAGTTTTCAGTACAAAACCTCCGCGACTCGCGGAGGGTCCAAAACCCAGAAAAAAAAATAAAAGAGCTGCACGATCAGTTACCTCCCCCACACAAAAACACCCAAATACAGCTCGAAAAGAACCCGAAAACCCACGAAAATCACCCCAAAAATCTCAATTTTTAACCGTTAATCACCAAATTTTTTGCTAAAATCATGATGAGAAGGATGATATCTAAGAACTACTCAAGAAAAACGAATGAAAGGGGTGAATCTTCATCCCAAGCCCGCCATGCTCCTGCTGAGAACTTGGAACAACAGGAGGTAGATAACTACTACAAGCAGGATGTACCTCATCCAGTCATGACCTTTTCAGATATGCACTTGGAACAGTTGCACCCGAACCTGCGATTTGACAGACTTTGGATAGATTATCCAAAATATCAACGGGGTTTGCATACTCTTCACTCTAAGGTTGTTGAGGTACCGAGGGTCATAGAATGGGGACCCTTGGAAGCTGTAGAATTGGCCGGGCCAATTAGGGAATTACTGGTACAAAGGTATGGTAATTCTTCTTTTAATGACTGGATATGTTTATTCACCATACGCAGACCTGTATATAAAGTATGGTGTGAAGAGTTATTATGTAGTATAGAGTTGAATGATCGGGTAGCTAGTTTAACCGATCGTTCTTTTATTAGATTTTTGTTAGGCGGTTCGATGCGCCACATGTCTTTACTGGACATGGCTCAGGCTTTACGTATATACACGCCTGAGGAATTAGCGTCTGCCGATTGTAGAGGATTGATACTAAACGGTAGAAAGATAGATGAGAATTTTGATACACACGGTGTGTGGAGTCAAATGACAAGCCATCACCGTTTCAAAGGGGGAAACTACTCTTATTTGGATATAGATAGAGCCGAATTAAGAGTAATACATAGGTTTTTAGCTAATTCGATTACACAAAGGGGTAAAAACAAAGAAAAGGTAAATGAACAAGATTTGTTTTACCATATGTGTATTCGAGACCCACACAGCGCTGTAAGTATACCATATTGTGTGGGTTATTATTTATCAGCTATGGTTCGAGGGATGCGTCCACATAGCATAATAGGAGGTGGTATTTTTATTACTTTGATTGGTGAATATCTCGGTGTGGATATAAGTCGGGGGGGATTATTAGTAGAAGAGCCGGAACCCCGCGACACTATAGGTTTAAATGTATACCATGGTGCAAAAGTTTTGAAGCGG